>NC_073254.2:69920000-71170000 GCF_029289425.2 Pan paniscus
CTCTTTTTCATAAGCTCTAACTAGAAAACTTTTGGCAGAGTGATTTTTATTAACCCACCTTGAGTCACACATCCATCTGTGGACCAGAAATTGAAGCCAGTGCACCAGAATACGAAAATTTCCCTCACTGGGGCCATGAATGCACTTTGTAAGCTAGACATTGTGGGTGGAAGGGAGAAGGATGCTGCAATTTCTAGGTCCTCACTAGAACCACATATTTGGAGTGATGAAGACATGTTTTCCTAGAAGTGGGGTGTATTTTGAACATACTAAACAGTAAATATTCACTAGATACCTTTTCTAGAAACTATTCAATATATTCCATTGAAAGTGTAATACCAGAAAAGGATTTATTACTGTTAAACTCTCATGTTTTTCCTTAAGTCTTTGCTTTTAGGAAATTTAAAATGACATGTAATGCTTGCTAGTGGAAAGTATTCATCATATCATGGAACAGATATTTATTGAGTTCCTATATTGTTCTAGGTGCCACGTATACAGTAGTAGAAAATAAAGCATACAAAATCTGTGCTTTCAAGGAGCCAGTTTTTAGTGGGGAAGAAAAACACTTCTAAAGACTAAACAAGATAATAGTGATACAGGAAAGCAAGTGACAGGATAGAGATGCATGTGTGACTCAAGGTGGGTTAATAAAAATCACTCTCCCAAAAGTTTTATTCTGATGAAGGAGTATTTGAGCTGAAACCTGAACGAAGTGGGAGGTTAACTACGAACTGGTCTGAAATAATAATGTGTTAGGCAAAAATGAAGACGGTCAGAACAAATGCTTTGACAAGGAGGAGTATTTGGTGTGTTTAGAGAGAATTAAGGAGACCACTGTGCTTGGAGTAGAGGGAGTCACGAAGACAGTGTTGCAAAGTAATATCAGACATGTAGCAGGGCCGTGCCTTATGAATAAGTATTTACAAATCAAGTCAGTATCATTAGTGAATCACTTTGCAATCCCTGCTAGCATTTTTTAATACGAATAGAATAGAAAATATTATGTATTTGTGCATTGCACTTTCTTCCATATCACAAAAGACTTTGCTGTTTGATAGACTACACTGTTTTGGTTGAGTAAACCACATGTACTAGGGAGTATGCTATGGGCCAAGGCTGATACGAAGCCATTAACAAATTAATTTGGGTAATTTGGGTCACATGTATACTTTCTTGCCCCATAAAGTATGTTTAAACAAAAATCTCCTGTATTTTATAACAGAAGATTTTAGCTTCTTACTAGAGAGTGCAATATGAATTTTATAAATATCTATTAGTTGAATGAGTTCAAATTTCACAGAGCAGCCTCCTCTCCTGTCAAAATTAGTACAGAATGTTAGCTTTTAGAACAGCATTTGTATTTATGTCAGCTAAAGAGTAAATCATGCAATCAGCCAACATGTACTAATTATTCACTCACAAAAGGCTTACCACATTATCATATTTAAGATGTAGCCCTTGACTCAAAACAACTTAGAATCTAGTAGAAAAGATATAATGTATACATGAATAATTAAAAGGCAGATTATGAGAAGTGTTAATTCAGGCCAACTAGGAAAATATTAAGAGTTTAAGGGGGAAGAAAATTATTTTAGACTGTTTAAATTGAGGCAGGTTTTATAGAGGAAATGACATTTGAACTTGGCCTTGAAAAGTAGGGAGATTCTATGAGCAGAGAGTGAGGCATGGGGAGCAGACCTTAAAAAATATAAATAACGTCAATGACTGAACTTGTTAATAGCAGGTTCCTGTTTACTGATGTTTTTGATGTTAGCTCTGACATAATGCTGGATCCCTCCTGCTATGTAGCACAATTTGGTACAAGTCTCCCAAAATACTATTTAATAACGATTTATTAAAATGTATTTGTGTTTATTAAGTGGTTTCTATGTACAATCCACTGAGAGGGATACAAATAAGAGTAAGATGCAGTAAATTGAGATGTATAAATCAGATGCTGACTAGAATAAGTTTTATATAACCTTATGATGCCTATACAAACACACACTTTTCAAATTTCACTCAAATGTTATATTGTTGAATATGTAGATATACAGATAAATATATAGGTAGGTAAATATATAGATATATATCTGTATCTGGCTATATAACTCTGTATATGTGTGTGTATATGTTTGTATTTTGGTTACATTATAGAGCAACTGTTTAACTTTGAATTGTCATTTTAGAGAAACTTCATTTCAGCTGTCTATAGAACATCTGTAAGTACTATGGCATTTCTTAATAAAAGTACATCTGTTATTGCTCCGTATTTTAGGCTGGTACCTAATCTTTTATCAATTATTCACATGATCCCATGTGTCCAGGAGGAATATATATCAAGGGTTTTGAACCATCTAACGAATGCATGCATGCATGCCTCTGTAATATATAGCTGTGTTTTAGAAATTTTAGAGAGGTGGGACTCTTCCAGGCAGTCTCTCACTAAGGATAACAAATGTAGAAAACTATGCATAAAATGAAGTACCATAAAGTATAGCTATATTCACAAAGGCTAATTTATTTTAATACATATAAAACCAAAAATATCATTTATCTTCAAGTTGGTGTTTAGCTCTAAACCAAATAATTTATGTATACAACCAATTTATTTCACATTACTAGAGACAAATGACAGGCAATTGAAACTCATAGAAAGCACTAAAGTTTAATTTTAATCATATTTTATCTGTTTTTATCAGCCGCATCTTTATAAACATTATAACAAAAAGCGTATGTTTATTATGCAAGAAATCTTCATGTTTTTCAAGACCAAAAAAGCTCTTCTTATAAATCACAATTCTAAATATTTTGTAAGTCATAGATTGCTCTAAGAACATGAAGAAAACATAATATCCTATTACTAGGAAAAAAAATACATACATAGACACATGCTTAAAATTGTATATGTTTATCTATCCATGGCAAAACACTTTTCTAAAATAAATCTATTGAATTCACTTAATTGTCATCCATATCTAAAAGTAAGGGGGACAGTATTATTCTGTTGTTACTTGAGCTCTGTAGTCCAGTTATGCAACTTTTTTGGTGTCAGTATTTTTTAACCCAGCAATTTTTGAAATTTAGTATGACAGTAACTTTTAATGTCAACATTGCTTATTTATTGTTATAACACTAGCAACAATGAAATATTTAACCACGTAAAGTAAGAAATATCTAGGAGACATATAAAATATAAGACACAATATTTTTTCATGAAAAGCAACTTAATGTGTTTTATTAAGACTCTTTGCCCTTAGGGTGCTGCTACAGGATTTGGAAGAAAAATAATTTAACTCTCTGCCCTGAATGTAGGAAAAAAAATCTAACTTGTATCAAATAGCATCTATTTTGGAGTGCTTTGTTGACAAGCAATGTGAACATTCTAAAGAATAATGATCTACTATTTATTTTTTTAAGTAATCTAGACCGTCATCTAAGGAAGTAAAGATTTTTTTTTTATTGTAAGTGCTTTTTTGAAGAGTCAAAAGAAGAAATATGTGGAACCCATTCCTTAGCTTTCTGAAATCTCCAACTGGGAGAAACACATATACAGTACTTTTAAAGTTTAAAGAAATGAAACAAGAAACGCAAATCACATTGTAATTCTCCAAGTAAAATAATACTATGTCCACCAAATACTATTTTTACCATGAAAGTTTGGCTAGAGTTTCAATGCCTGGATGGGGGAGGCTGCTATCAAATATATGAAGATGCTGCTAAATTTGAAATACAGTAAGGTTTAGGCAGAATACTTGGAATATGGTAAGAACAAGAATATAACTAACTTATTTTTCAAGTTGCTTTGACTAGTAAATGTACCGGCTATAAACTGGTTTGTTTTTGGTATTTCATTTTAAATTAAAATCATCCTGTAAACAAGACAAGGTAACCATGATGTTATCAGAACTTAAAGCACCATGAAATTAGATCAAGATATAAGCAAAGTAATAGTTCATATTTTAAATGTAGGTACACTTGATTTGACTATTTAGACTGAAATAAACTAAAAAGTACTCAAGATAGTCAATAAAAAAGTGATTACTCTGGATGTTCCAAAATATATACATGTGAAGAACTACTCAATAGCACCTTGCTAATGAAAACAATAATATCTCTAGTTTTAGAAGAAGACAATTAAGTAGCAGGAAAAAATAAAAAAGAATATAATTCAGGTTGATTGTTAACTAATATGGCAGTAGGGTCATATGATTCATTGTGGTCCATATAAATGACATTCCTACCAAATACAGCAAATCAACACCAAACAATCTTTCCAGACCATCAGATATGCCATATATTCATGCGATTATGGGGTTTTTGGGTAATTCTAATGCCAAATTCTGTCAAAAATTAGGATAAATAAATAAGGAAGACTATATGACAATACCTCATAAATGTGGAAATGTGGTAAGAAAGACTGCTTTCCTTCTCTATGCTTACCTTTCTAAAACATGAATTACTCCTCGTCTAAAATGCTGCCATCTGCTCTCTTGGGACCTTCCCTTTCTTAAAATTGTCATCTTTATCTGTTGCAACTACATATGAAATAACTTCCTTCCTTCCTATGCTCACCATGTATGCTCATGTCTTCAGTCCGTGGGTTTGTTCCCTTTCTCAATTATACCACATCTTAGCTGTCTCCCCTGCCCCCATGACCTCTCTCCCTCACATATCTGCCTTCACACCCTATTTTGGGAATAACAACTGCATGATTTTAATTTGTCCAGAAATTTAAATTTAAATTTTCTAGAGACTTTAATTTCTCTAGAGACTTAAGTTTCAAAACATAATCCATATATATTGTGCCAATAGAATCTTATAAATTATTTAAACGTATCTAACCTAGAGCATGCAAATAATTATTAGACTTAGAGCATTTAATGAAAATGCCAGCCATCTTTACCTGTGCTTAGGTAAGCTGCCATAGAAAGGTCTAATAATTATTTTGAACACCACTTAATATTAAACTAATTATACAAACTTCTTATGTTGTAGGTATAACTCATATCAGTTTTCTAGGTAGTATATTGCTGCTATACATTTCAGTCAATAGGCTTCTCAGGAGTAGTTAACTGCAGAACATGTAGATACAACACTGACTCCATCACAATTAAAAACATCATTTATGTGAAGGAAAGTTATGCATGAAAGGTACAAGGAAACTCCCCAGAACTGGAACAATATGTAGGGTCAAAACTCACAAAGGAGTTATGCTGGGCTTTTGGTGTTGAGTCCAATCTTTTCTTTTTTCTTTCTTTCTTTTTTTTTTTTTCTGAGATGGAGTCTTGCTCTGTTGCCCAGGCTGGAGTGCAGTAGCGCAATCTCGGCTCACTGCAACCTCCGCCTCCTGGGTTCAAGCAATTCTCCTGCCTCAACCTCCCGAGTAGCTGGACTACAGGCACGTGCCACCATGCCTGGCTAATTTTTTTCTATTTTTAGTAGAGACGGGGTTTCACTATGTTGGCCAGGCTGGTCTCGAACTCCTGACCTCAGGCAAACCGCCTACCTCGGCCTCCCAAAGTCATGGCATTACAGGAGTGAGCCACTGCACCCGGCCCCAGTCTTTAGCTGAGAAGAGAGATAAATGATACATGAAAAAGTGGCCCTTACAGTGTGAAAATTGCATGGTTATTTAAAAATAAATTTTAAAAGATGTTATATTTCATGATTTAAGTTATTTACTCTTATGCCTCAGGTTTCTTTAGAACTCTCTACTAGAGAGAAAATTCCAGAAAAGTTATTCTAAAATATACAAATTTCCTAAGAGCCTCCTGAAGTGAAATAAATTGTAATACAACTGCTTCAAAATATAATAATACAAATATAACATTTTTGGCTTAAAACATTGGGGCAACTGCAGACATTTACATATTTGAAACAAAATGTCTACTTTCCTCTTTTCCTAAATCTAGTAACCCCTAGGCATCTCTCCAGATGGAATAATCATGGAAAGAAAGTGAGCTTTTCTTGTTGTTCTGTTTCTGATTGAGCTGTCCGTTTTTCTGCCCCACGTATTCCTGCTTTCCTGAGAGAATAGTTGGGATATACTTTCAGAATAAAATATTTTCAACCTCTTTTGAATGTTTTAAGTCTCACCTCCAGGGCAATACTTTGTATGCACAGAATCATAAAAAAAAATAGGAAGAAAAAATGAGAATATAAAACAGGTAGAAGTCCAGAAACCACCCAATGCTTTAGACTGAAATATTTTGACAATAGCTTGTTTCATTCCTCACTTGTTCATACTCTTTGAATTTTAAATATTAAATTGGTAAAGGGGCTCTGTAGAATTATCTAGAATTAACATTTTGAAAGATATGCATGTTGAAGGACAATAGCTGTGAATAATATTAACATTAAATTCCAAGAGAATTTAATTCTCTTAATTTACTAATGTACAATATCAACTGAAAGCATAATTAAATCTGTCTATGTCATAGATTTTTATAAAGATAATTTACTGTCTTAAAAAATCTCACAAGATTATTTTAGATAAAAATATTAGACTCCTAGTTGCAAGTAGAAATCATATTGAAAAGGAAAAAGTGAAAGATGTAAAAATTCTATCCTGCAACCATAACACTAACTAATGTGACTTTTAGTGGTTTAATTATTTTTTTAGTTTAAAAGGCCATTTCTACTGCCAGGCTTCTGTGTACATACATGGATAACCACCTCCAGGATATTTTAAATAAATATAACCTACTACCAAGTTCTCCAAAACACAAGCAAATTGCATGACAATAATTAGCCTCACACTCAGTTCTGAATTTGATTCAGTTTCATTCAGATTAATAATCTACTCAAGATTAATGATTAAACAACGTCTCCTTGTACATATCTACAGAGGCTCCCAAAATTTCCTACAGGTAAACTCAAATTCCTACCAGTTTAAGAGATTTGACACTCAGAGCCCAGGCCTTCCCCTACCCTCTGCTTCTTTCTAGCCTTTTTGGAATTACGTGTTTGCTACTCATCTCATCCCAGGCGCTGTGAACCTACCTTGGTTTCAGGATAGAATCAGTCCTGGAGGCTGCTTTATTATCATAATTAAGTCTTTCAACCTGATAAGGCAAGTTCTCCTCTCTTGTTCTAAAATGTATCTTGTTTACTCTGTGCTCTTTACTCCTTTACTCCTCTTTTTGAAGGTTAAATTTGATCATCAACTTTCACGAACAAGACGGCTAGGGATTTCACTTGAAAGTTTATAAATCAAAACCAGGACAATTGCCATCTTTAAGATACCAAATTCGTTCATCTGTGAACATTATATATCTAGTCATTTATTCTGATTTATTTGTATTTCTTTCAAAAACATTTTGGAATTGTGATATACAGGTTTTACAACAAAGGTTTTAATATGTATTTGGTTTAAACACATACCTGGTTTCTTCTAGTACTTTATCGTTTTTGCTGCTAACTTGAATATTGTATTTTTCTCTTATGTTTGATCGGTTACTATTTCCAACTGAAATTTTGTCAAATGCTCTTATTACTACAAATATACACATTAATATGTATGTCCATTAATTATATATATAGCCATTACTTCACACACCCAAAATCAGTTATCTTTACTGCAAATGATACGATTACTATATGAAAATCAAAGAGAATACATATTATAGATAATAAATCATTTGCAGATATAGATAATTTTTGTATTCCTAATTATTTTTTATCATTTATATTCCTTATTTTAGTACATTGGCTTAAATCTCCTCTGTAATGCTGAAACAGCGATGGGTACCTTGCTTGATTTTTTAAATTGATACTATTTCTAAGAGTTAATCATTAAATATGATATTCATGGTAAGTTTCTGGTAGATACCCTTTATGAGCTTCAGGTGGTTCCCATTTACTCTTAGTTTATAAAATTTTATTATAAGACAGTGTTTAGTTTTATCAATTTTTTTCTGTGTTCCTTAAGAAATATTTTTCTCCTCTAATCTGGTAACGTTCTGACTACGTTAATTCCCAGAGACTGAACTAATCTTTCATTTATTTCTGGTATAAACCTTACTTGGTAATGTAATCATTCTTAAGAGATTCCATTTTGTAACAGTGTAAAATCAGTGACACTGAAACTATCTCTTGTTTTCCATGAGGATTTTTTTTCTTTTTTATATTTCCATGTATATTCATCTATGCTTTAAGGATGGTCTGAATCCAGAACCACTGCCCTTAACCTTTATTGTATAAGGATATTACTAATAGAAGTTAACAATTTTCCAAAGACATATCAAGGTAAAAATAAAAGTTTGCTGAAAGTATGCCAGACTGTAAGATTCTAGACAACATGGTCCATTTGTAGAGATCTTGCTTTTCCGAGGCCTACTAGTATTGAGATCCAGAACCCTACAAGCCTCTATGGGAAGTAGGGCAGGAATCTGAGCAAGATTATGCCTGATGGACTTAATTATTTTGACTAATTAAGAGGCAATAACACTAGCTATGCAGGAGGAAACATGGTTTTGTAGGAAGCTTGAAGAGAGATGAACCTGAGAGCAGTAGTAACTGAAGGGAATGAGAGAGGCAGCATCAAGAACAAGAGCTTTGTCAAGTTCCACAGGAAACTGATGACCAAGTTCCATTTCTTTGAGCTAATTTGAGAATCCGCTTCGAGAATCCGCTTTGAGAATCTGCAATGACCTTTATGCTTTGCCTCTTTTATTCCTACTGCCCCTGGCATAGTTTAGGCCCAAGTGTCTGCTCTGGAGGACAGCTATGCATTTAACAAATGTCTCTACATGACAACATTTGATCACTGGTCACCTAGTCACTCATGCAAAAAGTATGCAACTCAGCTGTTTCTTCCCTCTTTCTGGCCTTCCATGTTAAGTCAATCTTGAGGTCCTACTACCTCTTAAATGAATTTCCAATATGCCCTTCACTCCTCTGTACTACGCACACCTGACACACAAGGTCTTCAATACTTCTTTCTTGATTCACTGAAAGAGTCTATGATCTGATCTGTTTTGTCCTATGTTCCTTAAATCTACTTTCTATAGATATACTAGAAAGAGTTCTAAAATACAAATCTGAAGTGCAAATAGCACTTCCCTGCTTAAAACTCTTGTGGTCCTCCATCACCTGCTGGATAAAGTTCAAGAGTTTTACCCTTATTAGTGAGGCCTTTGAAGTTTTGGCATCAGAATGTGTTTTCAGCCTCATCATTTATCATCGTCTTACATGATATAATTTTACCTTTGTTTAAGTTACCATTATCTTGAACTTGATGCTTCAACAACATAAAATTTCTTGTAAATTCCCCTACACTGTTTCTAACCTCCGTGGCCTTACCATAATGTCTTTTTGCCTGGAATCCTTGTCTATAAATTAGGTAATTCTTCCTCAACTCAAGGCATTGCTTCTTCTAATAAGCCACATTTCTGAAGTGAAATTATGGCATCAACTAGTAAAGGTCTCACTTTAAGACACGTGTAAAAACATTTATTCTATGTATTCCTACACATGTACATCAACTCTATTGCCTCCATGTAATACAAAATATATTTTTTCTATGTGAATATTTTCATGTTTTTTTGCAAATGTTTCAACCAAATGTCATTTTAGGCTTCTTATGTACAAGCATGTGGAAATAAGTTGCCATGCCACCTAAGTGGATACTATTTCATTTCTGCTCCACTTTATATCCAATCCCAACTAGAACGAAATTATATACAAATAAGAGCAAGAGCTCCGTTAAGGAAAATTGGCACACCTAGAAACAGAGAGCTTCTGAATTTTAAATCACTTTGCCAAGACTCCCAGAGTATACCCTCATTAAGTGCAGGTATGTTGTTCATTTTATATCCCTAGCTACTATGGCATCAAGTAATCATCTACAATTCCAAAAGGAAATTAAGTGAGTTAAAACAAATTACTCATTGGGATATTAAAAATGGAGTGTTTCTGTTGAAACTATATCTTGACAGTATTGAATCATTCCCTGAAGATAGGTGTTGAACATAAAGCATATACTATATGCTAGGCCCAGTGGTAGAGGCTACGATCAACTGTGATGCACAGCCTTTCTCCTTACTAATGAGTGGTGCACTGATATGTAAATAAGCAGTGAAGATACTATGTGAACAGCACACTGTCAGGTGAGGTGCCATGTGGTACAGGAGCATAGCTTAGAAACACCTCTTCAGGAAGTCTTTCTAAATTATGACTTAAAAGATAAATAGGCATTGTCTCGAGGTAAATAAAGTGAAGTGGACCATACAGAATGCCTGTGTGAAGGCCCCCAGTCCAGGGGATTTGGGAATGAGAAGGAGCATGACAAGAGAAAAGGCTGCAGTAGCAGATCGAGGGCAACCTAACAAGGGTTGGGATCTCTTTTGCAGACTCGATATTAAGGTTGCAATGAAGCCACTAAAGGCTGTATGCAGAACTTGAGTTCTGTCTAACAATGTATATTGTAAGGCAACAATAAATTTAGGTTTAATGCTTTTTGAATTTTTTGAAAATGAATGGCCTGATAGCATCTCCCAAATACAAACACATCCCATCATAAAGTTATAGAACAACCAGTCAAATCTAGCATCTAGCAGAGAACAATGCCTTATGGAAGGTGCTCAATAGATGTTTGATGAATTTCTATGAGGAATACAAGAATGCTGTCATAATGAGATGTGTCAACATCCAATTATAATACCTATCTTTCAGACTCAGGATTGAGAGAAGCCAACCTTCTAGTGGAAAGGTAGAATGATGGAGTGACTGTTCTGATTCTGATACGGAGATTAGATTGACTGTTAGCTGAGGAATGGAGCCAGTAGAGAAGGACGAGAAAAGCTAACACCCCTAGTGCCTAATATGTGCCCACATTCATTTAATCATCACAACAGCTCACAAGTACAAACTTTTGAAATTCAAAATTTACAGATGAGGGAACAATGGAGCATAGAAAAATTAAGTAATTTGCCTAAGAAGACAAAATCAAAATTTAATCATAGACATTTAGATTTTAGAGGCAGTGCTTGTAACTACCATGCTACACTCTCCTTTTTACCACCTAACATATACCAGATAGAATCAGGAAGAAAAAAATCATGAGTTGATTTATCAGAAGCAATAGCTGTGCTTTATTTCCTTTAATTCATTTAGCTATGCACTTATATATGTGCATATTTGACTAGAGACTAAAAAATATGTTTGGAGGTAGGGAAAAGAAAACTTGTTGAATAGCATGTATTTAGCAGGGAACTATGTAGGCCTCTATTTAATCGTGCGGCATTTCCTTTCTTCACTAATTAGTTTTCTGAGTTTAAACCCAGAGCTTTTGAAGTACTATTTTGAAATTAGAACAAATATTAATGCTGAAAGAGGAATTACGTGGAATCAATAAGAACTGGAAAAAAAAAAAAGAAAAAAAGATTGTCTAAACAACAAAAAGAAAAACCTACAAGATAGAGACAGCTTCTATAATTTGTTGATCTTGAAGCCTGACATTTATTTAAGAAAAGCCCATAACATGGTAAGTACAATTTTTTTTTGCTTCCCATCTACATATTCACACATCCTAATATATTATGCAGTGATCCTAAAGGTCATTTATTGATAGTGCATATATATGTATACATACATATACACATATACATACACATATATATGTATATATACATATATGTATACTCATAAGTATACTTATATAAGTATATATACACATATATGTATATATGTGTATATATGTGTGTGTGTGTGTATATATATGAAGTTAGTTATCTTGATTTCCTTGATTATATGTAACACAATGGAAAGGAGGGAGAAAAGAAGAGAAGGAGAGAGAGGAATTGCTTGAGCAAGCATGAGAGTTAGCGAAGTCGAGAGGAAAGGAAGAGAGGATGAGGAAAGAGAATAAATGACTTGCTACTGTTCACTGATTTTCACTGGCCAAATGGAACCAATGTAAGGTGGACAAATTATAAAACTCAAGTGTAAACAAAGAATCCAGGGGGCTTCTTATGTTATGGGGTTGATGCAGGTGCATATTCATCTTTTGGCACATTTGGGAAGTGAAAATTCTATTCCATATTCAAATGCCATTAAGTTATTTACAACTAGATCTGGAGGTTTCATATTTATCATCATGAAGTATAAAGCCAAATGTCCCTTTTTCAGAAGCACCAAAGATTAACCGATTAAAATGTTTTCCACATGTCCATTTTTACTGTCAAGAGAATTTTAAAGTTTTCCAGCTTCCGCAGCTGAGCCAGATGTCAGTGGGTCCCACAGTGAAATGAAATTGGCAGAGTAGCCTTCTCATGACCCTGGGGTTGTTTTATCAGGGATCACTTTAATGTCTAAGAGTCATTCCTTGCTGAAGACTCTAAAGTTTTGGGTCCAATCTGCCACAATTACAGAAATATGCTGACTTGGTTGAACCACTGAAACCCAGAAATATTTCTTACAACTTTTCTCACATCGCACTATAATTGTTGTTTGTGTTGGCACTAGAATAGTACAGTGTTTCATTTCCACTGTACGTTTCCGGTCTCTGGTTACAGAAACATCAGTAGAGAATATTTTACCAGCCACATTTTTTGTTGTGTAAACAGGTCCTGGTGATTTACTCTGTTGGTCTCTTCACTGTGTTCTCAAATGACCATGGTCTGAAAGATATCAGATGGACACTTTCTAAAATAACTTTAGGAGTTAGCACAATGTTTTTTAAAATATTGTAATTGATAGCTTTGGTTCAGGAAATCTTGGCAAAAAGTCCCAAAATGGTTACATTGACATATTTCATTGTTTTCTTTAACTTTTAGATTTCTGCTACCATTAATATAACAATTATATTTAAGGTAGACACAGTTTAAAACACAATACAATAAAATGAACATAATTTTAGTCACCATGCAGTTTAAGCAATAAGAGTATGTATTCTGTTTTCACACTGCTATAAAATACCTGAGGCAGGGTAATTCATAAAGGAAAGAGCTTTAATTGACTCACAGTGCTGTATGGCTGGAGAGGTTTCAGGAAACTTACAATCATGGTGGAAGTTGAAGGGGAAGCAAGGCACGTCTTATATGGTGGCAGGAGAGACAGCATGAAGGGGGAACTGCCAAACACTTTTAAAACCATCAGTTATCATGAGAACTCACTTACTAGCATGAGAACTGTATCAGGACAATTGCCCCCATGATCAAATCACCTCCTACCAGGTCCCTCCCTCAACACCTGTGGATTACAATTAGAGATGAGATTTGGGTGGGGACACAGAGCCAAACCATATCAGCATTACAATATTTTAGAATCTCCATATAAGCCTGCCTTCATTGAATGACCCCTCTGTCCCAGAAAATTCTGCATATCATTCTCCTGTTTTACTTTAAAATGTTATAATATGATTGGTAAATTTGTCTGTTTTCGGACTTTACATAACTAGAATATTACTTTATTCTTTGATAACTTGCTTTACCCACCCATTACTGGGTTTTTCAGTTCAACCTGTGTGACTGCACATAGCTGTCAATATTCCTTGTCTTGACTACATGATTTTCATTTGTGTGAATATGCCACAGTTTGATCCAATTCCTTAGAGGTGAAAAATTGTTTCAGTTTTTATCATTATAAACAATTCTGCTACAAACTCTTTTTCTGTCTTCTGCTGCATACAAGAGATTTACCAGGTATATACCAAGGAATAAATTGCTGGGTCATAGAGTACACACGTGCACAAATCACCAATAGTATGTGAGAATTTCTGTAAGTCTACATCTTTGCCAACATTAGATACTGTCTAGCTTTTCTATTTTTGCCAATATACCAGGTATAACATGAAATCACATTTAAATTTGCATTTTTCAGATTATTGTTGAACATATTTTATGTGACATTTGTGTTCCCTTTTATGAGTAATACTGATGTAATTCTTAACAATTTTTCTATTTTTTTCTTTTTTTAAATAAGCTATTAAGTTTATAATATACATATAGAGAAGAGCACAAATCATAAGTATACAGATCAATAAATGTTCACAAAGTAAAAACACCACCCAGGTCAGAAAATTGAACATTAGCAGCATGTTCTCATGCTGCTCTCACACCTTCTCCCTTATTATCCTACTCCTGTGTAAACATCTATAACCATGGATTAGTTTTGCATGTTCATGAATGTTATAAAAATGTAATCAAACAATATACTTTATCATGTCTGACTTTTCTCATTCAACATGTTGTTTTGAAATTCAACCATGTTGTATGTAGCAGTTTTTCATTCTCATAAGTGATACATATATTCACAATCTATGTACAAATTTTATTACTGATGTGTATTTGTGTTGCTTCCAATTTGGAGTTACTATAAAGAGTACTAGTGTGAACATTCTTGAACATATCTTTTGGTGAATACATGCATACATTTCTATTGGTTATATACGTAGGAATGGAATTGTTGGGTTCTAATGTATGCATGTTTTACAGAGTGGTGGCACCAGTTTAAACTCCCAACAGCAATATGTGAGAGTACCATTCGTTCCACATTTTTGCCAATACTTTGTACCTCAGACTTTATAATTGCAACCAGTCTGGTGGCTGTGTGGTGGTATTTCATTGTAGTTTTAATTTACATTTCTCTGATGACTAGTGAAGTGTAATGACTTTTCAGAACTTACTTGCTATTAATACACCTTTTCCGTGCAGTGTCTCTTCAAGTTATTTGTCCATTTTTCCACTGAGCTGTTAATATTTATTTTATCATAGATTAGTAGGAGTTCTATATGTATTCTTGATACTATTCCTTTGTCATATATATTAATTCAAAATATCTTTTCCCACATTGTGACTTGTTATTCAATCTCATAATATATATTTTTGTTTTAATTATTATTTAATAGGGTTTCAGATTCTTAGAACAATTGTGAAGAGATTACAGAGAATTACCATAGACCTACACCCAATTCCTCCTGTTATTAACATCTTGCATTAATACGTATTCTGATATTATTGTATGAATGATTCACAAATGTCAATTAAAACAAACTACTTGATAGTGCTGTTCAAATAAACTATATTCTTGTTGATTATCTGTCTGCTTGATATATCAATTACCAAAAGAAGTATGTTAATGTTTTAAACTATAATAGTGAATCTGCCTATTTCTTACTTCCGTTTTACCTCATGAATTTTGATGCTGTGTTGTTAGATTTATAAACATTTACAACTGTTATTTCTTCTTGGATAATGTATTTATCATTATATAACATACTACCATATCTTTGATAATTTTTTCTTTTGCAAAGTCCACTTTTTTCTAAAATTAATATTGCTACCCCAGCTTTCATTTGATTGGTGTTAGTATGTCATGTATACTTTTTCTATCCCTTTACTTTTAACATACCTGAGTATATTAAATATTTATAATGGATTTTTTGTAGATAACAAATAGTTGGGTCTTGCTTTTAAAATCCGCTGGCAACCTCTGTCTTCAAATTTAGACCATTCACATTTGAAATGATTGTAGTTGGATTATAGGTGGATTAATATCCACCATATTTATAAATGTATTATAGTCATTACATTCCTTTTTCTCCACATTTTTCAATCTTCTCTGGTTTTAATCGATAATTTTATATGATTCTTTTGTACTTTATCTCCTAGCATATCATTTATATTTCTTAAAATTTTTAGTGATTTATCTACAGTTTCCAATACACCTTGTTAACTAAAGTCCACCTTCAAATAATACTATACCATTTCATGTGTAGCACCAGTACGTTGTAATAAAGTATCCCAAATTCATTTCTCCCATATTTTATAACATTATTATCCTTCATTTCACTTACACATATGCTACAATTACCCTGTACCTTGTTACTATTTTTACTTTGAACAGTTATTAATAGATGAATTAAGAATAATTAAAATAAAAGATTATATTTTATTTTCATATATTGCATCTCTGATGTCTTATTTTTCTTTGTGTAGAACTAATTTTCTGATATATACATACATAAGTATCCTTCTTTGTGAAGACTGTCTTTTTAAGTTTCTAGTTGGGCAGATATATTGATGGAATCCTTCAGTTCTTGTTTTTCTGAAAAAGTCTTTGTTTCTATTTCACTTCTGAAGAGTAATTTTATTGAACATAGAATCCTAGGTTCTACACTGGTGGGTTTTTACTTTCAATACTTTACTTCATTCTACTTTCTAGTTGCTTTTGTGGTTTCTGAAGGACAGTTGAAATGCAATTCTTAATTTCATTTCTCTATAGATACAGTGTTTTTTTTCTCTGGCTTCTTTCAAAATTCTCTCTTTATCTTTGTTTTGTTGCAGTTTGAATATGATATGCCTAGCTGTTGATTTTCAGTATTTATCCTGCTTGACATTCTCTGAGCTTCCCGGATCTATGGGTTCATGGCTGTCATTAATTTTGGAAAGCTGTCAACGATTATTGCTTCAAATATTTATGCTACTGTGTTCTCTGTTTCTTCTCCTTCTGGCATTTTAATTACACATACATAATGGATCTCTACAGAGCCTTTTAAAATCATGTAATAGTTCTCAGACAATCTGTTATGAATTTTTTCATTAATTTTTCCTCTTTGCATTTCAGTTTTATGAAGTGTCTACTGACATATTTTTCAGCTCACTGATTCTCTCCTTAGCCACGTCTAGTCTACCAATGAGTCTATCAACGGCATTCTTCATTTCTATTAGTTTTTTTTTCTAGCATTTCTTTTTTATTCTTCTTTTAGAGCCTCCATCTACAGGTTTACATTCCCGTCTCTTTTTTGCATGTTGTCTACTTCTGCCAATAAATCCCTTCACATATTAGTCATAGTTAATTTGAATTCCCTGTCTCATCATTCCAATATCTGTGTCATATCTGAGTCTGATTCTGAGAGTTGCTTTGTCTCTTCAGGCTGTATTTTTTATTGGCTTTTCATCTGCCTCTGATTTGTTGTTGTTGTTGTTGAAAGCCTACACATTGTATCTGGTAATAGTAACTGAGGTAAACAGGCTGTAAGTGTGAGATTATATGTGTATCTGGCTAGGAGTTTGGTTACATTTAATGTTTGCTGCAGCTGTAACTGCCAGAGGCTTCAAATTTCTCTAGTTTCCTGTCTTTGCCTTTTCTATATAAGGCGGGCTTTCCTAAGTATTCCTTCTCAGATAAACGGGTCTGCTTCTTGTAGTTCTTTCTGCTGTAATCTGCTGCTATTAGACTGGAGCCCTTTCGGTGTGGTGATAAGGTGTGAAAGAAGAGAAGCATTCCTTAATCTGGTGATTAAATTTCAGACTTGTAGTGGGCCTGTGGGTTTTAAATGTTGACCTTCCCAAGTGTTTCTCCAGTGGTATCAACTTTTGTTTATCCCTGTGGTACTACAGGAAGTCTATTGTGGGCTGGAGAATGATGAATACCCTTTCCCCAGCTGGGATAAGGTACTAGTAATTTCTTTCTATTGAGAATAGGCCTTTGTAATGAAGAATATTCTGATAATATTTCAAGTGATTATTCTTTTCCTCTCCTTGCCAGAGTCACAGAAAGGTCTTTCTCAAATTCTCACTTTTAGAACCTGATAGAAGGTAAGACTCACAAAATTAGCGACCCTCTTAAAACTCTGGCTTCAAATGTTTCTCACTTTTATGCTTATCCACACTCAGACTCCAGCAATTTGTCAAAATTAGGCAGTTAAGAAGATCTAAAATGTGCAGCTCTGGATTTGCCTCTCTCTCCAGATTTCAGGGCAGAAGTTTGCTCTTCAACCTCAGTTTTCTGATAGATCCAAGAAAAGTTATTTCAGTTCAATTTTTCAAGCTTGTCCATGCCGTAAAAATAAGGGTGATTTCCAAACTCTTTACATTTGGAGCTAACATAGAAACTCAACGTATCTTTTTATGAGCAAAAAATCCTAATTGTAATATAGCCTGTTTATCAATTATTTTCCACTGTTAGCCTTTCTCATGTGTTATGTAATGTCTCTCTCTAGGCAAAATATTACTCTCATGTTATTTACTTCTATATTTAGACTTATAATCTTTGTGTATCACGATTAAGATTTTTTTTTCTGTATGAATATCCAATTGAACTAGCACAATTTATTGAAAAGATCATGCTTTTCTCACTGAATTGTAGTGATGCTTTTATCACAAATCAGGTGACTGTATATGTCTGAATTTCTTTCTCAGCTCTCTTTTCTGTCTTTGTGGTCTATATGCCCATTCTTGTATTGCTATCACACATCTTAATTATTTTAGCTTTATATTAAGATTTGTTATCTGATAAGTTCTTCAGATTTGAAATTCCCCTTTTGGATTGCCTTGGCTATTGTAGGCCATTTGCATTCTCACATCAATTTTAGAATCCACTTGTCAATTCCTTGCACACACACAGATCTGCTGAGCTTGCATTGAATCTATGGATCAATTTGGTGAAAACTGGTATTTGTTCAATATTGAGCCTTCCAAACCTGAAAATTATCTCTCTGTTTACTTTTATTGATAAAACTTCTCTTCATAGTGTTATGTTACTTTCTATATAGTAATATAACATGTCTGTTGTTAAATCTATGCCTTACCATATTTTAATAATATTGCAATTGGAAGTGTGTCATTTCATTTCATAATGAATATTTGTTACTAGTATATATAATAGTACCGGTAATTTTTATATATTGTGCTTATATTCTACAATCTTCCTAAATTTACGTATTGATTTTAATAGTATACCTATAACTTATGTTGGAAGTTTGAATACACAATTATGACATTTGAAATAATGATAATTGTATTTCATCCTTCCCAACTTGTACATTTTGTTCATTTCCTTTCCTTATTGCACTGGCTAGAAACTCCTACTTTGCTAAGTGTGTCAAATAATTTTCTACATCATTTCAGATAATCACAAGATTTTTCTTCTTTATTAATGTGGTAATTCTATGATTGGTTTTATATGTTAAACTAGAATTTCTGGGATAAATCCAACTTGGTTGAAATGGATTAGTCTTTTAATATGTCACTAAATTCCCTTTGAAATATTTTATTAGGATACAGTGAAATAGATTTGGCTAGGAGTTTCCTTTCTTGTAATAATCTTGTAGGATTTGTGATCAAGGTTATACTGGACTCAGGAAATGAATTAGGAGGGGGCAGAACAGTGGAACTCAGAATGACTGCATCTAACATCACACGGGGCCTCTACAACAACAGCTGCTCTTAAATCAAATTATGAATTCGCTGTCCTTATGTGTAAGCCTTGTTTATAAAAATTATGGGCAAAAATCCTTCGGGTATATACCCAGTAATGGGATGGCTGGGTCAAATGGTATTTCTATGTAACAAACCTGTACATTGTGCACATGTACCCCAGAACTTAGAGTATTTTATATATATAATTATATTATAATATATAATATATATAATTTATAATATATAATATATTATATATTATATTTATATTATATATAATATAAATATAATATAATATATATTATATATTATATGTATTATCAATGGTTATATAATATATTATATGTATTATCAATGCTTATATAACGTATATAAACTGTAACTCATATATTTACTTATCTATTCCCCCATTAAAAGACATTTAGGCATCCGGTACTTTTTACTATTCAATTTTTGTGGGTTTTTTTGGTCCATCATTTATTTATATATATAAATATACAATATATATAATATATAATTATATATAAAAATATATAATACATATATAATTATATATATAAATATATAATACATATATAATTATATATAAAAATATATAATACATATATAATTATATATATAAATATATAATACATATAATATATAATTATATATATAAATATATAATACATATAATATATAATTATATATATAAATATATAATACATATAATATATAATTATATATAATATATAATACATATAATATATAATTATATATATAATATATAATTATATATAATATGTAATATATATAATATATAATTATATATAAATCTATAATTATATAATATATAATTATATATATAAATATAATATATAATTATATATATAAATATATAATATATAATTATATTCTAAATATATAATATATGTATATAATATAATTATATATAATATATAATATATATAATATATATAAATAAATGGACCAAAAAAACCCCACAAAAATTGAATAGTAAAAAGTACCAGATGCCTAAATGTCTTTTAATGGGGGAATAGATAAGCAAATATATGAGTTACAGTTTATATTTGTTACATAACCATTGAGATAATCATATCTTTACAATTTTAGTATTTTAAATTAGTGATTTCTAATAAATTTTCTAATGTAAAGCCAAACTTGAATCCCTGGAACAAAAACTTTTCTGTGATGTTATATTTTTATACATTAGTAAATTTGGTTTACTGTTTTGTTTAGAATTTGTCATCAATGTTCATGAGTGACAATAGCCATAATTTTCCTTTCACATACTGTTCTTATATGATTTTGGAACCAGGAATATATTACTTGTAAAAATCAAACAGAGTGGATTCTGTATTTTAACATTCTCTGAAAATGTTTGTATAATATAGGAATTACTTGCTTATTTTACATTCAATATAACTAACCTATAAAGCATCTGGGCTTGATGTTTTTATTGTGGAAAAATATGTGAGCTACTGATTCAGTGAGGTTCTGTTTCTTTTTTTCATTTTTCATAGTTTATATAATTTTATGAGTTTTATTTTACACCTAAGTTTCAAATATGTTGGCATAACCTTTTCACAATAATCTCGTTACATTTTGATCTCTGCTACATGTATAATATTTTGCCCTTTTTCATTCCCTCTACCTTCTCACCTCTCCGTATGACATCAAAAATAAGATACTGTGAAATGGCTCATGAAGGAATTCAAAGTTCTACCGAAAATCAATAAAGGCTTTCGAACAGAATTTGGTAAGAAAGGTATCTTACTTTCTACAGACATTTTAAACTGGAGAAGAGAAGTGAAAGGACAAATAAAACAGTATATATGAATAATCCTACAAATTTTACATGGTAGAGAGAAAATTTTCACATTTACTGAGCAGTGACTTCTTTGGATTCACAGATTATAAAGGAACAAATATATGTTTTAAAATAATTAAAAATATATTACAAAAATATTGCATATAATCCAAAAACTAATTCTTAAAAATGAAACTATTTAGCAGAAACCTGAAAACAAATATGGATATGGATGAGTAGTCACGTAGATACCTAAAATTTTTTCATATATATACATTTATATATATATTTATTTTCTCTATAATATAGCAAAACACTCAAATCTTTAGTGAAGGTCATCGCTTGTCGTATGTGGAGTCAAAAGTTTGCATTTGTAGTGGACAGCTTGTTGATCTAATTACCAAACTAATTTTTATTTAGGCTGTTCTCACATAGTATTGTACTGATTGGATGAGAATTTCACATCATTTTTTTTTTCATGGTAAATGGATACATTAAAGATGCTAAGGAAGAAATCTTTCTCTAGAAATTTACTCTTTACTATTATCTTTCTACCTAAATTCAAAAAGGGAATACTATGGCTCTGAGCATCCTTGTGCCTCTGAATTGCTCTCTTTTTTTGCCTACCATCTGCCAGTGAATTGAACTTGCACAGCTTTAAGTAGTTTTAATCTTAAACAAAGTTTAAGCTGAAAGAAATCTCTCATTACCTAGTTGACACTTGCGTTTTGCAGCTGAAAAGACTGAGTTTATGGAGATAGGGACTATCCTCACCAGGCTTGGGCTTCATACAAGGACCATTTACCATACAACAGGGAAGTCCTGTGGCAGCCTTTCCACATCTGTCATGGGAACTTTAACTGTCAGGCAGTCTAGTATCTGCTGAGAACAATTTTGCCAGTCCTGTTTTCTTAACCACAACACTTTAGACACATATAAACTACACATTTTTCCTTATTTTATGCTTGTATTTTGGTGCTGCCTATTTTGTTTGCATTATACTATGTGGTGGGATATATCTGAAACTATGGGATGTGGTTTATTTAAAATATGGAATCCTAATAAAATCTGGGCAGTTTAATACATTTCCTGAATCACTTTCACAGAGCAATTACTAATCACTTGCCAATCTCATCCTACCTTTTTCATTTATGTAATCACAAGTGATATTCATGTAATATTATTCTTTCTCTTTATATTTTCCTTTATATCCATTTTTCATTTTTTATATTAGCACAGTAGGTCAGAACAATGTAGACACTCACTTAGAGACATTTAATGATTTCCTTTTTAGAATGAAAAAAGAAAACTTGACTTCAGTATGTGAAAGCCTGAAGATTTAAAGGATAAGCAGAAAGTTAATTGCAAATGTCTGTGCATGTCGATTGCTTTTATTCACTTTAGCTTACCACAGTTCAACAGGATTTGTTATAAAGTCCAATACCCACTAATGGAATCCAGAATTCCTCTGCTTACTAAAGAAGGCAGTCTTTCTAATTGGATCTTGGGTTACTAAGAAGCTCAGACTTCTTTTTATGAATTTACCATTTCCCATCCCCATTACCAACATTTTTTTCCTTCAAAAATTTAAAACAGGTTAAATGCTTGAAGAGGTTAAAGAAGTGAGAGAGTTTCCCCAATGTTTCTTTTAGTAATTTCACAGTTTGAGGTCTTAGATTTGTCTTCCTTGAGTAATACCCTACAGAGCAAAAGTGGACAAATTACATCAACTTAAAATAATGTAATTTTAAGGGATTTCATCTGCTTAAAAAGCTTCTGCATAGCAAACAACAAAGAGACAACCCACAGAATGGGAGAAAATATTTGAAAACTATCCATTTGACAGGGATTAATAACCGGAATATACAAGGAGCTCAAATAACTCTATAGGAAAAATCTAATAATCCGACCAAAAATGGAAAAAAGATCTGAAAAGATCTTCTCAAAAGAAGACATATAAATGTCAAACAAGCATGTGAAAAGGTTCTCAACATAACTGATCATCAGACAAATGGAAATTAAAACTATAATGAGATATCATCTCACACCAGTTAAGACAGCTTTTACTCAAGGTAACAAATGCTGCTGAGGATGTGGAGAAAAAGGGAACTCTCATACACTGTTGGTTAGAAATTGTATTAGTACAACCACTACGGAGAGTGGTTTGGAGATTCCTCAAAGTAAAGATAGAGGTACTGTATGATCCAGCAATCCCACTGCTATGTGTATATTCAAAATAAAGGAAATTAGTATACCTAACAGATATCTGTACTTACATGTTTACTGCAGCACTATTCACAATAGCCAAGATTTGGAAGCAACCTGTGTCCATCAATAGACAAATGGATAAAGATAATGTGGTGTATAGACACAATGGAGTACTATTCAGCCATAAAAAAGAATGAGATCCTGTTATTTGCAACGACATGGGTGGAACTGGAGGTCATTATGTTAAGTGAAATAAGCCAGGCACAGAAAGACAAACTTCACTTAGTCTCACTTACTTGTGGGAGCTAAAAATTAAAACAATTGAGCTCATAGAGATAGTAGAACAATGATTACCAGAGGCTAGGAAGGGTAATGTCGTAAGGAGTGGGAATGGTTAATGGGTATACAAATATAGAAAGAATGAATAAGATCTAGTATTTGATAGCATAACAAATTACTACAGCCAACAATAATTTATTGCAGGCTGGGCACAGTGGCTCATGCCTAGAATCTCAACAACTTGGAGGGCTAATGTGGGTGGATTGCTTGAGCCCAGAAATTCAAGACCAGCCTGGGCAACTTGTGAAACCGTGTCTCTAAAAAAATACAAAAATTATCTAGGTATGGTTTTCATGCCTGTAGTCCCAGCTACTTGGGAGGCTGAGGTGGGAGGATGACTTGAGGCTGGGAGGTTGAGGCTGCAGTGAGCTATCCAGCCTGGGTGACAAAGTGAGACCTTGTCTCAAAAAATTTATTGTACATTTAAAAATAACTAAAAGAGTGGAACTGGAATGTTTGCAATACAAAGAAAGGATAAATGCTTGAGGTGATAGATACCCCATTTATCCTTATAAAATTATGTATTGTATGCCTGAATCAAAATATCTCATGTATCCCATAAATATATATAACTACTATGTACCCCCCAAAATGAAAAATAATAAGTGGGATACAAGAGACAAGTGAGATCTACACTCTTAGAGTAGGCTTAGTCTGTGTAAGCTAGTGAAAGCATGCCCTATTTCAAGGGGCTACTTGCAACTTAGTTCCAATCTATTTTTTTTTTGTCATGCAAAAAAAACTTTTGTAGACAAGTTTAAAATTAAAATTCACAATAAAACAGAATTTCAATATGAATTTTCACAATTTTGGAAAATAAGCAATCAATCTTATCTATCTATCTACCTACCTACCTATCTACCTACCTATCTATTTATCTTTGTGCACCAAGACCAAAGGGTAAAGCAGTATTAATATTTGCCATAAGATATTTATTTACTAGTGTTCTTTTTCAATTGAACATTTCAAGTTAAATGTTCAAGAGAGGCTCCTCCTTCATCTGCCTCTTTCTTACTGTTTCTTCCATTTTTTCCCAGTGAACATACAAATTTCCTAAAAAAAATAGTGCTTTTATTTCCACTTCTTCATAAAGTAGTCACATCTTCCCACTTATATGAACTCACTCACCTGGAATTTGAGACAGAAACACACTTCTAATACTCTGATTCTACAATAAGACACCATGACTTTAAGTAAGCAAACAAACACTATTACCACTTTGGCAAACATTAATATTTGTAAATCACAATTATTTTGAATAAACATGGTTTTAGGCATACCCTTAATCCTTAGGGAGTTCTGTGTCTTTTTTTAAAAGAATGCAAATGAGGCAATAATGAATCAGGGTAAAATTTAAGAAGTTGCTTTCACCTCTTTATTGAAGTTACATCTTAGCAAATAAAAATGGTCTTCCTTCTTTTTAATATTTCATATTTTTTAGTGGATTCAGCCATGGATATTCTTTTAAAATTACACTGTTGGCCCCCTTACAGCTGAAGTGGGTATTAACACTTATAACTCTAAGGTCTGTTATCTATAAAGCCTTGTATATTTTCAAAGGAAAGTGTTCCAAAATGTCTATTTAGAAAAATAAATAACATTTTCTTTCCTTTCAGAATAGAAACAGTATTCTTTTAATTTGGACCTTCAACTGAAAGTCATGGGTTTTGGTTACTGAAGTAAATGTTTCCTTTAAGAATGTTTACTGAACTGAAAACATTTTACTAAGAAATGTGAGCTTTATTTAGTTATCTGTAGTTACTGTGAGATCAAAGTAAAAGGAACCTAATTCTCAAAGCATCCTCTTCAAACCTCAACTTTTTTTACCTCAGGAAATTGATGTCATGAAAATATTTTCCATATCCCGCAAGAAAAGGCTCCCCCACCAAGAAATTTCTCAAGGTATTCATATGCTTAATATAAATAAATTTAAACTTTTATATGCAAATAAATATAAGAATGTTATGAAAAATTTGAATGAAGGGAAGAGCGATTGATAGAACTCAAGGAAGATACAGTTCAAATCAGGAAGATAAACGAAACATGTATTACAATGATCCCAATCAGAAGAAATCTATGGAATCATGGGCCTCCTATAGGAAAAGAAATAACCAAATTTCATTTTTATACAAATAATAACCTGAATAAATTGAAAAATACACCAATTTCTTAGATGGGATGACTGAATATTATCATTAAGTCAATTCTTTGTAAATTATGTATTTAATATAATGGATATTTGGGGGATGTAGTTTTGAACAAATTTAAATTCAATTAGACAAAATACACATAAAAATGATCAAGAAGGATTTTATCATATTTTATTTTTTGAGACGGAGTCACACTCTGTCATCAGGCTGGAGTGCAGTGGCACGATTTCTGCTCACTGCAACCTCTGCCTCCCAGGTTCAAGCAATTCTCCTGCCTCAGCCTCCCGAGTAGCTGGGACTATAGGCACGTGCCACCATGCCTGGCTAATTTTTGTATTTTTAGTAGAGACGGGGTTTCACCATGTTGCCAGGATGGTCCCGATCTCTTGACCTCATGATCTGCCTGCCTTGGCCACCCAAAGTGCTGAGATTACAGGCATGAGCCACCACACCCAGCCAAGAAGGATTTTATTAAAGGACTAAGGCGTGGTGTTATGTCAGATTTAAAATGTAATATAGAGACCCATTCATTAAAAGTGTGGCATTTACACGAAATAAATAGACTAAAGAGATGGAAAGACACAAGATGAGTTGGGTTGAAATCCCGGTTCTACTATTTTTCAAGTAGGAAACATTGGACAACTTCCCTAACCTTGCTAAGCTACAATTATGTCATTTTTTAAAAATAAAAAGTTACAAAAATTACTTCATGGGATTGTCATGAGGACAACATAGAACTCAGGTAAGATATGATTTTAAAAATTATTAATATCAGCTATTGTTATCACAGAATAGAAATTCCAGAGACAGACCCAATTTAAGCACGGTATGTGTCATGGATGAACATTTTGTATTAGTAGGGAAAGAATGGGTTAGGTAATAAATGGATAAAAAATGTGTTTATATAGAAAATAGATCCTTATCTTGCACCTTGAATAAAAATAAAGTCCAGTTGGGTTAAATATTTTATTGTAAGAAATGAAGCCAAAGAAAAGATAGGTAGTCATGTACCTTTTCTTGGAGTATTAAAGATCTTTCTAAGCATAACTCCAAAAGCAGAAGCCATAAAGGGATGACAATGTGGACAATCCTTGGTCTTCATCATACGTGACCCATATATAGCATTTAACACCTCTTTCTTCTTGAAACCCTTTTTTTAGACTCTAGGGCTCAAGACTCTCAGTTTTCTCTTACTTCATAAATCACTATTTCTCAGTCTCCTCAAACTACTCTGCTCTGATCTCTTAAGGATGGAATGTCTCGGTGCCCCATTTATCATCTTGTACAATCTGCTGGATTTAAATATGATCTATATGCCGCTTATTATATCCTCACTGAAGACTTCATATCCCTTCCCAATTCTTTTATATGCAACTGCCTACTCAAAAGCTCCATCTAGATGTGTAGCAGATTTCTCAAATATAACATGCCCCAAACTGAAATTCTAATATTTGCCAACAAATATTGTCCACTCATAGCCTTTTCCATTTTGGTTGATGGCAGTTTCATCCTTCCAGTTGCTCACTCGAATGTCTTTGTGATCATTTTCTTTCCCTTTTAGACACTCTACATCTAATTCATCATGAAATCAATTCAAATTTAAAAATATACTTAGAATATGCTCACCACCCCTATAGTTACCACATTTATGCAAACCATCATTATTTGTTTCCTGGACTATTGCAATTGCATTCTTTCTAACTTGTCTCCTAATTCTTATTTGCCCCCTCCTTATAGTCTAGTCTCAACAGAGCAGTCAGAATGATCCCTTTTGAAATGCAAGCCAGGACTGCTCAAAACACTGTAATTTTTTTTTTCCATTTCACTCAAATAAAAAGCCAAAGGATTTACAATAGCCTTCAAGGATCCTCTCTTATTCTCTTCCTTACTCACTTATCTCCAGCCACACTGGCCACACGTTGTTTGTTGAACACATGTTAGAATCTTGACTGTAACTATTCCCTCAGACTGAGATGTTCTGTTCCCAGTTGTGAAGTGGAGTAATACCCACATCTTCTCCAGTTCTTTGCTTACATCTCTTCTTAAAATTGCCTTCCCGACCACTTAGTAAATACTGCAACCTGCCCCCTTTCACCACCCCTCCAAATTTCCCATCTTCTGTATCTTACTGCACTTTCTCTATTTTTTTGCATAGCTTTTATCACCAATTAATATGCTCTAAAATGTACTTCTATATTAGGTGTGTGTGTGTGTGTGTTGGGGGGGTGTTTTTAATCATCCGTACTCCCCTGCCAGAATGAGCTACTTGAAGACATGACAATGCTTTTTATCGTGGCTGTGTGCCTAGAACAATATCTGATAGTAGTAAGCATTCAAGATATGTTTCTTAAAATAAATTCATAAATTAATAAATATAAATGTAAAGCACATATGCATTAAAACACAAAAGCAAGCTTTGAAAAATAATCCTACCATATATACATATATATGTTAGACACCTTAATATTTAAGAGATAATATCTTATATAAATAGCTCTTAAAATTTGTGAGGAAAAAACATTTCAATACAGAGTAGACAAAGAACAAGAACAACAATTAATTTAAAAAATACAAATAATCATTAAACATATGAAAGAACTGTTCAGCCCCATGAAACAAATGCAAATAGAAATTAAAATGGCATATCAAATGCAAATCGAGTTGGCATACATTTTACATTATAATCTATAAGTGAGGTTTGCTGAATTTAGCAATATTATATAAACCTAGTGAGTGTATAGGCTGGAAATAGCCTCTCTAAAAACACTTGACTTACATAATATATCAAAAAACCCCTAATGATCTGATATTTTCCCTGAAAATCCATTCTAAGATGAATAAAATATTAGAAATAAGAATGTTCATTAAAATTATGTTAAAATAACTGCTCCCAATCAAAAGTGGGATCAGTTAAATTAACATACACATTTAACATACACACAAGTTAAGGGTAGGCTATGTCGGTTTTAAAAATCATGTCTGGAAAAGTTTCAATAACAATGCTAATCATAGTACATTAAGCAAAATAAACATGTACCTCATTCCTATAACCTATATGCACATACATACACAATATGTATGTGTGTGTGTATATATATATATAGTCTATGAATATATATGTAATATATATTAATACTTATTTTACTAATTTAACATGTTTCCTCTGTGTGGTAGAATTACAAGTAAGTATTTTTTGTGATTTTCCATATTTTCTAAATATTTAAAAAATAATTTTTTTAATTATTGGAAAACAAGCCAATAAACTCCACTACAACTGTTTTGGTCAACAATAAAGCAGTAGATGTAAAATATAGGTTTCATAGTACACACTATTTTATTTGGCAGGCAAGCCTTCCAGAAGTCTACTTGCCCAAGAGGCTGAGATACATCTAAAAATTATTCCCACAATATTTTGGGGGGCAACTCTGCAGCATGTTTGTGGCCCTGTGGAAGACGAACTCATAAAATATGGATTATTATCATTAGCAAATAGGTCTCTGCATCTGTTCTCATAAAGCTGGCAATGCCTTGGAAAGATCAATATTTTAATGACATCCACCTATTTTCCAAACTTGCACCCTTAGAGTCATCACTCACTGTCCTTCTCCCAAACCTTTATCTTTTATCACCCTCACCTTACATACACTCACAAGCAATTCTTAGTCTCACTGCTTCTGCATGGGAATAACCTCTCTCATATGATTCTTCCACCTTATCTCCCCCCTTGTCAGTTTGGGCTGCTATAACAAAGTACCATAAGCAGGGTGGTTTATAAATAATAGAGATTTATTTCTCACAATTCTAGCAGTTCTAGAAGCTGGGAAGTCCAAGATAAAAGTGCTGGCAGACTCAGTATCTGGTGAGGCTGTTTTTAGCTTTGTAGATGGTGCCTGGCATCTTCTTTCCTCCTACCATGTCTTCACATGGCAGAAGTGGCAAATAAATTCCCTTGGGCCTCTTTTATGAGGGAACTAATTCTATTCATGGAGGAAGTCCTAATCACCTCCCAGAGGCCTCACCTTTTAATACCATCACACTGGTGATTTAGGTTTCAACATAAACATTTTGGAAACACAAAGATTCAGACCATAGCACCCCTCATAATTTTTCACCAGGAGCAACACTATTCCAACAGTGTTCTCTTTAGTCTCTGGGTCTCTGGTCTTCAGACCTTTTGTACTTTTTTTTTTTACAATTTGTGTGCCTTTTATTTATTTTTATTGCTTAATTGCCCTGGTCAATCTAGTAAAAAGTTTGTCAATTTTGTTGATCTTGTTTGTTTGTTTTTATATATACTTTAAGTTCTGGGATACATGTGCAGAACGTGCAGTTTTGTTACACAGGTATACATGTGCCATGATGGTTTGCTGCACCTATCAACCCGTCACCTACATTAGGTATTTCTCCTAAAGTTATCCCTCCCCTAACCTCCTACCCCTTGACAGGCCCCAGTGTGTGATGTTCCCCTCCCTGTGTCCATGTGTTCTCATTGTTCAGCTCCTACTTATGAGTGAGAACATGTGGTGTTTGGTTTTCTGGTCATGTGATAGTTTGCTGAGAATGATGGTTTCCAGCTTCATCCATGTCCCTGCAAAGGACATGAACTCAGGCTTTTTTATGGCTGCATAGTATTCCATGGTGTATATGTGCCACATTTTCTTAATCCAGTCTATCATTGATCTTTACAGTACCCAGGATAACAGTCCATCTTCTAAATAAAATTTAGATTAAGTTCTCTAACACAAAGCGTTAATCAAATGATCCCTGATTAAAAACCTCCAGTAGCTGTCCACTGTTTTCAGTATTAAAAAAAAATAAAATAAAGACAAAAACAAGAAATACTTCACCCCAGGTTTGCTTCCAAGTATCTCCCCTGGGTTATTATGACACTTTAAGTTTGTCTCTGCTCCTACTGGAAACTCTCCAAGGTCAGTAACCTGAGCTTACTCTTATATGCATCCTTCCTAATACTAGACCACTTCACTCTTTGAATTAGGTATATGCATACATACATACACATACACATACAAACGTACACTCGTATATAAGGTAAATAAACTGTTAGGCAGAATAGAAAATTTTTCAATACAATGTATGAAAATAAAACGCATAATGTAATTATGGGCTAGGAGGACAGAGGGCACTATGATTTTTACATTTCTTGGGAAATCTGTTAAAAGTTCCATTAGAAAAAGACACAATTTTTATAAAATAGTATTACTTAACCTGAAAAGTCTTTAGTAGAAGTATGTAGCCATACATGATTCTTACAGTTAATCATACTTACACAGATTTTTTTAAAAGTTAAGTCAGTACAAGAAATTTTGAATGTGGATACATACAACTTCCTGACTATGCAATTTGACATGATTTTCACATTTAATTTGATAGATTAAAAAATTATTGAGGAAAAGGATGGTGCTTCATCACGCTTTTTTAAAATTAACCAGTTTGCCTAACAGCAGAGAGACTTTCACATAGAAGATAACCAATAAACCTTTTTTTGGTTAAATTAGTATTTTTAAATAATTCATAAAATAATTCTAAATGGTCATAATTGATAGAAATAATTTATATTGTATATTATGCTCTCTATTGAAGACAGATTTTAAGTAAATGGAAAAAAAACTGTCACTTCTAGAAGAGGGTTCCAACTGTTTGACTTAAGATTATTAAATTCTCCACATCCTCCATTCCATTGGCTTTCATTCTTTAACCTAACCTTCACTGATACTATTAAATAAGTCTGGTATTCTAAACTGAGAAGTAATTTTATAAGAATGAGCCACTGTGATCCAACAATATATATTACTTCTATTTAGTCTAAACCCAGAGTTAGAAATATTTTGGCAATATATGAGAAAGTTGTTCAACTAAAAAGCTAAGAGATTCCTGAATTTGGGCTATTGGAGTTATCAGTGCTTCTAATTGTGTGTTTTCGGGGTGGTGTGTCTAAGGGCTGGGCATATAACCATTAACTGGTTATATTACATTAAGCTAAAAAAACAGTCATGTGATAATAGTTTATGTTCAATACAACACTGGCCAATTCAATCCAATGTTCCAAAGGAAAAGTCTGTGTTACATTATATTCAGGGGCAAGAATGTATGTGCATAAAATTTCCTTGTAAATATGAACTTTCAAGTGAGAAAAAATTGAAAATAAACATGAAAAGAAGTTTAAAAATAAAAAGCTTAATGTGTTTTATGCAAACACCATGGCGTAACAAGAAAATTTCCAAATTAAGGCCATATGTGTTAAGAAGTATGCAACAAGTATTTGGTTAAAAACAAGATATTGAAAACAAGATTAATAAGATGAGACATTTACAGAATGGGTAAGAGGTGATCAAAAAGGTAATGAGTTTTGAAATTTCCATCTCTTATGCCAAGGGAAGAATCGTATCATTTTCTGGCCTCAATTCTTACTATACTATAAAAGCCAAATTTAAGCCCGCAAAAGAAGAAATATTAGACTGAGAAGAAACTAATAGTATTAATAGATAAGGCTTTCTTTTCTCGAAGGTGATAGCAGCAAGAAAAAATCATTTTAAAATTAAGAATATTTATTTTTAAAAGGTAAAAATTAACCATAATGAGTTGTACTGATTTTAAACTTGCAATATTATGTCTGAAGGAAATAAAATAACAGCTGAAACCTAGGATTAATGTCATACTAGGTGAAATTAGTGATAAAAACAAAGAAACATCCATATCTTTAATTTGTGGAATTACTATAATCACACTAATTTAATTAAAATTGCCAAGAAAAGCAAACAAAATATTTTGATTAACTATATTTGTTTTGAATCTAAGAAATTTTCATGAAAAGGGTATGAGCATATACTTTGATTTATCTTCTAGTGTAACAGAATTCTTTTGCATATGAGGAAATGCAATTATCCCAATATCGTATTCTGTAGATAATGGAAAAGTCAGTGAAAAAATTGAAGTACCCGTTAGGAGGACACTGGAGAATTTCAAGAAAATGAAGCAGAAAACCGTAACACTTGGCCCCATGGAAAGTGAAAAGCTACCAGCCATATTCTCCGTCCTGTAATCTCTCAGTTTCATGAGCCTCGACTTTACTTCTCTGTGTATATCTGCACTCGAAGACTCTGCCTATGACCTTTTCAGCCTCTGGATCCCAAAAAAGATGTTCTACCTATCAGATACATGTTAAAGAGTTTCCTTGGTCCAGTGAGCTGTGACTTGTGAGAATGGAGATCACAATGTATATTATTCCCTGTGCCTACCCTTTTATCCTAGAGTATCAACCAACATAAATTAATGGTGCTGATGTAAGCATGGAAACAATGATTTACAAAACACAACAACAACAAACAAAAAACTGTTAAACTGTGATTAAAAAGAAAATCAACAAACAAAAACCCTTCTACTGATGAATCCAGTGTTCATTCTTTTTTACTTTTCTGACTCAGGAAACACTTGACAATCAATTTTTCTACTACTTGCCCATTTGATCAGCATGGATGAAATGCTGTGGGAGTGGCAGGGTGGGTTTAGACATGTTTACTTTCTTGGTGAGCTTGAAGTTTGTGATCTAAGTATAGTCTGTTGCAAGGAGATTAACCACTTTCATTTTTAGCTTATTACAGTAGAATCAGAACTTTTATATGTGTTATTTTTAAATATTGATTAAATGAATGTCAGTTTAAAATTTCCTGTAGCTCAGAAACAGCTTTTTCCAACTATCCATATTACCTGTGGATATCTAGAAATAGATGAAGATTATATTATCCCTAAAGACAAAAACTAATTGATCACCTATTGCCAAAATCAGAGAGATGCTTATATTAATAAAAAGATGTTGGAGATGAACTAAAGCAAATAGAAGTATTAAAATGTAGACCCATTTTTTTTACCACTATATAAACAATCCAACCACTTGTAAAAAACATATATAAAGGCACTTTGTTCATCTTTGTTCATTCAGACTTCTGTGGCTCAGGAGCCTTGGTTATACACACTTGAAAATCCAACAATCCAACCACATGTATTGTTATCAAGGCATCATTCTAGAAATTCTGTATCTCATCTCAGTTTTGCACAACTCAGGGAAGTAGACATCATTACATCATCCATTCTTACAAATATAGAACTGAGAAACAAAGAGGTTTATCTGGCTAGTAATGGGAATTTAAAAAATTTCTTCTTGAGAAACTCAAAAACAAATTATATGAAGAAAGATTTGCTATTTGGTAGCTTTTAAACATGGTTTATTAAGCAGCACACCAACATAGCACATGTGTACATATGTAACTAACCTGCACGTTGTGCACATGTACCCTAAAACTTAAAGTATAATAAAAAAAAAAGAGTCAATCTAAAAACTGAAAGCTTTTGATGTAAAAATTAGGTAAATAATTTGGTCTTTCTAAAAGAGAATAGTAAACATATGAAAAACATTATGAGACAAGGCACATTAAAGTTTATTAAGCTTAAGAGAAAAAAGGGCACATAGTACTTCAGAAGAAGAAATGTAAATATTGCCTGTTCTCTGTCTTTGTGCTACCAATCAATGTGTAGCTGTTATTTCAGTATTGGATCTCATTTGTTTCCTCATTTCAGTGGAGAAAAATAGAGGCTGAGAAATTAATTAGATTAAACAGTTTGTTAACTGGCCTTTTACTTAGGTACTTGGCAGAAGGGTGAAGCTAAATTTTTACATTAAAAATTCAGATAAGTTTATTGGGCCACATCCGTTTCTTCCGTTACTAAAATGCTGTACGTTTTGTCACCTCATTTTCTTGCTCTTTTGGTTTTGAGGGATTATAAATATCCCACACTGGGATCGACATGCTCAGAATAATTTCTCTATATTAAATAATATGATAATTATTCTTGAATTCCATACAACCATCTCTGGTCCCATAAATCATATATTTAAGTAATAAAAAAAAAATAAAACCCAGGAACCCAACAAAGATCCCTCAGATCCCTCTACTACACTATTAGTGTGTGCTTTCCAGACTGAGGGGGACGTTCCATTTATAACTTTCATTTGTTTCCTACCACTGTGGCCAAGTTTCCACTTATTACATGTCTCCTTGCCTTAATATTAACTTCCAGTCTGAAGCACTGTAAACTGTTTCTGCACCCCTAAATTAAAGCAAATGATATCTAGTCCACATCCACCACCAATCTTATTAGAAGCCACTTCAAAGATTCCATTTTTAAAAAATGAAGTATGGCCTCTGCTTCCTGAAGCCAAGGTTGGCCCTATTCATAATGAAGTCAGATTTTCTCTGATTCTCCTTCTATTCAAACACTGACAGTTTTCTTCAATATATTTTCTTCTTCTCCTCTAAAGTTAAACCTGCTTATTGTGTTTTTGTTGTTGTTGGAAGAGGGGTAAGAAGAGAGCACTGGTGAACACCTCACTCAGCGCCACTCAGGACCAGTCCACGTGTGTTTGCAGTGACATTCCAGTACCACATGTGGCTGTCTTTCATAAACATAAAAGTTTCAAAACATTTGAACACTGTCTCAGTTACATACAGTTTCAAGAAAGCAGTTGTGTATATGTCTTTCTTATGATGTCAATGCGTTATCAAACTCTATGCCAGCTGATGGCGGAAAAGACAGAAAGCTCTACATCTCTGCTTTTTGAACATTTTCTCAGTCACTCATTTATAGTAGCTTCTCTGGCCTCATATCATGTTGCTTATCATGCAAACCACTTTTACTCTCTTATCCATGTATTTACACTGTGGCTATAAATTAAGCCCTGGGGCAATGTAACACAGAGTATACTATTGCTTTCCTAGCCCCCTTCCCTCCCTTCTGCCCCAGAGTCCCAGGCACACAACAGAGCTTCTGCACATGGTAGAAAACCAGAAAACACAGATCCTCAGATCCTGACAATTAGACAGACATTCTAGTATCACAGGAGCCACTGAGGGGTACAGTATCGATCTCTCCCCTCACACACACACACGTGCACAGAAACACACAGATCTCAAATAGTTTAGCGTAATCTGAAGATATGTTCCTTAAAAATATATTTATATATTACATATTAACATATAAAAATACATTACAATATAGGTATATATTAATAATGTATATTTTATAAGAATATTCTTCTGGCACCTGCAGTGCTACTAACCCATAAGTATTTGAAAATAACTCATCTGCTTAGGTCTTTCCAGTTCTGCAGGTATGTGAACTTGAACCGCAAACCCACAAAACGTTGTGTAGTATAAAGAGATACATCCTATTTCTCCTCCACTCATAGCTGAGACCATGAGACATGAATATGCTTGCTCTCTCCCTTTATGGGATGGATCTTTTGCTGATTCACCCTTTGACTGGGGGTATGGTCTTTTGGGGAGTCCTGTCTTTACATATGTTCTCATTAATGTTCCTCATCTTGCTTCGGCCCAACGTTGTTTCCTGTCCCCTGTATGGCTGCTATAAGATGGAAAAATGGCCCAGAATTTCAGTCCGAATCTCTCAGAAAATAGAGACAATGCAATTCAACCAATTTAGCAAATTTCATAAACCTTAATTTATCTGAATACATTAGTCTTATTTTAATTACTAGGACATAATCCTTTCCTTCTCCAAGGACTTTTGCTCAAACGATGTTTCATCAGCTTAAAACATTCTTTTCACACACGTGCACACACACACCACAACACATACACGCCATTTTAGGATTAGTTCCTTCTCTTTTTTTTTTTTTTTTTTTTTTGAGAAGGAGTCTTGCTCTGTCGCCCAGGCTGGAGTGCAGTGGTACGATCTTGGCTCACGGCAAGCTCCGCCTCCCAGGTTCACGCCGTTCTCCTGCCTCAGCCTCCCAAGTAGCTGGGACTACAGGCGCCCACCACCACGCCCGGCTAATTTTTTTGTATTTTTTTTAGTAGAGACGGGGTTTCTCCGTGTTAGCCAGGATGGTCTTGATCTCCTGACCTCGTCGTGATCCGCCCGCCTCAGCCTCCCAAAGTGCTGGGATTACAGGCTTGAGCCACCGCGCCTGGCCCCTTCTCATTCTTTAGATATGATTGCAACAATTACTTCTTCAGATAGGCCTTCCTTAACCATTAAAACCGCATTGGGGTATTAGCGATGTTTTGCTACTTGGGCATTTTCAAGAGGCAGACATAGTCCAGAAGCAGAAGTTTGGGGTCCCAGATCTTGTTCTATAGCCCTTTATCCTGAAGACCTAAACTGTCATTCATTCTATAATAAATATGCTACACAAATAAATGATTACTCAAAGTGTTAAAATATAGAAGATATATTCATACAGAGAAATGAGAGAGAGAGAAACAGCCCTTCAGAAACAATAACTTCCAGTTGCATCTGAACACAGGATACTGAAGTGCTGCCTAGTTTTCTATTGTTTCAGAAACTAGAATACCTAGGGAAGGAAAATTGCAAAAATTCCCATGCCCCAAAGACCATGGAATAACATTTTCTCTTTTCTGTGATTCAATAGAACGTTCTTTTCTTGCTGCCAGAGGATAAATAAGGATTTGTACACATATGTTACAAAGTCAAAATAAGCCCTTGTGGAACTTGATCTTCCCATTGTTTTTTACCTTCTGCCAAGCAACTGTATACTTTAGGACTGTGATACTAAGTTTACATATTGGTTTTCAGCCTCCAACCAGAAAGCTTTTATATAGTCTTATCTCTGATTGTCAAAATCTTGGATTCTGAGAATATCAAACAAATCATTTTTAGCTGCATTTAAGAAACTGAGATTAATTTTAAAATAATACTCGTTTAATGCTACTTACAGCTATTCTTTCAAATAAATACATTTAAAATAACACAGAGTATAATAAGCAATTCATAATCTTCCAACTTTCTAGATCTCTTCACTTTATCATATAATGGAATATAGTTGATTAAAAGACATAAGTTCTGTCAAAAGTAAGCTTGCCAACCTCAAGAAAACATTTTAAGCAAAATATAATATATTTCAGCACCAGATCTTCCCATCATAGAGCATGAAATCACCAAAGAAAGCATTAGTTTCATGATTATGATAGTCTACTATTTTTTTGTTTTGCGCTGCTCAAAATGCCATCGTATTTCAGTCTACTGAATGTTATGGTTGATAGAATATGGGAAGAGAAACAAGCAGACATAACTCTGCTAAGATTATACTTTTCAAAAGAACAGATTACAGATTTTATCAAATCAAACTAACAGTAATAAGAGATTTTCATTGCCCTAAAAAAATGTGAAATTGACAAATATTTCCCAAGTGCCTGTCATGTGCAGACACTGGTTAAAATTAGATTCATAACATTTTATGAAAATTGTAACAATACAGCTCTCAGTATGTTTATATTACAGATAAAGATGAACACCCTATGCACACACATAACACACAAAGAGTACAAAATACCTGAAGGGCCGTAAGGATATTTGCTAAGGCTTGTCCGTATGTGTCATGACAGTGAACAGCAAGAGCACCTGGTGGGATTTCTTTCATCACACTTTCCAACATTCTTTTCATACTTCCTGGAGTTCCCACTCCAATTGTGTCTCCTAGAGAGATCTCATAACAACCCATGCCGTACAATCTCTTAGACACCTGTTGATAAAGGTGAAGTGCTAGTAAAATAATAGAAATGAAGAGACTCAAACCCTCTTGTGCCACAACTAACATCATCTAAAGGTAAAAATTACAACTAAGACCAGTAATGTCCATGAAAAATATATAATGTATTTTCTGGTCCTTTTTCTTTGCTTATGATATTCTAAACATTATATAAGACTTTGAGATTATTGCAATTATCTTTTTCTAATATTCAAGTTTGCCTTAGAGTCATATCTACCTTTTTATCCAGCTATTTGTTCTACTATGAAATTATAAGCTACAATGTCAATTATGGGAGGCGTATGTTTCTCAACACTATAATCAAACCAAAGCATTACAGATCTACTTTGGAAGTAGTATTTCTCAAGCTATTAGTTTAGGGGTCAAAATAGTAATAAGAGATCTTCATTGCCCTAAAAAATGTGAAATTTACAAATATTTCACTATATATATACATACAGCTGACCCTTAAACTACACAAGTTTGAACTCTATGGATCCACTTGTACGTGATTTTTTAAAAAATAACTATATTAAATTTTTTTTCGGAGATTTTCAACAATTTGAAAAAACTTGCAGACAAATCCCATAGCATAGAAATGTCAAAAAAGAAAAAGGTATGTCTTGACTATATAAAATATGTGTTAATACTAATCTGTTTTTCTCATTTACTATAAAATAATACAAATGTATTTTAAAAGGTTAAAATTTATCAAAACTCAGCACACAAACAGACTGTAGATAGTGCCATTCTCATTCAAGAGAAATGTGCATGTAATGATTCAGTACTAAATCATAACTGCATAAAATTAATTATAGTACATACTGAACTATTGTAATAATTTTGTAGCCACCTCCTGTTGCTATTCCAGTGAGCTCCAGTGAGGGTATCCACTTAAAATCCTGGTGATGCTAATCATCTCTGTATGAACAGTTCATCTTTCCAGTAAATTGCATATCGCAGGACAAAGTGATCTCTTGCAGTTCTTATGTGTTTTTCATTATATTTAGTGCAATACCATAAACCTTAAATAACACCAATGAACTCATAGGAAGTGCAACTAGTGATGCTGGAAGTGCTCCCAAGAAGCAGAAAAAAGTCATGACATGAGAGAAAGCTGAATTGCTCAATACGCATCATAGATTGAGGTCTCCAGCTACATTTGCCCACCATTTCAAGATAACGAAAATCAAAATATGTGTTAATTGGTGGGTTACATTATCTAAAAGGCTCCCACTCAACAGTAAGCTATTAGTAGTTAAGTTTTGGGAGCAAAAGTTATACCTAGATTTTTGACTGTGCATGTGGAGTGTGGTGTCCCTAACCTCCAAATTGTTCATGGATCAACTATATTAAGTTCAGCTCTTTCACTAAGTAGCTTTGCAAATGGTAGAGTCATTTAATATTTCTGGCCTAATTTATCTGGCTCATAAATATATATACTTTGAGGTAAATTGCAAGACCTCTTCAAGCTGAATAATGTTACTTTCAAAGAGCAATATGAATGCATAAAGGCAGCATGGTATTTTGACAAAGACATGGGTTCTGGAATCAGAGAGGTCTGAATTTAAATCTCAGCTCCCACGCATCCTAATCATGTGACACTGGGCAGAAGATTAGTCTATTTAAGCCTCAATCCCTAATCTTTAGAATACAGACAACAAAACACCTTCTTTTAGCATATTTTCTAAGCCTTGGTTACTTTGTTCTTAAAAAAAAAAGATAAAAACAATTTTAATAATGATGTGTTTGGTTGTAAAAGTGAAATGAGAATTTATAAAAGCCATTTGACACACAATCTGGCACATGATACTGATTCGCTCATTCATTTAATATGCATTTCTTCAATACCTATTTTATGGCAGGTGCTGTGCTAGGTCCCAGGATATAATGGGGAAATGAATATTGACATGGCTCATGTTATTACAGATCCTGAAGTCAAGTGAGGATAGATCTTAGTCAACCCTACTGAGGAATAAATAAATACCAGCTAAAAATAAGAATTTTCAAACAAAGAAACAGGATTCTAAGAGCATGTAGTAAAGGAAATTGACCTGGATCTGTCAAGCTTAGGACCTATGTGACAACTTGAAATAAAGTAAGCTTTATTATAAAGTGCTTACTAACTCGTTGAAGAGGGTAAGAAGGAAGGATCTGAGAAGAATGTTCTAGGAAGAATATCAGATGCAAATGTTAATGGCTTCCAGGCAGCTGACATACAAAATGCAAAGAACATTCCAGGTAGGGAAAAAGCTAAATGCAAAGGACAGTGTAATGAGAAAGCAAAAACTGAGGAGGGAGACAATGAGGGGAAGGACCAGAGGCCTGAACAGAGTAATCACGGTTTGAAGTAGTAATTTCAGAGAGAAGAGAGTGAGTTAAGCACAAAATGTATTAGAATCACACAAAAGGCCCCTTTAAAGTTTCTGGTCCTGAATTATTCCTGTTACATGACTCTGCAGTAGCACCTTAGGCGTTCGGGTACAGAAATGGAGATCCTCACCCAAGGTGTGTGTGGTTCATTCCTACGTGGTGCACAGCAAAAGGAAGAAAGCAAGTCTGCTGGTAAGCAAAGGTGGATCCAGGTTTTGTGGGGCCAGCCTGAAGTTATGCCCTTTGGAGGTATTCTTAAAAAAAATATATACAATTGTGAATGCAAATTAATGACAGCCTTGGAAGGGTCCCATGCAAGTGAAAAACCTAAAAAATCTGAATTGTGTTATTTTATAGTATATGTGCCTCTGTGTGCAAGGGTCTTGTGTAAATAATAGATAAAAGGATATGTTTCATTTGAAAAATCTGCAGTAGATTCCAAAAGTTCAAATGAAAGCACAAAAGAAGAACAGCTTTAGCTAAACTGAAAGTTTATCTTGCCTAAATTTGGATTTTCTTATAAGGCCGTCTTCACTGCTTTGGTGCAAAATTTTTCAAAAATTACTAAATTTGTCAAAATTAACCTTAAAAACAGGTCTACATTAATATACTTTATATACAAATACATTTCTGAAACTAATATAATCTCAAAGACAGTGCATTTTGTATTCATTGGTATAAATAAATAATAAACGACAGGAAGAAAATAAACTTCAGTAATCAGGGCCTTAATGACTATAATCTATTGCTGTAAAATTGTTCTGGAATAACAGCAACTTAATCACAGCAGTAAGATCTACAGGATCACAAAAGGACAAGAACACAAAAGTAGTGTATATTCTGATATAACGGGCCAAAGTATGCAGGAGACAAACAGGGATGCTGCCTAAGCAACCAAGGAAAGTTTAAGTGTTTCTCCAAAAACTGCCCTGACATTCTGATGGAGATTGGAAAGACCACTCACTATGTTATAGCCACAAAAAAACAAAATTTATATTTTTATTCCTTCCACCTTTGAGCACCCAAATTATAGGACTCAACTGTCCCTTAACGTTGAAAAGTTATAGCCAATGTACAGGACTTCACTGTTAAAATGAAACTATTAGTTAAGTGATCAAATATGTCTTCAGGGTTCGCCTCTTAATCCATGGCTTCATGCTATGCAGATTCAATAAATATTAAGAAAGCCCCCTTTTAAAAATAATATATATTACCATAAACCAAAAAAGCTGGAGATGTAGCTTACTTCTGTCACTTTTTGCGGTGTAATACTTCCTTCATATGGACAGCCCAGAGCACAAGACACATACCTAAATTAAAAATACAGCCTTATAAATATGCATATGGTAAATAAGCCATTTCCATCTTATAAAAATTAAGAATTAGCTGAAACTGCATCAAGAAAATTTATTTTGCACTATTACTTTATTATTATTTTATCATTAGACCAAACCAAATGAAGTTTGAAGCATTTTCAATCAGCTCACATTTTTATCTTTCTATAATAATTACAATTTGATACGTGTTTTTGATGACAGATGGGGATAAATAGTAAGTGATTATCTGGTAAAGTTATTCATACCATAGCAACATATAACATTCAAAGCAGAAAATACCAGTGAAATATATGGTTTTATTTAAATAATTACATACACTCAACTGTTAAATATCTGGGTCTTTGGAAACATACAAGCAGACCATGTAGTAAACTAACTGAATTTTTCTTCTTACTCCCATCTGGATATTTTGGCCTCATTTAGATACAGCTATTAATCATCCAAAGGTCTTGGAACTGGGCATAGCCTCAGAGTTCATTTTTTTTCTCTCTCTCATGGGTTTACCTAAATCATTCCAAACAGAAGAGTGACTAGTGTGTTTAGAAGGCTCAGAATAAAGATATTCTATAAGCTTCTTTTGTAACTCATTCTAACATTAAAAAGTCAAGCATTTCCTGCAAAGACAAACATCCATTTCAATCTTAAATAATTAAGCTTTAGGAGAAGCCTGCTTTAGCTATTTCCAGCTCAACATCAATCCCATTTTATTAAACTTACTTCAGAGACATTTACAATTCTTCTATTGAAATAATGCATAATGAGTATGATATTTAGGAATGAATGAAGCAAGCTGCATAAAAGGGAGAGGGATGGTGGGAAATGAGGCTGGAGATCGAACATGGGGGTCACAATATGAAAGGGTTTAGAAAGCAAAGACTTTGAACGCCATTCCAAGTTGTCTGGACTTTAAGATCACTCAAAATTGTTTTGAGGCACTGAAAATTATTACGTAAGGTAGTGGCAAGATCAGATTTGTTTCCCAGAAATATAACTCTGTGGGGGCAGTGGAAGCAGATGCCAGAGAAAAGGTAGAGGCAAAAACACAAGAAATATCCTATTTCCTTAATTCTAATATGCTATTGATTTGAAGATGCACTATGAAATTCCTAACAGTCTTTGGAGTAGAAAAAAAAATACATATTCAGTGATTCAGTACATAGCTATTGATTCTAAGATGTAACCAAATTAGGTTACAGAAATTATAGAAGTGTTAAAATGTCAATTAAAATATGTTGTAGTATTAAGTAGTTTTATAAGCCATTCAAGCAGTTATGAGGGATAGAAAAGGATAAAAGAGGATAAATTCAAGTAAAATTGGAAAGTTATGCCAGACAGGAAGCTCATCCCTCCGTTACTCCAATCACTATAATCTAAGTTTATGCTTTAGATAATCTGTACATTTAATCAAGATGTGTGAAAATAAAATGTTCTTAAATGAACATAACACTGGAGAAGGTGGCTAAGGATGGAAAAGGAGAAAAAGTTTTAATACAAATGTAATGATTACAATAACATGCTAATATATAAATACATTGATTTTTGAACCCAAAACATCTAGATGTGAGTAAATAGAAAATCCAAGGTATTTATTTACATGTTCTCCTTCTAAATGTGAAAAACAAACATAAACAAAACAAACCTCTCCTGCATTTTCAAATTATTATTTGGCCACAGCTACCATTTATTGACAGAACCTTAACTCTTTATGTGGGCATTTTTATTTATTCACACTTTCCCTCCAGGACATTTCCATGCCTGTGTTTCTGAGATCTTCACACTCTGTCTCATTTCATGTTCATATGCTCTTCCCTATCTTGTGAGGGAACACTGCTTTGATCTAGTCACGCATGCGGCTACCTTCTCCAAGGCTAATGTGATGGTTCTCAACTATGTTCCCTTAACTGTATACTTTAACATTCTAAAGCAGAGGTTGGTACACTAAGGTCCAGAGACCAAATCCTGCCTATTACTCTTTTAATAATAAAATTGTATTAGAATACAGCCATGCCCATCTGTTTGCATACTTATTTATGGCTGCTTTTACACTACAGCAGAGTTGAGCAGTTGCAACAGAAATCATCTGACCCACAACACCTAAAATGTTATTGTCTGGAACTTTACAGAAAAAGGTTGTCAACCCTTTCTAAAGAAGTCAAGCTGCTTTTCCTGAGTGAGAAAAGGCCTCTACCGTCACGAATATGAACTGAATTCTCTTCTTTGACAAGCGGCCAAAGCCAGCTTCTGGACTTCTGCTCTTCTCTAACAATCTATTACAGTGGTTCTCAACCTTGGCTGCACAGAATCACCTTGGTGCTTTAAAAAAGATAAACACTGATGCTTAGGATATGTTCCAAAACAATTAAACCAGAAACCTAGTGGATGAAATCCAACCACCAAGATATTATTTTATATAATTTTTAAAGTTCTATTATACTGCCAACATTGAAAATCACTCAACTATTAGCAATACTGCATCACCTGGATTGCTCTACTGATTCCCTTGTGTAAAAAGTTATATTACATGGAGCTGACCGTATCTAACTAATCTCAGGAATTTCCTCACAACTATGCCATAATATTTTCATTCAGCTTTGATTGCCTGGTGGTTAAGTTTTACCCAGACCCGTTCCAAATGATTTCTACTTTTCTGAAGCTGCAAACTCCAATTGCTCCATTTATTTTTTTCATCTTATTCCTTATTTCTGGTTCAATGTTTTTGACTTAAGTGAATACGTAGTAGTTCTTTCAGCAAGAGTCTGGTAGATGTTGCAGACTGTTTTGTCAGCAAATGGTTTCATTTCATCTTCATTGTTGAGCAATAGTTTGACTAGGTATAAAATTCTATGTTGACAGTTATCTTGGCACATTGAATATATTATTTTACTGTCTCTGGTCTCAGTTATTGCTGATAGGAATTTTACTGTCAAGCTAATTCTTTCATGGTAGTCTATTTTTTTCTCTACTGTTCTATCTGTTTCTATCTTATCTGCATTTTACTATTAGCTATCTCAGGATCTGCTATACTTCTTCAATATTAACATTAGTGCTTTTCCTAATTTCTAGAAAATTCTCAAGGTACTACCTTTTCAAATATATTTCTCATATCTATTTTCTGTTTACTCCATATGGAAATTCTATTAGGCATTTTCTACTAACCTTACTTTTACAATTTCTATTAATTTATTTTTCTGGGTTTCACTCTTATAGTTTTCTCAAATCTTAATTGCAGGCTAAGCTGCATATAATCTGCTGTTCCCTTTGGCTACATGTAATCTGCTGTTCAATTAATTCATTCACTTTTGTATTTTAATGAATATATTCCCATTTAGAGATAATGTTTCATTTTGTCAAATACTAATTTTGTTTTCTGTAAAGATCTGGTTTTTTTTTTTTTTGCTTGCATTGTGAATTTTTTAAAGATTCATTTCAAATACATGATTTTGCTATTTATTATACTTTGTTAGACTGTTAAATTGTTTCAAGTTTATCCATCTTCTGAATTTTATTTTTCTCATCCACAAAGATGTTATTTTTTTTATTATTATTATACTTTAAGTCTTATGTTCTTACTTTGCCTCTATAAACATTTCATGTGGTTAACTTATAATCTTTTTCAGATTGTTCTGTTACCTTCTGTTCTGCTAAAGTTTTTTTCTGTTGTCTCCTGTGTTTGTTTTCCTTAAGTTAGCTTGTTTTCTCATGTGCTTTATAGTTTTTATTGTGAGTGCCTTTTCATGGTAATTTTAGTTTCTGTAGGAATTCTATGAGCATCTTGAATTATTTAAACGATCCTATCGAAAGAATCTGATTGCTTTCTGCCTTTACCCTGTGGAATTTATCAATTCTTGAACAAATTTCTACCTTAATTTCTCAATTTGGGTTTCCACAATACTCATGTGTCACAAATCCACAACCCATAAAAATAGCTGGCATGGATCTCAATGACTTTGCATTGGCAAAGAGGTGATGCCAGACTCCAAGACATAGTTCCAAATTCATACCTTAGCAGAACATTGAATTTTTTCCCATGTAGATATTAAAATCCCATTACTACACTACTAGGTACTCTTTCTGGTATAGATACCCCCATATGCTTCTGTGGTATCAACCTACATGATTGCCACATTTTCATTGATGAAACCTGAGACTTTTTTTTTCTCAGCTAGGTGATATGTTTTAAAAGTTATAAAATTTCTGTGTGTGTAATGAGAATGAAAAAGGGGGTCTATGAGTTAGCTAAGTCCTCCATAGTCCCTCTCGCTCACCATTATGCCCATAACCCCAGGATCAACCCCAAAGTGCCTCATGTATATTACAAGCTTGATGCATTCACATAGCATATTTAGTTAAACATGTCTGAAGTGGTCATCGTCCCTATTTCTTTCACATAAACCTGTTTCCCCTGCATTTGCCATTTAAAAAAATTACATAGTTATTCTCAGGGTCAGTCCTGCTAAGTCACTTGATGGTCACCTTTGTAAACTTATTCAATAACCAAAGGTTAGCTGATTCTTCCCCTCTAGCCTCTGTGGCATTTAGCCTCTGCCAGCAGCAGCTTGAGTGTACAGAACCATTCCCAAGAACCCTCTCCTAAGTGCTCTCCTTGTTTCTAACCCCATGTCTCTCCACTTTACTTCAATTTCTAATGTCAAAATTATATTCTTAGAGCATGGATTTGATTACATATTTTTCCACTTTGACAATCTTTAATGGCTTGCTATTTTCTACTGAATAAACTGGTGTTCAAGTTTAGCAATCTGTGAAACTCCAATCTAACCTTCTACCTTTCTTTTACTATACATCCACAAAAAACTTTATTTCAATAAAAGTAAGCTTCTTTCTATTACCCAAACATTTCCTGAGATTTCTCTTCACTGTGTCTTTGCTCTTTGTAGATTCCCTGCCCTGCCTGAAAAAGCCATTATTTTGATTATGTTTCCATACATTCATATATTTTTAATGACTTCATTGTACTGGTACCTTCTTTATGAAGTTTCTCTAAATCACCCCAGATATTAGAATTACTTTAAATTTCAATAGTATGTATCTTTATCTCTCTTAATGTACTTGCCGGTTTTGGCAGTACAATAATTATTTTCATACATATTTTATTTTCCCAGTCTGCTAAAAACTCTTTGAAGTTATGCTGAATTTTCATTTTCATAGCCCACATGGTATCACAAGACAGCACATTGTTTAAAACAAATATAGTCATCCCTCAGTGTTTGTGGGGAATTCTCCCTATATACTTTAAATCATCTCTAGATTACTTATAATACCTAATATAATGTAAATACTATGTAAGTAGTTGCTAGACTGTATTTTTATTTTTCTTCAAATTATTTTTAAAAATATTTTTGATTCATAGTTGGTTGAATCCCTCCATGTATAACCCATGGACATTGAGGGCCTACTGTATTCAATTGCTATTTCTTGTATGAATTAATACACAAATACGTTAGTTAAAATGTCATTTTTACCTTCTGAATACTTGTCTAAGACATTCCTAATTTTTATAGTAAACAAATAGGTAAGGTTTATTTATGTTCTAAATCCTGTAGCCAGAAATAATAGCACATATTTGAGAGATCAGAACTTGAAATCCATTTTTAAACATTATTCAGATGACATAGTAATCATCAACCATATTGAAACGAATCTTGCTAAAATTAACAAAAAACACAGCATTACAATAAATCCTGTGGAAATGAATATGAATTGTTTTATTTGTATTTGTGCTTGTTGAGGTCATTTTTTAATAGTCTGTAAAAACATGATATAAAACAAGACGTGAAGTGTTTCAGTCTTTAATAACCTTACCTAGAAGAATTAAATCATGAAAAAGAATCTACAGTTAGGCCTTATCCCAGCCTACCTTCTCACAATTATCCCATGTTCCTCCAATCATCCTGGCAAAAATTGAAACAAAAAGTATAAGTAAAGCCATGTATAAATGTCACAAACATTTGGAGTGGAGTCAACTATTGCTGATCCTCAGAAGAGAACAATGCCAGGAGTGATGAAATTATATGTAATCTCAAATAAAGGGAATTAAGATCTATAAACATAGGAGCTACTTTGCTACATTCATGTGGAATACACCATTCTGTAAGCAACACAAAATAACATGCCATTATTATTAAGTGAATGAACAATATATTTTGAGAGCCTGTAATGCATTTATCATTGTGGATAACATAAAAATTAAAGACTGTTTCATGGCATCCAGGAGTAATTCTGCTAAGATTCAATTTTTGCTCTAGAATACTTGACTGATTTTATTTCTCCTAAGCCTACTATTAGAATACCGTGTATTAAAAATACCTTCTGTATAAACTGTGATCTCTCTATAAATATATGCAAAGTTGAGAAAAAAAATTTCATGTAATATCTTACTTTACATATAGTTTTGTTCCTAAAGCTGTATATGCCTGTGAGGTTAATTTATCTGCGTAGTTCCTGATGAAACTAAAAAGTAAATTTGTATTCAAGTTAGAATATTTTAGGGTTTTCTTTGAAATAAAATGGCATAACCTCCTTCAGCAATTCATCCTTGGAAAAGTTGCCACGTAAAATATTTAAACATGTGTGGGGCTAGACATTTGCTTAAAATTTTGTAATCTCCACAATAAATCCATTTCACCAATGGAAAACCTGAGCCTCAAGTAAATTAAATAGGTTGCAGAATACAAATAGAGTAAACTGCTGAACTAGGCTTTAAAACCAAACTGTCTGTCCAACTTGAAGGCTGGGTCTTTCTACTACATCAGTTGAGCTGTTTACAATGAGAAAGCTTCCTGTGTCAAGCTCAGATTCCCACACTAACTATAAGCTCAGACCTGGGAAGCCAGACATAGAGACTGGTTCAGACTGACTTTTAAATTATCTTTACCTTGATCTTATTTTCTGCCATACCTTTTGAAACTTTCTATACCTTTTTGCTCTATTTGTCTTTCCACTCTAATTGATAAACTACTTCATTTGATCCTTTGTGTTTTTTCCTCTTAAAATGATGAATCCTTGGAGTAATTTTTAATTAAATGGCCTCAGCCCCACCCAGAGCCATGTGGAAAAGTGTTAAGAGTCCCATACTGGTAGAGTAGCCTTCCCTTATCTAAGGTTTTACTTTCTGCAGTCTTAGTTACATGCAGTCAACCATGGTCTGAAAATATGAAATGGAAAATTCCAGAATAAACAATTCATAAGCTTAAAATTGTGGGCCACTCTGAATAACATGATGAAATCTCATACCATGCTGTTTGAGATGTGACTCTTCCCTTTGACCAGCATATCCATGCTGTAGATGCACCCATCCCATTAGTCACTTAATGGTTCTCTCAGTTATGAGATCAACTGTATCTCAGTGCTTGTGTTTAAGTAACACTTATTTTACTTAATGATGGACCCAAAGCCCAAAAATAGTGAGGTTGGCAACTTGGATACGCCAAAAAGAATCTGCAAAGTGCTTCCTTTAAGTAAAATGGGGAAAGTTTTCAACTTAAAAAGAAAAAAAAATATTGTATGATGAAGTTGCTAACATCTATGGTAAGAATATAAAACTCCTATCAATAGAATTGTGAAGGAAAAAATAAATTCATGCTGGCTTTGCTGTCGTACCTCAAACTACAAAAATCACAGCCACAGCATGTGATAAGCTCTTAGTTAAGATGGGAAAGACATTAAATTTGTGTGTGGAAGACATGAACAGAAAACATGTTCTGACTGAGGACCATGTGTTGTACCAGAAAGCATTGAACCTGTAAGACTTCAGCAAGGGATCTCCTGAAACTGGTGACCCCAAGCCATTACTGCAGGTAAAGGACATTTCACAGATTCAGGAATAGGTTTGGACTCAAACATATGAAAATTACTGGAGAGGCTACATCTGTGGATTAAACTTTATTATACATATGTATGTAAAGGATAAAAAGAGTATACATAGGGTTTGGTATAATACTACCGACAGTTTCAGGCATCCACTGGGGTCTTGGAATACATCTCCTGCAGACAAGGGGGACTACTCTAAGTATCCTTTGGGACAATTCTAAATGGGACCTGCATGGCAGACTCCCTGTTCCCCCAGCCCTCAAACTAAACCCAACTCAATATCTGAATATGTTCCCAATGATCTGGGCCGGACACTTCAGGTAATACTTCATGTTCCATTTTATGATGACTTATATTGTTTGTTCTTTAGAAGAGATTTGTAAAATAGTCTGTCTTTTTAAATAGCATGATTATGTACAAAATATTATTTTATTCAACAAATTAAACCAATGTAGTTCCAGAGACTTTTCTCAGAGTTCTGTATGTCCTGGGTTTTGACTCTGTCTCCAGCCAAGCTCTCAAATTTTTAATGATCCACTTAAATCTCTGAGACCTGAAACTTACATCACTGTGCAATTTGTTCTCTTATGTTCAATATGAAAGACATTTCATTTCATAGCTCCCACGTTATATTTTATTTTATAAACTTCAACAGCATGTCTGCTTTTGAAAACAATTAAAAAAAATCAATGTTAAATTCAACTACTAGAAACCAAACTAATCTTGCCTTTTTCATATAGTGCTAAAACTTTAATTGCCACCTTTTTTTTTTGGCCTACCCATTCAAAATATTTAGCTTCTAGGGTTTCTGTCCAGTTGATTGATGAGTGAAGAAGTGAGAATTTCAGAGCACTGGCCACATGAAATGACAGGTGAAAAAGGGATTCCAAAGATCAGTAAATGTGAGAAACTCAGTCCAACACAACAGCCATCTTCCAGCCCTAGTTTAAAGAAGTCCTATATTTGGAGGGCCTGGTTAACAAGGATAACCATGTTTAATCCAGGTGTCCACAAATTTTTGAACCATGAATTCTCCCCTTACCTCTACCTCCACTACTACTGTTTTAATTTTAATGTAACCCTACTAAACATGTTGAGTAATGCTTTGAGAGAATCTGGTTAGATGTTTCCAAGGTAAAGCTCTGAGATTGACTCATTTCAATCCCTAATTACATTTTTAAAATAAATTTTTGATTCAATTTTGAATTAATTGAAGAATGCCTAAGATTATGTTTTCTGCTGAATTATATTGAAAAAGTTAAATAAGATTAAAAATAAATTTATCGAATACTTATTATTTCCAAACTTTATTCAGAGTACTTCTTCCAGGTATTCTGTGTTCTAATTTCATATGACTAGTGTTTCTAAATAAAAGTAAATTTGTAAACACTTTTAAGGAATTCATAGTAAAGTTAATCTCATGATAAAAACTTCTAAATGTTCATTTTTCTATTTCATATGTTGCACAACTCTCTTTTCATACTTATTAAATTCACTTTGTTATATCCTTGTTTCACATTGACATATATAATAAAAGAAAAAGCATGTTAAAAATAATTTTAAATTATTGTAAGTGACTGTATGGACTATAAACATATACCATTCAACCACAATTCATGCTGAATTAATTTCACACCTTAGGGACACCATTAACTTTCTTGAAATTACTTGTGTAAATTAAAATTCTACTTCTTGCCCAGGTATGGCAAGGTATAATCCAGCAAAAGAATATTTAATAATGAAAAAGTATTAATGCTAATTTCATGAGAAATGATTAAACATATTCTTACCTCAAAATGTCTAAATGAAGGCTATTTAGACACAACTGCACAAACCCAGCTTACAAATATTAACTGCTGCTGGGTATGTGTTGTTCTGGCACACAGCAGTGCCAGAATAATATATAAAGCTTAAAAAGTATAAACCCTTAAACAAACCATATGTATGAAAGAAAATAGCTTTAACAGATGTCTTATTTTTAGAGTTTTATGTCCCATATTTTGGTAGTACATAATGATGATTGAATCGTTCTTCCAAACCTAGGCCTCAGTTGAACAATAGAATTTGCAAAGGAACTTCTGTGGGCAGCTTCTTGCTGCCCACTTACAAGAATATGATGCTATAAATGCAAGTGTTCCATAGAGGTAGATCATCCAATGGAAGGGATTTGATGCTTTGTCATAAGAAATGCTAGCTACTAGTCACAGTGTACTTAAAAATGGAGCCCTAAATAAGGAGACTCATTATCTCACTCAACAAGACTGCTATTATCTTCAGGGTCAGGATCTGAGTCCATACTGAGATTCTACATTAGACAAGGAGAACAGGAAAGACAAACTCAATGCAACGTGACCTAGGTGGTTTGGCTAATTCAGCAAGTAGGTTGCAAGTTTTTGAATAAATGTGTGTAGTTATAAATTATCTCTCAAAGGGGGAAACAACAGTGTTTTAAAGGAGAATACTGTGCCCTGACTTCATGGCACGTGGGAAGATTGCCATTTCAAAGGATGAGAATTATATAGAGCTGAATCAGTTAAAAAAAATAATTAAACACAAGAAGAATTTCCTAACATTGAGGATCTTTCATCAAAGGAATTCTTCACGATTGTATGTAATGCAATCCCTTTTGGAAGCATTTAAGACCAAATTAAGTTTTCCCTGTTTTTGCATAAGAAGAAAGTCAATAGTGAGAAAAATAGTAGATGAAGAGATGGACAAAATGAACACCCTAGATTCATTACAGTTCTTGGAAAATCTGACTCCTTACTTCCTCCTAAATACTAAGCACATTTTATTTAAAAAATTATGACTAAAGTATGACATTATCACACCTGACAATTGTCTTTGTTTTTCTGTATCTAAAAGTAATCTATGTTTGTCTCTATTAGTTGAAAAAAATTCAACCAGTTACAATTCACAGATAAATATTTTAAAGTTTTATAATTTTTAAAACAATGAATCAATAATTTTGTGTGGCTCCTAGGAAAAATGTTAAATATACTCTTCTTTGAACTTTCAGTATAAACTTTCAGAAGGTTAATCACGAATCAAATGATTCTTGGCCATCTTATAGGAGAAGTATAAGATGTAATTATGTAAAGAAACTTTCATGATTTATGCTTTAACTGGATATATACCCAAAGGACTATAAATCATGCTGCTATAAAGACACATGCTTATTGCGGCACTATTCACAATAGCAAAGACTTGGAACCAACCCAAATGACCAACAATGATAGACTGAATTAAGAAAATGTGGCACATATACACCATGGAATACTATGCAGCCATAAAAAATGATGAGTTCATGTCCTTTGTAGGGACATGGATGAAATTGGAAATCATCATTCTCGGTAAACTACCGCAAGGACAAAAAACCAAACACTGCATGTTCTCACTCATAGATGGGAATTGAACAATGAGAACACATGGACACAGGAAGGGGAACATCACACTCTGGGGACTGTTGTGGGGTGGGGGGAGGGGGGAGGGATAGCATTAAGAGATATACCTAATGCTAAATGATGAGTTAATGGGTGCAGCACACCAGCATGGCACATGTATACATATGTAACTAACCTGCACATTGTGCACATATACCCTAAAACTTAAAGTATAATAATAATAATAAATATATATATATATACAAACCTGCTGACCTTTTAATTTTATAATTTCTATTTATAATCATTTTAACCATGAAATTAATAATGGCAACTTACTAAGAATTTCCTTTTTAAATTAATACTCTCACAAAGAGTGAGCATGTGATTAATGTCATTTCAATAAAGAGAAGCTGATAATCACTTTAGACAAAAAATAATAAATTCTGAATGTCTTATATATTAAAGTACTACTTCATATCTTGAAGAATTTCAATTTTAAAAGGATCCTGGCAAGCCAATAGATATTTCTTTCAATAAATACCATTGATAAAAGGAAAATAATCACATTTGTCATTGGCTTTTATTTTTCTTTGCCCTCTTAACCTTTTACAATTTAGACAGTTAATAGAAAAATTATCTAGATTTAAAAAAAGTCACATGAACTGCACATTAAAAAATAAAATCCAAACTGCGGATATTTCATTTTGCATTCGCATATAACCAGTAGTTTGCTGACTCTGCATTTTGTCACTGATTTGGCATGGTGTCTTTTCACAATGTGTCCCAGATGTTATGTACAGTTCTGAGTGTGTGTTAAAAATGTGTACACATGCATGTGTTGTGTGTGTGTTTCAGTGAGTGTGTGGGGGGAATTTAACAATAGCCTTCATAACTGTAATAAAAGCTACTATTTGGACTATATGAATGTTTACTATTTTATAAAAATTTTAATAGTTTTAGTGTGCTTTTATAAAACGTGTACTGCTTTATGGCCTTTAAAGCTGACAACTGACGACATAAATTTTCTGGATGATTATCAAGTATATGTTGATGCAGCTGTTACCATGCAAGAAATGCTGAAGCATCTACTGCAGTTTCAACTAGTTGAGCATGGCTCCTTTCCTTAAATAGGTACTAATGGCTTATGACTTACAATGGTGAATACCTAAAATCAGATTGCCAGTAAAAATAAAATCTTATTTAAACTTTATATAAATTGTTGGGAGGAATAAGATATTTTCAACTACACAAGTAGCTGCTGAACTCTAATACTGAAAGGCATATTTCTGAAAATGAGAGTGTTTCAGAAAATTCAGGAGTTGTACTCCAAAGGAACAAAATCCACACTGGAAAACGTACATTTGTCTATAATTCTACAGTAAAGTCACCACTGTACTCTACTCATTTTGCTTTACTGTGGGTCACTTCCTGTTCATCAAAGCCTGGAAAACTTAAGCCACAGCACGATTAGAAGTTTTCATTTTTCTGATGAGGCAATATTATTTGTCAAACAATGAGTATTAAGAGGGTTTAAGATTTTTATTAGCCCAGTTATATTAACTATTCCATTTTACAACAGAAAGCTAAGATAATAAAAGGTTACTTCCTACAACTTATATTTGCATCCATCTTTCAACACTAAAAAAACCCTTCCTATTTGAAGAGCAAGCTACATAAGCAATTTACTTCTTATAGTCACATACTTTTTAACTTTCCAATGAGAATTACTTTACTCTAAAGCTTATACTCCACACTTTAAACACATATTGAAGTAGAATAGGGTCTTCATCTTTCTCTTTATTTTAAAGAAAATTGAGACAACTTATTTATATTCGAATTGAGAAACCAATAGTATATCTCTCCTTTTTGATTGTGGTTTTGTAACTTTTGCCTGAAAAATAAATATCCTTTATTTTATGTCTTTGGAAATACATTGTCTTGGATTTTAAATTTTTCTCATATAGTCCTTACATGATATGTATCTATCTTAATTACAAAAGTAATTTCAAATTTTAGAAACTCATGTAGACTTACTATGGAGGACAGGAAAAATATAAATAGAAAACAAACTAACAAAATATTTTACTAGGTATAGTCTAACTCTAATTGTTCCCCCAAAACACCTTGATTGAAATTCCAATCATTTCACTAATATTTTCAGTCAAAATTGACTCACTTATCTTTCTCATTAACTGTTGAATCTTTCCTGCTACCATGAACTTTGCTCACCTCAACTAAGGGAAGTACAGCCTGCACCCAAATCCATCCCCAGCTTTCAACCTTCTATTACCAATCGCTATGCACTTTAACTTGTTAAGATGTGTGTTCATCATATCTCCATACTTATAAAATTAATAGAAAAAGTAGCTAATGTCTTAGAAACAAATTCTTCCTTAAGAAACAAACACACACAAAAATGCATTATAGGTTTCACAGCACATAGGCCTGGTTATAATACTTGAGGCAACTATTGGTCCTGGAAGCAGACAAGCACCAAGGCAGATTTTTCCCTCTCTCCTCCCTCCCCCTATATCTCTCATCACCGCTAGGAGCCTCCTTTTTCCATTTCTGCTTTCTACTACTCTGTCCTGTCACTGGTTTGCATGTGGCTCCATCCTAGGAACCCCAAAATAGTGAACTCAGTGACAAAATCACATAATCTTTCAATACAAGTAACCATGTTTGGTATACCATTTCTAAACTCCTGAGAGAGAAAATTAGGTTTGTGGATCTTGGGTCAGTTTTTATTTTCCATGTCCTGTAATCAACATCTCTTAGAATGAACAGCTGATAAGTTTCCACAAGAAAAAGGCAAGGCGAGGAGAAAAGGATTGATATCTCTGATACTCCTAAATTTATAGAAATCACATATAATAGAAAATAGTAGAGAACTGAAAGTTTATATTTATCTTCTATAAGCAATTTATCAAGTATTTTTAAACAGTGTTCTGCAAGATACTATGGAGGTGCTTTGGGATCACCCAGAGGAAGTAGAAAAGTCAGCCATTGAGGGGGAGAAAGAATGGATAAAATGATTTCCCAGAGCAGCTCAATTTTATATCTGCTGTATTCTATTGAAGTTCTACATAAAATACTCTTTGAAGAAAAAGTCATGTTTTAAAAAAAATTTGAAAACCACATTAGGTGATTCTTTTCCAAAAGCTGTTGTGAGTTTATATCAACTTATCAGCACATGTAGGCTGAGATAAGAGGGCTGCATTTGGGTGCTAGAGTGTTAATAAAATAGTTAATAATGCCAGATTTGCATGCTAGTTCCTCTGATTTCAATTGCATGACACATTCCACAAGCTAGATACTCACTAATAATCAGCAGTGATGTTAATGAGATGTAACTATATAGTGATTACCCTGATTAAACAAAATAGAAATATGATATTCTATGTATATTTTTATAAATGATATAAGAATCTCTAGATAATTTTTGAGTAAGCTTTAACAATAAACATTAACAAAACAGAATTTGTGGGATTTCATAAGTACCCTCGTGCTGGAATATTCATGTGTCTTGCAGACTTAACAACCTCCTCAAATTTTCCCATACTTTCTTCAATGGAACAATTAATATTCTTCTTGCTAAAGGATTCAGATGCAGCTCCAAAAACTGATATCTCAGTAGCTCCAGCAGCAACCTGAAAAATATATAGTTTAAAGCCAAATCTAATAACTTCAAAAATGTGAATGACAGTGGTAGAATAAAGATTAACTACTCTATGAAGGCATACATGTATTCTTTAATATTTGCCTTAGAATTTAAAATTGGATTCCTCTCATCTTGCCACATATATTCTTTCGAAATGTAAAAATATTTTGTAATAACAGAATAATCCACAAACTGCAATATTCATAAGTCTGTGAGGCACAAAAACACAATGAGGATGTTCTATTTAATTATGCCTTTTAAAAATTATGTATTATCTTCAGAAATACTGTAAGTCTAATTATGGAAAATACTAGCACCCCAATAAAACCCTTATCCTCCATGAAAAAATATTTCCAAACCAATTATTAAAATGGAAGATACTAACTACTTTGTTTATCTTCTCTTCCTACAATCCAACAGAAAAATATTTTTCCAATTCATCATTTAGATTTTGCCCCCAGTTTTTCTTTGGTCTCCTAACCTAGCTTTTATTTTTTTGTATCCTGACTTCTACAGCCATACTCTTGTGTACCTAATGCTTTGATCTTTTTGTCAGTCTTTAAATCCAAAATATTAATCTAATCAATTTCCTTTTTGCACTTTTTGTCAACTTTATTCCTTCCTCCAGGCTCTCCAGTGACTTGTTTTCAAATATCAAGCCTCTCAGTCATTCAGCTGGATGTTTAAGACCTTCTGTTAATGTATTTCTAGCACTTTGCCTACGTTCTCCCCTCCTGCTAATCCCCCATTAACACATGGGGGGGAGGTCAGGTGCGGTGGCTCACGCCTGTAATCCCAGCACTTTGGGAGGCCAAGGTAGGCAGATCACAAGGTCAAGAGATCAAGACCATCCTGGCCAACATGGTGAAACCCCGTCTCTACTAAAAATGCAAAAATTAGCTGGGTGTGGTGGTGTACATCTGTAGTCCCAGCTACTTGGGAGGCTGAGGCAGGAGAATTGCTTGAACCTGGGAGGCGGAGGTTGCAGTGAATCAAGATCACGCCACTGTACTCCAGCCTGGCGACAGAGCAAAGCTCCATCTCAGAAAAAAAAAAAAAAAAAATACATGGGGGGAGAAAAACTTAAAAGCTATCTTTTCATCTTTCCTCAAACATTTAAAAAATATTGGCTTTTATGCCTCTATCCAAAATAAATTTTCAATTTCTAAAATAAAAACTCTATTAGTGAACATCTACTATTTGTCTGTACTGTTTTTAGTACTATGGATGTGCTTTTTGTCATCTACAAACAACTGTGTAAACTAAGTGTTGTTATGCCAATTTTACAGATGAAAAAGCTATAGCACAAAAAAGGTAAATCCTTAGCATGATATCACACAGGGAGTAAAAGTTCTGGAGTCACGTTTTGAGCACAGAACTGCTTGACTCCAAAGTCAAGATTAGTTCCACTCCAGTGCTTGCCCCTCTGAGTTAACATGAGAGTGTCGTTTCAGTATCTTCTTCAAGGTAAGATACATTCTTTACTTTGTTAGGATTACTAGATGACACCAATATTTATAATTTTTAAATGACTTTTTAAACAACGCAATAAAAATTTTATCAATCAAACCCGAGAAAAATAAATGGTTCTAACAAAATACATTATACGATTAATACCCCACAATCTCAACTTTACATAATATAGCTTCATATAATGAATATTTTTCATTAATATTCATTAATACCAGAAATAGCTGCTGCAAAACCTATGCAATAAGCCCATATACGGATAACACCTTAAAATTGAAGAGGATAGTCTCATATGTATAATTATTAAAGCTTTATTTAAATTATATAAATTTCTAAATCACAGAGGATCAAAAGAAACAAACCAGAAGATAAATAGGGAAAGTAACTAGAGCCAGATAAAATGACAATTAGCTTTTCACCCAGAGGGAGAAAATAACAGACACAAAAAGCTGATCAACAAAGGTTGACAAAAATAATTACCAAATTCAACAATATTAATAACTATAAAAATTGCATTGAAAAATGCTTAAATAGTATTCTATATTACTTATTTAAGAAGAAGCACAAAATATACTTCTAAGAAATTTCACAAAAAAATGCAGAATTTTACTTTTGTGTTTTGATTTTTGAACTGTGAAGCTGGAAGAGCCAGGTATATAGACCACTTTAGTCCCCAACAATGCTGTGAGGACTTGGAGCTCTATGTCTTCATGTTAGTACATTAGCAAAGTATTTGTATTACAGATGAGTTACATATGACACAATTTTAACTTTGTAAATATCTTTAAAACAATAAGAGGCATATCAATTTTAGAGATATTAGTAGCACACTTACAGCATGGTGAAAACCCTGAAGATTAGGAGTAAGGACAGGATAGCGAACTCCTGGATATTGATGAATGCCTTTCATTACTTCAGTGTGATCAGCCATCTTAAATACATAATAGTTATATGTAAATGTGTAACTTCGAATATGTTACCGAGAATCATTTTAGTTTCAGGTAGGTTATAGTTACATGGACAGTTAGAGTCTTTAAATTAATATCTGAAATAAAAAAATAATGCCAGTGAATGTAAAGGAAAGTAGTTCTCAGTCTCATAGATGTATAATAAGTAGAGATGAGTTTAACTGTTTTACAGAATGGGATCTTGTAAAATGAGTTATTACAGATAGGAATTCGGAACTTTATTATTTTCACTTAACCAATCTTTATTCCCTTCCTTTCATTTCATGGTCCAAGGCTGAAATACTCCTGAGACTGGGGAAAGTTGGAAAGGCAATATGCTATTCATTTACCACACACATGAAAATTTTATGTCCAAATAATTTTCAGTGTATGAAATTTTACAATGTTTAGGAAAATGTAAATTACACATATTCTTTAGAACAGTTTAACAAGGCTGAGATCCCAGAATGCTATTTGGTGAGCATTGGTGCTTTAGTTAGTAATAGTTATAAAGCTTTATGTAACACTATCATAGTATTACCACGTTTTCATATGTGAACAAATTAATACAGTAGAGTTTTCACCTGAAAAATTTAACCTACCCTGTCAACACTTTGTTTTCTGTATCTCTAAAAAACTCAACTTTGAATTAAAATATCAAATTTACCAGTTTGCCACAAAGTCTAAGAATTAGCTTCTTAAAACAATAACTATTAATCAGATCCCATAATCATCACACAGAGAAATTACCATTGACATAACCATGAGCCTTACATATTTAAAAATAATAAATTGTGGCATGAACAATAAATATGAAGAATAATATATAAGCAGTGGAAAGTATACAAAATGAACATGCAAAAAGCTGTGAAAACATGTCAAACCAAAACTGGAATCCTCAATATAGAAATGCAGAAAAAGGGCTATTGGGTTTTCTTTATATAACTTGGTTTGCTATCATCAGAATGCATTATTTTTGAATTTAAAAAATTAAAAGCAAATAAATCCAAACAAAAAATGCTTTTTAAAACATAGTTAAATACATTTGAAAAATATTATAATACTAAATATAAAAATACATGTTACAATATTTACTCTTATTGATACATTCATCTTGTCAACTCTCAAATGCCAGCAGAGTTAAATTTAATGCTTTCAATTAGTATAATCTGGATTACTTATATGAGTTTTTAAATACATATAAATTTGAAATTAAATACCTGAGATGCAAAGAAGTACCTTCCTTTGACTGCCATCATGACTTATTACATTTAAGCTTTCGTGTTTCATTCATAAACACATTTATTTGTGTTTACCAGGTGGTCTTTTCTCACTTATTTCTATACTATTGTATCCACTATCCCCTGCCTCACCAATTCCCGTCTTCTCCAAACAGTATCTACCACATTCATTTACAATGCATAAAAGTGATATCCCTCATTTCATTCTAAATCTATCTGACTTTAATCTAGCTGTATATTGAGCCCCTACTATGTCCAAAGCTCTATGCTAGGTCCTGTGGAAAATAAAAATACAGACCTTACTTTCCTGGGGGAAAATGAGGTTATTGTGCTGAAGTAGTTAGTAGTATAGTTGGGGAGACAAAACAGATACACACGGAATGTTAACAATTCAAAGAAATATACTGGTTGTAAATGAGATCACAGATTATAAGAGTTCAGAATGAATAAAGGTTGGTATGGCCTATAAAAGTCTGGGAGAGTTTGAAAGAGCACATGGGATACAACCTGCAGTCCTTCACTGTGGCATTGTTCCAACAAAAAATGGCCACACCAATATTTCTGGTCCTGTATGTTCTTCCAGGATCTCACCACTTTTCACAAAGAGGTAAACTTTATTTACTCTTTTCCTTGAAGCTGGGTAGACTGTGTCCTCCAACTATTAGAATGTAGTGGAAATCATACTATATGACTTCTGAAGCCAGGTTATAAAAAAGGATACAGCTTCCATATGGCTTTCTCTTTTGGGGAAAGCCACTGTGGGGAAATCAGCCAACATCCTGTAAGAAAGCCCAAATTAGCCTACGCAAAGAGGCCACATAAGGAGACCCTCTTGGAGAATCCATGTGAAGAGGAACTGAGGCCCCCAGCCAATAGTCAGTGTCACCCCCTAAATTTGTGATTGAAGTAGCCTCCAGATGACTTTGCCTCCAGCATTTGAGTCATCCAGCTGAGGCCCTAGACACTGAAGACCAGACACAACCTGTCCCCCATGTCCTGTTCAAATCCTGGCCCACAGAATTAGTGAGCATAGTAAATGTTTACTTACGCCACTAAGTTCTCAGGTAATTCATTTTACAGCTATAAAATTTGCAACACTGAAAAACCAATAGGGTTGGAAAAGAAAGACAGACGGTTGCGTAAGTGGTAACATATTATTTGGCTAGAGAAGATTAGTAGTGAACAATTGGGGATAAGCTTATAAATGAAGAGGAAATCACACAGTGTGATAGGTCTTTGAGTTAGGTTCACGTTAGTATAAAGATTCTGATTTATGCTGAAGGCAATAGAAAGCCATGGAGAATGGGTGTTAAGAAAGGAGAAGACTGGACTAAATGTAGTATTATAGAACAATTAATTTAGGTGAGGTGCAAAGGATAGTCTAGATAGGAGAGGCCAACTCTCAGGTAATTGTGAGAATCCAGCTTGTGACAAGTTCTGTGGTAGAAAAAAAATGGTACTGGGAATAGAACTAAAGAAAAATGAAGAGGACACAGTGGCTAATAACACAGAGGAGCACTTTACTCAAAATTGTAATTCTCACCATTTTATAGCCTTCCTTTGTAAATAGTTTGTACATATTTAACACAGTTTTTGATTGCATATCCATGAATTTAGCTTTTGTGCTTGATGCTATTTAGAGTGTGAGTTCTCTCTGTCTCTGTCTCTGTTTTTCTAACATGCACACACAAATGTGCATGCACACACAAATTACAAAAAGAAAGTAAGCAAACTTATTTCCGATAATAAGCAGAAAGAAAAGCAAAGTTTTAGGATATTGTAATAAAATGTAAAACAACACTAAAGAATAATATTAATCAATATTATTAATGCTTAAGCCTAAGTAAACATAGTATGTATAAGTATTTATTAGAGACATATGTATTCTCATGATAACAAAAGTTAATAAAGATCGTGTTCCTAACCAAATACAGATTTGGATAGAGATTGGCAGTATATCATAAAACAGAATAATGGGCAAATAAACAAATTTTAATCTACAATAAATATAGATAATCTTGGTCTATATTTAATTCATTCTGCACATAATTTAACAAAAATCTTGAGACAGTGGGAACAAGCTTATATAATGAAGCAAACAATAATTTTTTTAAATAGATGTTTCAATCAATAGATCAAGAAAACCAAACATCACATGTTCTCACTCATAAGTGGGAGTTGAACAATGAGAACACATGGACACAGGGAGGGGAACATCACACATCAGGGGGCGGGGGGAGGGATAGCATTAGGAGAAATAGCTAATGTAGATGACGGGTTGATGGGTGCAGCAAACCAACATGGCACATGTATACCTGTGTAACAAACTGCATATTCTGCACATGTACCCCAGATCTTAAAGTATAATAAATAAATAAATAAATAAATAAATAAATAAATAAATAAATGAAAGGAAAAAAAGGAAAATGAACAGAGATGATAATGAAGTTCCCAGATCATGAAAACTAAAAATTGATAATCACTGAAGGTATCTTAATAAAATTATGATAAATACAGAAAGTAGAATCCAAAAAAATCACTACTTTTACATTTTTAAAAGTGCTCACAATATAATGAGGCCATTCAAGAAATAATAGTATTCTGTCTTAATTTAGTCAGTAAAGGCAAGTAAGTAAAGAGTTTTAGGAAATCCTGATAGAGTATCATTTTATTCCAATGAATAAAAAAGGGCAGGTTCCAATTTAAGGTACAGAGTCCTTGCTTTAATTTTTTTTTCTCTTGGGGAGTTTATGTTATACTTCAATCTTAATATTGTTTTAATGTCTAAAGTTTATAATTTAAACAATGAAACTAACAATTCATTTACATTACTGTTTTGACATTTTAAGAAAGCCTTTCTACATCTGGTTTTATTTAACAAACTTTTTTCAGACGTTGCAGTGATTTTTTAAATTTAAAATGATAAAAATCCTCATGATTTGGTTAGTAACAAGTTTTGCCATCACCAGCACACAGTCTGGAAATGGCAATATCTGTATATCTCTAGCCAAAAAAAAAATAGGCCTACCATGGTTAAGAATTGTTTTAAGCATGCACATTTTGATATAGATCCAAATCATCACAATATTTGCATAACATTCTGCAAGAGTTTTCAAGATATGCAAAGCATCATGAAGATTATAGCCTAACAAGCTTAGAGATTTTATTTGCTACTAACTCTTATCATGACGTAATTAAACTGGGATAGTTCACACTATACACATTTAGATATCCTATCATGTTGTAATTACCTGAATACTATAATGTGTTCCAAATATTTAGGCTTTCAATATGTTCCCCAGACAATGGCAATGGCTAAAATACAGTTTAAGTGTTGTTAGTGTCATCAGCTCACCCAAATTCCCTGAGATTAGTGGAATTTCAAGATAATGCATATGAGAATGCAGTGATAAACAATGAAAGAGTTTCTCAAAAACTTCTGAAAGAGAATCATATTGGAAGTTTCAACTGTTTTTTTGTAAATAGGCTACAGCAGACCTAGCTTTATTCAGCTGTGCTTTATTGTATTTCACAGGTACTGTGTTTTTTACAAATTGAAGGCTTGTGGGAGCTCTGAGTTGATCAAGATCTATTGGCATCATTTTTCCAACAGAATGTGCTCACTTTGTATCTCTGTGTCACATTTTGGTAATTCTCACAATATTTAAAACTTTTTCATTATTATTATATCTGTTATGGTGATCAGTGATCACTGATCTTTGATTTTACTATTGTCATTATTTTGTGGGACCATGAACCACACCATATAAGATGGCAAATTTAATAAGTAAAGGTTGTGTGTGTTCAACTGATATATCAATTGGGCATTCCCCATCTCTCTCTGTCTCCTTAGGCCTCCCCATTCCCTGAGACACAACAATATTGAAATTAAGCCTATTAACAACCTTAAAATGGCCTGTAATGTTCAAGTGAAAGGAAGACTCACATATCTCTCACTTTAAATCAAAAGCTAAAATGATTAAGTTTAGTGAGAAAGGAATGTTGAAAGCCCCGATAGGTGATAAACCAGGCCTCTTATGCCAAACAGTTAGAAAAGTTTTAAATGCAAAGAAAAAGTCAGAAGGGAATTAAAAGTGCTACTCTGGTTTACACACAGATAATAAGTGAAACAGCCTTATTGCTGAAACGGAGAAAGTTTGAGTGGTCTAGGCAGAAGATCAAACCAGCCACAACATTCCCCTAAGCCAAAGCCTAATCCAGGGAAAGGCCTGATGCTCTTCAATATTATAAAGGCTGAGATTGGTATATTATTGATATATTATTTATATATACTCATATATTTGTATGATAAATTATTACTTTTTAGTGTATTGTAAAAGAAAAACGTTTAATAACCCTAAACTTAAAGGATACTGTTTATTAAAATACTCCAAAAAGTTATAGGGTGAAATTTTTTATAGGAATTAATTTTTAACATTTTTCAAAGTATACAATTCTTTCATTTTCAAGTCCCACAAAATTAAAGGTAAAAATACCTATCACCCTTTACTTCTCTTCAAAATGACAGTTAGAGAAAATAGAACTTTCACTGAGTAAGGTTTACTCAGTTCTAACTGATAACATGCAATGTGGGATGTTCAATAAAGTGAAATAAATATTTACTTTAAATGGAAGTACATAAGGAACTGAGAGTTCCTATTCAATTTTTGACAAGAGTTGACTCCTATTCATTTAGATTTTAATCAGTGATTAACTCCCCGCTGCACCAGCCCTGAACAAATGCAATTACAAAGCTACTCCATGTACAGGTCTCTAAATTCCGGAGCTGCATTTGTAATACACTTTTTATATGTAATTCTCTCATACCCATTTATGATACATGTCATTTCTATGTTTACTATTTTAACTTAATGAGAGATTAGTCCACTATAAGTTTGCAAACTACAGAAGAGGAGAATGTTTTGGGTGGTTCTGTATTACCATAGAAATTATTCAGTGTGTTTTTGTAGCTCTGCTGAAGATGAGAAAATTTAACTGTGTGATGGGGTGGAAATATTAAAAGTTTAAGTTAGCACTGTTGTTAAGTGACAGAAGAGTTCAGAGGAGGATCTAAAATTCATGTGAGAAAAAAATACAAAGATATTTTTACAGTGGTATCTTTACAATGATATCTACAAAATTATATAACTTGACCACCTCTCTTAGAACTAGATCTTGTAACCTAAATATAGGACTCTATATTTTGTACCCTTTTCCCTGACCTGGTCAAGTTGATATGACTGAGTCAAGCATCATCAGTAAGTGAGTCTCAGCCATTGTCTCTGTCTCCACTCCACCTATCTGATAAAGGGCTCAAATTGTTTCCCTACCTTGCCCTCTAACAAGAGAGATTTTATGCTTTGTAATAGTGTACTAGGTAAGAAGCTAGCTGAGAAGTCCTAGGAAAACAAGGAAGGCATAGCCAGAAAATCTAAATAATCTAAACAGTCATGATATTCGGGAAGGACAGCCTGGGATTTGAAAGGTAAGCTTTACTGGCAAATTGCTTTGACTGCTCTATAGCAGTGAAACGGTGTGAGATGAGAAGAAAAAAGGGGAGTTATACAAAGTATTGCTGTGATGCATACAGCGGTTCTCCTGCAATGGTCTTCAAGTAACACATGGCGATTGGAATACCATTTAATTCCTTAGGTTTCTATATTATATTTTTTTATGTACAAATCCAGGCCAGACTCTGCCAATTGGGAGAGCTCACAATTGCTGCACTCTTTCAGAATGTTGGTGTAAATATTCTCATACACTGAAAATATATAAAACCCAGTATACCATATAAGATATAGTACACAATTTTACCTCATATTAAAACTCACTGTAGAGTAGAGCAAGAGTGCATATTCACCATGTTAATGTCCTACACTAACTGGCACCAGAAGTATGTAAATAGTTAAGAAGAAACAAAATTCAAAATGTATACAACCAGAGGCTAGTTTGTGCAAAATTCTTCCAAACATATACATACTGTTGTAAGGAAATGAATCTGTTTTCATCCACATGAAATCAAATGGAAATTTTCATCTATCAAAAATATATTCTATATAACAATTATACTGTGCATATGTTTCTATTTTTAATTGCATAAAAATTACAAAAATAGAATATATCAAAATTCCTCCGTGTGAAGTGTGCAAAACTGTAGTAGTTCTTCTAAAATAAAGACTATATCTGCGTATAAATTTACATATAACAAGGTATTAGATTACATCTTAACACATTACTAATAATGAATTATTAAACTGAAAGATTTTTCTAACCTATAAATAAAAAGTTTTATTGACAGTGCTAGAGAAAAGACTGAATTATCTGTCTATACTCTCCATAGAAAACATCATAGTGTTGACCTTAGAAAGAGGCGAACAAAGAATGTATAGTCACAAAATAAGAGAAAAAGCGTATTATGAAATAACCTCAGATGCTCACTTAAATTTTTAAAACTAAAATTTTATTTTTCTTAATTTTGAGATATTTGTAATATGTGTTAACTTTTAAAATTTTATAATTTCATAAGTTCTTTTTTCTAATTTAAAATTAATATTTATTTTCCTATATAATGTTGTATTTGGCATTTATAGTCTTTAAAAAAAAAAAAGAGGATCCTCCAAATTGATGTATTCAGTATCTAAAGTTCCCTACAAGTGGTTGGCCATATATCTCCTAGTGATTTGCAGATCTCACCCAGAGACAGACAGGTGGCCCTAAACCATCCAGACATATCAATTAGCAAGAGCACAAACAGTTGCTTCACTTGAAGTAATAGGGCATAGATAGTGGTAAATGACTCTTAAACTTAATGATCCCAGAGACTAGCTCAAACTTTGCATTTTGCCAGAAACGCGATCCTTGAAGACAAAAGAACCTGAGGCATATCTAATGATTGTCCCTTGGAAAATTTCGTATTTCCTGGTTCCAGTGTTTGTGATGAGGGACCTCGACAGATGCAACAAGGCTAAACTTTACAGCACTTTCTGAGGCACTGAATAGGAAGTAAAATAACCAAGAAAAGGAAAAGAGGAATAAACTGTAACAGCATGGGTTTTTGAGTAGTGTAATTAATACTAATTACTATTACTATTAATTAATAGTAATAGTAATTAATATTATCTGTCATAGAAGTACAAAAAATGATCAAACAGAGTAAGAATTGAGGAATAGTATTTAAAGGCTCCTCCTGACCACAGCAACTTCCATGACCTCATCATTATTCAAAGACAGCTCTGCCACTGTTAGCATAAATCTTTCCCTTACTTCAATCCACAGACTTGGTCTATGCTGGTCTATGCGACACCCACTGGGATATGGAATCAGAAAACTAAAAAAGAATTCTAGAGGGCCTTAGAGGCATAATGAAAAAAAGGATCACTTAGAGATCCTCTAAATGTTTAGGCTCTAAAACAGAGTTAGGGTATAAGATATTTGAAAAGGGGGATTTTTAAAGTCCTATGGTAGGATATGAAATTAGGTCCCTTCAAATATTCTAAATGAAGCATGAGTGAAGATTGGAATGACTTAGTTATTTTGACATTTTGAGCATGCTTTCGTATATGAAAGGATAGCATGGGGCTCCAAATTTTATTTTAATTACATCTAACTGCAATAATTAAGGCCCTTTATCTTGTTAACTAAGCCAGAGTTACTGAGACTCAAAGCTGGAACTCTCTTAGAGAACCCACTTCCACCAAGTGGAACCGACTCAGTATGTGTCATTTACTGAAGGGTCCAGTGTGCTTAGAGCTGTGCTTCCAAATACTGGCCTGAGGACTGCCTAGGTCAGAATGATCTGGGACGACTTTTAAAATGCTTATTTCTATATTCTGTATTGGCCCCAATGAACCAAAAATCTCTGAGACTGTAAACTGGAAATCTGCACATTCAGTAATTTCCTCCACTGCTTTATATGCATGGTTTAGAAAAGTCTGCAACTCCTCCCTGGGGTGAGGAGTAGAAGTTTTGGAGTAGATTCCTGTGTAACCCACATAGACCCTACAAAACAGATTTTTTTTGGCTGTGCTTTACAATGAGCATTATTATGGTCCAGAGTACTGTGGTCAGGTCACACTAATCCCAACTTATTGGACTCTAAGAAATGGATGTCACCTTGGATCTGACATCCATGACCAATATACAACCAAGGAAAGCCTTATATTAAGGTTATCCTTACCCCCAGCTGGAACTTCGTTATCGTCTTCTTACTACTGAGATTCCAGAATAATTTGCAGCTAAGTCTTTGAAGGTCTGGAGGACTCCAGACCCCTATTTTTTCTTAACAGCTCACCTCACTCTTATTGAAGTGCTCCCAGCTTGCCTTTGATGATAGCAAAATGTCTGCAGCATTATGCCCACTATTTCAGGTCTCTGATCCTTTACATTATTCCTTCTGCCTAAAAATCTTTTTCCCTTTTTTATCTAGTTAATTGCTTTCATTTTTCCAATATTCAACTCAAAAATTCCTCTTACATGACATTCTCAATAACCAACTTGACTTAGATGTCTCTATACTTCCTAACTTGCTTTGTATTATCTATCATTGCTCTTATCAAATTTTGTATAATTTTTTATTCATGCATCACTTTCCATTATTAAATCATTAGCTCTTTAAATACTTTGCATGAAATCAGATTTAATAAATGATTGTTGAATTGAATTGACATTTATCTCCCTTGGTTTTAGCCCTTTATTCTAATTCGAATTCACTTTGAATTCAATCCACTTTGAATTGTGATTTTTTCCCACTAATTCTTCTACTATTTTATTGTTAATAATGATGGTAATAATGGTAAAAGCACATTTACTTTATGCTGAGTTACATGTTAAACCTATGGGTATTTAATTCTTTATGTGGTATCCTTTTACAAATTTTTAACAACCTAATAAGAGACTCCTTTCTAAATTGCAATCACTTCAGGCCCATAAAATGGGGATTCACCTCTGAATAAAAATAAAATTAGGCTTTCCTTATTGAAGTAGGAGCAGAGGGCCTAGAGTTCACTGGTTTGGCCTCCCTCAAGCCAACCTTGCTGATTCCCAACCTTGTTGATTCCCAACCTTGTTGAAGTCTAACATCAACAGAACTAGATAGTGATATTAGAAATAAAGGTCACCCAGTTAGTGAGTGTAAAAGCTGGGCAGGGACCCAAGTCTATCTGACTGCAAAGCATGTTCTCTAATACCTCCTTGATAAACATGTCTTCCATATCTTCTACCTTCTATATCATCCACATCTTATCTTTTCTATATCTTCATCTTAGTCACGGCTAAAGATTGTGTGCATCAGAATATCAAAGGCAGAGCTCCTAGAGAGAACTCACCTTCAGGCTGAATAGTCTTGTGGCATATTTTATCATCTAGCCCAATATCTCTCAAACTGAACCCATCATCAGCATTATTTGAGGTACTTTTTAAAAATACAGATTTCTTGGACATATTGGTACAGATTCTAATTCTGTTCTCCTGTAAGATCCAGGAATCTATAATTAACAAAACTTCTCAGGATATGTTAGAAATCCTAACAAGTTTGGGAATCAGTAAGGTTGGCTTGAAGGGGGCCAAATTAGCACATTCTAGGCCTTCTGACCCTACTTCGATAAAGGAAAACTAATTGTATTTTTATTCAGAGATGAATCCCCATTTTGTGGTCTTGAACCTAAAGCGACTGCAATTTAGGAGGGGGCCTCCTTAAGAAAAAGAACACAAAAATATCGAGCTATTGAAAATTTCATTAAAACTTATAACAGATGATGACATTGATAAGACCTCTCCTACAGCCTAGAAGGGACCTCAACAAATCTTTTATGGTGACTTTCTTGTCTATATCATATATTGAAGTTCTACATAAAGTTTTACGCATGACAAAAAAGAAAAAAAGTTTCACTGATAAAAACTAAAGTTTGGAAAAATACCAGTTTTGGTAAAATTTCATATCTTGCTCAGAGAAATATCAACAAGATAGTCAAGGATATTTTTTAAATACTCCAGAAATACTATCAGCAAACAAGTGAGGTCAGTTTGGTATGTCTTATTATTGGTACATCCATAAGATTTCCGAGTACATCTCATGTTCATAAATTGTCTGTTTAATCAACTATCCTAAATTTTGCTAGGAAAAGACTTAAACTCATGGACCTATAAGCCCTCATTTTTCCTTTTCACTAATATAGATTGCTAAATAATTTTAAAAATATATTTTTGAAGGATACTTTGCTTTCTTTGCCCCACCACCAACTCTATCGATAATCCAGGACAATATTCATTATCTCTTCAAAATGAGCAGATAATGTCAGAAGCTATCTGTCTACAATCTCCAGTAGCTGGATTAGACATAACTGACAGTATTACTTTCTGTATGCAGGCGTACAACAGGAAAGAGACATAGAGCATGCAATTTCTTCAACACATGCCATCGATTACTATAAAAATGTAAATAATGTGGTTTCAGACCCTATAACTCAAAACTCAATTTGAGCAGTAACTCCTCTTAAAGGCGATACATTCGTAAATTCAGTAATGAGAAAAAATGAGACTAGAGCTCTTCCTGACAACCCTGGGTGAAAATGCTCTAGCCAGTTATGAATAGCACTGTAGCCTGGGTACAGTAACCCTGTCTCATTCACAGACTCCTTGCACAAACCCCATATATCTTAGCCTCAGTAGCACAGAGGAGATCTTGGTCTGCTTGAAGAAGTAAGACAGTTTTAATAAATCACAGTCTTACAATAATAAACACAGGAAATCTCTGGAAAATTGAACATCCAGTTTTTTTTTTTTTTTTCTACCCAATACCCTGTCTTGGCTGCCAAAGCTAAAATAGACTGACACCATATTCACAAAACTTCTTAAGTCCAGAAGCCTTGAAACTAACTTGGTCTTGTGTATAATTTCCTGTACTTCCTTATTCAGCATTACCTTTGTGTACTAAGGACCTCTGTACTGCCCTCTATCGGGTGAAATGCCTACACGTCTCAAGAGTGACCAAAATAAGAAGCATATGACCCAAACTCTTCTATTGTAAATGCAGGCAAGACATTTTAGTCATGATCCACTAATGTCTACAAGTATTCATTTTTTAAATTAATAAAATAGACCCAGGCTACCCAAATGGATCCGTGAGTTATAAACTGAGAGACCAATATTCCAGATAAAGAAATAAAAGTCATTTTATTCAATAGCATTTCCTAGTTTCCTAAGATAAACATAATAAATATGCATTAGTTATTATTTGTTCAGGTTAATGCCTTTTGTGACCACCCTCCTGGTCTTCCCATGTCAAAACAATCATGTTCCCAACATCATTCTGAAGTAGGGCAAGAAGTCTCAAACCTCCCAGTAATTTTCTTTCCACTCAACTGTGCTGCCTCTCATATATCATGTCTTTATGTTTGATAATAACACTGTCAAAGTTGTTATTTCCCATGCATGAAAGCAGAAGTGATTTTTGAAATACTGTATCTAATTGTTACTGTATACAGACTGTAAACAAAGTTTCCTTCCTATACTTACACTTCTTTCTGTAAGCCAACTTGCACAGAGTGGAGGGTAGGCCTGGGTTGTTGGAAGGAGACTAACTCACTGGTAATAAGACACTGGAAATAAGTAATAAGACACTGGCTGTGGGAAAAAACGGTCTTATTACCACAACAAGCAATGCCATCACTGCAAATTTGTGGTTTGGCCATCATACAGATCCAGAGATCTCTGTTTTGATATAAGACAGAACTCTAAGAAAACTGGCCAGAGTGCTCGATGACAAACTGCTTAACATACCCTGGTTACTAAGTTCTATTTTATAACTCATTTACAGATATTCACTTGATTTTAAAACGCCATTTGTATGAGTTTGATTTTTTTATTATTTTTTTCCAATTATCTATTTTAACTTTACACTTACCTTATTAGGTATATATTATGGTTATCGATAGCAACTACTTATTATTCAACATTTGGGTCCAACAGAGAACTCAATACAGTTTTGAATAGAGACACAATCAAAGCAATAAATGGGTGAGTGAATAAATGGAAACAATCCAAGGCATAGAGAGATGAAACTACTTCGCCAAATCATATCATACATGAGTAAGAGTCAGGTCTCAGATTTTGTATTGCTCTACCAGAAAGCATGGGTTAAACAGACAGAAAAAGTGATAAAAACCTCAGAAAACCTGAAACCTGGAGGATCTGGTGGGGGGTTGCGGGGGGGGCGCGGATGACTATATTTGGGCTACTAGAAATATGTTTCTTACTACGTATTATAAGCAGAATTCAATATAAGATGCATCCATCTTGACTAATAATAGTGTTAAATTTATAAATAGATTGCACATTATAGCAGTATAAGAAGGTCTGAAGTAAGTAGTATTAGTGCTATAAGGTTATTAGCATGAATTTGCTTCAACAAGTTGATATTTCAAAGTTCTTAATTATAACCTATAAGTTTTTGCAATGACAAATTTAAATTTGTCCAAGACATTTATAAAATAAATAGCATTCTTCAAAATATATCTTATATATTAACAATGAAAATACCTAATATCCATAGATGTTACAAAATATTCTACTATTTAAAAATTATAATTCTAATCAGTGATGAATTGATAGGCCAAATGTTCAAGATAAATAAGCTTGGATAAAATTTTTAAAAGCAAAATAAAATCAAATATTTTATGAAATATGTTTTTGATTTACAGGCATACTCTAAATAAAAAACGTATATTCTTTTTCTTTTATCAAACGTAAAACAAGTGAAACATTAGCATATATACATTTCACTAATGTGTAGGTTTTGACATGTAAAATCCATTGTCTAATGTGATATTTGGGATACAATATTACTTTCAGCATTCATGTTTATCTTTCTAAGTCTCTATGTTTACTACATAGTACTTCTAGAGAACTTTCCAGCAATTTAATCAGATAATATTAGATCAATCCGTGTGTAGCTAAAAATTAGAAAAATCACTTTATTTTTATTTTTAAAAAATATTCAAATAACATAACTCTTTATGAACATCAGCCAAAACGTATGTCTTTAAAACGCATTATCCTAATTGTTTAAAAATAACTGCTACGATATATTTCATTTTAAGTGCTCAAGGATACAAGGATAATGTATTCTTGAAAATAAGTACTGCTAGAACATACTCAAAACTGGGCTATCCAGACCACGCTTAATATCTTAATGCTTTAATGTTTAAACCAGGTTTTGAGTAATGGATGTGAATCTCCAAGTGAGCAAGTCGTAACTATGGCACACTGGAAATAAGTATTACTAAATACTTTCATTCCCTCTAGTCTAGTCCCTAGGGCATACTCTGCATTTCCCAAAGTGGACTGCACTTAAGTGGCTTGGGAGTCATATCAATGAAATGAGTTTGCACTAAAATAATATCAACAATGTTTATCAACAGACTAATCACAGCAATGCAAAAAAGACCACTAAAGAGTCAGAATCAAGTCTTATTGAGCCATACTGGACCTCTATTTGGGTTTTAAACAATTACATACAGACCTTTCAAATGTCAATGCATGCACATAGTTCTACAAGACCAAATTTTAAGGTACTTTTAGTCAGATACAAAAGTGGAATTTTAATGTGACCAAAACGGCTTTGAAAGGTTTTTTTCTCTTTCTCATGGAAAAACTTATTTACAAAATTGACAAACATGATGAACTCAATACAATTGAATAAAAGATAAGGTAAAGCAATGGTACCCAACCCCCAGTCCACAGACCAGTACTGGTCTGTGGCTGGTTAGGAATGGGGCCACACAGCAGAAGGTGAGCAGCAGGAGAGCAAGTGAAGTTTCATCTGTATTTACAGCCACTCCCCATCACTCACGTTACCTCCTGAGATCCACCTCCGGTCAGATCAGCAGCTGCATTAGATTTTCATAGGAGTGCATGCAAGGGATCTAGGTTGTTCACTCCTCATGAGAATCTAATGCCTGATGAACTGTCGCTGTCTTTATCACCCCCATATGGGACTGTCTAGTTGCAGGAAAACAAGCTTAGGGCTCCTACTGATTCTACATTATAGTGAGTTGTATAATTATTTCATTATATATTATAATGTATTAATAATAGGAAAAAGACACAGTAAATGTAATGCACTTGAATCATCTGGAAACTACCCCCACCTCCCCATTTGTGGAAAAATTGTCTTCCACAAAACCAGTCCTTTGTGCCAAAAAGGCTGGGGACCTCTGAAGTAGAATATTTTATTTTAATAACATGTTTTGGTTATTTTTATACATCTAAGAACAAAGAAAACCCAACTTGTTAGTCAAAGTGTAATTGAGCAAATTAATTATCATCCTACTGAAAAGTAGTACATGCTGAGCATAATAATCTTCGAGTATAATACTTTTTAGACTAGTGGGGGTAAAAAGGCCAAAAAAGCTTGAATTGTATGTTCTGCTTGAAAATATGAGCATATTAAACAATAAAATTGCTGACATTATTGCTTTCATTATAAGTTTTGCTTTTTCTTAGGATACAGTAGTGGAACTACATCCCAGGTACAGTAGAAGTTGTTGTTGAATGCTGAGTAATACCAAACGATGTTAGCAACAAATATTTTCCCCCATTTTATTGCATATTAACCTTAAAAAAAGTCCAAAGAGAAAAAATAATAGTGGCTGGGTGCAGTGGCTCACGCCTGTAATCCCAACATTTTGGGAGCCCGAGGCAGGTGGATCACAAGGTCAAGAGTTCGAGACCAGCCTGGCCAAGATGGTGAAACTTCGTCTGTACTAAAAATACAAAAATTAGCTGGGTGCGGTGGCGGTCACCTGTAATCCCAGCTACTTGAGAGGCTGAAGCAGGAGAATCCCTTGAACCCAGGAGGTAGAGGTTGCAGTGAGCTGCGATCACACCACTGCACTCTAGCCTGGGCAACAGAGCAAGACTCTGTCTCAAAAATAATAATAATAATAATAATAGTTTCCACCATCCCAACAAAAACAGTGTTAACATTTCCATATTCTTTTTTTGAGCGAGACAAAGAGTGTTTTAAATATTTATAAATAGGCTTTGGGCAATTGTTTCTCCTATGTGGTAACAGTAGCAATGATTTAATTGTACAGTGGAACAGCTTTAGAGTATTGCATTTCGACTTAATCCCTACTTAAAAACACAGGAATTGATTAGTAGCCCCCACTCTTAACCAGAGGAATTCAGGAATTTATATCATCACTATTTGTAAAGATATAGTAAATAATACCACTATTACATAAGTAACACTTGTATAGGATATAAATCAAATATACTGCCATATTATAGAATGTCTAGGATAGTATTCAGAATATTTATTATTATATTATTTTAGTATCCAAAATGTGTACTATTATTGTTTATTTTAGTATCCAAAATATGTACTATTATATTATTTTAGTATCTAAAATATGTACTATTATTATATTATTTTCATTCAATAAGAGATAAGTTTGCAAATTTAGAGAAACATTTAACACAGCAACTTAAAATAATTCTGGGTGTTTGTGCTAACAAAAGAGCAACAAAAATCTAATTGCTACTTTTCATTTCTAGAGTACATTGATATTTTGCTCTGAAAAGAGATCCTCCTAGTGTGTATTATTTCAAAAGCAAATAGGTATTCATTAATAATTTAACATATAGAACTCAATGATGTGTGTATTCCAGACGTGTCATAGAAGTTACAACAGACTCTGAAAAGATGTCAGTACAGAGTTAGGACTTTGATGAACAGGTCTGGACATAAAAAACAGCTTCAGAAATACAGGGACATAATTTCATTCTACAGTAAAGACAGTGATTTGTGTGGCTGTGTGTGTTCACTGTTTTCAACACCTCTTAATCTCATTTAAAGCAAAAGAAATTAATTTTATAAAGGGAGTGGATAGGAGTGAGGTAAGTATTGGTAGCCATGACAGTACTAAAATAGGTATTCTTTTTAATTTGGGAATTTTTTGTTTATCTATCAACTGTACTTATTATTTAACTATTAGTAAGAAAAAGCATATAATTAGGTTAGTTATTAGGCCAGTTTTAAAAACATAAAAGTGGCAGATTATAAAAAGGCCTCAGTGGTATTTCCCCTCCCACTTGCTCTTCCAGAATGCTGTGACCCAATATTAAGGTGGTAACTGTCCCCTCCTTTTGAAACTCGGTGGGCTTTGTAACTGCCTCAACTAATAGCTTATGAAAAAGTAATGCTATAAAATTTACAAGGCTTGGTTATAAAAGCCATACCACATTTGCCTACCCCTTAAGACACTCATCTTTGGAACTCTGAGCCATTTATGTTAGATTAAAGCTGCTATGCTGTGATAAAGTCCAAACTAGCCCCTGCAGGAGACCACGTGGAGAGTCTTTGAGAACACAGGAAGAGAGAGGTGGACAGCAAGCCTGCAGCTGCCCAAGCCCCCTGCCCCTGCTGTTGCAACTCTGACCACTGTCTATCTCATTGTTAGTACCTAAGAAACTTCTAGCTAGAGATGCTGAATTGAGCCATTACTGAATTCTTGATACACAAATACCATAAGCAAAAACAAATGTTGTTATTGTTTTAAGCCATTAAATTTAAAGATTATTTGGTGTGCGGGTAATCGAAGAACCAACACAAATTTACTAACACTCAAGGATATGTAGCAATTACATATATTTGAATATATACATTTGCACAAACACATAAAATATTTCCCACAAGCTGCAGTCAGTGAAAACATGTTAGACCGATTGAAGCAATGTGGAGTCTATGGTTCATGCCATTTAAGTACTGGGAAAAAAATGAGGTGGCAAATAGTGTATGCTTGTTCTCAATTTTCTTGAAGAGCTAACATATTTTATCTATGTGGATCTAGCTCTCAGAGCACAATTTTACCTACATTTAAATTTCAATGACCATTTGAGATCATTTACTAAAGAACTAAGTGTCTTCATTCCTTCTCTGAGACCAAATATTGGACAAACAGCAATTATTTGTTATATAAGAAATTCAACGTGTTTATATAAGTTGAAAAACAAAACGAGCCTCATATATTTAGAAACAGCAAATGAACCATGACAACTCTTATAAGGAAGCAACACGAGTGTGCATACCTGCTCTACGAATTCAGGAGAAAAGACAAGAATATGAAGACTTCACCAATAAATATTCTCAGTGATTTTAATCAGCTGATTCCCTAGGATAACTGATTAATTAAATAGATCTACTTCTGTCATAAAAATATGTGGAAGACCCACAGTTGCTGAGTAGATCATCAATTAAGTGAGAGTTGGGTCATAATATGGTTTTGATCTCCATGCCGGCATCTTAGTGTGCAGAAGAAAATAGTGTTCTATGCACAGAATTGAGTATTTTAAGTCAGGCTCATTTGGAGATAATTTGGTTTAAGTCTCCCTCCCTCTTTCAGCCAACATTCTCCTCTCCTCTACCTGTCTGGGTAAAGGACTTCTATAGCACCAGGGAATAAGAATTGTGATCTTGGTAAATTTCACCAGGAACCTCTTTGGGAAGGTGACAGAGGCCAACTCATCTGGATAATAATGGATGAGTCTTACTCTGGAAAATTTCCCAAATGTAAAGTTTTTCTGAATGAACTGTACCTTATAAGCAAGCAATTTGGGGGCTCTCTGCCTCCTTTCTTTCTCACTCTCTCTTTCAGCCCCTTCGTGCACCCTCACATACACCTCGTCAAAATTACCTCCTTCTTTGACTCTTTTCCATACCTACCTTCCTCAAAAAGAAAAGAGCTAGGAGGAGACATCAGGACTGGACTCGGTAGCAGAAGGTATAGCCTCCTGCATCTCATCAACGTAAATCTGAATTTTAAACTTCAATCCAGTAAATGTGTCTTCAGTGCCAATAAAGAGCTACTTGTATCACACACCAAAAGGAGAGTAGGGGTAATTTACTCGTTCCTTCTTGCTAACATTGTGTTTGGTCCATATTTTTAAGTTTTAGAGTGACTTGAAAATAATTATTTGTCTTTTACATACATTTCTTTCTACTTTTATTTAAAAAAATCTATTTTTATTCCCTGGTGTTGGGACTTGTGACCCATCTATTCCAACAGTTAAAAAATAGCTAATGAGGGAGCAAATATTTTTAAACTAAGCCTTTGCCTATGGCATACATAAATGTACAATGTTATGTATATTTAATGTATTTTTATTTTTAAATAAGTGATATTCATTTTAATCACTTGTGAATAAAATATTTACAATCAAATGGCTAAACTAAAGATGAATGTAAAACTCTAGTTCACTTTTTAAAAGATTATTGTATTTACAGTTTAAATAGCTTACTACTAACGGCCACATTCCAATGTTGCAATAAACTTTTATCTATTTTTATAAACATGTTTTCTTTCTGCTGCTATTGTTCATTCCATATGAGCGAGGGGCTATCTGGACTCATTTCAAATGTTCTTATATTTCATGTCACTCTAAGGAAAGCTTTTCCCAGATAAGTTGTAAAGAACATGTATTTTTTAATGACAGGTATTTTATCATCTCCAGCCATTCAGGTTATAGGTGTGGGATCCTGTTTTATATGGCACCCTGCTACTGTGGAACTTTTCTTTTAGCTGTTTGAGTTAGAAAGTCTTTGCCAAACAAAACAGTAGGAGGGAAACTGTAAAAAAGCTTTAAAATCCTAAAAAAAGACATAAGTGATCAAGCAGCAATCTAAACATCAACTAGAGGACTATTCCCATGACCTACATTTGAGGAAAAAATATAAGATGTAGAGAATTAATAGAATACCAATTTAGATCCATACACATTGTCCTTAAAAGTAGAAATTATTTCAACCAATATATATGTAAGCTGTTGTACTAAAATTATCGTCAAAATCTCAGATGTTAAGTTAGTCAAGTCTGACTTCATAAGATTTTTTTTTCCAAAATAAGAGAGTAATATAAAATTTCAAAAGAGAAATTTTAAAATGGTCTGCTCAGACAAGCTCCCTGAAATCTAAAATCAAATTGGAAAAGTAGAATATCCTCAATATTTGCCTTTGACAAACATTTAATGTGTTATATAGTAAGTGACTGATACAACTTTGGAAGATAAATTTCCTGTCTTGGATTCAGGCACACTGATCTTTTACAAGTATGTGATTTATTTAAACCACTTAAAAAATTGGAATGTATATAACTAGATGAATATTAAAGTAAAATATATAACATAGCCCTTAGTATTTGAAAGGCAAAATATCTTCAATTATTCAACTTGAGCTCAACTCAATATTGTAACTATACACATACTTTAATCTTCAGAATAAAGGCTAGTTATCAGAAAAGGCAGTGAACTTGTGTAGAGCCCAAGATCCATCCATCAGTATGTCTACTAATCAGGCATTCCCTTAAATAACAGTACTGAGCACTGGTCAGGAGTCAGGTGCTTTGGACTGTGGGCATTCACACTCAGGGACCATTCACGTGCCTTATAATCTCCAACACTCTGATACTGCAGGCATCACTGCTGGGATTTCCAAGGTTCAGAGAGGTTAAGTCACTTACTCAAGTTCAAGGCAGAATGTGAACAGGGACACAATTTCGGAAGCACTTCCTCTCACCACAGCTGTCCTCAAAAGCTATGTGGGGGAATTCAGGCACTTATTCGATAATACTTTGAGCCTTGGAAGAGTTCATTAAATTTGAATAGTTTAAGCCCTAAATTCAACTTGGGAACAAACCTAGAATAAATCATATCATTTTATAGTCCTATCCCATGTATCTACTTAATGTAAGGTCAGGAGGCATTTTCCAATTACTTCTCACAAAGGGACTGCCTTTTTTTTTTCCTTTTGTCCATCTTTTCTCTTAACTAGCTATGCAAGAAGTGTAGCCTTCTAAAAAGTATTTCTGCCTTATCCTTCTAAATGTCACTGAGTATGTCCTAAATCAGTTTTTAAAAATCTATCATCAATTTCCACTCTTGCATAATACTAGAAGGTGGCCATGAACATTACTATAGGAAAGACTATTTTGTAGGCAGCTTTATAAAACCACTGGGGAAACAAAAAAGAATTTCGAAGAGGGCTAGCAACAGTTTGTACCTGAAATATAACTTTAGTTGGTCAACATTCATCAAATAATATTAGCGAAATCTATTATCTTTCCTAACACTAATTCTAAAGTTATACCAGCCTATTCAGTTTCTCTCCAGCAATAATCAAATATGTGAAATTAGCAAAGACTGTATTAAAGACAGAAGTAAATTTATGAAGATATAAAGATAATAAAAATGTCTAGAACTCTCTTAAAATTAATGGTGGCTAGTGAAATAATAGCTAGCATGTTACAAATTGACAATTTCAAGGAAATATATCTAACCTAATCAAACTAGTAGTGTTTTCCTAAAAAATAGTTTTGTGACCTTCATTATACAGGACCAAATACATGAACAAAGTGAGAGTCAATTGCCGATGCCAGAGAATTGAAAGTAATATGGTATTGTTCTCTCAGACTGATTTATTTATTTTTTTATTTTACATTGAGCACCTACTTACTATGTACTAAGAAATGGGTGTACAGTGATAAGTAGAAGATAAAAGATACATGATCACTACTTTTAAAATACTTATGGTATAGGTAGTGGCTAATCAAAACAAAATATATACACATACACACACACACACACACACACACACACACTATAAACAGCAGTGACAATGGGATAGAGAAAATTAGTTTCTTTTGAGGATAAATAAAAGTCACCCTCTGTGAAAGGTGACATATTACTACTACTCTTAATCCTATTTTGGCTTCTGTTACTTCAAATGTAATACAATTAAAAAGCCTTTAATGTTTTAAGCCTTTCTATCTAATTGAGTTCTAACTGCAGAGAAACGCAGAAATACAGATACACATAAGCAAGTATAGGTAAAGTGCTATATGGACAAAGAGGCAGGACATGTAAATAGAGGACAAGAAACAGTTAATTTAGCAGTAGCTTCCACAAAGTAATACAGTTAACGCTAAGAAGGAAAAAAAGTGGCCAGGTATAGACAGTCTTGAATACCAAACCAAAGTTTCCAGGCTTTGTCAATGGGAGGAAGGGAACCATTAAAGAACTTAGAATGTGACTTTTTTGACCTAAAGACAGAAATGCCATTTGACCCATCAATCCCATTACTGGGTATATAACCAAAGGAATATAAATAATTCTATCATAAAGACACATGCATGTGAATGTTCATTGCAGCACTATTCACAACAGTAAAGACGTGTAATCAACCTAAATGCCCATAAATGATAGTCTGGATAAAGACAATGTACTCCTGTATACCATGGAATACTATACAGCCATAAAAAGAATGAGGTCATGTCCTTTGCAAGGATACGGATGAAGCTGGAGGCCATTATCGAACATATTATCTAGCACATTAACTAACATAGGAATAGAAAACCAAATACTGCATGTTCTCATACATAAGTGGGAGCTAAATGATGAGGACACACGGACACATAGAGAGGAACAACACACACTGGAGCGAATGGAAGAGTTGAGGGTGGGAGGAGGAGAGAATAAGGAAAAATAACTAAAGGATACTAGGCTTAAGACCTAAGTGATTAAATAATCTGTACAACAAAATCCCGTGACATATGTTTACCTAAGTAACAAACCTGCACTTGTACCCCTAAAGTGAAAGAAAGAGGAAGAAAGAAAGAAAGAAAGAAAGAAAGAAAGAAAGAAAGAAAGAAAGAAAGAAAGAAAGAAAGAAAGAAAGAAAAGGAGGATGAGGAGGAGGAGAAGGAAGGAAGGAAGGGAGGGAGGGAGGGAGGGAGGGAGGGAAGGAAGCAAAGGAGGGAAGGGAAGGAAGGAAAATATGACTTTGTGAAAGCTGATAATTCTGGAAGATTATTTTACAAGGAAAGTATGACGAATGGAGAAACAGTGCTTATAAATACCATTTAAGGGACTACTGTAATGATTATTTAATGAGGACCTGGATCACTAATGTATCAATGGGACTGAAAAGAAGACACAGGTGTAGGCCATACTGAAGAAGAAGACATTTCATACATCAGTAACTGTTATGGACTGAATGTTTGCACCTCCTCAAAATTAATATGTTGAAATCCTATCCTGTAATGTGATAATATTAAAAAGAAGGATCTTTGGGAGATAACTAGGTGATGGGGGTGGGGCTCTCATGAATGGCATTAGTAACATGATAAGGAGAGACATGAGTGTGCTCCCTGTCTCTGCTCTCCACCATATGAGGATAGAATGAGAAGGTGGCCATCTGCAAATAAGGAAGTGGGTGTTCACCAGACACTGGATCTGCCAGCACCTAAATGTTGGACTTCCCAGCCTCCATAACTGTGAGAAATAGTTCTCCTGCTGTTTAAGTCACCCAGTCTATGCTATTCTGTTATAGTATCCCTAACTGACTACGACAGTAACTGGATACAAAGTCAGCTCTTAAAATCCAGATTTTAAAGGAAAGATTTGCACTCCTGGCATAAAGCAGGGTGGACAACGAGTTTGATTTTAACCCAGTGAGATTGAGGTGGAGATGGTACATCCACCTGAAGTTTATCAGGGAAGGCAGCACTAGAAATGCAAATTTGTCATTCTCATAGAAATGACTGTTGGTATTGGAAAGACAGCCAAAGAAGAGAGGATAGGCAGAGAAAAGCACTGAAAACAGAATCTTAGGGGAACCTTAAACTAAGAGGTCATGAAAGATGTCAGAGATGACAGAGAAAGAGCAATTGGAGAAATAACTGATTCATTAGAATAGAGAATAATGGAAACCAAGGAAATGATATCAGGAGTAGTCAGTGAAACTAAGTGCTGTGGAGAAATTAAGGGATCCAAGGACTGAGAACAGACACTGGATTAGGAAGAGTGTTTTACTGGTTGCTAATTACTAGTAATGTTTCAAAGATCAGAGTCAAGTCTCAGAAGTAATGACTGCTGCCACATGCCTGAAAACCCTAGAGAAAGCTCTCTCATCATCTTTCAAGGCAAAATTCTAGATGACTCTCTGCTTTTTCTTCAATGATATATTTGATGACGTATCCCTGTAGCAAATATAAGTGTCAAAAAAAGCAAAGTAAAAGGAGTATGTGTCTCCATTTCTCACTCTTCAATATGCGATTCTAGAAGGAAGCTATCAGGCTACTTATTATCATTTGCCTCTAACAGACAAAATGACTAATGCATTTGGAGATGTTCAGATTATTTAGAAAGTCAGCCATAAAATGATAAACAAAGGGCAGACCCCCTAAAATGCTATTCAACGGCCTTGTCCCCTATTCATTATATTGAACCATACTCACACAGGCTTAGTATAAAGTTCTAAGTAACTTGTAGGACTTCATCAAAGGGTTTTTATTTAATCATATCACAGTCCACAGGTTAATATTTTGAAAGAATATGGAAAATTAGTAATTATATCAGTTAATATCACAGTATTTACCAAATAATTTTTGGTGAAGTTGAATTAGGATCTAATTAAGAAATTGTGGGTTTACATACCTGTGGTACCCATCTGGAAGACACAAAGCTAGTCACTTCTATTACAGACAAGCCAGTTTGGGAAAGTCGATTGACAAATTCAATTTTTATATCTGTAGGAACTATAACCTATGAAAACAAAAAATATTTTATAAGTAAATTGTATAGGTTCTATTTAAGCACAAACAGAAAATTACTTCCTAAGTCAAAGTGAGTATTATTTGTAATTTATAAATTCAAGTAGCAATTGAGAAAAAAATATAATCAGATAATATATGAAATCCATGTAAATCTTTACAATCTTAAATTTATTAATTTTTAGACAGCATTTGAAGTAAATGATGTAAAACTACCTTTTCATTCTGCAATCCATCCCTAGGCCCAACTTCTACTATTTTAACAAACTCAGGGAGTCCAGATAACTGGGATGTTTCCTGAAATGCAAAATGTAAGAACAAGATAACGTAACTTTTAGATTGTTACATTTGCTTATTTGAAAAGTTAAACAATTGCACTTTGTTATACTCTTACCCCAGAGAATTAAAATACTGAAAAATCAATACAATGATATCATGAAAATGCACTATTTATATTACTTGCAACATGAAGTATTTTTTCCTTATAACCAAGTGATATTTAGTCTAGTTATGATTAAAATTCAAAAGATTAATTTATAAAATATAATTGAAGAATAATTGATTTACTCAGGACCTAAAGATCAAATCTGTTGGGTGATTCTGCATATGACAATAAACTAACTACTGTTAAAGTTCATTTAAAAATTACATCTTGACCAGGCACAGTGGCTCACACCTGTAATCCCAACACATTGGGAGGCTGAGGTGGGAGGATCATGAGGTCAGGAGTTTGAGACCAGCCTGGCCAACATAGTGTAACCCTGTCTCTACTAAAAATACAAGAAATTAACTGGGCATAGTGGTGGGTGCCTATAATCCCAGCTACTTGGGAGGCTGAGGTAGGAGAATCCCTTGAATCCAGGAGGCGGAGGTTGCAGTGAGCTGAGATCGTGCCATTGCACTCCAGCCTCGGCGACAGTGCGGAATTCCATCTCAAAAAACATATATACATATATTTATATATATATATATTACATATATATGTAATATATATTATATATAAATATATATATTTATATATATTATATATAAATATATATTTTTATATATTATATATAAATATATATATTTTTATATTATATATATAATATATATTTTTATATATTATATATATAAATATATATATTTTTATATATTTATATATATTTATATACTTAGATTTACATTGTTATTAGATTGTTATTATATTGCTATACTTATAAATGTATATAAATTATATATAATATATAATTATAAATAATATATAATATGTATTATATATAATATATAATATGTATTATAAATAATATATAATACATATTATATATAATATATTATATATTATAAATATATATTTATAATATATAATATATATTATATTATATATAATATATATTATAAATAATATAATATATAATATATTATAAATAATATAATATATAATATATTATAAATAATATAATATATAATATATTATAAATAATATAATATATAATATATTATAAATAATATAATATATAATATATAATAAATAATATAATATATAATATATAATAAATAATATAATATATATTATATATATTATATATCATATGTAATATATATTATATATCATATATAATATATATTATAAATCATATATTATATATTATATATCATATATAATATAACATATATGATATATAATACATCATATATAATATATAATATATATGATATATTATATATACAGGCGTGATATATATTATATAATATAATATATTGTATAATATATCATAATACATCATATATATGATATATTATGATATATTATACATTATATATATTATATATGATATATAATATATCATATATAATATAAAATCATATATAATATATCTTATATATTATATATGATATATTATATAATGTATATATTATATATAATATATTATATATTATATATCATATATATGATATATTATATAATTTGTATTATATATTATATCATAAATAATATAGATATTTTTATGTGTATATATATTTACATATATATTTATATATTTTTATATATATTTATATATTTATATATTTTTATATATTTTATATATTTATATATATTTATATATATATATTTTTCCCAGCACTTTGGAAGTCCAAGGCATATTTGCTTGAGCCCAGGAGTTTGAGACCAGCCAGGGCAACATAGTGAAACCTCATCTCTCTTAAAAAAAACAATAAATCAAAAATTAGTCAGGCGTGATGGGGGTGGTGTATCCTAACGTCCCAGCTACTCTACTTGGAAGGCTGAGGTGGGAAGATTGCTTGAGTCCAGGGGATCAAGGCTGCAGTGAGCAGTGGTTGTGCCACTGCATTCCAGCCTGGGTGACGCAATTAGACCCTGTCTAAATAAATAAATAACTCTTTAAGTTAAAAGACTATTTCTACTTCCATGAAGAGGTATACAGGATGCCACCCTCTCTACCTTGAACTTGAATATGAATTTGGTTTTGGGAATTGGGCCTAGAAAACTGAGGCTAGAAAAGACAATTTGCTGCTTATTTTTTCTCTAGGTCACACAGCACAGCTACCACCTAAGTGTCGCTCCCTGAAAGACAGACCTATTCCTAGTGGAACCTATACCACAATAACCCACTGGGAGCAGCCTAGCTCCAGCCAAATGTAACAAACCCCTTTTTCTACCTTTTGCTAAAATCTGAGATGGCAAATGGTCTGGTTTCTGAAACCTCTGGTTTCAGACTAGGTACCATGGATCTAATTTAGAAGATATATTTGCCTTCTAAATATGCCATTTAGAAGGCTGTTATTTAAAATCGGGGGAAAACGAAACAGCCTTTGAAACTGTATATTGCAGTTAAAGTCAGAAGCATACTCCATCTTTCCAGACTGTACCAACATAATCTCTCGGTACCTCTGAGCTGAGTTAAGTTTGGGTAACCCATATTCAAGTTCTTTAAGTGGATAGTTGACAGAATCAGCCCAGAACCACAGAACCTGTACTTCAAAAGTTTTTGTTTGCTTGTTTTTGCCTTTTATCAGGAATGATGAATTCAAGCCAACCAGTTTATATTGTCACACTCTGTCCTTGTAAAAATTAAAGCATACATGGGTAAGGTGGCTGTTTTGAATGCAGAACCAAATTCAAGTCTGTGGAACAAAAAATATTCAAAGGCCATTTTTAGGGTCCAGAGCTGTTATTGGTTTTATCAGCATTCTGAGCTATCAGCAAAAGAACCCAGATGGTCCCCATTACAATGTTTACAGCCCACTCTCTACAATTTCCATGAAATTAGTCAATTCAATAAGCAAAAAAAGCAACCTAGAAACAAAGAATTTTCTTTTCTGCATTTTCTGTGCAGGTTGTGATGCATGAAGTTAACCTGAGAGAGTGGAGGGATGAGAGGAAGGCCTGGGGTTCCTCAGCTTTAAACTCCATTTGGATGACAACATGAAATCATGCCTGATTTACAAGATGCCTATAATTTCAACAGAACAATAAATAAAAGATATGACATGGGAAGGTGAAGTAAATAAGAAAAGCTCACTCCTCTTTCTTATTACCTCTAGTCTTCAGTTGGCAGGAATGAAACAAAAACAAAACTAGGCAATCTTAAGCCATGTGGTCTCATTATCACTGATTGTTTCTTGAAACTGCATTTCAACAACAATTAGCTTGGCACATACATGGCAGAAGAGTTCTCTTTTACTCAATGACAATGTTTGCCAAAAAAAAAAAAAAAAAAAAGAAGAAGAAAAAGAAAGGTACGTAGTGTTTTTTAAGGTAATAACCATATGCCTCCTGAATACAGTTGAAGAACTGAGGACCTTTCTTTGCATCAATATATTGTAGCTGGCATTATTAACAAGTAATCTGAAGAAATTAAATCACCGATTATTAACAATTATGGCCATTTCAATCAAAGCAGAATATGTGTTCACTTGACATTGTTTTTGATTCCTCTTGAATCTAATGTTACTATTTAGTCTTTCTAGACTATCTGAATTAAGCCAGTGACAGAAGTGACAGAAGAAATTATCCAATATGATCAACAAGTAATTATTGAGTACAGTCCATATGTCATGCATTGGGCTGGGGCTGGTATATGCCAACTTAGAGCCAGTAATAAACAGTCCAATTATATATAAGTGTAAGATAGAAGGTAAGGAACAGCATGTACTGGGGAATATCTGGGGAGAAATATGTTCTGGTGGGGAGATAATGAGCTTATTTTTGAATTATTGAATTCTACGTGCTTGTATAACATTTAGTTGGATTTGTCTACTAGGCATTGTTTGTGCATATCTAAGCTCATTAGAAAAAAAAGTCAATACAGAGATAGTAATGCTCAGGAAGAGACTAAAGATCAGTAAGAGAGGGCTCTTAAATCACACATAGTCAACAAGTATGAAAGGCAACCCATTTAAAAATGAGAAACTAGAGGATGACCAGGTAACACCAGCACATGCAACGGCTCACACTGCAGGAGCTGCACTTGGGGAACCTCAGAATTTCATAATGGGCTGTAGGCATACCTGCCCTTTGCCTTAGAGAGAGATACTATCTCTCTTTCTATGGCTGTTTGCTAGACAAACATTCTTGAAAAGATATTCTCAAAGAAAGGCAATCAGTGCCTTGCTAATAAAACATGCAGATAAGCAAGGGTTCTATAAAAATTGTTCCTCAATACTATTATTAACTCCATTAATATCCAATTATTTTCAACAAAATTTTTATTGATTTTATTGATTTTATTGATCATCCAAGATTCAATTTGTCATCTACTCAAGAGACTTCTGACTTCCGCAGATGGAATTAAGTTATTTCATTTCTGTATTTTCATAACATTTTGTAGAAGCCTATTTTAAAGCATATCTATGAGTACTTCTTTGCTTGCCTGTTTCTCCTTTTTTATTAAAACCCTCAGAGTTATCAAAATGGATACATAATAAGCACTTGATCAATGTTTGACTAAATGAATGAATAAAATTTGGACAAGTAAAATTGACCTTTCTTTTAGCTAACACATGGTAAGTAGCATTATTATAGTTATTGGGTATAGGAGGTGAATCATTCAACCAAAACTCCTGCCCATAACTAGCTTACATTTTAGTGCTATAGAGATCTGGAAGCAACTGTGAGGCAGGGATGGGGAGGGACACTTTTCTTACATACTGAATATATGAAAATTAACGAATGACTTGTAAGTTACAAGGAATTGTGTTGCATTTTAATGTAGTCTGGAGAAGTTAGAAACATACTTCTTAAACAGGCCAATAGTCTAAAAATTTATTTTTATAGCATTTAATGTCCTACATTACAGAGCTCAGTATATCCTGTTTAATGTGCAGTGTAGTATATGATACTAGCGAAAAAACAAAAGATGTTTTATCCAGAGTGAATGTTTCAAAAGGCTATGTTTTATGGCTGAGCGTATGCCCACGTTTGGCATCAGATTTCTAATGGTTCACTTTCATAGAGTAACAATAAAAGAAATACTATCTTGAATTTATATGTTACTTTACTTTTCCAAAGAACTTTTCTATCTGCGTTTCATCTGTGAAGCTACTCTGTGAGGTAGGCAGACCTGAAAGAGATTAAATGACTTCCTAAGTTTACCCAGCTAAGCTCCCTGGCTCTTATTCTAGTTTTCTTTAGGTTAAGATTAAATACATCACCAACTATTGAGTTATGGTTGAAGAAAATAATAATGAATCATTCTTTTATACAGAACATAAGTAATGTGCTTCACTCACATTTTTCAATCTTACATAAAATTAAATGGAAGGCATATTTTGATGGGGATTTCTCTGAAATATTTAGAGTGTGTGTGGGTGTATCCCATCGTGTGTATGCTTGTGTGTAGCACACACATTTCTCAGCAGTAATAATGGATGACTTCTATATATACAATCAACCCTTCTAATGGTAATAGATATGATTGCTTATTAGTCACCCTACAAGTACTGCTTTTTTTTTCCCTAGGAAAATAACATCATCTATAGTAGAAATTTCCAGACATATTTGCTTATGTTTCATGCGCTTCATTTCTTGAGGAGTATTTTTTTGTGTAAATAAGGTCTTTATGAATATTGAAATATTCTGTTTCATAGCCAGTATTCCCAAGAACTGCTATGATGTTCCAATCAAATGTTCCTATTACACAGATGAGAGGGCTGAATCAGGAAATTGTGTGACTTTCTTTCAAAATTAAATTAGGCTTTTTAAGGGGGCATTAGAGATCAGCTTTTCCAAGAAAATCTATTTTTGTTGTCTCATTTGAAATATGCACATGGTGCATTTTGTGGTAATGTTAAACTCTCCACATTCTGCTATTTATTGCTTTTTAGATATTAATTTCTGTTTTAATCAAATATAATGAGAAATACAAACTATTGTCATTTATATAGCAGATATCCATAGAAATCTTGATCATCCAGAGCAATCAAAAGACATTTCTCTTCCTGGGTATCTCTCTAGAATGGAAAGCTGACTCAACAAAGCTGACAGTGAAACTGTTCTTTCAGAATACCTATGTGCCAACGTTGATTCACAGGCAATCTTTGGCAGTTTAATAAAAATTTATTTGTAACCATGCAAAAATAAGTTTGTAATGTACTATTATGTCATCTAAGACTCAATAAACAATATGTCTTAACTTACTACATCAAAAAGTAAAGGAAGTTATCTGCTTACTTTTTAGCAGTTTTTGAACAGCCAGAAGAGAAGTGGAGAATTGTGCTACACTTTGTTTTCAACAGCCTTCAGTAAAAGCTTTAGGAGAGATTAAAAACAAGCTCTAGAAATGATAAAAGCCCTCTCTGTATATGTATCCTAATATTAACTCTTGGAACTCAATGGAAAATCAGTACAGAGTATCAGTGTAGACATACAGCATAAATAAATACAAGTTTCTCCTGGAAATCATGAACACTTGAATCAATCAAGAGTAGCTACAAAAAAGCAAAAGAAAATTATACAAGGGGCATTTGCCACATATGACAGATTGAAATGTAGTAGAAAGATGGACAAGGTAAGATCATCTAAAATTGTTTATTCAAATTTTTAAAATGAGGTTTTTAGCATCTTTGCCATATGTGTTCACTTACTACTTAAATAAATTCCATTTTTTTAAAAGTAGCTTGAGCAATAAATGCAGCCAGGTGTTTAATATTCATCAATTAATTATTGTTTTAATATAAAACAACTATATTATGAATAAAACAAACTATGAAAGAGGAAATAGAAAATATGAGATTAAAATAGATAATAGTAAGTAGATTAGAGAATATTAAGTAATAGAGAAAATGAAGAATATTAAGTTTATAAAACATGGATAGTAATAAAATAATAGAAAAAACAAAAATGAGACAAAGTACATGTAAGAAGAAAAAAATCAAAGAAATCAAGAATAGGAATTTTTAATGCAAGAATTTAATAAAGCATTAAAATAATTCAAAACAGAAAAACTTCTATGAATTGATAGAGCACAAGATGCTGTAAACATGATAATGCTTCTTTAAATGGTGGCTGTTATTTACATTATTTATTTTAATAAATAAAATTATTTATTCTTGTATTCATGGCAATTTAACATTGAAACAAAATAAACTATGAAAAATAGCCAACATGACCTATAGGTGTTTCATTACAATTACAATCATTATTGCTATATTGAAGGTTAAGATAGTAATAAAAGTGTTACTTTGAAAATCAAAAGGAAATGTTTGACTTCAAATATTTTATATAGAAAATTTCTTCTCCTTAGTGTCTTCACCAACAAAATTTGTTTGATCTCACACTCTCCCACCTTGCTGTCAGTCCCAAAATTTATTTTGAAAACTACGAAAATTGTTTTTGCCCCCTGCAAATACAGAAGTGTGTGTGTGTGTGTGTGTGTGTGTGTGTGTGTGTGTGTGTGTCTGTGTGTATTTGGTAAAGCTTAATTTTCTGGGATAAAATTGTGATATGCCAAGTTTCCTCATGGAAATATTTTCTGGGATGATACATTTCTGAAAACTACGGTTTATAATAGAAAATGAAACTATTCATATTAAGCCAGTTATACCAGCAGCATGTCCTGATAGCCACAAAGTTGAAGGAAACTATTAAAATGCATAAATTGTCAGAGTTTTCAAGTTCAAACTCCTAAGATGGCATAGCAGTGTGTTAGCTGAGGACACTTGGTTTAATATTTAGCTAAGAAGACATAATTCATCATCCTAATAGTTATTTTAATTGAGGCTGTTATTATTTACAAAAAGCAATCAAATTTCATTACTTTTTTTTGTTATGCCATGTTGATTATATAACAATGTCAAATTGGGAAATCACATCAGTGATGTGCTATGAGTTTTCAGCTTTATAATACACTCTATTAAGCACAGTAAGACTACTCAGTCATCCACACAGTCATCAACCCAAATCCATTCAAACTTCAAATAAAAATTTTCAGATATTAATGAAACTTCCATCAAAATACAGCTTTATGTAATGTTTCTTTTCTGATTGGCAAAAATAAAAATGAGCATTTGCGTGACTACAGACACACAACAAAAATTCTCAGAAAACAACAATCTATGGTCCCTTATACTTCTTGATACGTGAACAGTGTTTTATATTTGTTGGAGATGAATTATTGAGTGCTAAAGGTGGCAGAAGGGGTTGAGAAAAATGTTACCATAGTGAAGTTAGGTGAAATCTATACCTTTGGAAATTTTTATTTCTGATTAATAGACTATAGCGGATGTTGTGAGATGTTGCTCAGGTACTCCTAGGGTGGAGAAATTCTCAGAAACTAAAGTTTTGGCAGCTGATGGCATTTCACTGGGCCCCTTTTCTGTAATCGCCCTCAGCTACAGCGCCACTTTACCCAAGGTCATGCCCCCATCCTAACTGGAAGGGCCATATCAGCTCCTGGGATTCCTGTGTGACTCATTGAAGCCTCTGTTGTGAGTACATCATAGTTCAACTTATTCTTCTACCTAGTTTTATATCCTTTACTTCCCCACAGTTATTGAATCCAATGGCAATAACATCCCGCAAACAAATCGTGGTCCAGGAGACTGTTCCCAGGGAACCAGACCTAAGAAAATTAGTGCCAGGAGTGAACTGGGGAAGTGGTCTCCAAAATGGGATTTGAGAGCTAGATGAGTTGCTGGTTAATTTTCAGTTATTTCATATTCTTCGAAGTAGGTGGGATATTGCTACTCCCTGGCAACCTGCAGCAGTGTAATTATTAACATATTCACTAGTTCTCATTCAGGACAATTTTGCACCCCAAGGGACACCCGGCAATGTCTGGAGAAATTTTGGTTGTCAAAATTGCTGGGCACTACTGGCATCTAGTAGGGTAAAAATCTTACAATGCACGAGACAGGACTCCACAACAAAGAAGACATCCAAAATCCATAGTGTTAAGGTTAAGCCATCCTGATCTATACAATAAAAATTAATGAAGGATATAGTTCATCAATTAGCTTTGGTTAGCTGCTTCAATGTAAAAGTCATGATCCCTTGCCTAGTCTATACATCTTAGCCAATTTTCAGACCAAAAAAAAAAAAAAAACCACAAATGACTGAAGAAGCAGCCAGATGTTTATGATGAGGACCTTGTAATACTAACAGAACTATATAAAGTAATTCATATAATCTTTCCCCAAAGAGATCTATAGGCATTCATTTGAGTAAATTTACACTGGGTAAAGAAGAATACCAAAAATTTCAGATTCTTGGATACAAGGTTCAATTTGACAATGACACTTGGAGACCCAAAGTATCATTATATCCCCATTGTTAAAATGAGAAATAGGAGGACTGCATAATAAGTGGAGTCCTGGGTCCTTATTCCCTGTGGTTATTTCTCAGTCCCTGAATATATAATTGGAAATAACATATTTAGTATTAGGAACAGGCCTTACTGCATCTTAGTTCCTTGACTTGTAATGTAAGAGCTATTGTAACAAGGAAGGGCAAGTAGAAGCTTCTGAAATCTCTCCCTCCTCTCCTTCAGCTGAAATAGTAAAAAAAGAAAAAGAAGAGGAAGGGAAAGGAGGGGGAGGAGAAGAAGAAAGCATATTAGGTGAGCCAGCAGAGATTATTACCATCCTCAAGAATCTAAAGAAAGTAAAAGATACAGGGGTGATGGCCTCATCAGCAACCCCCTCTAATCACCAGTACAGCCTCTACCCAAACCTGAAAGATGTTATGATTTTGGAGGATGACACTAAGCTACCATAAATAAACCCCAATTGTAGCTTCTGTCCCAGTTGCAGTATTTTTGCAAAAGCAAATTAACACTGCCTTATTTAAATGGTATGCAGCCTCCAATGGATGAATGCTTTCTTTTCTGTACCTGAAAGAAAAAAACAGCATTAAAATTCCAATTTGCTTGGGACAGACAACAGCAGATTTTATAGAATTCTCTCAGTGCTATATTCATTCACCTATTGTCTGTCATAATATATTTCAAAGGGACCTGAAATAGCTGGACATTCTGCAGAACATCACATTGATCCACGGTATCAAGACTAACCAAAGTTCTAACTATATTAAAGGAAACTCAATTAAAATGAATTAATAAATTATAAAAGTAATTTAAGGGGCCTTTTAAAAAAATGCAGGGATCCAAAAACAAACAAACACACACAAAAAAGATAAATGATTGCTGAATACTCATTACAGAATCTAAAGTCTCAAATAGACAACCCCATAGTGATCTATCTCTGTAGGGCATATACATGTAGCATAGAGATTTAAAATCCTAAACATGAATGCTACCAGTCCTCCATTTCAAACTCGGGACAGACAATAGTAATTCAATATGGCAGTTTTTCACAATGAGTACAGGTGCATCTTCTAGGCGTTCTCAGTAGAGCTACCTACTCCAGTATCTGCTATCCAGGTAGAAACTACTACCTAAATTCAGGTATCTACCGTCAATGATTGACTCTACTCTGCAAGAAAAAATACATTTTCCATCCGTAGTATGGTGAAAAATTCTATTACCACTCTGTACCTCATTTACTCATCTATAAAAAATGGAGGTTACAATAGCTAAAAAGAGTTGTGGTAAAGCCACGTATAGTGCTGTATGTATATATGTGATGACCATTATACAAATAATAGGTACAGAAAATTATTTTTTGTTTATTCATCCACTTACTACTGAGTGGACATTTAACATGTGTAAGATCCTGTGCTAGAATTTGGTCAAAGAAAGCCTATTTGGATACAGAGATTAATTTTGAAGGAGATACCCTAGTTAAAATATTCCTAAAATAAAGCATTAGTTTATTTAGCAGCTGTGTTTCCAATAGCTCTACTGAAGGAAATCTTACAAAGGTTTTAAAAATGATGGTATAAGCCAGGCGTGGTGGCTCACACCTGTAATCCCAGCAATTTGGGAGGCCAAGGCGGGTGGATCACCTGAGGTCAAGAGTTCAAGACCAGCCTGGCTAACATGGTGCAACCCCGTTTCTACTAAAAATACAAAAAATTAGCTGGTCATTGTGGCACGTGCCTGTAATCCCAGCTACTCAGGAGGCTTAGGCAGGAGAATCACTTGAACCCGGGAGGAGAAGGTTGCAGTGAGCCGAGATTGCACCATTGCACTCCAGCCTGGGCAACAAGAGCAAAACTCCATCTCTCTCTCTCTCTCTCTCTCTCTCTCTCTCTCTCTATATATATATATATATATATATATATACACACACACACACACACATACACACACATATACGTATATGTATATACATGTATTTACATATATACGTGTGTGTGTGTGTGTGTGTGTGTGTATGTAATTAGCCAGGCATGGTGGTGCATGCCTGTAATCCCAGCTACTCGGGAGGTTGAGGCAGGAGAATTGCTTGAACCCAGGAGGCGGAGGTTGTGATGAATCGAAATCGGGCCACCGAACTCCAGCCTGGGTGACAGAAGGAGACTCCATCTCCAAAGAAAAAAAAATGATGGTATAGTGGGGCATCCAGACTGGTGATGAAAAACTCTAGAGACAAACAACCTAGCTCTATCATGTACTGATGAGAAAACATGAGAAAATAATGCAGTCTTCCTCATTCTCCTCTGTTAAAAGTGGGAATAATAATAGCATTTAGCCTATAAGTCTGTTTTAAGGATTAAATGAGAATGTGTATACAAAGCATTTAGCACGGTGTTTAATGAAGAGTTAATACTTCATCAATGTTTGTTGCTTCCCTTTTTGTAAGGCTAACTTGAAGACATGGGACATTTTTTTCTGATATTTTGCAAAAATGGTAACTTAAATTATTCCATTTATCATTTTAAAATATAACTACTTGTTTAAAATTTGCCATGAAAGGAATCATTGTTGATAGTAGAGCAGATTACCTTACACAGCTCTTGCCACAATCAAAATAATACCTGGAAATTACTCAAGTTCTTTCAGCAAGGAGCTCAAAACACTTTGGAGACATTATCCCATTTTGGAACCTGCCAACATTTTTATCCACCTCCAGTGCTGACAACATGAACTCCACCCATCCTGTTCCACTTGGCAATGTCAACCTCAGTTTGAACCTTTGAGAGGCAACAGAGGGGCACTCACTTCAACATGAGGATAAATGAGAGCTCGTATTCAAAACCTGGCTCAATAATGCCATAAGTGAATACAGGGGGCACAGCTAGTTACTTGTTAGAAATGTTTTTATGGAAAGAATACTAATGTAAAAAGCAAATTAAATACATTAATAATTCTGATTGGCATCATATGCTTAGAGGCAAGAGTATCAAAAAAGTCCTATCTTCTTCACAAGCTAGGCTTTAATTTCTTCTTTCACCCCAGGGAGTTTCTTTGTAACTTCAAAATATAGTTTTGGGGTGTAAAAAGACCTAAAATTTTTTAAATTTTGGATCCTCTTGCAGAATATGGAGCTGGCAGATGAATAGTTAGACATTCACATCACAGGATAAGGTTTGAGTTGACCTACACCCTCAAGCAAAAGAGACTTCACGATTCCTTTAAGCAACCCAGTTATTCATTTAGCCATCATTCTTGGGGTACATTAGTGATTCTAATTGCCACTATAGTTAATTCAATGAAAAAAACTTGACATCAAAATGTATCAGAATTTTCAGAAACCATAATATTTGGGACATTCAAATTATAAGGGCAATGAAATATGTTGAGAACAATCCAAGCAGTAGAGGGGGACTTAGGCATTTAGAGGAAGCTATGCCAATACACAGGACCCCTTTAGGCACCATGGCCAGGGAAGGGGTCCTCCTTGCCCAGGTCTAAGGGGTTTGTTCTAAAACTGATACTTAATCCATTCCTCTACATTCTGTTCTCCCACAGACTTCCTGTTCTTTGGAAATACACATGAACTCATCTTTGATTCCTCTCTTCTTCTCATACCCTATATCAGATCTATCAGCAGATCATGTTCTATCTTTAAAATAATTATTTCTTACTTGGATAACTGCAAGAACATTATAAGCAATCTCTCTACTTCCACTCTTGCCACCTCCTCTGCAAGGCAGAAAGCAGCCTTCCTAGTACTTTGAAAACATCAACTAAATCACATCACTTCTCTGTTCAATATCCTCTATAACTTTCCATTTCCCTCAGAGAAAAATCCAAAGTCTTTGCCATGGCCCTGGAGGCCCCCATGAACTTATATCTTACCACCTTTCTGATGCCTTCTGCCACTCATCCCTTGCGTCTGTTGAAGCCACATTGAATTATTTGCCATTTCTTGAACACCTGAGCATTTGCTTTTGCCCCTGTTGGACTGTTCTTCCCCTATATATATCTGTGGCTCACTTCCTCACTGCCTACAGGGGCTCTACTCCTTAAAAATACTCCATAAAATATCAAAAAGTCAACAACAACAGCAACGATCCCACAACAAAAAGGAAACTCCACTCTCTACTCCCCTTACTCTTTATTATGCTTCTAGCACTCATCATCAGCGTGTTATATATGCATCTATTTGTTTGTCTATTTCCTGTATCTTCTCTTCAACTAAGAGCCCTTTGAGGGCACTTAATTTTGTTGGGTTCACTGCTGTGTCCCAATCTTTAGAACCGATCCTGTTGTATAGCACACACTCAGTAAACACTTATGGAATAAATAAATGGCTACAATTCATCCAATCAGATTTCAAAGAAGCGATGAACTTTTTGTCAGCCACTTAATAAAGGATGTTCATATTCATATTATGGCTTTGAAAACTAACAAGAATTCACTATACATGGTGTGTCTTGACACTCTGGGGAAGACAAGTAGAATCATGATTTGCATATTAGTTATTCAAGGGAAGCCTTCACAAACACTTGGAATGGGAGCTGCATTTGGTGAGGAAATTTCGACAAAAGGAAGGTTGAATGCCTGGATCACTGCTCTTTTAAACAGTAGGTCCCATGGTCTAAAGGAATACACATGTTTCTGTTGTGGGGGTTCTTTTGGGCAGGATGAGGTAGAGTTGAACATTTCCATTGGTATTACTGGCCATAATAAAGATTTTTGACCCTGAAGGCCAGTATGCAGGATCTTTGCGGGGGTTCCCTAAACTGGAAGGAGAAAAGTTGCAATAATTGTTAGCAGCATCAACTTACCTGTGACTATTGATAAGCTATTAAAAAGCTCATGAAATCATTACTTTATTTGATGAGGCCTGGCAGACAGCAGTGAACAGGACACACAAAAGTCCCTGTCTTCATAAACTTACAGACAATAGCAAAAAACAATAATAATTAAAATATATAGTATAAGTGTTATAAAAACAAAGAAATCAAGTAAAGAGGAGAGGAACTAACGGAATAAGAAATAGGTTGCCATTTTATGTAAGAATTGTGTTTTGAGCAAAGAATAAAATGAAGTAAGTGGTGGGGATGACTGCAAAGCTACACAGACATCCTGAGGAACAGCCTTATATTCAAGGGGACAGCCAGCACAATGTTCTGTGAGTTGATCAAGGGAAATGTGCCCAGGGTGTTAACTATTCTAGCAAGAACCAGAAGACCAGTGTTAGATGGAGAAGAGTGAGCAAGGAGTAAGGAAATAGCAAATTGGTATTGGAAGTGTAAAGAGGGCCTGGGTAAAGATTTTTGTTCCCAGGCAGATGGAAAGCCACTAGAGAGTGGGCTCGGGAGCAGGGGGATGATATGATCTGAGGTACATTGGACTGTGCTCACTCGGGATTTTATAGAGAATAAACTGAAAAATGCCAAGGCAAAAACTAGGAGACTAAAAATTAGGAGTTCATAGAAATAATCTAGACGAGAGATGACAGCTGATTGGATTAGGATCTTTTGGGTATGAGGGCCAAGTGGAGACGCTGAGAGTACATTAACTTTTCACCCTGACAAAATAAGTCTCCTGACTCCCAGGCTGGGCAGGGCAGATGCGTACCTTACATCTTGATTTCCCCTGGAAGTTTGATGTAAAATGCATAGAAAGTCAGAATACTTACGAGAAGGAAACAGTCCCAAATGTAATAAAAAGTAAAGTAAATTGTTAAATGTATTCAAAACCTGCTTCTCAGTTAAACACTTTCCTCCCTTCCCCCAGAATACTGCTAAATATTTTCCTAGAAGCTTTCTCACACTTTATAAAGTTAGATTCAATCACCCTAATGATAGCAATATTTTGCTCTCTCCATTTTACTTCCAAGAACCCCCAAACTGAGAATTCATCTACAGACACTAATTTATACTACATAGTCTTACACGAAGATTTATTCGTATATTTTTCCAGCCACTAAGCTTTAAAGTATATGGTTGTCTTTAATCTGATCCTGCTTAAGGGGATGAGCCTTTAAACCAGACACTAACTTATTTTGCTTTCCTGCCTGTAACATCTAACATCAGGCTGGTGCGCCGCAAAATAACTGCACTTCTGGTTGCCTGGCAGCGCGTCTGTGCTCCTGGGCGGTGCTTGCCATCAGCAACCCCAGCTCTGCTCTCAGCCATATCTAGTTTGCTTCTCACTCACTGACCCCTCACTTGGCTTCGCTTTCTAACACACTGACCTTTCCCAGCCCCGATTCTAATTAAAACTTGTATTTTGTTTCTTTAGGGCTCTGTACCCAGCTGATGAGGTTACTACTGGCTTTATTATACTTTCCTTTCCAGGTGGCCTATTTCATTTTAGAGACACCATATTTTGAACCCCAGAGGTGTCTCTAATGTTGGGAATGTGAGCAGGCTGGTGAGGGGTGGTCTGGGGCCACTGAATTTCTAATCCTTCTTAAATCACATCATGTGTGTATTTGCTCATTCCATGTAAACCTAAATCTAGCCCTGCTTAAATGTTTTCCGTATACAAGGGGGAAAGGGGTTAGCAATAAATTATGTTGCCTGTATAGAGTACAGCTGGTGCCCGTACTGTACTTAAAAGTGCTTCATGTACTTGCAGGCTGTGCCTAATTTGTTCCACAACCTTCTATCCTCAAGCTGAACAAGTGAGAAACAGGATACTTAAATAAAAGTTTAGGTTTAGTTCTGTCAAAAATACTGGTGCCTTACTCAGGTTTGGTTGAAAACTAGCTACAGAACCCTGTCATGCTTCAGGCTCCATTTAAATGGAGAAAGGGAATTAGGAAAGGTCCGCAAAATGATTAAAGCACATCTTATAGGTAGGACAAGCAAGGCTAAAACATACTGGAAATGCATAACCAGAAGGATAGAAAACTAACATGCAAATTTATAACTTAAATGTGCAAAGGGTTACCCTACTAAGGTTAATTTTTCTGTCAAACTTTATTTAACATAGGATTAAATTTAAACTATAGGTTGAGGATGAAAGCTTCTTAAAATGAGGGCCATTAAATACTTGTGGGTTATTGTTAGATGAATGCACTATCACTTTTTAAAAGTAAGGTGGTTATACATCTCTGTTTGTTTGAGGTGGTCCTGGTTTATACCTGTTTTCAGAGGGTAATTAATCCTATCCCCATATTCTCTCATATGGTCCTTGTTAGGACCATAAATTACTTGATTGTCCCACTTAAATTTACTATATAAATTTACTCTGAAAGAATACAGACTTAATGATTTTACACTTCCATTCCAGCTCTATCAGAATCCATAGCTTTCACAGTGACAGAACAAGATCACTGTCTCTGGCTCTGCTTCTAGATCCCATAGTCCTTCCATGTGAATATGATGACCAATAACAATCATAAATAAGCAGAGCCACTGCTCCAAGAATCACTTAATCCCATACATGGGCCATCCTGGAGACTGAGCTTTTTCCACTTTCTTTTCCAGAGGGTAAGCTCTGGGCAAACATGTGAAAAAGGAACTTTGCTTTCAACCATGCTACCCCAAGAGCTGCTCCTTGGCTCTTTAAAACAATTTTCTTTCTATCCTTTAATGATTCCACCATGACCAGAAGTATCCAAACTGCTACTGCTTCCAAATCTCAATACAATTTATCTAACCTTGTTCATAATCTGTCAGGACTATGATTTTGGTTATCTAAATCTGATTTTCACCCCAAGGTAGCCATTTTGGGAAAGTAGGCATTTCCATACCTTTCATTTGGCAATGGATCCAACCCTAAGACACATTTTAGCAGACACATTTTGACTTCTCAGAGGCACTTAATGAAACCATCACCCTAAGGGAACCCCAGTCTAAAGAGACAGACAAGTAGCAAGGCTGGACAGGAGGAGAGTTATTGAAATAAAATTAAATGAGACTTTTTGTTCCCGCCAAAAAAGTCCACAAAAACATTTTGCTCCCCTAAGTTTTAGTGTAGAGCAAATACTACAAATATAGTCCTTTATTTAATTTGCCCAAATTTGTTTGTTTCTAAATGTGCCCAATTAGCTTAACATTTCCTTATAATCAAGAAAAAGAGGAGCCTTCCTAGAGATTTGAACAGAAGGTTAAGTCTATCTGGCAGAGACTACTATGAACATAAATAGGTAAAACTCTGCTGCCATCCCCACATCTGAGTGTGACCATTGAAGTTATTTCTGGACAATGGAGTGAAGCAAAGTCATGTTACTTTCTGAGTGAAGTGGTAGGAAGTGGATGTTTCCTCCCATGGTCTCTTTTCCCAGCAAAATGGAAATGACCTAGAGGAGAGCAGGGGCACAAGAAGGAGCGTGGGTCCTGGAATGACCAGATCATTCACACTGGACTTGAGCAAAAATTCCCCTGCAATTATTATAAGCCACAAAGAATATGGGGTTGTGTGTTACAGAGTTTAGACATACTGGCTAATTAAATCTAATTCTTTGATGTGCAGAGATTGAATCTTATGCTTGCAAAATCTCCATACATTTAAATTAAACGACCTCTCAGGGATGATTATGAAGGACTGAGGCTAGAGAAGAACACTGGCTTCCATAATGCTGCCTTACCTTTCTCTGTAATTTCTCACTTTTCCAGATGCTGAAATGTCTAGCATCAAGAAGAAAAGCATATATTCAGAGTTAAACTTCATTTTGTTTTTAAAATAAACATGAACCTTTAAGGAAAAAATAAACTACTACTTATATCATCTAAGCATAGAGCTTTGTTAATATATACATTCATTCCTGTATTCACTAATTCATTCGTTTATTCACAATTGAGAGTGGAAAGTGTCATTGGGCAAGATAAATGAGCCAGAAGACATGATTGTTCACAAGAAGAGTATAACAAAATTTTTTTTCAAAGTAACTTAAATCAACACTGCTGCAGTATAAGTAAGTTATCAAACTTCTAAAGCAAAATCACTCACTTGATCAAAGCCTTGGATTTCCATTTCCAAAGGCCAGCGTTTTCTTAGGACTTTAAAGTAGGGCCAATATAACTAGAGCAAAACTATAAAGGTGTAATAGCAGGATGTCTTTGCAACTCTAGGAAATGATGCCCAGTGGCTCTGAATAACTAAACATCATCACTGTCCTTTACTATTCCAGAAAAATGCTTCCCAGTATGTTCTGCATTATATGAATCTCATGTTCTGTTTCATGTGATACCTATAAGCTGTTCTGTCCAAATTCCAATTTCAGTTTTTTATAAGTTCAGCTGTGATCTGTAGTTCATTCTGTTAAGTCTTTTCCATAATCCCTCCGTTCCATATTATATGTACACCTTCAGTGCTTCCTTCCCTCCCTCACATCCTAACACCTTCATTTAATCGCCTCTTAATCATTTGCCTGAAAAGTAAACCTTCCAGTCACTTATTGTTTCCTTCCAGATGCTGCTGTTGAATGACTCCCCATGGGCTTCACCTAACATTCCATCCATGTTCATTTGGCTGTGCAGACTGTGATTCCAGCACACCAAAGCTTTTAAGCTCTTTCTTTCCAAGAAAACTCATAGCTAACACCATTATTTCCTCACAAAAACAGCTAACATCTGCAGACTGAAACACCAAAACAAAGAAAAAAATTTGCACACTTCTGCTAAACTTGGATGCAACCTTTATCAGCCATCTTAGACAATAAATCAACGTTTTTCTTTTCAATTTCTAGTAAAAAATAAACCACAGTGGTTGATTTCAATTTCCCCTCAAAGGAATAGTTAACAAACAGGTTATAAGTGAACTAAGCCTCTATTTGGAAAACTAATCCCTAACACAATTCATCAGGTTGTTCAATTATGTTTAATTTTATTCTGTATATTAACAGTTCATTTCAGCAGCATTATTTAGTCAATTCACTAAAATATCCCAACATACTATATATTATAAACAAATAGTGTGTAATGTTAATCAAAATTATTTCTTCCCAGAAGATTCTCATATTAATAACAACTTGGAATATATCTAAACTACATTATCTTACAAAAATCATCTTTAAAACATTGATCCTTTTTGTCCTACAATCTCAGGAAATTTAGATTCCTTATCTAAAAGAAGGAAATAAGAGCCCTACAAGTAAAAGTGAGAAAAGAAAACCAATCTGCTAATTCCCAGCTGTTTGCTATATAGATCATAAGGACCTTCAGCCATGGACTTTTAGATCAGTGGTTCTCAAACTTTAATGTGCATATGAATCCCCTGTAGAACCTGTTAAAGCCATTTCCTGGGATCCCTCTCCAGAGATTATAATTCATTAGGTTAGACTGGGTCCATGAATTTGCATTTCTAAGCAGCTCACAGATGATGGTGATGCCGCTGATCCAAGGGGCAGTATTTGAAAACCATAGCTCTCACTTAAAAGCCAACTTTAAAAAAGTATATGATTATGTCTAAATAACAGTTTATCATCAGCTGTAAAATTGATTTGAACAATTCTTCTATCAGTATAATGCAGCACATATAAAAATTTAGATTCCAATTTTTATATTACTATCCATTCTAATTCCATAGTTTGAAGAGCATTTTCTAATTTCTTCTTTCATTTTATTTCATTTCATTTCATACCACTCTTTCATTTTTGAGTGAAAATGATTTATCTTTCTTCAGTTGGACCATTCCAGGTAGGTCTTCTCAGCATACAGTAAACTAAATGATGGAAGAAATTATAAACTATAACACAAATGTTCTCAAATAAGTCTATAAAATTTCCTTACAAAATTCATAAGTCATTTTAAATTTCTATTAAATAATAAACCACAGTGGTTGATTTCAACTTCCCCTCAAAGGAATAGTTAACAAACAGGTTATAAGTGAACTAAGCCTCTAATGTAGTTTATATATTTTCTTCTTTTAGATGAGGAACCCAAATTTCCTGAGATTGTAGGATGAAAAGGATCAAAGTTTTAAAGATGATTTTTGTAAGATAATGTAGTTTAGATATATTCCAAGTTTTTATTAATATGAGAATCTTCTGGGAAGTAATACGTTTGATAAACATTACATACTATTTGTTTAGAATATATAGTGTGTTGGGATAATTTAGTTGATTGACTAAATTTAAATTTTTCTATCCTTCTTTAAATTTCCAGTTGTATTTTAGAAGTACCAATATCAGGAACATCTACATGTATTACAGGGCACTGAAAGAAACACACACACAGAGACATTATTTTTAACGCTGAGTACTTCGAAAAAAATGAGAGATGATTGTTCGGTAAAGGCCTCAACATCTGTTGCCATCACCAGATGCCCTGCCCTGGAACGGTCTCCTTTCAGTTCTTGTGGAGAGAAAACATCAACAGCTGACTTACATGGATTTTGTCCAGTAATAGTAAGACTATGTTTTACTGTCCAAAGCTACTTAAGAAGAAATTTAGAAACTTAAAATGGTCACTGGAAAACTTACTTGAGGTACTGTTTTACAGTCACAAGGACACTCAAAGACAAGAGTACAACAGGCTAAGCGATCAACTACAAGGCTGATGAAACAGTGCAGGATAGTGGAGAGTCTACCTTATCAATGCTTTCTCATACATACCCAGTTTTCAGTGGTTTCTTTCAGTTCTCATTATACCAATCTCATACACAAATGTCCTCAATTGCTGCAGTTCCTAATTTCTCTTTGGCCAACTCATTACTTCCCCTTGAGAGCTCTAACTCCAAGAAAAAAAAATGCTTTGATATACTACCATTTACCCAACAATAGTAAATATGTCCATATATAAATATATATATTCATATACATAAACCTACATACATAAAGACACATTCATATACTGACAAATATATTTGGATATGGATAGTGTCAATTTCACTGGCTATGTGTATATGCACACACGGTGATATATAAAAACATATTTACAAGAACAAGTCTATAAGCAATGAGTGTTTGCTCTTATGAAAATTATAACAACTAAATTTTATAAACACTCAGAAAGTATTCAAATGTTTAGTTGATAACTAAGAAATTATAAATTGGTGATCTAAGAAGTATTGGCATGTGCTTGGGTGGCAAGGGGTGGGAGGAATTAAAGCCAAAATGTAAAAAATAAAACATACACCCTATAGACCAAATATAATTATGTTCTGCTGCAATGGCAGTCCAGATAGAAAAACTGTGTAAGATATGCCCAGTTTTTTTGGTTTTCAATTCCTTTTATTTCTATTGTATATGGAAATTCTATGTTTTATTGATTATGCATAAATTTAATTTTTCACACTTATTTTTCACTCCTGGGAATTAGTGAAATATCATTATTTTATAGTATAATTCAGCCTATTTTAAATATTTTAAACTTTGTGAAAGTGTTCCCAGCATTCTGTCTTCTGTCCCTGCTGATTAATAGTAAACGTTTCCAAGCACACTGTGAATCTGAAGACAGAAGAAAGTTTTCACATGTGGTTTGAATAATCAAAGAACCTGATACCAAAGTTTACATATGGCTGCATCAAAACTAGCTAAATAAGAGTTCATACAAAATTAATGATAAGGATCATATTTTATTCTCCTTTCAAACAGTTTGAGAAGTTGTTAGGCTTCTCCTATTCTCACCTTTAGTAAAAGAGGGAGAGGTGCCCTCAAATATGACGGGGCTCAGGGCTTCCTGAGAGGTCCATGGTGCAGCATCAGCATCACAGACTGAAGCTCCTTTGGAGAGGAGGAATGAGGAGCTGTTGAAACAGGGCATTGAAAACTTCTGGCTACCTCAACATTCAGCACGTGCAGTTTTTTGAAATGCTAAGCAGAAATGGAAAGGCAGCAAACTTCTGGCTACCTCAACATTCAGCACGTGCAGTTTTTTGAAATGCTAAGCAGAAATGGAAAGGCAGCAAAGCCTCATGAAAGTGCATTCAGTGATAGCATAAATTCAAGTTCAAGTGTTCGGTCACAGTGTGACCGGCTCTGGGCTCCTGAGACTCCTCATTTCCTAAATGAAAGTATACTGAAGCTCTTATCTTACGGGTGGGGTTGTGGGTATGAAGACAACTGCCTTGTCATTATTTTTTTCATACATTATCTTCTTTATTCTCTGATCAATCATGTATAATTTGTTGCAATATCTTTACTTTTATGTTTCTTGTGAAAACGATGGAAAATTATTGTTTTATATGTCTCAACTCATATCTTAGTAACCAAGATTTTCATTAACCTCAAAATAGCACCTCAGCATCTTTTAGGTGACTGAGGTTTTCTTTTTTCTTTTTTTATTATACTTTAAGTTTTAGGGTACACAATGTGCAGGTTTGTTACATATGTATACATGTGCCATGTTGGTGTTCTTATTACATTTATTGCATTATACTTTACACACTATGGCTTCAGATGGTCTCTTATAAACAAGATTAAATATTCAGTGGTTTGAAGCAAAGTAAATATATTTCCCAACAGAAGTTATCCAAGAATTTTCATTATGTATGTGAATTTTACATTACACAATATTTGGTATAAATGCAGTAATACATTTTACACAAATTTGATCTTTTTGATGACTTTGAGTCAACTGTACATGCTTTGATTTTGAGCTACTTTCTAAAGAACTAAGGAAGGATGCATGTATCAGAAATAGCCTATAAAGCTTACAAGAGTTTTGGTGGTGTGGCATGTACAGAACAAAAGGAGAAGGTCATGAAAGTTTTCAAAAAAAAAAAAAAACACTACGGAATAACTTTACAGAGTCTGAATAACATGTCTCTGAGAGAAAAGTGATTCATTCAGGTTTTTCCACCTCAGCCTGTGAATGTTGGGTCTCAACATGAATTAATGATGGAAGTTGAGCTACTTCATCCTAAGCATTTGTAACAAACTACAATTTGTTTCCTTAAAGTGATAGCTTAATCTAGAACTTGATTAATATATTAAAAGAAAAAAGTTATCTTCCAATGAGTACTAGATAAATAATTGTATTATTATAACCTAAGTTCCTACTAGTCAATAGACTGACATTATGCAGTGAAAAAAATTCAGGCTTTGGTACCTAGTGTAAGTTAAAGTCCAGTACCTCTACCAGGCGAGTGGCCTAGAGTGGGTTTTATTAACTCTCTGAGCCTCCATTTCCTTATATTGAAAGTGAGAATAACAGGATCTTCTTTGCAAAACTCTAAGAGTTCAAAAATTATGTAAAGCCTTCAGCAAAGTCACTGAAATTATTTTGCTACTTGGTAAAGAGGAGTTAGTATTATTCTAATCATATAATTTTCCAGATTCCTATTAATAATACTCTATTAATGGTTAATATAGTATTTTGTATATTGTGTATTATTTCATTTGTCCCATGTGATGTAAGTTGCAAATTGACAGCAAGTATGTTAAAATAATACTACTGCCCTTATATAACACTTTTTAATTAAGACAAATGATTGACATTTTATTTAATAAATTATCACTATATCTTTCCCATCAAAAGGTCAACATCTGTACAAATTCTTCAAAGAGCAAGTAGATTTAAGGGATCCAGCTCTCTAGAGATGAGTATTTATGCAAGCTTTATGTTCCATCTTTTTTAGCTCAAGTTTTCCTTTCAATATTTTCTAGAACATACATTTAGCAGAATTAAATTAAACATTAAAATACTGTCATAAGGGAATGGGGGCTAAGTGATAGCAGACATTCATGAGTGAAACCCTGAGTAACTATATCTGTTTCTCCAAGGTCTTGAAATTGTCTTTTAGACACAGTCCTAAAACCTAGCTAAGCAGAGTTCCAAATTACTCTCAGCTTTAACATTTGACCAGGTCCACAGTTTTCTATAAAATGCAAGGTTTGAACTGTCTCATATCATTTTAAAAATTAAGGAGTTATCAGCCCTTACATCAAAATTCTCAAAAATGGAAATTGTGTCTAACAAAAATAAGATTCATATTTTGACTTCAACATTAACCTATGATCAGTTTCTATTTCACAGTGAAATAAATACGAAATTGAGTAGAGAATTTAAAAAGTGAATGCCAGACTCTGTACACCCAGTGGGTTACAGATGTATGAAAGTGGTGGCAGAGAGCCACTCCACTTCCTTCAAGATCCAAAAACATTTGGAAGGAAAATTCAGAAGGAAAAATGTCTGACAGACATGTTCTCTTTGGGGCTTCCTGCCTCATTGTTTGCCAAGCTTCCTAGACCCTATTGCTTCTTAATAAAGTTCACCAAAAAGACTTTATGAAATGCAGATTTCATAGAATAAAACTTTTGTTAAAGGCGTTTTTATGTAGTTGAAGTTTTCTGCCATCTGTATTTCTCTACTTCACAAAATCAAGGAAGCGTGACTTGGAAAGTTATAAGCGTAAGGTGACATTTGAGGCACTTACTATTGGTGGAAAAAAGAGCCCGAACACTGAATCCTAAACCGGAGACCACAGCTTAGACATTGCAACAGAGAAGCTGCTTAACCCTGAGGGGATCATTACATCCTTCAATGTTTCTACTCCTTCTCCTGTAAAATAGACTCATGTGAACATGCATATTGTGCACTGTGTGAATTAACTTAATAGAAACACAGATATGGAAAAGAAATGAAAAGTTGGAATCTAATTTCTCTGATCTTTACAACAGTAGCCAAGAAAAGGAACAAATAGGCTTTCAAATTTTCTAAAAACACCACCAGGATTTAAAAGTAGGCATTATAGTCTAACATGAAAAAGAATAAATAAGAACTAAAGCTACTAATTTTACTACTCAAAGATATATTTGATGTAATTAAATATATATTTTGCCAATCAGAAAGGCAGTTAATTTGGCTAAAATCACCTAAAGTTTAATACCAGAAATGTTGGCTATATTTACTTCTATAAACATTTAATGAAGACCTAAGTGTTTATGTCCTTGGGATAACAGAAAACTAAATAAAATATAGCCACATCCCTTAAAAAGACCTCAACATAGCAGTGCAAATATTATACATTTAATAAAGAGATATTTCATTCTATTCAACCATATTGTAAAAGGGAACATGAAGAAAACAAGGATGGGTATCCCAAGTACTACAAAAGTATTGAGGTTGGCCATTGGGAGAGGTGAAGGATACAAAAGAAATAGTCTTAATACTTGTAAAAAGTGAGTGAACCTCTAAACTCATCAAATTTGAAAAAAAATGTATAAAACAATTTATAAGATTATGGGGTCTTAAAATTATTTTTGTAAACTGATAGATTAGATAGATGGATGAATATAGATAATAGTTATAGTTTTATAGGTATACACACACACACACAACTAAATGAATAACTCCCATGATTTTGCTCTGTCAATTCCACCAAAATCGTCAATCATCTTACTCTGAACAGGAATGCCTTCTCTCTATCCAAATCCCACCTGACCCTCACATCCACCTTCACCACAAAGATTACTATTGTTATCACTAATTGAATTAAGCTGAATTAAAACAAGTTTATAGGCTTGTGTTTTTAAATGAATTGCAAGAAAGAATTGCAGGGAAAAGAAATTAACATGATCTAAATAAACAGCAGAATGGAGAACTGAGCTTTCAAAGGAACACAGCAATGAAGAATGAAAATGTGGTCTGGGTCATGCCCTTGAGATAGCAGCTCTAGGCGTTCTGTTTCTCATAACACTTTGTCCCTCCTCTTCCACAGTGATACTTACAGCCCTGCTAGCGTCGGAGTGCCAGAACCCAGCTCTTCTGCTCTCTCAACCAGGAAAGTAAACCTCAGTTCCTTGTATTAAAAATGTGTTTGGAACTCACAGCTCTGGTCCCTTCATTATTGCTTAGAAACCACAGCTTTTGTTTATTTACTTATTTAATTTTCAGAGAGTTTTTCTATCCTTGTTATTACTTGGCAGTCATATAAACTATATGGGGGGAGAAACATTTTAAAAATAAAAACCTCCATGAATCTAAATAATTCTAAAAATGACCTTCACATAAAATTATTTTATGGTCTGGTTTTGGAATGAATGTTTTGCGAACAAGATTTACTAATTGGTATTATTTTCTATAAGAAAAAATGTAAAAATTGGCATATAAATATGGCTATATCTGAGAGAAGAAATTAAAAACACCTGAGTTTTCATTTAGGACTAAATTCTGATCACTTAGAAAAAGGGAGATTGTCCAAAAGGGAAGATGACAACCTTCTGGCAATTTAAAGATAATTTCCTGCTTGCTGAATGATAACGAATGATTAGGCTCCACCCTGCAGAAAAATAATCCAGTGTTCAGAAATGGTCTCATTTAAATATCCCTATGTAATTGTTCATGTGAAAGATCATAAAACCAAACATCTATAATCACAAGAAGATAATCTTGATTCCTGAGGAAGCTAAATATATTAATTAATAGTGCAAATTCTGTTTAAAGGCATTCAAGTTTACTTATATTTTAACTGCAGTTTCAACCAAACAAAATATTTCAGGGGTTATATTGGGCTCACCTAGGCTGCTAATTTGCAACTCCTACGTAGACTAACAATACATAGTCAGAACAGTGGTAGGAAACTGGGATTCTAAACTTTGTTTTCATTATTAGGGCTTTAAGCAGGCTGGACAATCCCTTTCAAATCTGAATTTCTATAAAAATGATAGCCTCCAAATACACAATTTTGCTTTATATCTTTTAAAAACCATGGGTCATATGAGAGTAACCCACAAAGTTATGGGTGTGCACGGTCTAGCCCCTTGGTTGATTAGCGGAAGTAAAATGAAACACACACACACACACACACACACACACACACACACACACAAACAACTAAACTTGGAAGGGGATAGACACAGAAAGAAGAAAGGGTCAGGGAAAGTTACAGCACAGAGTGAATAAGCATAAAGAAAGCCAGAAGACTTGGAGGAGCTCAGAGCTAATGAAAAAAACAAGAACATAGAGTAGGGGGAGGGAAGGATGTGAAAGCCAGCTGGAATCTGAGAAAGCAAGGAATACAGGAGCCAACAGAAATCCAAGGACAGAAAGTATTGAAGATTGAAGGGAACAGGAAATTTATTGGAAACCAAGTTGTTTTTCCTTTTGTATCCAATGCAATTCTATTCCAGGCAGAACTCTAGTCTCAACCTCAAAAAGGATAGAAGGGAAGTCAAAACTCATAGCAGTCTTCTTTTCATGGGCAGGAGCCAGGAGCTCTGGAAAGACAGATTAGAGGAAACATGACCCTTTGACAGCAGATATAGGGGTAGAGGAGTAGCAGCACCATCCAACACAGTGTTTACTAAAATTGGGTTAAGTAGAAATAAAGATAATTGGGCTCCAACTCAGAGCTACTGAATCAAAATTTCCTCTATATTTAATAAACACTTTAGGTGACTCTTATCACAAGAAAAGTTTAGGAAGCACTGGTATCATGGCAAAAATTGCAGGCTTTAGAACTAGAACTGCCTGAGTTAAAATTCTAGCTTACTAGCTGTTGATCATAGGCACATTTTTTTAACCTTTCTGAACCACAGTTACCAAATCTGTAAAATGGATTATTGTAAGGATTAAATGAGTTACTGGATGTAAACAGGGAGTGCCGGGTTCATATTGAGCATTCAGTAGTGGTAGCTGTATAGCTACAAAAGTCTTTATAATAAGCAACTCATACTAAATAATATATGTGACTTGATTAAAAATAAAAAATAAGGAGGGTATAACATGGCTATATCTCTTATGAAACACCAAGGAACACACTTGCTAATGGCACAGAGACAAAGCCGCACTCCCCTGGGATGCTGGCCTTGTTCTCAGCATGCACTAGCCAGCCATTTCCCTTCAGGAATCAAAATGTGAACAGCCTTAAGCTTTCCTTCAAAAGTGCATGTAAGTCAAGTCAAATCAAAGGTGGCTTTAAAAGCTAGATTCTTCATGCTACAGAGATAAGGACTCTCTTAAAATGCAATAAACCCAGGACTTGGCTGAGGCTGAGATACCCAAAAAGACTCACAGCCACCTCAAGACTACTGAGATTTACTCACTTGATAAGCCATCTTATTTTACAGTCCAGCTTTCTTTAGTCATTTCCCAATATATTATTCCCAAGAATCGTCTACTCCTTCTGTAGAACCCTACGTACTTATCTGACTTTCCTGTTATAGTAAGATTCAAGTCTTCTTTATTTTTCCAGCTGTAAACTCAGCTGCACACCTAAAACATTCTAACACATTCTCAGCCTCTTTATTGAACAGTCCTATTATCTCCTGGCCTTAAATGAGGTCTCAATTACCCTTAAGAAGGCACCTCTCCTGTAACCCTCTCAAGGAGAGACTGCTTAGTCTCCTATTCTTTGCTTAGAGACTAGAATTAAGGATGGCATCTTTAATTTCCATTACTTCTTGAAGACTCCCACTTCTTTTCACTAATTTAAAAGGCCCTGCTTTTGGAATCTATGTGATTTGGCCATATAGTCTCTATCCCTGCTTGATGATTGGTATCCTTCATATATCAAGGCCATTAGAACTTATTTCACCATCATTCCCTTCATCCAAAATCCTGACACCATTCAGCAGTTTATTCAATGTCCTGGTGGACCTTCCATCCAATATTTGGTTTTCAGTGAAATTCACTGGACTTTTACTCCATTCTGACCATAATCTATAGGGTCATAAAAGGGGCTTATTATTTTTTGTGGCAGCTCACTTATTAAGTCTGTAACCACAAATACTGTATTAGTCCATGTTCACGCTGCTGATAAAGGCATACCTGAGACTAGCTAAATTATAAATAAAAAGAACTTTAATGGATTCACAGTTCCACATGGCTAGGGAGGCCTCACAATCATGGTGGAAGGTGAAAGGCTCATCTTACATGGCGGCAGGCAAGAGAGAATGAGAGCCAAGCGAAAGGGGAAACCCCTTATAAAGCCATCAGCTCTCATGAGACTTATTCACTACCACAAGAACAGTATGGGAGGAACACCCCTATGATTCAATTATCTCCCACCAGGTCCCTCCCACAATGTGTGGAAATTATGGGAGCTACAATTCAAGTGAGATTTGGGTTGGGGACACAGCCAAACCATATCAAATACCTATCCTTTTAAGTTTCTAACTTTATTGTGTTCATGATTAAATCTTTAACCTCAAGTAAAAATTACAAGTCTTTGGAACTCCCTACCTTCACCTCATTTGTTAGATGCTTTACATCAACAAAAAGAATCTTGAGAATGGTAATATGCCTGGTACATGTTATTTGAAGAATCATGGTGTAACAATTAAACAATCTTTTTCTCAAGATAACTGAATTCATTCTTTAAAATATATATTTTGCTCTAAACAATATAAAATATAAAATAAGAATGCTGAAAAGGCATAAACAGCCTTAAAAATAGGAAATGTAAAACGGTGAGTGAGGCTGATAGATTTGACAGAAAGTAGGACAAACATAGTAATAGATCAAACGCTGGGCAAGGTGGCTCACGCCTGTAATCCCAGCACTTTGGGAGGCCGGGGCAGGCAGATCACGAGGTCAGGAGATCGAGACCATCCTGGCTAATGCAGTGAAACCCCATCTCTACTAAAAATACAAAAAGAAAAAAAAATTAGCCGGGCATAGTAGCGGGCGCCTGTAGTCCCAGCTACTCGGGAGGCTGCGGTAGGAGAACTGCGTGAACCCAGGAGACGTAGCTTGCAGTAAGTCGAGATCGCGCCACTGCACTCCAGCCTGGGTGACAGAGCAAGACTCCATCTCAAAAAATAAAAAATAAAAAATAATAGATCAAACATGATTAGAGGTAAATTCATCTAATTAAAGCTAGAGAGTAATCATATAAGCAGCTTATAAGACATACATTTAAAGCAAAACAATAGAGAAATGGGCAGGTATAGTCTTAAAGCACTTAATTTTTAAAAAGACTAAAATCAAGTGAGCTAAATATTTAAAGAAAATTAAAATGCTAATGTAGAAAAAGTAGAGAAGAATTTTTTCAAAGAATAGAAATCAGTTGCTAGCACATCATCCATATGCATAAGCACATACAAACATATACATACAGTCAAGAGCATAAACAAGCCTACAAGATACTTCTGAGTAAAGTGATAAACTGTAGGAAGACTTATAGAGAGAGAAAGAGAAAGAGAATGTACCCAAATCAGAAAGAGGCAATGCAAAAGATAAGATTGAAAAGAAAGGTAAATAATAATAAGAAAATACTTTTACCAACTTTATGCTAATAAAATGAAAAGATTTGATATACATTATGCCAATAGAGGTAAAATATTATAAAGGAAGTACTTTATTTAACAAATTTTATTAAACTATTTTATTCATCTATCAAAATTTTATTAAAGTATATTACACATAAAGAGGGAGTAAATAGTACATTGCTCTTCAAAGAGCAGATACTAAAATTGGACATAATATTACTTTTAACATTATTTAAAATATATATTCATTACCTTTATAACTTGTTCTTCATACCAAAAACCATTTGGAATAGTCATTTTTTCCATACGATATTTTTCATGAGGCAGATAATCTTTTTATTCTTTCTTTGTAATTCAAATTGGTAATCTGAATAGTATGTATGCTACTATACATATATAATGGAATATAACAAGTTCAAGTAGTATGGTAAATGAATATATTTTTACAATTTAAACTAAACTGCACAATTGGTATTTTTAAATTTAATTTCCTTATTATATAATCTTTCAATAATGGCTGACTAGCTTGTTCACAACAAACCTCTCACTGACAATGACTATATTAGTTGGATAAAATATTAATGAAAAACTAATAGTCTCAGAAATTTGGTTAATGAGTATTTCAGCAGCCAATATACTATGCAGGAGAAAAAAATAAAGTGGTGAGCCCAACAGTCAGCAGAACTTTTCTTTTTGAGGCATTTGCCAATTCTGTATGAGCAACTGAGAAGCCAAAACCATCAGATCTTCCAGGAGCCTAGCAAGGCTGGAGTGGAAATAGTTTGAATTCAGGTCTCAGCAAGGAGGAGCAACCCTGGTAAACATTTTAGGTTTTAGTTAGGACCTCTGAATGACTGCAGAATACAAAAAGTAAGGATGAAGAGAAAAAAGTAAAGCCCTCACAAGTAAAGTAGGCTAAACCTCATATCAGGTAAGCACTTGATTAGCTTAATTTAAGTTATCTCTACGCTTATTGTTTGATAACACCAAAGAGAAATCCCACCTGAGAAGGACAGTATTATTCAGAGTCTCAAATTACGTCTATAATTATTTTCATACCAGGTGTCTAACATATTATTTAAATTTTGTAGGCATACCAGGAAGGAAAATACATAAAACAGACTAACTGGAGATCTGGATATTGGAGTTGTCAGACATGGGATCTAAAATAATTCTAATAAATATTCAAGAATTTATAATATGATAGAGAATTGTGGCAGAGAACTGAAGCCTATCTTTTAGAAATCATAAAAACACTTTAACTCAAAATATAATTAAGAAATTATAGAACTCAATAAATTAGAACTCTGAAATTAAGAACTCAATAAATTAGATTAACAGCAAATTAAACAAAGCTGAAGAAGAAATTACTGAAATGGAATATAAATGAGAAGAAAATATTCAGATTGAATACGGAGAAGAAAAGAAAGAATGAAAAAAATGAATGTAAGAAACAAATAAGGCACAGAGAAAGTTCTAATATTCTTCAAGTTGTAGGTCTAACTGGAGAAGATTTAAAAGGAAACAAGAAACAAACAACATTTGAAGCAAAAATGGTTGAAAAGCTTCCAAAATATGAAACCCAACAAACATCAAGTCATAGATCCAAGAAGTGTTGTACATTATTAGCCAGATGAATGCAAAAGAAAGTATGCCTAGATATGCCATAGTAATACTATTAGAAACCAAATACAAAGAGAAAAGAATGAAAGATAAATTATCATCAAAGGACCAAAAATAAGACAAATCGCTGATTTTATTGTAACTGGCTTCCACTGTATCTGTTGAGAAATCTGCATTTTGCACTGCTATCATGTCTGTTAATTTTTTAGATAAAACTTATGTTTATAGTAAACATTCATTTATACTTATAAACATCATATGTGTGTGTATATATATATACATTAGTGTATATGTGTGTATGTAATTTCAAACAAAGAAAAACTGAAAAAAATCAATATTAGTACTTTTTTTACTAAAGAAAATATTGAAACAAATACTTCTGGTTGAAGGAAACTAATCTGAGGAAAAAATGGAGATGAAGAAAGGAATAAAAAGAGAAAATATGTGCACAAGTATAAATGGATATTGACTGTATACATATGTATTGTAAATACACCATATAGATAATAAGTATATAGAAACAAAAACGTAAAAGGCAGAGGACAGAAAATGAAGTTAAAGAGTCATATTTGCATTTTTAATAAGTTGTAATAGTACTAATATATTATTTTAATAAGCCACGGTTGTATGTTGACATCTTATAGACAGGAATTAAGAGTATAGTAAAAAAAAAGTATATCACTAACGTGTCAATTCAGGGGGAAAATGAGAAATTAAAATGCTACATGATTTCAAAAGAAGCTGGAAAAGAATAAAAAATGGTAAGGAGACAAATAAAGAATACATGAGACAAATAGAAAACAGTATGATGGCAGTTTGGTCCCTGTCTGAAAATTCCTCCTCAATCATCCTAAGATATTTAGTAAATGTACTAACAACTACACAGTTGCAAGCCAAAAGTATAAAGATACATTATCATCTGATTACATTTAAGCAGAAATATAATACATTTAAATTCCAGAGACCCTTTAGCACCAAATAACTTTACGCTGAATCATAATTTTTGCTGACAGCAAATGTAACATAAAGGATCAGAATCGAATGTAAAATAACTATAAATTTAATCTCACATAATCTACTATTTCATTTTAGAAATATAATAGGTTTGAAACATTATTTATATTAGAATTTAGGTCTTTGGAAATTTTATTTTTGCAAAAGGGCATTAATATGTGAAGAGATTTAGTTATTGCTTAAGGAACACTTGAAAATCAAAGGGGGATCGCTTCACTAGGAAACTTAAATTTAATCAAAACTTTAAAACATGCCAATTAAGCCAGCTTCATTATACTCTTTTTAACAGAGACAACTACAGAAAATAAAACAGGTCCTAAGAGATAGCTTGAATTACAGAATGAGCAATTTCAACCTCTTGGTCTATTAAGGGAATTTTCTGCAAAACCATTGTCATTAGCAAAAACAGAGACCCAAATAATTTAATTAGTGACCTGTGATAGAATAAGCCTTTCATTCATATTTATTCTTTTTATATTTGATAGTACATTGTTAAACTTCTAATATGTATATGTGTATATATTCATACACACAATATTTAATTTAAGTCTAATAATTCATCAGGGATATATTATCTCTAATATGTAAGCTGAAAAATTAAGGTGTGGCCATGCTCTTGCACACACAAAACCATGGAATAAGTTGGTAGCAGAAAAATATCGAGGTTTTCAATATTCTATTGCACACACATAATTATTTCAAAATACAGAATTTTCTATCTGTTCTAACTACAATCAAATTATTTCATATTACAGGAGTCAGGTTTATTCATGATTCTCTCTGCCAGATTCAACAATAGAGAATTAGTTAAGCTCTCTGCTGTGTTGACAGCCTCCAGAAACCATTTTTACCTCATCTCTCCATTAAACTACTATGAGGTCCTATGAGACAAAAAGGTGAGAGAAAAACAGTAATAATATTCATCGATTGGTGCTAAGATCAAACTCTATACCATGTCCCCATTCTCACTGATTCTGTATTCACTTAGCAAATATTTATCATGATGCTACAGTGTGCCAATCATTTTGTTGGACCTTGAACAAATGCTAAGAAGAAGTTCATGGTCTTCATAGGCATGTGATGCTTATGGTCTATAAGGGAAAACATTAATTCATTTGTTCATTCAAAAAGTATTATTGGCCATAAAAAATTAACCAGACATTCTGATAAGTGTTGAGAATCCCGTGGTGAATTGCTTCCTTAGTTTTACTATGCTTAGTATCTGCAAAGCAATTAAATATCAAGTAATCATGAAAATAAATATATAATGCATATTATCTACAATAGGTTGCTATGCAATAGAAGTCTAACAAAAGCTGCTGGCATGGAGAGTCTGGGAGAGATTTCACGAGAGGGTAACATGCAAGTTGAGGGCGGAAGATTAATTAGAAGTTAATTTGTTGAAAATAATCTTCCTAGCGGAGAGGAAGGTAAGCAAACACTGTGGTTCCAGAGGGAACACAATTTATTAGAGAACTCAAAAAAGGCCACTGTGGCTAAAGTGGCAAGAACAAAAAAGAATAGCTTAAGATGATGTTGCTGAGAGATGCAATGAAAAGATCATTTGAGGTTTAGAAAACACATTAAAAGTTTTGGTGTCCATTCTTAAAAGCAATGGAAATTCATAGATGGTTTTGAAACATGGAAATAGCACTATTTTATTTGAAATAGGGAACAGTTTCCAACTAGCTATATAGACATTGGGTTGAAGAGGGATTCCTGGAAAGTAAGAAGACTACTGCAACATCCCAGTCATCCATATGAGAGATAATGCCATTTTAAAATTGATTGGTGCAATGAAGTTGGAAAAATGGATTTGAAAGAAATTCAAGAAGTAAAATTGCAAGACTCAGTGATACTTTGGGTGTGAGGGAAATGAAAGAAGATAGTTTCTGGTGTATGGCTCGTAGAACTGAATAAATTATACTGGCATTCCCTGCAAAATGAAATATTGGAGAAAGTCCAGTGTTGGGAGGAGTAGAACATTAATAAAATTTTGAAAATGTTTGAGTTTGAGTTGCTTTTGAGATACCCAAGCGATGATGTCAAATGAGCAGCTGAACATCTGGACTGGAATTCAAGAGAAATAGGGGTATGTAAGTCTAGAAAACACTGGTACACAAACAGTAACCAAATCAGTGAGTGTAGATTGTCACTCACACTCACACTAGGAAGAGTGTAGATAGTGATGGGGCATCTGGATATTTACCCAGTGGATACAAGCCACCGAGCCTGCCAAGGAGACTGAGAAGCCAGAGACATCGGGCTGAAAGCCGTGAAGGTTTGTTAGAACAGAAGTCTAGGAAGATAAAGTTCAAAAAGCCAAGTGTCAGATGTCAGTGCTGCTGTGAGTTCAAATACTGTGAGATAGAAAAAAATTACAATTCAACAGTATTGGAACTAAAACAGAATTATTTTTAAAAATTCCCGAGAACACAAAAAGAAGCATAACTCTGGAGGGAGCAAAGGAAAGGGCTGGACTAAAAAAAAAAAAAAAAAAAAAAAAAAATTTAAAATCTGTACTTGAGAGACAAATAAGAGTTTTCTAGGCAAAGCAGTTGGTGGGTAAAAAGGCAATATTTAGAGAAGGCCTATTATTTCTTCAGAATGGGCCAAAAAAGTCTTCATTAAGCTGATGAATGCCCCAGAATTTTATTTCTCAGGAATCCTAGTCATTTTCATTTAACCTGCTTCCATATCTTAGCAGGGCAAATAAGACATCCTTACCTGCAGCCAATCTTCTATCATTGTCCATAAAACCCACAAAATGTGTAAATCAGAAAATAAAGAGGGAGAGAGAAATATAATATTCACTCAAAAAGAAAAATCATATAAAGTCTCAGACTTAGGAAATATAAGTTAATGGTTCCTGATTAAATAACAGACTGAATTTAAAAAGTCAAGAACATTAAGATAAAAGTTACATCAGGAAGGTCAAAATAGAAGGTAGGAAAATTAAATAGACATATTAACATGTGGGAAGATAAAGGATAACTTTTTCACCTCTACCACTGTCATCAACAGGTTTTGAGTTAGATGACCATGGCCATCTTTTAAGTAACGAGAAACAAAATATCTTCTAAAGAACACAAATGCTGAATTCCAATTTGTAGAGATAAGATTGCAATTTCACATATGATACACTAAACTGAGAATACACAATAGAAAATGAATATTTTATATTAGAATAGTTGATTTAAATCCACATGGTACAATTATGCTTAATGACTAAAATATTACAACAACAGAAGTTATTTTGTTCACTAGTCGAATCAGAAATAATCTTGTATCCAGCACCTGTAATTTAACAAGAAGTCCTCACAGTGCTCCTCCTTTATTCCATGTTTCAACATTTTCATAACAATTATCAGGTATTTAATATTTTGTGGAATTTTAGATTTTCAGTTTTTTAGGGAAAAAGTTTATTTCTTTATACACCTTTTCTTTATTTATCTGACACTGGTTAAGTGTCATTAAATCATAAGTATATGAATAATACTAAATCATAAGTATATGAATAATATTAAGTTGCCTATTGTCTTAACATGGCCTTTCAGGAACAATGTGGGAATAAATTTTAGTCTGAAATTGCTGTTATTTACACTTTCTTTCAAGTTTGTTGAAGCACAAATACATTCGGGATAATTAATGTTCTGACGGATTATTTCATCCTACTATGTCTTCTTAACCTTCTACCGGTTTCATTCCTCTTTCTGCCTCATATTGTGACAAATTTGTCGTCTTTGTTACACAGTACAAGGAGCACTGAGAATAAGGGCGGTATCCTTGAAGGAATACCTATGAATACAAATTGTATTACGTAATGCATCCCTTTCCAGGAAAACACAGAGAAGGAATTCTTTTCTTTAGGCGACCAGCAAATGGTCACAGGCAGGGATTTTGCTGGGTCTGATCTGTAGAGGCGGGTCGATACATTCACCGAAGAGAGATAACGGGAAACCGTTTAAGGGGTGCGGCCTAACACGACAGAACTGCTGCGGGAAGGGTCCTGGGGTGAGGAGGTGACATAAAGGGAGGAGGGCACCAAGAGGTTGCAGGGAGAGAGGCTGGCTGTCAGTGAGCATGAGGGTGGGGACACCCTGGGCCGCGAGGTGGTACCTGCGCGGGGTCGAGCGCCCCTGCCACTGAATCCCCGATCCAGAGATGCTCCCGGAGAAGCTGCTGGTAGCTGAGGCAGTGCTTCACCGCAGATGGCACATTCCCCATGGCGGAGCCTGGGGCGGCAGTCGGCGAGGGGAGGGAGACTGGAGGAGGATGAGGGGCGGGCACCGCGCTGGGAAACTGCGCCAGCTCGGGAGCGCGCCCCTCCGGTGCACTGGCTGTGAGGACCAGAGCTGTTCTGCGCACTGCGGCGGCGCCGAGAGGGCGGGGAGCGGGGCGTGGCAGGTGGCCGCGCCTGGGGCAGCGGGTTCACGGGGCACCTGCGGGAATCGACAGAAATGCGGAGCACCTGAACAGGAGAGAAAGGAGCTGAGCCAGAGGATGTTCAGGGGTGGCTCATTTTCCGCACTACACTGAGCGCCCAGGGGTCTGTATCTTCACGTGCCCACCTACTTCTCACCTGGCTTAGATCAGGTGTAGAAGAAAAGGGGTCTAAAATAAAAGGAAGGGGCGTGAGTGTTTATGTTGATGAGTTCGTTCATTCCCAGCTGCAGCCTTGGGTGCTCAAGTGTAGATTTGCCTACCGTTGAGCTCATGGAGTTTATGCTTTATAACAAAAAGCTCTATTTAAAAATGTTTTTGAGGCAATCAGCAAGGTTAAAACAATCTAACAGTCTAATGAAAAGGAAAAGACAGTCTTAAATTAGGTTAGATGATCAGAGGTACTCTCACAGGTACGTTCCTAAATGAGAGGTAAGCTGTAAGTTGGTGCTGCGGTTAAGCGCTGAAATGGAACTGCGTGTTTAAAAGTCTCATGGCACAAAATTATTAAAGCCCTAAGGACTAGATTTATCCAAACGGAAAATTCTATACAAGTTCTTAGGATATTAGAATTGGAGACATTTTTAGTGGAAGAGAGGGTTTGAAAAAATAGCCTTCGAGCAGACCACCTGCCTACCCTCCCCACCTCACTTTCACATGTACACTTATGTGTATTGTCACACCCTAATAATCTTCGCCGCGGGTTCAGTGGTTTGCAGCTGAAATGACATAGTCATCAAGAATAGTCTCGTGCAGGATACCTAGGGTCTTCCGGAGACCCAGCCAGGGTGTCCATGGCCAGGAATACGCATCAGCCCTGGTGGCTGATGGAGCAAATGTAAACCAGGAGCCAACTGATGCACACCGTAGTATAAACACACAGAAGAAATTTACCATTCAAAGTCAAACCATCCTTACCACTTGTGTGTTGCATGGGTGGGGGTTTGGGGGGTGGGCAGTGAGACTTCCACAGGTAATAAAAATAAATGGGTTAAGGGAGGAAAAAGACAAAGAGTGGAAGAGAAATCGTGTAGATCCTTCGGTAAAACTGCACTAGAAAGGGCAAAGAGGATGAGGAGGTCATAGTCTTCTCACAGTTAACCAAGGATTTTTTTTTCTTTTTTCTTTCTTTTTTTTTTTTTTTTTTTTTTTTTTGAGACGGAGTCTCGCTCTGTCGCCCAGGCTGGAGTGCAGTGGCGCGATATCGGCTCACTGCAAGCTTCGCCTCCCAGGTTCACGCCATTCTCCTGCCTCTGCCTCCCCAGCTGCTGGGACTACAGGCGCCGGCCGCCACGCCCGGCTAATTTTTTGTATTTTTAGTAGAGACGGGGTTTCACCGCGTTAGCCAGGATGGTCTCGATCTCCTGACCTCGTGGTCTGACCTCCTCGGCCTCCCAAAGTGCTGGGATTACAGGCGTCAGCCACCGCGCCCAGCCGGATGTTTAACCTGGAGAACATTCTCTGAACTGCTAAAGTGAAGTTATCCAATTCCTGGATGCGCTTAAAACTCTGTAAAGCACCAAAACTCCGGTTGTTATTTACCTAAGCATGACTATCATATAGGTGTACATTCACAGAGCTAAATCTGTTAGCTGTACCAGCAGAGCTCAGCTGTTAGTTATTGTTCCACTGCAAGTGAAATGGACCGTACTGGTTATATCTATGCTTACTATCATTTTTCTCTCTATATTTAAATTCTGCAACAGGGAACATGATATTTAAAAATAATTTTAAAAGATCCAACTTCAACAACAATAATTTAGCAAGGCAACCTTCATAATGGAGTCAACAATCATTCTAAACCTCAAAAAGGATTGGCAATTAAAATTGAAGTCTAAACTTTTGGAGAATAAGACCTCTAAGATAAGTCAGATATGATATGATCTTCTGCTACTAAGAACAAGAACATTTAGGAAAAAAAAATTATTGCTTAATCGTTTTCTAAATTAAAAGGGTCTGAAGAAAATTTCATATACCAATTAGTTGACCATAGTGATACGTGTTTTTTTACAGAAAAGTCTTATAAATATAAAAGTATTTGTTTTTTATTTTAATTCATATCATATGGAAAATGCTATGATCTCAAATTTTTAAACAAAATTTGTACAAATGCCAAAATCTTAAAGACCAAATATCTTAAGAATGTTTAATCTAATGAATAAACAGGAGTTAAAATAGATGTGATTTTACTGGTAAGTAAAGTTTGGTGTTAATTTATGAATGCTTAAAATTTATGCATTTGAAAAGCATATGTTTTTGTACTTAGTATTAATGTACATCTTTCTGTTCTGATTACTCAAATAAAACATTTTCAATATGTACCCCTGTTCTAAAAAGCTCTAGATAAAATGAGAATAAAAAGAAGTTTGTGGAAGGTTCTATAGTTCTCTCTTGCAATATAACAGGTTAGAAGCTTGGGCTCCATTAGAAAAATAAAGAAACCAGTTGTTAAAAACTACGAAGTGAGTAAGTGCCATATCCTGCATCTGCACTCTATACTATGCTTGCTGCATCATATGACTAAGCCATTTTTATTTCATTGCATTTTACTCACTCAAGCAGAAGAAGATACGAACATTCACCTCAAATTAAAGTAAATTTTCTATTTTCTCTAGTGACTTTATTAATGATTTTACTAAGTGCAAAAGCATTCAATTCAACCTGTCTCTCTTGAATTATTCTTGACTTCCTTCTCTCCTTAATCCCACCAATCTGTCAACAAGTGATTTGAGTTAAACATCTTGGACTCATCCCTTGCTCTTTTTCTTTTGCTAAGAACTTCTCTCTGCTCCACTTCCTATCTGTTTGACAAGCAACACCATAATGCAGTGGGGAAGAGCCTAAGAGTTGGTTCTAGATTATCTATGATGGGAGCCAGGTTCTAACAGGGACTGAGTGACCCTGAACAACTTCGTTAGCATCTGTATCCACATGTGTAAAAGGGTGACAATAACAGTTCTTACTTGTTGCCAAAATTAAATGACAGAATATATAAAGTGTTCAACATTTGGTCTCTGGCATGTTGTAGGCAGCCAGCAAATGTTAGCTATTATTATTATTAATACAGTAGTCTGGCTTCCTGGGTGATTTTGCACTCAACAATTCATACTGTATAGTCTGAGAGATTTTGAAAATATATATCTGATAAACATTTCTGAACTTAAAATTCTTAGAGGTGTCCCATAACCTCTGGGGGTGGGGGGAAGTCATATTTCTTAAAAATGGTTCAATTAATATTTCATGAAGAGACTCTTAGCAGTCTTTGCAGTCTCAACTCCTACCCATTTTCTAAACTTATCCATAACTTCAGCAATATCAAATTATACATGTTTCCCCAAGTTTTAGGATTATTTCATGTCCTATCACTCTAATTATGTTTCTTATTACAGCAATTTTGAGAAATTCAGAAGATGCATAAAGATATCAATGAAGACACCTAGTGTTCTAATTCTAGAAACATTTTAATACATTTTATTTCAGAGAGAAAAAATTAATATTTCTTGTATATACTTTTTGTTTTTCCCATTTTATTTTATTTAAATTATTTGAAACCGTGATGCTATTGGCTGTACGATACCTGTATATATGTATACATATATGTATGTACACACACACACATAATCAAAATCATTTCTTATAATAAGTTTCTAAAGTATAGCATGTTATTTATTTTTTGAGAGGAAAGTAGGTAGCTAGAAAATGATCATACGAATGTTTGTATGTATAATTAATTAATTTGCCAGAACAGCATGACAGTGGAAATCCTCCACTATAGTTCTGTTTCTATCAATTTCTCTTTATATTTTTAAAGTTTTGCTTTGTACGTGCAAAGCAAATACGTATACAAACCAAATTTGCATGCTTGGTAATTTGCTTATGTAAACTTATCTTTGATGAAGCCATTTATTTTTCTTTTTTTATTATTATTATACTTTAAGTTTTAGGGTACATGTGCACAATGTGCAGGTTTGTTACATATGTATACATGTGCCATGCTGGTGTGCTGCACCCATTAACTAGTCATTTAGCATTAGGTATATCTCCTAATGCTATCCCTCCCCCCTCCCCCCACCCCACAACAGTCCCCAGAGTGTGATGTTCCCCTTCCTGTGTCCGTGTGTTCTCATTGTTCAATTCCCATCTATGAGTGAGAACATGCAGTGTTTGGTTTTTTGTCCTTGCGATAGTTTACTGAGAATGATGATTTCCAATTTCATCCATGTCCCTACAAAGGACATGAACTCATCCTTTTTTATGGCTGCATAGTATTCCATGGTGTATATGTGCCACATTTTCTTAATCCAGTCTATCATTGTTGGACATTTGGGTTGGTTCCAAGTCTTTGCTATTGTGAATAGTGCCACAATAAACATACGTGTTCATGTGTCTTTATAGCAGCATGATTTATAGTCCTTTGGGAAGCCATTTATTTTTCTATAGGAATCTTTCATGGGTTATTGAAATATTCCTAAAGGATGATTTTACTTTTGCTTCACTGGGATATCTAATGGATTTAATTTGGTGGTGCTAAGGTTTGTTTTTTGTTAACAACTTAGCTTGGAGTCTCATAACGATATAATAAATATAGAACTTAAAATCATGCATGATGACGCTTGCTTTCAGTCTTCTTACGGAGATTTACTTTCTCACCCACAGAACCAGGTGACCTTTTTTTCATCTCTCATATATGGAATGGCCTTTTGAGACCAATGGTTCATGTTCATGGCCCAGTTAACTACCATACTTACATGGCCATTTGCTTAAATGTACTCTTCCATTTGGTGCTTAAGACCTCAGATCCTGACTAGCAAGGCCTGTGCCTTCTTGTGAGCCTCTTGGCAATATTTAGCTTCTGAGAATGTTCTTGATATCAGTAGTTTGAGGGGAGGGGAAAGAATCTCCACGATAAGCTCCATATTTAACGGAATTCTTACTTGAAACTTTCTCTGAGTATTATATTTGTTCCATAATTTTCAATGTATTCTGGAGTTCCTATCACTTCTATAAATAAAGACAGGGAACAAGAGATGCTGAACAGAATGAAGAACACTGGATTTAACTCAGAGCCTGAGGATCTCATGATATGGTTCTGATGTCTTGACTAATCCACAAGAAAGAAAACTGAACAGAAGCCACATGCTCTACACTTACTCCCATTCTTCACCCTATCTCTTCTCTGTATAAAATGACCGCAATAAATTACTACCATATAATAAATTACAGGGTTGTTGGCACTGTCTATACTCTAGACAAAGGGTCTCAAAAACAGAGTGACGAGGGATTTGTGTTTCAGAGATCAGTCAACGCCAAACTAGGCAGACTGACTATACCAATTGTCTCAAGTGGGAAGTACTTGGGTGAGAAGGGTCTAATTAAAACAGGTTGCTATCTTGTGAGTTTCTTTGGTCCCAGAGATGGCTATTTGAAAGTCTCTATGCTGACAGCATGGATAGAATCAGAAGCAAGTGAACCAATTGAAGTTCTTATAGTAACAAATGCCAAACTGACATGTAGCCAAGATACCTATTGGGCAGGGATAAAAGACACATATGGTGAATCTCAAACAATGATTCCATAGAACTTTGGCGAGCATTACAAGAGTGATGTGGTACAGCCTTAAACAATAAAAAAGAAACAATGAGAACAACCTGGCTAACAATACTAGATGATACCTAAGGGGAAAAAAGCTTTCATCATATCAGTTTTATTGCTGAAAATTTTAGATAACTTCTCACATATGTTATGTCTGGCTGATCTAAATTGATCAGAAGGATAACAGAGTGTTTAAAAACATTCTTGGCATTTGGTTCTAAATTCAAAGTTCCATTAGCAATAGCATTGTTCTGAAATAGAGCATTCTTTTGAGAATAAGTAATGGGTTCTATTTTACCAAAATAACACCCCACCCCAGGTGATGAGTACCTGGCAGCAAATACTGAAATCAGAACAAAGCCATAAACCACATTTATCCAGATGTAGGAGTCTATTTATTGTCTCACTAATTCAGAAGGATCCAAAAGCATTAGCTTTGCCAACTATATTGCAAAATAAAAGACACAGACATGGACTGTTCGTTAACTAGTTTTACTTTGTTAGATGGTTGAAATCCCCATATTTTTTGCCAACAGATATAAAAATATCTTTGTTTCCATTAACTACAAGCTCAAACTTCACTTAGAAAATATTTTATCAATTAGTTGATAAATTTTGGTGGGTTATAATAAGATCTTAACAGGTAAACTGTATTATCTCTTATCCAGAGATTATATCATTCTTTGAAACTGTATCAAGTACTATTGAATGAGAACACAATTCACTATCAATTATAATTATAAAGCATTTAGTATTTTTCTTTGCACATAATAACTGCTCAATAACTCAGCTTTCTTTTGCCTTTATTGAATCAAATTCATCCATTTTTAAGAAGACGTAGTAACATTGTTCCAGCTAGTGGGAATCTGTAAAAACCAAATTTAGGACATTTGTTTAGTCCACTACAGATACTTTTAAAATTTAATACTCAATAGCTAATGGAAAAATAAGTATGAATATATATTTAAGATTAAGATATGCCTTCTTGGCTTTAAATACCTCACATTCCTGTGGCAACATCTTAAGAAAAATAACTAAAATAAAAGAATGCAAAGCATATCTATTTTAATTAGAGGAGTATAAGAAATTAAATTCTAAAGCTGTAGGATCTATATACAAAACATTATAGTAGAATTTGCATATTCACCAAATGTGAATTGAATAATTAATGCTTAATAAATACGGGGCCATATAATACTGTGTGGAGGGTAATGCTAAACAAGGTAGTCAACACAAGAAACTTCTAATTTAATAGGGAAATATAATGTTGCTTAACTAAATAAAATAGGCCAGTATGTTGATAAGTGCCAAGTGAGAAGATAAGTTTAGAATCATAGAAGTAAAGGCAGTAGGTTTCTCGTTTAACTGTGATAATAAGAGAACACTTCAGGGAAAGAGACCACATTCGAGAGGATTGGGGAGACAGAGCCTATCATGATGAAGAGACAGTGCAGGGGAAGTGTGAGTAAGAGCAACTGAAAACAGCCTCATTATTACCAAAAACTAACAAAACATGGAAATCAGTTTTTTTTTATTATACTTTAAGTTTTAAGGTACATGTGCACAATGAGCAGGTTTGTTACATATGTATATATGTGCCATGTTGGTGTGCTGCACCCAATAACTCATCATTTACATTAGGTATATCTCCTAATGCTATCCCTCCCTCCTCCCCCCACCCCACAACAGGCCCCATTGTGTGATATTCCCCTTCCTGTGTCCATGTGTTCTCATTGTTCAATTCCCACCTATGAGTGAGAACATACGGTGTTTGGTTTTTTGTCCTTGCGATAGTTTGCTGGAGAATGATGGTTTCCAGTTTCATCCATGTCCCTATAAAGGACATGAACTCATCATTTTTTATGGCTGCATAGTATTCTATGGTGGTGTATATGTGCCACATGTTCTTAATCCAGTCTATCGTTGGACATTTGGGTTGGTTCCAAGTCTTTGCTATTATGAATAGTGCTGCAATAAACACATGTGTGCATGTGTCCTTATAGCAGCATGATTTATAATACTTTGGGTATATACTCAGTACTGGCATGGCTGGGTCAAATGGTATTTCTAGTTCTAGATCCCTGAGGAATCGCCACACTGACTTCCACAATCATTGAACTAGTTTACAGTCCCACCAACAGTGTAAAAGTGTTCCTATTTCTCCACATCCTCTCCAGCATCTGTTGTTTCCTGACATTAATGATCGCCATTCTAACTGGTGTGAGATGGTATCTCATTGTGGTTTAGATTTGCATTTCTCTGATGGCCAGTTATGATGAGCATTTTTTCATGTGTCTTTTGGCTGCATAAATGTCTTCTTTTGAAAAGTGTCTGTTCATATCCTTCTCCCACTTGTTGATGGGGTTGTTTGTTTTTTTCTTGTAAATTTGTTTGAGTTCTTTGTAGATTCTGGATATTAGCCTTTTGTCAGATGAATAGATTGCAAAAATTTTCTCCCGTTCTGTAGGTCGCCTGTACAGACAAGCAAATGCTGAGAGATTTTGTCACCACCAGGCCTGCCTTACAACAGCTCCTGAAGGAAGCACTAAACATGGAAACGAACAACTGGTACCAGCCACTGCAAAAATATGCCAAATTGTAAAGATCATCGAGGCTAGGAAGAAACCACATCAACTAAGGAGCAAAATAACCAGCTAACATCATAATGACAAGATCAAATTCACACATAACAATATTAACCTTAAATGTAAATGGACTAAATGCTCCAATTAAAAGACACAGACTGGCAAATAGGAAAAAGAGTCAAGACCCATCAGTGTGCTGTATTCAGGAAACCCATCTCACGTGCAGAGACACACATAGGCTCAAAATAAAGGGATGGAGGAAGATCTACCAAGCAAATGGAAAACAAAAAAAGGCAGGGGTTGCAATCCTAGTCTCTGACTAAACAGAATTTAAACCAACAAAGATCAAAAGAGACAAAGAAGGCCATCACATAATGGTAAAGGGATCAATTCAACAAGAAGAGCTAACTATCCTAAATATATATGCACCCAATACAGGAACACCCAGATTCATAAAGCAAGTCATTAGAGACCTACAAAGAGACGTTAGACTCCCACACAATAATAATGGGAGACTTTAACACCGCACTGTCAACATTAGACAGATCAACGAGACAGAAAGTTAACAAGGATATCCAGGAATTGAACTCAGATCTGCATCAAGTGGACCTAATAGACATCTCCAGAACTCTCCACCCCAAATCAACAGAATATACATTCTTCTCAGCACCACACCACAGTTATTCCAAAATTGACCACATAGTTGGAAGTAAAGCTCTCCTCAGCAAATGTAAAAGAACAGAAATTATAACAAACTGTCTCTCAGACCGCAGTGCAATCAAACTAGAACTCAGGATGAAGAAACTCACTCAAAACCACTCAAATACATGGAAACTGAACAACGTGCTCCTCAATGACTACTGGGTACATAACGAAATGAAGGCAGAAATAAAGATGTTCTTTTAAACCAACGAGAACAAAGACACAACATACCAGAATCTCTGGGACACATTTAAAACAGTGTATAGAGGGAAACTTACAGCACTAAATGCCCACAAGAGAAAGCAGGAAAGATCTAAAATTGACACCCTAACATCACAATTAAAAGAACTAGAGAAGCAAGAGCAAACACATTCAAAAGCTAGCAGAAGGCAAGAAATAACTAAGATAAGAGCAGAACTGAAGGAGTTAAAGACACAAAAAACCCTTCAAAAAAATCAATGAATCCAGGAGCTGGTTTTTTGAAAAGATCAACAAAATTGATAGACCGCTAGCAAGACTAATAAAGAAGAAAAGAGAGAAGAATCAAATAGACTCAATAAAAAATGATAAAAGGGATATCACCACTGATCCCACAGAGATACAAACTACCATCACAGAATATTATAAACACCTCTATGCAAATAAACTAGAAAATCTAGAAGAAATGGATAAATTATTCAACACATACACCCTCCCAAAACTAAACCAGGAAGAAGTTGAATCTCTGAATAGACCAATAACAGGCTCTGAAATTGAGACAATAATTAATAGCTTACAAACCAAAAAAGTCCAGGACCAGATGGATTCACAGCTGAATTCTACCACAGGTACAAGGATGAGCTGGTACCATTCCTTCTGAAACTATTCCAATCAATAGAAAAAGAGGGAATCCTCCCTAACTCATTTTATGAGGCCAGCATCATCCTGATACCAAAGCCTGGCAGAGACACAATGAAAAAAGAGAATTTTAGACGAATATCCCTGATGAACATCAATGCAAAAATCCTCAATGAAATACTGGCAAACCGAATCCAGCAACACATCAAAAACTTATCCACCATGATCAAGTGGGCTTCATCCCTGGGATGCAAGACTGGTTCAACATACACAAATCAACAAACGTAATCCAGCATATAAACAGAACCAACGACAAAAACCACATGATTATCTCAATAGATGAAGAAAAGGCCTTTGACAAAATTCAACAATGCTTCATGCTAAAAACTCTCAATAAATTAGGTATTGATGGGATGGATCTCAAAATAATAAGAGCTATTTATGACAAACCCACAGCCAGTATCATACTGAATGGGAAAAACTGGAAGCATTCCCTTTGAAAACTGGCACAAGACAGGGATGCCCTCTCTCACCACTCCTATTCAACATAGTGTTAGAAGTTCTGGCCAGGGCAATTAGGCAGGGGAAAGAAATAAAGGGTATTCAATTAGGAAAAGAGGAAGTCAAGTTGTCCCTGTTTGCAGATCACATGATTGTATATGTAGAAAACCCCATTGTCTCAGCCAAAAATCTCCTTAAGCTGATTAGCAACTTCAGCAAAGTCTCAGGATACAAAATCAATGTGCAAAAATCACAAGCATTCTTATACACCAATAGCAGACAAACAGAGAACCAAATCATGAGTGAACTCCCATTCACAATTGCTTCAAAGGGAATAAAATACCTAGGAATCCAGCTTACAAGGGAGGTGAAGGACCTCTTCAAGGAGAACTATAAACCACTGCTCAACGAAATAAAAGAGGATATAAACAAATGGAAGAACATTCCATGCTCATGGGTAGGAAGAATCAATATCGTGAAAATGGCCATACTGCCCAAGGTAATTTATAGATTCAATGCCATCCGCATTAAGCTACCAATGACTTTCTTCACAGAATTGAAAAAAACTACTTTAAAGTTCATATGGAACCAAAAAAGAACCCGCATTGCCAAGTCAATCCTAGGCCAAAAGAACAAAGCTGGAGGCATCATGCTCCCTGACTTCAAACTATACTACAAGGCTACAGTAACCAAAACAGCATGGTACTGTTATTAAAACAGAGATATAGACCAATGGAACAGAACAGAGCCCTCAGAAATAATGCCACACATCTACAACTATCTGATCTTTGACAAACCTAATAAAAAAAGAAATGGGGAAAGGATTCCTTATTTAATTAATGGTGCTGGGAAATCTGGCTAGCCATATGTAGAAAGCTGATACAGGATCCCTTCCTCACACCTTATACGAAAATTAATTCAAGATGGATTAAAAATTTAAATGTTAGATCTAAAACCATAAAAGCCCTAGAAGAAAACCTAGGCAATACCATTCACGACATAGGCATGGGCAAGGTCTTCATGTCTAAAACACTAAAAGCAATGGCAACAAAAGCCAAAATTGACAAATGGGATCTAATTAAACTAAAGAGCCTCTGCACAGCAAAGGAAACTACAATCAGAGTGAACAGGAAATCAGTTTTTAATAAAAAATCTTCATAAAATTGTCTGATTTCATGAGATTTTTATCTCATGCTTATTTCACTGTGGATACTATATGTAAAATGATCTTTTTTATTTCTCCACAGATAAATATAAGCACATAAATTTTAACATATATACTAAAGACACTAATTTTCAAGTATTTATTTTGAAATTCAGCTTTAGATGTCTTAAAGTGTGTCATGCCAGTTCTCCAAGGGCAGAGGAGGAAAGATAGTATTCATTAAGTGCCTAAACCTATGAAGCACTTCACTGGATATTTTAACTATGTGTATGAATTTAACATATGAAGAAACTGAGAGTCAGAGAACTTGAAAAACTATTCGGAAGTAACAAGGAAGTGTAAAAAGTGGATTCAAAATTGTGTCTGTCAAATTGTGTCTGTCATGCTCTTTCTTTTTCATCTCATGATTTTCAAGAATAAATAATAAAAAGACACTTTTTATGTACATGGTATTTCCTGCTTCTAATATATTTTAGTGAAAGAAACCCTTGCTCAGAGATGTTAAATTTTTTCCAAGAGAGCTTCTTTAGAGCTAGAATTTGAATTCAGTCTTCTGACTCTTCATTCTAGAGATTCACACACTATGTGAAGGACTCAATCTTGTCCTAAATATGAAGCCCAAGAATGTTTTCAGTCCTGATAACATCATAAGTACTATCCAGGTGAAAATCATAAAGTTAAAAAACTCTTAATATCTTCAGCAGTGATGTGTGTTCTGCCTTCTTCTAGGGTTTAAACTTTAGTTCTAGGTCTTCGAAGCAAACTTGCAGAGGGGCACTTCATCTTGATAATCATGCCTCGTGGGGGGTGGGACTTCTGTTTTCGTAAATCATGCAAGCCATGATATTTTTATTGCTATACATTTATAAAAACATCTATGTATTGGATAGGAATTAAGATTTTTGAGTTCCTGTTCACTTTTTTTTTCCTTTCCCTTTTTTTCCCCTTGGTGGCCTGGCATACTCATTAATACATTTTCCCACATATCATGTGGTTTTGTTTTGTTTTCCCAAACTAATGAAGTTTTACTCTACCACTTAAGGAAGTTTTTTTTTTTTTTTCCATTAGGGAAAACATAATTTTCTTGCCAAAAGTTTCCCAGAGTTCCCATGGAAGTACAATTCTCTAAAGAATTCATTAAAATGATTGAATAATGGAATCCTTTTCTTACTAGAATGCCATCATTCCAAGAACATTTTAGTTGGATATTTTAAGGGCAGAAAGTTATAGGAGTGCTTTATTAACTGGTATTATTCAATGACCTATATTTCACAAATCTCAAATCTCCACTAAATTTACACATGGAAATACACCAATATGGAATCATTACTTTTCAAGGCAGTAATCTATAGTTATTTTATAATAAAATACTAATTTTTCTAACTTTCAAATTACATTTGGAAAACTTTTTTGCTCATTCACTTAAAGCTTGAAATTACCCCAAAAATTATAAGCCAGTGCTAAAGACCTGGGAGGGAAGGAGGTCAGAGAGAGATGGGACAACAGGCCTAAAGCAATATTCCTCAGATTCTCCTCTTCCCACTTAATTTCTGTTCCTATTAGGAAGACATTCCTCTAATGTCTTTTATTTTACCTTTCTCTCTTTTAATTTATTTACTACCATTTATTACCCTAACTTTTATACTATTCTCTCAGAAACTTTTCCCTATTGCATAGTTATAAGTTCATGAAGATATCTGATTCTTAGTAATTCATAGTTTGCTTAACAAAAGTTTAGAAGATATGGATTTACTAAGTTAGAATTAGTCAAGTTTATGTGCAACATTTTGAAAATGTTTGTTGGTCTTTATGCTTCATCTTCAACAATAGAATAGCTTAAAATGGTGTTTTTCAACCTCAGCACTATTGACATTTTGGGCTTAATAATTCTTTGTTGTGGGTGGTGTCCTGTGCATGGTGGGGATTTTAGCAGAATTCCTGGCTTTTACTCACTAGATGCCAGTAGCCTCTGAGATGTAACAAGCAAAAATATATTTGGACATTGCCAGATATCCCCCTGGAAGGCAAAATCATTCCTAAATGAGAACCACTGGTTTAAATAATGGTAATGAGAACAAGTACTAACGTCTGCTGAGCATTTTTCAAGTGCCATTCTAAATATTTAAGTGGACACTATCTAATTCATGAGAAGGGTCCTATGATTCCTATGTTACAGATGAGACCATTTGAGCACAGAGAAGTCAACTAAGTTACTACCAACACATGGCTAGTAAGTAAGAGAGCCAGAATTCAAACCCAAGAAGTCTGACATCAGAGCCCACTTTTTAAATTGTTGGGCTATAGCTGTCTTGCTGAAATTACACTAAGCTAAAGTGAAATCTATAAAAAGCATGCATCATATATAAGGTTAAATTTTTTCCCATGATTTCAAACATTCAAACCTTGGAAAGGAGACTTCCTACAAATTCAAAACCTCCCAAGATAAGTAAGTTTCCTTATTCCCCTCATCCTGTTCACTGAGCTGTTGAGAGCCCTTCAAAGCTCAGATTCCCCAGGCAGATATTTAAAGACCAGGTCAAGGAGTCAGATTCCTGGGATCACATCCTGACAGAACCATATTCATGAGTATGAGACCCATGAATATCATAAAGCTGCTTACATGCTTTATTCATAACAATCATTCAAATATTAGAAAATGTTTATTTTTTAGTGTCAGTAGTTGAGAAGAAAACAATTAAAATTAGTTTTTTAGGATTTATCCTATATTTCTCAGCATTCAAACATCATTTCCTTTTAACCTTTTACAAATAACAGCCAGCAAAATTAAATTTATTTTTCTACCTCTCCATCCGAACTGCGTGTGGGAGAAGTGATATTTCTCCTATCACTTATGTAAATCATGCCATGGGATAACAAAAATTATCACACAGCACAATTTATAAGGCTTTCATCTTTGTAAGTACTTTGTCTTCAGGAAATGTGAATTAGCTTGTTTTAAACGTTGTTTTAATTTTTAAAGGAATATAGTGTAATAACCAAGTTTTATATCTAATCAAACACAACTAATTCATATAACTTGAAATACATGGTATATATTATCTTTCCAGTTCCTTAGACAGTTGATTGAAATAATAATAACAACGTATACCTAACTTACATTTCCATGTGCCAGGCACTGTCCTAACAGTTTCTCATATATTAGTCCATTTACTCCTCATAATAAACACTTAGGTTGGTATTTTTAGTATCCCGATTTTGGAAGTGAAAAATCAGAACCACGGAGAGGTAAATTACTTGACTAAAGTCACAATAGCTAATAAGTGATTTAGCTGGCTTATAAACCTAAACGGTTTGGGACCAAAGCTGCGCTGGTTATTACTTATATATACTTCCCTCCTAAAGAAGAGAAATTATCACCAAATATATTATTCATCATTTTATTAGATGGATCAAATTAGAATATGTGTCTTATATTGACACAGGAGAAAAAATATATTCGGTCTCAAAATTGTACAACCTATGAAATTCTTGGCAGCAGAGAGTAAGAATTTTATCTTATAAAGAAGTGAATTCATAATTATAAAAAAATTTGAATCTAATGATTCTGAATTATTCCTTAAACAGTTGATTTATTTTTCTTCTTTCCTTCTCACTAGTTCAAATGTCTGGGTTTCCCCATGTCATCACATTATCTAGGTCATTGAGAACACATGTCCCAGTTTTCCTGGTTCAGGTCTAGTTTACACGGTCTTGGTGTCCTCTACTGTTCAGAATTTCCTGAATTTATCATTTTTAACCAAGAATTTTGCTTAGTAATTGCATTAAAATGAGCCAAGGTGAGTTAAGTCAACCTTCACATTGTACTTCCAGCTTCTGCCACAATCTCTTCTTGAGTATGTGAAACATTTGTTCTGAGAATAGAGTTCTCACTTTAACACATGGTTAAATGTGCAGGAAAACCAACAACAAACCTCTTTCTTTACTTGATCATTTCCAGATGCAACATATCTACTATTCCCCTTTCAAGTAGAGCATGCAGGGTGCTAGCTGATAAGATGTGCTTGAGATAAGCAGCTAGGGACAGCTAACTCCCTCTGGTATTGGGTAGTGGTGGTGGGAGAAGTCTGTCCTGTTGCCCTGATGGTCCCTTGGTTTAACAGCAAGTTGTCCCATGACCTGTGCCTAGTGTGATGAGATGCTTGAAGGTGTCAGGACACGAATCCTCTTGGTCAGAGGGAAATACTTAAAATTATAGCTCAGATATACATGAATTACATGGGGAGATGGAGGATGAGCAGTCCTGCTACCAAGTATACAGAGTAGTAAACACTCTGGATATTGTGTTTCTTTAAAAAAATATATTGTGCAGTATAAATCTACAACTGTTTTTTGGCTTTTAATTTCTGTTAATGCTTTTTATTTTTCAGTACAGTATTTCAATGACAATTTCTTGGAAAAATAGAAACGTACATTTCAAAAATAAGTTCTCAATTTCCATTTCTCGAGAAAATTGAAAATGAATTTGTAAGTATTTACCAACTACCATGAAGGTTGTACTGACCACGTGAAAATCACACGACACAAATCTACTACTGAATCACAATCATTTTATGAAGACTATGTACAGAGACAACATCCGAACAAATATAAGTAGAGAGATGAAATATATCTATCTATGAAGCCTGAATTTTCATTTAGATAAATGACTATTCTAAATAAACGCTGTCAAATTACATTTCAAGAGTTTTTGTTCTCATATGTAAATAGTGAGGAGAGGACTGTTAATATGTCCACTCCAAGAAGAACTCTGTAAAAGGTGACATATATTTATTACATTACCTACAGAAGTTTCAAATAGAAAAGCAGTTCAGCTAATGACAATAAAGTCTTAACTTTGTTCTTCACAGGATTTATGGAATCAAGGTGAAGCTATAGAAATTTTATTCTACTAATGTAAAAAATCTGACTTTATTGTGAATGCTACTGTAAATTCAGTTAAAAGTCCAATATGAAAGATAAAATTCTTTGTGTAGTAACACAAAATTTTTGATGGAGCTCAGCAGTGTAGTAAAAGCAGTGTTCTAAGAACCTATGAAGAAAAAATGTACTTGGAATTGGTTGGGAAACACAAATAATTCATGAATCTGGCCAAACTGGGGGAAATACTCTGTTAATAAAAATTGAAGAGAAAGATGTAAAATTTTATATACTAGGAAATATATCATTGACCCACAATTTTTTGAACCAAACTGATGTTAAACACTGCAGCATGATAACATAACATTTACTCTTCAGTGGTCATCTTTGATCTGATTTTAGAAATTTTGAAGCCTTTGTGAATGAACTACTTTGTAAATAATTGTCGATCTTCAACATGGTATCAAATGTTTTGTAAAAGATGTATCTACATTGTGATGGCGTTTTATTAAAAAAGGAATTGGAAAGTTGGGCTCGGTGGCTCATGACTGTAATCCCAGCACTTTGGGAGGCCAAGAGGGGTGGATCACTTGAGGCCAGGAGTTTGAGAGCAGCCTGACCAACATGGTGAAACCCCATCTCTACCAAAAAAGTACAAAAATTAGCCGGATGTGGCGGTGTGCACCTGTAGTAGCAGCTACTCGGGAGGCTGAGGCAGGAAAATCGCTTGAGCCCGGGAGGTGGAGGTTACAGAAAGCTGACATCACACCACTGCACTCCAGCCTGGGTGACAGCAGTGAAACCCTGTCTCAAAAATAAGCAAATAAATAAGTAAATAGGAATTGAAAATCTTTAGTACATATGTACAATTAGCACCAAAGGCTTCAGGTGTTGAAACTTAGACAAATTGCAATTGTAGAAAACAAAGCTTGCAGACAGATGGTTTTAATGTTTATCTCTAATGCAACAAGCTTAATAATGAATATTACATGATGTAAAAGATTTAATTATGAGGTTTCATAATATTCTGAATTTTAATTGCAGCTTTGTAAGATCCTGAGGAGAGGACTCAGTTGAGCTACGCCTAAACTCCTAAGATATGGAAGTGGTTAGATAATAAAAACATAGTAAAAGTTTCAGGACATCATAGATTAGCAGTTTAAAATCTCAACTACATTTCTTCATGCATTAAGTATAAATTACATATATACTTAAAACAAACTTTTTGTCTCAAATTTGTTATCAGCAATTAGTTCATGAAGTTTGTATCCCTGGAAGTTCAATTTTTCATTTAACAATCATTTGCCAAGTTAGCATTTTACATTTAAAACTGCTGTGACTATTCTATTTACTATGTAGACATTGAAAATCAATGAAGGATGCTAAAATATATATAGCCTGTAACTAAAACCAGTTGTTAATTTATCAACATAAAAAAGTTTAAGTACTACCATGTAAATGAAAAATATATTAAAATAACACGTTATATATAAAAAGTAAAATATAATGCACAAAACCCAATGATTCTTGTGATCAGCAACCAAATATGTGTATCATTCGCTTTTCCACATTTTGTTTGAATTTTATTTCAAGGTTGAGTTGCAGCATGTTCCAGGATGAATAATGTAAGATCTTCCTTAGAACTTAACGTATGGAAGTGAAAATATTGTGATTTTTGGCTTCCATTACAAACATCATGTCAATAAACTTAATAATATTTCAATTTAAACATTCTGAAAAAACTTAGATTCATATATACTTTTAAAAAGATTATAAATGGAATGCCTCTATGAGAATTCTCTTTTCATCATAAGAGTGCTAAAGCATACTGAAAGAAAAAGGTTTAGATGTGATTTATAGACGTTTTCTATCAATGACAACATAGCTTCTTGCATAACAAGACAGTTCTAAGAATTAATCCCAGATTTTCATATCTGTGTTTAAAAAGGATACAGAAGTTGATAAGAGGGAATTGAAGTACAAAACATATTAAGATGTTAAAAAAAAAAAGAAGGAAAAAAAAGAGGTTGTAAGAGCTTGGTGCTCATGACCAAGAAAATTACATGTATGGATTCTATGGAAATCCAAAAATTTGAATTTCTCTGCTTTTTTCATTATATTTGAGGGATGGTAGAAAGGAACTACCAACAACAGTGGTAAAATAAAGTAATTATTTTCAAAGCTAAGGGCTTAAAGTTCCAAGTAATATGCTAGTTGAAGTTATAAATGAGACAGTTTGTAAAAATGGAAAATGGAAATATTATTATGGCCAGCACAACTTTACAAAAGTAAATCACTTTAAACTGAATTCATTTTTTTGATAGACTTATTAGCTTGGTAAGACAAAGAAATAGAGTTGAGATCTGTATATTTCACTTTAATAAGACAAACTCATAAATGAACATGATATATAAAAATAAATATTTGGGGAAATTCATTGTAGAAGGATTAGACTGGTCTGTGTGGCTAAAAGATTAAAATTTGGACTAGTGAGTGAAAATCAAGGCTCACTGTAATGAAGACTAGGTTTTCCACAATAAGATCATGATCAACTAATCATAGCTCAAGTCATATAAGGTCCTCATCAGTGGATGTGTTCAAATACAGGGTCAAATAATAATAATAGAATAAACTTGTGCTGTAAAAGAATCTATCAGTTATCTATTGCCATGATTGTTGCCAAATGTCTTATATATACAGAACATGTCCTGTATTTAATGATTTTTATCCTGTGTCCTGTTCTTACTTTGACAAGATACCCTAAATATCCTTTATTTAGCTTGTGTTGAAAAAAATTACAAAAAAAATTAGAGAGCAATGTTTCTGCCACAGTAAATGGTGTTTAAATCACTTAAATGCCAACAGTAGTTGAAACCAATACTCCACAAATGAACTCAATTGCAATTCTAGACAACACACAGACTGCGTTGTACTCCAATGACCATGTTTCTGAAACTCAACCAGTCAATAGCAGCCTTCCTCCTGTTACCACGCTAACATAGCTGAAAGCATCGAAACCATGCCCATTTCTGAAAGTCCACCAGTCTCCAAATAGCAAGCTTTTCAGAACCTTACAGAAGATCAGTTCTGGCTTTGTAGTCATACCTCACAAGTACCGTTCTCTGTTGAGGCAAACAGGAAGTTAATTATTTTTTGCATGAGATATCAAGTTCATCTATTGTTAGTTTTCAAACTTGCAAACGTTTAGTGGTTCAATCGCTGATTACAGTTGGTAATGAGTTTGCATTCATGAGTAATAGACACACTGTTGTGGCTGTAAAACTATCAAATGAACTCTTTCCAATTCATGTAATGATTGCTATTATTTACTTTTATGTGTGCATATTTGTACCCAAAATGCAAGAGTAAATTTTATGATAAATTATCTGAACAATAACGTTTATTAAAATGCAGCCATAAAAAAGGATGAGTTCATGTTCTTTTCAGGGACATGGATGAAGCTAGAAACCATCATTCTCAGCAAACTAACACAGGAACAGAAAACCAAACACCGCATGTTCTCACTCATAAGTGGGAGCTGAACAATGAGAACACATTGGACACAGGGAGGGAAACATCACACACCAGGGCCTGTCGGGGGTTGCAGGGCTAGGAAAGGGATAGCATTAGGAGAAATACCTAGTGTAGATGACGGGTTGATGGGTACAGCAAACCACCATGGCATGTGTATACCTATGTAACAAACCTGCACGTTCTGCACATGTATCCCAGAACTTAAAGTATAATTAAAAAAGAAAGAAAGAAAAAGAAAAAGAACTCTTGAAGCTCATTGAGTAGTATGCATTTGTTAATTCAATGTTGAAAATAATGGAAACTTACATATAAGCCAGCATTTTCCAGCTATATCTGCAACTAGTACCAAAGTGATAAACAATATTTTTTATGAAGACAAATTCAGATAAAGAAGATAAGTTGGAAGAAGATTATCCTTCCATATTGGATATTTTCAACAGTCTTTCAGCCCAAATGGCTAAATGAACTACTACTGAAAGAATTTTCTGATTCCCAAACTTCAAGAACATTTTCAAGTGCCCAGATGAAATCTACCACAGTTAAAGAAAAATAAGTACTAACTCCAATTACTATCACAGAGATTATAAAAAATATAAATGCCTTGCCTTTTTACAGCATAACCATGGATGCAAGTAATCACAATACAGAAAACAATTTTCCCTTGGTTCATACACAATTTTTCTTGTGAAAAATTCTTGCTTATAAGATGAAACTTAAGAAACAATAGAAAATTTTGCAGAAACACCTAGTGAAGACAAATGTACTGCCACTGTATAAAAGTGATGCAAGTATACATTTGGTGAATGTTTGCTTAAAGGTAAAGACAGTGTTTCTTCAAAGCCGAAGCTAAGCATGAATGATTCTGTGAAAGGTGTTGGCTATCTTGTCCATATTCTCATTAAGCTCTCAATTATCATTAGATATTTTTATGTTGAAATTAAAGTAATTGTTATAAAATTATTCCTTTACTTCAGTGTTTATTCTGTTTAAACTGAATGATTTACATTGGCGGTATTTTTTAATTCTCTCACATTCAAACCCTGCTGACTCTCTTTAACAAATGTAGTTGAGAGAATCTTCAGTTTTTTTAAATCTCTAAAATCATATTTCACTTCTGAAAAAAAGGCCTCCAAAATTATTGTTGACATTTTAAATCCATTAAGTGAAGTCTAGATAAACTCTTTAGCAAAATAATTATGCAAATTAAAAGAAGAGTAAACAGTGTTATTGAAGTACTCCTTTGCTTAAACGAACTTCTTGAATGTGGTAAAGAAAGAATTTTGAAAAATATATCAATTTAGGTGTGAGAGCTATTTTTAAAGCAGGCAACATCACTTACCAACAGGAAAATAAGCTGTGATTTGATGTGTAAAATTGTTCAGATATTTCTCATGACTATCTTTTGAAGTAAATTTAATTATATTTGATTTTGAGTAGATTTAATTAAATAATTTAATTCTTATATATGGATGTTAGTAAATACTATTACAGCACGAAAACACGTGAAATAATCATGTGTATTGTTGAATATAACAACGTTCTTTTTGTTAGTGGACAGCCTTTTAAAAATATATTAATCAAGATATGCAATGTAATTCTAAAGAATAAAAAAATTGACATAAAAAACATTTTTATGTGCTTCAACAAATCAAATTTGAAAATCATTTATCACAGTTGTCAACTTTCCCCAGTATGTGTTCTGTAAACCAACCTATAATGCTAATGTTGCGTGCATTTTCTCATTAACGTTCAATGAATCAAATAACAAAATAAGTTAGATTTAACTATTGTAGAAGCTATGTTATTATGTAAATGGAACATAGACTGCAACTACAAAAAATCTGATGAGCAAATTATGCAAAAACAAGGAACTGTTTATTGAGCCAAATCATGACAAAATCATAGTTTAAGAAAGAGGTATGTAATTTAAATACTTATAATTTATTTCCGATAAATAAAAAATAATTTTTAACATTTTATGTCAATGTAATATATCTTATTAGAAATAATTTAGATTAACCTCAGCATCCTGAATTTTACTTATTAAATATAGCAATCCTAATTGCCACAAATGACAACACCTCAGTGCCATATAACAATAAAAACTGTTTTTCTTGGGAATTGTGAGACTGCAGGTCAGTTGGATGGTGCTGCTCATTTGAGGCAGGCTTGGCTAGTCTTGGCTGGGCTTTTTCCAGCATCTACAGTCAGTCACTAAAGGTAAGGGACCAGCTGTTCAGGAATGACCTCACTAGTCTGTATGGCTGACAGCTAACTGGTGACTGCAGGTATGCAGGTGACTGGGCTGCACGATTCACATTATTCTGCAGGATAGCCTTGACTGGTTCGCATAGCAGCTAGGAAGGTTTCAAATAAAAACAGGGCAAGCACACAGGTCTCTTAACTTGCATACTATAAATTCCACTGCATTCTATTAACCAAAACAAGTCCCGAATTTTATCTAAACTCAAGAAATAAGGATATCGACTTTACTCCTTGAAGCCACTGCAAAGGGCATAAATATAGAAATAAATGTAGAATTGTGGTCATTTTTTAAATCAGTCTACCACACAAGGATTCAAGCTGTTTATCCCTAAAAAATTTTTTTCCTTGTAAGTCCATTCACTTTCGAATTTTAAAATGTTCTTGACTGAAAGGTAAATTGAATATAAATTAATGCTTTAAAAATTGACTTGGCTATTAATCACTGATTTTGAGCAAATTTCTTCACTGGTGTATTTTATAATGTTAATTTCACATATTAAATAAAGACTATACAACCCCAATATTTCAAACATAAGTAATATGATTTGAGCTAAATGCTTTTTCTCTTCTATTTTTTAGCAATTACTTTTCTACACACTTGTTTTCAGTCTAAACCGATGCAATCCATTCAATCCTAATGTGTTCTCCTTATGGGCCTTTCCTTACAGTTTCCACAAAAATTTCTTCATTTTAAATATAATAAATAGGAGAAATTTTGATAAAATGCCCGTTATCTCTCAGATTTTTTCTTTGGCTCTTCATCTCTTAGACGCATGTAATAAAATATAGAAAGATTATGATAAATAAAAATACATGGTCAAATAATGTAATCAGCAGAATGTATGCAGAGCATAGTGGGGAGTAGAGGTGGCATTCTGTATTTGCCTCTATGGCTCCAGGAGATACCTCATAGATCTTGTAGCTTGAAGACTTTTTTTGTTAATGTTATTTACACTCCCACAAAAAATGAATATCCAAAACTATAAGGGAAAATAAAAATGTTTCCCTTCCTGGTAAGACAAAAAATATAATACAATCTAAAATTACATTTTCCTTTAAATCATGATCTTAAATGATGTTTCCCGCATTTCATACATTCTCTTGACTTGTTTGTATTTTCTTCTATGATTAGATACAAAATCAATAGGACTAAGTTCTATAAGTATGTAGGTGGGACTAAAAATTTGCAACTTCTGGTGAACTTAATAATTAACAATTAGGCATTAATCATCAAGTATTATTTTACATAGAATCTGTGAGAATTCTATTTAAATAAGTAGCATTGGCACTTCAATATTTTTTCTGTGTTACATTCTTTGGATAACAAAACAAATAAGATGTAAAAAATGTCACATTCAAAAATTGACCAAGCAGATACTTAAATACAGATGCGAGATGATCTTGAGGAATGAACCATTGCCATCACCACGTATTGAAACCAATTGGAAATGCATCAGCTAATGTCTAAACTGCATGTGATTTAAAATCAATACATATGAAAGTTGAGATCTGTGTATTATTTAATAAAATAACATTTCTTGTTTAAAGGCATGTAATTTTTTCTAAAACAATGGTTATCATCTTAAGAAGACTGAAGGACCTTACTCCAGAAATTTTGATTTTGTAGGTCTGCAGTGGTGCTTGAGAATTTGGTTTTTTAACGAGTTCCCATGTAATGATGCTGCTGCTGTTCCAGAGACCAAACTGAGAATTTCTGATTTAAGAGAGACTGGGGAAATAGTACAAAAATGATATCACCTGTTATTTCTGAGTATTAAGTCTACCGCCTCTTCAGATAAATTATTCTCATTTCTAAGCAACTTAATAAAATTATTCTAGTTTCTAGACAACTTAATAAAACTATCAGTACCAATCTGAAAATAGACACTACTATTAAATATTACATAACCTAAGAGAATATTTTAACCTTTTCCTTATAGCAGGTTGACATACTATCCCTAACTCATTCTTACTTGATAATTTCAGATATTTGGCACTCTTTTGAACTTCTTTATTTAGGTTATAATTTAATTTAAGTATTATCTCTAGTTAACAAATTCCACTTTTTTAAAGGGTTAGGGAGGTATTTGTGAGCACTCTTGCTACACACAAATATCTATTCATATCAGTTGTTCTCATTGCTCAGTTAGGGAGAACAGTTTTGCCACCTCTTCTGTACACTCAACACAGGAATGTACATATTATAAACACTGAAGTCTTCTCAGTCATCATAGCATTGGATTTATTCACTCGAGGATTTGGGAAACAGAAAAATGTCCATGCCTACTCAATTTTATGTCACCACAGAAGGTCTTCTTGGGGAAAACTGGTAGTATCTTTCCTATGGCCCACCATTAATTTTAGTATTTTCTTACATCTCACCAGTCTGAAAATTATTAAGACAGTGAGCGTACTTAACTCTGAAAAAACCAAAGTTATATAAGCATGTTTATGTTTCTATAAAATGTATGTATGAAAAATCCGTAACTCTTTTTGTAGCTTAGATTTCTGCCACAAGAATGCTTTACTTTTCCTTATGAGGGGCAAACTAAAAAGCAGTGGTTTTCTCGCATATAGAAGTTAGACTGTTTTCTCAGCAAAAATACTCAATAAAGAAATGTAAATTGATTTTATTCCATAAGTACATACAAAAGTTATATTGATTTAATATCTATTCCCATAGAGAAGTAGTTTGTTGGGTGTCTGGAGAGTCTGGTGGGGAGAAAGGTTATTCAAAAAATTGTTTCAGCCAAAATTTTCCTTCCCTTTTTTTTTCTTTAAAAGGAAAGCATTTAGAGAAAAGTAAAGTGCAGCAAGGGAGTTGGCCCAGTTGCTGCAAGCTTCACCCCTAGTGAATGTTTTATCTACAGAGCTCTTGCCAAGTTTCCTACTGTCAAAGAAGCCCTGAAATATGAACCTTTAAGTCAATTCATCAGAAAACAAATATTACATATAAATTAGTTTGAGGAAAAGAAAATCATATACATTCTTTAACTTCCATAGTTATTTTGAAACAAAACAAACCTTTTGCGAAATTATGTAGCAAGCACACATAATTAGTACTTTTTAGGTCTTAATATTGAATTTATATTTCTAGATGAGATTGAATTAACTTTGTGTTTCTCAAGTTTTCTAGCTTTATATATTGTAACTTTAAAAATACATTTTAAACGCTGCATTTATTTCTAGAAGGTTTTGATAAAGACAAAAGAAATTTTTGAAAGTTAGTATATTATACTAGAGGGACATATTAAAAATAGAATGAAAAACAATGGAATTTTCAAGGGCTGTTGAGAAATAAAACTTGTAGTTTTAAGTTTTTCTTAAGCTTTTTAAAAAGTTTTTGCATTAATAACAAATGAAATATTTTTCTTGAAAATATTCCAATTGGCAGAAAACCCAAATCTACAGAACAACTATCACTATTATGATACCAGCTATGAAGATTTTACTCTCTCTGAATACGCGGAGCTATGTTAGTACTTCATAATCCCCAACATTCACACAGTGGGCACTACATTACAGGGAATATTGTAAGCATTTTTACATGTGTTAATTTTCCACTATCCTATGTATAAGTGACTATTTTTTAAATGAGTAAACTAAAGTGCATGGAAGTTAATTAGCTGAAGATGATATAAGTGTAGTTTACATTATTTTATATGTTGCTATTTAAAATCATAATGTGCTATGCACGGTAAACATGGAGATCTGCTGTTCAGATTCCACTAAAAAGAAGTAGTAGGCACAGCTACTAGAAAAGCACTGGGAAGGCAGACAGCCTTCAGCTGGCAGTACTTACAAGGATTGCCTCAGTGCAGAGAGCAGCACCTTCCCCAGGGTGGTCTATATCCAATGAGTAAAGAAGGAAAGGGTAAAAACACTGGTCATTCCATCTAAGATGGGCTAACTCTGCCTGTCTGTATTAGCTCCAGAGGCTAGTGTTAGGCTTACGTTACACTCCGACTACTCCTTTTATCCCATCCTGCTTCCCTTCCCTCCCTTTCACAGGTATTAATTCCAAGAATATTTCCTAATAAATATCTTGCACATTAAACTGCATCACAGTACCTGCTTCCCAGATAACTCAACCTAGAATGATATTTCTGCATAATAATTAAATACATTTGCATCTATGTTACACATTTCTAATTACTCTACATAATATTGTAATAAACATCCTTGTAATATATTTATAGATATTGGTGAAAAATTCCTGTTCAAATGTGTCTGATATTTTTTATTTGATGCCTAATTTTGCTTGAGTTTAGGATTATACTTCTTATCCTAAAAACTCATTTTTATATATTGATTTACATATCTTGATTCACAACAGCTCTCTAATTATGTATTCCTACCAAGTCTAACAGCAAATATTCTAAGATTGATGGTTTTCTATTTTCTATAGTGCTGTATCCTCCAGTAATAGTGAGTAACCAGTATTAATTACCACTGCATCAACTATCTAAATCACCTTCCCAAACTCCTGAGTTAGAAATCCACTCCAAATGTTGCAATATTTATTGTCATAAATCGTTTCTAACTGTTACATAGACCTTAGGGTCATTTTAATTTTCCGTCAATGATATAGGTGTTTTGTAATTTCCCTCCAGCAAAATAACAATGCAGTACAATTTTTCTTGCTTACTTTTTTGAAATGGATGTAATAGTGTAAGATATTCTCTTTAACATTTTCCTATTTGATGAATTGAAGAGGTTCAGGTTATTGAAGAGTTAGTTATCCAGTACAAAGATCATTCTCCTGTGTACTTCTATTACTACTTTTTAAATATTTCATTGTTCTGTAAATCCTCTACTTCTTTTTGAGCTAAGAAAGGAGTAAGGGAAACAGGAAACAAGAATTCAAGCTACAGACAGAAGTTCACCTTCCGATAAAAAAATTTGGTGAAAGGACACAACAAAATCCAAACAATAAGTAAAAATTAATATTTGAGATTTCTCAATGACTTTTTATACACATGACATATATCCATTATTGGGACAAATATTCCATTTAAGGTTAAAATAAGAAATATTTTTATATTTTATATCTTGGACAGACAACCATACTTTTAGAAAAAAATACTGAGAACTGTGAGTTTTCATAATCAGTTAGTGGCAGAGATAAGATTTGAATGGAAGTATATTGGTTCCTAGCCCAGTGTTCTGCCATTAGCCAATCAATGTTGCACGGGCTACCTAGACATAATTTGTTATTTGCTCTTCTATACAGTATAAACTAATAGTTTTTTAAAAAATTTATAAAAATATTTAGGCAGATATTCTTATATGGGATGATCTACATTTCTACATCGAAGATGTCACCACAAACATAATTCATGCTAAAATTAGTTTTATTCTGTGTTGTAGACAGAATCCCCTCATATATATATTTGTCCAAATCCCCAAAATGTGTGAATATGTTATTTTACATGGCAAAAGGGACTTTACACATGTGATTAAGATAAAGGATTTTGGGTGAGGGGATTATCCTGGATTCCCAGGTGGGCCCAATGTAATCACACAGCACTTTAGAAGAGGCAGAAAGTGTAAACTCAAAGAAAAAGATAAGCAGATATCACAGTGAAAGGGAGAGAGAGAAAGAGAGAGAGGAGAGAAGAGATTTGAAGATGCTATGTTTGCTTGATTTTAACCCATAGAGATGCATTTTCAATTTCTAACTTCTAGAATCATAAGATAATAAATTTGTTATTATTTTTAAGCAGTTAAGTTTTTGTTAATTAGTTAATCAGCAATAGGAAGCTAACACTCTCTGCTTGTCTCTCTGATATACTATGCAGGTGCATGAGATGAGTAGCACTAGAATAGCTCACTTTTGTTGTTATGCTTTGAATGGAGATAAGTATTTGTCGCAACTCCACAAAATTTGGGGTTAATTTTTCCTGTTAAAAAAGTTTGAGAAAGCAAATTTTGCATTTCTAACAAAAATTACTCTGAGATTTTTCATGAGCATAAGTAGCTCTCAGCTACATTTACTTACCACAGTTTGGAAAAACAATTACCAATATTTATAGGAGAATGCTTCCATCATTTAAAGTGCAAAAGAAGTTTGGATGAGCAGGTAATGTGGTGGATGCTATAATGTGCCTCCAGATTCTCCTTCTGAGAAAGAGTTGCTGCACTAGCTTCTGGGGATGCTGACAACTCTTCAGGGACTGCCTGAGCTGCAGGCCACCTCAACCAAGGTCATGCCCTTTCTCACAGCAGCCCACACAGAAAGACTGGTCCCTGTAAGGAAATAAAGGACCAGCATCTCAGCCCAAAAGGAGACAATGCCAAAGATCATTCTAACACCTAAAGCTCCCACTGGGGTCAGCTGCGACTGTCACTAGCTTGACTTTTCTCTCTACTCACTCTTGCTTTCTTCCCTTCCCTTTCCCAGGTGTTGATCCCAAGAGCCTTCCTTAATAAATATTGTGCAAAATAAACTCCTCCTCAAAAATCTACTTCTCTTAGAATCCAGACTAGAAGAGACAAGGTTCTTTGAAACCTGGTTCCACCTGTGCCACTAAACATTTGTGAGTTGAAGAACAAGTCATCCTTTCAGTCGCTCAGATGACACATCTATAAGATGAAAGAAACAAAACACACTAAAACCCTTTGATTCTTCTCTCATTCTAATCTTACATGAAAAAAAAATAGTTAAATACTTCTGCTCTTTTAATGCAGCTAATTCCAGTCCTCTTTTCTGCTAGACCAAGACCATTTTCTCTCTCCTTAATACACATTAATTTGCCTCTTATATTAGTAAACATCTAGGATATACATCTTGGCATTCTCACTTCTTATATAGTTTATCCCACTCTACACTGCTTCCTTAGCCAACTAGAACCTACTGCTACTACTTTTTCTGATCTTCCTTCAAAAGTCTCATGATGTGTCCTTTAATATGTACTCCATGGGGACACCGTTACTTATACAGTTACATATATCATCTTTAAAGAAAGTCAACATTCTTGTACTTGACTCTGCCAGAGACAAATTCTGAGTTTACAGGATGAATAAGTCAGTGACTCCAGAGAGATTTGTGGATGTTTAGTTTCTCCCTTGCCCTGGTCCAGACTGAAATAAAGTTTATGTTTCTCGGTTAGAGAATCAGGCATTTTTCAGTTAAAGTTCCTGATAATTAAAAAGAATTTAGGGAAAAAAAACAGGCTAATCGGATTCCCCCAAAATTAATTTTAGGGCAGCCAAGAAGGCCAGTTAAAAATAGCAGCAAAATAAAGAAAAAAAGCCTGACTCATTATGATAACTCCTCCTTTCTTATCCTCTTAATTCAATGTGTGTATGAAAATTAAGAAAAAAGAACTATTTTCCAGTCTCACCTAAAATAATTTCTAAAAATAAAACTATGTAAAACCTAGGGCATTATAAATCTACTTGAACAACAATTCTTAAAGTTGCTTTTAAGCACATTGAAAAGCACGAATACTGGGCGAAGCCAAGATGGCCAACTAGCAGCAGCGTGATGGGAGACACTCACCAAGAAGAACCAAAGCAGTGTGCGAATCCTGCACCAGCAACCAAGGTATCCAGGTTCTGTCATCAGGACTGATTAGATGGTTAGTGTGACCCACGGAGAGGAGAGAAGAGCAAGGTGGTGCGTGAGCCACACAGGGCAGCGGAGCCCCTACCCCCAGCCAAGGGAGCTGGTGAGTGAGAGTGGTACCCAGCCAGGGAAACCATGCTTTTTCCTTAGAACTGTGCAACCCACAGATCGAAAGATCCCATTGGTGAGCCCACGCCACCGGGGCCTTGCGTCCCAATCACAGAGCCTTGCAGATTCTCAACCTCCTCTCAGCTGGAATCTACCTAAAACAACAGGGCTCCCTGAGGGAGGGGCAGCCATCACCACTGCTGCTGCCTGCTAGGTCAACTGAGCTCCCTGGGGGAGGGGTGGCAGCCATCACTGTGAATGTTAGCTTCCTAAGACACTAAATTCCCAAGGGAAAGGGCAGCAGCCATCACTGTATCTCAAGGATGCACTTTTCCTCTCCTGGAGCTGGGGAAACTGGATAGCTTGGTCCAAAGAGGTATTCTCCCACAGCACAGCACACTGGCTGTGGCACCCCATGGCCACACAGCCTTTTAGGCCAGACCCTGACCCATTCCTTCTCACTGGGTGGGGAGGCAGGAACTCCAACAACTCCAGCGAAGGGCTCAGGGACAGAACTCTGATCTCCCTGGGCCTGAGCTCCTAGGAGAAGGGGTAACCATAGCCTCCATGGACCAGCAGACTTAGTCTTTCCTCCTGCAAGCTCTGAGGAAGCCGGGCAACCCTGACAAGTGGGTTTCCCCCCAGGGCAGCACAACTCGTCCACCAAGGGACAGCCAAAATGCTTCATTAAATGGGTCCTTGTTCCCATGCTCTCCAACTGCATGAGAACCCCCAACAGGGGCTGCCCAACACCTTATACAGGAGCATTCCTACTGGCATCATGTCGGTGCCCCTCGAGGTCAGAGATCCCAGGGGAAGGAGCAAGCACCTGTCTTTGCTGTTCTCTAGCCTCCTTAAGTGACATATCTAGGTGCAGGTGCAAGAGTGACCCAGATGAACAGGGCCCGAAGTGAACCCCCGGCAAACCCTACAGAAGAGAGACCTGACTATTGAAAGAAAAACAAACAAACAGAAAGCAACAACAGCATCAACCAAAAAAAGTCTTCACAAAAGGCTCATCCAAGGATCAGCAGCCTCAAAGATCAAAACTAGACAAACTCATGAAGATGAGAAAGAATCAATGAAAAAATGCTGAAAACCCAAAATGTCAGAATGCCTCTTGTCCTCCAAATGATCGCAATGCCTCTCCAGCTAGGGTACAGAACTGGATGGAGGATAAGCTAGATGAATTGACAGAAGTAGGCTTCAGAAGGTGAGTAATAACAAACTTTGCTTAGGTAAAGGAGCATGTCCTAACCCAATGCAAAGGATCTAAGTACCACGATAAAAGGTTATAGGAGGTGTTATCTAGAATAACCACTTTAGAGAGGAACATAAATGACCTGATGGAGGTGAAATACACAGCACGAGAATTTCATGAAGCATACATAAATATCAATAGCTAAACTGATCAAGCAGAAGACTATCTTGCTGAAATAAGGCAGGCAGACAAGATTAGAGAAAAAAGAATGAAAAGGAATGAATGAAGCCTTTGAGAACTACGGGACTATGTAAAAAGACTGAACCTATGACTGAATGGAGCACTTGAAAGAGATGAGGAGAATGGAACCAAGATAGAAAACACACTTCAGGATATCATTCAGGAGAACTTCCCCAACCTAGCAAGAAAGGACAACATTCAAATTCAGGAAATCCAGAGGACGCAAGTAAGATACTCTATGAGAAGATCAACACTAAGACACATAATCCTCAGATTATCCAAGACTGAAATGAAGGAAAACATTTTAAGGGCAGCCAAAGAGAAAGGCCTATTCACCTACAAAGGGAAGCCCATCAGATTAACAGTGGATCTCTCAGCAGAAACTCTACAAGCCAGAAGAGAGTGGGGACCAATATTCAACACTCTTTAAAAAAAGAATTTTTCAACCCAGAATTTCATATCCCACCAAACTAAGCTTCATAAGTGAAGGAGAAAGAAAATCTTTTTCACATGGCATTTACTCAAAAATCTATCTCATAATTGGAAGTAAAACACTCCTCAGCAAGTGCCAAATAATTGAAATAATAACAAACAGTCTCTCAGACCACAGTGTGATCAAACTAAAACTCAAGATTAAGAAACTCACTCAAAACCATAAAACTACAAGGAAATTGAACAACCTGCTTTTGAATGACTCCTGTGTATATAATGAAATTAAGGCACAAATCAAGAAGTTCTTTGAAAACAATAAGAACAAATATGCAACATACCAGAATCTCTGGAATGCAGTTAGAACAGTGTTAAGAGGAAAATTTATAGCACTGAATGTTTACATTAGAAAGCTAGAAAGATCTCAAATAGACACCATAACATCACAACTAAAAGGACCAGACTGAATCACAGCCAAATTCTACCAGAGGTAAAAAAAGGAGCTGGTACTATTCCTTCTGAAACTATTCCAAACAATTGAAAAGGAAGGACTCCTCCCTAACTCATTTTATGAGGCCAGCATTATCCTGATACCAAAACCTGAAAGAGACACAACAAAAAAAGAAAACATCAGGCCAATATCCCTGGTGAACACTGATGCAAAATCATCAATAAAATACTGGCAAACCAAATCCAAGAGTACCTCAAAAAGCTTATCCACCATGATATACTCGGCTTAACTCCTGGATGCAAGGCAGGTTCAACATACACAAATCAATAAACATAATCCGTCACTTAAAAATGACAAAAACCGCATGCTTATCTCAATAGATGCAAAAAAGGCCTTTGATAAAATGCAACATCTCTTTATGTTAAAAACTCTCAATAAACTAGGTATGATTGAACATATCTCAAACTCATAAGAGCTATTTAAGACAAACCCACAACCAATATCATACTGAATGGGCAAAATCTGAAAGAATTCCTTTTGAAAACCAGCACAAGAAAAGGATGCCCCCTCTCACCACTCCTATTCAACATAGTATTGGAAGTCCTGGCCAGGGCAATCAGGCCAGAGAAAGAAATAAAGGGTATTCAAATAGGAAGAGAGGAAGTAAAATTGTCCTTGTTTGTAGATGACTTTATCTAGAATACCCCATCGTCTCAGGCCAAAAAGCTCCTTAAGATGATAAGCAACTTCAGCAAAGTCTCAGGATAAGAAATCAATGTACAAAAATCACAAGAATTCCTATACACCAACAACAGGCAGGCACAGAGCCAAATCATGAATGAACTCCCATTCATAATTGTTACAAAGATAATAAAATACCTAGATACAGCTAACAAGGGATGCCAAGGACCTTTTCAAGGAAAACTACAAACCACTGCTCAAGGAAATCAGAGAGGACAAAAACAAATGGAAAAACATTATATCCTTGTGGATAGGAAGAATCAATAACATGAAAATGGCCATACTGTCCAAAGTAATTTATAGATTCAATGCTATTTCTATCAAACTGCCATTTACATTCTTCACAGAATTAGAAAAAAAAACTACTTTAAAATCCATGTGGAACCAGAAAAGAGCCTGTAGAGAAAAGACAATCCTAAGCAAAAGGAACAAAGCTGGAGGCATCACACTACCTGACTTCAAACTACACTACAAAGCTACAGTAACCAAAACAGCATGGTACTGGTACCAAAACAGACACATAGACCAATGGAACAGAATAGAGACCTCAGAAATAAGACCACACATGTACAACTATCTGATCTTTGACAAACCTGACAAAAACAAGCAATGGGGAAAGGATTCCCTATTTAATACATGGTACTGGGAAAACTGGCTAGCCATACGCAGAAAACTGAAAAGGGACCCCATCCTTACACCTTATAAAAATTAACTCAAGATGGATTAAAGACTTAAATGTAAACCCAAAATCATAAAAGCTCCAGAGGAAAATCTATGCAATACCATTCAGGGTCATAGGCATGGGCAAAGATTTTATGATAAAATCACAAAAAGCATATGTAACAAAAGCTAAAATTGACAAGTGGGATCTAATTAAACTAAAGAGCTTCAGCACAGCAAAAGAAACTACCATCCGATTGAATAGGCAACCTAGAGAATGGGAGAACATTTTTACAGTCTACCCATCTAACAAAGGTATAACATCCAGAATTTACAAGAAACATAAACAAATTCACAAGAAAAAAAAACTCCATCAAAAAGTGGGCAAAGGACATGAACAGAGAGTTCTCAAAAGAAGACATTTATGCAGCCAATAAACATATGAAAAAAGGTCAACATCACTTATCATTAGAGAAATGCAAATTGAAACCACAATGAGATACCATCTCACACCAGTCAGAATGGTAATTATTACAAAGTCAAGAAAAAACAGATGGTTGTGAGGCTGTGGAGAAATCGGAGCGTTTTTACATTGTTGGTAGGAATGTAAATTAGTTCAACCATTGTGGAAGACAGTGTGGCGATTTCTCAAGGATCTAGGACGAGAAATACCATATGACCCAGCAATCCCATTACTGGCTATATACCCAAAGGAATATAAATCATTCTATTATAAAGATGCATGCACACGTATGTTTATTGAAGCACTATTCTCAATAGCAAAGACATGGAACCAACTCAAAGGCCCATCAGTGATAGACTGGATAAAGAAAATGGAATATTATGCAGCCATAAAAAGGAATAAGATCATGTCCTTTGCAGGGACATGGATTTAGCTGGAAGATAACATTTTTCAGCAAACTAACAGAGGCACAGAAAACCAAACACTGCATTTTCTCACTCATAAGTGGGAATCAAACAATGACAACCCATGGATACAGGGAAGGTAACAACACACACCAGGGCCTGCCAGTGGGACAAGGGGAGGGAGAGCATTGGGTCAAATAGTTAATGCATGCAGGACTTAATACCAAGGTGATGTGTTGATAGATGTAGCAAACCACCATGGCATACCTTTACCTATGGAACAAACCTTCACATTCTACACATGTATCCCAGAACTTAAAGTAAAATAAAATTTTAAAAAAGAAAAAGTACTAATACTTCTGTTTTAATGAACAAAACTAATATTATATTCTGAACAATAGCAAGTATTGAAAAATATTGATATAATTTTAATAAGTCATTTTTTCTAAAATATCCACATTTCCTTCATATGATTTTTCTATTTGATTAGATATATGTAAATTCATGTGGAAATATGCAGATGTCTTATACAAATAAATTGCATTAAAAATGACCATAGGATGTGGACTGAATTCTGTCTCTCCAAGGATTCATATGTTGAAGCCTGAACTCTCCATGTAATGAAATGTGAAGATTAGATCAGTAGGAGATATTTAGTTCATGAGAGTGGAGCCCTAATGATGGTATTAGTGACCTAATAAGAAGAACTTAGAGACATCTTTCTTCTTCTCTCTGCCAGTTAAGGATATAATAAGAAGCACGGTCTGCAAATCAGGAAGAAGGCCCTCACCAAGCACTGAATCTTCCAGCATCTTAATCTGAGATGTCCCAGCCTCCAGAACTATGAGAAATAAATGTCTATTGTTTAAGTCACTGAGTCTATGGTATTTAGTTATAGCAGCCCAAGCTAAGAACACCGAAATTATATATTTTCATAGTATGAATTAATTCTAATCACATGCACATAAATAATTTCTTCAGTTTATTAAAATTCTGCCAAAGTTACTTTTTCTTCATTAATTTAAGATGTCAAGATATCTGTAACACTTATATTTTTGTTCTGTTAGCCCATTTTGATCTATAGGAAGTTTAGGTTTTATTATTTTCAACTTTTATAGATTACTTAGTGTATAGCTTTCTAGCATTTAATCTTAAAGTTATAAAACTTCAAGAATTCTTACAATAAAAATCTGTCATTCGGTCTAAGCAACAGCAACAATATTCTGACATATGGTCACTTTTTCTATTAAATCTTATATGTAAGGCTGGGTACAGAGCCTCATAGCACTTTGGGAGGCCAGGGAGGGAGGATTTTGAGGCCAAGAGTTTGAAAGCAGCCTGAGCAGTGTAACAAGACCCCATCTCTTTAAAAAAAAGTTATATGAAAATATGTTAGCTCTTGTCTCATGAATTAATTTATAAATAGAAATAGTAATTATAAACTGTATTTTGTTGCCATTTACCAAATACACATTTTATTTGGATTGGCATTTAGTGTAAACAGCATAGACTTTCTAACACCAGATTATACATAAATGAATGATAATTTTAGCATTGTTTATAAAAGTAAAAAGAAAAAGAAAAAAGAGGGAAGCATGTCTACTTCCACCACTCACTCCTATAAAAATTATGCTATGATTAAAAACCCAAAAATCATAGGAAAAAAAAGAAAGGAAATGATAGCAACAAAATGTTGAAATCTAGAAAGCGTACACATGAGAAATAACTGCCCCAGCAGAAAAGACAAAGGTAAATCTAAAGTTAACAGTTGGGAAAATACTGCAGAAGATTTCAAGGCTCAAAGATTTGCAGGCACCTTGTGCCTCTATAAAATGTACTTGCAGGTGGAGTGTAAAGGGAAAGGCTTGAAAGAAGTTATTATATGAAGAGTTCCCAGTTCAATCACCTAATCCAATGTAATTAGGACGGTTGGTAAGACTTTTGTGAAATGTCTTTGGCTTATGACATATTAATTTAAAAGTTTTATAAATAAAATATATAGCATTTGAAATTTGTACATCATGAAAAGATTTACCCATAGACTATTTCCGAATGATAGTATCTGGTAGGCCCTGCCTAAAAGCCACTTCATTGTTAACTGCAACTACAAACATCATAGGTGCATTTGTTTAAGGCTTTATCTGCTGTCTACATAACGAGACAACTTCCTCTCTACCAACTAACAGAAGACTGAAAGCTTATTCTTTGGGAAAGTTAAGCTAGAGGGTCTCTTGATTTATGTCAATAGGCAAAGATGAGTGTAGAGTACCAAAATGAATACAGAAAGTTTAACAGAAAGTTGGCATAATGACTGAAAAGACCCTTCCTGCCCTATCCCCCACTTGAAACAGTTGTAGCCACACTTACATTCCCTTAAAATTTTATTTCTGGGTAAAATTTCTTAAGAGCAAATATTTATATAATATAACATTTGAAAATACCCAGTAAAGCAACAGCCGGGAGCCATTCTGCAGTAGATTATAAAAATAGCCATATAGTCTTCTCCTCCTTGCATCTTGCAGTGTAACATTGAAGATCTTCCCATTAAGACTTGGGAACAATTTCCCCAGCCTTTGAATCTATGTTTGCTATGGGATTTGCTTTGGCCAAAGAACATTCACAAACATGATACAAAATTGATGCTTCATAAACCCTTGCATACTGGGACTTGATCTCTTGATCTCTTGGAATCCTAAGGCCATCATGTAAACAAGTCCAATCTAACCTGCTGGACAAGGAGAGGAGAAAAACAAAGATTCATTAGCTAACAACCTGCCAACAACCACACTTAAGAACCTGTATCATCCAGCTACCAGCCAACATGACAGTTGATCACAGAAGCATGAGCTAATCCAGAGAGATCAGCTGGGCCAGTTCAGACTCCACCTGAACCATCATGAGCTAAATAAATGGATACTGTTTTAAGCTAGTCATTTTGAAGTTGAGTTGTGATACGGCAACAATGAACTGATAAACCAACTGACCAATCTACTGTAATGCCTACCATGTAATAAGATCGAATATTGAACATAAAATTTCCCACTGACCTTATGGAATCTAATTATTAACTAGAAAATTAAAGTACAGTCTTAACTCATATATGAGAAAAATAATAATATGACTGAGAACAAAACAATTTAAAAAACTAAACAAACTAGAAGTAAAAAATATCAGTAAAGAAAGAAGAATAAAACATTATGAAACTTAGTTATGTCTTTAGAGAGGTGAGAGAGATTTTGCTATATAACAAAAAAATTAGATTATAAAAATGGAGACTTCAAGAACAAAAAAAGATCTATTGGAAATTTAAAATGTGGCTGCATAAATGAAAAACTAGGTAGAAGTTTGGAAGATACAATTCAAAAAATCTGCCAGATAAAAATAATAAGACAAAGAGAAAAAAGGATAAGATTTTTTAAAATTTTTCTTTCCAACTTTTACTTTCACGGGTATGTGTGCAGGATGTGCATATTTATTACACAGGTAAATGTGTGCCATGGTTGTTTGCTGCACAAATCATCCTGTCACAAAAAAACCCTAAAATTTCTTAATAGTTAAGGACTTAGACCACACTCATCTTGCACTCATGATGCGCTGTCTTGCTTGTTTTCTTAGCAAGTAGCCTGCACCTGGACATATCTTTGTGATGTTTGAGAATAACTTCTCATTAAGCCTGATTCTCCACACCCACCAACTCATTTGGGAAGACAATATTTATAGTCTTGGAAACCGCATGCTAAAAGAGACATGGACAAAGTGAAGCATATGCACAGAAGAAGGACTTAGACTGTGAAGAGGCTGGGAACCATGCTAAATGAAACCAACCTATAGACCACTTTGTCACTTGTACAGCAGGGGGCAGCAGTATTAATGGAGTTGCCAGCTCTGCTAGGTTGTGAGGAGAGGGCATACACTGAAGATATCATACTAAGCTTCATAATTGTGTTTTATTAAAAGTTAAGGTGGAAGCTTTTACAAAAATCAAATCTGAAATTCAGAAGTCTTATTAAACACCGTTGGTTGGCGAGAATGTAGAGCAACGACATTTTCATCCGCTGCTGGTGGAATTGTAAACTGGTACCACCACTTTGGAAAGTGAATTGTCTGGTAAAGGTGATGATATATACCATCTGTGCATCCTTGCAATTCCCCTTCTAGAGAGCTCCATGCCCTAGGGAAACAAATGCACATATGCCCAAGAATATAAGTACAACAAGGTCCACAGCAGGATGGCTCATAATTGTTCAATGTCTGAACCAACCCAAATATCCATCATAGGTAGAATGGATAAATAAATTATGCTATGTTCATACAATGGAACATTACACAGCAATAAAAAAACATAGTTACAAGGAACGTGGATTTTATAACTATAATATACACATGAAGCAAGTTCAAAATAATGCATGTAGTATGATTGCATTTATATAAAGACCAAAATTTAGCCAAGTGAAATCATAATTTTTAGGAATGCATGCATAGGTGATGAAACTATAATATAGTGTAAAACAAGGAAATAATTATAATAAAAATCAGGATAATGGGAAGGGAGGATGTTATAATTGGTAAGAGACATACTGGAAACGTCTGGGGTCTGGTAATGTTCTATTGCTTGACCTGGGAGATATTATGTGGGCATTTGTATTATAATTAGCTGTTAATTGTACATTTATATTTTATTTGCTTTTCTGTATGTATGTTGTAGTTCACCAAAAAAAGTAAAAAAAAAAAATGTGACCTTTTGAACAAATGGTGGCCTATAGAGCAAATCATTAATAAAATTATTCTCTAGTGGACTTCTAGTAAGAAAGAAAAAAGAGAAAATAAATTTTGAGAATGTATTTGGATATGAATAATAAACATTTCAGAGAGAACAAATAGAGAAGAAATTATCAAAGAAATAATTCAATGTATTTTTAGAAGTTAGGAACATAAATTTCCATATTACAGCACAACAGTTTTAAAAAGGCCAACACAAGTACTATGATTTGTAAACTTACAATTCTAGAAACAAAGACAATATCTTAAGAGCTTACAGAGAGAAGAGGAAAAGAAAAGAAAGAGTCTATATGCAAAGTATCTGGAGTAAGTATGTTATAAGATTGTTAAAAGTAACTTTTTAGTTACATTATTAGCAATTTTGTTAACTAAGAGATTTTACTGAAATTTAAAAGCTAAAAATCATTGAAAGTTAAAAAGAACCAAAAGCTAAACACCTTAAACATTCTAAAAGGAAATGATTATCAACTAAAATTTTACACCTAGTGAACTTAGTTATCAAGTGTGAGAGGAGACTAATGACATTTTCAGGCATGTGAGATTTTAAAGTGTTTACTGTTCATGCAACTTTTCTTAGGAAGTTACTAGAGGAGGTGTTTCCTCCAAACACAAGAAAAAACAAAAGGAGGAAAAACATGGATTTCAGGAAACAATGGACCCATCCCTGGATGGTAGAAATTGTCAGCAGGCCTCCAGAGCAAGCAGGCAAAACTGGGATGGGAAGAGGGAGGAGAGGTCAAAGATAGGGATCAAAAAGAAGATGAAGTTGGTAGGCTATCAGATGGATGAATTTGGAACATGTGCAGGGGCATGAAAAAGAACTTTCATGTTTGGTCTGTGCACTCATGTGTTACGAAGTTGAATACATGTGAAATTGTAGTGAAAAAAATTATATAAAAAAATCAGGCTGTAAAAGCATTAAATTCACATTCCTCATAAAAGGGCATCTAAATACGATTTTGTTTTTACCATAAACTGTTTCTGCAGAGTTAATAAGACTATTGATTCTAATGCCTTTTCGCATATTTCAAATTCATGACGAAATAACAGTAGTGGCAGAGGGGAGGGGGGTTCTGTTGACTACTTATATTTAAAACTAGTCAATTATATTTATTTGGTTCTTCAACAAACCAAGAAGTTAATAAATACTTATTTTCCAAAAAAAATTAATTGTTATGGGTACGTGGTAGGTGTATATATTTATGGGGTATGTGAGATATTTTGATACAGGCGTACTATGTATAATAATCACATCAGGGAAAATAGGGTATTTATCCCAAGCATTTATCACTTCTTTCTATTATGAACATTCCAATTATACTCTTTAAGTCATTTTTAAATGAACTATAAATTATTGTTGTCTCCAGTCACTCTGTTGTGCTATCAAATAGTAGATCTTACTCATTCTATTTAACTATATTTAGGTACCCATTAACCATGCCCACACCGCCCCCCCCCACCACTACCCATCCCAGCCTCCATTCTACTCTCTATCTCCATGAGTTCAATTGCCTTAATTTTTAGTTCCCACAAATATTAAGAACATGTGAGGTTTGTCTTTCTGTGCCTGGCTTACATCACTTAACATAATGACTTCCATTTCCATCCATGTTGTTGTAAATAACGGGATCTTATTCTTTTTTCTGATAGTACTCCATTGTGTATAAGTACCTCCTTTTTTATTATCCATTCATTTGTTGATGGACACTTAGGTTGCTTCCAAATCTTGAGCATTGTGAATAGTGCTGCAGTAAACATAGGAGTACAGATATTCCCATGTTTGATACACTGATTTTTTTTTTCTCTTTTGGCAATATACCTATCAGTGGAATTGCTGGATCATATGGTGGTTCTACTTTTAGTTTTTTTGAGGAACCTCCATACTGTTCTCCATAGTGGCTGTACTAATTTACATTCCCACCAACAGTGTACCAGGGTTCCCTTTTCTCCATATATTTGCCAGCATTTATTATTGCCTGTCTTTTGGATAGAAGCCATTTTAACTGGGATGAGATTATATTTCATTGTAGCTTTCATTTTCATTTCTCTGATAATCAATAATGTTGAGCACTTCTTCATATATGTTTACCTTTTATACCTTCTTTTGAGAAATGCCTATTTGAGTCTTTTGTACATTTTTACTTGGATTATTATGATTTTCTTTGCTGTATAGAAGCTTTTTAACTTAAAATATCCCATTTGCCCATTTTCATTTTGATTTCCTGTGCTTTTGGGGTGTTACACACACAGACACACAGACACACACACACACACACACAATTTGCCCAGACTAATGTACTGGAAAGTTTCTCCAATGTTTTCTTTTAGTAGTTTTATGATTTCAGGTCTCAGATTTAAATTTTTAATCCATTTTGATTTGATTTTTGTTTTGTTTTGATTTGATTTTTATATGTATAAAGAAGTCTAGTTTTATTCTTCTCCATATGGATGTCCAGCTTTCCCAGCACCATTTATTGATGAAGCTGTCCTTTCTCCAATGTTTGTTCTTGATACCTTTGCTGAAAATGAATTCACTATAGATGTGTAAGTTTATCTCTGTGTTCCATGTGCTTTTCCATTGGTCTATAGGTCTGTTTTTATGCCACTACCATGCTATTTTGGTTACTAGAACTCTGCAGTATAATTTGAACTCAGGTAATGTGATTCTTCCAGTTTTATTCTTTTTGCTCAGGATGGCTTTTGCTATTCTGGGTCTTCTGTGGTTCCATATAAATTTTAGAATTTTTTTTCTATTTCTGTGAAAGAATGTCATTGGTCTTTTGATAGAGATTGCACTGAATCTGTAGATGGCCTTGGGTATTATGGACATTTTAACAACATTGATTATTCCAATACTTTAACATGAAAGTGTTTTCATTTTTGGTATTCTTTTCAGTTTCTTGCATGACTGTTTTATAGTAGAGGCTCCCCAACCCCTGGGCTATGGATGGGAGCCATGGCCTGTTAGAAACTGGGCAACACAACGGGTGGTGAGTGGTGGGTGAGTGAGCAAAGATTCATCTGTATTTATAGCTGCTCCCCATTGCTCACATTACCGCCTGAGCTCCAACTCCTGTCAGATCAGCAGCAGCATTAGATTCTCATAGTACCATGAACCCTATTGTGACCTGCCCATGTGAGCAAACTAGGTTGCATGCTCCTTATGAGACTCTAATGCCTGATGATCTGTCATTGTCTCCCATCACCTCCAGATGGGACCATCTAGTTGCAGGAAAACAAGCTCAGTGCTCCGACTGTTTCTACATTATGGTGAGTTGCATAATTATTTCATTACATATTACAATATAATAATAACAGAAATAAAGTACACAATAAATGTAATGTTCTTTAATCATCCCAAAACCATTCCCCTCACACCAGTCCATCATCATTATATTCCAGATCTTAGAGGACAGGCTTTCATCTTTTACCCTTTCAAGATATACTAGCTGTCTGTCTGTTATACATGACTTTTATTTTGTTGAGGTATGTTCCTTCTAGACCCAGTTTTTTGACAGGTTTTATCATGAAGTGTGTTAAATTTTATCAAATGCTTTTTTAACATCAGTTGAGTTTTCATTATAGAGAACTTTCTCTTCTTTGGTTAATTTTATTCCTAGGTATTTAATTTTATTTGCATCTATTAAAGTGGTATTACCTTCTTGATTTCTTTTTCAGATTGTTCATTGTTAGCATATAGAAATGCTACTGATTTTTGTATATTGACTTTGTATCTTACTTTACTGAATTTGTTTATGAGTTCTAATATGTTTTTGGTAGAGTCATTGTTTTTTCCAAATATACAATGATGTCATCTGCAAACAAGGATAATCTGAAGTCTTCCTTCCAATTTGGATGCCCTTTATTTCTTTCTCTTGTCCGATGACTCTAGCCAAAATTTCTAGTACTATGTTGAATAATTGGTGAAAGTTGGCATCCTTGCTGTGTTCCAGATCTTAGAGGAAAGGCTTTTCAGTTTTTACTCATTCAGTATTATACTAGCTGTCAGTCTGTCATATATGGCATTTATTATGTTGAGGTATGTTCCTTCTAAACCCAGTTTTTTAATGGTTTTTATTATGAAGTATGTTGAATTTTATCGAATGCTTTTTTAGTATCAGTTGAGATGATCATATAGTTTTTGTCCTTCATTCATGTATCACATTGATTGATTTGTGCATGTTGAACCATCTTCGCATCCCAGGAATGAATCCCATTAAGTCATGATGAGTGGTCTTTTTAATGTGTTCTTAAATTTAGTTTGCTACTGTTTTGTTGAGGATTTTTGCATCAACGTTCATCAGATAAATTGAACTGTAATTTTCTTTTTTTGTTTGTTTTGTTTTGGTCTGGCCTTAATATCAGGGTAATACTTGCCTCACAGAGTGAGTTTGGAAATATCTTTTCTCTTCCCCTGTTTTTTGGAGCATAGTTTCAGTAGGATAGGTGTTAGTTCTTTGTATGTTTAATAATATTCAGCAGTGAAGGCATTGGGTCCTGGGCTTTTCTTTGCTGGGAGACTTTTTATTATGGCTTTGATCTCATTACTTGATATCAGTTCATTCAGGTTTTGGATTTCTTCCTGGTTCAATCTTGGTAGGTTGTATATGTCTAGGAATTTGTATACTTCTTCTAGGATTTCCAATTTATTGGTATATAGTTGCTCATAATAGTCTCTAATGATTCTTTGAATTTCTATCAGTTATAATATATCCTTTCTCATCTCTGACTTTGTTTGATTCCTCCATTTTTTTCTTAGCCTGGCTCAACTAAAATTTGTCAGTTTTCTTTATCTTTTCCCAAAAAACTTTTAATTTTGGTGATTTTTTTCATTTTCTTCACTTCAATTTCATTTATTTCTGTTCTGATCATTGTTATTTATTTTCCTTTTCTAATTTGGAGTTTGATTTGCTCTTACTTTTTCAGTTCTTTAAGATACATTGTTAGGTTGTTTATTTGAAGTTTTTCTACTTTTTGATGTAGGAACTTATTGCTCTAAATTTCCTCTTGGTACCACTTTTGCTGTATCCAATAGATTTTCGTGTAGTGTATTTCCATTTTCATTTCTTTCAAGAAATTTTAAAATTTCTTTCTTAACTTCTTCATTGACATCGGTCTTGCAAGAGCATAATGTTCGATGTTCATGTGTTTATATACATACACATATATATACACACACCACAATGGAGCACCCAGATATACAGAGCGAATACTATTAGAGCTGAAGAGAGATATATACATATATACATATATACACAAATAATATATATACACAAACATATATAATACATATATACTTATACACATATAATATATATTACATATATACGCATATGATATATATGTGTGTACATATATGTGTGTATATATGTGCATATGTATATACACTCACCGTTTGGCCTTTCCCACCATCATAGCCCTCACCCTACAAGTCAGGGAATTCTGCCAGCTGCTAAGTATGTCTATGCCAATTATGCATTCTGGCACTTGGGAAATGACAACAGGATGAGTCCAGGGACTGACTGTAAGTCAGACCTGAGCTAAAACTTTATTAATTACCTGACCTCCATTAGCCCCTACTTTACCTGGAGGACCGCAATGACGTTTTGGGTCCACTGTAATCAACATCAGTTCAGACCCAGTGTCCAGTAGTCTCCGAAATGTCTGATCATTTCCTTTTCCCCAGTGCATGGTTACCCATGCCTCTACCTAGAAAAGTAGAAATTGAAAGCAATATTGCATCCCTATAGGAATTGTGCAAATTAGTGCCACCTTCAAGGACTTGAAAGATCCAGGAGTGGTGATTTCCACCATATCCCCATTCAACTCTCCCATTTGGCCTATTCAGAAGACAGATGGATCTTGGAGAATGGCACTGGATTATCATGAGTTTAACCAAGTGGTGACTCCAATTGTAGCTGCTGTACTAGATGTGGTTTCATTGCTTGAGCAAATTAACACATCTCCTGGTACATTGCATGCAGCCATTGACTTGACAAATATCTTTTCCTCCATTCCTGTCCATAAGGCCCACCAAAAGCAATTTGACTTCAGCTGGCAAGGCCAGCAATATACCTTTACTGTCCTACCACAGGGGTATATCATCTCTTTGGCTTTGTGTCCTAATCTTATTCAGAGGGACCTTGATCCTTTTTCACTCCTGCAAGATATCACATTGATCCATTACATTGATGATATTATGCAGATTGGATCCAGTGAGCAAGAAGTAGCAAACACACTGGACTTATTGGTGAGATATTTGCATGCCAGGGGATGGGAAATAAATCTAACTAAAATTCGGGGACTTTCTACCTCAATCAAATTTCTAGGGGTCCAGTGGTGTGGGGCCTGTTGAGATAGTCTTACTAAGATGAAGGATAAGTTACTGCATTTGGCCCCTCCTACAACCAAGAAAGAGACACAATGCCTAGTGGGCTTATTTGGATTTTGGAGGCAACACCTTCCTGATTTGGGTGTGTTTTTCCAGCCCATTTATTGAGTGACCTGAAAGGCTGCCAAGTTTTAATGTGGTCCAGAACAGGAGAAGGCTTTGCAACAGGTCCGGGCTGTTGTGAAAGCTGCTCTGCAACTTGAGCCACATGTCCCAGCAGATCGGATGGTGCTTGAGGTGTCAGTGGCAGATAGGGATGCTGTTTGGAGCCTTTGGCAGGTTCCCATAGGTGAATCGCCGTGGAGGCCTCTAGGATTTTGGAACAAGGCCCAGCTGTCTTCTGCAGATAACTACTCTCCTTTTGAGAGATAGCTCCTGGCCTGTTAATGGGCTTTTGTGGAAATTGGATGTTTGACTATGGGTCAAGTCACCATGCCACCTGAATTGCCTATCATGAACTGGGTGCTTTCAGAACCATCTAGCCATGAAGTGGGTTGTGCACAGCAGCATTCCATCATCGAATGGAAGTGGTGTATAGGTGACCGGGCTCGAGAAGGTCCTGAAGGCAAAAGTAAGTTACATGAGGAGGTGGCTCAAATGCCCATGGTCTCCACTTTTGCCACCCTGCCTTCTCTACCCCAGCCTGCACCAATGGCCTCATGGGGAGTTCCTTATGATCAGTTGACAGAGGAAGAGAAGACTAGAGCCTGGTTCACAGATGGTTCTGCACAATATTCAGGCACCACCCGAAAGTGGACAGCTGCAGCACTACAGCCCCTTTCTAGGACATCCCTGAAGGACAGCGATGAAGGGACATCTTCCCAGTGGGCCGAACTTTGAGCAGTGAACCTTATTGTGCAATTTGCATGGAAGGAGAAATAGTCAGATTTGCAATTATATACTGATTCATGGGCTGTAAGCCAATGGTTTGGCTGGATGGTTTGGGACGTGGAAGAAGCATGATTGGAAAATTGGTGACAAAGAAATTTGGGGAAGAGGTATGTGGATGAGTGGTCAAAAACTGTGAAGATAATTGTATCTCATGTGAGTGCTCACCAGTGGGTGACCTTAGCGAAGGAAGAGTTTAATAATCAAGTAGATAGGATGACCCGTTCTGTGGACACCACTCAGCCTCTTTCCCCAGCCACCTCTGCCATTGCCCCATGGACCCATGAACAAAGTCGTCATGGTGCAGGGATGGAGGTTATGCATGCACTCAGCAATGTGGGCTTCCACTCACCAACACTGACCTGGCTATGGCCACTGCTGAGTGCCTAATTTGCCAGCAGCAGAGACCAACACTGAGCCTTTGATATGGCACCATTCCTCGGGGTTATCAGCCAGCTACCTGATGGCGTGTTGATTATATTGGACCTCTTCCAACATGGAAAGGGCAGTGGTTTGTCCTCACAGGAATAGACACTCCAGATATGGGTTTCTCTATCCTGCACACAATGCTTCTGCCAAGATTACCATCAGTAGATCACAGAATGCCTTATCTGCTGTCATGGTATTCCACACAGCATTGCCTCTGACCAGCGCACTCACTTTATGGCTAAAGTGCAGCAGTAGGCTTATGCTCATGGAATTCACTGATGTTATCATGTTCCCCATTATCCTGAAGTAGCTGGATTGATAGAACTGTGGAATGGCTTTTTGAAGTCGCAATTACAATGCCAACTAGGTGACAATACTTTACAGGGCTGGGGCAAAGTTCTCCAGAAGGCCATGTATGCTCTGATTCAGCATCCAATATATGGTTCTGTTTATCCCATAGACAGGATTCATGGGTCCGGGAATCAAGGGGTGGAAGTAGAAGTGGCACCATTCACCATCAACCGTAGTGATCCACTAGCAAGATTTTTGCTTCCTGTTCCTGCGACATTATGTTCTGCTGGCCTAAAGGTCTTAGTTCCAGAGACAGGAACATTGCCATGAGGGGACACAATAATGATTCCACTAAAGTGGAAGTTAAGATTGCCACCTGGACACTTTGGGCTCCTCCTACCTTTAAGTCAAGAGGCAAAGAAGGGAGTTACAGTGTTGGCTGGGGTGATTGACCTGGACTATCAAGATGAAATCAGTCCACTACTCAATGTAGGTAAGGAAGAGTATGTAAGGTAAGGAATACAGGAGATTCATTAGAGTGTCTCTTAGTATTACTCTGCCCTGTGATTAAGGTCAATGGGAAACTACAACAGCCCCATCCAGTCAAGACTACAAATGACCCAGACCCTTCAGGAATGAAGGTTTGGTCAATCCACCAGGAAAAAAAAAAAAAAAAATACAACCACTGAGGTGCTTGCTGAAGACAAAGGGAGTACAGAAGGGGTAGTAGAAGAAGATAGTCATCAATACCAGCTATGACCACGTGACCAGCTGTAGAAATGAAGATTGTAACTGTCATGAGTATTTCCTCCTTCTTTTGTTAAAAACATGTTTGTGCATGTGTACACTTGTATTAAGAAAATATCTCCATTTTATTTCTTTTTTCCTTTATTATGTGACATAAGATTTATTGACTTCTTATCAGCATTTAAGTATTGTTGACTTTATGTAATAGTATTTGGTTTGGGGATTGCTGCACTTCTGGTTGTACGGAGGATAATTGTATTACATTAGGCGTAATTATAACCTCATTATTGTCTTCATTTTAAGATTATGTATGATCTCAGGAGATGTGTATGGGTTCACATTGACAAGGGGTGGACTTGTGATTGTTAATACCGAGTGTCAACTTCATTGGATTGAAGGATACAAAGTATTAATCCTGGGTGTGTCTGCGTGGGTGTTGCCAAAAGAGATTAACATTTGAGTCAGTGGGCTGAGGAAGGCAGATCCACCCTTAATCTGGTGGGCACAATCTAATCAGCCTCCAGGGAATATAAAGCAGGCAGAAAATCCAGAAAAGGAGACACAGGCCTAGCCTCCCAGCCTACATCTTTCTCTTGTGCTGGAATCTTCCTGCCCTTGAACATTGGACTCCAGGTTCTTCAGTTTTGGGACTCGTACTGGCTCTCCTTGCTCCTCAGATTGCAGACAGCTTATTGTGGGACCTTGTGATCATGTAAGTTAATACTTAATAAACTCCCTTATATATATATGTGTATACATATATATATATGTGTATATATATATATATATATATATAGTATATCCTATCAGTTCTGTCCCTATAAGAGAACCCTGACTAAATAGTAGGATAACATTTTTTTCTCCTTCAGCACTTTATTGTTCTTATTTTTTATTTAATTTAATTAATTAATTTTTTTGAGACAGAGTCTTGCTCTGTCACCTAGGCTGGAGCACAGTGGCACAACTTGGGCTCACTGCAACCTCAGTCTCCCGGGTTCAAACAATTCTCCCTGCCTCAGCCTCCTGAGTAGCTGAGATTACAGGCACGCATCCCCACACCTGGCTAATTTTTGGATTTTTTAGTAGAGATGGGGTTTTGCCATTTTGGCCAGGCTGGTCTTGAACACCTGATCTCAGGTGATCTGCCCACCTCGGCCTCTTTCAGCACATTAAATATGTTATGTCACTCTCTCCTGGCCTGCAAGGTTTCCACCGAAAAGTCTGATACCAGATGTATTGGAGCCTGATATCATTTGGCAGTGTCCCCACCCAAATCTCATCTTGAATTCCCAAGTGTTGTGGGAGGAACCCAGTGGGAGGTAATTGAATCACAGGGGCAGGTCTTTCCCATGCTATTCTCATGACAGTGAATAAGTCTCATGAGACCTGATGGTTTTATAAGAAGGAGTTTCCATGCACAAACTTCCTTTGCCTGCTGCCATCCAAGTAAGACTTGACTTGTTCCTCTTTGTCTTTCACCATGATTGTGTGGCCTCCTCAGTCATGTGGAACTGTAAGTCCATTAAACCTCTTTCTTTTGTAAATTGTTCAGTCTCAGGTATGTATTTATGAGCAGTGTGAAAACAGACTAATACAGTAAATTGGTATCAGTATAGTGGGACACTGCTGTAAATACCTAAAAACGTGGAAGCGACTTTGGAACTGGGTAACAGGCAGGGGTTGGAACAGTTTGGAGGGCTCAGAAGAAGACAGGAAAATGTGGGAAAGTTTGAAACTTCCTAGCAACTTGTTGAATGGCTTTGGCCAAAATGCTGATAGCGATATGGACAATAAAGTCCAGGCTGAGGTGGTCTCAGATGGAGATAAGAAACTTGTTGGGAACTGAAGCAAAGGTGACTCTTGTTATGTTCTAGCAAAGAGACTGGCAGCATTTTGCCCCTGCCCTAAAGATTTGTGAACTTTGAAGTTGAGAGAGATGATTTAGTATATCTGGCAGAAGAAATTTCTAAGCAGCAAAGCATTCAAGAGATGACCTGGGTGCTGTTAAAGGCATTCAGTTTTATAAGGGAAGCAGAGCATAAAAGTTCAGAACCTTTGCAGCCTGACAATGCAATAGAAAAGAACATTTCATTTTCTGAGGAGAAATCCAAGCTGGCTGCAGAAATTTGCCTAAGTAACAAAGAGCCAAATGTTAATCTCCAAGACAATGGGGAAAATATCTCCAGGGCATTTCAGAGGTCTTCACAGCAGACCCTCCCATCACAGGCTTGGAGGCCTAGGAAGAAAAAGTGGTTTCTTGGGCCAGGCCCAGGGTTCCTGTGCTGTGAGCATCCTAGGGATTTAGTGCCCTGCATCCCAGCCACTCTAGACATGGCTGAAAGGGACCAACATAGAGCTCAGGCCATGTCTTCAGAGGATCCAAGCCTCAAGCCTTGGCTGCTTCCACATGGTGTTGAGCCTGTGAGTGCACAGACATCAAGAATTGGAGTTTGGGAACCTCTGCTTAGTTTTCAGAGGATGTATGGAAATGCCTGGATGTACAGGCAGAAGTTTACTGCAGGAGTGGGGCTCTCATGGAGAAACTCTGCTAGGGCAGTGTGGAAGGAAATGTGGGTCAGAGTCCCCACACAGTGTCCCTATTGGGGCACCACATAGTGGAGCTGTGAGAAGAGGGCAACTGTCCCCCAGACCACAGAATGGCAGATCCACAGACAACTTGCACCATGCACCTGGAAAAGCTGCAGACACTCTTGCCAGCCTGTGAAAGCAGCTAGAAGGAGGAGTATACCCTGCAAACCCACAGGGGTGGAGCTGCCTAAGGCTGTGGGAGCCTACCTCTTGCATCAGTGTGACCTGGATATGAGACATGGATCAAAGGAGATCATTTTTGGAACTTTAAGATTTGACTGCCCTCCTGGATTTTGGACAAGAATGGGGTGGGTAGCCCCTTTGTTTTGGCCTATTTCTCCCATTTAGAATGGTTATATTTACCCAATGCCCATACCCCTATTGTATCTAGGAAGTAACTAACTTGCTTTTGACTTTACAGGCTCATAGGCAGAAGGGATTTACCTTGTCTCAGATGAGACTTCAGACTGTGGACTGACATGTAAATGCTGAAATGAGTTAAGATTTTGGGGGACTGTTTGGAAGGCATGATTGGTTTTAAAATGTGAGGACATGAGATTTGGGAGGGGCCAGGGGTGAAATGATATAATTTGGCTCTGTCCCCACTCAAATGTGGGGACATGTAAATTCCCATGTGTTGTGGGAGGGACCTGGTGGAGGTAATTGAATCATGGGGGCAGGTCTTTCCATGCTTATTCACTACTCTCCTGACAGTGAGTTAGTCTCAAGATTTCTGATGGTTTTATAAGGGGGACTCTCCTACACAAGCTCTCTTTGCCTGCCCCGCTCCATGTGAGACATGACTTGCTCCTCCTTGCCTTCTGCTATGATTGTGAGGCCTCCCCAGCCATGTAGAACTGCAAGTCCATTAAACCTCTTTCTTTTGTAAATTGCCCAGTCTCAGGTATTTTTTTATCAGCAGCATGAGAACAGACTAAATCAGAGCTTCTTTATATGTTACTACTTTCTTTTCTCTTGCTGCTTTTAGAATGCTTTCCTTATCCTTGACCTTTGAGAGTTTGATTATTAAATGTCTGGAAGTCATCTTCTTTGGTTTAAATCTGCTTGGTGTTCCATAATCTTCTTGTACTTGAATCATTAATACCTCTCTCTAAGTTCTTGTACTTGAATATTAATACCTCTCTCTAATATTAATAGCTCTAAGTTTGGAAAGTTCTCGGTTATTATGTCTTTGAATAAACTTTCTATGCTGATTTCTTTCCACCTTCTCTTTAAGGCCAATAACTCTTCGATTTGCCCTTTTGAGACTATTTTCTAAATTTTTAGGCATTCCTCATTCTTTATGAAGACTTTTTTTATATGCATAGTTGTTCAATTTGGTGTTCCTGAAGGGTGGGTGGTAGGCAATAACTTGAATATTCTGTTCAGCCATCTTCTATAAGGAATTATTTGTATCATTATAACCCAAGAACATTTTCCCCAGAATGAAAAATAATGCCAAAAAGACACCAAGACCATGGTTGTCTGCCAGCGTCAGGACGCTGAGACAGGCTTTCAGAAACAATGCAGTCCCAGGAAAAGACAGTGCCCTGCTTTGGTGTCTACAACTCCCAGCAATATTTGCATTTTTCATTAAGCCTTGTGATCCTAAACTAGAACTAGAGCACACTGTTTCTAGAACAATTGTCTTAGAAATTTAACAATGCAATAATTCATTGATTACTATATAATCAATTAATTATATAATTTCTCTGTACCGTTACTGGGCACCTTCCCCACAATTTACTGTGGAATTGATATATGTATTCTAAATACAACATGACAAATTAATGAACACATTTTAAAAGATATACAAAGTTTGATTTAATAAAGTTTATACTCTTCCCCCTTGGATGTGAGGTAGGTCTGACTCTGATAATGTAGTCTCAAAACCCTGCAGAGCAGTAAAGGTAAAAGGCACAGCACTTTAAGGAAGAGTATTCTATGGGCCTTACCTATTTTGTCAACTTTCTGGAAAGTTTTTCTGAAATTAGTTTCTATGAACTCCTGTGTTTGCAAAGTATTAAGGTTTTTTTGTTTGTTTGTTTGTTTGTTTTGCATTGTTTTTAAAATTTTTAAGTGAAGTCATGAGTGAAATGGATTAGTTAATACTTTAAGGAGACACCTAGATGAAGAACCAGTGAAATGCTAACAACATTTGAGCCAAGATGAAGGTTATAATTTGTACTTAAAAATAAAACAGCTGCAGAACCATTTTTAATTGCCTCACATTTCACCTTAGTAAAAGCATACAATAATATTGACAATTTAAAACATAATAAAGAAACTTGTACTCAATTACATCTAAGGATTCTTATAAGGAGAGGAAATGGAGAATAATATAGCTACTCATAATAAGCTAAAATAATCTGCTTTGGTCATGGCATCTAATTGAATGAACATATTTTAATATATATTATATATATAATTTCTTATAATTAATAATCATTATAAATATGTTTCATATAAAGTTATATATATAATTCATGATTGGCAGTTTATCATTAGGTCAGAATGTATTACTCATCTATAAAATATCAAAAAATAGCAAGCATGGCATTTTGATTCAACTTACTAGAACAGATCTGTTCTGTTTCAGATTTTTATAATACAACTTACATCAGTTTAATATTTTTGAAGTATTCATATTTTTAGGGGCCTACTTATTATATCAATTGAGAGAAAAGTGAATTTTGTATATACCTATATTATAGCACATGTTATATCATAATGGATTTGAGCTCCTGAAGTTGAGTAAAATATTTGCATTAAAGGTTACCATGCCTGGTAAGTAAGCAATACATTTTGGTTTAGTAAAAGCATAATCATATTCTTCCTTGGAATCTGCTAGATTTGGATGATAGAAAATTTCAGTGTATAGTTGATTCTCCTGTGAATTTTATTGACTGGCTGGGGATACTAGACCTATACATGAAGCAATGAGGAAACCACATAAAGCTGCATATAGACTCTTGACATCTCTGAGAGAACTATCTTGAGTTCTGTTTGACCCTCCAGATTGGCAAGAATTTACATGTACAGCAGATGTTATTTTTTACATGGGATAAAAATTGTATTACTTTAAAAAAGACTGTAAATGTGAATATAAGCAGAGAAGTACAGTGCTGGCCAATTCACTCACTAGCAAGTGACTCACTAGCCCACACCAGCCTCAAGGCATACGTCATTCAAATTTATGTTTCACAAAATTACAAGGGAACTTACATGAACTTTTGTGTTCTTGAAGAAGGTCAAAACTGGTAATATAAATACGAGAATACCTATGGTTAATGCATGGTCAAGCATGCCCTTTAGTTACAGGAATCAGAAGAAGGGGTAGTCAAATATGGTTGGGCTAGTTATTAGTTGTTCATGGAAAAGGGAAGTATAGAGTAGCCTCAGGAGAAATAGGCAGAGAGAGAATTTCATATAGATAAATTAGCATAACATAGGATTAAACATTGAAATGAGAATAGTGTGCTCATGGAATAATAAAGAAACCAATCTAATTCAAGGGGAAGGTAGACATATGAAAAAACGGAAAATAAGGTCAGAAAAAAATTTTCTGCATAATCATTTTATGCAAAAGCAAACAAATAAACGTTAATGTTAATTTGGGAAATTCAGACATCAGGGAATCACTGTTGGTTTTCTAGCAAGGTAAAATGATATAAGCAAATAGTGTTTTAGAAACCGTAAACCAACGTTGATGAGCAGAACAGGCTAAAAAGATTAAAATTTCACAGCAGGAATAATCATCAGGAAGCTCTGTAGTGACGTTAAACTGTGGGCAATGGGAAATGAAGAGGCATGTACAAGTTTAAAAAATATTTAAATGATATGTTGCCACAACTAAATAGATATGAGAAAGTAGAGGCAAAAGTGCCGAGAAATTGTTTTTAAGTCAAATTCCTCAAGTATCCGAAACATTCTTCTGAATAAATTTGCAAATATAAACGCATTTTACTTATATTTGCAAATATTTCATTCAAATAAATTTTGTATTCTTATATCATATTACTTTCAATCCTTCTATTTTTATGGTCTATAATTTGACATCACTTTTTTTTTAACTGAAGGAAGGCAAACTTTTTTTTTAATAATGCAAGCCTCATCCTCAGTGATAGAAAGCAATATTAATATGTAAAGTTAATACAATGCAAAATGGTGTTCTTGATTCAAAGTGTCAACCAGCAGTGGAGAGCAGGGAGGTCATTAGCCAGATGACAGATATTAATAAAATTGATAGATTTAGGTCTTTGCTGAAAATGTGTGTGGAGGGGCATGGGGAGGAATGTTTGCTAAAACATCTGCTCAGCCACAACATCCAGCAAGAGTAATAAGAAATGAACAGGAAAGAAAGATCTGAAAAAGCATGCACACTATATGTCTTAAACCTCAGAATCCCTGAGTAAGCTTTTGCTACTTGACTTTAGCACTCTTTCTTCAAGGTGACTACTGTGAACCCAGCAGGAATTTAAGACAAAGAGGAATTGGAGAAAAGACTTGAAAGATCTTAACCTGGTAACCAGAAGTGATAAATGACATTTCTAAAATGACTAAAATGTTTCTTCCCAACATTCCTGAAGTTGAGATGTCCATGATAATGGATATGTACACATCAAATATCTTTCCCACATAGATCAGTCTGTTAATATGTTTCCCAAATTCTTAGAACTTTACTTGATTGAAACAATAAGAACCCTTGTGGCACACTGAGTAAATTATTCACCCATATTTGGTCCGTTATTCAAATCTTGGAAATAGAAGATCCCTCAGAAGAGAATTTTAGTCTCTAGAAGATGTTTTACTTCCTTTGCTCACTATTTAATTGGGCCTTTTGTGAATAAAATCAACACTGCTTAATGTGAGGATGGAAAATCGTACTCTATAAAAGAAATTTAAAGAAAAGGATTTCTAAATACTCTAAAAGCAACTGAGACAGCTTATTATTGGTTAAGGCACACTCATCTTGATTTTTCAAGTAAATAAATCCCTGAATATAAAAACTCAAAATCTCCCTAAAGGAGAGTTGGATGTGCCTATAAACTGAAAATAAAGTGACTTAGACAAAACACTTAGAACTATATTGTCTGGACAGACAAAATGACCTGATTCATATAGATGTTTTTCATGTCATTCTCAAGAGCTCTGAGTAACTTACAGAAAAAAAAAATCATATGCCCATGACAACAAAAATAGAAAAAATCAAGTATATATGGAACTTATTTAAAGTAAAGCTTATCTCTCTAATGGTAGGGTAAATAGACAACTGAAACTTAGCTTTGAATTATACACACTTATATCACTAAGAGAAACATCCATCGGATCAAGCCCTAACCCTTAGTATGAAACATTGCAGAACTAGGGACTGTCAAAAATTAGTTATGGCCAAGACCTGACTGTTTTGAGGGCCAAGCCAAGAATTCTAGATTAAAAAAAATTCTTTTATTTTAATGGAATATACCACCTACAAACAAGGGATTAAGTTTCATATGTATTATATTTAATATTCTGTAGTTGAACAGATTAGCTTACAAATTAATAAAGACTATATACTGTCTGTCCAAGGTGCAAGCTAGTCATCATTTAGATGCCATTCTTACTGATAGTTGATTTTTGCTTTCGCTTAAGTTTGTGGAGAAGGTGCTGCATTATTTTGAATAATCTGCCAGGCACCTTCAGCAGGATTTCTCCTTTATGACAGCACTATGAGAATGGGACAAGAAAGAAAGAGTAAAGAGAGCTCAAGTGGTAGGACAGAGGGCATAAAAGAAAAATTCATTGTTCCAGCTCTATTGATGCTGGCCATTGCTGAACACAAAGAATAGTGACATTGAATAAGAAATGTGACCAGAGAAGTAGAGTTAAAGTTCTGGGCACTTGGTAGCGGCCATGAGAGTTGAACACAGAAGCTGCTCTGGGAACCCAGTCGTGTCTTCCAGCATCGCCCACCCTCTGACCCAGATATTAGCCTAATAAGAAGAAGCTGGAAGTCCTCCAGCAGCATAATGAACCTCTGGTGTTTCCACTCTGAAACACTGAAAATATCAATCTCATGATCAAGTATAGCACTAGATTTTAGGGTACTTGTTTCATTTTCACAAGTGATTAATAATATGACCTAGGACATCACACAGAACCCAATCCTACACACATATTAATAAAGTAGAGACCACCTCAAAAAGGAATATAATTAAGGAATGATTAAAAACATTTTAAACTAGAAAAAAAGCCAACATTTTAAAGCATATTTTGAATGCTGATGTGTTCAAAATATCCTGCAAGTATTATGGAGGGTATATGTAAACATTCAGGTAAAGATCAAGATGGAAAATCAACAGAACTTTGAAGGTTAATATGAAAAATGAGTAAAATGTACAGTAACTTGTTCTCACTAAGAACAAAGGGTCTAAGTTTCCTGGCTATACCAGTGGCAACTCACTCAAATTTCCATATGTCCTTATTACTATACATGCTTTGTTTCCAGTGTTACAGCTGGACTCACAACCTAAATCTTTTAAATTCAATTGCTGGTAAGCTAAATAACTTATGGCTTAGTGTAAGGATTCATATTTCTTAACTCTAAGCAATGAGCTGTTGCCTGTGGGCATGTGTTAAACTAACATATGAGTAATATGCCTCTGGAGAGTTCAAACAAAGGAGGCATCTTGCATTCACACCAGGTCCCCCATGTATTTTTCTCATTGCAATTACAGGCAAAATGGTATCACTTTTAAATCTATATAATAATAAAGAAAAAAGTTTAGGGTCAAAGTGATGAACTGTTTAACAAATTTAATAAAATGAAACAAGCTCTGTGAAAAAGGTAGATTGAAGAGAGAGTTCCTGGTATCATTATTCACTTCTGACAGACCCACCTGGAGTATAGGACGGTACAAAGGGCTTCCTGCAGTGATATAACCTTTTAAAACCTTGAGTTAGTTGTCCCTCCAAAGTCTAAATAAGTGTGATAATAAAATTACTTCCTCCATACAATACATTTGAAGATTGCCTTTTTAAAGAGCCAGCTAAAAAATAAAAACAAATGGAGCATTATTTTTGATATACATATTCAAGGAATTCCTTCTATTTTCGAAATACCTTATTACCATTTAAGATGTTTCAGCCAAGGAACTAGCATACATCTGTCAAAGAGAAAATAACAACAGTATAGCTATAGACTTGACGAGCTTTTATTTGAGATTCATAAATCGGCACAGTCTCCATTCTACAGAACAAAATGAGAGCTCCCTCTGAGCAATGGTAGATTATAGGGTTTGTAAAGTGGTGATAAGGAAGCAGAATATAGAAAACAAAAACAAAAACCAACATTGGTGAACATCAGGTTACTTCAGGTTACTTTTTATAATAATTAAAGCTGAAGGGAATAACATATTATGCTGTGGTAGACTAGAATCTCATGTTCACGAAAAATTGGTCGGTTTTGGGATTTATCTGCTTTCTTAATGTTTCAGTTCGATTATGTGGCATTTAACATCAGTAACTCCCTTTTGACTTGGCTTGATTTGTTAGGGCCTGGTGTATAAGCTCAATCCAAAACAATGGTCTCTCTTAATTTCATTTAATACACTCTTCTGAGTAGAGATCATATCTAGTCATAGGCCTCCTGTATTATTCCTAGAATAGTGAATGCTCAGCATGAACATCAAAATTATATACATTCCCCTGGTCTTCCTTCTATAATTTGATATGTGTGTGTGTGTGTGTGTGTGTGTGTGTGTGTATGTGTCTGTGTGTGTCTGTGTGTGTGTGTGTTTCCCATCAGCATTAAACTGATATCATAGATACATGTATGTACAGCATATTTAATGGAATTACTCATTAGAGAATGAAGACTAAATCATTGTCACAACAGTGGCTTTGTAAATCCAAGAGGAAGGGCACTAAGAAAATATGTAAGAGAAGATCCACAATGGATGCCCAAAACATAATTTGTATTATCCATATTACTGTCAAATGTTGAAACTACAAAACTCACTTTGAACATGATCTAAATAGCTGTGACCCTAGAATTTGATGCTTTAAAAAATGATAAAATTAAGTCTCCATTGCAATTGTGATAATAAACCAAACTGGCAGAATAGGATGGGGACAAGGTGATATTAGAAATAAAAAGTTATAGCTGGGCGTGGTGTAATCCCAGCACTTTGGGAGGCTGAGGTGGGTGGATCACCTGAGGTCAGGAGTTCGAGACCAGCCTGGCCAACATAGTGAAACCCTGTCTCTACTAAAAATACAAAAAATTAGCTGGGTGTGGTGGCGGGCGCTTGTAATCCCAGCTACTAGGGAGGCTGAGGCAGGAGAATCCCTTGAACCCTGGAGGCATAGGTTGCAGTGAGCTGAGATGGTGCTATTGCACTCCAGCCTGGGCAACAAGAGCGAAACTCAGTCTCAACAACAACAAAAAAAAATGGAAATAAAAAGTTATTTAGAAACATCTATTTTCCCCCATTAAGAAAGAGTTTAATATGCAGCTTCCAAAACTACCTCAAATGACAAAAGCTTAGTTTAGACAGAAGCTAGCTAGTTTAGAGGCAAACCTAAAAAACAAAAACAAAACAAAAAATACTTTCAGTCTGAAATGAGTCCTGGATTCTTTTATTTTCAGACTTTGTTATGTTTTGAAAGTCATGTTGTCTTCTTGAAAACTTCATTTACTCATTTATATAATGTAGATAAGGCTGCCTAATCCACAGGATTCTTAGTCAAATGACAGGAGATATGCCAAGTGAAGAAATCTGTTTTGATATGTTCCTAACCTTGTTTTGTTTTAGGTAGCTTTAAAAAATATATACAGTAAAAGAGATAAATTAAATAGTTTAGGGAATTAAGATAAATAAAAAATGGAAACAGGAGAATAAAGCCAAGAGTATAATAAACACTAAATTTATACCATATGGTTCTAAATATTGCTAAGAATAACTTGCAAATTTACATCTATGTGTCCTAGCAGCAGCCCAGGCAAACACAGGAAAATGACAATATTTACACATCTGACAGATAAACAGACTAATTATTTAGTTACTATGGTATCATTCTATAAACTCTAGTTATAATTAGTAATAATTATTTAAACTTTATTTGCTTTAGTTTTCTTATTCATGAAATGATGGTATTTATACTTGCTGCAAAGAAATGTTGAACTATTAAATTAATTCATGTGACTGACATATAGTACCATCTCAATAAATGTTAGCTACTATTATTATTCCTAATAACAAAAACAGCATAACCACTACCATTACTGATAACATTTTTGCTGCTACTAGCAGGACAGTACCTTATTAGCAAACATTTAGTGAGCACTTATTATGTACCAACACCTTGCTAAAATAGTTATTTCATAAATTCTTTATTCTGTGAATATTTATTGAACGTCTACTAGATGGCAGCACTATTCTAGACACAGGAAATGCTTTCCAAACACCATGTTTCTGAACCAAATACTCGTATTTCTGGTCCTTCTGGAGCTAAAATTCCACCGGAGAAGACATGTATATTTATTTTTGTTTATTGATAAGGAAATAGAGATGAATAGTCTATGCAAGAGCATATCATAAAGACAGGCAGTGCTGGAACTAGAACTTAAGTTGCTGCTCTCCACACATAAGCACCATACACTCTAATTTGTTTAAGTGTTTTAAGGTTATAATCTCCTAATAATCACATAAATGTTCTCTACTCTCAGTTTTATTCTAGTTTTCCTTCACTAGTCGCATAAACTAGGGAAAAGAAGGATAATGACAATGAAAATTATGAAGGAGAAAGAAAAGAAAAAGAGAAACGTGGGCCAGGCACAGTGGCTCACGCCTGTAATCCCAGCACTTTAGGAGGCTGAGGCAGGCAGCCTCACCTGAGGCTTGAACTCCTCACCTGAGGTCAGGAGTTCAAGACCAGCCTGGCCAACATGGTGAAACCCCCTCTCTATTAGAAAAAAAAAATTATCCAGGCGTGGTGGCATGTGCCTGTAATCCCAGCTACTTGGGAGGCTGAGGCAGGAGAATAGCTTGAACTTGGGAGGCGGAGGTTGCAGTGAGCCCAGACCATGCCATTGCACCCCAACCTGGGCAACAAGAATGAAACTCCATCTCAAAAAGAAAGAAGGAAAGAAAGATTAAGAAATATGGAAAGAAGAAGAGAAAGTGGATAAGAAGAGGAGGAGGAGCAGGTGGGAGATAAGAGGAGGAGAAATAATGGGAGGAGGAATTTCTCAGTGTCTCCAAAAGTTGAAGATGTTCATGCAATACTCCAGTAATTTAACTTCTCAATACATACAAATAACAAACAAACTAAATGTGCATTAACAGGATAACAAGTGAATGAATTTCATTTATTCATTGAAAATTATGCCCAAAACTAAAAGCTAATGACAATAACTAGACCCTTGCCTACTACAAGAATGAATCACATAAATATAATACATAAAAAAAGAAGACACAGAAGAGTACATACAGCATCATTCTTTTATTAAGCTATACAACTTGTGCTGTATAAAGAAATATATTAATTGATTAGTTAATTAATTTAAATTAATAAAAACATAAAAATGTAAAACCTCACATTCAAGATTGTGTCTATCACTGCACTATAATGAGGTGTAAGAAAGAAAGGAGAGAGTTATATTTGAGAAAAGATAGAGAAAGCCCTTCAAATGCATTAGTGATATTGTATCACCATTGTAGGCACATGCTACATTATTCTTTAAAACATTATCACATCCTTATTTGTATTATATCGTATATATTTGTGACATTATATATTATATTACAAAATTTGTATTTTATGTATTATATATACTATTTAGTGTAATATTTTAAAATTTTACTTCTATGAACTAAAGTTTATCTTTCTGTTGTTTGAATGGAATTCTCCAAACTCACGATTGACTTAAAAATATTTTTGGAAAGACACAGTTTTCATATGTTCAAAGATGTCCACTATATCCTTATATTTTGTGTATAAATCAAAACTTAATAACTAATAAATTCACATTGATGAAAGAGTGGGTGAAAGAATCAAAAAATGTCTAAATCAAAATATAAAGCCATTAAGAAATAAATTAGAGTAATATCACTTTATTTGAGGAGATTTTCAGAAGATATTATTGAGCAATTATTAAAACATACAAATATAAATAGGAAACCAGATAAATTTTTGGTAAAAAAAAAAACAGTAACAAAAACTATGTATTTATAATTGTATATATTATGAGCTATTATAAAAGACAGGAAGGAGAGGGGAAGCAAATAATAAAGAAAAAGAATGAATAATTTTTAAAGCTAGCATGTGTTGTATAATTTCTTATATATAATTAATTTTCGATTTATATGCATTAATGAATTAGAGCAGCAACAGGTTAAAATTTGATCTACTGAGCAAAAAGGTGGGCCCATTTACTAAGTGAAAAAGCAAGTTGCATAGTAATAGGTATTACTATAATAGATATTAAAGACAATATCTATAAATAACAACAAATGATAAAAATGTTATATACCTGTGTGTGTGTCTGTGTGTGTGTGTATTCACACACATGCACAAATAGATATGCTTTTCTGATCAAGGAGAAATAAGTACAAGGATATAATCTGTAGTTACCCTAGGAAAACAGAATTGGAAGAAGGAGTAGGAAAACAGTAGGGAAAACACAACTGGAATAGAGAGTAGGGAAATGAATAAATTTATTTTTGTATATCTTCCAATTATTTCAGCCATTATAATAAATACGTATTCTATAACTAGAAAACATCAAATGCAAAAATATCGTTTTGTAAAAGGGAAGAAAATCAAATCTGTTTCCTAGCAATTGTATTTCTGTTTTGATGGCTAAAACAATCCTTGTAATTTTAAATTTATAAAGGTATTTCACATTCCCTCATAATTTTCTTAAGAAAATAACTTAATCAGAATGAGAAAAAGATATAGCTCTTTTAATGGACTGATTAACAATAAGTAATATAAAATTATGGGTCAATCTGAATGAATTTTTTATGGCTGCTTTTAAAAAAAATTTATGGGTATGTATAGGCATATATATTTATGAGATACATAAAATATTTGATACCAGCACGCAATGCTTAATAATCACATCATGGGAAATTGGTTAGTCATCCCCCTCAAGCATTTATCCTTTGTGTTACAAACAATCCAATTATACCTTTTAGTTGTTTTGTTTTCTAAAACTTCTACTTTACGTTCAGGGGTACATGTGCTGGTTTGTTGTAGAGGTAAACTTGTGTCACAGGGGTTTGTTGTACAGATTGTTTTGTCACCCAGGAACTAAGTACTAAGCTTAGTATCCAATAATTATTTTTTCTGATCCTCTTCGCCCCTCACCTTCCACCCTCAAGTAGGCCTCACTGTCTATTGTTCCCCTCTTTGTGTTAATATGTACTCATCATTTAGCACCCACTTATAAGTGAGAATATGCAACATTTGATTGTCCATTTCTGCATTAGTTTGCTAAGGATAATGGCCTCCAGCTCCATCCACGTTCCTGCAAAGAACATGATCTTATTCTTCTTTATGGCTGCATATTATTCCATGGTGTATATGTACCACATTTTCTTTATCCAACCTATCATTGATGGGCAGTTAGGTTGATTCCATTTCTTTACTATTGTGAATAATATAGCAATGAACATACACGTACATGTATCTTTATGAAAGAATGATTTATATTCTGTTAGGTATGTACCCAGTAAAGGGATTACTGGGGTGAATGGTAGTACTGTTTTTAGCTCTTTGATGAATTGCCACACTGCTTTCCACAATGATTGAACTAATTTACACTTCCACCAATAGTGTATAAGTGTCCCCTTTTCTCTGCAACCTTGTCAACATGTTATTTTTTGACTGTTCAATAATAGCTATTCTGACTGGTATAGATAGTATCTCGTTGGGGTTTTGATTTGCATTGCTTTCTAGTTGTTTTCTAGTTCTGTGAGTAATGTCATTGGTATTTTGATAGACATAGCATTGAATTTGTAAATTGCTTTGGGCAGTGTGGCCATTTTAATGATACTGATTCTTGCTATTCATTAAATTATTATTGATTACAGTCCCCTTATTGTGCTATCAAATACTACATATTATTTTTTCTTTCTAGTTTTTTTTTGTACCCATTGACCATCCTCACCTTCCCCCACTCCCCACCACATACTACCATTCCCAACCTGTGGTGACTATCTTTCTGTTTCCAAGAATTCAAGTGTTTTTATTTTTAGATCCCCCAAATAAGTGAGAACATGCAATGTTTGTCTTTCTGTGCCTGGCTTATTTCACTTAAAATAATGACCTCCAGTTCCATCAACATGGTTGCAAATGGCAGAATCTGCCTCTTTCTTATAGCTGAATGACACTTAGGTTTCTCCCTAATCTTGGTTACTGTGAACAGTGCTACAAAAAACAGGAGAGTGCAGACATCTCTTCAATATGCTGATTTCCTTTCATTTGAGTATATACCCAGCAGTGAGACTGCTGGATCATATGGTGGCTTTATTTTTAGTTTTTTGAGGAACTTCCAAACTGTTCTCCATAGTGATTGTACTAATTTACATTCCTCCCAACAGTTTACTCTGGTTCCCTTTTCTCCACATCCTCACCAGTGCTTACTACTGCCTGTCTCTTGGATATAAGCCACTTTAAGTGGGGTGAGATGATTACTCATTGTAGTTTTGACTTGCATTTCTCTGAAGATCAGTGATGTTGAGCACTTTTCATATGTCTCTTTGCCATTTGTATGTCTTCTTTTGAGAAATATCTTTCCTATAAATTTGTTTGAGCCCCTTATGTATTATGGTTATTAATCCCTTGTCAGATAGGTAGTTTGGAAATATTTTCTCCTGTAATGTGAGTTGTCTTTTCACTTTGTTGACTGTTTGCTTTGCTGTCCAGAAGCTTTTTACCTTAATATGGTCCTGTTTGTCCATGTTTGCCTTGATTGCCTGTGCTTGTGGGGTATTATTCAAGAAATTTTTGCTCAGACTAACGTCCTGGGGAAATTCCCCAATGTTTTCTTGTAGCAGTTTCATAGTTTGAGGTTTTAGATTTATGTCTTTAATCTATTTTGATTTGATTTTTGTATAAGGCAAGAGATACAAACCAAGTTTTATTCTTCTGCTCATCGATATCCAGTTTTCCCATCATCGTTTATCGAAGAGGCTATGTTTTCCCCAATGTATGTTCTTGGCACCCTTTTCAAAAGTGAGTTCACTGTAGCTTTGTGGATTGGTTTCTGGGTTTTCTATTCTGTTCCATTGGCCTATGTGTCTGTTTTTATGCCAGTACCACGCTGTTTTGATTACTATAACTCTGTAGTATTCGTTGAAATCAGGTAATTTGATTCCTCCAGTTTGGTTCTTTTTGCTCACAGCATAGTTGGCTATTCTGGGTCTCCTGTGACTCCACATATGTTTTAACATTGGTTTTCATATATCTCTGAAGAATGTCATTGGTATTTTGATAGGGATTGCACTGAATCTTTTGATTGGTTTGCTAGTATGGACATTTTAACAATATTAATTCTTCAAACCCATGAACATGGAATATCTTTCCATTTTTTGTTATCCTCTCAATTTCTTTCATCAGTGTTTCATAGAACACTGTTGTTATAGAGAACTTTTACTTCTTTTTTTAAGTTAATTCCTTGGTATTTAATTGTATTTGTGACTATTGTAAATGAGATTACTTTTTTACTTCTTTTTCACATTGATCACCATTGGCATATAGAAATGCCACTGATTTTTTTATGTTGACTTGTTATCCTGAAACTTTACTGAATTTGTTTATCAGTTCTGGTATTTTTTTGGTAAAGTCTTTAGGTTTTTCCAAATATAAGAGAATATCACCTGCAATTAAGGATAATTTGACTTCTTCCTTTCCAATTTGGATGGCTTTACTTCTTTCTCTTGTCTGATTGCTGTAGCTAAGACTTCCAAGTACTAAGTTCAATAAGAGTGGTGAAAGTGGGCATCCTTCTCACATTCCAGATCTTAGAGGAAAGGCTTTCAGTTTTTTCTCATTCAGTATAATACTAGCTGTGGGTCTGTCAAATATGCCTTTTATTATGCTGAGGTATGTTCCTTCCATATCCATTTTCTGAGAAGTTTTAACAGGAAGGGATATTGAACTTTATCAAATGCCTTTTCAGAATGAATTGAAATGATTGTATGGTTTTTGCTCCTCATTCTATTGGTATGATGATCCCATTGATTGATTTGCATATATTGAACCATCCTTGCATCCTTGGGATAAATCCCATTTGGTAATGAAAAAGATCTTTTTAGTACGCTGTTGAACTCAGTTTGCCAGTATTTTGTTTAGGATTTTTGCATCAATATTTACAGAGATATTGGTTTGTAGTTTTTTTTAATGTATCTTTGTCTGGTTTTGGTATCAAGGTAGTACTGGCCTCATATAAAATGAGTTTGAAAGTATTCTCTCTTCTTCTATGATTTGGAATAATTTGAGTACAATTGGCATTAGTTCTTCTTTAAATGTTTGATAGAAATCAGCAGCAAAGCCATCAGTTCCTGGACTTTTCTTTACTGGAAGATTTTTTATTACAGCTTTGATCTCATTATTTGTTACTGGTCTGTTCAGGTATTGGATTTATTTATGGTTAAATCTTGGTAGATTATATGTGTCTAGGAATTTACTAATTTCTTCTAGATATTCCAACTTATTGGCATATAGTTACTCACAGTAGCCACTAATGATCTTTTTGATTTCTGCAGTATTAGGTGTAATGTCTCCTTTTTCATCTCAGATTTTATTTATTTGGGTCTTCTTTTTTCTTTCTTAGTTACTCTGGCTAAAGTTTTGTCAATTTCATTTATCTTTTCAACAAACTTTTTATTTCATTAATCTTTTATATTGTTTTCTTAATTTCAAATTTATTTATTTATTGTCTGATCTTTATTATTTCTTTTGTTCTACTAATTTTGGGTTTGGTTTGTTCTTGCTTTTCTAGCTCTTCAGGATGCATATTAGGTTCTTCTTTAGTGGACATTTTTCTTCTTTTTTGATGCAAGTGCTTACAACTATAAATTTCCCTCTTAGTACTGCTTTTGCTCCATCCCATAGGTTTAGGCATTTTGTGTTTCCATCATAATTTGTTTCAAGAAATTTTTCAATTTCCTTCTTACTTTCTTCATTGGCCCACTGGTCATTCAGGATTATATTGTTTAATTTCCATGTGTTTGTATAGCTGCAAAAATTCTTCATTATTGATTTGTAGATTTATTCCATTCTGGTTGGAGAAGATACTTGATATTATTTCATTTTTTTGAATATTTTAAGACTTGTTTGTGATCTAACATATTCTTGAAAATGATCCATGTGCTGAGGAGAAACTTGTGTATTCTACATCTATTGGATGAAATGTTCTGATAATACTCATTAGTTCCATTTGTTCTCTAGTGTAGATTAAGTATGATATTTCCTTGTTGATTTTCTGTCTGGAAGATCTATTCAATGCTGAAAGTAGGGTGCTGCAGTCTCCAGCTATTCTTGTAGTGGGGTCTATGTCTCTTTTTATCCCTAGTAATATTTGCTTTATATATCTGGGTTCTCTAGTGTTGGGTTCATATATACTTACAATCAATGTATTCTCTTGCTGAATTGAGACTATCATTAAATTATGAACTTTATCATTATATAATGACCTTCTCTCTTTTTAAAGTTTTTTTCTTGAAATCTATTTTGTGAGGCATAACTATACTTAATCCTGCCCTTTTTGGTTTCCATTTGCACAGAATGTCTTTTTTTATCCCTATTTTCAGTCTATGTGTATCTCTATAGGTGAAGTGTGTTTCTTGTAGGTAACAGATCATTGGGTCTTATTTTACATCCATTCAGCCACTCTATGTCTTGATTGAAGAGTTTAGTCCATTTAAATTCAATGTTATTATTGATAAGTAGGGACTTACTCTTACAATTTTATTATTTGCTTTCTGGTTGTTTTACAGTCTTCTCTTCCTTCTTTCCTCTCTTCCTTTTAGTGAAGATAATTTTCTCTGGTGGTATGCTTTAATTTATTGCTTTTTAGATTTTCTTATCAATTGTATGTTTTTTGATTTGAAGTTACCATGAGGCTTGCAAACACTGTCTTATTACCCATTATTTTAAACTGATAACACTGACTGCATAAACAAACAAACACGCAAAAAGAAAACTAATAAAAATTCTACACTTTAATTTTATTCCCCCATTTTAACTTTTTGTAGTTTCTCTTCATGTCTTATTGTACTATACACGACTTGAATATTTGCTGTAGTTATTATTTTTTATTGGTTCATCATTTAGTCCTTCTACTTAAGTCAAGAGAAGTTTACACACCACAATTACAGTGTTATGATATTCTGTGTTTTTCTGTGTGCTTACTATTACCAGTGAGTTTTGTACCTTCAGATGATTTCGTCTCACTCATTAACATTCTTTTCTTTCAGATTGAAGAATTTCCCTTAGCATTTCTTGTAGGACAGATCTGGTGTTAATGAATTCCTGAGCTTTTGTTCATCTCAGAAGGTCTTTATTTCTTCTTCATGCTTAAAGGACATTTGCATCACAAATACTCATATATAGGGTAAAAGGTTTTTTTTTTTTTCTCCTTTCTCCACTTTAAATATGGCATGCCACTCTCTCCAGTCCTGTTAGAGTTCCACTGAAGTCTGCTGCCAGCTATATTGGAGCTCCTTTATATATTATTTCTTTCTTTTTTCTTGCTGCTGTTAGGATCCTTTCTTTATCATTCTTGGCCGTTAGGAATTTGATTATTAAATGCCTTGAGGTAGTCTCCTCTGGGTTAAATCTTCTGGTTGTTCTATAATCTTTTTGTACTTGAACGTTGATACCTTTCTCAAGGCCTGGAAAGTTGTCTGATATTATCCATTTGAATAAACTTTCTACCCCTATCTCTCTCTACCTCCTCTTTAAGGCCAAAACCTCTTCAATTTGCCCTTCTGAGACTATTTTCTAGATCTTCTTGGTATGCTTCATTTGTTTTTATTCTTTTCTCTTTAATCTCCTCTGACTATGTATTTTCAGATAACCTCTCTTCAAGCTCACTAATTCTTTCTTTTGCTTGAACAATTCTGCTCTTCGGAGATACTGATGAATTTTTCAGCCTGTCAGTTGCATCTTTCTACTTTAGAATTTCTGCTTGATTGTTTTTAATTACTTCAATCTCTTTGTTAAATTTATCTGATGGAATTCTGAATTCATTCTCTGTGTTACCTTGAATTTATCTGAGTTTCCTCAAAGCAGCTATTTTGAATTCTCTGTCTGAAAGGTTATATATATATATATATACACACATATATATACACACATACATATACATATATATATACATATATATACACATATATACATATATACATATATATACATATATATACACATATATATACATATATATACATATATATATACATATATATACATATATATACATATATATACATATATATACATATATATATACATATATATATATTTCTCCAGGATGATTACTGGTGCCTTATTTAGTTCATTTTTTGGGTCATGTTTCCCTGGATAATGTTGATGCTTATAAATGTTCTTCAGTGTTTGGGCATTGAAGGGTTAGGTACTTATCGCATAGTCTTCATAGTCTGGGCTTGTTTGTGCCTGTCTTTCTTGGGAAGGCTTTCCAGGTGTTCGAAGGGACTTGGTCCCCAAGCCTAACACTGTGGTTGGTGGTCTTGGGTAAGATCTGGAATAATTCTCTGAATTACTAGGCAGAGACTCTTTTTCTGTTCCCTTACTTTCTCCCAAATATATGGAGTCCCTCTCTCTCTCTGTCTGTGCTGAGCCACCTGGAACTCAGGGTGTGATGATGCAAGCAACCCTGTGGCCACCAGTACTGGAGCTGCACTTCATCTAACATGAAGCTGGCCAGCACCAAGCTACCTTGCCTTGTCAAGGTCTTTCCCTTCAGCATGGCAAGTTCCCCTAGCCCCCGGGTATGTCCAGAGATGTAGTCTGGAAGCCAAGGATTAGAGAAAACAATCTTGGCAATTTATCTGATGTTCTATTCTACTGTTGTTAAGCTGGCACTCAAACCACTATACAAAGTCTTCTTTGCTCTTCCCTCCCATTTCCACAGGCAGAGGAGCCTCTCCCTGTGGCTTCCACCACAATCTGTCCACAAGGTGTTCTGCCAGGCCACCACGAATTTTTACTTAAAGCCCAAAGGCTCTTCTGTCAGCTTTTGGTGAATACTGCCAGGCCTGGGACTCACACTTAAGGGAAGTAGGCTCCCCACTGGCCCAGGGTAGGCCCAGAAATGCTGTCCAAGAGCTTCAGCCTGGACTTGGGGACCCTAAGAGCCTGCTTATTGGTCTATCCTGCTGTGGCCAAGTTGGAACCTAGGGTGCAAGGCAAAGTCACCTTTACTTTTCACTCTGCTTTTCTCAAATAGAAAGAGTCTTTCACTGTAGCCACCACACCTGCAAATGTGCTGGGTCTCCCCTAAAGCCAGCATGTGTAAGAGCCTAGTTCCTGCAGCATACTCCCTCAGTTTCACTGGCGGTAATTCAGAGCTCAGCTCTGTAGTCAGAACGTGATAAATCTTGCCAAAACTACATCAGCTTCATGTTAGACGAAGTGCAGCTCCAGTAGTGGTGGCCACAGGGTTTCTTTCTTTAAGGCAGTGGGTTTCCCTTTTGGCCAAGCCTGTGTCTAGAAATGTTACCTATAAGCTAGGGACCAGAATGGGGCCTCACAACTCTGCCCTATGCCTTATCCTACTGTCACTGAGCTGGTATCTAAGATACAAGACAAAGTCCTCTTTATTCTTCATTATCCTGTTCTTAAGCAGAAGGAAGGAGCAACTTTCCTTGCTAAGAGCTGCGCTGCCTGGGGTTGGGGGAGGAATGGCACAAGCATTTCCTTAGCTGTGCCAGTTGGTTTCTCCCTAGGTCATGTGCCACCCTAGTTCACTGGCTCTAAGCCCAACCTGGGACTAGGAGCTGCCTAGGAATTGTAGTCCTTGTGACCTAGACTGTCCTTTAAGTTTACCTAGGACCCCAGAGCACTTCAACCCATGGCGGCAAGGCTTGCCAAGAAACCCAAGTTACCACTACTGGGATAGGCGATGCCCTTCTGACTAGGGCTGGTCTAAATGTTGCCTCCATGTACAGGTGCTGGCTTAGCCTAGCAGAGCTCTATTCTCTGTTGTGAGAGAGCAGCACTGAGTTCAATGTAAAGTCTCTGAGTCACTCCACTCTCCCTTCCCAAAGTGCACAGATTCTCTCTTTGGGTCACGTGGCTGCAGGGGGGATGAAGGAGGGATGGTATTGTTGATTCAAGGCTGTCTCTCCTGCCCTCCTCAATGACTCTTAGTGATATGAAGTTAAAACCACATACTGTGATTTTTCGCCTGATTTTTCGTTCTTAGTCCTTTTCTGTGTGCAGACAGTTGTCAAAATTTGGAGTTCCGTGGTCACGGGGAGGGGAGATAAGTGGTGTGCGCTTTTATTCTGCCATTTTACTCCATCCCCTGAATGAATTTTTGATCAGCTGGATTTCTTATGCTTCTAACAAGATATTCATTTTTGTGACTTTCTTCCATCTCTTATAAAATCTTTTTTTTTAGCCAAGAGGACTTCAATGTTGTCATACCACTATTAGTACATCAATATCAACACTCTTTAAAAATCTGGTAGACATCTGTAGGTAAATAAAAACTGATTTTGAATGTGTAATGTCTAGATATTGAAAACTCTGCATTTACATAAAATTTAGACACTTTAGTTCATTATGCAGACATTTTAAGGAAAAAAATGAACTCTAAGAGAATAAACTGCTATGAGAATAGAGAATAGAATGTTCTCCATGAGATAGAAAACAGGTATCTGTGTCTGTGCTGAGGAACTCCTGAATGATTCTGTGGTTCTGCAAGTGGTTTTTCAGATAATTAGGCTTGTCAGTGATGTCCATGTTCTGCAGTTTGTCTAACATTGTTCCTGTTTCACAGAACTTGAAACTCATACAGCTCACGGCCAGGGAAATTTCATGGCCTTCACAAGTCACATGCAAATCAATCTTTTCTGTAAATCTTGTCTACTTGGGAAAACAAGGGCTGCCTTTGTCTTTCTTTCTAGAAATTCTCTTAAGTATCATAAAAACAAGAAAATATCCGTGAAAAAATTGTCAAATTAAGAGTGGATCTTGGATTGTTACAAATTTTAACACATATGTCTTAAATAGCTTCTTATTTATCTGTATGCAAATGTGTTGTTATTATTAGCTCACCTGAATAAACAACTAGCACATTCCTTATCTCTTTACCTACTTGCTTTAAATAATTATGGCTTGATTCTGAAGTCACCATTCTTTCCCAAAATGGTGTTTGTGAAGGAAGAACTCATGTTTATAGGGAAATAATGAAATCCATATCCAACTTGATTTCTAAATTCCATATTATATCATTATCTTTTCATTGCCATATTAAAGAAACAAAAAACCTGCTTTCCAAAAGTTCATACCATTCAGCTTCTTTGTTTCTTTTATGGCAAGAAAAAAATTCTTAGCTACTAACAAAAAAAAAGTTCTTCCCCAGTATTTTTCTTGTTGTATAGCAATAATCTTCCTGTGAGACAAAGGTCTTCAACACTCCAGGACAAGAGCAAACACAGAAATGAAACAATTTTAAGAAATCACTTAAATTTTAAAATCGATCGTATGAAACCTAGAACAGGAAAAAAAAAATGAAATACAAAACAGTTTGGATTTTCAAGAGGCAGATCTTAGAGAAAAAATACATTTTTTATTACCAAAAGACATGCTTTCAAATAATAATGAAAACTTCAAACTACCCTATAGGTAGAATTTATATCATAAAAACAGAACTAGGAAAAATGTACGATATCTAAAATAGACAAAGTCAATCCAGTTTGAGGAAATAAAAAACTTTAAAAAGATGAGCAATAGAATTAATTTTTGAGAATCCCTAAGAAGGTACCTTGCTCCCCATCTCAGCCACAGGCAGAGCCCTTAAGGTATTACCAATAGGAACCCTGGACCAGGTCAATGGGAACCCAGAGTAGAACAGCACTTCCCAGTGTGTGTTCTGGGAAGCGCCTTGGGAAGAGCTGACCCCCTAGAGAAGTTCCACTTCCAGCATAGCACCAAAGTACCTGATTACAAATGAGGCACAGTCCATCTAAGTAAAGAGAAGACCTGTATTAACCCTCCCATTCCCCGGGGACTTAAAAACAGTTTGAAGAAAGACTTGAGAAGTTTCATATCCCAAAATAATTATGTTGAGTTTGACATTGAGATGGAGCACCCACGGAGATTTCTGATGGTGGGAAAGAGGGCAGTATTTAATGGTGAGCATGGCAAGACTGGGATCATCATCTAATTATCAGCTTGGGATCATCATTTGAGTATCAGCTAAGGAGTGTAAATGCCAACAACATAAGGCCAACCACCTAATCCTACCTTTCAGCGAAAGTCTACCTAAGAAAGTACTGATAATTGTGAACTAAAAATGTCTTCCCCAGATACTAAACAATATATAATCCTATGAAAGGGAAAGAGGAGGACACTGAACTGACTGAATTTGACTGAATTTATAATGAAATTTTTGAACACTCACAAATTTAACTGTGTTTATCTTATAATAATTATATATTATATAAATATGTATTATATAATTTATCATTAGATTAAACTTTCTGTTATTGACTCAATAAGGACTTGAAGTCAAAATTTGAAGTTATTTATGAAAATGAAGAACATTATATTTTGCACAACAGAATAAGTTGCTTATGAGCATATATCCACCATAATGTCATCTATCGACTAACTCTGGTTCCTTGAAGACTTTAGCATGCAGTAGTATCTTCCTGGCAATTAAAAGTTCTGCCATCTCCTAGTGATTTCAACACCATTGAAGATGATATATTCAATAGCATAGCTTTCAGTTGTTTGACTTCCAGTAAGTGCTTGATCAGCACTTCCTGATCAAGCACTTACTGTCCAAACTGGTACCTGGAAAACAGCAGGATAGCTCATCTCTGAAATATTACATTGAAACATTATATTGGTCATCACAACTCCTCATCCTTCAGCTTGCACATATCACATTATCAAATTTCTTCTTCTCTGTCAACCCTTTCCAGGATTCATTTTTTACAATATTCACTTTAGACTCTGTAGTTAAATCATGTAATCAACTCTCCTCCTCATAACCTTGAATGAGGTTCTGTTGTCTTGCAATGATTCATTCTAAAAATCCCAATGAATTCCATTGAAAAATCCCAATTTGAATCCCATGATTCAAATGGTGAATTTCTCTTGCACCTACACATACAGGCACTGAGCACTGTTGGAGAAAATTTTAAACTACATAGATTAGCCATATTATAAATGTTTTTTCTTCAGCATAAATTGAGTCCTCAATTCTTCTCATTTGTATTTCTCTATTTCCCAGATAAGCTATTTTCCCAATCCCCTACAATGTATTTTCAACCTACTCTACTTTTATCAGATCTCTGATCTTTCTATTTATTTCATTTTAGTTGATAGACTTTCCTTCTACTTACTAGAGAAAATATAATCTACCAGTGAAAAATTACATCAATTTATTCACCAAACCTATTCACTTACCTTAATACAAATGTATTATTTCCCCCAACCTCCATCCCCCTCCTGTTACAATTATATAGAACTTATTTTAAGGTAAATCCTGTCATGCATACTATGGCTCTGTGTCCTCTCTTTTTAATTTATATTTCTACTAGATTCTTCCCAGCAACATTTAAATATGTTGCAGTGTTTCTTTACAATGATAAATAGATGATAGAGAGATAGTTGGATAGGTAGGTAGTTAGATTGGTAGATAGATAGATAGATGATAGATAGATAGATAGACAGATAGATAGATATCCTGCCTCCAACTCAAGTTTCCTTACAAATACCACCCTAACATATTGAATGAAATATGTATGGACTCTTTCTCCACTTAATTACCCCTATTTGTTCCTCAACTCACTAAATCTCTCAACTGCCTTCATACTTACCAACACTTCTTTATACTATGGTCTTGGCAAAGTTTTCTACAGCTTATCTTTGCTAAATTATTGAATTGCTTTTCATTGTTATCTTAGATGACCTCATTATGTGAGAACATTTGAAATTTTTAACAATTTCTTCTTATCAGAAACATCTACTCCTATGCATTACCCTCTCCTAATTTAATTCCTATTTTAACGCTCTCCTAGTTACACATTGGTCATCCCTTGATATTTGCTGAGTTCATTTCTAGAGATCATTTCTTCTTAATCTCCCAAGGTAATCTCATATATTGTCTTGATTTCCATTCCTATGCACATACTGATAATTCCAAAATAATATATCTATCCAAGATTTCTCTACTGAATTCATGATTTAGAAACCCAACTTCCTATCGGGAATTTTTTTCAATATCTCATTGGAATCTCAACTTTAATATATTCAAAAAGTTTTATTTCCAAAGATGTCCCTCCTACCTCACTGAATAACATAATTACCCAACTCATTTCACAAGTCAGAAATCTAGATGTCATGTTTTACCATACCCTCCTCCTAACCTAACCCTAAGTTTCTCCAGGTCTGAATTTATGGATTATGGTGAAAATTTTAGACTGCACTCTAAGAATTATAGGAAACAATTGTGAGAAGACAAAGTGTTCATCAATATCTATCTTTTTATTTTTCTTCCTGATCACACAGCTAAGCCATATTCCTCAGCTCCCATGCAGTTATGTGGGGCATATAACTAACTTGCCAGGTGAAAATTATAAGCACCATTAACAGGCCTGGCCACTTAAACACCTTGTGTATGTCCCTCCACTCCTTGATATCTCTCTTTTCATCCATCTGCCAGCCAGATCCAGGAGACCCCAGTGGAAGACTCGGAGTCTCTGTAGGGTAGTGGAGCCACAACAAAGAAGGAAACTGGGATTCTGAAACACCACAGTAAATAATGCCCACTGAATTGTGATGCACTAAGAAATAAACTATTGTTGTGTTAAACTATCGAAGGTTTCTTTTTTTCCCCTAAAGCAAGCAGTTTATCCATTGAAAGTTTCTGAACATAGTAATAACACAATATGATTTCAAAGATTGCTGAGGTTTCTGTGTTAAGACAAGGACTAGAGGGCAATGGGTGAATGTTGATGAAGGGAGACCAGTTAAATTTTTATTGCAAAAATCTGGGTAAAGAAAAATGGCTACTTTGACACTGTATTACTTATGGCAGTGGTGAGAAGTGGTCAGATTCTGAATATATTTTGAAAGAAAAGACCACAGAATTTGCTGATGAATTAAATACAGAAGTGTAGGATGTACTTTGCCCACTTTTTTCTGGGATTGTTTGTTGTTTTTTTTCTATAAATTTGTTTAAGTTCCTTACAGATGCTGGATATTATACCTTTGTCAGATGCATAGTTTGCAAAACTTTTCTCCCATTCTGTAGGTTGTCTTTTTACTCTGTTCATAGTTTCTTTTGCTGTGCAGAAGTGCTTTAGTTTAAAGAGATCACATTTTATCAATTTTTGCTTTTGTTGCAGTTGCTTTTGGTGTTTTCATGATGAAAACTTTGCCCATGCCTATGTCCTGAGTGGTACTGCCTAGGTTGTCTTCTAGGGTTTATATAGTTTTGGGTTTTACATTTAATCTATCTTGAGTTTTTTTGTGTGTATTATGTAAGGAAGGGGTCCAGTTTCAATCTTCCACATATGGCTAGCCTGTTAGCCCAGTACGATTTACTGAATAGGGAATCCTTTCTCCATTGCTTGTTTTTGTCAGGTTTGTCGAAGATCACAGAGTGTGTGGTTTTGCTTCTGAATTCTCTATTTTGTTCCATTGGTCTATGCGTCTGTTTTTGTACCAGTACCATGCTATTTTGGTTACTGTAGCTCTATAGTATAGTTTGAAGTCATGTTCACTGTAGCAAAATATGGAATCAACCTAAATGCCCATCAATGATAGATTGGATAAAGAAAATGTGGTACATATACACCATGGAATACTATGCAGCCATGAAAAAGAACAAGATCATATCATTTGCAGAAACATGGGTGGAGCTGGATACCATTATCCTTAGCAAACTAATATGGGAACAGAAAACCAGATACTACATGTTCTAATTTATAAGTGGGAACCAAAAGATGAGAACACATGGACACATGGGGGGAACAACACACACTGGGGCTTTTTGGAGAGTGGAAGGTGGAAGGAGGGGGAGGATCAGGAAAAATAACTAATGGGTAGTAGGCTTAATACCTGGGTGATGAAATAATCTGTACAACAAACCCGCATGACACAAGTTTACTTATTTAACAAGCCTGCACTTATACCTTGAACTTAAATAAAAGTTAAAAAAAAAAGTGTAGGATTTGTGACAAGAGGGGAATCAATAAAAATTCTAAAATTCTTGAGCTCCCATTTACTGAGCTGAGGACAAAAGGTTGATTTGACAAGACTTGAGAATAGATGACAAATTTATGGATCAAAATGCCATCTGGACTTAATCTTCTCTTTTTGTCTGCCTTCCACCTTGACAGCCCATTCTCACTTCCAAGTAGAACCCCAGGCAAATTCTGTTTCAACGTCTTAGGTTAAATTCTACATAAAATTGTTGATGCCTTTTGCTAATACTCCCAATAAAAATATCATCTCTGATCCTAAATTGAATAATGTGTCCAAACCTGAAACAACATCCTCCACCCCCAACCCAATGCAAACACCACTGGGAGTGAGATAGGAATGCATTGTGGGGCTTGGGCTTCTGTCAACTTGGGCACAGAATTAGAGTCATTCCTCTGCAAACCCCATGGACCGAGATTTGAGAAGTGTTATTGTATTATGTATATATCTAAAGAAGGTTAATGAATATAGGGAAACCAACAACAGTGACAAAAAAATATATAAAACCTCTTTATTTCAATAATCTACCATAGGGATTGTGTAACATGGTATATAGCTAAATCATTTCTTTATTCAACAAATACTTTTGTTAGGTATTGGGATATGTTCTGGTAATAAATGATAAGTAAAAATAGACATGTTCTGTATTTTCGTAGAGTTGAATAATTCTATGAAGAAGAGAGATTTGAACCAACAACTCACTAAGCCAAGTATAATTATAAACTTTGTAGGTACTATAAAGAAGCAAGCATATTCTAGGATAGAATATCAAAGCACAGTGACCCAGACTGGGGCATCAGAGGATCCTCTAAGAAATTTGTAAAGATCATTCTGACTTCCGTGTGGAGAATGAACTGAAAGAGGGGGCAGAGTCTATATGTGTAGACAAATTAAGAGGCCATGTTAGCAGTCTAAGTAGAGGTCAATAGTTGATTTAGCATAATGTTAGCACAATATGAAGAGAAGGGGACACATGTAATGGATATTTATGAGAAATACCATATCGTATATGGGTGGATACAGGTAACAAGAGAGGGAGAAAGGTCAAGGGTTACTCCTAGGTTTCCAGCTTATGCAATTGAGTGGATAGAGATGTCATTCCCTGAGAGAGAGAATACAAGCAAAAAACCCCAGAAAATTAGGGCAGGAAAGAGCAATAATTTTTGTTGGATGAATAATTCAGTAGAATATATAACACGGGCCCTAACTAAAATCGTTTATAACTTCATTGGGTATAGTCTCAAAGATTCTCTGGGCTGAAAATTAAAATTTATTTCCCGCTTCTCGCTCTTTGTCTCTCTGAAGGGCAAATTGCCCTGCAGAGATAGAATCAGAAACATGTGTCTTAAATGTCAAAATAAATTTCAAAAGAAAATAACTGGCATAATTGGTTAATAGCTAGTTGTCATGCAACTGAAGGAAGGAAATGCAATTAGAAGAGGGTGATTTTTCCAGACTTCTCATATCTATCATACTTTTCCTTTTACTGTTCAAGAGACGTATGTGAAGTATAATTTTTCACTGACTGGCTTAATTATATGTTTAAAATTCTCATGTTTTTTGATGTGTTCATTTATTTCTATTTATCCTGAAGTTCTACAGACATGTATCTTTGTTCTTCACTTTATGCTGTATTCAGCACTAGGTTATTCCTTCCTGAATACAACTGAGAGGTAAATTACACTATAATATCCTCTAAACATAAAGTTACCAAAGTATTTCCCCCTTGAAATGTCAGTCTATAATGTAGCTGCAAGATCAGTTCTAAATCTTCTTGTATTTTGGACATATCATGCTCTGAATACATGTCAGAAAACTACAGAAGTTTGGGATTCATTGAATTCACTACTTCCACAGAGTGGAAGTCCAATGAGATAGAGGTGTCCAGTGGGATACTACTAAAATAAATGCCTCCTTCAGTGCTTTTATCCTGGCTTTTATCCTGTCTTCAAATTAGGGAGGGAGTCAACTCAATAATTGGTTTGTGAGCTGAACTATCTAATTTATGCACCTCATACCCCTGCATTACTGACTAATATTTAGTGTGTTCCAGACTCTGTCTATGGTTTCAGAAAGACAAGAAAAAGCCAGGTACAATCATTATATTTAACTTTTATTTTACTTTCATGGGTACATATGCAGGTTTGTTATACAAGTAAACTCATGTCACAGGGTTTTTTTGTGCAGATTATTTTGTCACCCAGGTACTAAGCCTAGTACCCAATAATTGTTTTTTCTGTTCTTCTCCCTCCTCCCACCTTCCACTCGCAATTAGCCCTGGTGTCTATTTTTCCCCTCTTTGTTTCTGTGTGTTCTCATAATTTAGCTCCCACTTATAAATGAAAACATGCCGTATTTGGTTTTCTGTTCCTGTGTTAGTTACTAAGAATGATGGCCTCCAGCTCCATCCATGTACCTGCAAAAGGCATGATCTCATTCTTTTTTATGGCTGTGAAGTATTCCATAGTGTATATGTACCACATTTCCTTTATTCAATCTTTCATTGATGGACATTTAGGTTGATTCCATGTCTTTGCTATTGTGAATAGTGTTGCAATGAACAAACACATACATGTGTCCTTGTGGTAGAATGATTTATATTCCTTTGGGTATATACCCAGTAATGGGATTGGGCAGGAAAATTTTTAAAAGTTCTGTTTTTAGCTCTTTGAGGAATTGCCACATTGCTTTCCACAATGATTGAACTAATTTACACTACCACCAATGGATTATAAGCATTCACTTTTCTTCTTGACCTTGTCAGCATCTGTTATTTTTTGACTCTTTAATAATAGTCATTCTGACTGGTGTGAGATAGTATCTCATTGCGGTTTTGATTTTCCCTAATGATCAGTAATATTGAGCTATTTTCCATTTGCTTGTTGACCACATGTATGTCTTCTTTTGAAAAGGGTCTGTTTATATCTTTTGCCCACTTTTTAATGGGGTTGTTTGTTTTTTCTTGTATATTTGTTTAAGTTCCCTATAGATGCTGGATAGTAAACCTTAGTCAGATGCATAGTTTGCAAATATTTTTGCTCACTCTATAGGTTGTCTATTCACTCTGTTGGTAGTTTCTTTTGCTGTGCAAATTCTCTTAAGTTTAATTGGATCCTATTTGTTAATTTTTGCTTTTTTTGTGATTGCTTTTGGCAACTTCATCATGAAATTGTTGCCAGTTCCTATTCCCAGAAGTCTGTTGCCTAGGTTGTCTTTCAGAGTTTTTGTAGTTTTGGGTTTTACATTTAAGTCTTCAATCCATCTTGAGTTTATTTTGTATGTGGTGTAAAGAAGGGGTACAGTTTCAGTCTTCTGCCTATGGCTAGACAAGTATCCCAGCACCATTCATTGAATGAGTTCTTTCCCCAGTGCTTGTTTCTGTCAGCTTTGTTGAAGATCAGATGATTGTAGGTGTGTGGCCTTATTTCTGGGCTCTCTATTCTGTTTCATTGGTATGTGTATCTGTTTTTGTATCAGTACCATGCTCTTTTGGTTACTGTAGCCCTGTAGTATAGTTTAAAGTCATGTAGTGTGATGCCTCCAGCCTTATTCTTTTTGCTTAGGATTGCCTTGGCTATTTGGACTCTTTTTGGTTTCATATAAATTTTTAAAAAGTTTTTTTCTAGTTCTGTGAAGAATATCACTGGTGGTTTGATAGGAATAGCACTGAATCTGTAAATTGCTTTAGGCAGTATTGCCATTTTAGTGATATTGATTCTTTCTATTCATGAGCATGAATTGTTTTTTCATTTGTTTGTGTAATCTCTGATTTCTTTGAGCAGTGGTTTGTAGTTCTCCTTGTAGAGCTCTTTCACCTCCCTGATTAGCTGCATTCATAGGTATATTCTTTTTGTGGCAATTGTGAATGTCTCTTGGCTGTTGTTGGTGTATAAAAATGCTAATGATTTTCGTATGTTGATTTTCTATCCTGAAACTTTGCTGAAGTTGTTTATCAGCTGAAGGAGCTTTGGGGTTGAGATCACGAAGTTTTCCACATATAGAATCATGTCGTCTCCAAACAGGGATAGTTTGGCTTCCTTCCTTCCCCTTTGGATGCCCTCATTTCTTTTTCTTAACTGATTGCTCTGGCTAGAATTCCCAATATTATGCTAAATAGGTGTACTAAGAGAGGGCATCCTTGTCTTGTCCTGATTTTAAGTGGGAATTCTTCCAGCTTTTGCCCATTCAGTTTGATATTGGTTGTGGGTTTTTCATTGATGGCTCATTATTTTAAGGTATAATCCTTCAATGCTAGTTTACCAAGAGTTTTTAACAAGAGGGCTGTCGAATTTCACTGAAAGTCTTTTCTAAGTCTCTTGAGATTATCATGTGTTTCTTGTTTTTAGTTCTGTTTATGTGAGGGATCACATTTATTGATTTGTGTATGTTGAACTAACCTTGCATCCCAGGGATAAAGCCTATTTGATCATGGTGGAGTAGCTTTTTGACATGCTGCTGAATTTGGTTTGCAAGAATTTTGGTTGAAATTTTTTGCATCGATGTTCATCAAGGATATTGGCTTGAAATTTTCTTGTGTTGTGTCACTGCCAGGTTTTGGTACCAGGATGATAATGGCCTCATAGAATGAGTTAGGGAGGAGTCCCTCCTCCTCAGTTTTTTTTGCAATAGTTTCAGTAGGAAAGGTACCAGCTTTTCTTTGTACATTGGGTAGAATTTGGCTGTGAATCCATCTGACCCTGGGTTTTGTTGTTGTTGTTTTTGGTAGGCTATTTATTACTGATTAAATTTCAGAGCTAATTATTGATCTATTCAGGGAATCAATTTTTTTCTGTTCAATCTTGGGAAGGGGTATGTGTCCATGAGTTTATATATCTCTTCTAGGTTTTCTAGTTTGTGTGCATAGAGGTGTTCACAGTTATCCCTGATGGTTGTATTTCTGTGGAGGCAGTGGTAACAAACTCTTTGTTGTTTCTTATTGTGTTTATTTTCCTCTTCCCTGTTTTCTTTTTTATTAATCTAACTAGTGACCTATCTTATTAATTAAAAAAAACATACTCCTGAACTCATTAATCATTTTAATGATTTTTTTTTTTCTCAATCTCCTTCAGTTCCACTCTGATTTTGGTTATTTTTGTTCTCTGCTAGTTTTGGGGTTGATTTTCTTTTGCTTCTCTAGTTTTTGCAGTTGCAATGTTAGGTTGTTGATTTGAGATATTTCTAACTTTTTGATATGGGTATATAGTGCTATAAATTTCCCTCTTAACACTGTTTTAGCTGTGACCCAGAGATTCTGGTATGTTTTATCTTTGTTCTGATTAGTTTCAAAGGCCTTCTTAATTTCTACCTTAATTCCATTATTTACCCAAAAGTCAATCAGGAGCACATTGTTTAATTTCCATGTAATTGCATGGTTTTGAGCAATTTCTTTTAGTATTGATTTCTGTTTTTATCGCTCTGTGGTGTTTGGTACAATTACAGTTCTTTTGCATTTGCTGAGGATTGTTTTACTTTCAATGTGTGGTTGATTTTAGAGTAGGTGCCATGTGGTGATCAGAAGAATGCATATTCTATTGTTTTAGGTGGAGAGCTCTGTAGAGGTCTATCAGATCCATTTGGTTCAATGTTGGGTTCAGGTCCTGAATATTTTTGTTAATTTTCTGCCTCAGTGAGACCTACTACTGTCAGTGGAGTATTGATGTCTCCCACTATTATTGTGTGGGAGTCTAAGTCTCTTTGTAGAGCTCTAAGAACTTGCTTAATGAATCTAGGTGCTCCTGTGTTGGGTGCATATATATTTAGGAGAGTTAGGTCTTCTTGTTGAATTGAACCCTTTACCATTATGTAATGCCCTTCTTTCTATGTTTTGATCTTTGTTTGTTTAAAGTCTGATTTATCTTAAATTACAACTGCAATCTCTGCATTTTTTCTAATTTCCATTTTCTTGGTAGATTATTCTTTATTTCTTTATTTTGAGCCTATCTGTGTCATTGCATGTGAGATGGGTCTCTTGAAGACAGCATACCGTTGGGTCTTGCGTTTTTATGCAGCCTGTCGTTCCGTGCCTTTTAGATGGGGCATTTAGCCCATTCACATTCAAGGTTAGTATTGATACGTATGGATTTGGTTCTGTCATTGTTTTATTAACTGGTTACTATGCCAGCTTGTTTGTATGGGTGCTTCATAGTGTCAGTGTTCTGTGTATTTAAGTATGTTTCTGTATTGGCTGGTAGTGGTCTTTCCATATTTAGTGCTCTTTGCAAGATCACTTGTAAGGCAGGTCTGGTAGTAATAAACTGCCTCAGCATTTGCTGATCTGAAAAAGATCTTAGTTCTCCTTTGTTGAGGAAGCTTAGTTTGACTGGCTATGAAATTCTACCCTGTACAATTTTCATATATATACAGAGATTAATAATATATATGTATGCCTTAGTAAAAATGTTATTAAAGTATAAAGTAAAATCCTATTTGTATTTTTAAACTGTCAAATTTAAGTATTTTGATTTAGCTATCTATTACTTTGTAGCCAACTTTCTCAACACTTAGGGCCTTAAAACAATAAACATTTATTATTTAACAATTTCCATGGGTCAGGAATCTGGACAAGGCTTAGCTGAATGCCTTTGGCTCAAGGTCTCTCATGAGATACATTCAATTTGTTAGTCAGGCTGCAGTCATCTCAAAACTTTGCTAGGGCTAAAGAATACACTTCCAATCTCACTCACACAATTGTTGGCAGCCCTCAGTCCTTTGCTCCTTTGGCCTCTTCACACATATGGCAAATCCTCACTACATGGCAGCTGGCCTTTCCTAGAATGAGGGATCAGAGATAGAGTGAGAGTGAGGTGGGGAGAGAGAGAAAGAGACAGAAAGGGAGAGACCAGGAAAATTCATGGTCTCTTTATGAACCAAACTCAGAAGCAGTATACTATTACTTCTACCCTGTACAATTTATTAGAAGTGAGTCAACAGGTTCAGCACATACTCAAGGAGGAGGATTTTATGCAAGAGTACAATTACTAGGGAATAGGAATCATTTCCCCTCCCTGCTTAGAATATGCCTACAACCTACATATTTTTACATGTCTGTGTTAACAGGATAGATATGTATCTCGATAATGCAAGAAAATTTTGAAATTATCTTCAGGGGCAAACTTTTTGTTGTTATTGGTTTGATTTTTAGAGGCAGACAAGTGTATTTTAAAGTAGATTCTGAAAAATATAATAGATAATCAAGTTACGTTATGTTATTTTATCCCAAATAAGGGTGTGACTGTAAAGTAGGAATACACTCTCTTGTTGAGTCATTTATAAGTTTTCATTCATCAGGGCAGCCACAAGGTAATTTAAGTGCACACATTTTCATAATTAGGCTGTTCTTTTATGTTTTAAAGGGACATGTTAGTAGGATTATAGTTGATTGGGGAATATAAGACTAGGAAGAGATTCCAATGCTGAAACAAGTGGTACTCCCTCTCTTGGTAGTGTCACTAAGCATTATCTGCCTCCTTCCCCACCCCACAACTGTCCAGCTGTTGAAATTGCTTCTACATCCAAGGCCAGCCAAAGCCTTTCTTTTTATTCTTGTTGGAAAATTCTCTTGGGCTTTTAACTGGAATTAAAACATTACTGCAAAGTCATCTGTCTCAAATCTCTGCTATGGTACAAAATACCTTTATGTTAACTGAACTGGTTACATGAGGAAATTATTTAAATTATTGCTAAAAGTCCTCAATACAGCCTATTCTAAAATTTCTCAAGAAAAGTAGATGAAACATTTCATTGAAACATTTATTTTTCTGAACTCTAAGTTATGTTATATAATAAAGATAAAATGATATACCTACTATAAAGTTGGGCAAATTGATAAATTATTAGTTATACAACTGAAACCTTACAGGAAGGGCCACATATTGTCTCACAATAACCATATGAGAAACTATGGTTCCCTTGACTAGAACATAAGCTTCTGAGAATGAAGTAACAGAGAGAGGCAGAGGAAAGGAATCCCTACGCTCATAACTTTTCAGCTCACAAGCTTTTCCCCTACAGGAATGTACTTCTATAAGCCCTCTTTTTTTTTGGTTCTGAATCAAGCGTGGACAATAAAGTCCCAATTGTATGCTAAAAAAGTAATGGAACCAGCATGATCCAGCCATGCAAATAATTTTATAAATAGGGCCTAGAAACAGCATTAACTAAACAGGACTATATGCCAGAAACAGTTTCCCATTTCAAGAATTAACCCACAGGGTACTCAGTAATCAGTTAACCCTCTTCAAGGAAAACCACATTTTTATCCACTCAAAGTTTCAGAAATCAGTTACTGTACTTTGTGAAGTGCCCGAGTTAAAGTCAGGGTAGGCAAAGTCCTTAAGCAAAAGCAGTTATATTTTCTTTCCCATCCCTTGCCATGTCAAAGAAAAAAAAATTACATGTTATTGCATCTAATATTACATGTTAAAGCCTTGTAAAGATTAGAGTTTTTATTTTTTTATTATGAGAGACCAGGCCACAAATTATCATAGATTCATAGCAGGACTCATTTATTTTACTCTAATATTTTCTAGCTAACGGAGCATGGAGGACTCACACAGATATTCTTTCCAAAGCAATAAAACTCAAATTATTTTCTCTGAGCTATCATCTTAAATGTTTGATTTATACCAAAAGGAAACAAATCCTACTGCATGGGTAGCAGCCAGTTAAGAAAGCTGCACCAGTTAAATTTTTCAAAATTTTTGGACACATCATCTGCCAAAACTGCATGGAACATCCCTTAACCAGACATGGGAGGAGAGTACCAAAAGACATCGCAACTGAGTCTCTTTTACAACATTATACATAGAAGCCAGGAAACATTCACAATCTTTTATTTTTTTTTTTTTCAAAAGTTTGGGCTCCTGTACATCATGTTCTTAAACAGACTAGGTTGTAAAAGTCATGAGTTTCCATTGACCTTTGCCCGGCCTTCTTAACTTTGAAGAGCATTGTATCTTGTGTTTGAAAAGAAGCATAAGTGGGTTTCCAGTAGAGATATTCCAGATTCTAATTACCTTCTAAGTCCACCACATACAAGAAGGTGGACAATATTTAGCATTGAGAAGCCCTTTGATTTATGAATCACTTGCAAAGAGTGCATCACAAATCACAAAATATTCATTGGTTGTAATAATTAATTTTCATTCTACTCAACATTGAAGATAATTTTGATTATCTTAGAGGGCAAAAATTAATGACTTTATTTTATTGACATATTAAAAAATTAATAATACTAAGCATAGCTGAAGTTACCAAGTGTTTACTATGTACCGGGGTTTACATTTACCTCATTTAATCCTCTCAGTAATTCTATAGGATTGGAACGGATATTATCACCCTCATTTCAAAGATAAGAATCCTGGATGCAGAGAAGCTAAGTAATTTATCCAAGCCTACTCAGCTAATAAGTGACAAGAAATGGTACAAAGGAGGCTTTTTCACATCAGAGTCTGTGTTCTGTACTGTACACGTTAAGACATAAATACTTCAGAGGGAAAGAAGCCAGTTTGTGCTTTGTTGGTGGTGGTGGTGATTTGTTTATAGCACAGAATCATAAAAAGGAAACATATATAACATTATAAATTCTAAGCACAACTGGAGAGAACATTATCTATAAAATATTTTCCTTATCTACCAATGTTCAATGCCACAATCAAAACACGTAAAATACCTGTTAATTTTACTAAACTTTCTAGGAATACGAACAGATGAATGCTTTTCCTAGCATAATAGATCACATATTATTAGTAAATAAATCAGGACCGGCATTTCTTATACAATATACACTAAATGCAACATACTTTTTTTATATTTTTTGATTTTTAAGTTGTTTTATGTTTTTTATGTTTCTTGGTTGCCCAATACCTTTTGAATGCCCTGACTATGCTTGGGGAATTTTCCTCCATGAAGTAGAGCCCAGAGAATTCACTTCTATGGCACACTGTCACTGTTAAAAATATAAGTACATGACTTGGATTGCACAAATTAAACTCACCTATGAGACACTTTCATTTAGATGTGAGTGACTTGAGCAAGAAGGCATTTTGGGCTAAAATGGATGTTTGAGTTCTGGCTTTGGAGATGGAATCACTGCTGACTGCATGGCTGTTGTGAGAAAGCTGAGTTTCTGGCAAATGCCAACTTTGTTCTTGTAGCAGGTGTTCCCTGATCCAGCAGGATCTGTGACAGGGTTAACAGAATTGTCCCTAAAATATAGCCTTCCGGCTAGTTCTTAACACTCTCAAAACTTCTGTAAATTACCCAGTAACCTTTTAAAAGCTTTTCTTCTTTATCAGCCAGAGTCAGCTTCTATTGCTTATGTTTAAGAACTGTAAGTTAGGGGCTCTGGTTCTGGGTAAAATAAAGTAAACACATCACATCCCATCCCATCTCTCTCACTTTACGTAACTATAAAACCTAGGCAGATTGAATGTACTGGACTATGAGGAGTCTGAAAAGGAAATAGCAATACGTGGATAAAGAAAAGATACCAGAATTCTAATCACCACTAAGCCTGTGGTGAGTTTACATTTTTTTCCTTTAATATCCTTGACCTGAACTCAAGGCAGCCAAAAACCCAGAAGTGAACATTGTGTTAAAGAGCAAGCTTTAAGAGAAGCCTGGCTCAGGGAACAGGGAAGGAAACTGCCAGATCTCAGAGAAAGTAGAGGAAATCAGCCAAGTGGTTATTTTTCTTTCATTTTTCCTGTATTCGCTCATGACTTATCCCCCAGGCGATTCACTGGTACCACAGCAGCAGCAGCAGTAGTGGCCAGCAACAGGAATCAGTAGGATATACAACTCCAGGGAGGGAAACCTTCCTTTCCACTTGGTAGAGCTGTGTCTTCAAAAGGGTGAGGACTAACCCATTTCTTTTTTCCTCTTCTCCCTGTCCTCCTACCACATGGCCTCAGACTTCGCACAGTAATAGAAGTGGACAATTTCTGGCCAAAGTACCAAAAACTAGAGCCTGTGGAAACCAGAAAGTTCCAAGAAAACAGTAGAGAAGGAGGAATTAAAAAAAAAAAAAAAGAAATGTTTTATTAACTCCTGGAGTCACTGTCAACCTGAACATGCCTGGATCTATCATTAGTAGCATACAAAAGTTTCGCCAACTGAATAAATGGATCAATTTCCTTCCAGGTCCCACATGGAACAGTGAATGATGTACACATGAAACAAATTTGAATAACACTGCAACAACTTTGGCAATTAAACTGACTTTGGAAACAGCTTACAAAAGCTGGGTTGATACATGTAGTCTGAGCCAAACCAGTCAATTGCCTGCTGAACTAAAAAACATCAACTTTCTCCATGAGATTTAAACAAGACTCAGCCCCACAATATTCAAAATGCCCAGTATGTAATCCAAAATTACTTGGATTATGAAGAAAAAAATAATCTAAAATTACATGGTAAAATACAATCAATAGACACCAATAACAAGATAACACAGATGAAAAAGTCTTTAAAATACCTATTATAAGAATGTTCAAAAAAGCCATCACGAAGTCTTGAAACAAATATTAAGCTACAAAGTATCAGCAAATAAATAAAAGAGGCAAAGAAGAATCAAATGGAAGTTTTTGAAATGAAAAATTCAATAACCCAAATTAAAGGCTCACTGGATAGATTAAAAAGCAGAATGAAAACGACAGAGGAAAGAGCCAAAACACTTGAAGGTAGATCAATAGAAATTGTCTAATCTTAAAAGGTAGAAGAAAGATTTTTAAAAAATGAACAGAGCCTCAAGGAAATGTGGAGCAACAGCAAATATTTAACAATGATGTTGTTGAAGTCCCGGGAGAGAACAGACTCTAGAGGTTTAAAAATGTGAAAAAGTAACAGCTAAAAATGTTCTAAATTTGGTGGAAAACATATGACCACAGATTTAGGAAGTTAAATTACAAATAGAATCAATCCTAAGAAATTCACATTCAGATTCATCATAATGACAATACTGAAGACTATATACAAAGAAAAATTCTTGAAAATGGTCACACACTCAAAAAGACACATGACCCTATAGGAGCAGAAATATGTGAATGACTATGGAGTTCTTATTATAAGCCATGGAGGTCAGACAGGTGCCACAAAATATTTTTCTTCAGCGTGGAAAGAGAACTGTCATTCCAGAATTCTATCTCCAACAAAAATATCCTTCCATAATGAAAGAGAAATAAAGATATTCTCAGATGAAGGAAAACTAAGATAATTCAATGCCAGCAGGCCTGCTATTTAATAAAGAATTGTTAAAAAAGTACTTCAGACAAAACAGAAATTATACCAGAAGAAAATACCATGAATAAACAAGTAACAACAAAATGGTAAACATCTGAGTTATGTTACATTTTTATTCCATTTGAGGTCTATTAAATATATTCGATGCTTGAAAGCAAAGAACATAACATTGTTAGGATTTTCAATATATGTAGATGTAATGAATAAGATACCTACATCATAAAGGGGGAATGTAAAGGAATTTATATAGTTATGTTTCCATATTCCTACTGAAGTGGTAAAATACAAATTCTTAATAGACTGTTAATAGTTTAGTATGGATTTATAATCCTTGGGCAACCACTATAAAACATTGTAAAAAGATACATTATGAAAATTACAAATGGAAGGCAGAAAAGGGGAAACATATAAAAAAAGTAGGAACCAACAGAAAGTAAATAACAAAATCACTTGCTAATAAACAAATAATTGCATTGTATATAATTGCAACATCAATAATTGCATTATATGTAAATAATCTAAACAAACAAATTGCAACAGAGATTATGAGTGAATACAAAGCATGACCCAACCAAACTCACTTCAAATATAATGATAAGGACAGATTAAAAGTAAAGGAAATCAAAGAAAGCTATAGTAGCTATATTAATACCAGGCAATATAGGCCTTAGAGAAAAGAAAATTACCAGGAATAAAAAGGAAAATTACGCAATGATAAAAGGGTCCATTTTAAATGTGTATTCACTTCTGATAAGTGAAATTCGAAGAATGATCCTTGACCTTTTGCCTTTGTATAATCTGCCTTCCTTTGAGTATGGGCTGAAGCAGTGAATAGGATGAAATACCACTCCCATGAATATGTTATGTTTCTTGGTAAAAGGAATGTTTCAATTGTGTTGAGTTTAAAGCTGAAAGTTTTCTCTGACTGGTGGGATTAGTCGGAGAGATTTGAAGCATGAAAAGGACTTTATATGCCATTGCTCTTTGGGACCCAATAGAATCCACCTGGACGTCTGACTTACAGAAACGTGAGGTAATAAATGGAAGTCATTTAAAGCCATTGAGGTTGTGATAATTTTTTACTCTGAAAAAAAACAAAACTATTACAACCTCTAACAAGACTTTTTACATGAAGCGAATCTAACAGAACTGAAAGGACAATATGAAATTTTAGTTGGAGACTTCAACACTCCTCACTCCTCTCCTAGTAGTAGATACAACTGGTAGAAAACCAGCAAAGACATATAAAAACTTAAACTTGAGATTTTTCATTTATTCATATTTAAATGTTGGAGGTTCTATCAGCTTGATCCGTTGAATAAGAACTACGTGGAATTAGGTACCTGGGAAACCAACAATGGACATGCAGCATGGATGAAAATTCAACTTTTATTTTATAAGCTGCTGAAACTTGGGGATTCTTTTTTTTACAGCAGCCATATCTTCTTCTTCTGGTTGATACAGTCCATTATTAGGGTATTGCTTAAATAATTACAAAACATAGTGTAATGAAACATATTATGAATATTACATAATATAATTTTTAGATACATTGTTGGTTGAAAAAGATACAATACAAAAGAAAGTGAAGAATATGCTAGCCTACAGGGTATGTGTTTTTAGTGGATATATATTTGTGTGTTCATATGCTCCTGATTAGCCCAGAAGGGTGCATAAACTAATAATATTGATTACCTCTGGGAAGAGGAACAGGGAACCAGGGGACAGAGGAAGATTTTCAGTGTCTATCCTTTTGTACCTTTTAAATTTTAATTCTTGAGAATGCACTATGTTTTCAAATATCAATAACTGATCTTAATTTTTAAATCTGTATAGTTTCAATTACATTTAAAAATACATTTACAGAAAAGACAGCCAAAAGAAATAAACTAATCTACTTTATTACCCTTTAAAATTACTGATTGCTTAAAATTTTGTCTACAAATTTTATGTCATCTGTATCTTCTAGAATAAATAAAAATTAATTTTGTGAATTTAAGTTTTATAAAATGAAAATTTATTTATTAAGCTCAAATTCTCTTAGTTTAAAGAATACACTTTTAATCTCTTTTTATCACATCAAATCCTTCACCATTTATATCTATATCTAACCTGCTTTCCTAACCTATACTATTTTCCTTTAAAATAATCAAATATAATATAATCAAATTGAACAGCATTCTCTTTCCTTGAAGACAGAAAGAATCCTGTTTGTTTCCAGTTCGAGGGTATGTAATGACACAGAAAGAGCAACAAAAGCAAATTGGAATACTTTGCAAATCACTTTCACCTAACTGGCTTGTTACTGAACATTAGCCTTGAACATAAGAAGTACTATTCAAACATGCATATACCACACTAAAACTACTATTATATGTAATTGCAAAATACTATAATAATATATAGAATCTACTCTTGATAAGAGACTATATTCCACTTGAGTTTTCCATTGTGTGTTATTAGTAATCAGCACTTCTGCATGTGTGAAGTAAAATGGTTGATTTAGCTATAAAAACTGATCACAAGTTAAGTACATGTTACGCATTCACATGGAAAACCTTTAGGCACACTAATATTGGAATTTTTTCTTAAGTATGTCAGGACTAAGATTTCTAATCTTCCCATTTGACAGTCATTATTAACAACTCAGTTTATATACTGGATACTCCTTACAGCTCTTTCTAAGGAGAAATAAAAAGAAGTCCCTTAGCAGAGGCCTTCAGCTGATACCTATGCAACCTTCCTATGGAATCAGTGTCCAAATATAAACCATTTCTCATAACAGCAAGATTTTAACCCTAATTTGAAAACTCAGAGATTTCCAACTCTGTAGGTGAGGTGTGTCTCCTCATAGCTCCTGTATAAATATGCAAGGAGGCAGGAAACTGGTTTCTCTCTTAGTGGAGAATCCAGCTATACTTAGCCTATTGTTATTGTCTAGAAGAAAAGTAAGCACAGTGTAAAAAGCCATGTGCACTTATCAGCCTCGGCTTGCAAGTGTTACTGAGCCTGTACTATGTATTTTATATGGTGATCATGCTCTCCCTGTGTCCAATGATTACCAATATTACAAAAAAATGAAATAAAGACCCAAACTATTTACATAAAGATAAATGATGCAACATGACATAAAATAAAATGTAAAAACAAGTTGGAAATAAAGTTTTAAACCTACACAAGGGCAAACGAACGTGCTTTGGAGAAAATAGCAAACACCATTAACAGAATTAAACAAGCAAATAAAAACAAGATGGGATTAAAAAGCAGTCACGTTAAAATATTACTAAGATTAATAATTTGCTACAAATTAGATACAAATAATGCATAATAGCAAACTATTTTGGTAGTGATGCCCCTTAAGGGATGATGATAATAATAAAAATAATATAATTGCAACACTAGTATTAATACTTTTCCTGCTCATTGTGTGTCAGATACTTTACAAAGTATTTCAAATATATTATCATATTTAATATGATGTTAAATGGTCCATTTTGTTTTGACCCTAATGTTATGGTCAATTTTGTTGTTTACTATTTTATAGATTGAGAGACTTAGGCTTAAGAACATTCAGAACTTTCAAAGACATCAGAGAGATTTAAAAAATGCCAGAAGTAAACTAAAACTGATTATCTTAACTATTGTACTATAAAAAATTGTGTTGATATCAATGAATGCAAATGGAATAAGACGGATAATTGGTAGGCTGAGAGTAAAGAAGGACAAAAGGGATTGCTTCCAAAGTAGTAGCATGTCGTAATGTTTCTAGTTGAAAATGATGTTGATACATGTTACCACTATCAAATTATTCTCTAGATGCCATTATCTTTTTATATTCCTGACTCCCACAGGACTTCAGGGAATCAATAGAATATGGTGTCAAGTTATATAAAGGAAAAGTAAGTTAGTTTTATGACTCATTCTGGCCTTTATTTACAAAAGAGATACCTAATTTAAAGTAGACTAAATGATTTACTGAGCATGGGGTTCGAGGTTATATGTGATATGATCATGCCTGTGGATAGCCATGGGCAACAAAGCAAGAATCTGTGTCTTAAAAAAAAAAAGAAAAAAAAGATTTGAAAAATGTTCAATTTAATTTAGGTCATTGGTAATGAGAACAACTAACTTTAAAATATGCAATGCAAAAGCACTAAATTGTGAAAAGCAATTAAAGATCACAAGCAATCAGTAAGTTTACCTTTACTCCATGTTATTATCATAACTACCTACAAGGTTATGCAAATGAGCTATATAACCATACTTTTGCTGAAATTTCTGTCTTTATGAGACTACTCTTCCTAATTTGGGGCTCCACAAATGAGGGGCAATGATGTTACTATAGGATTGCATCCAACAAAGTTAGCAAGGGTAATAGGACCTGTGAGGAAAAATTCAGGGCTTGGGGCTTTTAGAGGAACTGAAAAACAAAACGTTAAAGACAGACTTATTGTAAGAGCATGATGTCCAACAGCTGTTCTCTTTTTCCAGCAAACCAAAAGGAAGAGGAGACAGGCTTCAATTAAGGCAAGAGAAATTTAAATTAGACATCTGCTGAGTTGGCATAATGATCCCATGTTCCTTTGGAAGTGGAAAGAAATGAAGAAATCTATGAGTTTAATGTTTGAAAATATTATTTAAACAATTTCATAAAAGACAAAAATCCAGTCACACTGATACATGCTGGAAGAAGGAAAGAAAAACATTTACTTGTGCCTAAGAAGTATTTTGTTGCATCATCCAATAACATTCTAAATAAATATTTTTGATCAAAGGAATTAAATCAAAAGTTCCATGTAAACATGGGCATAAGGTAGAATGCAATCACTGGAAGTTGCACAGGATGTGGTGAAAATCCTATTCACCAGAAGTTTCGATAGTAAATTTTATCTTTGTATACAGGCAAAAGAAAAAATACTAGAGAACACACACATATTTTATCCAATCTATTCTTATCTTTTCTGAGTGGTGTTTCACCTAATTGGCTTGTTACTGAACATTAGCCTTGAACATAAGAAGTACTATTCAAACATCCATATACCACACTAAAATTACTATTGTATGTATTATATTAACACTGCCAGTAACAGTAAAATGTTTTCCATTTTTGGAATAAATTATGTCTTCTCAGGTGTCAGTGGCCATATTCAAACTGACTGAAATGTCAATGATTGATTCTTTTCTAAAGGATGTAATGCCTAGATATCTTACTGTGATTATTGGAATTCTAGGTTCCAGGTTCCTAAGGCATTTGAGAGACCAACAATGTAAAATAACAAGTAGTAAGTGAATTTAGTCTGGAAACACTTATGGTGATGATCACTGCTTCTCTCTTCTGTCATGCGCTACTCTTTGAAACCCTTAAAATTCCTTCAATCCATGTAACCTTAATGACATCACTCTTTGTGTGTGTGTGCTTATTTTTATTCCATCTGAATGCAAAATAAAATGTGAATGTTTTATGTTATTGTTCATTTTAATACAGTAACTTTAATTACATCATTCTTTGTGTGTGTGTGCTAATTCTTATAACACAAAATAAAATAGGAATGTTTTATATTATTGTTCATTTTAATACAGTAACTTTAATTACATCATTCTTTGTGTGTGTGTGCTAATTCTTATAACACAAAATAAAATAGGAATGTTTTTTATTACTCATTTTAGAATTGTTAGTAATACAATCATTTCCCATTTACATATCAAAGCTCTGAGCTGCAATGCTTGAAATCAAGAATTGGATGCTTATCTGGCCACCTACAGCCAATTTTGCCTGAAGATTGGCCTTATGTGTTTGATTATTTCCAAATAGTTAAGGCATATGCTTTTTGAGAAAGCACACTACATATTTTTAGAATTTCATCACTCAAGGCCACAGCTGGTTAATACCAAACACCACTCATTTTCAAACTTTTAATAACCATTAAAGTAAAATCCTGCACATCACAGAACAAACACTCTTATGCTTAATGTACAAATATAAAAACAAACAAAGATAAACAAAAAAAACAAGGGGCTGTATGTCTCAGCTACCATAAACTACTGACACTAGAGACAAGTATAGCAAATTTTCCTTCATTTCTCTTCCTCCCTCTACCATCTTATGAGAAATGGCATACCAAAACAGGTCAATATTCAGACCAACGTCTTCCAAAATTTTAACACTATATTGCCTTATAAAAACCTGTGGATGCTAAGTTCATTAAATGGCCTTGCATTGAGGAAGTAATGACAGCAACAGTACGGCCTAAATTTTTCCCTTTTCCTCACCCCTTCTCCATGGCCCTTTACCAAGCATTCCTCCCACTTATTACACATTTGCCTACACTTAATAATGGCAGTGGAGGGACAGCATAGCATCCAATGCTGAGCATATTTTTTACAGTATCTGAAATCTCCAAAGTTGTAATAATCTTCATACACTTTCTTTCAAGAATGCTTGAAACAAACACTGCAATAAAACTCTTCAATTTGCAAATCTTTTGATTGTCCACAGTTTCCATAAAAGAACCCATGTAATAGCTTGGTTTTAAGAATAAAAAGAGTGTCTTAATAAATGCAGTGTAGAAACAGTTCAAACTGTCTATCTTGACTGAAGTAAGTTCATAAGAGATGGTTCCCGCATGCGGGGAAAAATACTTTACTTGCTTTTGCATTTGCTTGGCACTTGGGGCCTATTTATTACTTCATATACTTGGATGCAACAGCAGCTAGCACATAGTTATAGTTGTGGAAAGGGGTGCTATTGTGGTAGATATACTCTGAGTGTTAGCAAATGTCACATAATTGTTATTTCTAGGCTTTTTCAAGCCCAGATAACAGCAAAGTTTAAAAATATGACTTTACAAAATACTTCTGGCTGGGCACAGTGGCTCACCCTTGTAATCCTAGCACTTTGGGAGGCCAAGGCGGGAGGATCACTTGAGCTCAGGAATTTGAGACCAGCTTGGGCAATATGGTGAGACTCCAACTCTACAAAACAATTAAAAATTAGCCAGGCATGACGCTGTGCACCTGTGGTCCCACTACTTGGGAAGCTGAGGTGGGAAGACTGCTTGAGCCCAGGAGTTCGAGGCTGCAGTGAGCCTTGGTGACAGAGCGAGACCCTATCTCAAAACAAAACAGAAACAACCCCCCCGACACATACACAAAATATTTCCTACATAATAATCTTTAAAGCCTGAGACAAATTGTGAGGAGAAATTTACTCCATTAAAATTTACACTTTTAACATCCAAGTTTGTTTTTCTTATGATATTAAAAACTGCTTTATACATATGGGTTAGTATTTTAGAACAAATTTCTTTTTAAGATTCCTTGGTTTGGGGATTGCACTAAAGTAATTCTTCAATTACAGTCTGTGTGTCTTTAATTTGTCAGAGAATACCATAATTCCTACATTAGGGTGATACCTGTTATCAAATGACTACACAGGGAGGTGCTTATTTTGCCAAATAACTTAATCCAGTCTACTTGTGGCTCAATTTTACAGTTCATTAAGAGTGTGAAATAAAACACAACCTATAAGTGATAATATCACAGTAACCTTTGCTTCAAAAGCCATTCTTATTTATTTCACCTAATTTTCACCTTTATCCAATAAAGTAACTATGGAAGACATTGTATTTTATGCATCTTGGCTGCCTCAATGTCTATCTGTAACGTGTAAGAACTTACTATTAGTGTCTGACAATAATGGATGAGGTTGATGTTGATTACCTAACCCCAGGCATTCAGTGAGACTGTGTCATTGTACAAACTAGATTCATGAACATACTCTAGCCTCCAGACTCTTCTCATAATACCATGCTGAAATTAACTATGAGATTGTTAATAGTCAGGAAGCTACCATGTATGAAAAATTATTAACCACTCTAGGTCAGGGTGTTGGCTCTTATGGCTGGCATTTTGAGAACCAGAGCTATGGGTGAGGTCATATTAAGTAGGAATAAAAATGCTTGGCACTTCCAATATCTGGAAAGATCATTCAGGTCTATCTTTGCCTTTCTCCTCCAAATCCTTTATCAGAGATACAGCTACACAGATTTTCTAGTTTACTAAGGGCAGGGAAAGATCATTAGCACAAACTTTAGTTTCCATGAACATTATTTAAATACAATATAATCAAGAAATAAAATGAAATACAGGGAATGAATAAACAATAAGCTACTAGTAAGCCTGCTTTATGGTCTTAAGGGGGCCAACCTATGTGTAATGACTGGAAGTGATGTAATAGTAAAATTGCACCTAAGCTGTCAAGTACAGTGCCTACGAAATCTGATAAGCTCACTGATACTGAGCAAGAAAAAAGAGGAACCATCGAGAGAAGGGGACTGTTTTTCTTTGTGATGTCACTGCATTAGCTCAGTCAGTTAGTTAAAAACAAAAACAAACAAACAAAAAAACTATTTTTATATTATTCAGAAAACCAATAATCCCACTGACTTTCCAGTTTGTTACTATCATTTGGCATAGTCCAAGGAAAGAAACAAGGTTGTAAGAGAATTTTAACAGAATTATCTTTTTTAACCAGTTAGAAAACAAATGGAAGTGAGAGGTGGAGGAGTAAGGAGAAATGAAAGGGCACAGACAGATTCCTGACATATAAGCATTATTAAATATTATTGGTATTTTGTTGAGTATACTTACTCCTGTTAACATTAACTTGGTCAGTGCTTGTCTATGAATCAGACTCACTGGACTCATGTCCATGGTGTACTCTAGAGCAGTAACTTATCATATTGTAATGGGCATGCGATTATGTGGGCATGTTTTTAACATGCAAGCTCTGATTTAGGAGGTCTGGGCTGCTAGGAGACGCAGCAGATCCACGGACCACACGCTGAGTAGCACTGCTCCAGGCAATCCATATTAGCTAAACTGAAGGTCTTCATAACAGCTTTCTTCCTGTCCCACAACGGATTGTTATGAAGAGGTTAATATTTTCCCTAATTGTGTTTCTAATTCTCAAATAATAAGATCCCCATTGTAAGCAGATAATATTATCAATGTGACTCATGCCATAAAGGAACTGTGCTGTAACAGTTTGTGCTATAACAGATTGTTTCATAATAGAATTCTCAAACAAAGATGATGAAATTATAGAATTTAAAGCTGTCTATCTGCACACTGGAGCTCTATAAAAATATGATTTTTTAAAAATGGGTTTTAACAACAGATGTCTTGTTTTTCATGTGAAACCTCTCATGCCTCTCTATATTCAATATGTGAATATGTGAAACAGATAAATGAGAAAGAGAATATCTTACCTCTGACTTTGCCTATGTGTAATGATGCTGGGAACCTTCTTAATATTTCTGAGAAAGCCCTTGGGTATGAAAACAACTTTTCCAGGGGAAAAGTCCTGTCACCTTAAACCAAACGTGAGACTAAGGCCTCACACATAAAGTAAACCACAGAATGAGTCTTTGCTCTCTTTGCTCATCAATACTGGTTTTCAGCTCAATTAACTCTGTCCCTTTCAGTCCATTTACCACACTGCCCAAAGTAATTTTGCCAAATATCATATTTCTGATGTTACTCTCCTGTCCAATAAAACCTTCAGTGCTTTCTACCTCTTTAGAAAACAACACATTTACTAGCACAACATTCAAGATTTAGAATTAAGCATGGGTTGTAATTTACTCTGTGACACAAGTCCCTTAAGTATTGTCTTATTTTCTCCAACTACAAAATAAGGACTTACAATTGGGTTGAAAGAAATTTAGAAAAAACTAAATGAGCTTTTGGTCAAAATGATTATTTGGTAAGAAATGAATCAAAATAGTCACTCCCCTACGTACCCCTGCCACAAAAAGCTAGTTACTTTGAAGCATCTCTGAGAAGTTTTATAATCTTTTGATTTTTGGGAGGAGTCTTTCATTCTTTTATTATTATATATATATATGTATATGCAGATACACACACACATATATATATACACACACATATATGTGTGTGTATATATGTGTATATATATGCAGGTCTGTTTTATGTACAACAATTGATCCCATCAAATAATCAGACGAAGGCATTCTACTGGTAATTTCCCCCCAAATCAATTCAGGTAAAATTAGATATTAATGTACTTAAGAGAATATTAACATTTGAGAATTCATGATCAATTTCAGTTCTGAGGCCATACACACAATTCAAAATACACATTCACTGAGTTAAGGCAATAAAAGTGGATTGAAAGAAACCACAGGTTTCAGAACAATTAAACTTTGTATTTTGCTTGCATTAGAGTCACGATATGAAGAACAAATATTGTGTGTATCTCACAGGTGTTTTGTGCAGTGTGAGCAGCTTCTGAACACCTAAGGTGACTGCACAGCAGGTGGGCAAACAGCTGGTGTGGCCGGCTTAAGGCTTCTCGGAGGGCACATTTCTTCTCCACCTCTCCTTTCTCGGGTCCTTATTTTAGTTTGTAACCAGCCAAGTGGCCTTAGTTGCATCTTCAGCCAGCATGGAGCAGGCAGTTTCACAGGAGGAAGGCAGGGCTCCTTGGTGATGTCTGTGTTTTTGAGGGTATAGGCTTCCTCTATCATATTCTTTTTCAACCAGTCAGTGGCTAACGGGCTGGAGGCAACTGCAGAACTGCAGCCAGATGTTTTAAACCTCATGTCCACAATCTTCCCCTTTTTGTCCACTTGAATCTGTATTTTATCACCTCATGCTGAGGCCCACACCAATCCAATTCCAATATTTTTAGATGTCTTATCATGGGACACCACATTTGTAGGATTTTCACAGAAATCAACAATCTTCATTTGACCTTTTGTTTAAAATTTTTGTTGGTTTTGAAGGGTTTTATACTTGTTTGATGTTTTTCTATTTTATTTCTTTCAAATATTATTGCCTTTCCCTATCTATATTAGTCATATTAAGTTAATTTATAAACCAGTATGTGTGTTCCATGTAAGAATCATAGAATATGAACTTAATGGAAATAAAATCAAATGAAAAATTTTTAACTTTTTAAAATGTTAACATATTATTAGAGGAGGTACAATGAGATGAAAAAAAACTGTGGAAGACAGAAGAAGGAGGGTTTGAAAAGGATAATCCTTCCAAATAGCAAATGTTAAAATTCTATTATTTGGTTTGTTGACTCCATTCAGTTACTGTTGTTGGAATTACAAAAATGTAAAATAAAATAAAAATTGTGATCCTATCACACATATAAGAAAAATAGCAAATACAAGAATGGTATTAAAAAACTTACGAAGCTGTTCATAAAAATCAACCATAATCTGCACAGTTTTATATACTTCCAAATATATTTCTATGCACATATACATGAATTTACAGAATGGAGGCTCGCTTTGTCCCAGGCATTGAGCTAAACGCTATTCTTATATAACCTCATATAATCCTCACAACAACTTTGAGGAGTAGATAATATTCCCATTATTTTTTATATAAAGTAACTGAGGTTTAGAGAAGTTACAAATTATTCCACCGCATTGTTATGTCATAATGTATTTAATCATTTATGTTTAAAAATTCAGATTTTAAAAACTTTTAACTACCACAAAGAGCTCAGGATAAGAATAATTGCCTAAAAATGATTTCAAATAATTAACAAGAACAAGAACAAAACTTTATTTTACAGTTTACAGTTCTTGGATAAATGTTCACATCTCTACCTTAGCTTCTTTTTGTCTAGTACAATATTGCAGCTTTACTATCAGACTCTGCTAAACACCTTCTTTGTGTGGGTGTGTGAGTGCACTTACTTTCCACAATAGCTCTATAAAGCAGATACATCATCCCTATTTTACGTAAGAGGAAACTCTAGGTCAGTGAGGTTAAGTAGCATGTCTAAGGTCACAGAGCTACTGTACAACACATTTAGAATATAAGCCAGGTCTGTCTTGCTGCCCAGCTTTTCACCATCAGTTCATCAAATTGCTTCTCACCCCACTAGAGTCTCTTCAAATAACAGAAACGGCGAACATTAGCAAACTGGCACTCCGTACCCTCCCTTTTGAACCCCCAATTCTTGTATGCCCCACTAAAGTAAGGTCTGTATCCTTCAAATGCCTAAGAAAACCTATCATCATCTATTTAGACTTAGTTTTCTGTTTTTGTTTTTGTTTTTGTTTTTTAAGATGGAGTCTTGTTCTGCCACTCAGGCTGGAGTTCAGTGTCGTGATCTTGGCTCACTGCAACCTCCACATCCTGGGTTTAAGCGATTCTACTCGCTCTGCCTCCGGAGTAGCTGGGATTACAGGCGCATGCCACGCCCAGCTATTTTTTTGGTTTGTTTGTTTGTTTTTGTTTTTGTATTTTTAGTAGAGACGGGGTTTCATCATGTTGGCCAGGCTGGTCTCGAACTCCTGACCTTGTGATCTGCCCACCTCAGCCTCCCAATGTGCTGGATTACAGCAGTGAGCCACCTCGCCCAGCTGGACTGTTATCTTTAAGTTTGTTTTTAATTTACCTCTCCACATATTCTAGATTTCTGCACTATGGGCTCATGCTTTAGGTGTTCAGTAAATATTCAAATTGCCATGAAGATGAAGGAAATGATCAAATTACCTGTTACTGTTATGTTGTTTCGATCACAAAATGCAGACCAAGACTTTTTTCATCTTTGCAATAATTTTATTTTCTTTTAAGTAAAGATATTGCAAACAAAAAGTAACTTATTAGTAGATATTTAAAGTAATTTATTCTTAATAACATTTCTTTTTCTATTGAATTTCTTGTTAATCATTAAGTAGTTGTTGCCTTTAAACCTTCGGTCCCCAACCCAACCCCCAAGCCACAAACAAGTACAGGAACCCAGCTGCAGAGCAGGAGGTGAGTGGCCTGTGAGCAAGCATTACCACCTAAGCTCCGCCTCCTTAGATCAGCAGCTGCATTAGATTCTCTTAGGAGCAAGAACCCAGTTGTGAACTGCGCATCTGAGGGATCTAGGTTGTACACTCCTTATGAGAATCTAATGCCTGATGATCTGAGGTGGAATGGTTTCATCCCAAAACCATACCCCCAACTTCATCCACAGAAAAACTATCTTCCACAGAAACCAGCCCCTGGTGCCAAAAGGTTTGGGGACTGCTGCTTTACATATTTTTTAAATTTATAATCTGTCAAAGATTAATTTTGTCACAGCCATTTTCCTTTGGTTAGTATTTTTCTTTCTCTTACCTTCAAACAATCTGTAAAGTGACTTCTGGAGGTGTCTTCTGTAAAAAGAATATAACATGATTTTTTATAAGCCAATCTACTTTCTGTTTTCACACTTTAGAAGTTAATGGCAAAATATTACAATGAGAAAACTCAAATTTAAAAAATTTTTATTTTGGGAAATAAAGCAAATTTTATAACAAACTTTCATTTATCTATCACCCAACTTCAACTAGTATCAACAATTAATTCAATTTTTTCAATGTATATCTCAACACACTATTTTCTTGAGAAAGTATCTTTTGACATATACCCTTGACCCATTAACATTTTTTGCAATTGATAAATATGGAAACTATTTCTACAACTTTTTTTTCCAATTTTTCTTTTCTGTCTTTTATTGAATCAAATTTTTAAGTTCCTTTTCATCTTTTATTTATTGTACATTATATTTCTATTCCTTCAGTAACTGCTTCAAAAAAATATCAGTTTCTAAATTAACAAAGCCTAATAATGATTAATATACTTTTTCTGCTACTGAATATATTTGATATGGTTTGGCTGTGTCCTCACACAAACCTTATCTTGAATTACAGCTCCCACAATCCCCACCTGTGGTGGGAGGGACCCGGTGGGAGGTAATTGAATCATGGAGATGGGTTTTTCCTGTGCTATTCTTGTGGCAGTGAATAACTCTCAGAAGATCTGACGGTTTTATAAAGGGCAGTTTCCCTGCATATACTGTCTTCCCCCCGCCACGTAGGACGAGCCTTTTCTCCTCCTTCACCTTCCACCATGATTTTGAGGCCTCCCCAGCCATGTGAAACTGTGAGTCTATTAAACTTTTTCTTTATAAATTACGCAGTTTCGGGTATTTCTTCATAGCAGTATGAAAATAGACTAATATAACTTTAAAAAGCATTAACTTTATATCCTAACCCAGTTGCTATTATTTAATATTTTATATTTACTTTCTATATACACTCAGGTGATTATTTTTAATTTACATAGTCAATGTTTCTTTTACATTTACAACTTGTTACTTCTTGCTTCCTTCTATTGCTTCATTTTGGGTGCAATTTCCTTCCTCGCAGTATTGCTTTGGTCATTCTCAGTGATGGTCTGGGAATGGTAACCACTTAAATTTTTACTTTCTCTAAATATGTCTCTACTTTACACTCAATCTTGAATGGTAGCTTAACTGAGTAGTCATTTTATTCTCCTAACCTAACAGTATCTCTAGAAAAGGAAAAGTGTTTAAGATTTTTTAAAAGTAGGGGGGAGGAGCCAAGAGGGCCGAATAGGAACAGCTCCGGTCTACAGCTCCCAGTGGGAACAACGCAGAAGATGGGTGATTTCTGTATTTCCATCTGAGGTACCGGGTTCATCTCACTAGGGAGTGCCAGACAGTGGGTGCAGGTCAGTGGGTACACACACCGTGTGCGAGCCAAAGCAGGGCGAGGCATTGCCTCACTCCGGAAGCGCAAGGGGTCAGGGAGTTCCCTTTCCCAGTCAAAGAAAGGGGTGACAGATGGCACCTGGAAAATCGGGTCACTCCCACCCGAATACTGCGCTTTTCCGACTGGCTTAAAAAACAGCACACCAGGAGATTATATCCCGCACATGGCTCGGAGGGTCCTACGCCCAAGGAGTCTCACTGATTGCTAGCACAGCAGTCTGAGATCAAACTGCAAGGTGGCAGCGAGGCTGGGGGAGGGGTGTCTGCCATTGCCCAGGCTTGCTTAGGTAAACAAAGCAGCCGGGAAGCTCGAACTGGGTGGAGCCCACCACAGCTCAAGGAGGCCTGCCTGCCTCTGTAGACTCCACCTCTGGGGGCAGGGCACAGACAAACAAAAAGACAGCAGTAACCTCTGCAGACTTAAATGTCCCTGTCTGACAGCTTTGAAGAGAGCAGTGGTTCTCCCAGCACTCAGCTGGAGATCTGAGAATGGGCAGACTGCTCCTCAAGTGGGTCCCTGACCCCTGACCCCCAAGCAGCCTAACTGGGAGGCACCCCCCAGCAGGGGCAGACTGACACCTCACATGGCCCGGTACTCCAACAGACCTGCAGCTGAGGGTCCTGTCTGTTAAAAGGAAAACTAACAAACAGAAAGGACATCCACACCAAAAACCCATCTGTACATCACCATCATCAAAGACCAAAAGTAGATAAAACCACAAAGATGGGGAAAAAACAGAGCAGAAAAACTGGAAACTCTAAAAAGCAGAGCGCCTCTCCTCCTCCAAAGGAACGCAATTCCTCACCAGCAATGGAACAAAGCTGGATGGAGAATGACTTTGACGAGCTGAGAGAAGAAGGCTTCAGACGATCAAATTACGCCGAGCTACGGAAGGACATTCAAAACAAAGGCAAAGAAGTTGAAAACTTTGAAAAAAATTTAGAAGAATATATAACTAGAATAACCAATACAGAGAAGTGCTTAAAGGAGCTGATGGAGCTGAAAACCAAGGCTCGAGAACTATGAGAAGAATGCAGAAGCCTCAGGAGCCGATGCGATCAACTGGAAGAAAGGGTATCAGCGATGGAAGATGAAATGAATGAAATGAAGCAAGAAGGGAAGTTTAGAGAAAAGAGAATAAAAAGAAATGAGCAAAGCCTCCAAGAAATATGGAACTATGTGAAAAGACCAAATCTACGTCTGATTGGTGTACCTGAAAGTGACAGGGAGAATGGAACCAACTTGGAAAACAATCTGCAGGATATTATGCAGGAGAACTTCCCCAATCTAGCAAGGCAGGCCAACATTCAGGAAATACAGAGAACGCCACAAAGATACTCCTCGAGAAGAGCAACTCCAAGACACATAACTGTCAGATTCACCAAAGTTGAAATGAAGGAAAAAATGGTAAGGGCAGCCAGAGAGAAAGGTCGGGATACCCTCAAAGGGAAGCCCATCAGACTAACAGCGGATCTCCCAGCAGAAACTCTACAAGCCAGAAGAGAGTGGGGGCCAATATTCAACAATCTTAAAGAAAAGAATTTTCAACCCACAATTTCATATCCAGCCAAACTAAGCTTCATAAGTGAAGGAGAAATAAAATCCTTTACAGACAAGCAAATGCTGAAAGATTTTGTCACCACCAGGCCTGCCCTAAAAGAGCTCCTGAAGGAAGCACAAAACATGGAAAGGAACAACCGGTACCAGCAGCTGCAAAATCATGCCAAAATGTAAAGACCATCGAGACTAGGAAGAAACTGCATCAACTAACGAGCAAAATAACCAGCTAACATCATAATGACAGGATCAAATTCACACATAACAATATTAACCTTAAATGTAAATGGACTAAATGCTCCAATTAAAAGACACAGACTGGCAAATTGGATAAAGAGTCAAGACCCATCAGTGTGCTGTATTCAGGAAACCCATCTCACATGCTGAGACACACATAGGCTCAAAATAAAAGGATGGAGGAAGATCTACCAAGCAAATGGAAAACAAAAAAAGACAGGGGTTGCAATCCTAGTCTCTGATTAAACAGAGTTTAAACCAACAAAGATCAAAAGAGACAAAGAAGGCCATTACATAATGGTAAAGGGATCAATTCAACAAGAAGAGCTAACTATCCTAAATATAGATGCACCCAATACAGGAGCACCCAGATTCATAAAGCAAGTCCTGAGTGACCTACAAAGAGACTTAGACTCCCATACATTAATATGGGAGACTTTAACACCCCACTGTCAACATTAGACAGATCAATGAGACAGAAAGTCAACAAGGATACCCAGGAATTGAACTCAGCTCTGCACCAAGTGGACCTAATAGACATCTACAGAACTCTCCAGCCCAAATCAACAGAATATATATTTTTTTCAGCACCACACCACACCTATTCCAAAATTGACCACATACTTGGAAGTAAAGCTCTCCTCAGCAAATGTAAAAGAACAGAAATTGTAACAAACTATCTCTCAGACCACAGTGCAATCAAACTAGAACTCAGGATTAAGAATCTCACTCAAAACTGCTCAGCTATATGGAAACTGAACAACCTGCTCCTGAAGGACTGCTGGGTACATAACGAAATGAAGGCAGAAATAAAGATGTTCTTTGAAACGAACGAGAATAAAGACGCAACATACCAGAATCTAAGGGATGCATTCAAAGCAGTGTGTAGATAGAAATTTATAGCACTAAATGCCCACAAGAGAAAGCAGGAAAGATCCAAAATTGACACCCTAACATCACAATTAAAAGAACTAGAAAAGCAAGAGCAAACACATTCAAAAGCTAGCAGAAGGCAAGAAATAACAAAAATCAGAGCAGAACTGAAGGAAATAGAGACACAAAAAAACCTTCAAAAAATTAATGAATCCAGGAGCTGGTTTTTTGAAAAGATCAACAAAATTGATAGACCGCTAGCAAGACTAATAAAGAAAAAAAGAGAGAAGAATCAAATAGATGCAATAAAAAATGATATAGGGGATATCACCACCAATCCCACAGAAATACAAACTACCATCAGAGAATACTACAAACACCTCTACGCAAATAAACTAGAAAATCTAGAAGAAACGGATAAATTCCTCGACACATACACTCTCCCAAGACTAAACCAGGAAGATGTTGAATCTCTGAATAGACCAATAACAGGAGCTGAAATTGTGGCAATAATCAATAGCTTACCAACCAAAAAGAGTCCAGGACCAGAGGGATTCACAGCCGAATTCTACCAGAGGTACAAGGAGGAACTGGTACCATTCCTTCTGAAACTATTCCAATCAATAGAAAAAGAGGGAATCCTCCCTAACTCATTTTATGAGGCCAGCATCATCCTGATACCAAAGCCGGGCAGAGACACAACCAAAAAACAGAATTTTAGACCAATATCCTTGATGAACACTGATGCAAAAATCCTCAATAAAATACTGGCAAACCGAATCCAGCAGCACATAAAGAAGCTTATCCACCATGATCAAGTGGGCTTCATCCCTGGGATGCAAGGCTGGTTCAATATACGCAAATCAATAAATGTAATCCAGCATATAAACAGAACCAAAGGAAAAAACCACATGATTATCTCAGTAGATGCAGAAAAGGCCTTTGACAAAATTCAACAACCTTCATGCTAAAAACTCTCAATAAATTAGGTATTGATGGGATGTATTTCAAAATAATAAGAGCTATCTATGACAAACCCACAACCAATATTCTACTGAATGGGCAAAAACTGGAAGCATTCCCTTTGAAAACTGGCGCAAGACAGGGATGTCCTCTCTCACCACTCCTATTCAACATAGTGTTGGAAGTTCTGGCCAGGGCAATTAGGCAGGAGAAGGAAATAAAGGGTATTCAATTAGGAAAAGAGGAAGTCAAATTGTCCCTGTTTGTAGAGGACATGATTGTATATCTAGAAAACCCCATTGTCTCAGCCCAAAATCTCCTTAAGCTGATAAGCAACTTCAGCAAAGTCTCAGGATACAAAATCAGTGTACAAAAATCACAAGCATTCTTATACACCAACAACAGACAAACAGAGAGCCAAATCATGAGTGAACTCCCATTCACAATTGCTTCAAAGAGAATAAAATACCTAGGAATCCAACTTACAAGGGATGTGAAGGACCTCTTCAAGGAGAACTACAAACCACTTCTCAAGGAAATAAAAGAGGACACAAACAAATGGAAGAACATTCCATGCTCATGGGTAGGAAGAATCAATATTGTGAAAATGGCCATACTGTCCAAGGTAATTTACAGATTCAATGCCATCCCCATCAAGCTACCAATGACTTTCTTCACAGAATTGGAAAAAACTACTTTAAAGTTCATATGGAACCAAAAAAGAGCCCACATCCCCAAGTCAATCCTAAGCCAAAAGAACAAAGCTGGAGGAATCACACTACCTGACTTCAAACTATACTACAAGGCTACAGTAAACAAAACAGCATGGTACTGGTACCAAAACAGAGATATAGATCAATGGAACAGAACAGAGCCCTCAGAAATAACGCCACTTATCTACAACTATCTGATCTTTGACAAACCTGAGAAAAACAAGCAATGGGGAAAGGATTCCCTATTTAATAAATTGTGCTGGGAAAACTGGCTAGCCATATGTAGAAAGCTGAAACTGGATCCCTTCCTTACACCTTATACAAAAATCAATTCAAGATGGATTAAAGACTTACATGTTAGACCTAAAACCATAGAAACCCTAGAAGAAACCTAGGCATTACCATTCAGGACATAGGCATGAGCAAGGACTTCATGTCTAAAGCACCAAAAGCAATGGCAACAAAAGCCAAAATTGACAAATGGGATCCAATTAAACTAAAGAGCTTCTGCACAGCAAAAGAAACTACCATCAGAGTGAACAGGCAACCTACAAAATTGGAGAAAATTTTTGCAACCTACTCATCTGACAAAGGGCTAATATCCAGAATCTACAATGAACTCCAACAAATTTACAAGAAAAAAACAAACAACCCCATCAAAAATGGGCAAAGGATATGAACAGACACTTCTCAAAAGAAGACATTTATGCGCCAAAAAACACATGAAAAAATGCTCACCATAACTGGCCATCAGAGAAATGCAAATCAAAACCACAATGAGATACCATCTCACACCAGTTAGAATGGCAATCATTAAAAAGTCAGGAAACAACAGGTGCTGGAGAGGATGTGGAGAAATAGGAACACTTTTACACTGTTGGTGGGACTGTAAACTAGTTCAACCATTGTGGAAGTCAGTGTAGCGATTCCTCAAGGATCTAGAACTAGAAATGCTATTTTACCCAGCCATCCCATTACTGGGTATATACCCAAATGACTATAAATCATGCTGCTATAAAGACACATGCACACGTATGTTTATTGCGGCATTATTCACAATAGCAAAGACTTGGAACCAACCCAAATGTCCAACAATGATAGACTGGATTAAGAAAATGTGGCACATATACACCATGGAATACTATGCAGCCATAAAAAAGGATGAGTTCATGTCCTTTGTAGGGACATGGATGAAATTGGAAATCATCATTCTCAGTAAACTATTGCAAGAACAAAAAACCAAACACTGCATGTTCTCACTCATAGGTGGGAATTGAACAATGAGAACACATGGACACAGGAAGGGGAACATCACACTCTGGGGACTGTTGTGGGGTGGGGGAAGGGGGGAGGGATAGCATTGGTAGATATACGTAATGCTAGATGATGAGTTAGTGGGTGCAGCGCACCAGCATGGCACAAGTATACATATGTAACTAACCTGCACATTGTGCACATGTACCCTAAAACTTAAAGTATAATAATAATAAATAAATAAAGATTTTTAAAAAGTACAATTTGTCAATATTTTTCTTTTATGTATCATACTGTTGGTGTCATATCTAAGAAATATTTGCTTAACCCAAGGTCACAAATATTTTTGTCTCATAAAGGTTTTTTTCTAATTTTAGGTGTTTCATTTATAATGTAATGAATGAATTTTTTGAAATGGATATTCAGTTGTTCCCCCACCATTTGTTGAAAAGGCTATCATTGTTCTCTGAATTCCCTTTGCATTGTCAAAAATTAGTTGTCAATACCTAGGTGGATCTGTTTCTGAATTCTTAATTGTTTGACTTCAAATTCTTTTTGAAATAAAAATATCTTGATAACAGTATCATGTCTTGATTACTATAACTTTATACTTTTTGAAATTACCAAATATGAATTCTTGGACTTTTAAAATCGTTTTTGAAGTTGTTTTGGTTATTTTTCTCATTTGTAGGTCCATACAAATTTTAGAATATATCAATTTGGAAAGAATTAACAATATTAACAATATTGACTCTTCCAAGGGGTATCTCCTCATTTATATTTTTTAAATGTCTCTCAGTAATGTTTTGTAGTTTTCAGTTTAAAGGTTTTGCACATCTTTTGTCAGATTTGTCCCTAGCACTAATATTTTCAATGTATGGTTTACTTCTAATTTCAACATCCCTTTGTTCATTAGTAATAGAACTATGCTTGAATTTTGCATATTGATCTTGTATGCTGTAATATTGATGAAATACCTTAATAGTTCTGGTAATTTTTTGGTGGATTTTGTGAATATTCTGTGTAGATGAACATGTTATCTTAAATACATATAATTTTACTTCTAATCTCTTTTTGCCTCATGGTACTGGCTCCCATCTTTAATATAATGTTGAACAGAAGTAGTGAGATCTGACATACATGTCTTGTTCTTGATCTTGATGGGAAAGTATTTAACACTATTAAGTATAATGTTAACTTTCCAGATATTTGTTGGTCCCTTTTGTCACTTTTAAGATGTTTTCCTTTTTTTCTTATTTCACTGAGAGGTTTTAAAATTTATTTTAAAATCAGGAATGGAAGCTTGATTTTTGTCAAATACTTTTGATGAATCTATTGAGATGATCATATGGTTTTTCTTTTTTTACTTACTAATATGGTGAATTATATTGATTTTTTGCAATGTTAAACCAAACTTTCATTCCTGGTATAAAATATCTTTGGCTGAAAATGCATTATCCTTCTATCTATTTTATTCAGTTTACTAAAATTTTGTTCAGAATTTGAGATTCTATGATTATGAGGAAGAGTGGTCTGTAATTTTGTTTTCTTTAAATGTTTTTGTTTGGTTTTGATATTAATGCAACACTAGTCTTATCGAATGTACTATGAATCTAAAAAATCTGTGTAGAATTAGTATTATTTTATCCTTAAATGTTTAGTAGAACTCACCTCTGAAGCTATCTGAACTTGAAGTTTTCTTGTAGAAACATTTTTTTACTACAATTTTAATTTATAGACATAGTAACATTCAGGCTATTTTTTCTTGAATACACTTTGGTAGTTTGTGTTATTCAAACAAGTGTCTATTTTGGCCAGGCACAGTGGCTGATGCCTGTAATCCCAGCACTTTGGGAGGCCGAGGTGGGTGGATCACCTGAGGTCGGGAGTTCGAGACCAGCCTGACCAACATGGAGAAACCCTGTCTCTACTAAAAATACAAAATTAGCTGGGCATGGTGGTGCATGCCTGTAATCCCAGGCATGGAGCTACTCTGGAGGCTGAGGCAGGAGAATCCCTGGAACCCGGGAGCCAGAAGTTGCGGTGAGCCGAGATCACACGACTGCACTCCAGCCTAGGCAGCAAAAGCGAAACTCTGTTTCAAAAAAATAAAAGTGTCTATTTTATTTAATTTGACTAATCTATTACCATACAGTTGTTTACAATGTTCTCTTAAGTGTTGTTTCAATACCTGTAGGATCTCTAGTGGGCCATCTTTCCATTCCAGATATTGGTAATGTGTGTCTTCTCAATTTCCATCTTTTTTCAGATTAGTCTGGCAAAAAGTTTTTAAGTTTTAAAAATATTTTCAAAGAGACAGTTTTTGGTTTCATTGGTTTACTCTCTTCATTTTGTTTTCTCTTTCATTAATGTTGACTGTGTCATTATTTTCTTATTTTTTGTGCATGTTTGTTTCTTAAGGTGGAAACTGAAATCATTGATTTGAGCTCTTTAGTGCAGTCAATTTTCCTCTTTGTAGTGCTTTTTCAGTATCCCACGAATGTTGCTATTTTGTGTTTATATTTGCTATTTTTTTTTTCAGTTAAAAATGATTTCTGACTCCAGTGTGGTGGCACACACATGTAGTCCCAGATACTTGGGAGGCTGAGCCCAGAGAATACTTTGAGCTTGGGAGTTCCAATTCCAGCCTGGGCAATGCAACAAGATCCCATATCTTAAAAAATAAATAAATAAATACTCTTCTATGTATTTTTTGACACATCAGTTATTTAGGAGTCTCTTAATTTCCTCATACTTGGGGATTTTATAGATTAATTTCTACTATTTATTGCTAATTTAGTTCCACCATGGTTAGAGAATACATTGTGTATTCCCTTAATGATTCTGTATTCATTGAGAGTTGTTTCACATACCAAATCTATCTCATGATTTATCTTAGTATTTCATGCTCATATAAAATAATGTGTATTATGTTATTAGACAAAATGTTCTAGAAATGTTAATTAAGTCAAGTTGGTTATTGTTATTCAGTTTTCTATGTCTGTGCTGATTTTCTGCCTATTGTCTCTATCAATTATTGAGTGAGGGATATTAAAATCTCCAGTTGCAATTATAAATTTGTCTCTTACTCATTGTACTTCTAGTTGTTGCTTTATGTATTCTGAAACTCTGCTATTAGGAACATAAACTTTAGGATTGTTATGTCCTTCTGATGAATTGACCACTTTGTACAAAATGACTTTCTGTACATGTAAAAATGGTTAAAATGGTACATTTTATGTACACTTTATATTTGTATACTTCACCAAAATTAAAATAATTGAACATTAAATTGAGTGAAAAAATAATTTAAAATCAATTGTTTGCAAGTGCCTCCCATAATACCTTTCTTTCTCTTTTTGTTCTTAATATACTCTAGATTGGAATGTTATGATTTATCCCTTTCGCTTCTGTTGCAGCCTACTATTTCTCCTCTATGAAACATGGAATTTCCTAGGTTTATAGACTATTACCATCCCAGCCTTTACAGTCTAATCTAAACACTCTTGAGTGACTTATCTTAAATTGACAAACAAAGAAATAAAATTGAAACATTCTGTGCGTACTAAGGTCAAGTTATATTTTTTATCTAATTTATACTATTTGCCAATTAAAATAAGGAGCATTGTCTTCATGAAAGAACAATTGATCTGTTAATGATTTTAGGCAAGGAGAAGTTTATTTTATCTTAATCCAGCCTGTAGAAAAGCATTTCCTTTTCTTTTATGTGGTCTAAATTAAGTAAAAACATCATACTCTGAGCAAAGAAATCATGGAATGGGCCCCTTGCTATTGTGTGCTGATGTTAATATAGAAGAGAGACTTCATGACTGGAAGGCATCCATGATATTAAACAGGCCATGGTGATGTGAAGTGCTGAGAGTGGTCATGCCGAGCAACAGGCCACAGGAATGCAAATCATCCACAAAGCCAAGAGTGGAGCTAGCAGGTGGCCTCGCCCATTCATCTGATGTCAACACTTTATTCAGCTCAGGCCCCTTTAACATCTGGGAAGGCCCACTATAGCTTTTAATTAAGTAGAATGCAGGCCATGCAGTGTTGCCTTCATTTAAAAAAAAAACCCACAGTCACAAAAAGAGGTATCTTCTATACACTGAGGGTCACTCTCCTTATATAAATAAATATGGGCATTTAACTTAGATTGTATGGCGGTTTTAGTTTCACAGATTTTTCCATACATTATTTCAGCATTTTATAGAAAATATTTATTTGGCTTTTGGCGACAGATCAAATTTTCTTTTGGGGAAAAATGAGTTCTGTTAGTTCTCATGATTAACATTTCAGACTTTTGAGATATTTCTACTTTAAGGAGTTTTGGGATAACCATAACATATCATTTCAAAATGAGTTTATAGAAGATTAACCTATAGCAGTGGAAAGTGTCAGGTTATGGAATTAAGTCATTTTCTGAGGTCTGAATCTGAAGCCAAAGTCATTTGTAAGTGTAATTCTGTCTGTAAGAGCATAATACATGCACCCACACACATACTGAATATTTCAAGTTATGTAAAACAAGTCACTGTCAAAAACTATTTAAACCACTACTCTTTAAGAGCCTTTTAAGTGTGAAGTTTCTTAAGATACTCATCATGTATAGTAAATATTTAAATTAGAAAGGCCAGCCAAGGTACAAAGTATTTAGAAGGTTCATTTAGAATTTTATAACAAAGATCTTATAATTTAATGAGGTTAGTATTTTCCTTCTTTAGATGTCTTTGAAAGGCAAAATTTTGCTTTCAGAGGTAAAAATGTTCAATGTCTTTGTGGGAAAATATTGTTTTCTCTTGGAAATAGGTTAAACTTTCCTATACAAGTAACCAGTTGTTATAAATTCTAAATTGTTAACCATGACATAATTTTTACAGAGTCTAGTAAAGTATTAAGAGAATCACACTAAGAAATTCTTGAAATCATAAATCACATTTTTATATCCACATCCTTACACCTTTGTCTAATATATAATAGGTATTCGATATGTGTTTGTTAAGAAATAAAGGCAGGAAGAAAGGAAGGAAGTGGGGGTGGTTCTAAGTGTTAAAGATGAGTGACAATATAAAATACGAAAATGATACATATCCATAAAATAAACAGAAAGATGAAACTTTCTTCATTCAAAGTCCTAACTTTTGAGAAGATTGTTCAACAGTCTTGAAAATCCAATTTTATCTGGATTTTGACTGACATCTTATTCTTTTCTGCTAATTTAACCTTCTATCCTTACGTTTTTCACCTTTTTGAATGCAGACACACCTGCAAAACTTCTTCAAGATCTACATCATAGAGTTCCATTCCAGGCATGCTTATTCAGACTGTCCCATTTAGGAGCCTGATATACATACTATCTATGGAAACATTCCAGATGGTTCTCAGGCCCAACAAATACCAGTAACCACCGCTTTAGCAGCACCAAACTAAATGTTTTTCTTTCAACATACTTTTTTTAACCTCTCTATTTTTACTTATACTCTTCCCTCACCCTCAAATGCTCTTTTTTCCTCCTATTTCTAATCAAAGCTTAAGGATTTCTGCTAAGTTACATATCCCTTCCTCCAAAACTAAGGCCCCTGGAAAAATAATTGTTCTCTGACCTCTCCTAAATCATTTCACTTGTAGTTAATAAAGTTGGTTACTCAAGAATATTTTGCAGCACATTAAATTTGATTCCAAGCTTTCAATGTCAGGAGATCCCAATAAAAGCCATTATTAGAGAACTGCTGCAGTCACTAAGGATTTGTAGGTATTTAGGCTGGGTAGACAAGGGTCATCTTGCCTTCGTTGAGAATGCCCAGGCCCTCAGGCTCATTCAAATGGCTCTCTCCATCCATGCAAAATAAAAAAGTCTCAAGCTCTCTAACCATGGCTGAGTGTCCAGGCTCCATAGGCACAGTACACAGCTATTCTTCTTTAACCCTGGGAGGGAGGAACTCAGGTTTGGCTTAAGTATTTTCACTTACTCAGTTCCTAGAGTGAGTTTCCCAATGGACTTCATCTTCTATGATACAATCTGCATAGGGATTATTATGAAGACATTCCCAGAAATACATAGGAGTTCCTATTTTCCAATCCACTAAAACGACACCTAGAATTCTGAATACAGATCTATACTTTTGAGCTCCTTTAAGAAGGCAAATGTACCTGCCATTTTTTACTGTCTCTGTGGCAACAAAGATGAACCACAAAATAACCTCTCAACATATTACCCCACCATAGAATTTTTAACCGGTTACATGGATGTTTATTTCTCTATCTAAAATGTCAGTGATCTTGTTTGAGATTTGTAATTCATTCATCTTGAGTTATATACTAAACTGCTTGGTTATGAGCACTGTGCTAAATGCTAGAGATAAGAGGGAAAATAGAAGCTACCAATCCTCACCCTCATGGTGCATATAATCTGGTGAACAACTCAAGCAAGTAAACAGGCAATTACAATATAGGATCCTGTGATGTGTACTTGAAAAGTATAGGAGGCTATGGGGGTATATGAGAAGGGCTGTCTAACCAAGGTTTTCACCTTTAGAACATAGTGCCTGTAGATAATTGGTGATTAATGATTATTAACTGAATAATTTTAGAAAAAAATTTAAAAATACATTATAAATGTCATCACTCATTTTTCAAGGTTGATAGGCCTCTATTGTGAAGGCAATACTTTTAAAATTTATGAAATGGAAAGATAATTCTTTCTCCACTATAATATTAAATTATACTGTTTTAGTATTTATCTTCAGAAAAGGGGAATGCTGTGGGGGTCTACTGCTATTATCTGGACTATGGGAGGAATAAATAACATAAAAAACCACACTGATGAAAAAATGTCAATGGCATCAGAATTATGTTCAAGTCTCTTGCTAAGAATTAGGAAGACACAGCTTTATGTGTCCAGCACCATTCAGAAAGACTTGGGTTCTTAAGACCTGGAGTCATTCATCTCTAGATTAAGGTCTGATGGTGAGAGGATGTTGAATCCTGGGGCAAATCGATCCTGTGCAAGGTGAGGTGTCCTAAAAGGTGGTGAATATTTGCACAGTACAGATTACAAGAAAAGCAAGATTAGGCAGAGTCAGGCAGGTAGTACTTGGTTGACAATGGAGAAATCTGACTTTAAAAAATGAGTGTTCCCAGGCCAGGCGCGGTGGCTTAGGCTTGTAAATCCAGCACTGTGGGAGGTGGAGGCGGGCGGATCACGAGGTCAGGAGATGGGGACCATCCTGGCTAACACGGTGAAACCCCGTGTTTTTCTGTCTCTACTAAAAATACAAAAAATTAGCCAGGCGTGCTGGCAGGTGCCTTTAGTCCCAGCTACTCAGGACGCTGAAGCAGGAGAATCGCTTGAACCCGGGAGGCGGAGGTTGCAGTGAGCCGAGATCGCGCCACTGCACTCCAGCCTGGGCGACAGAGCAAGATTCCATCTCCAAAAAAGAAAAAAAAACGGGTTTTCCCCAAAATAGACCCATGGGTGTACGGGGAAGCCCAATTTAACAATGAAATTTTCAATTCGCTATAATTAGTACCAAACTTTGAGAAAAGTTTTATAAAATCATTACCACGTTGAATGGTGGTGGTTTGAGGAACGAGACAAGGTAGCAGACTGAATGTGCTATGCCCCACAAAATATTCATTGCTGCTTCTCCTGTAGGACAGAAATATCTTTTTAGAAAATTGGGTCTGGAAACTTGAGGCTGCGACCAGTAATAAAGTGAAAGTTTTTCCATAATGAAGCTGTTAGCACCATGGAAGGCCCAGAGACTGAGGTATGTTTTCACAATACACAACTCAGGAGATAAATGAAATAGCCTCCTTTCTCCTCCTAGTATTTCCTTGAACAAAGGAGAGGGAAGCAGGTGATTAATTATTCTGATTAACCTTAAGCAAAATTCACACTTCTGTCTCTCTGTTTTCTAATTAGAAACATGACGATATTTTGCCATCTTCAGTGGACTGATGTGGAGAAGAAATAAATCAGTAAAATAAGTATAAAAGTTCTATAAAGACAAAAAAGACTTTATCACTGTACATTGGCTAGATTATTCTCATGATATGTAGCAATGATTGGGATCAAGTTTTAAATTGTAAAAGTTCAAGTGCATCCTAAATCAACTTAACAAGAATGTGTTGACCTGTTAAGAATTTCATACATGTTGCTGTGATTAATAAATAACTACAAAGAAAATGTATGGAATCTTGCCAAAAATACTGTAGAAAGATGAGCATATTTGAAATTGTTTTCACCAGAAAAGTGTTCTGAGGCTCAAATGGGTATGCTTTTAAAAATATTATATTAAAAATATATGTTAAACTTACCTCCTAATATTGCATCCCTGCTTGTCTTTCATATTTATTGTTACAGAAGATTTTATGTCTGTTTAACTCCTAATTAGCCATGGTTGGTAGGTCATATGGACTTCTGGAAGAGGCTATTCATTAAAGATATTAAAGAATATGTATAATAGATATTTTTCTTAATATAGCAATAAATATCCTAAAATTTACTATTACAGACATAAGGTTTTTACTCCAGAATTCAAGTATTTCTTCAGGAATATTCTCTAGCTGACTAATTGAAAGTACTAGTGGAATTTCTTCACCTTATTCCTTGCAAATTGGAACCTCTATTATTTTATTTGCCCATTTATATTAACATTTTTCAGATCAAATAAGAAGTTTGGTACTCAACTCTAATTAGGAATTTATTTTGCATGTTTAAAAATTTATTATGATTCAAAGTGTAATAAAAGTTGCCTCTACCAACTTAAATTGAAGAGTAGAAAAAAAACCTGATTTAAGCTGTGTAACAAAGGGGAAATAGTATCTTCTATTTTGTATACTTTTTCTTACTCTTTGTGGGGAAAGACAATCTTTCCAACACTCCCATCCTTGCTTTTCTCTAGTTTTTGTCTGAATCTATAGAAGGACTGAGGGGTTTGAGCCATCTCAACATGGTGGAGAAGTGAGCCTTATGGCCACAAGTTAGCTTCTGAATCCATGCTGGTTTCTGCTGCAGTCACAGGTCTGATCTGGCCCCTGCTCATTGTCCGTTTAGATACAGTTATGATACAGAAAGAGAGGCAAATGTTATTGGAATAAAGTAATTGTCAGGGAAGAGCAAAGAAGAATAGTTTGAAGGGGAATTGTTCACACTTTAAGGAAATGTAATGTGACTTCAGAAAGAAGACCCATTTGAGGATGGTGATCATTAATTTATTGAGAAACTAGCGAACATAGCTGCATTTTTCCTCCATTGATTCTGGGGCAAACAATATAGAGTTGAATCCAAGCAGGGTTGGGTTTTTGCTAAACTAGCTAAAGGTAGAATAGCAGGGTTAAGAGAGTCTCAGTCTAAGGAGTTATTGTTTTGATGGGGTCTTTGCTGGGTTAAGGGAGAGATCAAGACTTGAAGGAGACAGAGAAGAGCAAAATGTAGTGGGGCCGATGAATAGGGAAGCATTACTAGAATTGCAGTGTAAGCTGGAAAGTGGAAAGGAGGCATGATCAAAATTAGATTTATACAGGTACTGCAGTTATAATAATATCTAAATATGACAATGGATGTTGGTGACTGTGGTAATTGATAATTTGACTACATATGAATCTGGAGTTATATATCAAAACAAATACAAAAATTTGCAGCATATATAATAAAGGGCTAATAAATGTACCAAATATCTTTTTCAAATCAATAAGGAAATGAAAAACATCCCAATAAAATTGGGAAATACAGGCTTAGGCAATTCTCAGAATAGAAATACAAATTAATAATAAATATATGAAGAACTATCCAAGCAAATTAAAGCATCTGTCAAACTGGCAACAATATTTGCAAATTGTAGTATCCAGTGTTAGCAGATTTATAGTTATAAAATCACTCTTGTACAATGCTGGTGTAAAGGGTAAATCAGAACAACTTTCTCAAAGTCACTTTGGCAATTATTTTTAAGAATCTAAAAATGTGCATAGCCTTTGACTCACTAATTCTGTATCTAGGAATTTTTTCTAGGACACAATAAGAAATGTGCTTCTGATTTTTATTTCAGCATTTATTTAGCATTATATTAGTGAAACATTGGAAATATCTTAAAGTTGAAACATCTTACAGGAAATGATTAATGATAGAATGAAATATTGCACAATCTTTGAATATCATTTTCAAATAAAATTTAATAACCAAAAAATTATTTAGAAAGTACTAGGTAACAAAAGCAGGCTACAAAATGCACACAGATATTGTTCCCTGAATAATTATGTGTTCCTGTGCTGTGTTCAGGGTGTTACGTGTGTGTACAGTAGCATGCATAAAGCCTGGAAAACAAACTCAGTTGTCCTTTTATCTGGATGCTGGATGACTTAAAAAATACTTTCAAGCTGGTCTCAAACATAGCAAAACCTCATCTCTACACAAAAAGAAAATTAAATAAAAATTAGGAAAATAATTTTAGTAGTATTCATGCCCAAGACCGTATGTGAACACCCAGCTACAGCTTGAGAGCAGTCAAGTAGAAGGAGAGGTGAGATAACAAAGTTAGGAAAAGGAAGTCTTGACATTATTTGGGTTTCTGAATCTAGTCATGCATAAACAGTTCCCTATTATCCTTCCCATGATTTTATTGAATATACAAATATGTTGCTCCCACTTTTTTGTTTTCTGTTTTTCCTTATGTAGATTTCAACTGGGTTTCTATCACTTGAATCAAAGAGTGGTAGACAAGATTAACATAATCACTATTATGAATTACATAACAGTGAATTCTTGGCACATATATCTTTGTCCAATTTTTACCCATTTTCTTATAAGAGATTCCTAGAAGGGACTGAATGTATCAAAATCTTACTGGCTGCTGTGGCAGTTAAAAGAACTGTAGCATAGAGATATCATCCCAGGGCCAGCCAGCCGTATAGGCAGGGGTTCAAAACACGACCATAGGTGAATGTATCCACCAGTTCTTTTTTTTTTTTTTTTTTTTCCAGACAGAGTCTTTCTCCGTCACTCAGGCTGGAGTGCAGTGGCGTGATCTCAGCTCACTGCAATCTACGCCTCCTAGGTTCATGCTATTCTCCTGCCTCAGCCTCCTGAGTAGCTGGGACTATAGGCGCCCACGATAGCGCCCAGCTAATTTCTTGTATTTTTAGTAGAGACAGGGGTTTGCCGTGTTAGCCAGGATGGTCTTGATCTCCTGACCTTGTGATCTGCCCGCCTCAGCCTCCCAAAATGCTGGGATTACAGGCATGAGCCACCGCACCTGGCCGAATATGTCCACCATTTCTAATTTTAAAAGTCAAGAAATTGAATTTTCATTAGTGAAAACAAGTCTCAGAGATAACAGTATCAACCCTAATAGAAGTGCTAAATTATGGAGTCAGAACTATTACCATTATGCCAAGTAAAATATCCGTGGCCTTTGATCAGTGCACCTCTTTCTACAGGGAAGCAAAATCCCCCCACCCACTCTGGCAGCAATATCTGAAGACATGTTTTGTTGTCACAACAGAGGATTGCCACTAACATCTAACCAGCAGAGGCTAAGATGCTGCTAAACATCCTACAAGGCACAAAACATGGTCCCCATGACAAAGAATTATGCAGCCCTAAATGTCCATAGAGCCAAGATTGAGAAGCCTGCAATAGAGACATGTACTTGACAAGTAATTGTTTATCCTAACTGATCATTTTTATAAATGGGAAATGTTAGATACAAATTAATACTTTTTTGACCGTTATTTCTAGGATCCAATTGACCCTATTTCTAGGCTCCATTGATCACTTCCTAATACAAATGCCTCCAGTAAGGGTACAACACAGTTAAACACATTACAAATTTCTCGGTTCCAAACACATTCCACCTCTGCCTCCCTAGAATTACGACCAAGTCAACTTGATTGCAGTGCTTCATTCACATGGACAAATCTTTATCATAGTACATGCATATTTCGGTTTTTCCAGAAATAGTCAAATTGGTTGTGTCAGTTTACACTTCTTCCAACAGATTTTTACCCCATAAACTAACCAATAGCTGGCACTTCTGGACTTTAAATATTTGTCAATCTGGATATAAAGTAGTATTTTATCATTATTTTAATAAGCATTTTTTCTGAATTCTAGGGCGATTGAGAGTCTTAGCAATAGTTTTATAACCATTCTGGTTTCTTTTATTAAAATTTATCTGTAATATTCATCTTTTTTTAGTTTTTTAATGTTTCTTATAACTTTATAGAAAACCTTATAATTTCCTGGTACCGAATTATTTTTTTCTGTTTAACATCTTGCAATACAATTTAGTAATGTTTATTTATTTATTTATTTGTTTTGGTGTTTTTTGTTCATTAGTTTTTGGTTTTTGGTTTTTGAGACAGGGTCTCACTCGGGTTGTCCAAGCTGGAGTGCAGTGGTGCAATCTTGGCTTACTGCATCCTAAACATTCCGGGCTCAGGTGATTCTCCCATCTCAGCCTCCTGAGTAGCTGGGACTACAGGCACACAAACCATGTTCAGCTTTTTGTATTTTTAGTAGAGATGACGTTTCACTATGCTGGCCAGACTGGTCTCTAACTCCTGGACTCAAGCAATCCGCCTGCCTCAGCCAGACAAAGTGCTGGGATTATAGGCATGAACCACTATGCCCAGGCAGTAATGTTTCTTTATCATTGCAATACTTGGGATTGAAAAGACATTTCAGATTATCTTCATTTTTAGTCTAGGAAAATATATACCTGAGTGTTATCTACAAAAATACTACTCCCTAACAGTTTACTAATTTCATAGAAGGAGGGGTAATCATCAAGTATTATGTTTGAATAAATTTTTCACTTTTAACAAATATGTTCCAATTGTAATATAATCTTCTACTTTTACATATTTATACTTCAGGGAACTTTAATGAGTTCTTTTTTTAACCTTTTATTTCCTTTCAAATCACAGATCTTGTGTGATAAGTTTATCAATTATTACTTATATTTATGCCACTTAAGGTGGTCATAAATGTTTCACCTAATGATTTTTAAAAAGAATATGATGTAATTTACCGTTGTTCACTTTTTTTTTTTTTTTTTTTTTGAGACAGAGTCTCACTCTGTCACTCAGGCTGGAGTGCAGTGGCACGATCTCGGCTCACTGCAGTCTCCGCCTCCTGGGTTCAAGTGATTCTCCTGCCTCAGCCTCCTGAGTAGCTGGGATTACAAGCGTGCACCACCATGCCTGGCTAATTTTTGTATTTTTAGTAGAGACGGGGTTTCACCATGTTGGCCAGGATGGTCTCAATCTCCTGACCTTGTGATCCGCCCACCTCGGCCTCCCAAAGTGCTAGGATTACAGGCACGAGCCACTGCGCCCGGCCCGTTGTTCACTTTAACAGAGGTTTATTTTATTTTGTACAGAACTGCATGGCACCTCTCTCATTTGCTGGCTCAAAAAAATATTTATTGCATGCACTCTGAGTGCCAAGTAGTGTTTTAAGTACAGGAAATACACCAGGATACAAAACAAATTTAATTCCTGCCCATATGGATCTAACTTAATGGAGAGGGAGGCAAACAATAAACAAGACAAATATATAAAATGTCAGCTAGTAATAGTACTAGTAAGGCCAAAAGTGGAGTATCTGCATGGAACATAAGTGAAGGATGTGTGATTTTTCAATGGAATCGCCAGAAAAGCCTCACTGAAGTGATATCTGGGGGAAGAGAGAGGGCGGTGGATATAAGGAGAAAGGGCATTTCACCTAAAAGGTAAAATGAGAACAAAGCCCCTGAAACACGAGGCTTTAGACATGAGGCTTGGATAGCTAGAGATAGGAGAACTAGAGAGAGAAGAATGGGAGATAAGGTCAGAAAAATCATGCAGGAGCCAGATACAGATTTTTAGCTTATACCCTGAAAAAGATGGGAAAGCCCTGGAGAGTTTATAGTAGACAGTAACAACATCTGATTTAGATTTTAATTGGATCGCTAGAACTTCTGTCGCCAGGAAGTCTTCAGGAGGCAAGGGCAAAAGCAAGATCAATAAAAAGATGTTGCCTTCACTTTTCTCTCTACCCTTTATCTATCTATCTATCTATCATTTTAATAGAGACAGGATTTCACCATATTGGCCAGGCTGGTCTTGAACTCTTGGCCTCAAGTGATCCACCTGCCTTGTCCTCCCAAAGTGCTGAGATTACAGGTATGAACCAACCTCCATGCCCACCCACCCTTTCTCTTTTTAACACACTCCAGTGGTGTATTTGCTGTGACTCATTTTCCTATTAAGGACAATAATGATCTCCACCTAGGTAAATTCGGTTGTCCATTCTATTTCATCTTCACAGACCATCAGCACTTTGGCCTTGATACACTTTCTCACTTGGCTTCCAGGATAGCATAATCTCTCCCTTTATCTCCTAACTTACTGGCTTTTCCTTCTCAGTTTTCTTTGCTAGTTTCACCTCATGCCTCCAGACTCTTAATGTACAGAATCCAAGAGTTCATTTTTTGTTTTCTCATCTCCAACTAGACTGACTCCCTGCATGATCTCATCCAGTCTCCTGGCTTTAGATATCATGTAAATGATAGCAGTTCCCAAGATATATTTTTACGGAGACTTTTCTATTGAGCTATAACCTCGTATATCTGATTATCTGAATAAACTCTCCACCTAGATGTATACTAAACATGTCAAAATCACTCTGCCTAACCAAAATCCTGATGTTCATCCCTAGTCCTTCTCTATCTGCAGCCTTATTTATCTTAGTTATTCCAGTTTCATTCTCTAGGTGCTTAGGCTAGAAACCCTGGGTTCTGAAATTAGGGTTTGAAAAGTGAGCTACAAATATAAATTTAAGAATTATCAGTACATAGATTATTTTCAAAAAATTCCCTAAAAATATGTTTTGGCTGGTATTTAACAGGATAGTCATATAAAGTATTTTTGTTTCTATAAGGCACTCTTCAATACAAATGTATTTCTTACCTACATCTTATGTTAAATCTATAAACACTTAAACATTTAGTTAATTAGGCAAATAATTATTATAAATAACATTTATAAAGCATTAATTGATGAATGACTGAACTAATACAAAGTATTTATTATATGGCTAAACACAGATTTTCTGAAGAGGTTTGACTAGCTGGTCCGTTTGAAGCTAACTAAACTAACAACAGTTATTTATTTTCTTTTCTCCCCTCTTTCTTTCAGATCCTGTAATCAATCTCTTAATAATTTTTGTTTAAGGATGACTTTCCCAAAAAAAGTAAAATCATTACTCTCATACAGATAAAAAGTTAGCATCTGTAAGATACCTCATGTAATTCATTATTAATGAAATAAGTGAGCAAGCGTTAAACTGCTCAAAGGAGAAGTCAAAGAACAGACACATTTATGGATAAGGAATATTAAAACGAATTTGCAAATAGACACAAAACTGACTTATTACATAGTGGAGCAGGGAAGTCTCTACTTGACAGAATTTATTTGCATGTCTATAGAGAAAAATTATTTTGGGTCACTACTAAGTGCAATTTAAGGAGTTGTAAAATAGCTCCAAGAGAGTGAAGGGCACAGAGCCCCGCAGAATTAGAATCAGATAAGCCAGGGGAGGAGATTGTAAGTAATGCAGTTTTTCATTGGAGACACCCAGTATTCTTTTTTGCTTATTCCAAATTTTATTCTGTAAATACTTATACCCAGTATCTGTCATACAATAGAATAAAAATCCGAAAACTGGAGAGTAATAACATGAAAAGAGGAAGTTATTATTTTTCATTAATCCATATGTATTTAGCTTCTTCATAAGAAATGAAGTTATGTTAAACATAATAAACATACTTTAGTAACAACCATTCTTCAAAAATTTTTATGACATTAAAACATTGTATTTTTAGTTATCAAGTTTATATTCAAATCTTGTATTATCATAATTCAAACCACAATACCTCTAACAGACTATAACACTATTATTCTCTGTAAAAAGTAAAAAATGGCACTTGAGAAAAAATTGGTCTCCATTATCTTAAAGATTATCAATTAAATAACTCCAGTTAAATTTATATATGTGTGATATAATAAAAGATTTCTACTCCTTGTTATCCATTTCTGTCTTAGAGCTTCAAAAAACTTGGAATTTCCTGAGTGGAAATTTTCTGAGTCAGAGTATTTGTTAGGTTAATTAGGTGACTCATTATGGGACCTTACACAGATTCTGAATGGGAGTTGGTCACTGAAAACACCCACCACATGATTGTGACTAGAGGATTGAAACTTTGGAATAGCTTAGTCTCTGGCAAGAACCAGGGGTACTAGAATTTGAGCTCAATCACATGGCCAATGATTTAATAAATTATGTCTACATAATGAAACCCCAATAAAAACTCTGAACCTGGGATTCAGTGCAGCTTTTGGGTTGGTGAGCACATTGGTTTGCTAGGAGGGCAATAGGCCAGATTCTACAGAAGTGCATGGAAGCTCTGTGCCCCTACCCCACCCCAATCTCAGACCTTGCCTATATGCCTCTTCCATTTGACTGTTCCTGATATGTATCATTCATAACAAAACTGTAATTGTAAATACAGTGATTTTGGTGAATTCTGAGTCATTCTAGCAAATTATCAAATCTGAAAGGAGTGGTGAGAACTCTTGATTTTATAACTGGTCAGTCAGGTGTGCCTGTGGCCCTGAGATTTGCAGTTGATATCCGAAGTGAGTGTAGTCTTGTCTTCACAACTGTTTGTACAAACTTGTAAGGTCTGTGCTAACTCTAGGTAGTTAGTGTCAGAATTAAATGGAATTAAAAGGCATCTAGCTGTCAGAGAATTGGTTTTAGAACATATGTAGATACTGAGCAGTGTAGAATATTAAGTCAGCAATAATGGGAAAGTATTATGTTGAAGTATTATATTTAAGAAACACATAAGGAGTGACTGAACTTCTTACTGAGTCTGTCCATGTGCTATTCGATTATCTGCTCAATTCAGTTAAAATAAATCAAGCCACAAAACAAAGTAAGCTCTTCTATCTATGAGTATTGAGATCTATTGCATATAAGTTACAGTAACCTTTACTAAAGCAACTTTTCCAGAGGGTTTCCTTTTCTACCCACATAAAAACATAAAGAGGAAACTTGTGGGCCAGTTCTTCCTACTGCAAAAAGGAAAATGGCAAGTATCCAATGGTTGTGAATAGTGTAAGTGGTAAGCCTGGATGATGTCGGAAAAAAAACTACTTTTTAAGTCATCATATTTCATTACTTACACAATTTTCTGGCATCAGTGCATCTTGACTTCATCTAACCAATTTTTTCAGCCATCTACAAAATAAAAATGTAAGGCTTTTACAAAGAAATATTGGGTAAAATAAATCCAGACATAAACAGTATGTCTGCAGGATTGTTATAGCAGCTCCAATTATAATGAAAGCAATGTTTTTAAGCTTTCTTGCATTATGAACAGAATGCTCCCAGTATTACAGAATCCAGGAGTCTATTTATAATGGTCTCAGCCTCCCTCACTATACCAAATCCTTAGCATGCGAACTGAAGCCAGAAAACCAAGGATCCAAATTACACCATGCAGAATGCCAAAGCAAGTTTCTTTTTCATTTCCTAAAGCGTTAAGACTAAGAATGTAAAAAAAAAAAAAAAAAAAAGCTAAAAATATGCTTATCCTTGAATCTTCAAATGTGTAAAATAAAAAGGATTCAATCTCTATTTCTTTATTTCTTGAATCACACATGCATAAAGCAGCATTGAAAGTATTTTAAGCTGATTTTGTGGCAAAGAGGAAGCTTTGCAAAGAACTGAAACAGCACAAAGGAGTTAAGTCCACATAACACATCATCTTTGTCTTGCAAGACACAGTAGAGAGATCTCACTGATTTCAAAAGAAAAAGAAGTGCTATTATGTTAAAAGGTCTAAGCATAAAACTGCTAGAAAACAAAGTACTACAATTATATCTGCTATATGTAAATCTCAGGTAGTGAAAGGAACAAAATGATTAGATGGTTGATGAAAATCACTGTAAAACTGTGCTCTTGATAATGAGTAAAATTGGTTCCTTGAAAACCTTCATTTCCACATAAGTCATAATGAGAACACTGGTTTCATACCTACATGTTGTTAGGCCATTTTACAAACTAAAACACCCAAACTTCAGAATTTGAGCTATTTTTCTTCTGTTTTCCATTTCAACTATTGAATTAGTAGCAAACCATCACAACTGTTTGTTATTACACAAGTTAAAAGCTATGAAGCTCGGAACATATCCATTATAAAAATGTGTTACTTCCTAAAAGTACTAAAACGTTCTTTAGCCTGGAGATGTCCATAGTTTTTCTAATCCAAAAATGAATTCTGAACTGTTTAATTTCATATTTTCAATTTAGAAACAATAAATCAGTAATATTTTAGCAGACATTGGCTTTTGTTTTTTAAACTCAAGATATACATGGATGGATGTCCTTCTCCTGCTCAGTAGGCATAAAACTTATAACGTGTAACACCCAACTGGACTCACATAAGTCCTGACACCTCATGCCTACAAGCAGGAGAGATCCTAGGCAAAACTTCAAGGCAAATGAAATGTCTTCTCGTAACCCTTAAGGTCCTTTTCATAGCACTTCACAGCTTCAGAATCCCTTCTGTTCTATGATCCCATTCTTACCAAGGGCTCTTTTGAGACTTTTTATGTTTTAAAGGGTAGTTTCTGAAGAGGGCAATGCTTAACAAAAAGATATAAATTATGTTAGATACATTTCAAGTATTTCATACTACTTGATCTGCTTCCACATTAGGCTCTTTCAGCCTCTGTACAGTGGTGGGGAAAACTGTCTTTATAATAGTGAAGCTAATGATTTAAGAATGCTTAGGATTGATCATTTAACCCAGAAATATTTTGATTAAAAAATGCTGTCTTTGGGTAGATGGCACTTATTCTTTATGAAAGCCTCTTTCTAAAGCTAGAACATTTAAATTATTTCCTTGTTCAACTTATCTATTATCTGTCTCTCTTGCTCTTGTTGTATTCCTTTCTCTGCAATTCCATCCTGATTTTAATACTTTATCCTAAACTTCTAACTTTTAAGTTATTTCTTGTAGTATTCATAAACCTAAGTAACCTTGTGAAATTATATTAGAAGACAGTAGGCATTCTTACTGAGAAAATATGAATCTCAAAGACCATTTATTTTAGAAGTAATCATAAACACTACTTTCAAAATTCTCAGTCTATTTTATTACAGCACTTGACCTGGGTTAGCCCCAATAAATTCAAAAGTCTTTTAATAGTGACCTAATATTTTCTATTCATTTAAACAATATTTTATTCCTGGTGAATTACTAAGCTTTTCGATCTATTAAATAATCTCTTCTTTTTTAAACTAAATATTTTTTAAGCGTGTTCATAACACATTTCTGTGCAATTTATTTCTACATAAGTAAATAAAATTCAATTTAACAGTGTTACTTTGTTTTTATTATTTCAAATATTTTCAATGCGTTCCTGAATAAGAAAGCTTTTTAGTTTTTAAATATATTTTAAAAAGATAAGAAAATAAGTGCTATATTTTTCTTTTATGACTCTAGCAAGTCTATAACCACAAATATTCATGTATAATGATTATTTTATTTACCAAACTAATTTGGTAAATATGTGTTCTCTATGGGCATATATAAAGTTCCAATAAAAATTTCACTTATTTGGAGGAAACATTTATAGTAATCTCTAAGTATTTTTTTTTTTTTTTTGAGACAAAGTCTCTCCCTGTCGCCTTGTCTGGAGTGCAATGGTGCAATCTCAGCTCACTGCAACCTCTGCCTCCCAGGTTCAAGTGATTCTCCTGCCTCAGCCTCCTGAGTACCTGGGATTACAGGCACTCACCACCAAGCCCAGCTAATTTTTTGTATTTTTAGTAGAAAGAGGGTTTCACCATGTTGGTCAGGCTGGTCTCGAACTCCTGATCTCATGATCTGCCCGTCTTGGCCTCCCAAAGTGCTGGGATTACAGGCATGAGCCACCACGCCTGACCAGTAATCTTTAAGTATGTTTTTAATTATGTTATTTGACAGATGAAAAAAGAAACCTATTCCTGTATATCTTAATGTCTACATTAACCTGGCTTCAGTGGTCTTTATGGAATTGTCTTTTTTGTTTACTACAGGAACTTTTGAAAAGACTTATCAACTTTTCAATAGAAGACATAAACAGACAGTTAACCTAACAAGATTCTTTGAACCCCTTGCCTAAAAATCTTGGCATTTCTGCTTGTACCAATTATAGCCTCTTATGTCATAAGAATTTCCCAAAGCTAATCAAGCTTCCTCCTACAACCCCTTCTTCCTGCCCCATTCCCTCCATTGCTTTCTTTAACCAAGTTTCAGAATCTCAATAAAATTCAATCTTGCGCTTCCTAGTCTGAGACATTCCCAAATCTCTGTTGAAGTGGTGTTCTCCCACACTACAGTGAGCAATAAACTTAACTTTGTCTTATCCACAGTTGGTGATATATGAGGAGCTGGCATTCAACATAAACGTAATTGAAAACATTTTTTCTCTCCCTCAAAATACAAATATTTCTAAATTAAACACAATTTTGGACCTATCATTTAAATTGGCTGGAAAACATACTTTTTTTGGAATCTCTTTGAGAAAATCTAAATAAGTGTGTATTATAGCTTTAAAGCTTTGAAATGGTTACCTGAGTAATATGGTAGTAAAAAGTTCACCGAAAAGACAAGGTTTTTCATGTTATAAACGTAGTAATAGAAAGGAATTTTTCTCTAAACTTTTTCCAAGTTATTTTAAAGGTCTGTTTACTGTGTTTTTTATAGAATTTATGAAGTTTTACCACAAAACGCAAAGCATTGAAAAGGTCATTCACTACTATGTTCAAAGCAGTTGGAAAAAATCACATTTGTGAATTGCCCATCTTCTTTTTAGAGAGAAGAAACATACATTAATTCCTTTAAAAATTGTCATGGTTAAAGTACTTGTGGCAAGACTTTTCTGAAATTTAGATATAGGTCTACATTCATGACTCATTCCACTGGACCGTTCCATATTCCCACAGTGTTGCCCTAATGTAGAACCTCATATACTACAGTTCTGTTCAACAGCAATGACAGAGCCAAACTCGTGCTTCTTATTTTGAAAGTCCTGTGTTTCTTAAGGGTAGGATCCTTGTCTTCTACCCATTAAGTAAGCAAGAAGTATTTTAATGAAGCCAGTTAAAGGAATGAGGTAAAGGCAGGCCAAGAAAGTGGAGAGATGTCCAAATGGGGGAAACAAGTGAGAAAGAGCTCCCAGGGTTTATGGACTTCTACTAGAGGGTGAGGAATATGTGGAAACACATGCACTGTTAAGTTCAGTTAAGATGAAACAGGAAGTCAGAGATACAAAGACACACAAGTGTACTTTTATTGTCTAGAATCTTGTAGATCCTTGTCAAGCTCACTTCTTAATTACACAAACACACACAATCATCATATGACGGTCAGTTCACTTATATGCTAATTGGTAAGATTTCTTAAGGATGGTTCTAGTATCCTTTGAAATTAGCTTTAAATTGATGCCAAGGTATGAAACATTAGTTTTTATAATGGCCCATTCTAAGGATGCTTTGCTATTGCTTATTTTGAACTGTGCCTTTATGCTTTATCCCAGGTACAAGTGCCTTTCTTTAAGAAGTATTCAACTTAAACTCCTGTGTGCACACAGGCTTCAGGATATCCTTAAGTGGGTAGATTCCTTCCTTTTTAATTAAAAAGTGAGATATATCTCTTAGATCCCCTAAAACTTAACTGTACATCTTTTTCATGTGTGTAGGTAAACATTGGTCCAGAAAGTTTGAAATAAATTTTATTATATAGAGTGTGAAGATAATAGTGGGCTATCCATTTGAAAAGCACGTAACACATTTCTGGAGAGAAATTCTGGCAATTATTTGACAGCAGTTTTTCAATTGCCTGGCACCATCACTGATCTTGTTCTGATGTCTCTTCCGGGTCTGCAAGCCCATGATATTAAAACTTTTAGATTTTTATCTACCTTGAAAATATATGTCATTTTAAAAATTAGATAATGAAAAAAGTCAACTATTTTAATACCTGAAAATTTGATTAAAAAAAAAACAGTGCTACCAATTTTTGTTTGTTTCTGTTGTTTTGTTTCATTTGGAGTGGAAAAACTATAGGAGATTTTGCCAGTCATAGAGCTAGTAGAAGATGGAAAAATTGGATCAAGATTAAATGTAACAATTTATAGAATATGCAAAATTTCTAACACAATCCATACATACCATAGGCTCTCAATAAGTTTAAAATACTCACTAGGCTCTCAATAGTTTAAAACACTTACTTCCTATTCTGTGTTAATGACTACGTACCTATTTAGTTGCACTGTATAATCCTCGCACTATGAGAAAAATTAGGATATCATTAATCCCATTTTCCAGCTAGGAAACTGAAGTTAGGCAACTTTCCTAAGGACAAAGAGCTGATAAATGATAAAGGGGCTTTTTAATCTGGCAGTCTGGCTCCAGAGTCCCGGCTTTTAACCACTGAATTATACTGCTGTTTCAATTGTTGTCATTAATACAGTTGCTTACAGTGGGAAATTCTTTAAATATTCATTATATTGACAGATGAAGTAAAGAAAAAGTGGAGATGCATAAAATCAAGATATGCCATTTAAGCATATATAATTTTCCTTGTTTGACTTATATTTTAAAATGCTATATGAATAGTACCTTTGAAGTTTGACACTTAGGTTTGAATTCCGACTTTCCTATTTACTAGTTTAAGTTATTGCATCAATATGAGATTTGTTTACTCACATTTGAAACCATTTACATGTAAGGGTTATTGCAAGGATTAAGTAAGTTTTAATGCACATAAAATGCCTAGTAGATAATACACACTGAGTAAATGGTTGCTGTTGTAGCAGTCATAGGAGTTTTTATGTTCTTCCTACTCACTCTCTATTTTTTTTTTACTCCCTCTTCTCAAAGGAGAAAAGAAGAGGCACATAGGAAGATCCTGGAATGACCTAGTGGCCTTGGGCTATAACGTATTCAACTGTCTGAGGTGGGAAGACAGGCAGAAACTATATGTGCAAAGGCCCTGTGGCCAGAGGAATGATTACTAAAAGCAATGGATTGAAAAGGCAGATAATCTCAACTTTAGAAAGTGAAGAAGCAGATGAGACTGGAGAGGTATCAAGGTACCAGATCACAGGGGCTTGTCAGCAATTTAATGAAGTTAATCTTTATCCTAAGGACACTGGGAAGTCACTGAGAGATTTTTATGCAATAAGGTACATGAACAAATATGCCAGATTCGTATTTGACTGCAGTGTGGAAAATAGAATTAAGAGGCAAAAGTGGCAATCAAACAAATTAGGGTCTGGGTTTTTTTGTTTATTTTTGCAATGTCTAGTCTAAAGAAATACGATCTGGGTCTAGAAAGGTGCTGTGGGAGATGAGGTGCTTGGGGGATCTGCTTCACACTACCTAATAAATTATTACACTAGGAAATGAATTCCGTGGTAAGCATTGTTTTTTCTCATGGCAGCATCATTTCTATCTAAATCAATTATCCCCAGTTGTCATCACCCCCACATTCTCTTTTCTCAAGCAATATACTTGCACACTTTTACAAAAGACTTTATATTTCGTTGGACTTAATAAAATAAAAAACCCTCATAAAGAAAAGTCTTTAAAAGAGAGACTAAAAATTATTAATTATAGAATGAACCATAGAGAAAATCTTGTGTCTATATGTACTTGTTCCAGACAAACAATTACAAACATTTGGTGAAAGAAGTGAAATGGCTTTCTACTTACTTGGTCTATTTTTAAAGTCAGCAGGTATTTTTATTTGTTGTATAAAAATTTATTGAATTTATGAAGTGCCTGTTTGGTGCAAATTTCTATGAGTGACACTATACAAACTAAACAAAATTTTTTTCAAAATAAGAAAGGTTCTTTTTGAGAAGATGCAATTCATTCAAAAGTTTATTTAAATAAATTATGTATTATAATGACTCCAGGAAAAAATATAGCCACCTCTAGAAGTCCTACCCTTCATGGATTTTACCCATTTGCAAAGCAACAATTACATCACAATAAGTAAAAACTAAAGATTCAAGGAAGAACAAATCAGGTTTTCTAACCTAGAATGACTACAGAAGTTAATATTAACTTAAAATTAAAAGCAACATTTTGTCTCACTAGAGACCATGTTATATAGCATATAAAGGACTTATTTTGAATTGTAGCAAATGTAAACTGTAATGTCATCCTTATTATTTAAGGGGTCTCAATTTACTTATCTGTAAGTGAGGATAAGCATATTCACTTTGAATTGTGGGGACTGGAGGAAATAATGTATGCTAAATGTCTAGCTTGGTGCCTAACACATAAATGGAATTAACCATAATTAACACACTGACAGGCAGATCCCAAACTAAATCTGCATTTGAGACCAATACCTTCTCTATCTCAAATATGGATTCATTAGAATAAGCAATGTAGCACATTATTGAATGCAGGATTTGGGGTAGATATGCCAGAAATGATAAAGAAGCAGGGATGGATTGTTGTGGGGATAGGAATGGGCAGCATTTCTGAGTAGTGTGGCTCCTGACCTGAGATTTTTTTTTCCCTGGGTAGGAAGAAAAAATATAGAAAAAATTTACACATTTAAGATTTTGCATTAATTTAAAATTGTTACAACATCGTGGAGAATTAGACTAATCTCACCTATGAAAAACCTCATCTTTAGAATAAGAATTTCAGTGTAGAATGATTTAATCAAAATGTTAAAATAATGGCAAAGGATTCAGAGTCTTTCATAGAACAGCGCACTGTGTTTTAAAAGTGTGCTGTAGTTGCTGTAGATTTTCCTCTCATTTAGGGTCAGGATGTGAGGCTAGAAAAAAGGGTACAGATGATTCAAAACCACTAGATTAATTTACTTTTAACTAATGATAATTAATATCACTTCAAGACTGTTTACATTTCTGCTGTCATCCATATGCATTAGCACCAGGTTAATGTAATAACCATGAACCAAATAATAGCTTGCATAAATCTCCACTGTATTCAGATAGTAAAGTCCATTGCCCTGTTCTTACTTCCTGGAAACAACCTTTGATCTTCAGATCAACAGTAAAAATAATTACTGGCATTGGCCAAACCAGGATTAGTCATTTCTGTTCTGAGTAGCTGCACAGCTGGAGACAGATGTGCAGGTCTCTCTGCACAGATCTGAAAGGATCATCTCCAAGCGTTTATATCATGCTTGTCATTCGTTTATCAGAGGCCAAATGTTTTTCTTTGTAAACGTGTGTAAAACATTCTCAGAATTTTAAACAATAACAAATCAGGGCTGAATGTGGCCAACATGCAAAGAGGAAATCTCCCATCTGTCCAAATCAAACAGTTGTATTATTAGAAACTGAGGGCTAAAAACTGTGCACATACACAGACACACATATTATTTTAATATAGATTTTCAATAATTGGTCTAGGATAAGGATAATATACAGAGAACATGCCAAAAGTTTAAGCAAGAAGAAAACAAAGACTGTTACTATGGAAAAATGAAAATAGATTTTAAAACATGTTAATTCACGTTACTTTTTGTTAAATTTACTTTTCTTCTTTCACTTCTTACCTGTCAATGTTATTAATATTTTTAGGAACAATAAATCACATTAATTCCTTATCTCATGTGAAATTTCATATTTATGATTGATACCTTTAAATGTCATTTGTTGAAGGAAGGTTATTCATTTTTTCATTCAATAAATATTTTTTAGAATAATAAGTCCCAGGCACAAGACCAGTATTATGTTCTAGGCATTGGGGATACCATGTTCACAAGACAGACTATGATTTACAGGATCAGATGTGGACTCTCAAATTCGACTGAGAATAAAACAGACACTAAACAAGTAAATAAAGTTAATTTCAAGTTGTAATTGATGCTAGAAAGACAATGAAACAGAGCCATGTGACCAATGAGAGAGATGAGGGTGGCAGCAGCCTGTTTTAGATAAGGTACCTGATTGGTGGGATTGGAAGACCTCTCTGAGATTAGTGTCTTCAGATATGCCTTAATGATATGAAAGAACCATTCATGGGAAGGCCTAGCATTAAAAACCGTCTAGGCAGAATGAGCAGCAAGTGCAAGGGTCCTGGATAGGAATGAGCTGGATGTACTCAAGGAAGAAAGAGAAAACCAGCATAATGAGCAAATTAGCTCAGGAAAATTTGGCAGGCACTGATTTTCACTGGGCCTTGTAGGCTATGGTTAGCAGCACCAATTTTATTTTAAAGATGATTTGGTGTTTCTAAGCATATTTTGAATCTTTTCCCCTAAAGAGCATTGACAGCATGGAAAAGCTAGAACTCTCTCTTTAATAAAAGTTAACGAATAGGAAAGAAAAATAGATAGAATCAGGCCTATTCTAACATTTAAAAAATCACAGACTCCTCTTGTTTTGAAAAAGAAATATATAATCCAGCCAAATTGTTTTCTGCTCATCTCTTTAGGCTGTTGTTAAACCCATGACGAAAAGGGAAATTTCAGGTTAGATTTCACACCCCTGGGGGCTGATTTTTACATTTTATTGAGTTTGGCTCCTGGATCATATGATTTGAAAGAGCTGATTTTACCAGGGTATTACACAGACACAGACTAAATAAATTTGCAGCATTTCAGGAAATCCATTGTTTTTATTCTAGTTGGTTGCCAGAGTTGAGCCCCTTTCTTGCTCACTTGAGAAATCGCCATTCAGAGGCCTTACCTCACTTGAAATTAGCTCATGATTGACATTCTCAAAGCTAAGCAATAAGTTCCCAAAGAAATTAATAGCACTTTAAAGAATCATTAACTAAATAGTATTTTAATTTATCTTCCTAAAGTCAATAATTTTATTCTGATTACTGAATAAAATTGCTCCTGCTGTGGATCTGTGCTTTAAGAAGTGTTTCCAAGAAAATGCACTGTTTAAGTAGAATGTAAATACAGGATTACTGATGAACGCACAAGCAGAAAAAAAAGTATGAGAAGGTAAAATCCTACCCTAAGAACGGCATAACCAACATTGGAAAGTGGGAAGAACAATTAAATAAAATAGGCGATATTACAGGTGAAAAAGGTGGGCTTGCTATAGATTTAAATTGTATAGAAGAGAGTAGAAATACATTGAAATAAAGATATAGAGCAAACTTGTTCAAGCCATGGCCCATGGGCCACATGCAAACCAGGACATCTTTGAATGCGGCCCAACACAAATTTGTAAACTTTCTTAAAACATTGAGATTTTGAATTTTTTTTTTTTTTTTAGCTCATCAGCAATGGTTAGTGTTAGTGTACTTCATGTGTGGCCCATGACAATTCTTCTTCCCGTGTGGCCCAAAAAAGCCAAAAGATTGGACACCCCTGAAGTGAAATATATTCCCTTTTATTTTAGACCAGTTAACTAAATTGCCTGAGCCTGCATTTTCTCATATGTAAAACTAAGGTAATAAAAGCGATACGAGTCTGACTCTATCATAGGAAAGAAAGGAATGCAACTCTATTTTATGAAAAATTTACGGTACAATCCTGATCTGTCCTGAATAAGAGGAGAGCTAAGCTGTAAGTACATCTAAAACAAGCCACGTGTTTATCAGACTTCCCACTCTTCTTCCCTCCTGCTCCAGTACGTCTTCCATTCATTTTTTTTAAATAAGAGTTTTCTTGAGATACAATTATATATCATAAGGTTGACCGTTTTAAAGTGTTTAATTCAGTGACTTTTTAGCATATTCTCAAACTTGTGCAACCATCACCAATAATTTCAGAACACTTTCATCACTCCCCAAAAAACTTCATACCTATTAGCAATCACTCCCCATTCTCCCTCCCTCCAGCACTAGGCATCTGCTAATCTACTTTCTGTCTCTCTGGATTTACCTATTCTGGATATTTCATATAAATGGAATCATATATAGCCATTTGTATCTGACTTTTCTCACTTAACCTAAAGTATTCAAGGTTCATTCATATTTACCGTGTATCATAACTTTGTTTCTTTAATCTCTGCTTCATTCTTCTTTTCTCTGTCAATGGAAGGCCTTAGCTGCAATGGCCCACATGAAGGAAAACATGGCTGCCAATACATCCAGAGCTTAACTTCTTACAGATTCACACAATGAAGAGAATGGTTATACTCTCTGGGATCCAAATGCAGAGAGAAGAGCTCAGGATGGATAAACTTTGATAAGGCTCATCATTAGATCAATCCATGAGACTAATGTACAAGTAGCTTAGTTTTGGTTCTTCCTTGGTATCAACCAACTGTAACCAGGGAAAAATTTACCAGGTTATAAAATTGTCAGATTTGAGGAAGCCTTGTGACATAGAGGTGGAATTGGATCTGGGAGGTACATTTTTCAGAATATTTGGGGATAGTTGGTGAGTAGATGAAATAATGTGCTTAGTATAATACATATCTGTCAAACTAGTGAAGAATAATAAAAAATAATAAATTAAATACATACCAGTATAAAACTGTCAATTGGCATATCCAAGAAAAGCTTAGATATTAAAAAGAAATCATGGAAGGATAGTGGGAAAAAAAAACAGTTGCCAGGATTTTGATGAGTGAAGATTATAAACATTTTCCTTTAATGAGCACTGGTAACAACATTTAACTCTTTATCTAGGAAAATGTAGAGTTTTGTGAGATGGAGTCAAAATTTCTAATTTTCTTTGAATCAAAAGAAAGGATGTATTAAATATTGATTAAGGCAGCTTTTTATTTTATTTCAATAACTCAGTTCCTTATTTACCATAAGCATCCTAAAAACAGAGGTGTTTTTAAACACCTTATGCTACCATCACTAATAATATTGATCAATTTATAGCACAGATTGTTGACTCACTTAAATATTGTGCTGCAGCATTTTTTTCTCCATAGCCTATAAAATAGTTGAAAAAATCCTTGCATATTATAAAATTAGCATCTTTTTATCAGTAGTTTTTCTGGTTGCAAAGGAGGTTATAATTGGAGCTTGCAAATACTGACATTTTAAAACTAAATTGTTAAATCATTTGTTCCATTAAAACTATTCAAATGTAAACATCATAGCTATTTGGTACCTATCATTATAAATTTTAAAAATATATGAGAAGATAATCAGAAATTTTGCATTACTTATTTTGAAATTATACTTCCAATCTAATTCTACCAAAAAATATTCTTCATATGTTATAATCTTACCTAAATAGGTTACATATGGAACACCTTGTCATAACTATAACAAAAGGATATATATTTGGAATTAAATAACATTATTTTCTGTAACTCTAACTGTAAAATTTTTCAAGGTTCAGTTATTCAGATTATTATTGAATAAATATGTTTAATATATTAAACATAAAAATAAAATGTATTTGAAAGTGTGTGTGTGAAAATTGGTGTGATTCTAAAATTAGTTGGTGTATATGTAGATGAATATTTCCATCGCTGGAATGAGACAGGACTCAACATAAATTATACAGTTAGTTTTCACGTTGGGAATATAAATTGTATGAACTTCAGTTACCTATAAATAGTTACATAGAAAAAAAGAAGTCTATCTCTGGATTTATCACTTAATTTTTTTAATACCCCTTCAAAGTTTTGTATTAAAGTTACAATAAAACTTACCTTAAATATATATATGTGTGTGTATGAGTGTGTGCACGTGTGTGTCACCCAGACTGGAGTGCAGTGGTGCAATTATGACTCACCGCAGCCTTGGCCTCCTGGGCTCAAGCAATCCTCCTGCCTCAGCCTCCCACGTAGCTGGAATCAAGCGCAGATAATTTTTCTATTTTTTTTTTTTAAGAGATGAAGTCTCACTTTGTTGACCAGCTTATCTTGCACTCCTGAGCTCAAGTGATCCTTCTACCTTGGCCTCCCAAAGTGCTGAGATGACAAGTGTGAGCCACTGTGCCCGGCCAAAAACATTTTAAATAATATACCAGATTATATCTTATTTAAATTATTTCTAATTTTGTTGCATGAAAACAAGTTGTGTGAATTGCAAAAAGTTTTATTATACAGTCATAAGAGTAATGATCTTTTTAGTTACCCTAAGAATAAGTGTCCCTCAGTTTTGTGCCTGGATGGGGGGTTTTTACCCTTAAAAAAGTAAGAATCAGGATGGGTGAGTGAGATGTGTTTATTTCACAACTTGGGTAAAGAAACGACAATAGTGAAAGGGGTAACTGGAAAGGAGTAACAGAAAACTATGTTCTCCAGGTAGATCAGTTTTACAATAGTACAGATGGAAGTTGAGGATGTGGATCCTGATTCCTTTAAAAATTCTGGGTCTGCTTAAGTCCAGACCCAAAGGTCTGAGTGCCTCGGTTTTAAGACAGCTTGTCTTGAATGGTGGTCTCCAAATGAGGTGCACGAATCCAAAAGGATGCAGAAGACCATCACAACAACGCACAGGAATAAACCGGCGCTATATTTATATTTTGACCCAAATTAAAAAAAATTTTTTTTACATTATAAAATATATGCATTCACACTGATATCCCTTGTATCTAGCATTATAGTAAGTCCTGGGGAGAGTGAGTGCCACATGATCACTCATTTGTTTTCAGCATATTGCCAGATTGAACGCCATTGTTTGCTTATGTGAATTTTGGGATCTTATTATTATAAGTAACAGAATCTTTATAACTCTGATATGAAATGGAAAACGATCATGAAAAATTTTGTGTATCCCACATACATTCACCAGTTACTGCATGACAAAATATTTAAAGAAGTTGTTGAATATAAAACTTGTCCCAAAAAAGAATTTTAAAAAGCATAAAATACTATAATACATTTTACTATGTGAAAAATTAAGAAGGTATACTCATCAAAAATACCATAAAAAGTATATAAAAGCAAGCAACAATTCAAGAACATGTATTTCTAACTCATATTGCATATTCTGAATGTACATTTAACTTCTACAGATCAGTAAGAAAGCATAAAATACCCTGCTACCACCATTTTACATAAAAGGAATTAATAGGAATTTAACAGAGTAGGATACAAAAATGGCTCTAATCTTAAAAGATGTCCAATCCTAGTAGTAATTAGGAAAATGAGAATTAAAACCAAAATGAAATACCCTTTCATATCCACAATTTGTCAATACCATGTGCCCATGAGAACGTGAAACAACAAGAATCATTTTACTATTGCTGGCATAAGTAAAAAAGTGGGCAACATATTTGGAATATGGTATGTATCACACAGTAAGGTTGAACATGCATGTAGCATGTATCCAAGAAAGCCTACTTCTCAAGAGTTAGGTGTTAGAAGCTTTTACACGTTTTCCCAAAGGTATGCATAATAAAGTTCATAACAACCTTGTTAATAATAACAAAACAAACAACATCCGGCCAACCAAACAAAATACTTTTGAACAATCCTAAAGTCCATCAGCAGTAGAAATAGACAAATAAGTGGTGGTGTATTTATACAGTGGAGTATGATTTGATAGTGAAAATGGGTTAATGAGAATCATAGGCATCAGTACATTAAAATCATGGAGATGTACTATTGGGCAAAAGAAGTCACAAATAAATATATGGTATGATTCTATTTATATAAAGTTCAAAGCCAAATAAGCTACTGTTTACGATTTTCTACATATACGTATGTATAAAATCTGTGAGGAAAGCCAGTAAATTCAATATTATGGTTAACTGGTTGCAGGAGGAGGCATTGGAAGTGGGCAAGTAAAGTCATAGATAAGGAGCTTTTAGAGTGCAAGGTTTTATTTATTAACTTGGTAGTGGCCATATGGATATACACATTTTTTATTGTTTTAAAATTACACTTGTAAATTTTCATTCACTTTTGCATATGTGGCTTATTTTACAATTACAAAATTATTATTGCCCTCAGGGAGGGAAAGAATATGAGTTATGGATATTTCTTTTACAAAAAGACAAATGTTTCAAATGTGCTGCCCTTTTCTGCAAAAGATGACTGACCAACATTTATATGTTGCCAAAGACATATTTGGGGATGGGGAGTGAGAAACACATTTTATGTAAACTTCAAAGTAAAAATAGTGTTTGTAAAAAGGACATAAGAGAGAATTTTTCAAATTATTTTAGAAAATTTTTATCATTACAAGATTTGTGGTAAAAAATAATGTGCCTCACCTATGAAAATTATGTGTACACATAAAATTAATTTGAGAAAAGAGTATTGTTAACTAGTTTTCAAACATTCCAAATGAAAATTTTCAATGGGTTTTAAACAAGTTTAATAACATTATTAAAATAGTACAACTTCCCGGTGATGGGTGCACCAAAATCTCACAAATCACCACTAAAGAATTTACTCATGTAACCAATACCACCTGTTCCCCAATAACCTATGGATATAGAAAATAAAAATAAAATGGTACAACTTCAAAAGAATATTCAGGAAAAATCAATTGAAATCAAGGAAGACGAAAATTTCTAGCCAAATTGCAAAATTTTTTTATCTATGTATCATTGTGAATTTTCTAGTTATAATGGCAGCAAAACCAAGCTTGAAAGCCAAAAAAACCCTCAAAATCATAAAATACTCCCTCTGAATGAAGTTAAAAAAAAAATCATAAGATATGTTTAAATTGGTGTATCATACATTACTAAACAAATATTCTAAAATTCATGAAGCAAATTTAGTTATGTTGCACTTACTACAATGTTGGTATTTAAAATGGTTTCTACCATTAATAGAAAAATTAAAAATTTCTTAAATTTTATATTTCAAAAATACTGATTTCAATTTTAGCAATTTATTTCAAAATCGTATTTCAAAGCTAACAGTTTAGCTCACCTTTTAAATGTATATTTAGGGTATGCATAATGAACAATAATTTTCTGCCATTCCAGTGGTTTATGCATGTAATTTATATATGAATAAATATATGCATAGTGTATGTTCATGCTACAAAACTATAGTGATAAGAGTGCATGATTCTAAGAAGTTTGGAGACCAATGGTCTAAAAATCTTTCAGCAAATGAAATATTAAATTTGGGTTTCTTGCCATTCACCATAGACATGCGGCCAGAGGACCAGATTAGCCATCAGATTAAACAAGTATTAAAATTCCAAGTCTTTGCCATACAAATCTGTATTCTTATACAGGTATCAACTTTGCAACGTAATTGTTTTAAATATTAATATAGTTTGTTTCATTCTTCAGCATGAGTTGCTAATGAGTTGCATAGAGTTTGCAAGTGTTTTCTGGTTTTTCAATATTCAATGTACCAGTAGTTAAATAGTATGTTATATAGACTATACGACTGATTGAATTTCTAAACAAGCAGGACATGATTCAGAAGGATGAATAATTTCTAATACATGAACTGTATAACTATGATTTTAGGTCCTTTGTAGTTCCAAACATTACAAAAACATTTTATATTTCCCCATGTGAAATGTCTTCTCTATTTCTTCTGGAAAATACTTTGAAAGCGGCAGTGGCTCACGCCTGTAATCCCAGCACTTTAGGAGGCTGAGGTGGGTGGATCACCTGAGGTCGGGAGTTCAAGACCAGCCTGGCCAACATGATGAAACCCCGTCTCTACTAAAATTACAAAAATTAGCTGAACATGGCGATGCACGTCTGTGATCCCAGCTGCTCGGGAGGCTGAGGCAGGAGAATCGCTTGAACCTGGGAGCTGGGAGGCGGAGGTTGCTGAGATAGCACCACTGCACTCCAGCCTGGGCAACAGATGGAGACTCTGTCAAAAAAGAAAAAAAAAAAGAAAGTCAGTCAGCAGATGCACCAACTAATGGAGGAATTTTCCCCTGTTTTCCTCAGCCAGATTCAGTCCTTTTTTCTTTGCTTTTCTCCCTCCTTCTTGTATGTTTCATTAGATTTTTAATTATTCTTATTACTTTTACCATAATGAATTGTAATTGTACATAGCCAGTTGTTGTCATTTGCATGTGTTTGAATTCATTTATGAATTGTAAATTATTTGAGGACAGACTTTGTCTTATTTAAACTTGTAAGAGATGATTCAAGAATTATTTCTGAATAAATAAAATAGGCATATCTTCAGTATTCCTTAAATCAGTGTTTCATAAAAAAAATTCAGAAGAACAGTACTATCTTGATAGTCTCTAGGTAAAAGAGTTCCATTGTCAAATAATCTTGTTTGGTACATAATAAATATTACACTTCCCTTCTGAAAATCAAAAATGCACAATAGTCAGAATTCCTACCATAAATAAACCTGTTTAAATTTCTTAATTCAGTATTTTTCAAATAAATACTGCAAATCTCTTTTTTTTTTTTTCCTGGAACACACATTAATGTCCTGTGGAAGTGGTTTTTCTATGTAATAATACTCTGGGAAATGCAAAAATGCTACATTTCAACATTTATATTGTTCAATGTGCATGCAGAGAAAGTAATTAAGGGGGAGAACTATAATTATACTTATGTTATTCAGGGGGCCATGCTGCAGCTAAAGGAAAGGAAATGAATTCTAAATAGTTAAATTATTTATCCACGTAGAACTGTGTCTTTTGTTTATATTAAAAACATATGTTGTAAATTGAGAGATAAATTTTATTCCATGTACATTTTTAAAGGAGAAAGATATGACTTTGTCTAAGAATGACTATCATATGAAAATGAAAAAATTAAGCTTTAAATTAACTAAATCAACAGAACTCATAAATTCAGCACAACAAATTTATGCTGCCCTCCATAGTGTTAGCCATCAGAATTGCCATATTTAAAACCATGATGTTAAATATCTCTGAGGAAAGTTCACCAATCACAAAAGGAAATCATTCTCATCTATTAATTTTTGGCATCAAAGAGCATTATGAATTTGATCACCAATTTTATTCTTCAAATTTAGATTTTAATTCTTAGTCTATTTTTCTTAAAGAAATTCTTAAATGGTATAAATTGTTACTGCTGAAGTTTCTCAAAAGGACTTTATTGAGCATATGAAAGTAATTTTAGTCGATAAGATTGATTCCAAAATAAAAATTGACATTTAAATATCAGTTTCATTCCTTCAAATAGCTGCCATGGTAGGAGTGCTTCTAAATGAATTTAGTAATGAACATGTTAAACGTTTGAGATACTCTTAGGATTACATATCTTTTAGACAATTGAAATGCTAAAAATTGCAAATATAGGCCGGCGCGGTGGCTCATGCCTGTAATCCCAGCACTTTGGGAAGCCGAGTCGGGCAGATCACGAGGTCAGGAGATCAAGACCATCCTGGCTAACACGGTGAAACCCCGTCTCTACTAAAAATACAAAAAAAAAAAAAAAAAAAAAAAAAATTAGCCGGGTGTGGTGGATGGCACCTGTAGTCCCAGCTACTCAGGAGGCTGAGGCAGGAGAATGGCGTGAACCCCGGAGGCGGAGCTTTAAGTGAGCCCAGATCGCGCCACTGCACTCCAGCCTGGGCAACAGAGCGAGACTCCATCTCAAAAAAAAAAAAAAAAGAAAAGAAAAAATTGCAAATTTAAATCATCTTTATTCATTATTTCAAAAAGTATTAGTTACCTATGTAACTAAAATGAGTTAATACCACTGAAAGATTAGTTTTAGAATATCTGTGTGGATAGTAAACCAGCATAATGTTTCACTTTTTTTTTAGTATCAGAAAATGCTATTTGATGAACGTTTTTTCACATGGAAAAAAATGAGTTGTTTTATTCAATCTCAAACATGTGATTTACAAGGCAAAAGGGCTGGAATAAACATAAAAACACAAGAATCTGACCCATAAGGCTTTGAAGCTCTTTATACTGCTGATTGGGATCCAGTCCTAGTGTATTAATATACATTCTGCAAACTCTTACTCTTTACATTTGTAGAAATCTTCAACACTAATGAAAGAAGGAAGTAATTTTCAATATCCTAAATATATTATTGTGTTCTTTTGGAGAAGAGGCCAAAGGATAAAAGTCTACTTTCTTCCAAAGAAGCATCAGAATTAAGGGGAATGTATCTTAATAATGAGGAAGCATAACATTTTCTACTCTTTTACATGATTAAATTGTCTAAAGTCAGTACAGGTGTACCATATGAAAGACTGTGAAATCACCAAGATTTAGGAGAAAGCACTGGGCTAATTTTTACCCTTGAACCAAATATCTCTAAGGGATTTTCTGTCATAGAGAAAAAGAAGGAGAAAAAAACGAAAGATGGGACAAAAAAGAGAAAACTAACTTTGTACAGACTTTTGGAACACATACTTTTGCTTTTTAGAAACTTCTTTGCATGGAGTTCTCTTTCCTGTGCAAACATTATTAGTAACACATACGTATTATTAATATAAATATAGACTGGAACTGAGAAGGATATTTAACAAAGAAAAGCTTATGAGTAGTGAGAGGAAGGGATGAAGTTGTTTATAAAAGCTGGAAGATGCAACGTTCTTTCCATACATAGTGGAGTCTTGCATGTTTATTTTAATACTTGAGTTTGTTAGCTTTTTTGAAGTATTTATTAATGGCGCTTACTCTGGTTTTCAATAAAATCCATAGCTGCTTCCTATTTCTATATATACAGCACTGTCATTGTGTGAATTTTCAACAATTTACATATTTTTGCTTAAGTCAAACAAATTAGTTTTATGTTTTTAAATTTGAAAGACTGATGACTTGAAATCACACATTCATTTCTACACATTTACATGCACAGTCACAGTACTAATATGTAGACATGTCTATAAATCATGCCAAAATAGAATGCACTGAAGCATATATACTGCAGTACCTGCAGTCTATATAGTGTGACCCTTGTTTAAAAAATGCCAGTTTCACAAAGGAAAATGTTAACTTGTCTGAGAAATATTCTATTGACTTAAAATTTAATTCTATAATCTAGCCTTTTCTTGCTTTTAAGAATGTCAGCCATAATTGCTAAAGATGAAGTTTTAATCAAACTTGGTGCTTGGGCCAAATAGTCACAATTGGGAAGGGGAGTGGGTCATTCAGTGAATTCCAGAGAATAGGCAGATAGAACAAGTGTTTACCAAAAGATATGGGGGCTACTGAAATAAGAGAAGTTTAAGGAATCAAGAATTGAGCTAGAAACAGAGTTTAGTGAGCTTTAGAGATAAGTCCAAATCAGGAGTCCAGAAAACATATCAGAAAGTAGAGGCATAGAAACTGGCAGGGCAAATTACATGGCTGCAAAGCAGGGAAGGCTTCTGAACAGTCATCTAATATGCAAACTATTGCCTGAGGCTGGTGTTAAGAAATTTATTGAGGGTGGCCTATAGAACATCTGTCAAATAAAGGACTGCCACTTTGGATTGCCTTTGATATTTTCTTTTCAGGGCACATTTTTTCCCCAAGCAAATTAACTTATAAACAATTTGAGAGAAGAAAAACAATCTCTTTTAGCTTTTGTCCATTTAAAGGAGAACAAAACAAGGTGTCAGAAGACCTTGATTTTGGTTTTAGTGTTTGTATAAGTTTTCTATTGCCATAATAAATAACCACAAACTCTGGCTTAAAACAACACAAAATGCTTATCTCTAAGTTCATAAATCAGAAGTCTAAGTTGGCCCAACTGGTTTCTCTGAGTTTTACAAGGCTGCAGTCAAAGTGCCCGCAGGATAGGCTTTTACCAGGAGGCTCTAGGAAATAATCTGCTTCCAGGTTCATTCAGGTTGTTGGCAGAATACATTTCCTTGTGGTTGTAGAACTGAAGTTCTTATGTCTTGCTGGTTGTTGGCTGACGGTTGTTCTCAGTTACTAGTGGCTGCCCACATTTTCTGGCTTGTGCCCCTCTTCCTCCATTTTTCACAGTTCAGTCTCCCCTCCTGCCTCAAGTCTCCAGCCTTCCTTTTCTGCTGCATCTCTGTCTGGCTCTGCTATTTTCATTTCCTGCTTTTAAGAGTTCATGTGTGTATTAGTCTGTTCTCATGATGCTAATAAAGACATAGTTGAGACTGGGTAATTTATGAAGAAAAAGATGTTTTATGGACTCAGAGTGTCACATGGCTGGGGAGGCCTCACAATCATGGCAGAAGGTGAAAGAGGAAGGCACGTCTTACACGGTGACAAGAAAGAGAGCTTGTGCAGCAGAACTCCTTTTTATAAAACCATCAGATTTTCTGAGACTTATTCACTATCATGAGAACAGCATGGGACAGACCCACTCCCATGATTCAGCTACCTCCCACTTGGTCCCTCCCACTATATGTAGAAGCTGTGGAAGCTACAAATCAGGATGAGATTTGGGTGGGGACACAGCCAAACCATATCGATGTGATTGCTTCCGGTGTACTCAGATATTCCATGATAATCTCTCTATTTTAAAGTCACCTGACTAGCAAGCAGAATTCCATCTTAACAACAATATCTACATTAGTGTGTGATTAAGTAACCCAGGATGGGACTCTTGTGGGGACATCTTTAGAATTCTGCCTGCAATTTTTTTTTTTTTTTTGGTTCCAAGCATTTAATAAAATTATTCAATCATTACACATTAAGCTAACAAAATTGTCAATTCAGTGAACACAAATGCCAAAAAAATACATAATTTACAAAATCAAATCAGAGAAGTTATTAAACAAACAAACATCAAAAATGAAAAGTAGCAAGAACACTCTACAGAGAAGAAAAAACCTGATATCCAGATTTCGCACATCATAACGTTCAAACTGTTCCAAATTCAGCAATACGTATGAGATCTGGAAAGAAACAAGAAAGTATGGCCCATACACAAAAAAGTGATCAAAACTAATTTAATAACCAGACAATTAATTTACTAGACAAATACTTTAAATAATTCCAATATGTTCAAAGATCTAAAAGAAATCTTATCTGAATTACTAAAGAAAAACGTTAAAATGTATCACCAAATACAGAATAATAATAAAGGAATATAAACTTTTAAAAGGAGTCAAACAGAAATTATGGAGTCAAAAAGTACAACTAAAATTAAAAAAAATATTTTAGAGGGGCTACACATCAGATCTCCACATACAGAAGGAAGACTCATTAAAGTTGATCAATTGAGATTTTCCATTTGAGAAAAATAGAGAAAAAAATGATGAGAAGATAAAGAACAAATCCTCAAAGACCTATGAGACTCCATCAAGCACACTATTATGTGTGCAATAGGAGTTTCAGAAGGTGTGGGAAAAGGGCAGAAACAAATATTTAAAGACATAATGGGAGAAAACCCAAATTTAATGAAAAATATTAATCTACACATCCAAGATTCTCAACGAGCTCCAAGTAGAATAAACTAACAGAGAGCCATGCCTATACATATTATAATCAAACTGATAAAAGCAGAAACACAAATAGGAACTTGAAAGCAGCAAGAAAGTAGTGACTCCTCACATACAAGGGATTAATACATATAGTAAGATTAACATCTGATTGTGCATAATAAATTATGGAGGCCAGAAATCAATGGTATGCCATATTTAAACTGCAGAAAGAAAAGAAAAATCTGTGAAACACAAATTTTATATTTGTCAAAATGATCTTTCAGAAATAAAGAATAAATTAATACATTCTCAGATTAAAAAAATAAAAACAAAACTGAGTTTGTTGTTAACATACCTGCAGTGTAAAAAAATGCTAAAGTCCTTCAGGGTAAATTTAGAGAAAACTAAACAATAACTTGAAACCATGTGAAGGGTAAAGATAACTACATAGGTAAAAATAAAGAGCAGTATTAATTTTTTGTTTCTATCTCTTCTTGTTTTCTATATATTATTTTCTATTTGCATAACATAATATTTATAAATATGTGTTAATGGGCACACAATTTATAAAAATGTAATTTGTCATAATAATAGAATGAACAGGAGTAAAATTATATAAAAGATTGTTTTATGACCAAAAAAATTGTGTGAAGCTGGCAAAGCAGGCATCTGTTTTGTAACTCCTCTTAGATAGTATCCCATTGAAAAACTCAGAAATTAGGCCAAATAAATGTTAACTTTCACTTCCAGCTGTCTATACCTAAAATCACTTGACTTGACTTTAATATAATGTCATGTAATCAGTTGCTGCCCAGTGAATATTTGTTTTTTGAGATGAAATAAATAACCTCAATTGTTGAATACTTGAACTTATACTTTTTGGCTTTGTTTTACAAAATTGTATTATATTAATAAAAGTCCACATAATTTGTTATTACTATATTCTATTATATATCTAAGTAAAAGTTCATATGACATTCTTACAGAGTAATACTGGCACAGAGCTTTTTAAAAAAATAGCTCCACTACCAAATTCTCTAACTTCAGGACTGGTAAATCTTGCCTATTATTACATCTTCCAATGCTAGACTTATGACTTCCAAAAATATGCTTTTACTTCTCTATTTTGATGTAGAATGTACCTATTGCTTAGCTACTATAAAAGATGAGAAATTTACCAAAACTGCATTTCTCCACTTACTCACATACTTCATATTGGTGACTGTGGCAGACTGTATTTTCCAAGATAGCCTCATTAAGATCTCCCACCTCTCATCTTACAGCATGATGCTGACTTTCCACTCATCAAGATGTGGGATGTTTTTTCCCTCACCTTGACTCTCACAGACTTGTGAAAACAGTAGAGGTGTTGCTACTTGACTTCCAAGGGTAGGTCATATAAGACAACCAGCTTTCTCCTGGTTCTCTGGGGATGCTTATTCTTGGAATACAGCCAGCATGCTCTGAGGAAACCCAGATCACAAGTATAGGCTATGTTTAGGTGTTCTAGCCAATGGACCTAGTTGAGGTTCCTCCTGACAGCCAGATCCAGCACCAGACTCACCAGAAAGCTTTGGAGATGATTATTGTCCCCATCATCATCTAGCTGTAATGACGAGAGACCCAGCTTGAGAACACCTAGCAGAACCTGGTCAACCCAGAAACATGAGAGACAATAACATGATTATTGTTGTTTTAAGTTATCAGGCTTTGGGTCAGCAATAGGTAACTGGAACAGCTACAGCTGTATTTTATATTCTTAAGTTTTATTGACTCAGCATTCTGTCAGAAGTTCAATTTTAATTTGTTGAATGATTTTAAATATTTTAAAATAAAAATAGGATTTAGTTTATTATGGTTATATATTAATGAATGCAACGTAATAAAGAATAAAGAAATGAGACTAAGTACCTAGGGGAGGAAATGCATGCTTGTCACTAAGTTCCTGAAACCCAAAAATGAATGTCTCAAACACAAAGGTCTGGTAAATTCTCTGCTAATATTTTTATAGTTGTAATCAGCTATCATTCTTCTTGTACCTGAAGACTTCCTCTTTTTATGGCCCTTTTTTATTTTCCATTTTTCTTCCTTACTGTCCTTACTTTTTTTAAGTAACTTTTTTTAGAAATTAAATTACTTAAGGAACTTACTTTTCTTATGTAACTTTTTTATTAGGAATAAATGAGTGGAAATATTCTGGGTTATATACTTTTAAATGTTTTTATTTTATACTCTTGCTTTCTTGATAGAGTGGCTTGATATGAAAATTTAAGTTTAAAATATGTTTTTAATTGAAGACATTGTATTTTTTCTCATGTCCTCTATTAGTCATTAATTGATCTTAATTTCTTTGTATGTAAGCTATTTCTTGATCTCTAATGGGTGTTGGAAATTTTTTTCTTTTCGGTAGATTTTAATTTTTCACCTAAAAGCATTCAGATGTAGGTATCTCTTAGTCTATCCCTTTTGGCAATTGGGAGTCCTTTCAATTTGAAGAACTATGTCTTACTGCAGCTTGGAAAAATATATATATATATGTATACTTGATTGATTTCTACCATCTCTTTTCTCTGCTTCTGGATATTTTATAAAATGATCTCCGAGATCTATCATTTCTCTTTTACTTTCTCTCATGCTTTAATATCTCTCTTTAGCTTTGCATTTGGGGAGTTCTTTGTGTTTATGTTGTAGATCACTAGTTTGGTTTTTTAGCCTAACCCATTGTATTATTTAGTTTATTCATTTGTTTTGTCTCATTTTTGGAGATAATATTTGTCATTTTTGTCTTGATATCTAATTGTTTATTTTTAGGAACAAGTTGTTTTTAATTTATTGATATAATATCTCAAATCTCTTTAAAAATACCCTGTGTTTCTTAAGAGAATTCCCCCCAATCCCAAGATATTTGGCAACATCTGGAGACATTTTTGCTCGTCACAATTGTGAGGGTTGCTACTGTTATCTAGTGGGTAGAGGCCACGAAAGCTACTAAATAGCTAATAATTAATTCCTAGGACAGCCCCCTGTAAAAAAGAATTATCTGGCCCTGAAAGTCAACAGTGGCAAAGTTGGGAAGCCCTGGAATATAACTATTAGAAATATGAAAAATTCTCTTTATTCCATATATCGCTTTTGATTCCTCTGGATTTGATGGATATATTTTCTTCTTTCTTTTATTTTGTGGTTTTTCTTCCACCAAATATGTGTTGATCTTAGCTCCTAGTTCTCAACATGTACAAAGTTGAGTCATAGAATTTTCTTTCTGGTTGTGTTTACCTGTTTTCCCAAGAGCTTCTCCTTTAAATGAGAGGGCCAACCACTGATTTCTCTTAGAGAGCAGGGTCATGTCAACAAATCAATACCACTGTAGGGTGCTTAGGTATGGAGCAGGTAGGCTAGAGATCCCTTCAATTATCAAATTAAGAAGAGTTTTACTCTGGAGATAAAGTATTTTACTGTATTTCACTACTAGATGAAATTTTTGTTTTCTTCTTTTACTTGATATTTTCTTGGTGTCTGAAGTAAATGTCTGGAGCTATTTCAAATCCTTCTCTACTTCTCTCTCAGGCCAAAACTCATTCTAGAATACCTCTCCAGACAAGTGTTAGGTTCTAGCTTGGAGGCAAATACTACTGCTGTCAGCCATATCATCTGCATATATTCCAGAGGAGGAGAAAGAAAAAGGTCTCTCTAGGTCCAGCTATTAATAAAGCAGTTGTTTAATTAATTAATTTCCATGATGATTCCCAGGACCCTCTCCTATTCTTTGCGTTGATGTCATTGAGTTTAGAATTTCTCATGGGCTCCATCAGGATTGATTGCTCTCACTTCTGGAATCTTGGCTTGAATTCTTCTGCTCTGTTTTCTCCATTAATCCCATTCCACTTACTTTTTGGTTTCCAGGGTTTGTTAAAACTTTCTGGTCCACTGGTAGCACTTTTTTCTGTTTCCCAACACCATTATTGTATTTTAAAATGCTGATCCTAACCATTTTGATGAAACAGTGTGCAAGAGGAGAAATAAACATGGAAACGAGAAGCTACCCTGAATCAATTATAGATCCCAACTTTCATAGATGTTTGTCACTTTTTCATTGTCAGTCCCCCTGTATTAGATCATGTTCCCTGGTAGCACATCTTGAGCATGTCTTGTGCAAGTGATTTATTGACAAATGCTCCTAGGGAAATGGTATGGCAATACAGGGAGCAGGATGGGCGAGGAGGAGGAAAAATGTCAAGTCTGAAAGGCAGAAAACTGCCACACCCAAAGACGTCCAAGTCCTAATCTCTGGAACTTGTAAATACATTACCTTACATGGCAAAATGTACCTTACAGCTGTGAATAAATTAAAGATCTTGAGATAGTGAGATAATCCTGGATTAGCCAGGTAGCCCAAATATAATCACAAGGGCCCTTAAAAGTGAAAGAAGGAAGCAGGAGTATCAGAGACTGAGAAAGAATTGAAGATACTATGTTGCTGGCCTTGAAGATGAAGCAAAGAGCCACAACACAGAAAGCATATGGCTTCTAGAAGATGGAAGGCAAGGATGGCAAGGATGTGATTCTTTCTGAGAACCTTCAAAAGGAATCCAGCACTATCAACACTTTGATTTTAGCCCAAAGGAACTAATTTTGGACTTCTCAGGCAAAGTCCATGGGAGAACATCTTTGACCTGATCCCGCACGAGAGTCCTATGGTGTAAGTACTGCCTCAGAGTTGTCCCACAGATGACAAGGGGTTCAGACTTTAATACTGACACACCTATATATTTTCTGGTTATAGTTAAATTCCCAGGTATTTCTGGCTCTCCACCTGAAATTGGGAGAGCACACGATTGTCAAAAGGGATTCAGAGCTCTGAAATGAGCAGTGACATTATTTGCTAGGCCTCTCTTCACCTAATCTTCCTTTTAGATACTCAGCTATTATATATTCAGAATCATAGAGAGGCGATGCATCTCTAAATGTCCATTTCCAAGCCTAGATCCCCAGCAATCAACTGATTCTCTATAACCCTACTTTCCAGTTTTCTATCCAAAAGAGTTTTATCTTGACTAAAATACAATCCATTTCTATTCCTTGCACCATAAAATATGAACAACAAAGAAAATGTGGGGTGGGAAATCATTCTTCAGAGAAATGAAATGAAGTAGAAGGCAGCAAAAGTCTTATTCCAAGGTGGGAATCAAACAGCTTATACCATGAAGTGATGACACCTGATTAAAGATATAATCAAAGGTCATGAGTAATAGAGTGTCCTAGAGAGGAAAACATCTGGGCTATTGTGAGTCTGGTGCCAGAAAACAGTATAAATGGTATTAAAAAATCAAAGGCTAAGAGATGGGTAATTAATTCTGGATTTGAAAAGTTAACAACAAAAAAAGATACTCATTTAAATACTAAGTATTAAGCTCAAGGCAAAATTCCAATAACACCCATTTTGATGTCTGAATCTCTGCTCTTAACCTAATAAATGAGACAACCTAAATGAAGTTATTTAACTAATACATCCTTTTGCCTACTAATGCGTTTATAATTTGATTATGTCTATAAAATGTTGGCACCAGTCTAGATGCTAGAAATAAAGAAAAATAGTACTGTACGTATTCACAAACAATCTTTGCCTTCAGATAGCTTATAGTCTCATAGTGTAGGACACTTATAAGAACCTAAATATAAAATATACATATATCTTTGTAAACATAATATATTAAATATATTATTTGAGTTCTTTGATTTCATTATAAGTCTTATAATAACATAAATCTTGCAATTAGATTATTAGAGATAAGCAGGTTCAACAGGTGCTATGGTTGATTAAATAGTTATCCTGAAAATTTAGGACCGACAAAATGCCCAATCTAACTCACAAATTTCTTCCTACCAACACACTCTTCCTGATTTTACAAAGACGTTTCCTTCAGTTTTTGTTTGAGAAACTAGATTACATATCATCTTCACCATTAAAAAAGTAATCAGATCAATGTGGTAGTTAAATACATAAACATTTAACCAGCTGTTTATTATTTCACCTATCTTTCATTTTACTCATATTAATATAAAATTCAGACAATTGTGTAATGAGAATTCAAGACTCTCATTGGTATAAGAAAGGAGCTTGAAATTTAATTTTCATATTGACACTTTATATAATCTTAGATTTGGAATTGTTGGTTTGAAAATAAGATTCCATTGACAAAATAAAACTATTTTGCCATCCTAGAAACTATTCTAACTTATATTATAATTAAATAACACAATCAAGTTGTATCTATTTATGGTAATTGAGTAATTAAGTTATATTTTTTTGTTAAGAATTTCCCCCGAAGATACTCAAATTTAAATCTTTAAGATATTTATGCTTAATTTTCCTAGGTTTGAAATTGTATCCACAGATTTTGTGGTAAAATGAAAATTTTAGCAGCCTAACAGAATGCTGATAAATTGGCTCCATGTCTCTGGTTTGTCAATCTAGTTGCTGAAATCTAGAAGACAGCAATCATGATTCAACTAGATTGACCCTTTTCGTAAGCCAACAATACTTTAGTCAAAATTTTAAAATGTTAATATATGATTTTTAAAAGATCCTCATCAACATTCAAGACTAATTGAAATGATTAATATGATCCAATGACCGATATTTTATAGGTCTTTCTCTATTGCTTTTGAAATACTTCTCTTAAGCATTTGTAGTATTCTTCCTCTGCTAACAAAAAAACCTGCTGTGGCATTTATTTGTTTTTGTTTTTGTTTTTGTTTTTGTTTTCACAGGGAGTCTCACTCTGTCACCCAGGCTGGAGTGCAGTGGTGCGATCTCAGCTCACTGCAACCTCCACCTCCCAGGTTCAAGCAATTCTCCTGCTTCAGCCTCCCAAGTAGCTAGGATTACAGACATATGCCACCATGCCCGGCTAATTTTTGTATTTTTTAGTAGAGATGGGGTTTCACCACGTTGGCCAAGCTGGTCTCGAACTCCTGACCTCAGATGATCTGCCTGCCTAGGCCTCCCAAAGTGCTGGGATTACAGGCATGAGGCATTGTGCCAGGCCTATGGCACTTATTAACTCACTTTTCATTGGTTTTATGTGGCATACAGAACTTTTAGCCAATTATCAATAGTTTATTAGTTTATCATTGCTGCTCCTGTTTCAGAAGTTTGTTGTATTTTTTTTTTTTTTTTTTTTGTAGCAGCTAATGTTGTTTTTGCCATGGAGCTACAGACACAATGCCATTGGTTGGACTTTTATAAGGAAGAACATAGCTAGGGGTTCAAACTCAATATTACAGAAAGTAAATCCTTCAGGATCAAGTCTTGGCCAAGGAAAGTCCAGTAACTGACCCCATTTGTATTTTGCCATGGAGCTACAGACACAATGCCATTGGTTGGACTTTTATAAGGAAGAACATAGCTAGGGGTTCAAACTCAATATTACAGAAAGTAAATCCTTCAGGATCAAGTCTTGGCCAAGAAAAGTCCAGTAACTGACCCCATTTGTATCTCCATGTGACCCAACTGTACAAAAGTCTCTTTCCACTGAATAGCTTCCAAATTTCCTGTTATCAAATGAACCACTTTCAAATTGTATCTGAAATTTGTAACTTCATATTTAGTCTTCATTTTATTGACACTGAAATCTATTACTTGAGGTAAGGTGAAACATTGAACTAATGATCTCACCCTTACAACTTCCCAGACATAAACATACTGAGAGCAGAACCAATCAAGAATGACACCTAGTGATACATGGTATTTGGTTTTTTAAGGAGAATATAGAAGAGACAAAAGGAATTTCTGGCCTCAGAGACCCATGCAGACATTCCTAAACTGGACTAGTAAGAAATATGAGCCTTCCAATTACCTGAGAGGGAAGGAATCTGAATTGGTATGCTGTTCTAAGAAAAAATTATTATCTTAGCAAGAGGGCTAGGGGCAGACAAAGAGGAACGTAGTCTTTCTATTCTACATATTTTCCAGGATGAGCCCTTGAAGGATGTCACAAAGTGAATACTTTCCTAATGGATTTCTTTCACTATAGTATACTCTTCCAGAAAAATTTCCAGTTATAAGTGTTTTGAGTTTGTAAATGAAGTTTTAATCTTACATCTCTCACCCAAAAAATAATCAGTCATGTCAAAAATAACCTTATGTTACTTAAAACATAAACAGCCAACAAACAGTCAAATAACTGTATAATACAACTATACAGATAAGAAACAGATACCTGTATATATGAATATATAGTTGTATACAGGTACACAAATTATAAAACAAAATATATTAGCTAGTAAGAGACAATATCTAAGTCTCAGGATTTTTCTACCATGTAATTAAATTATAAACTCTCCTTTTTCCCCCAAGATCTTTACTAAGTATTTACTTAAAAAGAAATTTTAAAAATATTCTTGGGAAATAACTTAATCTTTAGGTCCCCCAAAGTGACATTTTGAGAACTTTCAACAGAAACACATTAGTTGTTCTTAATTGCCATCAGTACTCATGGAAGATAAAGTACATGATATAGGACTATATGTTTACTTTCTGCAAAATTAAAGAATAAGAGATAATGTGAAAGTAGTTTCAACTGTAAGTAAATGTTGTTTGTTTAAAGAATATTATAATAATCACTTGTGATTTGACAACCATAATGAAATTTACTTGATATGAACAGCAAAATTAACTTTAGTTTCTTCCTTTTTTATTATAAATGTAATATGGACTGTCATCTTAAAAGTAGATCTTGAGTTTCATTCCTATGGAAAAATAAACATATATTTATTCTAGAAATAAGCTGTAAAATACATTGATCTCTGTGCTTGCCCAGAGGTAACATTGCTGAGAAATGAGAGCATAGTAATATTTACATTAAGAGCCTTTCTTATATCAACAAAGTGTCAGTCGGTGGAGCCAAGATGGCCGAATAGGAACAGCTCCAGTCTACAGCTCCCAGCGTGAGTGACGCAGAAGACAGGTGATTTCTGCATTTCCAACTGGGGTACTGGGTTCATCTTACTGGGGAGTGCCAGAAAGTGGGTGCAGGACATTGGGTGCAGCGCACCGTGTATGAGTTGGAGCAGGGCGAGGCATTGCCTCACCCAGGAAGTGCAAGGGGTCAGGGAATTCCCTTTCACAGCACCTGGAAAATCGGGTCACTCCCACCCTAATACTGCGCTTTTCCAAAGGGCCTAACAAATGGCACACTGGGAGATTATATCCTGCATCTGGCTCAGAGGGTCCTACGCCCACAGAGCCTCACTCATTGCTAGCACAGGAGTCTGAGATCAAACTGTAAGGCAGCAGAGAGGCTGGGGGAGGGGTGCCCGCCATTGCTGAGGCTTGAGTAGGTAAACAAAGCGGCCAGGAAGCTTAAACTGGGTGAAGCCCACCACAGCTCAAGGAGGCCTGCCTGCCTCTGTAGGCTCCACCTCTGGGGGCAGGGCATAGGCAAACAAAAGGCAGCAGTAACCTCTGCAGACTTAAATGTCCCTGTCTGACAGCTTTGAAGAAAGTAGTGGTTCTCCCAGCATGCAGCTTGAGATCTGAGAACAGACAGACTGCCACCTCAAGTGGGTCCCTGACCCCCGAGCAGCCTAACTGGGAGGCAACCCCCAGTAGGGGCAGACTGACACCTCACACAACTGGGTACTCCTCTGAGACAAAACTTCCAGAGGAATGATCAGGCAGCAGCATTTGCAGTTTACCAATATCCGCTGTTCTGCAGCCACCGCTGCTGATACCCAGGCAAACAGTCTCTGGAGTGGACCTCCAGCAAACTCTAACAGACCTGCAGCTGAGGGTACTGACTGTTAGGAGGAAAACTAACAAACAGAAAGGACATCCACACCAAAAACCCATCTGTACATCACCATCACCAAAGACCAAAGGTAGATAAAACCACCAAGATGGGGAAAAAACAGAGCAGAAAAACCGGAAATTCTAAAAATCAGAGTGCCTCTCCTCCTCCAAAGGAACACAGCTCCTCACCAGCAATGGAACAAAGCTGGATGGAGAATGACTTTGACGAGTTGAGAGAAGAAGGCTTCAGAAGATCAAACTACACCGAGCTAAGGGAGTAAGTTTGAACCAATGGCAAAGAAGTTAAAAACCTTGAAAAAAAATTAGATGAAGAGCTAACTAGAATAACCAATGCAGAGAAGCCCTTAAAGGACCTGAAGGAGCTGAAAACCATGGCATGAGAACTACGTGATGAATGCACAAGCCTCAGTAGCTGATGCGATCAACTGGAAGAAAGGGTATCGGTGATGGAAGATGAAATGAATGAAATGAAGCATGAAGAGAAGTTTAGAGAAAAAAGAATAAAAAGAAATGAACAAAGCCTCCAAGAAATAAGGGACAGTGAAAAGACCAAATCTACGTCTGATTGGTGTACCTGAAAGTGACGGGGAGAATGGAACCAAGTTGGAAAACACTCTGCAGGATATTATTCAGGAGAACTTCCCCAATCTAGCAAGGCAGGCCAACATTCAGATTCAGGAAATACAGAGAATGCCACAAAGATACTCCTCAAGAAGAGCAACTCCAAGATACATAATTGTCAGATTCACCAAAGTTGAAATGAAGGAAAAAATGGTAAGGGTAGCCAGAGAGAAAGGTCAGGTTACCCACAAAGGGAAGCCCATCAGACTAACAGCTGGTCTCCCAGCAGAAACTCTACAAACCAGAAGAGAGTGGGGGCCAATATTCAACATTCTTAAAGAAAAGAATTTTCAACCCAGAATTTCATATCCAGCCAAACTAAGCTTCATAAGTGAAGGAGAAATAAAATCCTTTACAGACAAGCAAATGCTGAGAGATTTTGTCACCACCAGGCCTGCCTTACAAGAGCTCCTGAAGGAAGCACAAAACATGGAAAGGAACAACTGGTACCAGCCACTGCAAAAACATGCCAAATTGTAAAGACCATCAAGGCTAGGAAGAAACAGCATCAACAAATAAGCAAAATAACCAACTAACATCATAACGACAGGATCAAATTCACACATAACAATATTAACCTTAAATGTAAATGTGCTAAATGCTCCATTTAAAAGACACAGACTGGCAAATTGGATAAAGAGTCAAGACCTATTAGTGTGCTGTATTCAGGAAACCCATCTCACATGCAGAGACACAAATAGGCTCAAAATAAAGGGATGGAGGAAGATCTACCAAGCAAATTGAAAACAAAGGCAGGGGTTGCAATCCTAGTCTCTGATTAAACAGACTTTAAACCAACAAAGATCAAAAGAGACAAAGAAGGCCGTTACATAATGGTAGAGGGATCAATTCAACAAGAAGAGCTAACTATCCTAAATGTGTATGCACCCAATACACGAGAACCTAGATTCATAAAGCAAGTCATTAGAGACCTACAAAGAGACTTAGACTCCCACACAATAATAATGGGAGACTTTAACACTCCACTGTCTACATTAGGCAGATCAACGAGACAGAAAGTTAACAAGGATATCCAGGAATTTAACTAAGCTATGCACCAAGCAGACCTAATAGATATCTACAGAACTCTCCATGCCAAATCAACAGAATATACATTCTTCTCAGCAGCACACCACACTTATTCCAAAATTGACCACATAGTTGGAACTAAAGCTCTCCACAGCAAATGTAAAAGAACAGAAATTATAACTGTCTCTCAGACCACAGTGAAATCAAACTAGAACTCAGGATTAAGAAACTCACTCAAAACTGCTCAACTACATGGAAACTGAACAACCTGCTCCTGAATGACTGCTGGGTACATAACGAAATGAAGACAGAAATAAAGATGTTCTTTGAAACCAATGAGAACAAGACACAACATACCAGAATCTCTGGGACACACTCAAAGCAGTGTGTAGAGGGAAATATATAGCGCTAAATGCACATAAGAGAAAGCAGGAAAGACCTAAAATTGACACCCTAACATCGCAATTAAAAGAACTAGAGAAACAAGAGCAAACACCTTCAAAAGCTAGCAGAAGGCAAGAAATAACTAAAATCAGAGCAGAACTGAAGGAAATAGAGACACAAAAAACCCTTCCAAAAAATCAATGAATCCAGAAGCTGGTTTTTTGAAAAGATCAACAAAATTGATAGACCACTAGCAAGACTAATAAAGAAGAAAAGAGAGAAGAATCAAATAGATGCAATAAAAAATGACAAAGGAGATATCACCACTGATCTCACAGAGATACAAACTATTATCAGAGAATACTATAAACACCTCTATGCAAATAAACTAGAAAATCTAGAAGAAATGGAGAAATTCCTCGACACACATACTCTCCCAAAACTAAACCAGGAAGAAGTTGAATCTCTAAATAGACCAATAACAGGCTCTGAAATTGAGGCAATAATTAATAGCTTACCAACCAAAAAAAGTCCAGGACCAGATGGATTCACAGCCGAATTCTACCAGAGGTACAAGGAGGAGCTGGTACCATTCCTTCTGAAACTATTCCAATCAATAGAAAAAGAGGGAATCCTCCCTAACTCATTTTATGAGGCCAGCATCATCCTGATACCAAAGCCTGGCAGAGACACAACAAAAAAAGAGAATTTTAGACCAATATCCTTGATGAACATTGATGCAAAAATCCTCAATAAAATACTGGCAAAGTGAATCCAGCAACACATCCAGAAGCTTATCCACCATGATCAAGTGGGCTTCATCCCTGGGATGCAAGGCTGGTTCAACATATGCAAATCAATAAATGTAATCCAGCATATAAACAGAACCAAAGACAAAAACCACATGATTATCTCAATAGATGCAGAAAAGGCCTTTGACAAAATTCAACAGCGCTTCATGCTAAAAACTCTCAATAAATTAGGTATTGATGGGACACATCTCAAAATAATAAGAGCTATCTATGACAAACCCACAGCCAACATCATACTGAATGGACAAAAACTGGAAGCATTCCCTTTGAAAACTGGCACAAGACAGGGATGCCCTCTCTCACCACTCCTATTCAACATAGTGTTGGAAGTTCTGGCCAGGGCAATCAGGCAGGAGAAGGAAATAAAGGGCATTCAATTAGGAAAAGAAGAAGTCAAATTTTTCCTGTTTGCAGATGACATGATTGTGTATCTAGAAAACCCCATCGTCTCAGCCCAAAATCTCCTTAAGATGATAAGCAACTTCACCAAAGTCTCAGGATACAAAATCAAGGTGCAAAAATCACAAGCATTCTTATACACCAATAAAAGACAAACAGAGAGCCAAATCATGAGTGAACTCCCATTCACAATTGCTTCAAAGAGAATAAAATACCTAGGAATCCAACTTACAAGGGAGGTGAAGGACCTCTTCAAGGAGAAATACAAACCACTGCTCAACGAAATAAAAGAGGATACAAACAAATGGGAGAACATTCCATGCTCAAGGGTAGGAAGAATCAATATTGTGAAAATGGCCACACTGCCCAAGGTAATTTATAGATTCAATGCCATCCCCATCAAACTACCAATGACTTTCTTCACAGAATTGGAAAAAAAACTACTTCAAAGTTCATATAGAATCAAAAAAGAGCGCGCATTGCCAAGTCAGTCCTAAGCCAAAAGAACAAAGCTGGAGGCATCACACTACCTGACTTCAAACTATACTGCAAGGCTACAGTAAACAAAACAGCATGGTACTGTTACCAAAACAGAGATATAGACCAATGGAACAGAAGAGAGCCCTCAGAAATAATGCCGTACGTCTACAACTATCTGATCTTTGACAAACCTGACAAAAACAAGCAATGGGGAAAGGATTCCCTATTGAAGAACTGGTGCTGGGAAAACTGGCTAGCCATATGTAGAAAGCCGAAACTGGATCCCTTCCTTATACCTTATACAAAAATTAATTCAAGATGGATTAAAGACTTACATGTTAGACCTAAAACCATAAAAACCCTAGAAGAAAACCTAGGCAATACCATTCAGGACATAGGCATGGGCAAGGACTTCATGTCTAAAACACCAAAAACAATGGCAACAAAAGCCAAAATTGACAAATGGGATCTCATTAAACTAAAGAGCTTCTGCACAGCAAAAGAAACTACCATCAGAGTGAACAGGCAACCTACAAAATTGGAGAAAATTTTTGCAACCTACTCATCTGACAAAGGGCTAATATCCAGAATCTACAATGAACTCCAACAAATTTACAAGAAAAAAACAAACAACCCCATCAAAAAGTGGGCGAAGGATATCAACAGACACTTCTCAAAAGAAGACATTTATGCAGCCAAAAAACACATGAACAAATGCTCATCATCACTGGCCATCAGAGAAATGCAAGTCAAAACCACAATGAGATACCATCTCACACCAGTTAGAATGGCAATCATTAAAAAGTCAGGAAACAACAGGTGCTGGAGAGGATGTGGAGAAATAGGAAGACTCTTACACTGTTGGTGGGACTGTAAACTAGTTCAACCATTGTGGAAGTCAGTGTGGCGATTCCTCAGGGATCTAGAAGTAGAAATACCATTTGACCCAGCCATCCCAATACTGGGTATATACCCAAAGGATTATAAATCATGCTGCTATAAAGACACATGCACATGTATGTTTATTGCAGCACTATTCACAATAGCAAAGACTTGGAACCAACCCAAATGTCCAACAATGATAGACTGGATTAAGAAAATGTGGCACATATACACCATGGAATACTATGCAGCCATAAAAATGGATGAGATCATGTCCTTTGTAGGGACATGGATGAAACTGGAAACCATCATTCTCAGCAAACTATTGCAAGGACAAAAAACCAAACACCACATGTTCTCACTCATAGGTGGGAAATGAACAATGAGAACAAATGGACACAGGAAGGGGAACATCACACACCGGGGACTGTTGTGGGGTGGGGGGAGGGGGAAGGGATAGCATTAGGAGACATACCTAATGCTAAATGATGAGTTAATGGGTGCAGCACACCAACATGGCACATGTATACATATGTAACCAACCTGCACGTTGTGCACATGTACCCTAAAACTTAAAGTATAATATTAATAAAATTAAAAAAACAAAAACAAAAAAAGAAAAACAGTGTCTTTCACCACTGACAATGAGAGCAAAGCTCATGAAGCAAAATAATAACTTATGTTTATAGCTCTGTAACAGTAAGCTAAGGCCACAATAAGTCTGTGTAACAACCAACCACAAAAATCACAGCAGAATACACAAACAATCACTTATTACTCACAATCATACAAGTGTTTTTCAAGGCTTTATTCATGTAACACCCTTCAACCTTCCATTGGATAAAGTAAGTCATGTGGTCCAGTACAAAGGCGAGGAGTGGAAAAACACACTTCACCTTTTTAGTGAGAGAAACTTCAAAGTTTCAATAGCAAAGGGTATAGATGCAGGGAATGATAAACAACTGGGTCTATTAATACAGTATACCGTAAGTCTCCCTGGAGCACATAGGAGTCTCCTCCAGCTTTACCTCTGGCTGCCTTTTCTAACTCTATGGGCCCCAAGAGACATCATACTTCCCATTGTTAATTTTTATTTGCTTTTGAACGCATGTAATATCATTTCTCACTTAACGATCTTATGCAAACATTCACAATTAATTTTAATATAATCAAACCTCTCTTGATTCACAAAGGCCTCATTCAGAAAATACGTCTTTCAATCTGCCTATTTGGGGAAGTATTTTAGGAGAATGTGATGTCTGAGGCTCATTCTTTCTAGGAATGTGTGCGGTACTGCAGGCCAACATTCGAGCATCACCTTTTAATGAGGTCCTTAGTAGACACCAGTGCACAACAGTATGAATGCAATAACCAAAGAGCAAAGAATAGCAAAGTGTGTTGGGAATGCATATTCTCCTACCTGGCTTCCTGTCTCCCATCCATTCTCTAATTAAAGCTAGGGTAGTATTTACACTATTTCTTTCTTTCTACATTTTCGGCTGTATTACATCTCCTCATTTTTAAAAATTCTTCCTTACAGGCTATATACATGCAATGTGACAGAAGGTAAACAATGAAGATGAACAAATCTCAATAGTTTTAGCAATTACTTTGAACACATTTAGATGTTTATCCACAATTATCTAAACAATTTCTCCTCCCTGAAATTGTTTAGATTCCAATTCCAGAGTTTCTATAATGAGCTTATTACGTTCACAAGGATCCTAAGAAGAATCAAGAATAATCTTACACTATTAGGGTTTCTGACTTCCCATCTCATGCATTACCAAATAGCAAATAACCAATGTTTGGCTAAGAAAATGTTCAGTTTCTTTAAAATAAGTAATCTATATTTTTAAAGAATCAAGTAGCTTCATTTGAAGGTAATAAAGTACCATCTCCGTGTTCTTTTCACTGGCCTGATTAATATGGACTTGAACTGTCAGGAATTCAGGAGGAAAGTTGTGCAAACATGTTCAGGATGCTACAGAAAGACTTATCTTCAGAATATCATTATACCCTGATAAATTCAGAAACTCAGGAAACTTGATCAGTTATTCAAAAAATCATCTCAAAGATATTGTACTATTAATTCCATTATTAAAATGGCTTTCTTCAAGGCTGGTTTGTATGCAGTGAACTCTGTTAGCCAATTTGTTTGCCTTAATAACTTCTTGCTTCCTACAGTCATACTCCATGGTAAATTTTAATGGAGTTTGCACAAGATTCTCATGCCATCAGAATTATAGCTACCATTCACTAATTTTCCTCTTTGTGCCAAGAACTATATTTGAAAATATTATTACAAATATTCACAAGAACAATCAGGTAGTTTTTGTTATTATTCGCAGTTTAAAATGAGAAAACACACTCCAGGACACTGAGTCTTGTATGTTAGAAATCTAGGATTTTGTTTTTAAATAGGTGATAGGAAGTAACTGAAGAATTTTAAGCAAGAGAATGACATAATCCGAGTCACATTTTGGATAAATTATTCTGGTGGCAGAACTTAACTAATTCTTGGGTGATCTGCCATGGACAAGAATGAAAATGGATGCTTGTTAGGAGGTCATCATACTGTAGTAAGGGTGATGAGAAACACTACAGGCTAGAATTAAGGTAGTGACATTGTTAGTGAACTTCAGCTTTTTAATTAGTTTTAATGTGTAAACTTACCCTAAGACCTTTCTCAACAGTCTTTCATGCAGCCTTTACAAATATATAATAATTGACATGCATATAAATCATTTTTGTTATTCTTGCCAAGATTTGTGGTTCCCTACTATACATATATGTTTTCACACTGCAGCCTGATTACTTGTATTAGCTACAATGGCTAATGCCCTAATGAAGAGAAGCCAAAGTAAGAAAAAAACTCTCTCACTCTATGTATTTCTCTCTTTCTTTCTCTTTCTCTGTCTCTCTCTCTCTCTCTCTGTCTCTCTCTCCCTCCCCCCGCTTTCTCTCTTTCTCTCTCTCCACTGACTGAAATATCCCACATTTCAGTAGGAGGGTAGGGAAACAGAAACAATCAACTTTTTTTATCCAAATGAAAAAAATATAGCACACAACACTTCCTCTCCCATTCTTTAGTGAGAACTTAGTTACGGCACCAGAACTAGCTGCCAGGTAAGCAGCTAGTTTCCAATAGGGCAGCTATATGTCTATAATGAAGAGAAAAAAGGGATCTGAAATGACAACTGAAAGTGTACAACAAAATTCTTCCTTAACGTTTTTCTGTGTCATTCTCATAAATACAATTCTTCAATTATTTTAATTGTCGCCCAAACTTTAAACCCTTTCTCCTATTATCCATGTCCTGTTTTATCCGACTCTTTCCTACATACAGGGTATTATTTCCTGTTGCTGTCATTTAAACCTTGTTGTTTTAGTAAAAAAAATAAATAAATAAACAAATCCCCCCTTACTCCTTTCCCTTTTTTGCTTTATCCTTATATTTTCTATTAGATTGCAATTCATTCTGACTTCCAAAAACCCTAAGCCTGCATATCTTCTAATCCCATATTTAATGTTTTCTCTGCTACAGAGCCTGACTTGATCCCACCAACCAGAATAACCCTTCTTCCATTGAACATCTTGAGATCTTGACATATATCACTTCATAGGTGTTAATCATTTGATTTTTAAAAAATTTAAGCACTTTTATTATTGAATATTGCACATATGCAAAGTAATATATAAAAATAAATGTGATAGATTGTTGCGGTAATAACCCTCAATTTGTTCGAGCCTCTTGTAGCTGTGTTTTTGTGTAATTATCTCCCTCTGAGGTAAAAATCGCATATACATTTTTAAAAATTTATAAGATCAGATTTTTAACTATCATTTATACTAAGAAGTAGCATTATAAATATCTCCCTCACCTATTAAATACTGTGCCATAATTTTGGGATAACCATTATGAATTTTAAAATTTTTAAATCATTCCCTTGCTATCCCTTAATGTACATACATATATGCCTAAAATATTGAGTTTTGCTTTATTTTGAGTTTATAAAAAGTATATCATACTATATGTAATCTTCTATGATATACTTTATTTCTAAAACATTATGCTGTGGGATTCATCTATAGAATTGTGACTAATTTATTTTCACTGATATATAATGTGATATATTTGTCCATTTTCTACAGATCAATATCTGTGTGACATCCGTATTTTTAGTTATAACATACATGCATGTATTTATTATTCTCCAAGATAAAGAGTTTTGTCATAAACCTTCTCCCATAATTTCCAGGTTCAGATCTCCAGAATTGTTCCAAGGTAAAAATTTAGGAGAGGAATCTCTAGGTGGTAGGTATGTGAATGTTCTTCTTAACATTATTATATTAATGGCTTTCAAAATTATTTTACCAATTTATACTCCCACCAGCAACATAATAATACATAATAATATTCTCTTCAACCATGTTAAAACATTCTTTAAAAATTATTTGCCAATCCAGTGTGTATTGTGATATTACTTTGGTCTTTATTTGTCTTTTCATAAATGTTAGTGGAGTTGAACATTGTTTTATATATTATTTGGCCATAACTGGCTTGATAACAGTTATTTCAAAACAGATAAAGTATTTTTCTTTCTAATTGACGGTTTGGCACTCTTTATGTCCTTATGAGGAGATGCTTGAAAGAAAAAGTAAGAAAACAGACTTCTTCAATGTGTTCATTCTAGTTTAACACACAGCCATGAAAGAGGATAAGCTCTTTCAAATCAACTCCTACAATATTATTTAGGATGTAGCATTTCCTATGAGAGCTGTTAGAAACCTTGAATAATAAAACAGATAAAATACGAAGCATTTTAGAAGACTTCTTCAGGCTCTAGAGACAAAGTTTGAGGTACTAATGTTTAAAATTAGTGAAGTTGAAATAAGAGAAAGCAGCACAGATTTTAAAAAGTCATCCAAAAATTCTACATATTTTATTAAATTAGTATTGTCAAAGAATACATTATTTGTCTAATAATAACATATCTTAACCCAATAATATGTTCCACTTACGGAATGATCACACTAATACTACAACATCTAGAAGTGTTTGGATTAATATTAACATTGTTTCCCCACGACACAAATTCTTCTGGACTAGTACTAACTGTTCTTGGAAAACCAACTTTCTTGATAACTAGGTCTTAATGCAAAAAATATAGCAAGTTTACAAAAAGAAAGCAGATGTAATTTTAGCACAAAGTGAAGCTGTGTAAATCAAGTAAATCTTAAGAATATATAAAGGAACTTAATCGAAAGTAAGGCGAACTATCTTGTCAATGGTGAGAGATGAGGATGATCAAATATTAACATCTCTTCTGCAAAGGGTTTTTCAAAGCCTTTTCTTGGAGAGCCATTTTAATGTTCAGTGATATTTTAAATCAGAGAAACCTTCTTTATGTCTCTCCTAAACCTTTTATGCTACAATTTAAGCTCTTTTTTCTCACCACGTATACAGTATTGGTGAAAAATACATATTACTTTTTTTTGTTTGTTTTTCATTAAAAACTCATCTTCATGTAGCATTTACATCAATGAAATGTTATACAAATGTTCCCAGATGTTTAGCTTCATTTTTTTTCTCACTGCCGTATTCATTTTCCCAAAAGCTCCTTGGACTATCTAAAAGTTTCAGCAAGTGAAGACATTTAGTAACTAGTACCTAGATTTTATTTTCTGAAAAACATATAGAGATTTCCAAATGATCCTTCTTATTAAACAGAGATAATGTGATTCCATAAGAAACATCCCCAGCACTATGCTGATGGACTCCACCTCAATACCTGTTTTCCACAGGTAGACCCTGGTGTGATTTAGCTGAGTAGTAAAAGTTGGAGAAGGGTTCTTATTTACTTCCAGTACTTCGCACCTACAGTAGTAATCTTGCTGAGTATATGGTTTTAAATGCCATTACTTGCTGATGACTTACAGATTTATATCTCTGGCGCATATGTCTCCTGCAACATCAGGACTTACATTTCTAACTGCTTTCCGGGCATCTCACTCCAACATTAACATGCCCATAACCAAGGTCTCAACTCCTTGGAACAATTCCTTTCTGTCCTATGCTGAACCTAATAAATGATTCCTTCTTCTTTCTAGTTACTTGAGCCTTATTAACAGGAGTTCTTAACTCACTTTGGATGTTTGTCCCCCCAAATCTCATGTTGAAATGTGATCCCCAGTGTTAGAGGTAGAACCTGGGGGGGGGCGGTTTGTGTCATGAGGGCAGATGCCTCATGAATGGCATGATGTCTTCCAGGTGGTTCTGATTTCAAGCAAGATCTGGTTGTTTGAAATGATCTGGGACCTTTCTCTCCTCTCTCTTGCTCCCTCTCTTGCCATGTAACACGCTGGGTCCCCTTTATGCCTTCTGCCATAAGTAAAAGCTTCCCAAGCCCTCACCATAAGCCAAGCAGATGGTGCCATGTTTGTATAGCCTAAAGAACCATGAGCCAAATAAACCTCTTTTCTTTAGAATTCACCCAGTCTCAGGTACTTCTTTAGAGCCATGCAGAATGGAATAACACATTCGCTCTCTTCTCACACCCCATTAACTCACCTTATCAACTCTGCCTGTGAAATATTTCCAGATTCCAATTACCTCTCATCACCTCTACCATTACCACACTAGTCCAAGTTACCCTATTCTCTAGGCCTGGGTTATTTCAGTGTCTTCTAACCTGCCCTCCTTTCTTTCTGCCTTTACTGTAACACCAAGTAGTCTCCTCACATGGCCAGATTCCTTTTAAAATACAACTCATGGCCTCTTCTGCTCAAAAACTCCAAATGGCTATGCATCGCTGAGTAAAAATTCAAAGTCCTTCCAGTGGCCTTCAAGATCCTATACAACCTGGCTGCCTACTATCAGCCTACACTTATGTTCTTCCTCTTTTCCCATCAATCACTCTGCATGGCCACACTGGCCTCCTTGCTGTGTCTCTAATATGCCAACCATACTTCTGCAATTGTTGCTATCTTTGCCTGAAACGCCCTTCTCATGGATATGTACATAAATCATTCATTTTGTCTCTATGCCCAATTCTGTATCACCACTATGTGAATTAGGCAACACTTTCTACGTTGGTGGGAAGCTTTTTTCCCCTCTTATAATTTAGAAAAACGAAATCATCCTGTGGGTTTCATATTGTGTTTCTTGTTTTATCTAGATTAGCATACTCTAAAAGTGAAAGATACTTGGGATATATTGGTTTTAAAATAAGGAAATTACTCCCCTCACTTTCTCAATTTTGATGATGTTCCTTTTAGATGTGCTATTTGTTTCCCATTAAACAGTAAATTAGACCATTTTCCAGTTATTTCTAAATCATTTATTGAGCATCAACTCTGAGAATATCTTTGTGATAACTTTTTAAGGAATTGATAAATTCATGAACGTGCTAAGATTTCCCTATCTTTCAATGTAGAGGGAGTATATTTCCAAATAACTGTAGTAACTGACATAATGGGATGATGTGAAGCATGTATCAAAATAAGAGTGCTATAGTTATTTATTAGAGGGATTAAATACACATGGTTTTGTGTATTTGGTCATTTTGAAGGAATTCACAAATGAGAAAAGTCTCTAGGAATCAATAGAATATCAGCAGGCAAAACTTAGAAAGGACATTACTGGTGAATAAAAAAATGTTTTCAAGGTGCATTGGGCGATACAGAGTAGTTAAACTTATTTTCACTTAATAACAGCCCTCAATAATAGAAGGTTAGTGTGAGATGAGATTCACTGGACCCCTATGTTCAATAGCCAAGATTTTTCAAATATTTCCTCTTTCTATCGTGACATCCTTGGAGAAATGCTTGCCATCTCAAATAAACTAAAGTTCTAAGTAGAACACCTTAGAAAGGCTTATTGCCCTCAAGATGTATTGTTTGGTACAATATTGTTGACTTTCACCTTTAAAACAAGTAATTGTCAAATAACCAGCCACTATGTGACACGTGTCTTTGCTCCTCCATCTTCCTCCATGATTGTGAAGCCTCCCCAGCCATGTGGGACTGTGAGTCCATTAAACTTCTTTCCTTTATAAATTACCCATTCCTGGGTATGTGCTTATAGCAACGTGAGAACGGACTAATACACCTGTCATATTTGCTTGAAAATAATGTATATTCTGCCGTGTTCTACATATGTCCATTAAGTCATATTTGTTAATAAGGCATCTGCTGTATTCTCAGTAATCTTTTTTCTGTTAATCTATCAATTAATAATAGAGTTTGCTAAAAATCCTTCACTAAAATTGTACACTTTTGATTTATTCTTATAGTTCTAACAATTTATAATTTATTCACTTCTAAAACATAGTATTAGGTACACTTAAGCTTATTAAGCTTAAAATAATAATGATGATTGAAAACCTTATCAATATGTGTTGATCTTCATTGTCTCTAGTAATGATTGTTTTGTGTTAAAGTGTAAACACACTTTACACATATGATTAAGTCAGAGTTTTTGTTTCTGTTGTTGACTATTGTTGTCCTGATATATATTTCCCTTCATTTTACTTTAAACTTTTCTGTGGTTTTGGGTCTTTAAATAGCATGTAGCTACTGGTTGAAGTTATTATTTTTAAATCTAATATGGTAAAAGTGACTTTTCAATACACTTAAACATTTAAAATTTCATGAGTTTATCTGGATGTGTGTGGGGGCGGATGCGGTCGGGGGGGCAGTCAGGGTCTTACTCTGTCACCCAGGGAGGAGTGGCATGATCATAGTGCATTGCAGTCTCCATCTCCTAGGCTCACGTCATTCTCCCACCTTAGCCTCCCATGTATCTAGGACTACAGGCACATGCCACAATGCCAGGCTGATTTTATTTTTTTTAAGTAGAGATGGGGTCTCACTATGTTGCCCAGGCTGGTCTCGAACTCCTGAGCCCAAACCATCCTCTCTCCTTGGTCTCCCAAATGCTGGAATTACAGATGCGAGCCACCACACTCAGCCTAGATTTATTTCTATCATACTACTCTATGCAACATTTCTCCCTTTTAATGTGTCTCTTTTATCTTTTCCTCCTTTTTTTTATTTTGTTGAAATAATTGCATTTTATCACATTGCAATTACCGGTTTAGAACAGGGGTCAAAAGTTTACAATTCAAGGACCCAAATCCAATCCAACACATCTTTGTAAATAAAGTTTTATTGTAATAGACCTACACTCGTTCATTTAGGTATTGTTTATGGTTGCTTTCACACTACAGATGCAGAGTAAAGTAGTTGGAACAAAACTACGAAGCCTAAAATATTTACTGTTAGGTCTCTACAGAAAAAGTGTGCTGACCCTGATTTAGAAGATATATATTGTTTTTCTGGTATTTTGTCTTTGCACTTAAAACTTTACCATGAATTCTGAGGCCAAATCAAATTTAATCATCATCATCGAGTAAAATGCAAAACATGTATTTTCAGTTATCTACCTTCTTGCATACATTCCATAGTTTCACTGTATTTTAAACTCTATCTTAACTCTTTTAACACTATTCTAACTCTACTCTGCTTTTTTTAACCATGGTTTTTAGACAATACTATTTATTTTAATCTATCCCCCATGTTTACTATTTTTTCTTATCAGTTTTGCATATATTTCCTTTTGGAGTTTATTTTCTTTCTTCCTGAGGTATAGCCATTAGCAGTGGCTTTGCTATTAATGATAAATTCTTTTTCAATTTTTGTTTTATTGTCTCAAAAACATTTTAATTTGCCCTAATTATTGAAGATAGTTTTGCTGGATATAGAATTCTAAATGGCAGTTATTTTTCCTTATCAATTTAAAGACAGTAATTACAAGTTGACTGACTTTTAAGTTGAGAAAACAGTTTGATTGAGAAGCCAACTGTTAGCCCAAAAATTGTCCCCAATTTTCTGGAAGACTGATTAGATGGATGTTAGAGCTCCTTTAATCCCCATGTACTTTTAGTTCTCTGTTAAGATTTTCCATCTTTTTATCTGGCTTAATGCTGCCTTCTGGATAGTTTCTTCAGATCTGTCTGCCAGCTCACTATTTCTCTTGTTCCTGATATCAAAACCACTATTTATCACATCCAATAAAGCTTAAAGATTTTTCTTCTTAGATGTTCGATATGTTCATTTAAAATATGTTTATACTTACATTCTTATTCTTTCTTTTTGAAAAATCACATAAAATATACTTACTTATATTCTATATCCAATAATTCAGTAAACAGGACACTTATGAGTTTGGTGTTACCCTTTTTTATTTCTTATAGCTCTTATGGTGCCTTGTTTGTACATTTATTGTGATAGTTTTTGTTTTGTTTGTTTGTTCCTTTGGTTGTTTTGATGTGAGCTTATATTCCTTGGCATATTTTCAGTGGGATTTCCTTGAGTCCTAGATTGAACGTCAAGTTCCAAAAGATAAATTTCGCGTTTGCTTCTCTCAAATGCTTTTTCAGCTTCACTAATCAGATCTGAGACTTTTAAAACTTACATTTATGCCATAACTGCACACGAGTATATGTGTATGTGTAGATGCCATACATAGTGTGACTTCTAGTCTGAAATCTGAGCTCTGATCTGAGCTCCTGCCCTGCACAGACCTAAGGCTTTGGTTCTTGCCCCATGGAATGATCATTGACCAAAGCTCCAGGCTAATAGAAATCAGAAAATGCTACTAATACAGTACTCATTTCTCCCCCATACACACGTGTGTATTGGAGAAAGTGATATGTAGTCTAAGCTATCTTATTGGGCTTATGCTCAGGTTTGAGAATTTTTCTCCTACTCAGCTTTTTCTGTAGATACCTGAAAGAAAATAAATATAGTCCCGCTTTTTAAGTAAGTTCTACTAGATTTCACTATATAGTATTATGCACAATGAACTGAAAAATATATTGCTTATATCCCACTAAACTCTTGGGTTAGGTCCTGTTTCCAGACTGATTCTTGAGGCTGTTTATGCAGTATTATCTACTTTATTCTCTTCTCTATAATTTACAGAAGTTGAGGCTCTACTGTATCTACCCATCCCCTACCTTGACCCTTCAGATTTGATTTGATTTGATTTGATTTGATTTTTGAGATGGAGTTTCGCTCTTGTTGCCCACGTTGGAGTGCAATGGTATGATCTCAACTCACTGCAACCTCTGCCTCCCAGGTTCAAGCAATTCTCCTGCCTCAACTTCCCAAGTAGCTGGGATTACAGGCATGTGCCACCACATTCAGCTAATTTTGTATTTTTAGCAGAGATGGAGTTTCACCATGTTGGTCAGTCTGGTCTCAAACTCCTGACCTCAGGTGATCCACCCACCTCAGCCTCCCAAAGTGCTGGGATTACAAATGTGAGCTACTACGCCTGGCCCAGAATTGATTTTAGGCTAGCTGCCTTAGTGAAGTTGAAACAAGGATGCAAAAGTTAACATACATGCTTTTAATTTTTGAAATTTCTTTGTAATTTTCAAAGGCTGTATCTGATGTGACTTTTCCTGTCTTTGAAATCTCTGTATTTAAAACAGCCTTTAACAAATATCACAATAGACTTTTAAAATTTTGCAGAGCCTTTGCTGTTTTTTTAAAATTGCTAACTTGGATATAGCATCATTTTCTACTTAAATAAGCATTGACATTGATTGTTACTTTTTGTACTTTCTCTTCAATTATGATCTTAAAGAAACTTGATAAAACACAGATGTATGCCTGTATACCAACAATTTTTATGCTTTATCAGCAAAGGCATCTTCACTTCTAAATTTAAAAAATTCCAGACCAAAAAAAAAATTGTGAAAGGAAAAATAGGTAATCTGAGATGGAAATTAGATAATAGATTGAGCACTGGACTGAATGGTTATGAGATGGTTACTTGTGTTTGGGAATGAGGATTTCTTCTGCCTTGAATGGAACTGGAACATAAGCTAATTATTCATTGTAAATGTCTTGGGAGATGATATCTGCCAGCTTGTGAAGTACCCAGTAGACTCTGGCTTGGGTTTGATGATGATGATACTAGGATTATAAAATGACAGTTCTTAGTTGAGAAAAAAATAATTTTGGATTTTCTGCCTGTGTTTTCTTAATTTCTTTAGTTTAATGTAGACTATTTTTGCCTCAGTTTTAAAGAATTTGAATATTTATGATTTATGCCCTTCTATTTCCAAAAAGGATTATGGCCACTTTACAAAGTAAAAACAAGTATAAAACAGAAAAATTAAAAATAAACAATCAAAAAAGTGAGTACATCATTAACGAACTCAAAAGACCTGAATGAAGACCTGTTAAAATAGGTCAAATTATTCTGGTGTCTAGTAAGAGCTTGAGTATCACCAAGGTGATACTAAGAGTTTACTGTAATAGTTATTAGAAACTAATGTGACGAGTATATGTGCGTATTATACTACACATATGTAATTTTAGAAAATGCAAAAGCACTGATGCCAATTACCTCCCTTCTAATATGAAAAAGAACAAATGAGGTATTTCTCCATTCTAATTATTTTTTGCTATTTTTAAAATTTGTTGTTTGAACAGATTAAGAAAATCTTTAATTCATGGATTGTTGCTTTGCACATTTAATAGTGAGATAATTATTAACAACACAAAAAACAATTTTGGCAATTAAGAACAACATAAAGAATCATGTGATCCACAAACAGTTTACATTTGATAAATATTCTTATTGTCTCAATTTATGAAATACTTACATTTTGTATTCCTTTTAAATAAAGAACCAAATCAAGAACAACAGAAATTAGCATCCGTTTAATATATTTTAAAATATGGAAATATATTTAAACAGCACATTTAAGGAATAAAACAATAGACTTCCATTTCTTATTCTCTCAATGGTACACCATTAATTAAAAATATATTACTTAATGTACCCCTTAATATAGTTACTGTCAAATTTTCTTTAAGATAAACTGTATTTCAAAACAACATTTTAATATACCCGAATTACAAACAAAGCCATAACATTTTTGAAGACATTTTTGGTATACGTTTGGTTTGAAAGATCCAAAAGGATGATTAATAAATGGTGCTTTATGAATACTTTAGATTAACTGTAAATAAGCCTAACCACAGAGTCACCATAAATAGCAAGTTGTCAATCTAAAGATCATTCTTCAAAAAGTCAGTGTGTGTTAAAGAAAGGCCTTAGAGGGCATTCTAATAGATAGAGAAAATAAATTAATTTTAGAGGGAAGAACACACATGCACACACAGACACACACACACACACACACACACACACACACACAACAGGACCTTCCTGTTTGGAATTATTTGTGCTTGGAAGAAGGTTTACAAAATCCCTTTACAAAATAAGGTTTTCATTGAGCTCACTCTCAAAGATATGAAAAATGAATTTCAGCTGTTCTTTAGAAATGGCAATTCTGTCAAAGCCATTCTGGGACTTTTGGTAATTTCCTCCAGTTTAGTTTCAGTGCTTTTACTTCTAAATAAAATCCCTTGCATCACATCGATCAGCAAACTCAGTTATAAAGGAGAGCTAAAGAAAATGGTTCTTTCGGCATCTTCTGCTCTTGTACATTTTATGCATGCAGTGACTCTTGCCTGTGGGGAGGAAAGTGGAGCACATGTAAATGTTTCTTTATTTTGGACTAGGTTTTTAAATCTGAAAAAAAAAATTCTGCAGCAGTAGTGTTCTAGATAATAGGCAGACATGATTTATTTGAGGTAAGAAGGTTGTACTACAATTAGTGTTAACTTGGAAAGCTATGGACACAGGCTCAAGCCTGTCTCCTGAAGCTTTGAGCTCTTTGCAAAATCTACAATCCACAAGCCAAAAAGGAACATGCTCCTACAGTTACACCACTTCTGTTAAAGCAAACAGTTAAAACAATTCTGTGCAATCTTTCAGCTTCTATGTTCTGCCTACCGTTTATTTATTCAAATCCAGTTCAACATTTCACTTTATCTAATAAAGCAGGAACTCTAAAAGAGAAATTGTGTTTATCCAAGAGTTTTTGTTTGGGTTGTTATTTTTTTTAAGTCTTATTTCTAAATAAATATTCTATCATGGTTTTCATTGGCACAATATAACTAAATTATTCAATTTCCTTCCACAATATTAAACAGTCAAAGGAGTTCTGTCTAATCTCAGAAAATTATATAAAATTGTATTAGAAAAAAATGTTGAAATGGAATTGAATGGACTCAGCATAACCCATTGAAAATTAGACTAGATGATCTATTGTATAATGCAGTGGCCTATGAAATAGATTTTATTGATAAAGCCTCCACAAAAGAGAATATATACCTTTAAATAAATAAAAATGACTATATACATGATATTGTACATAGGAAAAGAGTCAAAATGAGCCAGACTAATTTTAGGAAATTCCCCGTTTGTCTGAAAGTATGCTTTTTATTGCAGCCATAAACCTTAATACAGATCTTTTTGTTATTATCAATATTATTTAATATTAGTGGCAGCCACATGAGCGTACTACCATATTTCTATATTTTTTCAAAATGACATTGGAGCTGTCATCAAAGTACAGAACAGAGATGGCATTTAATTTGGTTGGAGCACAACAAGGCTTTGGTACGTGGTCAGGAAACATCAGATGAACCTGGGAAAGAAAAAAGGTTTTGTTTTATTAAGAAATAAAATACACATTCTTTTACAGTTTTAAAATGGTATGCTTATTTTATCACTCATAATCAGGCACACCATTAAGCTGATCGCCCTTCTCCCATTTATTCCATGACTGGGGTGGGGGACTGAAGGATGTATTCTTAAGCATTAACACCTGGAATCAACCCAGCCAATTCAATTATGTGTTTGAACCTTGAAAAATATCTCACCAAATAAAGAAAACTTCCTCTATAGAATATTCAGTGGAAGTTTTCCTAGGGAAAGAACACAGCAACTAGCACTTTGTTGCTTTTAGTTGAAATGACTATTTCTATATATATCATGAGGAATATGGAAGTTACAAGAGCAAATCAATGAAAACACATAGTTGCAGAAAGATTTGGATCTAAGAATTATCTTTTAAAAGGAAAATTAAGCAATAAATCATACATTTTATGCCAACTCTTAATTTTCCATGGTAAAAGAAGCATAAAAATCATAATAAAATAAAATCCACGTATAATCCAATACTTGCCTTAAAGCAATGATTTCAGCTCTTCATAGAATTTTTTTATCACATTGGCTGGAGTTTAATATCCATTTACTTTTTTTCTCCCTTGCCTGCCCCCTAGACAAGTGCCAAAAAGCAGGCTAAGCTAAATCAGAAGCAAAGGGCCTAGAGACTTTACAAATGAACATCCACCTCCCCAAAAGCCTAAAAAGGTGTCTGTACATGAAAAGTGAAATGCTTAAGTAAAGGGTTGATAATAATTTTGATCAGACTGGCAGTCTGCCTATGATTTGAAATAATTGAGCAAAGAGCCAGAACACAGTTCCCCCATTTCCCACCCACCTATTTTGGCCCTTCCCCCAGAGGAGTTTATGGGAAATCCCACTGATGAGTCTTACGGGATCCACAAAAAGCAAATACAGCCTCTTACAGTTTTGGCTGTACAACGTCCTGGCTGAAATGATATAGGGGCCTTGCATGTGGACACAAACAGCAGGAAAAATGAGGTGATCTGACATGAACTTGAAATTTCCTAAGACCTCACAAAACTAAAAGTTGGATAGTTTCTACAAATTTCTGATGCTGCTTATGTCCTTCATCAGCTTTATCTTCCATAACCCACACATACATGATTGATAATCCTGCTGTTTCAATGGCCTTGGCAGCCTAACAGAAAAAAAATGGATTGTTCTTGAATGGTTTCTCAATATATTAGACACAAACATGCTTTCCTCCGTCTTTTTGTTTCATGTCCTTCACAGAACAAACATAAAGCGTGCACAACACCAGGGAAAAAAAATCAAACTTCCCGTGTATGCTCCAGTTTTGCAATGACTTATGTCCTACATCCCAGGGTAGAGATACAGAGCAGACTCTTGTTCCAAGTTTGTGTCAGATTTTTTTTATATTTGTTTTTTGATACTTTACTATAGCCATAAGAGCTGAAAATATGTATTTATTTATTTTAAAAAAGAAAAAATGAGAGAAGGGGGAGTATTTGACAAAGGGTATTTTTCAATAAGTAGGCATTGCTTAGCCTGAGGGAATCTTTGATACATTAGATCCATATCTAAGGAAGCAAAAGTCTGCTTTCATAGTCATCAAAATGATGATAAAAAGAGGCAAAGAACTTTCTGAGAAATTAAGTAGTATTACTTCAACTGATAGGAGTTATTCTATGACCTTACAGAAAGACAGTGATCATGAAGTTCTCTTCATAGGATGAAACAATAGTATTCTTCTTTATCTGATATACTTTCATGTCAACATGAATTCTCATATACAAAGAGAAAAGTTAGCTTCTTAAAAATTCTTTTAGTGGTAGAAGTTTGAATGCAAAACATCCATCCTTGCAAAGCCTACCTACACTCCACACTCCTGGAAACACTATTCCATATAAAGAAGAGCTTAAATTTACAGATAGCAAAGGTGAAGTCATATCAGACTTTAAATCCCCCTAGAAATTTACTCTTTACCTTGTATATGGCACTAAAGTAGGCATTCTCACTGGTCATGAATCAATAAAAAGAAGAATATTTATAAATCATTTATTATCAAAATGTATATTTGCTTTATCTTTCTGTTGCTCTCTAGCCCAAGGTTATTTCCAGTCTTTGATAACGTTCATGCTCTAGTTGTTATAGATTGCACTTTTTGGTGTCTAGATATTCTGTAGTATTTTATGAAGTCAATAAAGATGCCAGTAAATATCAAGTCATTCAAGTATCTGCTTTTGCCAGTTCACAGATATCATTGTTTATTCCTTAATTCAGCTTTCAGTTTTAAATTAATTGTGGGGGAAAATAGCAAACTTATGGAGAGTCGAATCTTCACAAATTCTAAGAGTAATTCTTTCTTTTTCCATAAATAAACCTCACCCACAAAGACAGGATTTTCTACTATCTACTTTTCTCTTACTGGCGTCCACCAAATAATTCCACTCCCATCAAGCCTTGATTCTAAAATAATGTGTTCTCTCTCATTCTTCTTAAATACAAAAGTTAAAATTTTTATATTAGCCCAAACATTGATTTAAAATTATGTCACATAGTCTGGTATGTTTTCTAGGAGCCTCTCATTTAGTCTTAGGGAGATTGTTCCTCTGCCAAATCGATAGGCCAGATGCTATGAGGTACATCAGACTCTCAATAGGTTTCATGAGCTCATTAGGTAGAAGGCAATCAGTTAATCACGTCAACCCTTCAGTACATTGTTCATAAAAATAAGCCTAGATTATTAGAGATTTAATCACTGCTAAGTTTCTGAGATTGAGGAATAAAGAAAAGGAAGTATAATTTCTACTTTAAAGATTACAGGAGGAGGAGGAGAACAATAAGAAATAGAAATTAGCTTCCTATTCGTATACTACATTGAAGAACTTTTATAATACCAAAGTATGTTATAGAACATTCTTAAATAATTAAAAACCCTCAGATGAAATTTAGTACAGCTATTACTCAATGTTTTTGCAATGATTACTAATGAATTGCTAGGTTAGAAACAGCCCCAGGGAACCTGTGTGCTTAGTCATACTGTGTAATGAACAAACAGTTCAAGATGACCATTTCATGTTATTACTCCAGTTTTCCTAGCTGAATCCTTCTCCATTGTGTAACTGGGATTACTCTAAACCAGCCCGAGTTTCCTGACTATACCCACAGTTGTTACTTCAGCTCTAAAAAGAAACAAATGAGTTTGAGAAGATAAAATAATGCATTAAAAATTGTAAATAGATGCTTTCCTCTAAAACAACTTTATAATATGCTTGCATTCTAAGCTTTTCTTAATCCTTCAAAAACAAAGCTTACCAGAGTCTGAACTATAGCGTGGTTGGTGGCATTCATATGGGCGTTAAGTGGAAAAGAACATTCTCCATCACAATAAAATGCAGCATATCCTTCTGGTGCTATAATCCAGTCCTGACACATACACACACACACACACACACAAAAAAAAAAAAAAACAAGAAAAAATATCACCAAAGTAAAAATTTTTTAAAAATCTTAAAAGTTATTGAAATATATTGTATCTGAATAGGTTTCTATTCTTGGTCCAACAATTATTCTAATGGAATTATCTTCCCCACACCCTTTAATTTTAAGCTGAAGTTTAGGACAAAAGTATAAATATTTTCACAAGAAATTGTCCTCTCTAATTACTCCCAAGGGGTAGTTACGTAAGATATTCATAGTATGTATTAAACATGTATTCATGAATAAAACTATTATAAGAAAATAGCATTCTAAATATTGTTTAAACAGGAAATGATGAACTCTGGAAAGTTCAAGTGAACCCGAAAGAAAAAGGAGAATCAAGTTAATTGAGATCATTCTCATTACTTCTTAAGAACTCATTCTTAGTTTTATAAGTCTGACAACATCCTAAAGCCTTAATATTTTTTCTGCATGCTGTTTTTCTTTCCATTCATGCATTAACTTTATGGTCTCTTTAGAAAAAATAAATTGGAGCAAATTCCTAAAAACTGAACATGATAAATATCGGGAAGCTAAAGAATTGGTACATGAATGGTTGCCTTGATATTTTTCCCACAGAGAAATAAAACTTGGCACAAATGTAGGAATTATTGAGTTATTCATGTGGAAAGTTTATCATAAATTTTGAATATATTTATATTTTAATAGTATTTCTCAATACAGGAACTCATATATGAGAATCCATTGTAATAGAATATTAGGAGAAGTCTTAAAATTTCATTTTAAACTGTCACCACATAGAGCCATTAAAAAATTACTTTGGTGAAATTTTCCTCCTCATCCTGTTTCTAAAGGCTATCCAAAAGATAGCAATACATTTTTAAGTGCAAGAAAAAAAAATGTCTGTCATCTTCCCCATGACAGGGACATTATAGTTGAGGGCTCTATTTCCTAGCCCAATAGTTGGAGACCCTCAGAGGCTTAGTGGAGTTACTTATACTAATATGAACAAATCTTCCATTTACAATAAAATTAAAAGTTTGGAATACTTAAACAACGGCACTCTTTTTTTTCTTTCTAAATATCTTAGTGTTCTATGTCTCATTCAGCGTAGTTTTTTTGTTTGACTGTGACACCTACTAATCATGTTTCAATGGTAAAAGGTTAATTGAGAAATGAAAATAAAGTGAATAAGCCATATTCTAAATGATCATGTCAAAAATCATTGGGTATTATATTGGAAAATTACTGCCAAAGACTATGACTTATTAAGGATTTATGATAATTCAGAAAAGAAGCACCAAAGTTGACTGAAAATTCCTACCTGCCATCCCAGATCCCGGAAGCTCACATAGAGTTCGTGCTTCTTACAGGCTTGTTTTTGCTCACTTGTGTTATAATCTGAAGATAAAAACCACATTTTGAATAAATGGTTGCTTACAGATATACTAATACTTCTTTTGTGAGATCACTGGTAAGATTTTTTAAAGGGGTTTTATTTGAAGTTGTGGAAAAATGAGTTTCAATCTTAAAGTTAGAACTACTTACTAACCATGTGAACTTCAGTCAAGTTACTTGTCCTGAGTTTCTTCTTCTGTGAGATGTAGACAATACCATTTACCTGATGAAGCTCTAACATGGATTCTGTTAGGCCATCTACTTGACAGGGCACAGCGTGGTGTCTGTCGTTCATTGAGTACCATCTGCTCAATGAATACTTATTCATTAATTCATTCATACTCTAGGGGTACTTAATATATTGAGAGAGATTATATATATATAATATTTGTGAAATAACTTGTAACATCTTCCATGAGGCAGATACTGGGATCTTACTTAGCTGATTTTATTTTAATAAATATCTTAACCTCAGGATACCACAAGTTGAGCTTCTAATCATCCCCCAAAATCCTGTCCACCTGTAGACTTTCATTCTTGACTAATGGTAGTTGCCTGGGTTAAAAAATAAAAACCAAAACAAAACAACAAGAATCAAAATAGTTCTCTTTTTTTTCTTTCATTTACACATCCAATCTGTCAGGAAATCTCACACACTATCTTCAATAAGTCCAAAATGCACCTGCTCTCACGCCCTTCATAATTGGTCTTGGTCCAAGACACCATCATCTCTGGCATGAATTACTGCAATATCCTCATTGCTAGTCTCCCTGCTTCTGCCCTTGCTCCTCTATAGCAAACTAGTCAAGTGGACCTTTTAACAAGTAAACTTAATTACATCACTTCCCTGCCAGTCCCTCTATGGTCTTCATATCATTAAGAGTGAAATATTCTCAGAGTGGTTACAAGGCTCTTTACATTTTGGTCTTATTACCCCTCTGACTCATTTGATCCTATTACCCCTCTGACTCTCTCTTCTTCTCCTTCACCTTGCTCCAGCCACCATACCTCCTTGCTGTTTCACTCACAGTCAACCTTGCTCCCACTTTAGAGCCTTTTCTCTCACTAGTCCCTCTCCCTGGATAGCTACATGGCTAATTCCTGCATCTTCATGTCCTTGCTTAAGCAACATCTCAACAAGGCCTTCACTACCCTTTTAATATTGCAACTCTCACCCTGATACACCTGATTTCTCTCACTTTGTTCTGATTTTTTTCCATCTCAATTATCACTTTTAGAAATGCTATGCCATTTCCTCATTTATTTATGCGTGGCTTCTTGTCTGTTTCCTCCCACTAAAATATAAGCTTCATAGGGGCAAGAATCTCGTTTGGCTCTGTTTTGCTCACTGATGTATCCCTAGTGCCAGGAACAGTGCCTGGCATACAATAAACATTCAAAAAAGTATCTGAGGAGTTAATGGACAAATTTCTCATAGTGTTCCATAAGTGATTTGAGGCAAGTGAAATACTAGCATTACGTATTTTGGAATGTAATCTGAATACCCATAACTTTTTATAATTGTTTTAAATTATTAAATACAAATGTAGAATTTCAATCTTGCATCTGGAATAAAGTAAAATACTGAAGAAACACAGAGATTTATGGAACATTTTTCATTCTTGTCTTGTGTTGTGTTTGCTCACATTTTGTACAAATAACATTCGAAAAACTAGTCCACTTTGATTATTTCTAAAATAAAATATTAAAGAAATAAAATTTAAAAATAATTTGTTTTACAGTTTTTGTAAAAGTGTCACCTTCCTGTTTAATTACTCTCAACCTCTAATGAAAGTGTAGGCAAGTTAGAGATCAAAGGAGCCCATCATAGAGGGCCTTGCTTCTCATGGTTACTTCAAGTAATTATTTGTTTAATGTTAATCTAAAAAACAAGCTAATGATTAAATTTTGAAATCAAGGTATTTTTCTTCTAGGTTATTTATTCCTACTATGCAATTAACTTCATTAAAACAGATTAAATAAGTAGATAATGGGAAATGGGGGAGAGAGGATTTATTTCAGACTCTACATTCTGGTTCTTCTTCAGGGAAATATCTCCCTTGCAGCTAACTTTGTTCAGGCAATGGACAAATAACACTTTAACACTAAACATGAAATGGTTAAATTTCCTCATTCGTGTTTAGAGAAAAGAAATAATTGATTCTACTATTGGTTTGTTTTCATGAACTCCTTGATATACAAAATGGGGAAAAACAAATGTTAGCTATGCATTGGACCAGGGGTCAGCAAACTTTTTAAAAGTTTTTTAAACTTATTTAAACTTTTTTTTAAAGAGACTGATAGTAAATATGTTGGGCTAAGTGGTCTCCTTGCAACTACTCAATTTTGCTGCTGTAGTATAAAAGTAACCATAGACAATATGTAAATGAATGGGTGTGGCTATATTCCAGTAAAACTACCTATGGATACTAAAATTTGAATTTCATATGATTCCCACATGCTGCAAAATATTGTCCTTCTTTTCCACGCAAACATTTTCAAATGTAAAGACCACTCTTAGTAGGTCATACAAAAACAAATGATAGGCTTAATTTGGTTATTAGGCCTTACTTTTTCAAACTCTGCATTAGGTAATAATGGGAATATTTATCTATTCATCTTTGTCTTAATTAAAAATATTAAATATGAATAACAACATTGTAGCCAATATCACATACATGTTTATAAGAAAAGCCATAAACTACAAATATGGTTATTTGAATTATATGTATATAAAAAATAAAGAAAATAAAACTTAAAAGTCAAAATATATCTGTTCCATATATATGTCTTTTTATGCAGGCTAAGTGATGTATATAATGTAACATCACATAAATGTAACAAGCAATGAAATGTATAACAGAATCTGGTTCCAAGAGTCTGATTTCATAGAGCATTAGGACCATATGCTTATTCTGTCAGAAATAAAAATTAATGGATAGTGAGTGAAGTAAATGTTGTACCCAAACTAGAAAAACCTGCAGTTAGGTTTACTCTAAATGCTTGGCAGAATAAGCTGTGGGAGGAAGGGCAAGGAAGTTAGATTTATGTCTTTTAAAATACTGATGGGCAGCCTTTAGAAGATTAGTATGAAATGGATATAATTCTACTGTTAATGAGCCTGCCTACAAATGAAGAGTCATGGCAAAAATTATTAAAATGTTCTAAAATCAACACTAGAAAAAGTAAACCAACATGTCTTATCCATAGTGCAAGTGTTATCAATAATATTTCTCTGTTTTGTCTCTTAATAGTAATAATATTAGGAAGCCCATGCCAAAATAGTAAAAATATCGCTAAATACTTTAAGCAAATTTCTTTATGGTCAATTTCTAGATATTGTATAAATTTAATCTTTAGTTTGATTTTCTTTAGTTTGATTCTTTTTGTCTTAGAATAAAATCATGAAAAACAAAATAAATATGTGGAGGTAAAAGTTGGTAAAACACAAAAATTCCTGAATATGATAAGAAGAACACTAGTACACTGTTGGTGGAAATGTAAATTAATACAACCACTTTTTTGATGTTCCTCCCAAAAGTAAAAGTAGAGCTACCATATCATCAAGCAATCTCACCACTGGGTATATATCCAAAACAAAGGAAATCAATAAGTTGAAGATATATCTGCACTCCCATATTGATTGCAGCACTATTCACAAGATACAGAAGCAACATAAGTGTCCATCAGTGTATGAATGGATAAAGAAAATGTGGTACATATACACAACAGCTTATTATTTAGCCATAAAAAGAATGAAATTGGCCTGGCGTGGTGTCTCACACCTGTAATCCCAGCACTTTGGGAGGCCAAGGCGGGCGGATCACGAGGTCAGAAGATCGACACCATTCTGGCTAACACGGTGAAACCCCGTCTCTACTAAAAATACGAAAAATTAGCCAGGCATAGTGGCGGACGCCTGTAGTCCCAGCTACTCAGGAGGCTGAGGCAGGCGAATGGCGTGAACCCGTGAGGCGGAGCTTGCAGTGAGCGAGATGGTGCCACTGCACTTCAGCCTGGGCGACAGAGCAAGATTCTGTCTCAAAAAAAAAAAAAAAGAAAGAAAGAAAGAAAAGAAAAAAAAAAGTCAATTAGAGCAAGATGGATGAAACAACTGGAAGATGTTAAGTGAGATAAGCCAGGCACAGAGAGACAAATAACCCCTGTTCTTAGTCATATGTGTAAGCTAAAAAAAAAAGATCTCCTGAAGATAGGTAGAGAGTGGAATGGTGGTTACCAAAAGCTGGGAATGGTAGCAGAAAGAGGGGATGAAGAACAATTGGTTAATGAACACAAAAATACAGCTTTTTAAAAAACTTACAGAAGAAATCAGTTGTAGTGTTCGATAATATCACAGTATGGTTACAATGGTTAGCGATAATTAATTCTACATTTCAAAATAACTAGAAGACAAGATTAGGAATGTTCCCAATGTAAAGAAATGATAAATATTTGATGTGATGGATATCTTAATAACCCTGATTTGATCATTACACATTGTATACCTCTATCAAAATATCACATGTACCCCACGAATATGTATAATTATTATGTATCAATAAAAACAAATTCCAGAAATCTGCATGGACTGTCAAAGCTCTGCATACTAGCTCCTGAAAAAAACAAATAAATAAACATGGGATAGACTTGCTGTGAACTGGACAAAGACAATCCAGGCCAAAAACCTTCATATACCATTTTTTTTTTCTTCAGAACATAGTATTAGTTTATCAAAGGGATGAAACACAGATATAGCTATAAAAGCAAAGAAAAATCAGAAATAAAACTTAACATTTAACCATGACAACAGCTTCAATGAGCTAAATATGATGATATGCTGCTGTTTCAAAGCAAAAGAGGAGATGTTAGTTTTTTCACTCTTATTTCCCAAAGAGAAAAAGGGAAAAAGGAAGTTGATACCTAAAGCATCAGGACAGAAGACCTTAATTTATTTATAAAAATTTAAAATGATAAATGAATGAAGGTACAAGAGTTGAAAAAGCAGGAATGGTGCTACCATAATGTGAATTTTGATATGACCTTGGGGGTAGAAAAATTCAGGATAAGCCCAAAAATAAATAACAATCCTACCCAAAGATAAGGGGCTTTAGAATGCTACTGTTGCTCTAGCTTAATCATTATCTTCTATACCCAGTGAATTATTCACTTGCATTTACACACAAGCCAGTAGTAAGTACTGTTGTTTATTTTGTAGATATATTAACACAATTTTGTGTTTGTGTGGGTACCAATGTGTGATGCAAGACACCACAAAATAACTCTGTAATGTGTTTGCATAACTCTGCTCAGCAAAGTATCCATGTGGATCATGTAATTAACATCCTCATTTTAGAGCTCCTTGATATAAAAATCTATCCACAAACCTGAATTTGCTAGACACCTCTAAAGGACAGTTCCCTGATGCTTCTTGCTCACTATTTCTACCTCTGACCTCACACTCAATGTTCACTATTTTTGTTAATAGGACCATCAGTCGTCTAGGCCAGAAAATTTAATAAGCTTCTTGATTTTCATTTTTTCCCCTCTGATCCTATATTAAATGGATCCACAAAGCCTCATTAGTTGATCAATTTCACTATTTAATCTAGGTATCCTGTTGGAAGCCCTTTGCACTCTTAGTTGCCTCATACTCCCTCAATGTCCTCTTCTGCTAACCTTTTCTAAAATAACACTTTATCCCTGCTCCTCTTTGACATCTCTGATTTTTTTTGGCTTATTTTATGGAATTTCTTTTTCTCCTCTGCCTGTACTTACAGTGTTGATGTTCCCCAAGGAGGCTCCATCTTATATTTTTTCTTTCTTTGTTTCCTGTGGCATTTGGTCAGCCTCATCCTACATCTAACAATTTGGCTTATAGCTATGTCTTTTCCCTACACATTCCACTTACTCTCAACACTCCCCTCTCCAGAGTCCTGGGTTATCCACCCTCTTCAAACCCCTGCTGGCCTTGTCCAGTGTGTTTTGGTTCTTACATCTCTCTCTCCAATCTATGATCTTCATTGCTTGGAGTATTATACTAGACCCTAACCATTATTTGAGTTTTCTGTCTCCACCCTTGGCATTCCATTCTGCACTCCATGGCCAAAATTAACTTTTTAAAATGCATATCTGGTTATGATTCTTCTTTTTCCAATTGCCTATGCGAAGACATCACTGCTCCTTATCATCACATACCCTACTCTTTATGATTTGGCCCCTTAATAATTTCCTAGCTGATACCACATTCCTCTCACATAAAAATACATGCATACCCCAGCCATTTGACAATGGCCCATGGCTCTACATTTCTACAACCTGAAATGGTTTCATCCATGTCTGTTAATTCTGGAAAATGTCTATTTATTCTCAGATAAGTCCCTCATGTAGTATTTTGGGCCATATAGTTAATATAGTGCATAGCATATAGTTATATAGCATATAATGCTGTGCCTGACATATAATGGGAGTTTATTTGATATTGAATAAATATTATTTATAAGAAATTATACCCAGATATATTCTTCCTGTGGATTTTTCCTAGAGAGAAATTTAACAACAGACACAATGCCTTAATGTCTACTGGCAAGTCTTTTTTAAAGTGTGTAGTTAATTGCTAATATAGATTAGCCAAATTAGGTTAAAGACTAAAATTTCTCTTGCTTCTAAAGTCTCAAAAGATAAGAAATCCTGTGACCACAGGTATGAGTACTTATAAGAGAGAGTGTGAACTTCTAGTTTTCTCTGATGTAAGAGTCTGAACTCCTTTTGTACCAGTTCTATAAAACCAATTATAATGTTCAACACTTAATGAGCATTTGCCATGTACCACTATTTTAAATTAGTTATATATAATAACTCATTTAATCCTCAGAATTCATGTAATCCTGCTCTGCAAGGCAGGTATAATTAACATTCCCACTTTATACATGAGGAAACAGTCAGAGAGAGGTAATATATCTTGTGCAAGATTATACAACTAGTAAGTAGTGAAATCAGTATTAGATATTAAGTGATGGATAGATGATAGATAAATGTATAGATACAGAGAGATAGCTAACGACATATTATATGCATCAACATACTTTTTTCAGGAGGGGTTTCCAGAATTTTTCATGATTCAGGGCACAGATAGCAACTTTTAATATTAGTTACTGTCATAATTATGTGGATTAGAAATATTCTCACTTGTGCAGCATTGCAGGATTTTCAGTACAGCATTTATTTTGAGAGTGCCAACTTGGAAAAAAAGTCTTTTTGGAGTGACATGATTAAATAAACTGATGCCAATACTAAGCTGCGACAGTTGAAAAGTATTAGCTCACATTATTTGAAATATGGCTAAACATTGTTTATAAAACCTGTAAAATATATAATTCATGTAATTAAAAGCATATAACAAAAATACATTCTCTCAAAAGAGATGAGAGAGAGGTTTGTACCCTGTTGATATCAGCATATTAAGGTAATCTATTATGTATGGATTAGGTAAACAAGGGAGAACTTTAGCTTTATTTATGATTTTATTATTTCTAAACACTAAAACACTGTATTAATTATATAATATAAAACGTTCAATGGAAATAACTTCAATTAATTATTTTCTTGTTTTGACTAATATCTGTTGTTCCAAGAGGCATAAATTTACATTGTATTTATTAGGCAAGAGATAGTGCCTATCAAATTTGAGAACAAGAATAGAATGTTTCAATTTTAGTAACTATGCATTTTATCTGATTTACAATGCTTTGACTTAAGATTTTTTAAATTGATGATGGTTTGAAAGCAATACACATTCAGTAGAAATCATACTATGAGTACCCACACAACCATTCTGTTTTTCACTTTCAGTAGAGTGTCCAATAAATTACATAAGATATTCAAAACTTAATTATGAAATAGGCCTTGTTTTAGATGAGTTTGCCCAGCTGTAGGCTAATGTAAATGTTATGAGCATGTGTAAGGGAGGCTAGGCTAAGCTATGATATTTGAGCTTATGGTACTGCAAACTTTATTTGGGTTTATTGGGATATAACCCCATTGTAAGTCGAAGACCACCTGTATACCAAAGACTTGCCCTACGAAATCACCATGGATGTAGGCAAGGCCACTACATGATTGGATTATTTTTCAAAGATTCTCAGTATCCAGCATACAATAGCAATCTTTCTTAGCAGTTCTGTAATGATCCAGGACTTGCCATTTGCCCTGTTAATTCTTTTGGATTCTTCATACAGGCATATGTCAGAGACATTTACTGGGGAGATATTGTGAATTTAGTTCCAGACCACTGCAATGAAGTGAACGTCACAATAAAGTGAGTGTCACAATATTTTTTGGTTTCCCAGTGCATGTAAAAGTTATGGTTACATTATACTACAGTCAATTAAGTGTGTAATTGGATTATATCTTTAAAAATGTACATACCTTAGTTAAAAATAATCTGTTGATTAAAAAATGCTAGTGATCATCTGAGTCTTCAGCAAGTTGTAATCCTTTTGCTAGTAAAGGGTCTTGCCTCAATGTTGATACCTGCTGACTGATCAGGTTGGTGATTGCTGAAGTTTGATGTGGCTGTGGCAATTTCTTAAAAGACAACGATAAAATTTGTCACATTGATTGACTCTTCCTTTCACAAAAGATTCTTTGTGTAGAGTGCAAGGCTGTTTGATAGCACTTTACTTTGTGAAGGCCTTCTTTTAAAATTGGAGTCCATCTTCTCAAATCCTGCCTCTACTCTAGTAAATAAACTTATTTAAAATGCTAAATCCTTTGTTGTCATTACAATTGCATTCACAATATCTTCACCAGGAAGATTTTATATCTAGAAACCACTTTTTTTGCTCGACCATAAGAAGCAACTCCTCATTCATTCTAGTTTTATTATGAGATTGCAGCAATCCAGTCATATATTCAGGTTCCGCTTGTAATTCAAGTTCTCTTGCTATTTCTACCACAACTGCAATGATTTCCTCCACGGAACTCTTGAACCCATCAAAGTCATCCAGGAGGTAGGAATCAACTTCTTCCAAACCCTGGTTAATGTTGATATTTCAACCCCTCATAAATCATGGGTGTTCTTAAATGGAATCTAGAATGGTGAACCCTTTCCAGAAGGTTGCCTAGATCCTTCAGGGGAATCACTATTTATGGAAGCTGTAGCATTACAAAATAAATCTTTAAAATAATAAAACTTGGAAGTCAAAATCACTCTTTCATGCATGGGCAGCAGAATGGATGTTGTGCTAGCAAGCATGATAAAAACCATTAGTCTACTCGTATATCTCCATCAGAGCTCTTGGGTGATCAAGTACATTGTCAATGGGCAGTAATATTTTGAAAGGAATCTTTTTTCTGGACAATAGGTCTCAACAGTGTGCCTAAAATAGTTAGTAAACCATGCTATCAACAGATGCACTGTTCATCCAGGTTTTGTTGTTCCATTTGCAGAGCCCAGGAAGAGTAGATTAAGCATGATACTTAGGGGTCCAAGGATTTTTGGAATGGTAAATGAGCATTGTCTTCAATTTAATCTCACCAGGTATATTAGCCCATAACAAGAGAGTCAGATTGTCAGAAGATTTGAAGCCAGCCATTGACTCCTCTCTAGCTATGAAAGTCCTACATAACATCTTCCAATAAGGCTTCTTAATCTCCATTAAAAATCTGTGGTTCAGTGTAGCTACCTTCATCAGTGATCTTAGATAGATCTCCTGGATACCTTGCTATAGCTTCTTCATCAATACTTGCTGTTTCACCTTGCACTTTTTTGCTATGGAGACAGCTTCTTTCCTTAAACCTCATGAACCAATATCTGCTACTTTCAGACTTTTCTTCTGCAGCTTCCTCAGCTCTCTCAGCCTTCATAGAATTGAGGAGAATCAGGGCTTTGCTCTGAATAAGGCTTTGGTATAAAGGAATGTTGTGGCTGGTTTGATCTTCCATCCAGACCACTCAAACGTTCTCCACATCAGCAAGAAAACGATTTTGCTTTCTTATCATTATTGTGTTGATGAAGTCATACTTCTAATTTTCTTCACGTACTTTTCCTTTGCAGTCACAACTTGACAACTGTTTGTTTGGCACAAGAGGCCTAGCTTTCAATCTATCTGGACTTTCAACATACCTTCCTCAATAAGCGTAATCATTACTAGCTTTTGATTTAAAGTGAGAGATGTGCAAATCTTCCTTTCATTTGAACACTTTTAGGCCATTGTCGGGTACTAACTGAACTTATTTCAATATTGTGTCTCAGGGAATAGGGAACCCAAGAAAAGGGAAAGAGATGGGGTAATGACCGATCGTTGGAGCAATCAGAACACACACAACGTTTACTTCCCATCGTATATGGGTAAAGTTTGTGGTGCCACAAAACAATTACCAATAAATATCAAAGATCACTGATAACATAAACCATAACAAATATAATAATAACAGTGAAATTTTGAAATATTGCAAAAATTACCAAAATGTGACACAGAGAAACCAAGTAAGCAAATGCTGTTGGAAAAAATGTCACCAATAGACTTGCTTAATGCAGGACTGCCACAAAACTTCAGTTTGTGAAAAACACATTATCTTTGAAACACAATAAAGCAAAATACAATAAAACATGGTATGCCTGTACTCTATTCTTTTCAACACTGAATATACTCCTTCAAGCAGTATCACGTTCTGGAGGTTTTTTAAAAAATCTTATCCACTTAGTGCCTTTATATCTTCAAGGATAGCTAGCTTAGAATTTAGCTATTGGCTCCATTTTCTTTCCTCTCATACACAAATTCAAAGAAATACCCTTTGCACTGCCTCAACATGAAACAGGAAATATCTTCCACAATGTGTCTGTTCAACCATCTTGCCAAAAACCTGAAGAGGAACAAGCAGTGCCGGGCAGTTTCTGCAGGAAACCTGGAAGTAATGGTTCTATATACCTTTACCTGAAAAACGAAGTTAGTTTTTCCTATGCTGTCAACACGTTAATTTACTCAACAAGTATTTTGGGGACTCCTATTCTGTGCTGGTTTCTGTTCTAAGCTCTCCCACAGGAATATGGAAGAAAAAAAGAACATCGGGAAGTCAGAAGGAAGAATCGTTGAAGTAGAAAAGAAATGTGATAAAGATAGCAGAAATGACTTGGGTTTTAATTCTTCTGTACTAATGGAGATTTTCAACATTTGATAACATGCTTTGCAAAAAACCCAGCAATCAGGCAAACAGGCAATACAACTTTCCTCCCTAACTCCATCCCCACCCCACCCCTTCTTATCCATAGAGCCTTTGCACAATATCTTATTGTAAAATCTTGTTACTATTACAACTTTGTTATTTATATTTGGATAATTTTTAAATTTCACTGGCATTTCAAGTCTCTGAAGTATCAAATTTTCTGTTTATATTAGCATTCCCTTTCCTTAAAGCCTTGTCTTTTAGACCAAATCCTATGAGGATTTTCCCAGACTGCTTGATTACTACCTATTGAAAGGTTAAGTCTTATAGACACAAACCAGCTACTTTCTTTCTTCTTCTTATCAAAATATGAACACACTCCAAAACCATCTACCACATATTTCACAGAAATGGTTGCCAATGACAAAATTTCAAAAAGAAAATATTGGTCTATATTAGAATAATTTTGTACTCTAAATGGTGTTAGGAAACTGGTGAAAAGTTACGTGATTTCTGCTCCATGTGTTTTATTCATCTCTGCTTATAGATGTACATTTGTTCCTTGTGGTTAGGAAGAGAAGATAAATAGAGTTAACCAATAGGGAAAAGGACTTTGATGATTTCAGTCACCGGAACACCTCTGCCAGAGTCATTATGAGCTCAAATAATAAGTATGTGACTTATACTTTTCCCTTTGTAATTTCCTCCAAAATTATTTACTATTCTATTCAAGGTTTAGCAAAACTTTTTCTTAATAAAGTCTGCTACATTAAATTAAAAACATTTCAACCAAACTTAGAACCATTCTACATGAAAAGAAAAATATACAAGTTTGACAGCCTAGTATTTACCAGGAAGAAAAGGTCTTAGAAAGTTATTTTTCTCCATCTTTCATATTAAGTAATTACAGCTTTTTGCCAAACTAAATATCTTGTGAAGATCTTTAAAAAATAGCGTTGTAATAAGGCACTAGTGTCATGCTTTACTAAAAGTGGTTAAATTTCTTTGTTGGAAAATTATTTTAAAACATCACCTTATAAGCAGCATTTAATTCAGTATAATGCAATTCCATACAGAAATCTTCCCTCCTGCTTCTGTTGCTTGCCACACAAATAGGACTTCTAACATGATTCTCCTGGTGCCTACCCTTTAGGAAAAGTCCAATGAATTCCACCTAGTAGTTTTATGGAGCATCTCTGAGCAAATAAAAACAAACAAATAAAGGTCGTCATCTATTTCTTATCTAAACACTCATGCATGTTTGAGTAATAAATAGCTGCTGTATGACCTGTCATTTTCAAGTAACCTGAGAAAAATGAAGATTTTAGGAATAATGACAAAGACTGTTTGAAGTTAGAATTTCAATTTGCTAAAATAATATATATAGGAATCATGTATCTTTTGCTTATTAGTTCATCCATCATGCCTGGCAGAGTGCTATGCATAAATTGGCCATTATCACAGAAGAATGCATATTTGACAAATAGATAAGTATGTGATACTACATTGAGATGTTCCAGGATGAGTTCCCCCTTCAAATTTATTTTTATACATGAAATCAATTTTTGGACTAAAATAGCCACCATTTTCATCTAACAGCTTACTGTTTGCATCCTGGACTAAACAAGGTACTTCTTGGTATAAATAATACGATTAAGCCACTACAAATTTTGGCAGTTAGATGCTTTCTGATCAATTGAAATTTGATCCCTCTATAATTAACAGATTAATTTGCAAAGACTGACATGAATTGTGCATTCGTAATATTTTGTTGAAAGACTGTGTGTGTGTGTGTGTGTGTGTGTAGACACACCTGAAGAAAATTATCTAGATAATAGTCCTCCAAATAATGAAAAGATAAATATTTTAATCATTGTCTTCTTATGTCTTTCTCCTGCTAATCTCAGAAAAATAAAACTGAGTAGCATAATTCACATGTATTGACTTAAGTACGAAAGAAAGGATTTTACATTTAATTTACCTGGTTGACCGTCCATTTTTGAAAGGCCCTGAGGAAGTTAGATCAGCAAGTCGTGTAGCTCAGTTCTGGCTAGATTTTGTTGATTAGCCATTTCATAATTTTATTACTGTCATCTTGACTTTAATTTGAACTGAATCTTTCAACATATGAAGGCAACTCATATGTATTTTAAAATGAATTACTGAGTGATTCACTGATGAAACATTCTGGGATGCTAGAAACATCACTGGAAGATTTAATGTACCATCCGAAGGTATACATAGAGGGTAAATTTATTGTGGCTACTTGATTTGCAGCATACGACCCCATAACTCTCTGTGCATAACTGCTGCTCAGGTTTATTCTTACCTCCAACGCTGGACATTCTGGAGGAGTCCTGATGAGAGCTGGATTTATTGCGGTTTTGATTTTTTCGTTTGTTGGCTGCTCTCACGGATCGAAGAAGTACCTCACTCGCCTTGAAGAAGGCCACCATGAATGGTTGTTTTGACTGAGGTCCCTGTCTTCCCACGAGACCAGCAGATTTTACGTTGATACTGCGTCCTAGAACGTAATACAAAAGCACTTGGTTTATGAAAAAGAAAGAACAATTACCGATGTGAATGAATTCTGAGGGTACTTTGAAAAGGGGAAAAGTTTTAAAACATTATCAGAATGCCTTCCTTACAGGCCAAGATTCTTATAAATATTGAGGCTTACTATTACAGACAATTATCCATCTATGGTGTTACATCTTGCATCATTCTTCCACCACAGAACACCCTCCAGCTGCTTTCACTCACTGAGAGCTTCTCAGACCTTGAAGTCAGGAATACTATAAATTGGAAGATTTGACTACTCATTCGCCTGGAAATGTCCACATTAAATAACAATTTTAAAAAATATTAGCTATGGGCTCTTCGGCACTAAATGCCCTGTAATTTTCCTTTAAGTTATAAAAGCTGAATACTTGGCAGGGTGTTTCTACTTTCTCCAGCCTATTCGAAGCCTTTCAAGTGTTAATTAGTGCTGATAGCCTTTCCACCTTCACTTCTGGCCAGTGCCCAGCAACCTTTACTAAGCTGCACTACACTTAAAGTTCTTCACAAGTCATTCTGGAAGCCTAGTCTGGGGATGGAGGTCTGCTTTAAGCCGCAGTTATTAAAAGTAGCGGCAAAAACTGCAATTACCTTTGCACCAACCTGATAATTATCGATATGAAGTATTGTGAAATACTTCATAAACATAGAAATTTTGGAATTCCTCCCCTTCTGAGTTTTGACACACCTAAATGTTTACTGAAAGGAATTCAGAAGAGGCAAACCAAGCCTGGAGACTCTCAGAAAGAAGAATAAACAATCCAAGTGAGCTTCAAGACTCAAATTTGCCTATAACTAGCCTGTGTCTCAGACCCTTATGTGTTCTTTGATGTGGTTATATATCAGTGAAAAGGGACACAACAAGTACCAATATAGGAGTGAGTTAAAAGTCAAGGTGCCCTAGAGATAAAGTTAATAAAGTACCTCTCCCATGTGGGTAGTAATAATAATACTTGAAACTATGTCAAATCACTTTGGAGTGGTTGCTGTGCTAGGCATCTTTCTAAGTAGTTTCCATGCATTATTTAATTGGATTCCACAAATGCCCTAGAGTTAGGTATTAATAGTATCCTCTTTTAGTAGTTTTTATTAGGCTCTTCTAATTTAAAATAATCACTGAAAATTATATTTTATATATATGTGAAAAAGAAAACCATTGATATCTGGTTCAATGAAAATCATTCAAAGATGATATTTAACCTTAAATTGTAAATTTGGTTAAGAATTACGTATATCTTATGCAAAGTTGCTACTCTAGATACAGAAGTTAACAATCTTTTAAGAGTAATATATAATGTGGTTTGAAATATGTGCATGATTGACTCTGGCTTGCCCCATGAGAGATGTGCATGTTTTCTTAAAATATTTATTCAGTAAAGACTGTGGAACAACCTCAGTCCATTATAAAACCTCACCCACCTTAGAAGAAAGGAAAGGAAAGCAAGTCCCCAAAATGGCATCAATGGCATTTTAGCAAATAAACCCTTGCTCTTAACAAAATTTATTTTGGCAGCATAAAAACTTTTGTGTATACTTCCATTGTGCAGAGAACAAGACTGTCAGAAAATGAGACCATGTCGTATAAGGCTGTGCAGCTGTTGAGAGGGACGGACACAGGGGTTCTTCAAATGTGGAGGTATTGGTTAAAAAAAAAAAAAGGCTGCATCAATTTAGACAGCATAGGTATCCTCCACAGTTGTCTTACAACCTACTGGGAAAAGTTGTCCAACTCCTACAAGTATTAAAATGGCCATCTGCCTCACAAATGCCACTATACTCAGTTCTACAAGAGAAGGGACTTACAAATAATCAAAGCAGTAAACCTTAAACAAATAAGCGTATAGATTTCTCTTTTAAATGCAAACTTACAGTGGCTCTATGCCAGAGTCTATATTTTTTAGAAAAACTCTATCACTGGCATAAATGAAAGAGGCAGTTTGATTTGTGGTCTGAGCAGTTTCCATTCTACTTCCACTGTAACAAATGTATTAATTCAGCTCAGACTTCCTCCTTCTGGCAGCCCTTTCACTGTAAAAAGAGAAATTAGAAGTTCCAGCCAAATACCATACCTTGAACTGACCCACTTCAATACATAAACACTTTTACAACATGTTTATTCAGGTGTAGCACTTGAAATTGGTTTAAGATGTTTCCAGTGACAGAGAGCTTAGCAAAGAAAAAAAAAAGAACTGAGAAACTTAACTGTTATAGAATAGAATAACTAGCAATCTGTTCTTTAAATTTTTTCTTTTTTTTTTCTGTCTTGGAGTACGACATAAAAAAGTATTTGTCGAAGCTTTTATTTTGATATTTTAATGAAGTGTTAATTTAACAGGAGCTAAATTTTAACTTGTATACATTGATGACTGCAGAAATCATTTTTAATGTATGATCTTTCTAATACTGAAATAGGTTGCTGAGAGATGTTCATAAATGGAATACAATAAAATCAATTTTCCATTCATTACAACACACACTGACTCTTTTATAGTTAAATAAGCACTTAACAAGAAGTTCCAAGTTTCCTTTGGGTTGCCAGGGGGTTTCTTTTGTTATTATTCCAAAGACTTTCAATATTTTAATTTTTATCTGTGGAGAAATAATACGGGTCTGAAGATTTATGTTCTAAAAACTGAAAAGATGTGTGTATGTTACAAATACGGGTTTCTTGGGTTTTACAAAGGTGGATATTGTATGTGAAGCAAAGTAGCCTCCAAACCAATGTGAACTCCCTTTAAAATAACTTTTAATATTATTAAGTTTCCTCTTGGTTTCCTTTTTACTTCAGCAATGGAGTGACTATTAAGATTTCATAAGTTAATGCTTGCTCAGTTACCCTTGGTCTTGAGCTACACCATAGATGCATTAACTATTTGACCTAGTCTTTCAGAAACAATACACTTATATTGATTATGTTGACTAAACCTTTTCAAAGACTGAATAGTTGTTTTAGTAGAAGTACTGAGAGAAACCCAGATTAAACCGCATGTATTAAAAAAAAAGTAAATTCTTTATAAAACTTTATTTGAACTTTTTAAATGGTATTATTAAACATACAGTATGTTTTAGATATTGCAAATATATAACTGAAGAAGCCTACCTAAAGCATTTTGATTTAGAAACACATTACCTTTACATGTGTGTATCACCATGGATTTAATTTTCAAAGCTCATTCTTGTTTTAGAGTAGTTTCTAGTTGAAAAACATACATAAAGATGAAGCATTGAATATACAGTGGAAATGAAAATTGGGGTGAGGTAACAAAAAGAACATTAAAATAAAGTATGGTAAGGATACCAGCTTGAGCCCAAGCTTAGTCACCTTAGGATTCAGACACATCCAGGCATAGCTAGAACAGTGATAGATTTGATATCCCAAGCATATATTTAAAGAAGATTGAGCAATTTTGTGGGCAAGAAGTCATCTTAAGAAAAAGATGATCTGCAGTGATTTTTTTTAAGTCTATAACTCAGAGTTACTTCTGGCACAGCTTCAATAGATGCATGTTTAACTCCTAGAAAGAAAGGGAATCAAAGAAAATCTAATACATCCCTTTTACCCAAAGTCTCTAAAATACTGGGAAGACAAGGTAGCACTACTTTGGAACTTAGTTAACAGACTGTGACACAAGTGGTGAACAAAGATTCTCTCTATATGAGAAGAATGGCTTCTGAGCAGTTCCACATTGGGTCAGGATGGCAGCAACAGAATGAGCTCCAAAATTATCTTCTGTATTAGTCATCAGCATTGACTTCAAAGAGTAGTACCAGCTCAAAGCTGAGCGGAGCAGCAATCTGACAACACTGGGAGTTTTAATGTGCATCAATAACTATACCAAAGCAAAGCAAGAGACAATGCCAGTGATGGGATAAAGTGGCTCCAATTGCAAGAGAAAAATTCCCTTGTATGATATCCATGTCTTGATGTGGACACTGGAAAGAGGGTAGGGATGTGATCTGCTAAATGGATGGGGTGGTAATAGGAGGTAAAAAGCTTGGTTGCTGGAAGCTGTTCAAGCTTAAACACACAAATGGGAGGGAAGAAGAGACAGCAGAGAGGAGATTGAAAGGGTTCTTGAAGGATGTGCCAACATTTCAGTGATCTTGCTGGTGGCAGTTAGACCCAAAGAAACATTGTTTATTCCTAATTATTTCAGGTTTGGGTATCATATAACACTTGGATTATGAAATGAAAGTGGTAACGACTATAATTGTAGGCATCCAGAGTTTGTTATTGGCATAGATATTGTCTTTTTGGATTTACAAAAACAAAACAAAACAAAAAACAAAAACATTAAATATTTGCTCGTGAAAAGTTTTTTTAAGAAATATTTATACCTTGTCCATCTTATTTTCTCCTCAAAATTATTGTACCGGAATCATAAAGAAACAATTTGAGCAGCAAATATATGGGTATATTATTTTACAGTTTTATTAACTCAGTGAACAAAGATAGGATTGGACTGATATCTTCTAAGAAATTATTATTCTATTCATAAAGAGATCAAGAAAGATGTAGATGAGGCTGGAGTGCTGAACTACTAAATTTTGTCATAATTGGGGCTGGAGATTCAATCCTTCTAGATCTGCTACTCTAACCCAAATGACTTCATATAAGTACTGAGGTCAGGGTATTGTGGTCACATTTGCCTAAGAACACAACTGAAACTATTTCAAATTTATAGTCACAGGGAAGGTAGACTGGCAAACCAAAGCTCTATCCCAGACTCACCGGTTTTGTATTTCAGACCACTCCTTTTGGAAAATATGATTTTCAAAATGTTTATTTCTTTCAAAACAGAGTTATTAAAGGAGATTCTGACATAAAACAGCTCTTCAGACACATGTTGATGTTATAAGGATAAGTGGTTCCAAATATGATCATTGAGTTTCCCTCTAGGATACACAGTTTGAAAAACATTCATTTGAGGATTTATCAGAGTCTAAACGTTGATATCACTTTGAGATGTTAGCATGCATTCCAGTTTGTTTTTTTCTCCTCTAAACCCACGGTAATTGACTGCTTAACCCAAAACACCTGTGATGGACCTTGTGCACTAATTATCTTTTCTTCATTTCAAAAAAGGCTCTTGCAGTATCTGTTATGGACTCCTTAGCAGTAGTCAAATCAGTGCATTGTCTCACATCCACACATCTATCTGATCTTCACTTATTTTCAACCTGTGATTAACTTTGATTCTGGTACTGTGAAATTATGGATTATATGACTCTAAATTATACTAGAATTCTACCCTTTTTAGAAACTGATCATTTAAAACGTACAGAATTCACCACCCAGCATACAGAATAAATCATTTTTATATGAGATTTTAAGGAATGTGAGGAAGATAGAATCTTGTCTACTTAAATTCTATATATACTTAAATTTACTATAATCTTAAATTAAGTATATTGTAATCTAGCTACAAATTTCAACTTTGTTATACTTTGATGAAAAATTTGCATCTTTTGTAGTTTTATTGTAAAAGCGCAGACCTGTTGCCAGAGTTAAGTACACAGACTTGAAGTATCACAAACAGAAATTTAGCGTTCCTCCTTATTACTTTCTTGTTTTTCAAATGGTTTACATTGCTTTATAAATTCAAACAAAAATAAGGAAAAGTTGGGATTTTAAACTATTTTTTAAGTATTAAAATTTTCTTTTAACTGTAGAGAACAGGATAAGATTTTTGAGTGATTCTTCACAGTAATTCTGGGGTTCTGTTTAACAAATGAGGTTTGGCGTACAATACCTTGGCTGGACTTTTCTTGTCTCTTCTTTTTACTGACATTTAAAAGAGTAATCTAAAAAAGAAGCCACTTTGCCAGTATTATATATTGATAATTATATATTATTGGTAATGTGTGAAAATCAAAGGAAGGGACAAATGTAATAATATGTACAAACAAGCATAGGATTCTGTGGCTCATAAGTAAAGGGGAAAAAAAAGACGGACTGGAAAAATGAAATCCAGGAAGGGCTATTATTAGTAGAAGTACCCTGACACACTGATATGAACTATGAGTTGAGAGTTTTCTGTGGATAAGAAATGTGCTTATGGCCAGGAATGGTGGCTCACGCCTGTAATCCCAGCACTTTGGGAGGCCGAGGTGGGCCAATCACGAGGTCAGAAGATCGAGAACATTCTGGTTAACACAGTGAAACCCCGTCACTACTAAAACAAAAAAAAAAAAAGAAAGAAAGAAAGAAACGTGGTTACAACTCCTGGTAACATATAGCAGTAGAAGAAATCCATTTTTCTATATGATTTGGGTATGTTAGGGATAAAGAAGTTTAAAGGGGATAGAGATTTTTTAAAGTGTTGACATTCTTTCTAAAAATTTTGCAGAAGATACTGTCGTGCCCCACAGTTTGATAAAGTGACGGGGCTTAGAAAAGAAACGGGATATTTGGTCAGAAACATTGGCAGGATAACTAAAGTCATGCAGGGGGAGAAACACAAACCCTTGAGAACCCAAGATCATGAGGCTCCAGGAAGTAGGGCCTGAGGACAGAGAAGCTGAGAACTGCAAAGCAGCATGGCCAGAGGTTTGTGCCCAGTTGTGGAAGCTGTCCAGAATGCTGAAATGTTTTATTGCATGGAGGGCAGGACTGAGGTGATGGAAAATGATTAGTTTCCTTCCATGGGACATCACTCTGAAATGAGGGGCTTGCTGTCTCGGGCATGACAAGCCCAACAAATGTGTTTTACTTGGTCCTTATTTTCAGCTGCTAGAAATATGAATCTCACGCTAGGGATTGTAGTTTACCTCCACAAAAGCACTTACTTTTTAATAGCTCTTGTCTTTATATATAGCACCTTTCCCCTGAGGTCCTATGAACTTTACAGACATCATCTGTCACATGCCCCAAAAAGATTGGTTAGCAGTTGGTCTTATAGCCCTCATTTATTTTAAGAAAGTAGAAACATTCTTTTCACAAAATCATGAGAACAGTGAATTATTTTTCTTCTTCTTCTCCAGTTATTATGTGACTTTTTAAAATAAAAATTATACATATCTTAAATGAAAGAATCTTTTCCTTCAGAAGCCTGGGGGATTTTAGTAAAACTATAGGGAAGCAGAATTTCAGCAGAAATCAACCAAAAACTTTAAAAACTCTTTCTTTGTGTTACAACATCAATGACAAAAAGCTTTTAGATGTCAAACACATTTGAGTTTGTTTCACAGCAGTGAAATTTTAGTATTCTGCATTTTACCTATAGTAATTAAAGTGGTCTTTGAAACTTAGTTACTTGGGAAACTTACTGAGTATCTAAAGGAGATACTCTTTTACCAGCTACTATATTATTCCAAAATTTTTTTTTTTTTTTTTTTTTTTTTGAGATGGAGTCTCGTTCTGTCGCCCAGGCTGGAGCGCAGTGATGTGATTTCGGCTCACTGCAACCTTAGCCTCCCAAGTTCAAGTGATTCTCCTCTTTCAGACTCCTGAGTAGCTAGGACTAGAGGCATGTGCCACCACACCTGGTGAAGTTTTTGTATTTTTTTAGTAGAGACAGGGTTTCACCATGTTGACCAGGCTGGTCTCAAACTCCTGACCACAGGTAATTCACCCACCTCGGCCTATCATACAGAAAATCGTATTTGTTAAATATTTGACCTTCCCTTTTGATTTGTACATGAACCTATCAAATGATCATAGGCTACTTCCAGGATCTTTGGATCAGTCTAGTACCAGCAAAATAGAAGAAAAATAAATTATTCGGCACCTAATAAAGAAAGTGAAAAAAAAAGTGAACTATATTTTCTAAAATATGCAGTAGAGAACTGATACTGAGATACCTAATGTAATATGCCATAGTAACTACTTCTGCAGGAACACATTTTGAATGCTGCTACCACAAAGAAATAATAAATGTTTAAAATGATGGATATGATAATCACTTTGATTTGGTCATTACACTTTGTACACATGCATTGAAACACCACATTGTACCACAAAAATATGTGCAATATTGTTTCAATTATAAATAAAAAGTAAATTTAAAAATATGGAGTTTTAGTATTTGGGGCTTATTTTCTTCACATATGAAGGCTGATCATAAAGCATTCTTCTGAGTAGAAGGAAGCAGAATTTTTCTTCACCATTTTTTCATGTATCTGGCTATGGCCAGAAGGCCATCTAGCCTGCCCCACATAAGGGACGAGTTACAAGGTGAAATCTTACACCACCATGATTCCTTGCTGGCCCCCAGAACAAAAGCATCCTGAACCATTTGCATGCAAAATAATAGCTGGTTTCCAAGAGTGTTTTCTTGTGCTCAATCTAGGTCAGCAGTGTCATCTGACCTCATAGCATAAGTACAACTTCCATATTTCTATCAGTTGTGTTACTTCAGAGAAAAATAACGTGAAGAATACTTCTACATATAAACATAACTGGTACCTGAGAGTAATAAGAAGCGTGTCTCAAAGGATCAGGGACATTGGGAATTGAAAAAGCCAATTCAACATTTCTGAAATTAAGAGAGAAGCAACAGCTGCCATGTACTGAAGACAACTATTTTATCAGTTGATTTGTATACATCTTATTTACTCCTCACAGCAAAGCAACTGTTATCCTCTTAAAATAAGGCTCAAAAAAGAGTCAGATTTTTAACTCAGCCTTGTCACACTACTAAAGTAGTATGCTTTTCCTCTAAGTACACAGTAGTCCACTTTTTAGAGATTGGTGGATACTTTCATCTTGGGTTCCTGTATAAATATTTTCACCTTGAGAAGAATGGAGGAAAAATAGCATGTCAGTGGCATACGTATTGTAGTTTCCAAGAATAATGTTATAGCTGCTTCTTTCGTTAAGTTCAGGATCAGACTTTCCTTAGTAAGTAAGTAGGAAGATGAAGACTCAATACTTCTTATTAGCCACAAGAAGGCAGGTGGCTTCCCCAGTTCCTATTCCACTCTAATTGAAACTTAGATTCAATTACTGTCACACTACAGAGAAATTAGCATACATTTTTAAGGAGTGGGGATATATAATTTAATTGTCAAAGTAGTATTAGTCTAATCCAAATTTTGATTGCCACTTCCAATATATACTACTGGATTTGATGGTTAGATGCCTTTGTTTTTTGTTTGTTTGTTTCTGCTTTGGTTTTCCTCTCTCTCTTATAATCTTATTACCGGCATGCCAAAATTTAACTCTCAGCAGTATAGATACACTGTGGTTGCTCATGCCTTATAAGGATTAAAGGTTCTCTTTTCTTCTCACTTGTGCTCTCTGCTCAGGATACAAATGCCAGCACTACTGCTAGTTTTGCAATATATCTTTGAGAGATATGTCAACAATAAGTTAAACTTAAGTAGAAAGAAAAGAAAAGAAAGAGTCAACTCTAGTGTATGATGACAATAAGTAGTATTTTATATTTTTCATGATCCTAAATTGATATTACCATGAAAATATTTACCCCACAGATCATCAGTTTAGCTAGAGTCTAGAAGAGAAAATATGACAAACAACAAAAACTAAAAAATATTTCTGACTTTGGTATTTGTTTGGTAAGACTGGTGCTCTATAGTTACTGTTCTGAATTAGGGAAAATCAAAAACAGAAATACAGATGTAGCCAAGCACTTCTGAACCCCTTTTCATTAAAAGAAACCTTAAAAATTAGTAAAATATATATTTTGCCAGATAGTGAACCACAACTAACTCCTGTTTGTAACTGCTTACTTTAAATCAATAATTTTAAAACCTTTTTTCATATATGTTTTTTAGTTGCGATGCTGAACTTTGGATAAGCAAACTATGTTAACCATATGGCTCTCATTCAAATATAAATAAACTAAATTAAAACAAAAGCTAAGGCTTCCGAATTAAGTTATTGTGATCTGCCAGTGTAAGATGTTCTTAAGTATGATCAAACCTGCAATTCTCCCCTTACAAATGTTACCTGCTTTGGGACTTGAAGAAGAGAACTGTTGTTTCTTAGTAACTAGACTATGCCAAACATTTCAGATATTATTCTTTTTAAAATGTTTACTGCTATGTAATTATCCTAAGAGGACATAACAAAGAGATGCAAGTCTTCAAAAGAAAAAAAGACTATTTTTAAAATATTGTTTATACAATGTACATGATAAAACAGCAAAATTTAGTCTTTCAATTTATTATTGAATACATTCTATAATCAATAACTATAAAGAGAAATTATTTTCTGCCTAAGAATCATCATACAAGACTAAATTAAGAAGAGGGGGTTTGTTATCAAGTTCTAAATAAAAAGATTAAATTTGACTAAATTACATGTTGAAGTGAATCATCAGCAGATGAAAAGTTTCTTTTTCTCCTTTCCTATTTATTAATTTATCAAATTAACTATAATTACACAAAGAGACAAAAAACATTGAAAAGGTTGATTTAGAAAATAAAAAATGTGACAGAATTACTGTTACATATTGTGGACCACATCACAATTAAACTCCAGGCAGAAAATATAAAAACCCAAAAATAATTCCCAACAGATACAGCAAAAATTCAATTCTCTCCCTTATAATCATTTTTAATGGCATTGTTTTATTTGGAAATTATAACAATACAATTATTTTTCAGTTCAGAATTTATAAAAGACTAATTTAATTTGTAAGAGTCAGCATATAAGAGGGTGGCTCTGAAAACAGATCATTTTCAGATTTATTCTTAAGCTACATTTACTCGTGTACAAAATGGGTTAAGAAGAAGTAGATATTTCATTTAAAGAGCTTAGCAAAATGGTTAACACTGAGTAAGCTCTCAGCAATATTAGTTTCCACTAATGTTATTTATTTGATTTCAGTTGTCCGTCACAGGAAATGCATGGTTTAAATTCTTACTGAAAATGAATTAAAGATATACCTAGAAAGTTAAACCTGGATTAACTATGTAGAATTTAAAAATACTAAATATTAGCATGAAAGAACAAATTGATATTGGCAAAAGGTATTGCTGAAATCAGCGTATAAAAAAGAGGATATTTGTGTAGACAGAAAATAAGTTGATAAGAAGAATGTTTGAAAATACATGGAGTATATTTTATGAAAATTCTATATGGCTAATAAGAGAATTAACGAGATCTCTGGTTGAACCAAGTAGAAATTTAACAGTGATCTGTTATTTATGTTCAGTTACTCCTGCCATGAAAGACATTTTGCTCATTTGTATGCAGTGGGCAAATGACAAAAAACTAAAGCATACAGGGAAGATTTATGTTCTCCGATGTGCTTTAAGACATTACGCGAGTTAGAAAACCCATGGGTCACAGCATTTGTGGGTTTGGAAAATTAACAAATACTGATTTCAGACCCCAAGGGAAATCTATGTCATATTTATTTTCAGTAGAAATCTAGTCATGTTTACCATAAATGTACAGGAATTCTCAATGACACTTTTGCTAAACATTCACATTAAAATGACCAACATAGTTGTTTCTCTTAGCCACATCTTTTAAATATTTCTCCAAGGCTTGATTTCTTGAAAAAAAAAAAAATTCAGAAAGTAACACATGGCCATAGATAATTTATGTTTTGATGTTTTTGAAATTTGATGAAAAAATTTGATAAAAGTAGAAGGCACTCTAAAATGTTATGGAAAAATTTAGATTGAGTTTTATGTTTTGCTATGATACTAAAGCATTTAGTATGGCACTTAAAAAGAAAATACAATCCTGCTAAATGCTGTAAAAAGAACTCTCTAGAAATCTTATTATAGATTTTCAACTATGAATTTATATTTGATCCCTAACACAATTACTTGAGAATGTGTATATGCCTGGGTATTCCATGTCTACACACCCATGCATGCGCACAGAAAAACATGTCTAACTTTCTCGCTTCTCTTTACCAGTTTCTCCATCACTATTTTTATACCATATCTTAAGTTGGGGTTTGAATGTAACTGTTTAATACCAGCCTCCTCTAAGACAATGCATTTCCATTCACTGTACCCTCTCTACATATAGTGTTTTTTTATACATGAATATAATGCTTAAAGTATACATATATGCTTAAAGACTACAATTGGCGTACCATTCCATGATGCAGCAAGGTTGTAAGTGACTGTAGAAATTACCTGAAAATTTATATTATGCTGTATAATTCCTAGACAAGAAGTCAACTAAATAGTGAATTCCTCAAGTCACATAGAGCTTATTCCTCACAGAACAAACAATTCTAAGGCCATTGGCTTCCATTATTCAGGCTTTTTTTTTCTTTTGTAAAGAGCCCTCAGTTTGCCTTTTATGCACATTGATTTAACTTGTGGACTGTAGAGAAAAAGTTCAATTTTATTTATTAATTTCATTTCTTCAGGTACTGGAAGATAACTATTCTTCTGCTGTCCTCCTAATTTATTCTTAAATATTAATCCAGAAGTCAAAGCTAATTATCCTTAAACATTAGACAATACATAAAGAACTACTTATTTATAACAATATTTATCTAGAGCAAATCATAAGTGTATATCTTCTTTTTTCCTTTCAGAACCTCCAGCAAGATATGTGATTCTTTCAGTTTCTTGGATATAGATACTCTCTCATTTGTTTATTTAAAACCAATTGTCATCACCATAAATTCAGCAAAAGGGGAGCCATATGGTTTTATGAACAAAAATGACTTAATTACTTCAAAAGATAAGATTCAGATAAGAGAAGGAAATATTATCAAATCTTAGAATGTTTAAAAGATCCTCAGATAAATGGACATAATTCAACTTTTTGAACTTAAATAAATAATAATGAGAAACTGTAGTCAAAACAGCAGGAGAAAAAGAAAAATATCACCCTTGATCTTTGAATTTCTTCTGCTACTTATTAGCACTGTCAGCTGATATTCAGATTACCCAGCCATATAGATCATCTAACCTTTGACACAGATAAATTAAACCTCTGACAACACAGAGGCTTAATTTGGAGCTCTTTCCCTGAGGTAAAAACGACTCTCTTAGGGATACGAAGAATAACACAACAAACTTAGGCAGATACTTCCATTTAAAAATAGCAGATTCTAGGACTTACTAAATTTAAGTAGATATTATATTAAGAACTCTGCATTTCTCACACAAATACACTTAAATTTTATAAACATAAAAGAATATTCAGTTGTAAATTATATCTTTGTTTAATATATAATCACATGTGGACTTTAGATACTGGAATATATGTTTCTAATTAGGAATATACTGCAATTCAAAAGATGTGGCAATTTTGGAAAAACTGAGTTTAACAGAATACATTTAGGAAATATTACTGGATATTTTAATTTGGAAAAGAAATGTTATCAGTATGTTAAATTACTGTGCAGGTAGGAATGAAAAACAACCCAATGTTGAAGAAAAAGATGAATCCTGTTCTTTGTTAACATAGCTGTAACAGTTGTCAATTACTGGGAATGAACAACAACAACAAAAATTATCACAGGTTGAAAAGGAGAGAACACAGAAGCATCCTGGGTAATGAAATGTAAAATTACCCACTTTCAAGATAATTGTCCTGATAACAAAAGACTTTATTTGAAGTTTGCAGAATAATATTGGTGAAAATAAAAGAGGAATAAACTGTTGGTACTTTTAGAAAATCTCTGATTTTCTAAAATCTAAATCTCAAAATCTAAAATCTCAGCTTTCCCAGCATTTTTTGGGAAATACCATTTACATGGTGGCGATTTTATGTGGTTTGCTATAAACATCAGCACAACATGTATTAGGGACCATTGGACCCTACTCTTTATCAAAGACTACTAATATTTATTTGATCTTGTGTTCTATGAACATTAAAATCCTGCTTGTAATTCAATTATCTTTGTAAGAATCCATTCTACTGTTTAACGCTTACTAATAGGTTTACTAACTCAAATACTAGTAATTTGTCCTGAGGCATTTTAAACAGGAGTTTTTTTATGCTAATGTTGGCCAGCCTTTAATAAATTAGCCCCATATATAATCCTATTGCATTAAGAAAAGCTTGTTTCCCTTATTTTCATTGATTAAATTAGTAATCTCCAAAAATATGTTGTTTTTCTAAGAACAAAATGGGTTCATTTCTATTGACTTCACACCCTAGATTGAAACAGGTTAAAACTTTCTTATTAGTAATTATTTTATCAATCAATGTTATTAAACATGAGCTTAATAACATAACTGCCTATATACTCTGCTGTCAACTCAAAGTTTCAGAATATATATCAATCTGACCTTTTCCCTGTGGACTATCACTTGTGAATTTATCTAAAATGTATTTAAATCATCTGCAAAACCTCCACAATAAAAGAACTAGTCCCAAGTTAAAGGAGTGATAACCAGAGCTAATGTAAGTGAAAAGTCTGTGCAATCTCTAGTCCAATTTATCATACAGAACTTTATTTGTGCCCTACCATGTGCCAGCTACTATCATCTAATACAACTTCACATACCTTGTGAGGTAATTACTATCACACTCATTTTATTGATGCAATGGCTAGAATGGTAAGTATTTTATCAGAGCCCAGATTTTAATCTAATTTTCCTAATGATTTCTTTTTAAAATGTTTATTTCCAGAATGTAGCTATCTGTTCATTTATCCTCCTCATTTAAATATCAAAACTTTAAATTCTAAGTTACTGTAAGCAATGTTTCTTTATTTTACATTTAAGTATCAGTGATCATATAATTTAATTTGACAGTTTAATACCTCTGAAATCTTTTTTTTTCTTGATTTGGGTACAAAATTTAGTGAAACTTTAAACTTTCTGACTTTAAACCTGAAGTTTTACCTTGATGTGGTTGAAAATTATGCTGACTTTGTTTTCAAAATGGCTCTTAAGTCCTACTTCTGAAAAATAACCTTATAATGTTTCTTGGACATTAAACAACTCTGACAAAACAACATTTTGATGACTTGAATACAAATGAATCAGAAACATACGGATTGAATTTTTCTTGATGTATAAGCAAGTTTGAATAGAAAGAAAAAAAGTCACTGGCAAAATTCATTCTGAGTATTGCCAAATCGAAAATGTCTGAAAACATAGGGCTTTTTAAAAGACATTCTAATGAACCCCAAAATGCTATCTTTGTTTTTCAATCTCTAAATTATTCTATAAACCCAAGTTTGAAAAAAAGAATTAATCTACTTGGAAGGCTTAAGCTATATAAAGCATCAAACAACGGAAAATTATAGTGTTTGGGGGGAAAACTCAAGTCTTTAAAGTTAGATTAAATTGCTATCTGTGTAATAAACTATGTGCATATGTGTATAGGAAAAATCATTACTGTAGATTTATTAGCAATGTTAATAAACACCTAGTATGTCAGTTAATTAATGTATCATTATAATGTAGGGAACTAGAAATCTTACAATAATTTAGGACAGATTTAAGCCTACTCATTTGCTATTAAAAACAAAAATAGAATTTATTTTATCATAGAGGTTTATTAACCACCATGAGAAAGTGCTTGAGAACTTTAAAACCAATTTTGTAAAATTGGATATAACATCTTGTCTGGAATGTCTAAATTTTGCCATTAAGAAGCGGCAATATATTTTTTCATTTGCTTGCTCATATGTTTGTATTATTTTGCTGAAACAAACATATGGAGCTCTGAGAATTATCTATTCAGCATGAAAAAATAATAAAATATTCTTGAACTCTCTTGCCAAATCCATTGCAGTTCATTTGTCAAATTTCTAAAAAGAGTATTTCATAAACTGACATAATTTCCACAGGCTCTCTGAGGAATCAAAATGCTACTTTTGATTTCAGCAGCCTTTTGATTCCCAAAATATATTTAGACCTTTTTGGTATTTTTTCTTCACAGGGGCAGGCTAAACAAAATTTAATAATACACATCACTGACTTTCTCCTTTCCTTATGATTTAAACTATTTAATTTCTGTATTGTGGTTTGCTCTACAAAATTCTGATCCTATGTTACATTAAACTGGTTTAGTTACTAATTCCAAAACTCACAGTTTGGAATGTCTTCTTAAGAGGAACATGTTCAGTGGCAAGTGAACTACAAGACCTTTTTAATTACAAACTCACTCAATTATCATTCAAGACATTTTCAATACCTACGACCTGCATTGTGCCACGCACTGAGGGTACAAGTGCGAATCAGTGATACAAGTCCCATGACCTCATGAAACTGACATTCATTCAAACCTGTAATCACAGTGGTGTTACTGTGATTGATTAAAGTAGTAAGTTTAGTTCTTTTTTATGGCTCACGATCAAGCTACAAGAGAATATTACATTTAATTTAGATTTCATATTCCTTACATGATTTGTTTACAGATCACTTGCCTAATAGCATCTGCAATCACATTTTATACATGAAAGTTGTTCTAGCCAATCCTGGACTGTTAAATTTTTCCAGAATATACCACGCCATTTTGACATAGTGTGCATTTACTTACTGTTTCTTCATCCAGGAATGAATTATCCTGCCCTCACCATCACTTCGCATACTTCCATGACTTCCCTTCCTCTTCATCTGTATTTCTTAGGAATCTAACTGCTGACCCAGTTTCAAGGCCACCGCTACCATGGCTCTTTTGGCTCCATCCCAGGTGTCTTTAGCCATGTATGTTCTGCTTTCCCATGGTGTCTTTGTTGTATCACTATTTTTCAGTATTAGGGCACTTTGTTATTTCTAAAATTAGCTACCTATATCTGTCTCTTAGGTGATATGCTTTTGTAACCTGCCACCTTGCATGCACAGATACTTAATAATTATATGTTGGACAAATGAATAAATGAATAGTAGTTTACAAATGAATTTGAAAGCAGACTTTCCTATCATCCTTTCATGATTTTCAACTCCTCTTGCTTAGAAGAAAACGTTAGGAATATATTACTGAAAATAAAAGATGGTCTGTCTGCTCTGAAGCAATGTCACATTGAGAACACAAGCAGTGGTAATGAGTGAAGCTGTAATAAGCTGAAGCATCTGGTTATTCATATTTATAAGGAAATGTCACATGTATATTCTCCATGAAGTTGCAGTTAATAAAACTAAGGTGCCCAGAGAATCAGTTGCTTTCCTAAGGCCCTATCTCTTCCACCTCTGGTTAAAATCTGTTTTAAGTATTGCCTAAAAGCAAAAAGCCAGCTAGCCTAGCATGTTTAACCATTTGAAAATTCTTCAAATTAGACAATATCAAAGAGATAAGGAAAAGCAACAAAAGGCTGTATATTTCAAACTGAACTCTCAAATATAGAATTTGGGAACCTTTTAAAGGAGTAAAACATTAGTTTACTCTAGGCTAAAAAATAACATACTAGTAATTTAAAGTAAAATTACCCATGTAATATAAGAGAAAATTAATCATAGAGAAAGGGAAAGTCAAAATATAGACTAGTTCTCAGAGAGAAAAAGATAAATTGAAAACAACATAGAAGTTAAATTATGGAAATAGTAAAAGAGAGAACGAATACAAGATAAGAGTGGGGGAAAAAACAAAAAGAGAAACTTTAGAAGGTCCACGTGGAGCATGAGGGAAGATGGAAATTAAAAGGAAACAGGCTGATCATATTTCATAGATTTCTTGATTTGTTTAGTTAGACATTTCAAGCATATCCCCAAAGAGGAGAGTGGGAGAAGCACATACCACTAATTTCATTTTTCTTGTTTGGGCCACATACCAGGGAAGGAACGATTGGCTTACCTCCCCAGTGCCAATTTCCCAGTCACATTTCTGACGATAAATGTACAGTAGCTTAACATTGTAAGAATTCTTGGAAGATTATTTAAATTTGTGCTTTACTCAGTCTACATTTATAATGCTTGAACTCTGAGGATCCTTTAATGATAATCTTAAAGCCATAATTTTACTCTAACCTATAATCCAGAATATTTGAATTGTTTATGAAAATTCAACATTGTAATTAAAAGCTATGGAAAAATCTGGATTTGAGAGCATAGGGAAGGTCGAAACGTTGCCTATAATACTTTCAGTGAGAACTTTCTTTTTCTAGGTCAAGATTTGAGACCCGGCCGGGCGCGGTGGCTCACGCCTGTAATCCCAGCACTTTGGGAGGCCAAGGCGGGCGGATCACGAGGTCAGGAGATCGAGACCATCCTGGCTAACACGGTGAAACCCCGTCTCTACTAAAAATACAAAAAAATTAGCCAGGCATGGTGGCAAGCGCCTGTAGTCCCGGCTACTCGGGAGGCTGAGGCGAGAGAATGGCTTGAATCGGAGAGGTGGAGCTTGCAGTGAGCCGAGATTGCGCCACTGCACTCCAGCCTGGGCAACAAACAGAGCAAGACTCCGTCTCAAAAAAAAAAAAAATATATATATATATATATATATATTTGAGACACATAAAACACGCACTAGACTAACCCTTTAATATATTCAATTTGTGTGTGAAATTCATTCCATATATACAATCTTTGCAGTCACAGCATCGGTAATGGTATTATCCATAGGCTGTGAAACTGGCTGCAGGTAAAACAACCCCATAGTGAAGTCTTAAGCATTTATAGCAATAAATCTCCTTGAAAAAGGTCCAAGACAGACACAACTTTTACTTACCTCTGTGGTTTATTAAACAAGACTTTTGTGTAACACCGCAATGAAAAATGAGGGGGGTAGACTGTAGGCCTAATGTTTTTCTTGCCTGATTCTGTGACAAGAAGAAGCAGTGAACCTTAAATAAGATACGTTCTCTTATTAATGATCTTTTTAAAAATTATCCTCCCTGTCCCTGGTGATAACATTTTTAGGGTAGAGAATAAGAGCACAATGTAGATCTCCATGATGTTTTTTATAAATATTTAAAATTAAATATTAAGTATTTAAAGGTAGGACACCATTAAATTATGTCTTATCCTCCTATCATGACAAATATAATTTTAAATGACCTGCAAGTCTAGATTTGAGTTTAGAGTGTTTGAACTTTGAGTGATCAAAGGGCAACAAAGATCTGAATATATTGGCCTTGGCTTCCTGAGCCTTCTGAGCAAATATGCCAGTATCACCATCACCACAGTCTGCAAATTCTGTTCCATATGTCTGAATTGCCTGCCCCCCAACTTCTTCCCCTAATCACATCTTCGTGTTTCAGACTATAGCTCAAATCTAGTCACCATCCTATGTTCACAGATCCATTGAACACCTCAGTGTGCTGTGATATGCATTCACTAATACTATTGTGTTATTACTACCTCGTGCATCACTCAAATGCAAGTCTCATAAAGCCATCTGCATTGGCTCACTTTTATATCTCCAGAATCTCACCAAGTGGCTCTTTTGGCTCCATCCCAGGTGTCTTTAGCCATGTATGTTCTGCTTTCCCATGGTGTCTTTGATGTGTCACTATTTTTCAGTATTAGGGCATATAGTAGGTGAGCATAAGAATTACTTCTGGACCTTCTTAAAAGTGAAGATTTCCCACAGACCCTTCCACAAGTAATTCTGGAGCAGTAGTCTTTGATCAAACATTGCAATACGTAAAGAATTAACTTGGTATTATTTTTCTGCAGTTTTTTGTGAGTCATTCCATCCCCATCTCCTCTCTCCCACTTTGTATTATTGGTAGCTCCTTTACTTCCCTAGTGTCTTTTTTGATACATATTTATCATTGTTTTAGTCAAGCTTTAAGACATAATTTGCATATAGTAATATTTATTCTTATTTGATGTACAGTTCCATAAATTTTTACAAATTGTATAGTTGTGTAACCACCACAACTATATTATTTTGGTATTGTTGTATTAGAGTAGTGCTACTTACTTACATATACAGGTCTTCAACACTAGACTAAAAATTCCTTGAGAACAGTAGCAGTACCTACGTCTTCTTTACCTCCCACCCCAGAGCCTGACAATAAATGTATTGGATAAATGTGTTCTAAATTGATTAACTAACTAATATAGTTTTGCACTACCCTATGGAATGTGTTGCCTTGGACATCATAAATATAAAACATATATTGGTTATATCACATAAAAAACGATAACTCTCAACGTGTCAAACAAGCTTCACAAAAAAATATATAAAATTCAGTGCTTACCATCCCCTGTTTCTGCACAGAGCTGTAAGCCCAAATTATTCTGGGGATTAATCACCCAATGATTGCTGGTCACAGTGATATCAAAGACAAGCCAACCCACATCTAAAGCTTGGGCCTTTCTTGTGTCTAACAAGAACAGATCTGCATCCCTAAAAAGAAAAGGAACAACAAAAAAAGTTAAAGGTTTAAATGAACATGATTATTTCCTAGACTTAAGTGAAAACATTACAAAAGCAGTTTGTAAAATAACAGCAGTTAAAGAACAAGAGGAACAAGTGACTCAAGTGATGAGTAATAAGATACAAAACCTTTGTTACTAGGCTCCCAACCAAACCTGGTACAAATTAGTAATCTCTATCTGAAAGTAATTTCCATTTTCCTGCTTTTCATTGGCCTTTATAAACTGACTTAGTGCTCTTAATTTGATCCCTGGTCATCAGTGTTCCCGGTAACCACCATCTGTAAGTAGTCCTCAAAACAAAGGATTAAACTGAATAGAGTCAAATGAAAGTAGCTGTTCCAGTTTGGATGAATGTGAATTCTCAAATGAATGGAACACAGGCAGGATGTAATCTGTTTTAGAAGGAGTTTTCTAATATTTTTTCTATTTTTATTATATAATTATTTTATGGATACCAAACACCAAGAGAGTATTACAGAGTAATACCACTGGTTTAAGGATAAATCCCATGAGTTGAGTGGCACAATCTATGAGAACTTTTGTTAATATCTTCTGCAGGCTTAAGTCCCCTTGGGACAGTAATGACTGTGAATATGAACTTACTTATATATTTTAGAATAATCTGCACAGTGTTACTGTTATTAACATTTATACTTGTATTGCTGAATCTTAATTTTAGCATTATATTTATAAATGTATAAACATTTGTTGAATTATAATGAATAATTTATTATTCTCTTACTACAGGCAGTTTCTGAGCTAAAATTACCTATTTCTGACATTTAATCTTTACAACAGCTCCTTAGTATTGAAAACATTCAGGCTTAAATAGGTTAACTGTAAAACACTGTATCTCCCTCAAGATAGAGTAGAAATAACACGATTATGCATTTTATGACCTTTGATATTGTATTGAATCTATTTAAGAGCATATTATTTATATAGAAAACAATAGAGCTATTCATTGTTTAATATTATTATACTAGGTTAAATATCAACATACTGTGTTAAATACTATTTTACTGCATTTTCTGTCTGTATACATCATAGAAGTCACTTTAAGGGTGGCTTACAAAATGTGAAAACACATTTTTAATAAATCATACTTTTTTAATGAAAAATACTCTAAAATTTAAAAGTGAACCATTTTAACAAAAACGAAGTTAAAAAATGTGTATCTTAGAAACTACATCTTCGTTTCTTAACTAGATTTTTTTCTATTAATCTAGAGAAATTCAAATAAATGTAATATGATAATGAAATAATCTAAATATCCTAATACAAACTATGAATGTTTTATTGTCTTTTCACAATTACAGTCATAGCGTTTACCAAAGGAAGGTTTGAAACGCTTGCTTTTTTCACATCTGATATAGGATTCAGTTTTAGATACTGCAGACTTATAACAAGCATATCATACAAAGCAGTAAAATGATTCCTTTAGTTCTCACTAGAATTTGTAGAACCCTTTATAGTCCCAGTGTGATAGCAGGTCAGTTAAATTCTTCCTCTTCCTCCTAAATTGAAAAATCCTCCAAATAAGCAGACAAGAAAATAAGAATTGTCTTAAAGTTTTGAGATATTTGGTAAATATCTCTGAGACCTTAATCTTGGAATTAACTCATTTATACTGTTCACTTCTTAAAGAGGAGCAGTCACCCTGTACCTTGGGAAATACTTGAGTGCTACACTGATTTCAGGTCTGCTTTCATTTGAAATATGGCAAAAATGTCCTAATCAATTCTGCAAGGCTCATAATGTCATCCCTTGGCATAATATTAATAAAGACATGAAAAACAAAAAAGAACAAGGAGGTAAACTTTCAGAAGCAAAATTAACAAATTTCTTTTGGTAGTCATTTCAATGATATTTTCTATTATTTTTAAATTGTGCCATCTCTTCAGGAAAAAAAAATTCTCCAAACTCTCCATGTTCAAATCCCAAAACTTTCCAGCATGTCTATGAAGGAGACAGTTCCAGTTTAAATGTATATATATATATATATTTTTTCTTATGGAATTTGTATTTTTTTTTCCTTTTTTTATTATTATACTTTAAGTTTTAGGGTCCATGTGCACAATGTGCAGGTTAGTTACATATGTATATATGTGCCATGCTGGTGCACTGCACCTACCAACTCGTCATCTAGCATTAGGTATATCTCCCAGTGCTATCCCTCCCCCCTCCCCCCACCCCACAACAGTCCCCAGAGTGTGATGTTCCCCTTCCTGTGTCCATATGTTCTCACTGTTCAATTCCCACCTATGAGTGAGAATATGCGGTGTTTGGTTCTTTGTTCTTGCGATAGTTTACTGAGAATGATGATGTATATATTTAGAAAAAGCATCAAGAATGGCCTAAATATCTGAATTTCAGTGATGCAAATTGCAATTCATTGGAAAGTAAATCTGGGAAGATGAAGTGGTATGGTCTAAAAAGAGCCATATATTTCTAGTTCACCTCTGAAAAGTTATGAAAGTTCAATTGATTTCATAAGTGCACAGTTTTCTATTAATGGTCAAAGCTATTTTACTTTTGACTGACAAATTATTTAATTTCTCCTTTCTCCTTTCATATACGAAGCTCTTCTGTATTACCTATAAACAACAGAATATGCTTGAGGAGAATCAAGACTATGAGTAATAAACACAGTGGTAATAATTCTGTAATTTTTACTCATATGGCCCCTTTCATAGCAGGTTCTTAAAAACAAGTCCCCCCCAACCCCATTCTGTAGAATGTTAGAGGGGATTTATTTTGAAGTATAAAATTTCTCCACTAAAATATGGCACTTATACTACCGGGAATAGTAAAATATCCTAAGTATTTCCCATGAACAGTATAAAATAAACTTGTTAAAGTTGTCCTGCCTCACCAGTTTTACTTCACTTTTTAAAAGAAATTCTTACAATATCCAATAAAAGAACATTTTAAATAGTAATGCATTTAAGAACAGTGCAATAGAGAAAATACATGTATAAAGAAAAAACATATTTATTTGTAGCAAAAATAATTCCATAAATCCTTTAAATAAGGTGCAGTTACAATACTTGAAATTAAAGCCTACATTGTAGCAAAGAAAAAGCCCATTTACATGAATGTGCATAAGCAAATATTTCAGAATGGTGTTTGTGATTATTTTCTTTCTTTTTTTTTTTTTTTTTTGAGACGGAGTCTAGCTCTGTCGCCCAGGCTGGAGTGCAGTGGCGCGATCTCAGCTCACTGCAAGATCCACCTCCCGGGTTCGTGCCATTCTCCTGCCTCAGCCTCCCGAGTAGCTGGGACTACAGGCGCCTGCCACCACGCCCGGCTAATTTTTTATATTTTTAGTAGAGACGGGGTTTCATCATGCTAGCCAGGATGGTCTCGATCTCCTGACCTCGTCATCCACCCACCTCGGCCTCCCAAAGTGCTGGGATTACAGGCGTGAGCCACCGCGTGTGATTGTTTTCTAAGGCTGTCATAACAAAATACCAGACTAGAGTTTGCAATTGATTTTCTCTCATTTCTGGAGGCTAGAATTCCAAAATCAAGGTGTCAGCAGGGTCGGTTCTTTCTGAAACCGGAGGAAAAGATCTGTTCCAGGCTCTCTCCTTGGCTCGTAGATTGTTGTCTTCTCCCTGTATCCCTTCTCATCATCTTTTCTCCTATGCATGTCTTTGTGTCTAAATTTCCTCTTTTCATAAGGACACCAGTCGTATTGGGTTAGGATTCATTCTACTGACCTCACTTTAGGTCAACTGCCTTTGCAAAGACCCTATGTCCAAAAAAGGTCACATTCTGAGTTACTGGAGGCTAGGACTTCAACATCGGGGGAGAGGGCACAATTCAACCCATAATACTAATACTAATACATAATACTAATAAAGCGGGTTTTTTTAAGGTGGGAATGTAAATATTCCTGGATGTGAATAGTCTGTCTTTATTGACAACATAGCACTTATCAAGACTGAGAGGTTTTCAAAAACAAATATGTGAAAGTAAATTTATATTAATAGAAATCATAATGACTAAAATTTGCATTTTCTTTTTCAGGTAAAATTTCATTGTTCATCTTGATTATGATATAGATCAGTATAATAATTTCCCCTATGGTTAATAAAGTCATCATGCCATTGTTAAATACAGAGTCAGGTTTAACAGATAAAGTTAGATTTGTAGTATCAAATAAGCTTATCAGATATGAAATATTTTGGAATATTAAGTTTATCTGCTCAAAGGTGAATAGTAATATATAATATACACATACATTTATTGTCAATACAAATACATTTGAGCAGGTCTGACTCATCATGACCAGAAGTTTAAACATGTCTAGTTATACATGGGCTATTGGTATGTTTGTGTATATTTACTTGCATGAGTGCCTTTTATTTTAGTGAAAGAAGAAAGAGTTTTGCATACATACCTTGAGAATCTTAAAATACCAGAAGGACACTACACTAAAGACTAAACAGCAGGAACCAAAATTCAGCAGAATTTAAGTTACTACCATTAGCATAACTCAACCAAAAATGCTAATTGGTGGAATGAGAATATAGAAGCTATATAGCCAAGAAATTAATATTTATCATCTTTTTATCAATATCAATCTAGTGCTATAAAGATTTGGAGATCAGACAGATCTTGAACAATTAAGGAATTCCTCAACCTCAATTTCCCTGTGTATTAAAAATGGTATGATAATCCCTGCCTTAAAAGGTTTGATCAAGACCAAGTGCAATACTTTGAATATCTATCTGGTTAAGAGGTAAATTACACTTAAATCTGCAATCTTTTATAGGGTCTGCCATAATACAAATGTCTCTAAATTGCTTCATTTTGACCTATGAGTTTTGGGAAAGTATTATTTAGAGAAGCACATTACCTTCAAATAACCTCGATCAGTGTTAATTTTGTATTTACAAAAAGGGGGAAGAAGAAAAAGAGAGGAGCAGAAAGAGGAGAAAAGGAGAAGGAGGAGGTAGAGAAAACAAGGCACAAAAAGTTTAGAAAGTATTTCTGGGAGTGTTGTTTCAAAACTTCAACTATTGACTGTCTTTAGAAGTTTACCTGTGGAGGCCAAAGCAACTCCATCTTGAAAGCTAATCCACTCTATTGGCTTCTGATTAACTTCTGTTCTGGGAAGCCCTCTAATATTTTCAGTTTATCTATCTTCCTTGTGTAAGAGCAGGTACTTACGCAAATTCTGCCTTTAGGTCAAACAACCTTTATGTTATCATACTTCAATTGTCCTACAGCTCCCTTCTGAACCATCTCTCCTCCCTGGGTGATGGTGTGGGAATCCACCATCTCAACTTGCTGCTGCCCGAGATACAGACATGGCTTCTGTTCCTAAGTCCCTATTAAATATTTCTTCCAAGGAAACTGGTTTTGTCAGCCTGTCTCTTCAGCCTCTCAGATTCCTGGGACTTTGGGGTAGGTTTGCACAGACCTCCCCACAGTGAAACATCACCTTTTTAAAAAGCACTTTAAAAAGCACTTATATAAGTACCCTTTCCGTATATAAGAATAGAGTTAGAGGTTGTATTGTGGATATAACATTTATGCATTTAAATAAATGCTAAAAAACAACAACAAACACACACGTATACACACACACACAACCTGTGGATTCCTGCACTTTCGATAGCATAGTATTTCCAATGACAGTATCATACACAAATATACAAAAATGCTACTTTTCAAACAACATAGATGGATCTGAAGACGATACACTTATTAACACTGTGATATATGATTAAAAATGTGATTCTAGTGATAAAGGCATAATGTCAAAGATGCATGAGACAAGTTTGAAGAAAAAGCCATCATATATATGTTTTGAGAGTGAAACAAGGAATACTATATTAATCATTTCAGACAACATGTGAGTTAAAATATGTATGCGAAATATTAACAAACTATTATAGTTTTGTCTATTTTAAGTGTATTCATTATCTACCTACGCTTATACAAAAAATCAAGTGTATAAACATTCAACTTCTTGCTCTAATTTGTTTGATCTTTTACTTGAGTAAAGGGAATATCATTTGATATGATTATATTATGATAATGTGTTCTCCTTATAATTCGATATATAAGGGATGTGAACAGGCCTAGTAGCACACCAGGCATGTAGTATTGGAAATGTTAACTTCCTCTATTTTTCTAGAGTATTCTCATTATAAGACAAAAAAAATTGACCAAGAATGTTTGATGTGAAATCAATGAGTCTGGGATTTTAACTCTGAAAGTGACCAAAATAAATCACAGAATACTAGAACTGAGTGAGATATAAATTACTTAGCCAAACTATTTTTTCATAAGGAAATTTAAAGAGAAATCAAATAATTTTCCATGTTCACTTAGCCAATGGGGGGATCAGAACCCAGTTTTCCATTTTCAGAACACTTTCTCTTATAAAATATCAGCTCCCTTTACTCCCAAACCATAATTCAATTGCTTTCCTTATCTTGAAGAAAAGCATTGATATTTGGACTGGACCACTGAAAGGTTGATCTGAGCCATTAGCCTAAAACAAGATGGGTAGAAACAGCTAAGAAGTGACTTTGGCTGTCATTTCACAAATCCATCTATCTATTAATTCATTTATTCACTTTTTCAATTTAACATATTTTCACACTCCATGGTGGTTTTATACTATATCAATTCAACTAAGCTGGAACTACTGTGTATCGTTTGGGATTAGGGTTGGCTGCAAAGGAAATTTGGGTAACATTTAGAAGGTGGCAGCGAAGCAGTAGCCATATTTATGCTTAGAAGACTACCTTGTGATCAAGTGTTATTGCAACTTAGACATATTGTGGAGATCTGCTCGTTCATCTTATTGGTGTTGAGCATGCAGCTCCTTCAGATCCCACTAATTCTCCCTATTTAGTTCCTCTGAATCTAGGGCAAGGCATCCACTTCTAAAGGAAAGGACTTGGCGGCTAGAAAGTCAACTGCATCATTGAAGTTGGAGACTTGGAGGTAGGTTCCACTTTGTCCTCATGGGTTCCAGATTATCTTCACAGGTTCTGTTTTGTCCTTGTTTCCCCCAATGCATCTTTCCTTTCTGACTCTGTCCTGTGGACCTTAAGCCCAGCTTCAGATGCAGAGCAACAGACTTAAATAGATTGGTTAGCTCTAGGAATGCATAAGGTCAAATCTCTACCATAAATCCTTGCAGAAGCATTTCCCAGGAGGATAAATCTCCACTTTGCTCTTGGCTAATTATACTGGAACACTTACTTCAGTACTGGAAGGGCAGTACTTCGTTCTCTCTGGAAAGGGTGCTCTGGATATGAATCTGTCTTCTTTGTCCATGATGCTTCTCCCCAAAATTACCACACATGAACTTCCAGAATGCCTTATTCACTTATCCATAGAATTCCATACTGCATCGCTTCTGATAAAAAATGGGCTCATGCTTACGGAAGTCACTGGTCTTCCCATGCTTCCCATCAAAAGGATGGCCTTTTGAAGACTCAGTTATGCCACAAGTTGGGTACCAATATTTTACAAGAATGAACTGATATCCTTCAGGGAAGCTTTATATGATCTAAATCAGTAACCAATATAGCAAGGATGACTGTTTCTCTCATAGCCAGATGTCTCATGGTCTGGAAATCAAGGGGTGGAAATGGAAGTGGTTCCTCTCAACTCACTATATATGATTCAACTAGCAAAATCTGTGCTTCTGACTCCCAAGACATTGGGCTATGTTGGTCCAGAGCTCTTAGTTCCCAATAGTACAATGCTAACTCTAGTGTCCATGGCAATAGTTCTATTAAATTGGAAGTTGAAACAGCTACCCGGCCACTTTGACTCCTCATGCCAGTGAATCAAGAAGCCAGTAAGTGGTTACTATATCATGTGAATCAATGATTCTAAATATCAAAGGGAAATTGGACTACTACTACCACAATATGGGTAATGAGGAGTATGCATAGAGTACAAGAGATCACCTGGAACACCACTTCGTACTCCCTTGTCATATGACAAAAGTAAATGGAAAATCACAGTTCATTGCAGGCATTATCGCTAATGGCCCAGACACTTCAACAATAAATATTTGATTTACCTTACTAGATAAGGAAAAGTGACCAGCCATGGTGCTTGTCAAAATAAACAGAAAATTGATAGCATAGTAAAAGAAGGAAATTATAAATACCAACTGCAACCATGTGACTAGCTGCAGAAATGAGTATTGTAATATGGTATTTCTTCCTTATTTTGAAATTAATATATTTATGTTTTTGTATTAAATATATATGTATTTTTGCCATTACTTTTAATGGCAAAAACCACAAGTACTTTTGCACCTACCTAATATATATTAAATAATTCTTTTTTTCCCCTTTTCTTCCCCATCTACCTCCCATCTAGTATAAGCAGTGTTGATAGTAGCTAATCACATATTTCAGTATTGAAGTTACAATACTTCAAAGGGGGAGTATGGCTCAGCTAGAAAAGGAATGAACAACATCCAAAGATGGATTAAAAGGCAGAATTACTTTGCTATTACATTTTTTATAAGTTATGAATGGTGCCGGGTGCGGTGGCTCATGCCTGTAATCCCAGCACTTTGGGAGGCCGAGGTGAGCAGATTACCCGAGGTCAGGAGTTCGAGACCAGCCTGGCTAACATGGCAAAGCCCCGTCTCCACTAAAAATACAAAAATTAGCTGGGGTGGGGGGGGTGGGGGGGGGCAGGCACCTGTAATCCCAGCTACTCAGGAGGCTGAGGCAGGAGAATCGCTTAAACCCAGGAGGCAGAGGTTGCAGTGAGCTGAGATCACGCCATTGCACTCCAGCCTACGTGACAAGAGCGAAGCTCTGCCTCAAACAAAACAAAAAAAAAAAAAAAAAAACAGGAAGAAGTTATGAATGGGTATAAAAGATGTATATTCGTGCCAAATTGACAAGGATGGACTGTTGTGGCTATGTACATTGTCATATTACCTAAACAGAAATGACAAATTCCAGAATTCCCTTGGGAATTTGTTAGGGGCTGCTTTGAAGTTAGCCATCAGAGAAATCTGCACAGGAGTTGGGTAGTGGAATGGAAGCAGCACCCAAGTTTATGATTGGATAATTGGTAAAGTGCCAGGCTTTTCTGCTGCTCGCATACATTGTCACTGATCTGCTAGCTCACCTTACTGTTGGGAGCACCTGGGCTCTTTCAGCTTCCACTGAGTAACAGCTCCGTCAGCTTCTCCAAATTCTGGCCCACAATTCCTTCTGCAAGATCACCTCCTTCAGCTTCTCTACATCCTAAGCAAAGGAGTTTGTGGAATTCATGGTGAAGCATACCAATCTCCCCTGCAGGCCACGCACATCATTAAAGTTGGAACTCCAAAGGCATGAGAAAGACATGGGTTCTAATTTGTCCTTCGGGCTCCAGCATATCCTGAAAAGTTCTAGTTCTTTTTCTCTCCAATTCTGTATCTGTTTTTCTTCCCAGCTGCCTATGGGAAGATAACTTTAGACCCATCACAAGATAGAGAAGCAACAGCCTTACAAGAACTATTTAACCAGGTCCCATGATTGCAGAAAGTAAAATCCCTATAATAAATCTCTTATTCCTTATGACTCACAATAATTTTATTTTTCTTATCAATCACAATCTAGCTTACTCCCTGTTATGGGTTAAATTGTGTCTTTCAAAAACATATGTTGAAGTACTAGTCCCTCACACTTGTGAATGTGATCTTATTTGGAAATATGCTTGCAAATGTAATCAAGTTAAGATGAGGTAAGCCATATTTCAATATAACCAGTATCCTTATAAGAAGAAGAGGAGAGACACAAAGATAGAGACACACAGAAGGAAGAGAGCCACATGAAGATAGAAGAGGAGATTGGAATTACAGTATCTTCACACAGCCAAGGAACTTCTAGGGCTACCAGAAGATGAAAACAGCAAGGAAGCATCATCCTCTAGAGGTTTTGGAGGGTGCGTGGCCTTACCAATTCCTTGATTTGGGAAACCTAGCCTTCAGAACTGTAAGAAAACAACTTCCTATTGTATTAAGCCATCACAGTTTTTAGTCATCTGTTATGGCAATTCTAGGAAACTAATATATTCCCCTGATTAGGATATTTCACATATTAAATAGGGAATGATCAACAATATCAAATACTGAGGAGAATAAGAAGAAAGAAAAAGTAAAAGATCTGGTAAAGAGGAGGCTGATGGTAGATGACTAGTTGAGTGGAGTTATGAAAATCAAATTACAGTGCATTGAGGGGTGAATTAAATATGAGAAAGAGAAGGAATTGAAAGTAAAGTTTTATATCTGTGAATATGGTTATGATGTGGAAAGGACAAATACTGTGGAATTTGGGGAAATAGGTGCAAACAGTCATGTAAAGGGATTTTTAATGTGATAATCATGAGGCTACTTATAGGATGCATTTAAGTTTGTATGTGGAAGATAGAACTTCTTGCACTATTTCAATGTAAGAAGAGATGTATGTACAGTACAGAAAATCTTCTGGAATAAGCAAATGTTTATTTACCTCTCTACAACACTATCCTTAGAGTTCAAATGCAAAATTTCATTATAAATGAAATCACCTCTTAGCAAGAGACATTGGGTAAACTAATATGCACTGGATGGGATGCCCATTCATCTTTTGCTGAAATCTCTTTTATCAAGAGTACTATATTATAGACACATGGCAAAAGTGTTTGCTTGTTTTAAAAATATAGTTGAACATTTCTCATTGGTATCAGGTGCCAATAAGCTGTAAGACTCACAGATACTTGATTTTATTTATTTAATTATTTTACTTTAGGTTCCGGGATACTAGTGCATAACCTGTAGGTTTGTTACATAGGTATATATGTGCCATGGTAGTTTGCTGCACCTATCAACCCATCATCAAAGTTTTAAGCCCCACATGATTAGCTATTTGTTCTCATGCTCTCCCTCCCCTTGACCAGATTCATCCATGTCCCTGCAAAGGACATGATCTCATTCCTTTTTATGGCTTTATAGTATTCCATGGTGTATATGTAGCACATTTTCTTTAACCAGTTTATCATTGATGGGCATTTGAGTTAGTTCCACGTCTTTGCTTTATAGCAGAATGATTTATATTCCCTTGGGTATATATCCAGTAATGGGATTGCTGGGTCAGATGGTATTTCTGGTTCTAGATCCTTGAGGAATCGCCACATTGTCTTCCACAAGGTTGAACTAATTTACATTCCCACCAACAGTGTAAAAGCATTCCTATCTCTCCACATCCTCACCAGCATCTATTGTTTCTTGACTTTTTAATAATCGCCATTCTGACTGGTGTGAGAGATGGTAGCTCACTGTGGTTTTGATTTGCATTTCTCTAATGATGAGTGACGTTGAGCTTTTTTTCATATGTTTGTTGGCCGCATAAATGTCTTCTTTTGAGAAGTGTCTGTTCATATCCTTTGCCCACTTTTTGATGGGGTTATTTTTTTTTCCTTGTAAACTTGTTTAAGTTCCTTGTAGATTCTGGGTATCAGACCTTCATCAGATGAGTAGAATACAAACATTTTCTCCCCTTCTGTAGGTTGTCTGTTCACTCTGATGATAGTTTCTTTTGCTGTGCAGAAGCTCTTTAGTTTAATTAGATCTCATTTATTACTTTTGGCTTTTGTTGCAATTGCTTTTGGCATTTTCATCATAAAGTATTTGCCCATGCCTATGTCCTGAATGGTATTGCCTAGGTTTTCTTCTAGGGTTTTTATGATTTGGGGCTTTACATTTAAGTCTTTAGTCCATCTTGAGTTAATTTTTCTATAAGGTGTAAGAAAGGGGTCCAGTTTCAGCTTTCTGCATGTGGCTAGCCAGTTTTCTCAACACCATTTATTAAATAGGGAATCCTTTCCCCATTGCTTGTTTTTGTCTGGTTTGTTGACAATCAGATGGTTGTAGATGTGTGGTGTTGTTTCTGAGGTCTCTGTTCTTTTTCATTGGTCTATCTGTCCGTTTTGGTAGCAGTGCCATGCCGTTTTGGTTAGTGCATCCTTGATGTATAGTTTGAAGTTAGGTAGCACGATGCCTCCAGCTTTGTTCTTTTTGCTTAGGAATGTCTTGGCTCTACACGTTCCTTTTTGATTCCATATGAAATTTAAAGTAGTTTTTTCTAATTCTGTGGGGAATGTCAATGGTAATTTGATGGGAATAGCACTGAATCTATAAGTTACTTTGGGCAGTATGGCCATTTTCATTATATTGATTCTTCCTATCCACAAGAATAGAATGTTTTTCCATTTGTTTGTGTTCTGTCTTATTTCCTTGAGTAGTAGTTTGTAGTTTTCCTTGAAGAGGTCCTTCACATCCCTTGTTATCTGTATTCCTAGGTATTTTATTCTCTTTGTAGCAATTGTGAATGGGATTTCATTCATGATTTGGCTCTCTGCTTGTCTATTATTGGTGTATAGGAATGCTTGTGATTTTTGCACATTGATTTTGTATCCTGAGACTTTTCGGAAGCTGCTTATCACCTTAAGGAGTTTGGGGGCTGAGACAATGGGGTTTTCTAAATGTAGAATCATGCCATCTGCAAACAGAGACAATTTGACCTCCTCTCTTCCTATTTGAATACCCTTTATTTCTTTCTCTTGCCTGATTGCCCTGGCCAGAACTTCCAGTACTATGTTGAATAGGAATGGTGAGAGGGGGCATCCTTGTCTTGTGTCGGTTTTTAAAGGGAATGCTTCCAGCTTTTGCCCATTCAGTATGAATTGGCTGTGGGTTTGTCATAAATAGCTCTTATTATTTTGAGATATTTTTCATCAATATCTAATTTATTGAGAGTTTTTAACATGAAGGGATGTTGAACTTTATCAAAGGCCTGCATCTATTGAGATGACCATGTGATTTTTGTCATTGTTTCTGTTTATGTGATGGATTACATTTATTGATTTGCGTATGTTGAACCAGCCTTCATCCCAGGGATGAAGTCAACTTGATCGTGGTGGATAAGCTTTTTGATGTGCTGCTGGAATCGGTTTGCCAGTATTTTATTGAAGATTTTCACATTGATGTTCATTAGGGATATTGGCCTGAAGTTTTCTTTCTTCATTCTGTCTCTGGAAGGTTTTGGTATCAGGATGATGCTGGCCCCATAAAAGGGAGGAAGGACTCCTCCCTTTTCAATTGTTTGAAATAGTAGCTAAAGGAATGGTACCAGCTCCTCTTTGCACTTCTGGTAGAATCCGGCTGTTAATCCATCTGCTCCTGGTATTTTTTCGGTTGGTAGGCTATTTATTACTGGCTCAATTTCAGAACTTGTTATTGGTCTATTCAAGGATTCAAATTCTTCCTGGTTAAGTCTTGGGAGGGTGTATGTGTCTAGGAATTTATCCATTTCTTCTAAATTTTATAGTTTATTTGAATAGAGGTGTTTATAGTATTTTCTGATGGTAGTTTGTATTTCTATGGGTCCAGTAGTGATATCCTCTTTATCATTTTTTATTGTGTCTATTTGATTCTTCTCTTTTTTCTTCTTTATTAGTCTAGCTGGTTGTCTATCTAGTTTGTTAATTTTTTCAGTAAACCAACTCCTGGATTCATTGATTTTTGGAAGGGTTTTTCATGTCTCCATCTCCTTCAGTTCTGCTCTGATCTTAGTTATTTTTTGTATTCTGCTAGTTTTTGGATTTGTCTGTTCTTGCTTCTCTAGCTCTTTTAAATTTGATATTAGGGTGTCAAAGTGAGATCTTTCTAGCTTTCTGATATAGGCATTCAGTGCTATATATTTCTTTTAACACTGCTTTGGCTGTGTTCCCCAAGATTCTGGTGCATTGTCTGTTTTCTCAATGGTTTCAAGGAACTTCTTGAATTCTGCCTTAATTTCATTATTTACCTAGGAGTCATTCAGGAGCAGGTTGTTCAATTTCCATGTAGTTGTGTGGTTTTGAGTGAGTTTCTTAGTCCTGAGTTCTAATTTGATTGCACTGTGTTCTGAAAGACTATTTGTTATGATTTCAGTTTTTTTTGCATTTGCTGCTGAGGAGTGTTTTACTTCCAATTATGTGGTCGATTTTAGAATAAGTGCCACGTGGCACTGAGAAGAATGTATATTCTGTTGATTTGGTGTGGAGGGTCCTGTAGATGTCTATTTGGTCCACTTGATCCAGAGCTGAATTTAAGTTCTGAATATCCTTGTTAATTTTCTGACTTGCTGATCTGCCTAATATTGACAGTGTGGTCATTATTATTGCGTGGGAGTCTAAGTCTCTTTGTAGGTCTCTAAGAACTTGTTTTATAAATTGTAATGCTTCTGTATTGGGTGCATATATATTTAGAATAGTTAGCTCTTCTCGTTGAATTGATCCCTTTACCATTATGTAATACCATTCTTTGTCTTTTTTGATCTTTGTTGTTTTGAAATCGGTTTTGTCAGAGACTAGGAATGCAACCCTTGCATTTTTTTTTCTTTCCATTTTCTTGGTAAATTTTCCTCCATCCCTTTATTTTGAGCCTATGTGTGTCTTTGCACATAGGAAGGGTCTCCTGAATACAGCACACCGATGGGTCTTGACCCTTTATCCAATTTGCCAGTCTGTGTCTTTTAATTGGGGTGTTTAACCCATTTACATTTAACGTTAATATTGTTATGCATGAATTTGATACTGCCATCATGATGCTATCTGGTTATTTTGCAAAATAGTTGTTGCAGTTTCTTCATAGTGTCATTGGTCTTTATATTTTGGATTGTTTTTGCAGTAGCTGGTACCAGTTTTTCCTTTCCATATTTAGTGCTTCCTTCATGAGGCAGGCCTGGGGGTGATGAAATGCCCCAGCATTTGCTTGTCTGGAAAGGATTTTATTTCCCCTCACTTATGAAGCTTAGTTTGGTTTGATATGAAATTCTGGGTCGAAAATTCTTTTCTTTAAGAATGTTGAATATTGCCCCCCACCCCTCTTCTAGCTTGTAGGGTTTCTACTGAGAGGTCCACTGTTAGTCTGATAGGCTTCTCTTTTTAGGTTACCTGGCCTATCTCTCTGGCTGTCCTTACCATTTTTTCCTTCATTTCAACCTTGGTGATTCTGATTATTATGTCTTGGGGTCATTCTTTTCATGGTATATCTTAGTGGTGTTCTCCGTATTTCCTGAATTTAAATGTTGGCCTGTCTTGCTAGGTTGAGGAAGTTCTGGATAATATCCTGAAGTGTGTTTTCCAACCTGGTTCCATTCTCCCCATCTCTTTCAGGTACTCCAATCAGTCCTAGGTTCAGTCTTTTTACATAGTCCCATTTTTCTCGGAGGTTTTGTTCATTCATTTTCATTCTTTTTTCTCTAATCTTGTATGCATGCCTTATTTCGGCAAGATGATCTTCGAACCCTCATATCCTTCCTTTCGCTTGGTCGATTCGTCTATTGATCCTTGTATGTGCCTCATGAAATTCTCATGCTGTATTTTTCAGCTCCATCAGGTCCTTTATGTTTCTCTCTAAACTGGTTATTCTAGTTAGCAGCTCCTGTAACCTTTTATCAAGGTTCTTAACCTCTTTGCTTTGGGTTACAACATGCTCCTTTAGCTCAGCAGAGTTTGTTACTACCCACCTTCTTCTGAAGGCTACTTCTGTCAATTTGTCCATCTCATCCTCTGTCCAGTTCTGCACCCTTGCTGGAAAGGCACTGCAATCATTTGGAGGTGAAGAGGCACTCTGGCCTTTTGGGTTTTCAGTGTTTATTCATTGATTCTTTCACATCTTCATGAGTTTCTCTGGTATTGATATTTGAGGCTGCTGACCCTTGGATGGGGTTCTTGAGGGGACTTTTTTTGTTGTTGATGCTATTGTTTCTTTCTGTTCATTTGTTTTTCTCGGAATGGTCAGGTCCCTCTTCTGTAGGGCTGCTGTGGTTTGCTGGGACTTCACTTCAGGCCCTATTAATCTGGTTCACTCCATCACCCACTGGAGATATCATTCAAGGAGGCTGGAGAAGAGCAAAGATGGGTGCCTGCTCCTTCCTCTGGTACCTCTGACCTCAAGGGGCACCGACATGATGCTAGTAGGAACACTCCTGTATATGGTGTCTGATGATCCCTGTTGGAGGGTCTCACCCAGGTGGATGGCATGGGGAGCAGGAGCAGTTTAACAAAGCACTTTGACTGTTCCTTGATCGAGGAGGTGTACTTCAGTGGGGGGAGAAACCCACTCTTCTGGGCTGCCTGACTTCCTCAGAACTAGCCGGAGGAAAGACTAAGTCTGCCGGTCTTTGGAGACTGTGACCACCCCTCCCACTAGGGGATCAGGTCCAGGGAGATCAGAGTTCTGTCCCTGAGCACCTGGTTGGAGTTTTAGAAGCTCCTGCAGGAAGGCCCTGCCCAGTGAGGAGGGATGGGTCAAGGTCAGGCCTGAAGAGGCACTCTGTCCACAGTATGCCACAGCTGATGTGTTTGGCTGTGAGGGATACTTCTTGGGACCAAGCCATCCAGCCTCCCTGGGTCCAGCTAAGGAAAAGTGCAGCCTGGAGCTATAGAGACAGCTGCTGCCCTTCTCCCGCCGTAGGAGGTTAATGTATTAGGCAGTTATCTGTCCCCGGTGTTGGCTCTCACCCTCCTCCAAAGACCTCAAATGGCTTTGACAGCAGTCAACCACAGCTGTGGTTCTGGTCACTCCTCCCTCTGTGAGCTCAGCAGGCTTAAGCAGATTCTAGCTTAGTGGCTGTTGAGAACCTGCACAGGTCCATGGCTGGGACCCTAGGCACTGGTGGCGTGGGCTTACACGTGGGATCTTCCAATCTGTGGGCTGCACAGTTCCATGGAAAAAGCATGTTTTCCCAGGTTGGATAGCATGCTCACTCACCACCTCCCTTGGCTGGGGGGTGGCGGCCCCTCTGCCCCATGAGGCCCTCAGGTGGGCCACTGCACCCCACTGCTCTTCCTTCCTCTCCGTGGGTCATACCAGCTGCCCAGTCAGTTCTGATGACAGAACCTGGATACCTCGGTTGCTGGTGTAGGATTTGCATGCTGTTGTGGTTCTTCTCAATGGGAGCCTCCTATCGCTACTGCTTCTAGTCAACCATCTTGACCCGCCCCACAGATACTTTAAAGAGCCACACTATCCATGTACCTTCATGAATCTAGGAACCACAAACATAGATGGAGTTGGTGCCTGCTTAATTTCAACGCTGACTTGCTATACTCAGGCTTTGCTTAATATCAGAAAAAAATCATTATGTTCTTTAAAGTTACCTTTCTTAAGTTATCTTCCTTCTTCTTTAAATGAAGATTAAAAGAAGATTAAATGAATATTCTCTAAATGAAAATTAAAGTAATGTCTACTTCAAAAATCTATTGCAAGGATAAAAGAATACACAAATAAAAATGATATACAAATTACTATAATTGCTACTTTCTTAACAAACTACATGTATAGTGTGTAAATGTATATGAGTTGTATGCATTATTCTTGCATCCAACTCATTATAGTCAGAAGTGATTTATGCAATTACTAATGTAAAAGTTATTTAACAATCTGTACTTAGAAACTCTGGAAATAGAAATTTATTCATCTTCTTTAACTTTAGGAATATTTTTGATACATAATCCATAATAAAACCACCTCTCAGTTCTACTGGAGAAAAAAATGGGTTGAAAACTTATAAAAAATAAGTAAAATCATTTATATAATCAAGAAGAAGGGATAAGAAAAGGAATATTAACCCTGGTTGCGGTTGTGGTTTCAATTACGTGATTATATGTATATGTGTGTATGCATGCATATATTATATACATATATATATGGAGAGAGAAAGAGAGAGAAAAAGGATACTTAACCAAGAGGATAGCCACATATGTTTTTATATACAAAGAGAAACAAAAAGGAGAAACCAATAGGATAGCCACTCTACTATCTAATCATGAAGCACTTAAACCTGGTCCAGAAAAGCTTTAAGAAATTATCTAGAAGCTACACAGACAAATTTTAGAGTAAAGGATGCCACACTACTTTATTTTCATAAAGTACAAAACTTGTAGTCCACAACTACATCTCCACTTTTCCCAAAGCTTCTATTATTATAACTATTTCACTTTCTTCCATCTCCTTTTTTCCTTGAATAGCTTATCAAGTCCAGTAAAAATATAATGATGGCCACCCAAGGAGAAAGCATACATCTCTCTCTGGGTATTTGTCATAAATACCATCATATTATTCAAGAGACTACACATTAATAATGGTAAATTCTAGAGTTTATAAGGTTCAAAGTTTCTCTCATGAGCAGCTTTTAGCTTATATGGGCTAGAATTTGAATTGGGTGTCTGATCGATGTTTTCAAATGGTAAATCGCTTTTTTCCCCCAAAATAAATGTGGGATTATGCAATTCTATAAATCTTACTAACCATTAATTTTCAGAATATCTGATTCCATGCTGCATTTAAAAGGTACAGATGAAAACTGGTAAAATAGTAATATTAGATGCAATTGAATGAAAAGCATGGCAGAAATGAAAAAAAGTTGGAATCTCACTAAGAAAATTTAATCACTTTTCACTGAGCAGAATTTTTTTAATTGCCAAGACATTTTTAATATTTAGTAGGTTTCCTGGCATTACATCATCTCATATTTTTCCCCTGCAGAGAAATTTAAACATGTGCTACCAGGAGCTCCCCTCATTCAACAAGCAAAAAGGACATGAGGCTATTACACAGACAGTTCAACCATTTTTCATGCAGTGAATGAGCAATGTACCCAGTACAAACTCCTAAGAGCTCTTTCATCTTATGAGTCTTATGATCCAAAATATTAAATGGTCAAAGCAAAATTCACTGATATATTAGTTTATGGCACAAACTATTTCCACTTTAGGTTTATATCTTAAATCTTCAAATAGAGCAAGATTTCTCAACCTTGGTACCAAGGACATTTTGGATCAAAGCACTCTTTGTGAGGCAGAGGAGCTGTCCTGTCCATTTTAGAAGGTTTAGCAGCATTCCTACCCACATTACTACTCCAGCATATCTACGCACTAAATGCTAGTAACAATACACACACATACCTGCCCCCTATCAATTGTGGATGACAAAATAAAGTGTTTCCATACATTGCTAAATGTCTCCTAGGGACCAAAATCACCCCAGGTAAGAACCTCTAAAATAGAGCATGATCCCCACACACTGAAGATATGCAAGCTATGCTTGTGTACCGTTCTAGACACTTTAGAAACAACATAATCTCCCATCTGAGTGTCCTGTTCTGGCACCCTGCTCTCAAGAGCCCAGGAAATCTTCCTGAGTGGAAAATGTCAGAGTACCTTCTGAAGTATGTCCGCAGAAGAATCACAAATCTTAGAAAAGAAGGAGGCAGGGGGAGATGATGTAAATATGAAGCTGACTGTGAACTGGAATGATGACAGCTTAACTATATATATCCAAGTACTGAAGGTGGCTAATGACATCGAGCAGGCTAGCTTAAAATGTTTTCACAATGGAGTACAGAAATTTATATTCATAGCAGAGCATTAGGAAAAGGTTGATTCTACATAGCACATTTTCTTTAGGGAATACATTAATATATATATTTGTGAAAAAATTAATTCAAGTAAAGCACTTAGCACAGCGCCAGACACATGGTGAGTGTCCATTAAATGTGTAAGTGCTGGCTGCTATTCTTATTAGTAGTAACACTGGCATTGATCATTTTATTGTATTAATTTAATTCATTATACGCTTAAACATTTTTATACACTTAAACATTTTAGTGCTTAGGAACATTTCTTCTGGCATACACCTCTGCCCTCTCTCTCTGTCTCTCTCTCTCTCTCTCTCTCCCTCCTTCCCTCTCTCTTTCTCTTTCTCTCTCTCTTTCTCTCTCTCTCTCCCTATTCTTTCCCCATTTGTTGTTTTGCCTATGGAAAGTGCCTACTCTTCTTGAAAAGTTCAGCTCAAAAGTGAACTCCTCTCAGAGGCTTTCCCTAAGGTCCCTTACCCTTCCAAGTAAAAAATTAACTAACTTTCTCTTCATTTCTATTTCCACAACACTTAGTGCATATTTACATCATCGTTCTTAGCACATTGTATTATAGTTATTAAAGTCTGTGTGTGGTAGCCCCACCACAGTCCCTGGCCTCCAGGCTATGAGCTTCTGAGGCCCTATTTACTCGGCCTTATGTCCTCTGTGCTTGCCACATGGTAGACGCTCAACAAAAGCACTCCAAGCTCAGCTGAATTATCTGGAAAATTCAATCACGTGGAAACCTCCTTTCCCAATAATGCCAGATATATGAGGTGTGACTATAGAGCAATGCCTTCTATGTAGAATTTGGGGCTGTCAGCCTTATATGAAAAGATTAAATAAGTGAAATGATGCAAAGTGTGTTAACTTTTTACCAAGTAAAATATAGATTTGGATAAGTATCAGAACATTCCTTTAAATTACACACATTTAAATATGAGTAGGGATAAATTGGGAAGGTGGGAGAAATGGTAGGAATAAAATATATAATTTTAAGAGCTATAAGTCTCACTAAGATAAATAAATAAGAAAAGAGGTGACATAATGGATCTACCATATTTTAAATTTGATTGCATAACACTGTCAAATAATTCATAGATTAGATGGTTAATAGATCAGACTGTGTCTTGAATATAAAACATATCCATAAAACATCAGTCTAAATTACTGTACAGATCTCCCTTACCCAGCCACTCCTAGGCAGTATCTTAGGGAAAGGAAACTTTACATATGTGAAAACATATATGCATTGTCAAATAAATTACATTAAAGAGTACAGTCTGCCCTGACTTTTCAATTGTTTCTGAGTTTAACTGAAAATACGAAGTAGATAAAATCCACAACTTTGACACGGAAGTTTTGAGAGGTGACTCTGCTTTAAAAATAGCCAGAGGTACTAGTTCCTTTTTCTACTTCCACTTTAGTTCTTTAAGAAATATATGAAGCCACAAATAATCAATAGTTAAAACAATCAGTAGGATTTTAAAATTACTTTTCAAATTGAAACTCCATTTTAACTGTGATCATGTGATATGTAAATAAAGTATTTTTAATGCAATACTTGTCTCAGAGAATTAAAGTCAAAGTTCCAAAGTTGTGGTAACTATTTTCCAAAACATATTTACTCTTCTCAGAGAATTCTCAGAGAATTAAAGTCAAAGTTCCAAGGCAGTGGTAAATTTTTTCGAAAACTAAAAAAGATACTATTTATCTTCATTTCCTATGAGAAAAAAATACCTTCCATGGCTTAAGAAAAAATGAGAGCAACTGATTTTTAAATCCTAGTGTTTTTTTATTTTGTTTTGTTTTGATTTTTTACTCTCTATACCTGGCAGAAGTTGGGAATGCTATTTTGTAAAGATGTGTGTAGCATAAAATCGTTTCATTACCTTTTTTCTCTCAACTATAATTATTCACATTGCTGTTTATACCAATAATGTTCATCACAAAAATTTTAAAAACACAGAAAATGTTGAAGAATTAAAATGTAAATTACCCACAGCCTGCAATGAATATTTGATGGGTTCCTTCAATCTGTTTTATATATAAATTTATTTAAAATAGTATAATAATGTATATAATAATGTTTCTTGGTTTGGGTCAATTAACATTATTATTTGAGCATTTTTCAGTGTTAGTAAATAGTTTTCAAAAATGTAATTTGGCCGGGCGCGGTGGCTCACACCTGTAATCCCAGCACTTTGGGAGGCCGAGGCGGGCGGATCACGAGGTCAGGAGACTGAAACCATCCTGGCTAACGGTGAAACCCCGTCTCTACTAAAAATACAAAAAATTAGCCAGGCGTGGTGGCAGGCGCCTGTAATCCCAGCTACTAGGGAGGCTAAGGCAGGAGAACAGCGTGAACCAGGGAGACGGAGCTTGCAGTGAGCAGAGATTGCGCCACTGCACTCCAGCCTGGATGACAGAGCGAGAGACACCGTCTCAAAAAAAATAGAAAGGTAATATGTGTTTTCTCTGTGCTATTTTTCCAAAAATTATACCTTAACTTTTTTCTTGTTCAATTATGTTCAATTTGTGAATTGTAAGCAACAATACAGCGATAAACACTTTTACATGAATCCGTCTACATCTGTCTATATCTGCAATGTTTCTGTAAGATAAATTCATAAATAAGAGCTCTCTCATCCCACACTACCCTTTCCCCATACTTCTCAAATGTATTTTAAAGAGTTTGACTATTTATCTAAAACTTGTGTTTTCAGCTATTATTCACAGAAAGATTCAATGATATTGCTATTAAATTGGGTGGCATTTATTTTATTATTACACTTCAAAACCTACCGATTTATTTTGCATATATTAAATTATGTAATAAAACTAATTATTTATTAAATAAAGACACCTAGAACATTTTACTTACTTTATCTTTACATAAAGATAGGTGTCAGAAAACTGTACCTACTGTTATTATAATAAAAAACAATTTTTTGCCATTATGTATATAGTTCTGTAAACTAACATAGATGCTCATATGAAGTTATATGAAAATATATTGATGAATGTATTTATTATCAACTATGATCTTTGCATTGGGATATGCATTAGCCCTTCCCACATCATCTGAAATTATTTTTCTTGATCTGAAATACTTTTTCATTTGTTTTTTATTTTTTCAGATTTGTAAACTGAGACTCCAAGAAATATAGAAATTTCCCTATTTGGGAATTTCAAGTCTATGCTCTTATGGCACTATATTATTATTTTCTGTGGTGACTTTAAAGTCCTTCATAGAAACCTGAAATATTCTATAAGACATATCGCTATTTCTATATGTTCTTTCCCTTAAACATCTTTCTTTGGAAGAAAAGGGGGAGTACAGAAAGTGAATCCTGCATCTATAGGTAATAACAGGGCACAGAATTGCATTTTCTTACAATGCAGAATAATGAACTTCTGTCAATGAACCAATGCTTATTTTAAAATAAAAAAAGTGTTTTGCTAGAGATTGTCATACCTGATCAACAGTATATAAAATTGAAATATGGCCAAGTGTGGTGGCTCACGCCTGTAATCCCAACACTTTGGGAGGCTGAGGCGGGTGGATCACCTGAGGTCAGGAGTTCAAGACCACCAGCCTGATCAACATGGTGAAATCCCCTCTCTACTAAAAATACAAAAATTAGCCAGGTGTGGTGGTGGGTGCCTGTAGTCCCAGCTACTCAGGAGTCTGAGGCAGGAGTATCGCTTGAAACCTGAAGGCAGAGGTTGCAGTGGGCTGAGATAGTGCCATTGCACTCCAGCTTGGGCAACAAGAGTGAAACTCCATCTCAAAAAAAAAAAAAAAAAAAAAAAGAATTGAAATACAAAGTATGAGTCTCTGTGAATATTTCAGGATTGAAAAAATAATTAGTAAAAAATTCCAAATACATTAGCAAAAACAAATATCACAGAGGACAATAAATATACTATAACCCTAGAAGATAAAGTAACAATCATAATTCAGTAACACTACTCAATAGCAGATGTTCAAAAATGTGAACTTGGTAGAACTGAATTAAGATTGAATTGAATTTTTAAAAATACTATTTGGCAAATTAAATAGAAACCTATCAAATCTATATCATCCCAGAGTTTAAAATGGCAATGGAAGAGGATGCCAGGTAAAGATATACATGCACTTTAGATTTTACAAATTAAGTCAAAGGAATTAGGAAAAATATCAGTGAAATCCTAAATCTGAGAGTAGATTTAAACACATGTTAAAATAAAGTCTTAGCCAAATTATACCAAAGAATACTGAAACAATACGTAGCTATAGTAGCAGAAACATTAAGAGTAATATTTTTTAAATCAGGTATAATTAGAAAAATATCAGAGGTGCAAGATAAACAAACATTTCATTTTTGTAAAGATAATTAAAATTTGCCAAAACTATGAAGTCACGTGAACTAAGCATCAATATCCATAAATATTCCAAAATGGACTGTTAATAAAAATAAGCATTAGTTTATTTAGAAATAGACTATAAAGTATTAATAGACTCTTAGTTCTTTATTTTTATCATTTTTGTCATGTGTTAAATTATACCATTCACATCCTTAGAAAATAGAAAGGTGAAAGTAAGCTCAAAGGGAGCTTCATTAGATGACATTAAGAAACATACTGAGCAGACAGAACAGTGGGCATACAGAAAAGATAGGAATTTTAATTGTGATCAATGTAAAATTCTGCAATTAAATACAATTAATAAATATATTCTAGAGGATAGAAAACTGGTATGCCAATCATTCCTGAAAAAAATGCTTAGGATATAAATAACCAACTATAAACTCAACATACATAAAATATATATAACTGACAAAAAATAAACATAACTCAAACATTTTAGGATATGTATATGGAAGTAGTATTCCAATTTTGAGTAATAATGATGTCAAAGCATTGAATCATACCGAGGAAAATGGTAGTGCTGAGGATAAAAATAAATAGCTTATCCTTATCTCTTCTTTAAAAAACTCATAATCCAAGTGTGAAAACAGACATAGAAAAAGATAACTATGAATAAAACAATTTGTTAGTTTTGGCAATATTATTAACTAACATTCAGAATATTATTTTCAATTCTTCTCACTAATTTTGAGATATTATTATTATGTAACATAAAAATAACATATTATAGTATTCACTATATATGCCTGGCCCTATAAGAAAATAATATTAGTATCTTAATTTTATAAATGGAACCATTAGATTGAGATTTTTAAAAAATAGTACTACACACCCAATGAATCCATAGCCAGATAATTTTGAGGAAGACTAGTTAAAATAGAATTGAGAGGGCATGTGCACATACGTGTGTGTGTGTGTGTGTGTGTGTGTGTGTGTTGTCACTGTAAAGCCTTTGTAAGACTTTAATATCCAGAATCTACAAAGAACGCAAACAAATTTACAAGAAAAAAACAAACAACTCTATCAACAAGTGGGCGAAGGATATGAACAGACACTTCTCAAAAGAAGACATTTATGCAGCCAACAGACACATGAAAAAAATGCTCATCATCACTGGTCATCAGAGAAATGCAAATCAAAACCACAATGAGATACCATCTCACACCAGTTAGAATGGCAATCATTAAAAAGTCAGGAAACAACAGATGCTGGAGAGGATGTGGAGAAATAGGAACACTTTTACACTGTTGGTGGGACTGTAAACTAGTTCAACCATTGTGGAAGATACTGTGGCGATTCCTCAAGGATCTAGAACTAGAAATACCATTTGACCCAGCCATCCCATTACTGGGCATATACCCAAAGGATTATAAATCATGCTGCTATAAAGACACATGCACATGTATGTTTATTGCAGCACTATTCACAATAGCAAAGACTTGGAGCCAACCCAAATGTCCATCAATGATAGACTGGATTAAGAAAATATGGCACATATACACCACAGAATACTATGCAGCCATAAAAAATGATGAGTTCATGTCTTTGCAGGGACACAGATGAAGCTAGAAACCATCATTCCCAGCAAACTATCGCAAGGACAAAAAACCAAACACCTCATGTTCTCACTCATAGGTGGGAATTGAACAATGAGAACACATGGACACAGGAAGGGGAACATCACACACTGGGGACTGTTGTGGGGTGGGAGGAGGGGGGAGGGATAGCATTAGGAGATATACCTAATGCTGAATGACGAGTTAATGGGTGCAGCACACCAACATGGCACATGTATACATATGTAACGAACCTGCACATTGTGCACATGTACCCTAAAACTTAAAGTATAATAATAATAAAATAAAAAAGAAATCTGCCTCAGAACTATCCACAATGACAAACACTCCTACAATCCAGAAGCCAAGGTGTAGCCTAATTGAATGTTAAGCAGCTGAAATAGCTTAAAACCAGAAAAACAATGTACATAATGGAAACCCTGATGAGTCCATCATATTGGTGGTCTTCTGTGGTTGCAATGATAATAATAATAATTTATTTAAAATAGCCAAGGTAGAGACAAAAGTCTTTGTGTATTCAAGCCAAACAACTCAGATGAATGGCACCCCCAGACTAACTTCTGAGTAAACCATACTGTGACAACATAAAGCCCTTTTGTGTGTCAGGAATATCGGGAGGTGCCGTTAGGCTGGAAGACCTGCATATATTCATATATTGTCCACAGCCTCCTTTTGGGTTCTGGTTGTCTACATGGGATGACTTTAGATGACATGTATACAGGGTGGATTCTAAACCAGAGGTAGAGCAGCATTAGTGTCTGGCTTTTTTTTTTTTTAATCTTTTGGTACCTAATTTGCAAAGCCACTCAAAATGACAAACATAAGTGATCTGATTATTATACCAGACGCATATAAAAAGTTTCTATTTCCTTACAAAGTTTTTCTGGCTCTCAAATATAATCACTGTTTTGTTTTTCTGTTGCTGTTTGTTTTTCTAAAGAATCAGAACAAGAACTTCCCTTATTTTAAAATAAACTATTAGTCTCAAACTTTGGGCACATCACAATGTCCCAAATTAGATTGTATTTAATTCAAGACCAAAATTAAATTGATTTAAAATAAAAAATTTAAAAAAAGACTTTAATATTCTGATATGCATTGTGAATCTCCGAGAGGATAGTCTAACAGGAAGGCTTTACCAATAGACATGACCTCAGAAGCTTTTTAACTTTTTCTTCATTGAGTATTGCAAGGCACTATTGCGAAATTCTGCCAAACTGGAAGACCAAGACAAATCTAAACATCAAGAACTGCAAATATTGTCAACAAGGAGAGAACAGCACCTTACAGGAGACAGGATAACAATCTTTAAATATTTTTCTCATCAAAAAAGGATATATTATTTCATCAAAAGGAAGACCTAGATGTGAGGAATGAAAGCTACTGGGAGAGAGATATCACCTCAATATAGGATTTCAAATAGATTTAGATACATGATTGATAGATAGATAGATAGATAGATAGATAGATAGATAGATAGATAGATAGATAGATAGATGATAGATAGATCTGAGCTGTCTGACAAAGGTGATTCATCACCTGAAAAAATGTGTTATCCAAGTGATTTCTGCATTTTGTTAAATATCAGAGAAAATGACTAAGGTCCCTTTTTAACACTTATTTTCAATGGTTCATTTGCAGTCATTATCAACTGAGGTTTTTATGCATTTAGTATTTCAGACTATCTGTCCATTTTTGTATCATTCCGAATTAACCAACTTATAGACAGAGGACATCAAAATACACATAAAAATGAACATACAATTTTTACACTCATGTCAGTGAAAAGTAAAGCAGTGCTTCTCTAACTTCCAGAACACCAAGTAATTTCATTATCTTAATTATACATTTCATGTGGGCAGAACAAAGTGGAAGTTTTCTGGGATGAAGGACAACTTTACAAAATAAGACAACAGACCTAGAAAGCACATTTTTAGAAGCATGAGACTATTTAGTATACGAATTGGTGTCAGGAGTAGGGAGCAGCTCTGGAATGTAGGAGAAAATTTTCAGATCGATTACTGTTACCTTTCAATATCTCTACCTGGCTCTAAATGTTACTACATTGCCACCAAAAAAATAATTTGTTTGATAGATCACATGAGTTATCAATGGCTTTTACTAGAATTTTACATATATTTGCCGGGATAATAAGTTAAATAAAAAGATTATACCTATTTGTGTATTCCTTGATGATTTGATATATGCTAATCTTAATTGTTTCATTTTCAAATCGGTTGTTGCTCCGGTCCTTGTATATCCGGAATTCAGCTGCTGTCACTGCCTCTCCATGAGGAATTTGGGTAAGATCAAATCGAAATTCTTTGTAATGCCTTCGCTGGTGAGAAAAATCCTTGTCTCTTTCAACTGAAAAAATAAAGGGGGTTGAGGGGAAAAAAGTTAGTCTTTTATAAAATATGGAAATTAATGATAAATTCTCCAGCTTTGAAAGAAAACAAACAAGCAGGATAGTATAAAACTGGAAAAACACTAAAACCACAAACTGAAACGTGTTTCCAGTTAAAGGAAATTCCACAAACCAACAGCCTTTAGTTCAAAAGCAACATAACCTCTGCGGTTTTATACAAATTCCTGGATCCTAAATGGAAAGGTTATCCAAAAATGTTTTTAAAAGTGAAGGTTGTAAAATGATTACTACTATGTATCAAGTATCAGACCATAGAAAATTTTATACAGAAATTCTGAATATGTCACTGTAACCTCCAGAGTTCCAGGTGAAATGACTGGAGAGACAGCACAGCCGTGGGAGGGAAATGGGAAAGAGGACTGAGTGGCAAGTATACAAGGACTGTGTTTATGGCCTTTCAAAATTCAAGTAAATAAAGCAAACTAATTTTTACAAGAAAGATTCCTTGTAAAATGTCTTCCCCAGAAAATTTTTTCTCTTTTTAAAATATTCTTTTCCTTAAAAACATTTTTTTTTTTCTTGAGAAAGGTCTCACTCCGTTGCCCAAGCTGGAGTGCAGTGGTATGATCACCGCTCACTGACGCCTGGACCTCCCAGGCTCAAGTGATCCTCCCACCTCAACCTCTAGAGTAGCTAGGACTACAGGCATGCACCACCACACCCAGCCAATTTTTTTATTTTTTGTAGGGGCAGGGTCTCACTGTGTTACCTAGACTGCTCTCGAAATCCTGGGCTCAAGCAATCCTCCCAATTTGGCATCCCAAAGTTCTGGGATTACTTGCATGAGCTACCCCGCCCCGTGTTTGTTTGTTTGTTTGTTTGTTTGTTTGTTTGCTTTTAAAGCATTTTTATAAATTCTTACCCCTGGTCTAGTACAAAGTCTCTCAAAAACCTCTGTCATTATTCAGAATTGAGAGGGGAACATATTTTCCCTCTTTAGTAACCTTCCAAACAAATGAAGTCAAAGAACTGTTCCTTTTGGGAATATTAAGAAATGCTGAAGAATTTAGGACAGTAAGTGTCAGACATATTATTATATAATCTGGCTGTGTAAGATAGTGTATTGTACAAGTGGTATTAATTGATTCACAAAGCTCGAAACTTGGAAATCTTTAGAAGATTAATTAAAATTTATAACACTGCTATACCTATATGAAACTTAGGATCCTAAGCTAGAAGCATTAAGATTATGGAAGGGAAAAGATGATAATGACCATCAGGAACAATGCCACGGAGCCCAGGCTGCTAGAACATCATGTTCCAAGGTCAGATGGGTGGCCACATTTGAAGCTCCTGACAAAGGAACCCACAATTCTTTGCCTTCATCCTCCATAGTAATCTCTGGTTTATTTTCCCCAGAAGAGTGGAAGGTGGTTCAAGAGAGAGCAAGAAGCTGATCCTCACCTCCATCTCAGACTCTAAAGCAGGCATACAGAAAAATGTAGCTACATTTGGGGGCATATTTTTTTAAATTTTATTTTACAGAAACCCTGGACTCAAGCCATCCTCCTGCCATAGCCTCCCAAGTAGCTGGGACTACTATAGGTGTTCCCCACTGCACCCAGTTGGAAGCATCTTTGTCCTGTGGATCTTGGCAAGGATGATGCTCTTTGGCTGTCTGACTACAGTAACACCACCTCACATGATTCATAAAATTATTCTCTTAAAATATCATTATCTTGGTCCTAAGAAAGGTCCATTTCCAGAGAGATTATTAATCAACTTTTCCTAAATAAGGACAAAAAACCCATTTGTAAGATGTTATTTTGGTCCATAATTTAAATCTCGTCTCTGGTGATAGTGCAGACTGCCATGATAGTGCAGACTGCACACTCCTCCTTCCTCTCCCTTTTGTCCATTTGACTGGGCTGTGTGAGAGTGGAAGTCTAGGGGAAGAAAATGCCTGCTACCTAAGTAGCTAGTAACTGATGTGCATGTAAGAATGCTAAAACTAGCCACAACTTTTGCTTTCAGGGAACTAAATCTAACTCACTGTATTCTTATTTTCTTATCCTAAATTTAAATGAAGTAGATGACATCATGTGACCATATCTAAATAGCATTTATATGCCAGACTATATTCTCAGTATTTTATCATCTTATTAATATTAACATATTCTGCCTCATAACAGCCTACAAGGTAGGTTCTCTTATTATCCTCATTTTAGAAATGAAGCAACTGTGGAAGCATGGGGAATAAATACCTTACCAAAAACTTTGAACCCAGGCATTTGGTGTCACCAATCCATGGTTGTTAAATGTCAGGATATGCTGCGTCTGCTTACACACTATGGCTTTGTCCTATTTTATTAACACAGACCTAAAATCTTGTATTTACAAGTCCAAAATCCAAAACATTCTGAAAACTATGAGTTTGTTTTCAAGCTCTTTTGACAGAAGAACCAGAAGTTAACTGACATGAAGTGATTTAAAGTCTCTTTTTATCCCAGTTTCTATAAATATTTATTGCTTTGCTGCAGAAATTGTCATGTGTTGGCCTAGGTGGCACTGTCCCAGACCCTGCTTGACAAATACTATATTCATGATATATGCACCAACCAGCCATTTGAAAATATATTTTCTCCATTCTGAAGGACAATATTCATAATTCTAAGTGATAACAACCATTATTCATTTTTAATTAATATTAAATTGTAAATTTAAAATTTTAACCAAAAAGCAACAAGTATAGTCCTAAAAATAAAGGCTAAGACATGAGTTTGCTAGGATCCAACCTAAAGTGTGCACCTGCTTAATGCAGATGAGTATTGAATTCATGTTATGTAAAGTAATCTACCGTTCTGGAATCCCCTGTGAGATGTTAGTGTAATAAAGTAGAAAGCTAGAATTTCAGCCATTATTATAAAATTTCAGTTTTCTAATCCAAGCTATTTAACTTAAACCCTTAAGGGGACTCATTTTCAAAGAGTTTAATAAAATTTTGTATTAAATATACCACACAGAACGAAATTGCATTGCAGACTTGTCTGGTGACTCAAATCCTTATATCCTACTGCTTTGAATCATAATTGCAACAATAAATTCCATGGGACATATTGGAATGAGTAATGGAATAAGACTTACAGCCTAATGATGCCCACAAATATTCAACAATGTAATCTCAGTTACCTCAAACAGTAACACTAGGGAGGTGGCAAATATTAATATCCCTGACTTAAGAATAAGAAATTGGGTGATGACAGCTACATGGTAACAGATGTCTGTCTCCTAAAGTTTATTATAAATCTTCGTTCAATACCTATACCACCTACATAATGACATCCTACTGTTCTGCACTTAGTTTAAACAATGTCTTTCAGCAGTACACAAAAAAGTGAAGAACAGAATAAGGAATTTGATCACCAAAAAGTATGTAGCATCTAACACATCGCAATACATAATCCAGAGAAGTCTTTTAATAAATATTAATTGAATGAAAAATTGCATGAATGGGTCAAAATCTAGTCATCTCTTTCCACTCAGCAACTCCTGCTGCATTCCCCCTTGGCTGAAGCCATGGTAACTTATTTAAGTATCATTTGCGTGGTACATATTTCATTTAATCCCCGTGACCCTACTTATGTCCACTAGTTTTATAACTTGTCAAAGAGCCCAAAACTTGTAATCAGAAGATAGATTTCATCCCAGGATTTCAATTTCCAAGCCCTCATTAACACAGCCGGAGTGTGTTTTTCTGAATATTGTTTTGTTTTGTTATGTTTTCAATCTAATTATTTCTTGGGAAAGTTGACCTTGTTTCAGTGCTTTCATTATCCTCTCTCCAAAGAACCCTTCCCCTTCCCTTTATGATGCTCCCATAATAAAGACATGCCATTCTTTCTGGACTCAGTTCATTCTTTTAGAATACACCTCCTCCTATCTTTATCTTAGCACATGTGTTTTTATTCACTTATTTAATATTGATTACATTTCTTATCTAAGGAATATTTTATGAATAAACAAATGATTATATAATTTGAGTATTATATACTATATATGTTAATGTAACATCATACTTTCACTACAACCATATGTTGAAATTTAATTATAGCTTTTAATTTTGACATAATTGTGATTCACCGGCAGAATTCCTTCATACCCAACCTTTTATTTACCAGAGCTGCTACCAAAATCAAAACTCCCAAAGTAGATGAAAAAGAACAAACACACACATTTAACACTCCTTAAATGTCAGCTTTTTAAGAAAGATCTTTGTCTTATTCACATTGTGACAAATTTGGTAAATATTAAGCATTCTGTCTTTCTGTATATTACAGTATGCTATAACCTGCTGCAGTGGTAAATGACTTGGGAAGGTTAAAAGATACACAAGTAAATGAGAAGAAAAAAAACAGAGAAGTGTATACTATTATTGGCTTTGAGATTCATGTATTCGGCCCTTTTAATTCATTCCTTAATGTGTATTTTACATCAACCAAATACCATGAATTTCCAGAATCTTTACCAGTATTTCCAGTAAAATCTGTTTTATCAGATATAGATACGCAAGACTCCATAAAAGCCCTAAACACATTCCCTCTTTGGTGGTGAAAAAGCATCTCTTAATTACCATATAAAAACAAATAAAACAAGACAAAGAAAAAGGCAGAAGGTTTGGCTCATTTAAGCCAGACCCAGACTTGTTAAAGGGGATAGAAGGACACAGAGTAAAGACACACTGAGATCAGGGGTTAATGCTTTTTTTCCTAGTACCATCCCTTATCTCAGACCAAAAATGACATTTCTCTCGTGTGAGAATAGAAAGAGTGTTTAGTAACAAACACTTGTGTCAATCAATTTGCTTCTAATAATTGTATTTAAAAGGAGACCACAGCAGCCTGTCCAAATTCTTACATGTGCTGACCTGTCTAACAAGACCAAGAGGGGGGTGCATTTTGCAATCAGCCATACATAGACTTCACTAATCCCAGACTCTTCTCTCGTTGTCATTTATGACACACACACGTTTTGAAGATTTCCAGGTGTAAGCCATTTAATATCACCATAAAAATGAAAAAAGGAAACTTTACAATGATACACTTTATGGATGGAGGTGTAGATCATCCCAAATATTATCATGTAAAATTATTCCATTCAAATAAGTCCATCAACATAGGGTTGTTTATTTATTAGAGCTGATGGTTGCCAACAGCACTCTCTAAAAAAATTAAAACAAGTTGCTTTCCTATACCCACACACATATACACAAACTCACAGAAAATAAAACATCAAAACTTCAGCAAAACGTATGCATTTTACCACCCAAATCACAAACACAACAATGATGGTAAACACACTTCCTTCTGCTTCTAGGGAGCAGGTTTCTTTGTGTGTACTCCAAACTATGTGAAATTACAGAGCTATCTAGAGAAATAGAAAACTCAACTGCACTGCTAGAAGACGAGAAATAATTTATTATTATATTTTGGTTTAAAAAGTGGTAACATCAAAGCATACAAGATGTAAAATATGAATCAAATTATTCACATCCCTTGATTAATGGACTGATAGTGAAAAGAAGCAGAATTGCCTTTATATAAGCACCAAACTATGTCCTAAGTGCTCTGAATTGTCAAAGTTCTGCAAAGGTTAAACTCTGTTTAAGACACACACTGAAGACTTTTATTGTTGAGATACAAGTTAACAGAAGTTAATGACTGATAGAAGTTGTTTTTTTTTTTTTCCTCCCAAGCAGATATCTCTCTGAATGACTTTATCACTAATAGAAACTGGATGAAATTGTCCTGGGCTAAATATTTTCATGTCTACATTATCTGAAGAGTAGAATTAATTAACAGAGGATTACAGTTTTATCTATGTAGTGATTTATCTGCAGTTTTAAGGAGATGCATTCATGGGCAATCAGTCTTAATCTCCCACACAAGAGCTGTAACTTGGAAGACACAAATAGCAGCAGTAGCTGTAAGGCAAACATAGCATTCTCCCAGGAGCCTAGCCAGCTGTTGAAAGAATACAGATCATTGTTTGCTGCTGAGTGCAAAAAATCATTAAGAGATTACTCATAGAATTATTACTAATCTGTGTTGCATTGTAAAAGTGAAAAAAAAGCAATGATATCATGTGACTACCAAGATGCATCACTTTCCAAGATATCCTTCGCTAACTAGTCCACCAAAAAACATAAACCTAGTTCTATAAAGACTTATTTATTGGTCAGTGAAATAATATGTACATGTTTTCCATGAATGGATAACCATTCCAGAGAGTGTGGCAAACTCCAGATTCCAGAAGTCTTAAGAGCCTGTTAATACACAGTAATATGTGACCTGAATGAAAGAAAATTGTCCCCCTGAATGTTTTGTTTCAAAGGATAATTTCAATTGACTTTCAAATTTTCTACAGTTATTATCCTCTTACTCATAAATACTTCATGAATACAGTTTTATAAAGAAGCAAAATCTCAAAGAATTATTAGATAGTTAAATAATTGTAATATTCTACTATAACTAAACAAATTGATTTTCAAAATCAATTTAAATATAATGCATATAATTTTGAAAATTAAGAAATTTAATTGTTGATTGAATATTAGTTTACTTTAAAAATATAATAGTTTAGAAACAAGAATTAAGCCTTACATAAAGCTCTAAAATTAGAATGAAGTTGGTCTCAAGGTGTTCCTGTTTTCTTTAAATTAGGCCTAGCAATGAGCTTTCAGTGATTATTTAGAATACTGTAATGATAACAGCTATGCATACCAAGCATTGGTATGAAAATTATATATTTAATAATTAAATTAATAACAAATAAACAATTGTAGCAATAAATTAATTAATGATGGAGTTAATATAATTAATAAATTTTAATTTTTTGTTTCTTCCCTAATTTGATCCAACAAGGTGGAGCTTCCATTATCTCCCTCATGGTACAGATAAACAATATTAACTTTCTCACTGTCACAGAGTTAGTTATCACAAAGCCGGAGATAATATCTAGGTCTTATTACTCCTAATATTCTTTGCATGAAAGTTTCAACTAATAACAACTGCTACATCTGTCTCAGGGCAAAGTTTTCCTATTCCATTCCAGAACAATGTTTCTGCTTTAGCCTTACTCACAAGCTCCTATGCTCATTCTTAGCGTGCTCTCTCCTCCTATGCATTTAGTTTCTTCCTTTTTCCTCTACCTTAAGTCAGTGTTGTGGAGACAATAGAACACTGGGAACACACTTGCAGATGAACAAAGTTGGGTGTATTGACTTGTTTCAACTTGTATTATGAGATGGATGCCACAGCAAATCTCAGTAAAAGGCTGTTAGAAAGGACTCATTAGGATTGTTAAGTAATATAGCAGAAAATTCTAAGAGGAAGGGTTTTCCTCTGACCTGAGTGCTCTTAGGAAGCAGAGGTAAATTAATCATTTGGTATCTTAATAAAATTTTCTAGAAGCTAGATGTCATTGTGGTTTTTTTAAAAATGTTTGTTATTATGGAGTTAAAAAAAACTGCAGGCTAGGTTCCTACAACAGTGGATAGATAAAAAATAGTTGTATTTACTTGACATCTTGTTTATATATTGGTGGAACACGTAGCACATATTTGAAGGTTCACAAATTGCCAAGAAATATCAATGTAATCAAATTTACTGGTTCTTACAAATTTTTTTTAAGTCTTAAAGTCATTAAGTTATTTTTATCACTGAGGATAACAATGCATTCCAAAGTATACACATAGTTTACTATTGTTTTTATTATGAGCATTTTAGAAAGGAAAAATTATTAAGTGAATGTTAGAAGCAAATACACATCTTTTTGGGTTAAATGTTAATATTAAATGTCAAAAATTAGCTTAGAATACCCACAAAGGGTGGTACTTGACTGATTCATTCTGTATAATGAAAAATGGTTAATGATGAATGAGTATATTTACTACACAAATAACAGATTTCAATGACACTATGTACAAATATTTGAGAATGTTTTGTGTTTACCTGTAACAACTTAAAATAAAGGCATAACTGTCTGATAGCCATCTTTTGGTCAATATTTAGCTCTTACATTTTCTTTAGTTGAAAAAATCTGTTCCTTTTACAGATTGTCTGGCAGCTAGAGGTCAACCATTCTAATCTCACCAGATTTCACTAAATGATCTTGTGAATTCTTCTGCTCCATCAGTAAAATAAAACAGTTTTTAACCACCTTTAGGTGATAGAGGTTACAGTAAGTCTATGTACACAAAAGACTTTCCTTTACATCTTGAAATCAGTGAGTTGATAATTTATCTACAGTGAATATTTGTGGTTACATGACAAAAACAGGTCAAAGGTTTTGTGAGTTTTCTTCTGAAATTGCTCAGTGCCTTCTCTAATGACTGATAATTGAAAACAGAGATTGGGACTATCAAATGTGGTGGGTGACAGATAAGTAGTAGATTAATGCCAATACTTGGTTACAAGACACTAAAAGGTCAGAAGTCACATGAATTAGCTATTGTGCTACTGTGAAAAGACAGACATCAAAAGTCTATTATCCCCTTTAATAGCTCTTAGCCTAGCTTGAAATCCATTCTCACTTCCTTAGATTATAATTTACAAGTAATCTCCATGCCATTTTACATATGATGTCAAAGTGAAGCCACTCACCCTAAGTATATCAATAGTTGGAGTTTACATATTTTATTTACATAATAAAGAAAGTTTGTTTTTAAAAAATCACATTTTTAGTGTATTCAATGTTTATCTTGGTATATTTTAGGAACATTTTATTTAGAAAAAAAATAATTATACTCAATGAAAAAAACCCTTGAAAAAATAAAGAAGTTGACAAGTATATGTTATTTGCTCAATATTTCTTTATGGGGGAAATGGAGTGGGTTTAAGACAGAGTTTGTGTAGTTTAAAGGATATGAGGATTTTTATAGCTGAACAAACAAATAAATATCTGAAATCAACCACTTTTAATTTTAAATTGGTATAATATAATAGAGTTCACTCAAGTTCAATTTGTGGTTCAATCTGTCATTTTGCAAAAAGACAAACTATGAATTTTTCTGCCAAATGGGTTGCATCAGTGAAGTTTGGTACATGGACGTGTAATCACAAAGAAATGTGATTATCATATGGAATAATATGTAATTAATAGAGACACATTAGTTTTACAGGTTTCTAAGATTAGGAATAAAACTATAAGAATATATTACATATACACTCTAAAATTAATATAGGAGTAGCTGATGTTCTGTTCTGTTTAGGCAAGAACTGCAAGTGGCCCACGTTTGTTTCCTAAGGAGTGATTATTTGCTTTATGTCTCCCCCAGTAGATTGTAAGCTTGATAACAGCAGCACTTTTGTTTTGCTTTCTACCGTACACTCTTCCTTACCTCAAACCCTAGCACACAGCAGGTATTCATATACATGTATAATAAATAAATATAGGAATATATGTTGGTTTTATTGTTTTTTTTCAGATTTTTTTTTATTGTTTCATAAGGGAGGCTAAATCCAGACTCTGCCATTCCAGTGAATTCAAAAGCAGAACCCCTCAACCATCTACTGTGGCACAGCCCTGCTCATGCCACAAAATAGTATTAATATTAGTTCTAATAGTATATATATATATTTTACTTCCTTCTTCAAAGGAAATTCAAATAAATAGTGATAACTAGACAGAATCCTAATGTCACACATTTATTTTCAGTTTCACACTACCTGTGTTGGTATTTAAAAACATATGCTAGCGTAATAGAATCTCTATAATTCTTTAATGAATATATTACTCTTGAGGAAGAAAAAAAGGTAATTCAAAAAATACATAACCATGCAAAAAAAATAACATTTATCTTATGGTTATTATCAGAATTGTATTAAAGTAATCCACAGAATGAATTACGCATTGTGAAACACCATATGTGACGTTTTTGAACATAATATGATAATTTCTATATTCTCATTGATTTTTTTCTTATGCATATAAAAATATTCCACCAAACTGTGTATAAGTAATATAACCAAATCTTTGGTAACATATTTATAATTTTTAAGCTTCTTTTTAAGGTATTAAAAACATTTGGTCCCTTCAAAAGTATGGTTGTTTTGTGTGTTTCTTTTATATTTGGTTGTTAGGACTGCTATTATATGTCATAAGTTTCCCTAATATCATCCTTACAAATTAAACTTTACCAGTCTTTACATTTACAGTTAGAAACTGGAATACCTAATACATGACTTGCTTAACATCTCTTTATAGCACATTATTAAAATGGTGAGTTATATGAATCAATGTATTGTATTTAAAGATGTATTGTATAATTGGAGAGTTACTTCAGAACATATGTGTATTTAATAAAGATTTAACAGGTGCCAGAATCAATAAAGAAATCACATGATCTTCCTACATTTTATTGAATGAGACCACACTGTAATTAGAGTCAAGGGATCCTTAGTGGTCTCAGTTCACAGAGTATTCACATGAACAGTCTCATATTTGGGTTGATATGGTTTCACACTCTTGGACTTTTCCTTTGTATTGGGATTTCAGGTCAACCACAAAACTCAGAGCAAAATTCAGCTACGCATCTTTGAGCAGTATCTGGTTTTGAGTTCAAATATACAAACCCTTCAAGTTTCTTAAGATGCACACCTGGAAACAACAATAAGTCTTTTGAGATTTATGTTAGACCATATTATTTTAGATTCAAATTTAATAATTTCCTGAGTCTCCAACCCAATGTTATGTTAGTTATCAGATGATCTGTTTTCTGATGCTTTTGCTGTTAAGTTTGACTTGTTCTTAATGTTATTTACTAATCCATCTAACTAACTCATATGTACTGTTACATAAAACCTAAATTTACAATAGAAAAGCCTGAATTAAAACAATTTAAGTCACATATTCTCCAAAATGGTCAGGAATTGATGATATCTACTATCTCCAGAAATGATTGTGTGAAGCAGATACAAGTTTGAGGTTAAAATAAGCATGTTTGAGTATTAGAAGTTTACAAAGCAGGTAGATTCTTAGGTTTCTCTTCACATTCTGTGCTTTTGAGTGACTGTTCTTTCCTACATGAGAAGTTTAGACTTTTTTTTTCCTAAAGAAGGGAAAACAGAGGGTTCTTCACTGGCAACACCAGGCACAGTTAGAGTGTGTTAGCATACTCAAGACAGAGGAACTAGACAAGAATATTCACCCTGAATGCTAAATTCCCGGCTTCTTTCCCCACTTGGTTGCCAGGATGTCGACAGCTAGGGTTATATCTTCTAGGCAAGAGAATGAGAATCCTCTTTTTGAAATCTGACACATCCAAGAGGAAAAGACCAAGTTTCCACAAAATAACAAAGAAACAGCATCCTAAAGGGAAAATAATACTGACAAGTCCCACCAATATGCTAAGTTGCTAATCAGCATTTTAATATCTCACTATTAAATAAGCACAGACAACCAATTATTACCAGATAGCTGAGAAAATTCTCCACCTTGAGATATAAACATAAAAATTGATTTTTTTAAGGAAAGGAACTTGAAGGAACCTACTAAAAAAACTGCTATATTATCCTTTAAGGGCTAAAAGAAATTATTGCATCCATGGAACAAGTACTTATACAAATCCTATAAAATAGAAATAGAAACAGTCAATGCTAAAACATCTCTTGGAAGTAAAGCAGAAAGTTAATCTCAGTTTGAAAGATTGAATTGAGCAAATTCTCAAAAAAGAGAGCAATTAGAAGTGGAAAATTAAAAGAAGACTTTAAAAAAAAAATGTCCAGAATTAGCCAAATAATAGTTTCTGGAAAGAGAGATGAAGAAAAAAAGAAAAAGGAAATCATCAAAGAAATAGTTCAATTCACTTATCTGAAGTACAAAAAATTTCAAGATTAAAAACCAGTGTTCCCAGCTCAGTGGACACACATTGTTGTGAACATTTAGAACACTGGAGGCAAACAGAAGATTTTACAGGCTTCCAGAGACAAAATACAAATCACATACATATAAGAAATAAATAAACCAGAAAGAAGACAAAGACATGGGTAACAGGATAGAGAAGGTCTAACACAGAGAGAGACAAAAATAATGCTTAAGAAGGGAGATTTCAGGACAACAGCTGTGCTCCAAGTATAGGAGGCAAATAGTCTGTATTGGAAAGCTATATTAAGGGCTAACATCACAAATATCCCATCTACCATTTGTACCATCTTTTGGACCTGACAAAGTCTAGGTGAGCCAAGACTTGAACTGTACCTACAGGTAGCTCTCCTGACATGTCTTCATGAAGTTCTTGCTCTCTCTTCAAAGCCATGCTGCCTCTTGGGTCATTTGAGAACACTCACTTCTCCCCAGTGAATTTTTGTTTTCTTTTTTTCCCTACTCCTGAGAGCTGTCTGTTGATCACAATGAGCCTGGAAACTGAGATTGCAGAAAAGCTCACCTCCCCTCACCATGTTTCAGTTGGCTGGACTGTACTTGGGCTTGCCACTTGGCAGATCCCCCAAATCCCCAGGACAATACCTCCCCAGAAAAGAGTCTTTAAAAACTGTTAGGCAAATTAAGCCAGGATTTTACTCAGAGGCTGTGTTTATCTCATCCTCTGAAAGAATCCACTAAGCACCTGTATTTAAATATCTAGCTTTGTGCTTCTCATCTGTTTTAATAGTAATTGGTTTTACATGTACTTATATGTGAAATATATTTGATAAAACATGACATATCTAATTGAAGAAAAATTAACTTATCCAAGTTCATAAGTATAGTAATCTATGGAGCATGCATTCAAATCGGCACGTAACCACATCAATGCCTCCTATTAAACGTGCCAGGAGGTTACTGAATTTCTTTTTGAGCTTTATCTTTTTGCTCTGTCACAGTGTTAATGCAAATTCCAAAATTCTGTGTCTCACTTTTCCTTTGGGTTTTGTTCCTTTAAAAATAAATCATAGTACAGGTGCAGTGGTCTATGCCTATAATCCCAGCACTTTGGGAGACTAAGGCAGGAGGATCACTTGAGGGCAGGAGTTTGAGACCAGCTTGTGCAACATAGCAAGACCCTGTCTCTACAAAAATTTAAAAAAAAAAAATTAGTTGGGAATGGTGGCACATGCCTGTAGTTCTAGATACTCCAGAGACTCAAGCAGGAAGATGACTTGAGCCCAGGAGTTCAAGGTTAAAGTGAGCTATGATCATGCCACTGCACTCCAGCCTGTGCGACAGAGCAAGATCCTGTCTCTAAGAAATAAAAAATAAATAAATCAGAGATATTATGAATATCTAACACTAGGGAGCATTTTCAGTAATCTGCATGGCATTGACCACAGTACAGGATGTTTAGACTCTGCAAAATGCAAGTGTTATTCCTACAATCACAACTAAGTACAACAAAAATTGCTTTTGTATAGAAACAGCAAATGTACTTAAAGTTCTGCTTCATTTTCTCGCCCCTTGATGTGTGTTCACAGCCTCAAATAAGGCATGACTTTGAAAACATATCAACATCACTAACCAGCCTATGCCACATTGGTTTTAACACATAATGAAAACAAAAATTATCTCAAACCTAAGTTGTGCTTTACATGTTTCCAGTTATGACAGGCTTTATTCTTTTTCTGCTTTTGAAGGAAACCAGCAAAACTTAAAATAACTCTAGGAAGCCATGTAAATAATCATTACACAGAACAGAGCTGACAAGGGTAATGGAAAGGATTAGGTGAACTCATTTGAAAGAGAAACTGAATGCATCTGAAAGAATGAAGGGCTAAAAAAGCTCATTAATATGTATTACCTAGTAAATTCAAGCAATATGTAAACAGGACAGCAATCTCTGAAGGATAAAAGTCTGTGTCGTTAACTATGTTAATAGTGGCACAGAAACTAAAGGATATAGTGTCTCTTTTCTTCTTACCCAAAATCATGCAGGATATCCCATATTCAATCATGGAATCCTAATGAATTTATAAAGCTTTGGTGTATATTCAGAAGTCCTACAATGTCCAGAGAGAACCACTAACAATAATGATGATGACTATAAAAATTTTAATAACAGTTATGAGACATTATGCAAAAATCTATAATTTCATTTAATACAATATGTATTTAGTAAAAGAAAAAAGAGGAAAACAGTTTTCATGTCTATTGAATGATTATCATTTAGCCACCATTTTGGGCACACGATTGGGGAACAAAAGAAGGTGGGAAAATGGGGAACAAAGGGTAACTTCCTGCAAGCAATCACCTAATTACCCTCTGAGGTGGCTTGATTCTAGATGAAATATAGGTCATGGAACTAGCATTAGTCAAATTGAGCATTTTTTCATCTGTGATTAATGTGTTGCTTGTTGAAATTTTAAATTGTCTTGTTCTCTTGAAGTCACTTTAGGGTAGACTTTACTAACAGAAACTTCCTTTCCTCGCTCCTTTAATCCTGCTTTTCATTACCCCTAGTTATATTCTGAGAAAAGAATTCAATAATAAAAGTAAATATTACTAATATTATCTGCATTCGATTGATAAGCAAAACTAGATATTCATGTATGTAATGTGCCTTGCCTCTTATCTCTGACATAGAAGGCCATATTTATTGTTTCTGAGGATTCTGAACTGACTCAAAGGGAACCTTGCACTCAGCTGCTTTCATGTTTGTTTGTCTTTTCAGGCCAATATACATTCATTTAGATTATGGCTATAAAAATTTAACTATCATTTTATTAAACTTTTTCATATGGCAGATACTATACTAGCTGTCAAGGGAATACACACCATCCTTTCCCCCAAAAAAGTAAAACTCATAATTTACAAACCCTCATTGACTTAACTATAAAAATAAATAAAATAACATGTTTAAATGGACAGAAACAGATTCTATATGTGCTTACATACCAAACAAATAACATAAAATTCCATATGGAGGCCAGGTGCAGCGAGCGGCTCACGCCTGTAATCCCAGCACTTTGGGAAGTTGAGGCAGGTGGACCACCTGAGGTCAGAAGTTCGAGACCAGCCTGGCTAACATGGCAAATCCATGTCTGTACTAAAAACTAAAACAAAAAAATAGCTGGGCATGGTGGCAGGTGCCTATAATCCCAGCTAGTCAGGAGACTGAGGCAGGAGAATCATTTGAACCCAGGAGGCAGAGGCTGAAGTGAGACGAAGTTGTGCCATTGCTCTCCAGCCTGAGCAACAAGAGTGAAACTCCATCTCAAAAAAAAAAAAAAAAATTATATGTGGAGTGAGTTTGAGAAAAATTCATTGTGAATAGCAATTCTTATTTGGTCTTTTGACACAGCTTCATTAGCAGAAAAATATTTACCTTATTTTTCAAGATATTATCGAAAAATACTTTTATGAGAACCAAGACCCTGTCCCCAATTTTTCCCACCAAATTCTCAACAATGAAAAAATAAGAAAACCCAAGATTGGATCAAAAGCATATAAAAACAGATGCAAATGTGTAACATGGGTGGGGCAAAACTTCCTAACTGAGCAGAAATTATTTCCTGGATTTCAAATGCACATGTACAGGAACACTTTGACTTGGTTAAGCAATACTGTTTAACATTTAGCATTACATACTAACTTGCAAATCAACTCAAACTGCAAATCTAGCTCTATTCATATTTACTGAGCACCTATTAGGTACAAGCTGCTCAGCTTGAAATTGTGAATGAAAAGCAGCTTTCATTGTTAACAATGCATGTTGTAGACAGTACTGTTGTGTTTAATGCTAAGCTATGTCGTTCTTTTCTCAGGAGTACATGGTCCTACTTTTCCTTCTCCCTCTGTCTGAGGCTTGGATTATGTTCAATTTCTAGAAATCCATTTTTCCTTTCTAAAATGCCAACTATAGCCTACATTGTGTTCAAGAGGGAAAGATAACAGAGCAAATTTGCAACACTTGAAAATCGCTTCAGTGGCAAGAGACTAAGAAAAGAATTTTCTGTCAGAAACAATTTGGGGAAAAGAATTACAAACAGTTTTCAATTTAAATGTGAAACTAAAGTAAGAGATGAATTTAAAGTTAAACAGCATTAGTTTGGAACTAAACAATAGGGATGTAATCTATACCACTGATGGTATGTTTTCAATACATTTTGATTTAACACAATACGGTATTTTCTTTCTTAAATATTAAATAAAATCATAACATCATCTATATGTTTATTTAAATGTAGGCTACCTAGCTCAATTTTCCCAATCAAAAAATTAACAAATTTGTAAAGTTGATTAAGATATCCAAAAGACTCACAAAATATCACAGGATAAACAATTATTTTAATTGTAGATGATGTTTATTGAGTGCGTAAAGTATTTCATGAAATAAATTGAGAACTAAAAACACATTGTTTTATTAAGTACTATATAAAAATCAATAACTACTGTTCAGACTAAGCTTGAAAGTGATTATTATTGGATTTTTGCAACAAAATTGTTAGCATTAAGTAGCAAATATTAACCAAATTATATAACGTGTGTATGTAACTATTTTGCAAAGACTAGAGAGCATATTTTAAAAGTAAAAACAAACAAACAGAAACCTTTTTCTATTACTCTAGAGAGGTTTAGATCTAGAAGTCCAGCATGAGAAGTCTAAATTGACAAAACTTGGTTAGCCAAGTTATGTGATAAATCAGTAGTCAGAATGAGATTTTTGTCTACTGACTTTGTAGATTGCCAGTTGACAATATCTGGGCTGTAAAGATCTTAACTGCCTAACCTCACCCCACCAACACACACACAAACACATACATACACACACACACACACACACACACACGTAGGCATTACTGGAAGACCTCCCAGGTTATCTTGTTTACCCTCCCAGCCTTTAGACTGGTGCCAACTAACATATTCCAGAGAGTGCTGTCAACTCTACGTTCACACAGCTGTACTTTCATGATTTTTTATTCCAGTGCAAAGAATCAGTGTTAGGAAGTTCCTTGAATCTATCTCAAATGTTGTTTCACACTAAAATCTAAAATGCTTCTTAAAGTTAACTACAGGGATATAAAAATTTTAAATCAGGCAAAATATGTAGAAAAATAAAATAACTGTAAGCAAACTTCTTCAAATTTATAAGAAGTAGGGCTGTCAAATGTGCTTTTTGGTATTGAAAGTATGGGAAGAATTGCTGAAAATTATGTAACTAGAAAAAGTTTTAAAGTAACTTTTTTTTTTTTTTTCTGAGAAAGAGTCTGCTTTTGTTTTCTAGGCTGGAGTGCAGTGGCGCAATCACTGCTCACTGCAACCTCTGCCTCCTGGGCTCAAGCCATCCTTCCCACTCAGTCTCCCGAGTAGCTGGAACTACAGGTGTGGGCGACCACAGATCATTTTTTCTTTAACTAATCATGATAATTAACACAGTATGTTTAAGAAGATTGACTTAACTTTATGCTTTCAATAAAACAGTGAAAGAAAAAAATGACTCTTTATATCCTTATAAAACTAATTTAGATAGATAGATTAGATAGATAGATGGTAGATAGATGATAGATAGATAGATGATAGATAGATAGATAGATAGATAGATAGATAGATAGATAGATAGATAGATAGATAGATAGATGATAGACAGACAGAAGAGATAGGCAGGCAGACAGACAGACAGACAGATAGATATTTACTTTGGTATACTTTGGCTAAATCAGCCAAGTCTTTTAAATCTGTTTCATTAAGTACTCCTTTATTTTTTAAATTTTTTTATTTTGAAGTTTTGTGGATACATAGTAGGTGTATATATTTATGGGATACATGAGATGTTTCAATACTGGCAGGTAATGTGAAATAAGCACATCATGAAGAATAGGGTATCCATCCCATCAAGCATTTATTCTTTGAGTTACAAGTAGTCCAATTATACTCTTTCAGTTATTTGAAAATGTGCAATTAAGTTATTATTGACTATAGTCATTCTGTTGTGCTACCAAAGAGTAGGTTTTATTCATTCTTTCTATTTTTTTGTACCCATTAACCAAACCATCCCCATCTCCCTGCCAGCCTCCCACTACCCTTCCCAGCCTCTGGTAACCATCTTTCTACTATCTATGTCCATGAGTTCAATTGTTTGGATTATTAGATCCCACAAATGTGAGAACATGCGTTGCTTGTCTTTCTGTGCCCGGATCATTTTACTTAACCTAATGATACCTAGTTTCATCCATATTGTTGCAAATGACTGGGTCTCATTCTTTTTCGTGGCTGAATAATACTCCATTGAGTACATGTTTCACAATTTCTTCATCCATTCATCTGTTGATGGACACTTAGGCTGCTTCCAAATCTTAGCTATTGTAAACAGTGCTTTAGCAAACACAGGAGTGCAGTTATCTCTTTGATATACTGATTTTCCCAGCAGTGGGATTGCCAAATCATTGGATAGCTCAATTTGCAGTTTTTCAAGGAACCTCCAAACTGTTCTCCATAGTGGTTATACTAATTTAGATCTCCAGCAACAGTGTACCAGGGTTCCCTTTTCTCCACACCCTCACAAGCGTTTGTTATTGCCTGTCTTTTGGATATAAGCCGTATTAACTGGGGTGAGCTGATATCTCATTGCAGTTTTGATTTGCACTTCTCTGATGATCAATGATGTTGAGCACCTTTTCATATACCTGTTTGCCATTTGTATGTCTTCTTTTGAGAAATATCTATCCAAATCTTTTGCCTATTTTTTTATTAAATTATTAGATTTTTTTCCTATAGAGTTGTTTGAGCTCCTTATATATTCTGGCCATTAATCCCTTGCCAGGTGGGTAGTTTGCAAATATTTTCTCCCACTCCATGTGATGTCTCTTCACTTTGTCAATTTTTTCCTTTGCTGTGCAGAAGGTTTTTAATTTGATGTGATCCCAAACCCCTGGGGATGTTTTTGACATCTGGACTTCTCCAGGTTATTTATATCATTTAAAAAATCCTTATCATTTAAAAAATCTATCCTATTATTCCCCCTTGGAAACATCTATAGAATCATTTATTTTCATGATGCTTTTGCTGCCATGCTTATCTAGAACAATTATAAACTGTAAATAACATGTTCCACATGGTGTTTTCATTCTAATTCTGTTTTGCTCAAATTCATTTATTTGTTTTTTAACAGAGCTCTTTCTTGAGACATAGTGAAATGCACAGATCTTAAGTGTACAATTGTATAATTTGATGAGTTTGACTAGATGAATACACTTATCTAACTGAATTCCCAATCAAGATATAATTTGCATCTCCATAGAAAATGTCTTGGAGATTCATTCGTGTTCTCAGGTCTATCAATGTTCATTTTCTTTTTAATGCTAAGTATTAATATTATATCATCTTGTGAGTATGCCATAACATACCTAGATTGCATAAGTCTATTGATGAATCATTGTGTCATTTCAAATTTAGGGCTATATGAATAAATCTCCAATAAATATTCTACTTATTTATTTTTATTTTATTTCTTATTTAATTTTTATTTATTTAGGGGTTTTATTTATTTACTTTTATTTGTAAGGTTTTTATTTTTTATTTATTCATCATTTATTATTAATTTATTTCAAGGCAGGATCTCACTCTGTCACCCAGGCTGGAGTACAGTGGTACAATCATAGCTCACTGCAGCCTCCTGAGCTCAAGCAATCCTCTCACCTCAGCCTCCCAAGTAGGGAGGACTACAGGCATGCACAACCACCAGGCTAATTTTTTAATGTTTTGTAAAGACAGGCTCTCAATATGTTGCCCAGGCTAGTCTTGAACCCTCATCTCAAGCCATCCTCCCACCTTGGCTTCCCAAAGTGCTGGAATTATAGGCATGAGCCACCATGCTTGGTCTGTGAACAAAGGTGTCTATTGTCTCTTGAATAACATTAATTAATACAAAGGAGCACAATTGGTGTACCATAGGTTATATGTACATTTTCTTTACCAATATTGTTGCTGTTATCCTTTTTAAATTTTGCCATTGTAGACAGTGTTATTTTAATTTACTTTTCCCTAGTGAATAATGATATTAAATACCTTTTCAGACTTTTTTTTTGCCATTCATATACCTGTAACAGGAGCTCTGCCTCCTCCTAAGTGTCTGTTCAATTTTTTGTCTGTATACTACTAGGTTATTTATCTTATAATTACTTATTTGTAGAAATCAATATATATTTTAGACACATGTGCTTGGTTCTGCATGTATATTGATAATATTTTGTCTGAAGCTCTGACTTTACTTTTCTTAATGGTGTCTTATAAACAGAAGTTTTTTATTTTGATGAAATCACAGTTCGCCTCTTTATTTCAGCTATGTTTTACAGTTTTTAATATAGAAATCTTAAACACGTTTTGTTAAATTTATTTTGATGCTACAGTAAATATTTCTTAATTTTATTTTCTAATTGTTTTATGTCAGTATACAGAAATACAATTTTTTATATTAACTTTGTATTCTGTGACCTTGCTGAATCCACTAACTATTTTTCTTTTATTAATTGTGTAGTTTTTTCTTAGGACTTTAAAAATACTTATGTTGTCAGTAAATAAAGAGTATTTTATTTCTTCTTTTTAAATCTTTATGCCTTCTATTTCTCCTGACTTATTTTCCTGGTGAAGACCTCCAATTCAATGTTGAATAGACATGGTGAGCATAGATAACCTTACTTTATTCTTTATCTGAGAGGGAATCCACTCAGTATTTTACTTTCCAATATAATGTTAACTGTAAATTTTGTATAGATTTCCTTTATGATACTGATACTATTTTTCTGGTACTCTGACGTTTTTCTTCCAGCATTTCTTATCATATAGATTGTGTTGCTTTGAAATATTTGTACTTCCATTCATTTAAAATACATCCTTATCTACTTTAGTCATGTTTTCCTACAAAAGTATGGATTTTTATCTTTTTGAAGTATTATTGCTTTGTCATCTGATTTCCAATGTTTCAAATGAGAAATGAGCCATCAGTTATATCATTGATTTACTACTCCATGTAATGTGTCTTTTTTCCTTTGGCTGCATTTAAGATTTTTCTTTGTGATTTTCAACTGCTTAAAGATGATGTAACTAGCTGTACATTTCATAGTATAGTTCTCCTTAGGCTTCACTAAGCTTTTTAGAAAAGGGGTCTCCAACCCCCAGGCCCCAGACTGGTACTGGTTGGTGGCCTGTAGGAACCGGGCCGCACAGCAGAAGGAGGTAAGCAGTGGGTGAGGGAGCATTATGGCCTGAGCCCTGCCTCCTGTCAAACCAGCAGAGCCATTAGGTTGTCATAGGAGTGAGAACCCTATTTTCAACTGTGCATGCAAGGGATCTTCATTGCATGTTCCTTATGAGAATCTAATGGCTGATGGTCTGAGATGGAACAACAGTTTCATAGCGAAACCATCCCCCACCCTGCATCCATGGAAAAACTGTCTTCCTCAAAACCAATCCCTGGTGCCACAAAGGTTAGGGGCTGCTGTTTTAGATCATTAGGTTGATGTTGATGTTTTTCACCAAATTTTCAGTTATTTTTTTCTACTTATTTATTTTCTCTTCTCTCCTTCTAGAACTTCTTAAAAGTTATTTTAATACACTGAACAGAATCTCATTGGTCACTGGAGCTATGTTTCTCTCCAAAAAAAATTTTGATTCTCTTTTCTTCGGTTTAAATTTTTTCTATTGATTTGTTTTCAAGTATAATGGCCCAGAGTCCATTATTGTGTTACTTTGCTAAGGCTGCCACAACAAAATGCCACAGACTGGTTAGCTTAAACCACAAAAATGTATTTCCTCATAGTACTAAAGACCACAAGACCAAACTCAAGGTGTCACAGGTCTGGTGGTGGTGTTTGTTGGTTTGTTTGTTTGTTTGTAGTCCTTTTCTTGGCATGCAGATGGTCACCCTCTTGCTGCCTCTTCACATGGCTGTCTCTCTGTGCATACACACCCCCTGGGGCCTTTCTGTGGGTCCAAATGTCCTCTTTTTATAAAGACATTAGCTCAGTTGAATTCCGTTTCACCTTAAAGGCTTTATGTTAACTTAATCTCATTTTAAATGGCCTTATCTCCAAATATAGTCACATTCTGAAGTACTGGGAGTTACAGCATCAACATATGAATTTGGAGAGAACAAAGTTCAGCCCATAACAGAGAGAGAGAGACAGAGAGAGAGAGAGAGAGAGATTTTTCCATCCTTAAACATATTTATGCATTTCCAAATCCTTGTCTGCTAATTCAAATATCTGTATCATCTTGCAGTCGATTTCTATTAACTGCTATTGATCGTGACTTTACAACACTTTTTAAAAAAATTTAGTTGGACATTATGAATGATATGTTGCAGAGAGTTTGCATGTTTTCATTTTCTAGTCTGTTGAGGTTTGTTCTGGAAGACAGCTAAATGTCTGGTGAATCCTCTTAGTCCCGTCAAAATTCATTTTGTGATTTCTTAGAGTGGATCTATTTCAGTTTGTTCTTAGTTCTAAGGCATGGTCCTATCTTAGGTATCTTTACTCCTAAGATGTGGCCTTTCTGGGGCCCTAACCGAATGTTCAAGAAGTCAGCAAGTTCTCTCCACCCTGATTGGACAAGAATGTCCATGTTTACATGACTTGGCTTCTGGTGTGCCTGTTCAAGTCACCTCTGTAGCAGCTGCTCTCTGCTAGGCCCTGCAGAGTCTCAGCCTACACATACAGAATGCACCACTCCCCCAGGTTTACAAGGAAAGCTCAGTGCCTCCACATAGCACCTTTATTTATAGTGTCTTTCCTAGAAAATTCGAACTGCCTCAGGAACCCCAGACTGCAATCACTGCCTCCTCAATTCACTGGCTGCTGCTCTCAGCTGAGGTTTCACCTTCTTGTATTACGCCGGCCCCTCAAAAAAAAAAAAAGGCCCCGACACAAAAAACCTGGGCAAATTGGGGTCTTCTTTTGTGTGTACACATTCTGTTGAAGATTATAATCTTCCACTGTCTGCTGTCTGATACCTAGAAAAGTTGCCTTATTTTTTTTTTTTACAATTTCATTGGAATTATTTGTTTTGTTGTGTTATGCTTCTTAGCTTTGAAGGTATAAGTCTAAAATTAATCTGCCACAGCCAAAAGAGCAAATCACATTTATATATTTCTTAAATATTTCAGCTAAAATTACATATATCAACTGTAAAATATTATTTCAATTCACCCATTTAATTGCTTCATCTTTGCTGTGAGACTGAAAAGAATCTGATTGCTTGTTTACACCAGATGTAGCCTCCTAAGAATAAACATCACTAAATTTCCCTATAATTGAAACAGATTCTTATGAAAACTTTACAGCAAAAAAAGTAAATAAAATAAAGCATTAAGATTTTTTCTAGTTTGCTTAATTTTTTTACAAGAGTAATTTGCACAGCTATATTACACCATGCAAAACACGTTTTTCTCTAATATCATAAGTTAGGATATATATATTTATAAACTTACTGATAAGTAATTAGCTTTTAAAGCAGCCTGGCTATTTCATTAAATTGTTTCATAGAGGCATACAATTTTTTAAAGTTTCCTTTAAATATTTAAGCATTTTATAAACTAGATAATTAAGACATTTCTGAAGTCAATAAAAACTACTTTAAGATTAAGAATACATCTTCATAATGACATTTGGGATCTCAGTTTTCAAATACTTGCATACCATCTTAACCATCTGATCATACTTACTGTAGTTTTTTTTTCTCCAATTCATAGTTACATTGTTTTCTGCTGTAATGTAACACATTGAGGCTGTGTGTGTTTCATATAGATTAAGCTGCCTTTATCGTTAAAGAACTAAACGGTTTTTCTACAAGCACATTCATTTAGGAATAGAGAAAAAGCAACTATAGATCTATTATTATTCCAATTTTATGGTGGAGTAATCTGAGATTAAGGGAAAAAATAATCTGAAATAGGAGAAACTTTCTGGTATACTATCATATCAAATGCAATCTTTGACACAAAGTATTAATAAATTTGTGCTGAATAAGTTAATAAGGCTTTTTAATAGTGCCTGAGCCAAGATTTAAATGCAGGTTTGCCTGACTTCAAAATTCATACTTTTATTATCCTGCCTTGAACAAAAAAAGATGATTTATTTAAATAATTTTAAAATATAAATTATGACATTCTTGTTTTTTCAAAGAGAAATTGTCCTTAAATTTTACTAGGTATCAGTCATGATTTTTCATGAAAAGTTGAACTTAGCTCCATTCACATCTCTATGAACATATACACTAAAGGTGAATGATCTAGGGAGAAGCTTGAATATGAATCTGTATTTATAATACAGGAAGGGTTGTTTTCAGTTTAATAAACTTTCCACCCACCCTTTCAACAAAGTATGATATTATTTATCCTAACACAGCATGAGCCTAAGAGTTGATTGTTCTGTCTTCTAGATTAAGCCACCTCCCCCACTAAGATTTTATATTCAGAAGAGCAAAAGCAAGTAAAGTTTGAAGCTGGTCCACTGATGATTTATCCGTTCTTTTAACTGTGCTGCTGTCATCATGCCTCATTAATCTAATTTTTATTTGGATAATCAAATAAAAACATTGGCAGATTCTCTTTCCTAACACATCAATCTAAAGATAGCAAGCTTTTTAAATTAAAACCAAAAACTATCAATATAGGGAAGATATAGTATCATAAAGCTATACAATTTTATAGCTACAACAGATTACACATATTTGTGAACTCATTTTTAATGTTATATATTTAACTTAGAAGTGATTTCCTTTCTTATAATGGATTTTTTTTCTCGAGAGTGATTTTATGAGTTCTACAAATTAACAGATTACTTTCTTTTCCAAACTTGAGATGCCAAAATAGTTTACAGCTGATTGTTAAAACTCAATGTGAATTCAATAATAGGAATACCAATGCTTTTTATTAAAATTTTTATAAATTACATTATCTTCTGAAAATTTTTTTCTTGACCTTTAAAATATGGTAAATACACAGTTTAACTCTTGCCATAAGTAGTTTTGAAACTCTAAGAATACTTATAATTTCATATAAATGAAATATACAAGAAATAAAACTTATCTAGAAAAAAAGTAATAATGTTGTTTAGAACCAACCAAAATGTTTTCCAAAAGACCTAAATGTTTAGCTAAAAATGCATATTTTGAAATATTGACTTTGACATGTTTAATTCATTTTAAGTTCATTTCAAAAACAAAAAGACAACTTGTTTATATCATATAGCTTTAGTTTAATTCACCATGTACGTGACTATCAATTATATTTATTATTGTCTATACACATGAAAAACCATAAACAAATGCTGTTCTTTAAGTTATTTGAAACATACTAAAATTTGAAGTCCCCTAAAGGACATTCAGCAAATTTTATGGCTAATATCTTAACATGGCACATGTGCATAATAAGAAACAGAGCTGTCATACTTACTTCAATGGACATTTATAATGAGATTTATATTTTTTGCCAAGAAATTTCAGTTTCATAACTAATCAGTTGTGCTGAGACAATGAAAAATAAACATGGAACTTTATTCTGAATTATTCTGAGATATGATTTTACCATACAAATTACTTGACATCTGAAGGAACTAAATCACTCTGCAGCATATTCACCTGGAACCTACAATGGGTCTATGGAGCAACTCTTGAAAAAAAACATGATCTGGATGCTTTGATGTAGTGACATAACCAGAAGGTGACGGGATTTCCGTGGATTGTGTGAATATGTAACACTTCCCTTACTGTTAAGGTGAGTGTCTCCTACTACCTTAAGATGTTTCTTATTTACCATGCAGATCTCTGGGTGATAGCAACATTGTACTGACACTTTAAAATTACTTTAATATCCAATATATGGACCTTGATTAAAATATGAAGTTGAACCACCATAAAAGAAGCCTTTGAAGGAAACACAGTGGATTGAGAATTGGTTCCTCTTATACAGGGAGAGAGGTTATGATGCTTCTCCGCTTCTATGATTTGGAGGTTACACCCTGAACCCCCTGGACTCAAGTGTATCAAATTCCTTCATGTCAGTCTTCTTGCAAAAACATATATTGGTCAATTAGGCAGGTATTCTTAACTCCTTATTCCCATACTTTTATAGAAGAAGGTATTTGGGAACAAGAACACCAAATCCAATTTCTTCTCCATCCTGATCCTACTCCTACTCCCGCTCCTCTTTCTAAGGCACAGAAAACCTTGGAGGCAGCAATGCTCCAAGGAACTATGCTCCAAGGAACTATGTAGAGACTTGGAACTATGTAGAGAGAGTTTGGAACTATGTAGAGACTTGGAATTTAGCTGGAAGAGCAAGTGCTATTTTCTAATGAGTCCCTCATGGTGAAAAATTTATTTTCTTGGGCCCCACACAGTCTTTGAATGGCCCACTAGACTAAACTCCCATAAATATAAATTGTTCATTCTTTAGTCACTAATAATAATGAAGAGTTTTTACAAGAATGTACATGAAAATACCAGTAATTCAGTGAATGTTCAACTTGGAGAGCAAAGCATAAGTGGAGCCAAGACATTGTCTTGAAATGTACAACTCAAATACTACATGCAGATAGAAAATAAAATAGAAAGGGAAATATAAATATTGATTTGATAATTTTCATTTGGTTAATATTTTATTTGGTGTTATTGAAGACACATGGTAGTTGTTCAGGATGGTTCTTACTTACATTATTAGACAGAAATGCCACCCAAAGTAGTTTAGAAAAGATGGCAACCTGAAGTGCTCATGGTAGAGTTACTTAATACCCACATTTGAAAAACTATAATAGTCTCTCATTTTCTCAACTTCTCTAGTAGACCATTTCTCTTGTCATGTACTTCTTCTTCAATTAAACTTGCACTCATATTCACACACAAATTAGTATCCTCTTTCATGTGCAACAGACCCAGTTTCTTATTTATCCAGACACTAATTTATATGCTCAAATCTCCCTGAATGTCTGCTCTTTCATTTTGATGTATTTCTTGAATGGAATGGGTTCTAACATCATGTCTCTTAAATTTGAATATCTTCATTACTGGTAGGTGCAAACATCTGATATTTTTATTGTTTTATCCACCAAAGTAATACCCAAGTTTTATATATTCAAATATATAATATTTAATAATTTTTTATTCTTTTTATTTTTATGTATATGCCTCAGCTGATATTTTATAATCGTATGTAGGTAGATTATATTTTTCAATGGTTTTCATTTCAGGGAAGCAAATATTTATAATTAAAAAGTAGCTTCAATATGAAATTATTGCTCTAAAATTTCAAAAAAAAAAGGAAAATAACCAGCAAGGGTAACCAGCAAGGGGCGCAGACCAGTCCCAAACATTGTATACCCTCTATTCCATTATCTCATAGACTAGGCACTGCAGTTCCTATTTTATCGATGTAAAATATAATATTCCAAGAGATTTGTTTGCCCAAGTTAGCACAGCTTAGAAAGTGGTGGAACTGAAATTCAAAGTCATTGCATTCCATAATACATTAAAGCCCCTGTGGTCATCTTTGCCAGACCCAGGATAAATATCCATGACTTCTCATCTTGTCCTGTCATTCTCAACCAGGGCAGTCCCAGCACTTCATTTTATGCTGTTTGTAACGTGTCCTTTTCCTATGCTGAGACAAAACTTATATGTAATGTGTCCTACTTACCCTCACTGTCTTGAAGACAGCAATACAAAATTAATCTTACAAAGTAATATAGGCATACAACAGAAGTGATCATAGTTTTACACCACCAGGAATGCAACGGCCTTAAAAGTAGACTGATAGAATTGCATTACCGTTAGTCATATTGTTTATCAAAACTGAAAATGATGCTTATTAAATTCCTGGGCCAAAAAAAAAGTGCTATTATTCATTGACTTCAATGACAAATATATTAATGGAAAAAAATTAATGTATATAAAAATGCAATAATTTTTTTTACTTTTATGTTAAGTGAGTTTAGTATCTAGGTTTTGATTTTTTCATCTACAGGAATGTCCAAAAGGTGGTCAGAAATTTTATAAAATGTAGTCAATTCTCCACTGTGTAGAATATCCATTACTGTAGAGTAACTTAGCCATCAAAATATCAGTGATGTATCTCAATATTGTAAAAATAAAAATTGCACTCTAAAATTTTTAAAAGGACTACTAGGGAAAATAGTATCACTTCTACTCCTATGGCTTTTTCATATAGATCACCAATATTGTTAAGGATGCTTTTAACTCTACTTCAATTAATTTTCCTTAAAAGGATAATTAATTGGATTTTAATTTGTACAGTTAATCTTTTAAGCCATTATTTTAAAAACAACTTTTTAAAAACTTCTATTTACTTTCCTAGTCAAAACTGGTGGTGTAGCCTAAGTTACATTTAGACTTCCCTGTGTGAGGTCAAAAGTTTCTACTTTCAACCAGAATGCTTCTTTGTGTATATTTCTATAACACTGCCTGTAAAATATTCTGTTTGTTGTTCTGTTTCCTGGAAGACCACCCTAATGTACGAATAAATATCCTGCAAAAATTCAGCTGACTCCTGGTTTCTGGTTGACCAACAGCTGTCACTTTGGTATAATCATTCAAAAGCCAAAAGAATGCAAATTTGTAAACAAAGAAAACACTGTTTCCCAGTCACTACACTTGATTCCCTATCTTTTCCATTTAGTAATAACACACAAAATTTAGATGAGTGATATACTACTTATAATTCAATATATTCATATTATTCATATATTCAAAATATACATACATTTATACACATACATGTAAGTCTAGCTACGATATGATAAATGGTATCACAATGTAAAGAAAGTTCTTGTTTATCTCATTTGCTGCTGTAACCTCAGGGTTGCAAACATTGCCTAGCAAGTAGTTAGAGGTTAATAAATATTTATTGATGACTGAGGAGTTGGGAGTTTACACTGTGGTCCGTGGATGATCATAGTTGGTTTTGTTGCAGAAAGATAACATCATCTCCTGGTTTTCAACTTCAGTCTCTATGTGATCTTTAGTCTCTGTCAGCCCTAAAATGCTATGATTCTAAATATGAGCCAGGTATCAGGTGGGACAAAGGATGCAGCAGGAATCATTTTTCCCTTATCTCCAGTCATAAAATCAAAGACTGCAGGATTAGACCAGCTCTTACAATTCATTTAGTCCAAATATGATCCTCTCTAAATCTTACCTAAGAAATTAGACTGTCACTGGTTGAACATATTCAGTAACAGAGAATAAACACACTTCATCTCTGAACCACTGTGACTGTTATTAAAAATGGGATTACCATTAATTTAGCTCTATTTTAGATTATGTCTAATCACACTTCTATGCAAAAGCAATTCAAATATTTGAAGATAACAATTAGCCTCATTGCATTTTTTTCTTCTTGAAGCTAAATGGTCCATCATTTATTCTTTCAATCAATATTTGTTGTGACCCTTCTGTGTTTCAGGCACACTGCTGTGGTCTGGGGCTATAGGAGTGAAGAAAAGAGGCAAAGTCCCTATCCTTATAGAGTTCATATTCTACCGGAGAAAACTGTAAAAGCAAGAACTAAGAATTGTTGAATATATAAATAATATCAGGTGCTGATAAAGGCCTTCTTATGTATGTGCTTACCTACACATGAACATACATATATGCAGACATGTGCACACATATACCAGGATAAGTGAATAGAGAGTAATATGAATGCTATTTTACATAAGATGATTGAGGAAGAAATCTCTGAAAAACTGGCAATTTACTAACATGAGAGTAAGCAACACACATAGATTGGAGAGGAATATTTAGGCAGTGTGAATGGCAGGTGCAAAGGCCCTGTGGAAGGACACTGTCTTATTTAAGGAAGAGCAAAAGGAGCAAACTAAAGCAGAGTGAGCTGCAGGAAGAGTTAGGAAAAATGTAAAAGGGCTAGCCAAAATAGATATTATTTAGGGATATGTAGAACAGAGTGAGGAGTTTGAATTTTATTATATGTAAGATGAAAAGCTTTTAAAAGATTTCCTTCAAGCATTCCTAATATATGATTTAGAACACCCTCACACCCTGCATTCACCTCCTATGAACATGTTAAACTTTCTCTATATATTTATTAAATTATGGAGACCAGAAGTGAATGAAAATCATCCTAGATTTCTCTGATCAACATGTAGATGAGGACTATTTCTATCCTACCCTTGATAATCTATTCTACTAATAAAACCTAAACTTACAGTACATTTTCTGGTGGACCTATCAATTTGTTTCCTCTGAAACTTGCGCTTAAACAGCATTTTGAAGTCCTTTGCATACATAGTATTTGTCAAGGTCTGTCAGGGCCATACTTTTTTAGTTTTTGACCAAGAACAGCACTTCATGTTTATCTCTAATACATCACCTTTCCTTGAAAAATCTGGATTCAAATCTCAGGTGTCATCTACAAGTTGCACAACCTTTACCAAGTTACTTGACTTTTAGCTTTTATTCATCTGTAAAATAGGGATTAATCATAGTATTTATATTGTAATTTTGTTGTTGAGGATTATATGAGCTAATACATATAAATCGCTTAGACATGCCTGGCAAATGTCAAGTAGAACATAAATATTTACCTGATAGAAAAGTTTATGTGTGTATTTATAGATAGGTAGTTAGGTAAGTAGGTAGATAGATAGATAGATAGATAGATAGATAGATAGATAGATAGATAGAGATAGATTAGAGGTAGATAGATAAATCCCTACCTAGGATATATTTAATATCCTTAATCAGGGATGCTGGGCCCCAGTGATATATACATACCTTATATATTCACACCACTGCTCAAGTTATTACTTTATCCCACAAAGTTCCTCTGTCACAAATTTTATCCAGTGTAAGCCTTATTTTGTGCACATTTTCTACCTTCTGCCTCCTCACAGTAATCCTTTCCTCTTCTGGCAAAGCATTCACAGTAATGCTTATTTGATAAAGGCACTGCCATTCATCATAAGCCATGTCTGTCTTTTATTAGAAATTCTTTCATCAAATATTTATTTAGCATCAACTAAATGTGTATCTGCAGGCTGTTTAGCATAGTGATTAAGAAAGTAGGTTCCAGTCCCATCTTCTTAAGTCATTAGTTGTGTAAATGTGGGCCTCTCCAAACCTCAATTTCCTCATTGCAAACAGGAGATAATAAACAGTTTACCTTACAAGATGTAGAATGCTTTAAATGATGAAATGTTTGTATACCATCTAGCATTTTCTGCACTGCATAGCAGCTGAATGGTAAAAGATAGCTACTGCCAAAGTTACTGTTTTGATCTAACAGACTGAATTTCTTAAAAGCAGTTTTGTGTATCCTTCTTTATATTCCTTAGAGCAAAGTGCATAGTGGCACAAAATATTAATGTTGTGGGTTTTTTGTTTTTGTTTTGTTTTGCTTTTTTTTTTACTTTAATAGAATAAGGAAAAGAACAGCTATTTATAATTTTTTTTCTCTTAATTTTCTTCTCCCCATTCTAAGCAGCTAGACAGGTCTCTGTGCTATTTTTTCTTTCAGTGGATGATTGCGCTTTAAAACAGAAAACAGAGCTTACTTGTACACAACTTCCCTTCCTGGCTTCTTTCAGTCCTATGACAATGTCATGGAGTGAGGAATATGCTATGTATGTCACAGGAGAAGGGAGAGAAGCTAATGCTTTTAAGGGAGATAGGCAGGAGCAGTAGACAAAGCAAGACTAGAGCGGTTGTCCAGAGCCAGTTCTCCCATGGAGGCAGGTGGTAGTACCTCTGGAAGAAGTGTGGAAAGCTGGCTTCCACCCCAGGGAATATTACTAGAACATTTCTGGAGAGAGGAATAGGCAGTAGAACCACTGAACTGCAAAGGAATCTGTGGACTTGGAAAATAAAGTGAACTTCTGTTTTTCTTAACAAAACTTTATAGCATGATTTAGGCCACGTGCAAGTATAACTTCGGTAAAAATAAAAATCAACTTAAGAGGATTAAGTATTACAAAAGTACTTTTAAATTTTAAACACTTGTCATGGCCACAGTGTTAATACTCTGATTAGATGTCATAGAAAGCACCTGATAATAAAAAAAATCTACATTCCCTCTAGTAAATCACAGAAAAGATTCCTTAATAGGTATGAAAAGCATCCTTTTAAGTATGGGCCATGTCAGATGTTGGGAAGTTTATTTTATTGCGAAGGTATCTTCAGTGAATGACTCTGCAAGAAAGTTGAAGATCCTTCTCATTTTTCAGTAAATTTAGAAGGAAATCGTATTAGCCCAAATTTTCATGCCTCCTATTCTATCCCCCCAAAATATTGTTTTTATATGCCAAGCACTTATTAGTAAAATGAATTTATTTCTGTTAGTATATCTATCTACTCTCATGATATTAAAATCTATCCAATTCAGGAAGCATGCTATATACAATTTGTTCTATTATAGCAATATATAAAATATTAAAATATTTAGTAGGGCTTTATAATGTACATTAAAATTTGGTAGGAAAATTACTAAACTTGCTGTTCCACTAGTTCTTAGCTGATTTTTATTTTAAGATGAGTTTTTTTGTATATTTTTGTGACGATCCAAGAAAGATTCAGTTAAGACTTTCAGATTGATAGTAAATTTATATGCAAATAGAAAGACAATATTTCGTCTCTCTTTTCTCATTCAGAAAATTGTGTCACAACTTATTTATACAAGTTTTTATTTATATAAAATTTAGTCATGAAAATCTTATATGTTCTTGTTAAGAATTCCAATTAAACTTTTCACACTATTATTTTGGTGTTTTTTTCTACTTCTACTGTCATTGGAATGTAATATTTTCATCATAGTCTCTGAGTGCTCTTTATATAGAAGAAATCCATTGTGTTTTTATTTTTAGTCTTATTTCTGCTCTCTTAGTCATACCAATTAATTTTAGTATGTTTTCAGTTGATTCCTAAAGAAAGCAATATTATCAACTGTATACAGTTAAAACTTGTAGCATTTCAAACTTCCAGACCTCTGTTAATTATTGATAGTGATAACCAGTACACTAGTTTGGTTTGCTGTCATTCTTCTGTTGTTTATTTTGCCTTAATTTGGAATTTCATTAGACATAATTTTATTATTAAAATATTTGTTGCTGGCCAGGCGCGGAGGCTCACGCCTGTAATTGCAGCACTTTGGGAGGCCGAGGTGGGTGGATCACGAGGTCAGGAGATCGAGACCATCCTGGCTAACGCGGTGAAGCCCCGTCTCTACTAAAAATACAAAAATTAGCTGGGCATGGTGGTGCCCGCCTGTAGTCCCAGCTACTCAGGAGACTGAGGCAGGAGAATCACTTGAAACTGGGAAGCGGAGATTGCAGTGAGCCGAGATCGCACCACTGCACTCCAGCCTGGGTTACAGAGGAAGACTACATCTCAAATAAATTAAAATAAAATAAAATAAAATAAAATAAAATAAAATAAAATAAAAATAAATTTGTTGCTAATTTGTGATAGATATTATTTATCATATGAGTAAATTATCTTTCTATTCCTAGCTCTCTCTCTGTCTCTCTCCCCCTCCACCTCCCCCGCTTTCTCTCTCTCTCTCTGACTCTCTTTCCTTAATAGGAAACAGAATCAAGTTTTATTGCATGCCATTAATCTCCTATTAACATCATTGCTGTACCAAGGTTAGGTGTTTAGAGCAAGCCCCTCTGGGTTCAGGAAAGAAAAAGATTCACTTTCTGTAGAGGATTTAAAAACAGTAATACAACCAACTATTAGTCATTCTGCTTTTTATTATCACCATGCCTCCAGCAATTCTAAACAGTGTCAATGACAAAATACTCCTCCCAGAAAAAATTTGTGTTGAGCAAAGTTTTAAAAATTGCTGTTGTAACTGCTGTATTTTCATAATATGTATGTAAGTTTCGAATTAGCACATTTTTATTATTTATCCTTTAATAAACATTGTATTCCATGGAAGCTAATGTAGAGAACTGCTGGTTATACAGTCAAACCCGATACACACGGGGTGAGTAAGAACTGAAGTACGGTTATATTTTTTCTTTATGATCACTGTGCTATCATTGTTTATATCAAATCTACTGTTTGCTTGCAGGAATATGTAGTACCTCATGACTTACAGACACAAATACTACCCTAAGTAAGCTCAACCAATTTCAAAACCATTATATACTTCAGAATTTTTTACCAAATATAATATAGCTTTATTTTATTTTTTGTAAGGATATTTTAGCAAACATTTTCAAATGTGAGAACTCTGGAAAACCACAACAAATCCAAAGAAACAATGACAGACTGCATCATAATTTCTGAAATTGATGGAGAAAAAGGTTTCTATGAATTTCTAACAAATTTCTTTGTGTTTAAGACATTTTCTACTTTTATATATGTTGTGTGCATGAAAAAACTTTCAAAAATAAGATTTATATAAATTATGATTTTATCAAGTAGGAGTGAAGACAGATTAGCAGATCTGGACATCCTGATACCAAACACAAATATATAAAGATCATTTTGATAAAGTCATTGACAAATTTGCAGAAACCTTGGAAATGAAAACTATTTCTTATATAATTGACCAAGATGTTGATATTGATCAATATTTTTTCATTTCAAAAAAATTAATGCAATTTAAGAGGGTTAATCTAATGTCTCTTTTTTATACTGTATTTTTTTCTTCTTTTATTGGCATTCATACACATATATGTATATGTGTGTATATATGCATATATATTTATCATTCAATAAAGATAATTTTCACTGTATTTTCTTTTTAGCCTTATTTTACTAGACTCATTTCACAATTATTGTTGAAGATAATTTTGTCACATAGAGGAGCAAGGTGTTGAAATGATTGGCTCTAAATATCAAATATTTTAGGTATGCCATAAATTCAGATTAGTTTCCTAATTTTACCTCATATGCTTCATTGAATTGATAGATTCCCTAAAATTAAATCATCCTTTCATTTCTAGAATTAAAATCAATTGATAAAGACAAACGACTCTTTTAAAAGTACTCAATTTCAATTTACAAGTATTTTAATTAAGATTTTTCCACAGTATTTTTGATTTTGATTTGCAAATAATTTTAAGTAAGATTTCTATGCAAAAGACTCTCTTTTTTATATTTTTGTATACATGTTATGCTAATTTATTAAAAAATACTATGCAGTTTTTCATATTTTTAAAATAGTCTGGACCAATTTATGTAGCATTTGATGTGTTTCTTTTTTTCTCTCCTCCCTAAAATGACAAATTTCCTCTTCTCCTTTAGAAAACAGAAAAAAACTTTTGATCATATTTTCAGCAACTACCAATATTGTTTACCTATTTATGTTTCTCATTCCTGGGACATCTTGATAAGATTTTTAATGAGGTGGGTGGGGCATGCTGGCTCATACCTGTAATTTCAACACTTCCTTTTTTAATTTTATTTATTTGTTTTTATTTTTATTCAATTAGTTATTTTTATTTATTTATTTTGGGGGAGAGTGTGGAAGGTCGAGGTGGAAGCATCACTTGAGCCCAGATGGTCAAAGCTGCAGTGAGTTAGGATGGTGCCACTGCATTCCAGCCTAGGTGACAGAGCAAGATCCTCTCTCAAAAGAAAAAAAAAGGGGGGGATTTTTAATATATTAGATATTAGCATAGAGTTAATGTAGTAATCATTAAAGTGCTAGTGAATATTTATACTATGTTATTTCTCTTTTTATTTGTTTGGGATTTTTCTATTTTTATTAAGTTTACCAGAAGTTTGTTGATTACTTGGTCTTGCAAATTAACAACCCTTAGATGAATTAATCCTATTGTTTTTGTTTTCTAACTCAGCACATTTTGCTTTCACTCCTGCATGTAGTCCTTTTAGGATTTCATGGAGTATGTTTAATCGGATGCTTAATTTATTAATATACATTTATTCTGATATTTTTCTTTTGGTACCAAACTTCCAAACACATTAATTTATCATACAGTTCTTTGGCTGCTACTTTTCTGTTTTGATAAATTTTTAAGTATTTTTTAAATGTTATTCCTTAAACATGTAATTTCCTCTCTTAATATAGCTATTTATTTTAAATAGCTCTTTTATATATTTTATGAATACTTGATTGTAAATACGGCATAATCTGCCTCTGTAATTTGCTTTTACCAATGAAATCTACCATTAGCTCTATGGCTTTTGACAAATGCAGAATCAGTGATCACCACAGTCAAGATACAGAATAGTTCCATTACCTGTTCATGGCTCTTTTGTAGTCAGTCTTTCACCCCACCTTTAATCCCTGGAAAATACTAATCTGTTCTTACATCTACAATTTTGCTTATTCTAGAATTTCATACAAATGAAATTAGACAATATATAGCCCTTTGGGTCTGGTATTTTTCACTTAGCTAGATGTATTTTAGGTTTATATTTTAGCATTATCAATTGTTCTCCCCTTTTAATGTTGCCAAGAAGTCTAATTCAATGGATGTGTCACTGTTTATTCAGTCACTGAAGGATGTTTAAGTTGTTTCCAGTTTTGGAGAATTGTGAATACAATCACTGTAAACATTCATGTACAGGCTTTTGTGTGAACCCAAGGTTCCATTTCTCTAGGTAAATACCTGGAACTGAGATTTGTGTCATAATGGCAAGCATAAGTTTAATGTTATCAAAAAATTGTAAGATATTTTCTACGTGGTTGTATTATTTTGCATACCTACCAGCAATTTATACGCGTTTTAGTTGGTCTGCATCATTGACGCACTTGGTTTTCTGAGTTCAGGGTTTTTTATTTCTTTTTCTATTTTAGCCATTTTTATGATGTGTAGTGGTATCTCATTTTAGTTTTAATTAGCAATTCTCTAATAATTGATAGTGTTGAACATTTTCTTACATGTTTATTAATTATCTATACTTTTTATATTTTTACACTTATATACCACCCGATTAGTGATTGATTTAACTGTTCCATGGAATCTCAAAAATCATGATTTCATACATATCAATATATTTCAAAGCACAATCTTCATTATGTACCATTTAATTTAATATTATTAATTGTATTATTTAAGTACAAAATTATTTTACATTTGTATGTGTGTGTGTAGGCTATTATGCAGTATTAATTTTATGGAAAGATTTCACACTACAGTTTTGCTTCTACCAATTTTTACTTACATTTCTAATCATCTTTACCTTAAACATTTTAATTTATTACTTTCCATATACAGAGTTGACACTGACGAAGCTTTGTAAAGTTTTATGTGGTTCATGATCATAGTGACTTGTTCAATGTCATTCAATTTTTTGAATCCTAGACTTACTAATATAAAATTTTGAACCCTGTTTTCTTCTCCTCATGCAGTCCTGATATACCTTATTATTTGATTTAGAGTTTATCGATCACTCAACTGCTTCTTCAGTGGCATTATTTTTGCAGCTAACACAATATGTTACTTGAATTTACATTAGTAATTGTTGCTTAAATGACATTTTAAAAACTATGCTATGATACAGTATTGAGACTCAAAAAGTTATTATGTATGATTATAAAATGTTTAAAGCTAAGAAAGGTTGATAAGATGATAAATATGTATAACGAAAACCTTACATTTAGAGACCAGGTTTAGCCAAAACAAAAATGCAGCCATACTTTCGCACTCTTTCATATCCCTTAGAAGTAACTATCAATCTAGAAGATACTAAAGAGATCAAGGTGCTAAAAGTGGGTTATGAATATCCTATGTCATTGTGATCATTTAAATAATTGCCGATGGCAAAAAGTTCCAAAACATCTTGAGATTCCGTGAAAAGACATGCTTTGACTCAAAAATCAAACTTGATACTAAACTATAAAGTATATAATTTGTGGGTAAATGCATGCAATTACTACTCAATTGAAAAATAATGTATACATTTATTTAGTAATCCTTCTCTGCAATCCCAAAATGACAGCTTTATTTATTTATTTTTGGTTTTTTTGAGACAGAGTTTCACTTTTCTTGTCCAGGCTGGAGTACAATGGTGAGATCTCGGCTCACTGCAACCTCCACCTCCCAGGCTCAAGCGATTCTCCTGCCTCAGCCTCTCAAGAGCTGGGATTACAGGCATGCGCCACCAGGCCTGGCTAATTTTTGTATTTTCAGTAGAGACGGGGTTTCACCATGCTGGCCAGGCTGATTTTGAACCCCTGACCTCAGGTGATCCACCCACCTCGGCCTCCCAAAGTGCTGGGATGACAGGCATGCACCACCACACTTGGCCAACACCTTTAAACAGTGTTATAAATGAGGTATTACATCTCTGCCATCCAAATTATTCTTCGCTCATATATACTTGAGCGTTTTATAATTAAGTTATAGAAGGTTATTTGAACATCAAGTTATTTAGACCAAATCTATTTGCTCACCTCATTTAATTCTAAAACTCTAACTCCTTGAATATTATAAACACCTCATTCTTCTCAATTTTTTTTCAGCAATTACCTATAGGATGACTTTGAGCAATTATTTTCAAAATAGAATGTTGACAGTATGTTTTTAAAATTCTTAAATATCTGGAAATGTCTTCACATGACTGCTATTTAAAAATAATGAGTTTGCTGAAAAGAGATCAAAGCAAACAACAGAAAAAAAAGTAAATAATTATTAACACCTAGTCACAGGAGGAATTTCTAAGCATAAGCTGCAAACTTAAAACTCCCCAAAGAGAAAATATAAAAGATTAATAAATCTCAGAAGAAACACAAATAAAAGAGTATATTTTAGATTATCAAGAATGTAAATACATAATATTAATTCAGGTTTCATTCTGGTAAAATAATACTAACGTTTACACTCATACAAACAGAAATTGAAACAAATTTACTGAAAAGCAATTTAGTGTATTTTTCAGGAGGCTTAAACGTGTATTTATTGCAGCACTATTTACAATGGCAAAAACTTGGGTCCAACCCAAATGCCCATCATTGATAGACTGGATAAAGAAAATGTGGCACATATACACCATGGAATACTATGCAGCCATAAAAAAGAATGAGTTCACATCCTTTGCAGGGACATGGATGAAGCTGGAAACTAACACAGGAATAGAAAACCAAGCACTGCATGTTTTCACTCATAAGTGGGAATTGAACAATGAGAACATATGGACACAAGGAGGGGAACATCACACACTGGGGCCTGTCGGCGGGTAGGGGGCAAAGGGAGGGAGAGCATTAGGATAAATGCATGCAGGGCTTAAAACCTAGATGATAAGTTGATAGGTGCAGCAAACCACCATGGCACATGTATATCTAGGTAACAAACCTGCACGTTCTGCACATGACGTGTATCCCACAACTTAAAGTAAAATTTTAAAAAAAAAGTTTAAAAAGGTATAGGATAGCAAGTGATTTAGCAGTGATATTGAAACACTGGTTAGTTTCAATTATCAGTGTTCCTGGGTTCATTTTCCTCAGGAACTCCTCAATGTAATTCTGTGTAAATGCATTAAAAAAGGTCACACCTTTTGCTCTAATAATTCGTTTTTCTAAGAACAGACTCTAAAAAACTGGTCAGGAATGTTTAAGAATATATGAGTAAAAATAGCTATTGCAACACAGCACACAATAGTAAAAACTAAAAAAATTGCATGCCCAATAATAAAATACTGTTTATGCAAATATGACAATGAATTGTCTAGCTGATATTATTCAGTCATCAAAAATATATTCATAAGGAGAAAATGAACAAATGAGAAAACTCAAAAACTTAAAAATCAAGAATTAAGTAAGGGTACAACCTTACATAAACAGTTCAACTATACAAAAAGGTATATTTTTAAAGTATAAGAGGAAATGTACAAAAACATCAACAATAATTGGCTCTAGATAATGGAATTGTAACTTTTTTCCTGCTCCTTTTTAATTTGACATAAAAATGACTACAATGTCAACAAATTAAAGTATCATAACCTTCTGTTTGCTGTATTTCCAGAATGGCTTTTATAAACAGTGCTTCTCCATAAAGGAAAGTTTCTCCCAAATACCAACGATCAATCATGTTAAACACTGTAACTTATATCCTCCTTGCAGAGATTCATAATGCTCATTAGCATAATAAACACACTGAGGAATCCTGTCCTGAAAACATAAGAACCTATTGAATTAGTTTCTTTGCATAGTTCAAATTTATTTGGCCACAAAATTTCAGACAACACCTCTGAAAAGGACAGAGAAATGTTTTGGTGGCTCATGCCTATAATCCCAGCACTTTGGGAAGCTGAGACAGGCAAATCTCACAAGCACAGGATTTGAGACCAGCCTGGGCAATATAGGGAGACTTCATCTCCAAAACAATTTTAAAAATTAGCCATGTGCAGTGGCATGGGCCTGTAGTCCCAGGTGCTTGGGAGCCTGAGGTGGGAGGACTGCTTGAGCCCAGGAGGTGAGGCTGCAGTGAGCCGAGATCACACCACTGACCTCCAGCCTGGGTAACAGAGCAAGATCCTGTCTCAAAAAATTTTTTTAAAAAGTAATGTTTTCGACGAAATTCATTTCAGGAAACCCTGACAAAGAACTCTGATTAAAAAGAGTAAATGATTGAAAGTGGCCAAGAGATTTGAATATAATTATAGTCAAGCACATGTTTTATCATATGTCAATGAAATTAGTCTAATAAAAATTAAATAAAATGTTTGACTTATTCATAAGTTCATCTGACTTCCTAAGCATGTCTCAGACTAAATAATTAGAAATCAGATATTAAGATCCTTCACACTTCTAGCATTACAATTGGGCTATTGGTAGATTGGGTACGAGTGGCTAAAGGTAAAGAGAGAGAGAGAGAGAGAAATAAAATAGAATTTTTAAGAAGCAGCAGGTGATGTCTTAAATGCTCATTTTTACTCTTAGCTACTTCTTGCCTTGCTTTTCAAAGCAGAGATTAGTTTTCAGTGTTTTAGCTAAACGTCAGTATGTTAACAACTGTACCTGCTTTTCATAATTCATTGTTTGGTTCCCTCTGTTTGGTATTGAGAGCTGAGGATAGCCGGGTCTGAACTGTCCTCATGTACTTCTGCATTTTGCTTTGAGAAATTTTGTAGCTCCAGAAATATTTTCTTTTGGAAAACAAATATATCCCAAGTCCTTACCCTTTAATTCATAAAATACATAAGGAGCAGAAATAATATATTCAGCTTTTGTGTGATACAGGGGCAATGAGTGAGCTATGGAAAGAAACTCACTTTACACATGCAAGAGATTAGGGCTGTAACTGCTACAAATCAAAGGATGTGTACTAAATATGGCATGTTATTAAATATTATCTAGAACACAGAGGAGTTTCAGTCATGACTAGCAAGATGAAGCAGAAGTTATCTGTCAGTTTCTAGCTGCAGCAAGCAGTAGGAGATTCCTAACTTGTCAGCTGTAGATGTTCCTGCAGCCCAAACTTCCACTTTAGTAGGTTTCTACTAATTTGCTGGCCAATCCCCAGTGGGGTCAGAGAAGCTGAGGCAAGGCACTCATACTTAGCAGCATGGCAGCCCTGCTTATATGGCCTTCTAGACCGGCCAGCAGGTTGGAAATCACCCAGCATACAAATACACTCACTAATACTTTATTCCAATCTCCAACCCTTCTTTTAAGGCCTATTACTATTTGCAACTTTGATATTTTACCTCTTTTCTATTTTGCCAAATGTTAATCTTGTTTATGCCAAATCTGTCTTTTAAAAGTGGGAATCAATAACACAGATCAATCTTTCCACTCCTCATTACTGACCAATTAGATTGCATGTCACAAATGTCAGTATCTTTGGTGTCTGCAAAGTGCTTCTTTTCCTCTGTTTCATGAGTATTTCCCTCCTTTGGAAGGCCAGCAACACAACTCATCTATCAAAAGCCCGTAACAGTTGAACTCCAGGGAGTAGACTCTCGGTAAACTCATTATTACAGACTTTCTTCTAAAATATTTTTATTTCATTTTATGCCATTTTATGTCCCTTACTGATGAAGTGAAAATAGTGCAAATTCAATATATAATATGTTGGAAAGTATATAGAACTTTACAAAGAATTCAACACAGCAGCCTTCTCAATAGCATTGACAAAGGCAGCACAGCATATCAGTGAATAGCTTGAGCTCTGAATCCAGTTCTTCCTATTACAGGAAGTAGGACTTCGGACAAAGAACTTCAGGGTCTCAATTTCTTCATCTATAAAATTGAGTGACTTTATGAAAAATTAAAATGTTAGCACTTGAAATGCTATTTGCATGCTCTCTTGCACATCATAAGCACTACGCTAGCTGTAGCAAACAGAATATCCACTAGAGAAGAAATCATTAAGGTCTTAACTTCTTCCACTTCTATTATTTCACTTTTATGATAGAATGCTTTGTTGATGTGAATTGATAGATGAACGCTAACAACTATGATGGTGTACCAGTACACTTATATCCATATTTTGATGCAATTTTTACTTCACGATCACAGTAAACTACCAGGAAAGAATAAGGAAGTCATAGAATATTGGTCGATTTTTCTCGACAATCAACTTAAAGTAATCATTGCCCAATCCCCAATACCGTAAGTAGATTCAAGGAAATGTATGAAAGTGGTCCTTATACCAATTCTCAGAATCCCCTTTTATTTCAATTTATAATTGTATCTCCATTGACTATTATATCCTGAAACTACATTATGTTCAATGTATACAGTAGCAAAGTAAACATTGTATACAGTCTTGTTAGCAGTAAAATATGGGTGAAAATCTTTATCCACCACAATTGAAGAAGTAAGATAGGGCCAGAGGTAAGATTTAGACAGCTCCAACAACTTAATTTTGAAAAATTGAATGCTCTTGTATCCTTATTTCCTGAATACAACACAAACAATGAATGTTTGAGACACACTTATATTTTGGAATGTACAATTAGCATCCAGTGTAAAATATAAAACCTTCTTTTCGGATATTTCCTTGAAAGTCACTGGAGCCTCCATACTAATAATTTCCCAGAGCTATACAAGCAGGCTTCTAACAGACTCTCCAAGCTTTGCTGCGACTTGGTTTTACCTTTGCTCCAGTCTTTTTGGACTAAAAGGCTTCCATAGGTTCTGTCAACTGGTAACAGGCTTTAAAAAAAAATTCTTTAAAGGGATTTTTGTTGGTGTTTTTAATTTTACTTGGTGCTAGATTTTGGGTGTGATTTATTTAAAGTATGTGACATTGAGCAAAGAAAAAAAAAAAATCCTGGCACAAGAATGAAGGATTCTGGGCCTGGACCTGGCTCCTTTGCCCTGTGATCTTGGCAGTAAAACAGGCACAGTCTTTCGCACAGTGTCTGGCCCAATAGTAGGTAATCAGCTTATATTTGTTAAATGACTGAATGAATGACCTTTCAGAACTCCAGTTTCCATAGATGTGTGTTGTGGGATCATATCTACTTCCTTGAGGGCTATATACTGTGGTAATTTAGATCAAACCACATAACGTATATAAAGATGCTTTTTAAAAATATAAGCCATTATTATTGTTGTTGTTAAAAGTTGTATACTTTTTAACTTCTTCAAAATTTTGTTACAAAGCAAAGCATAATGGTGAAGAATATAAAAACTGTCGCCAGAGCATGGCTCCAGTAATGATTCTGCCATTCACTAGCTGGGTGACTTTTATAAGTTATTTACCCTCAGAACACCCTCAATTTTTACATCAATACATTAGCAGAAATATATTTACCTATGGAATTAAGATGTGGATAAATTGAAATAACGCATAAAAATCACAGAGTCCAGTCTCTGCCATGGGAACTACATTTATTGTTGTTATTATTCCTTTAATTATCACTGCTACAACTATACTAAGACCTGAAAATTTTATATACGATAAGCAGCCACATAATGACAATGTTTAGGTCAACATGGATTGTATATATAACACTGGTCTCATAAGATTATAATGGAGCTCAAAAATTCCTATCATCTAGTGACATCATAGCCATCATAATGTAGCACAACCAATTACGTGTTTTCAGATATGTTTCAATAAACAAATACTTACCATGGTGTTACAATTTCCTACAGTTTTCAGTGCAGTAACATGCTATAGAGGTGTGTAGCTTAGGAGCAATAGGCTTTACCATCTAGCTGAGGTGTTTAGTAGGATATGCCATCTAGGTTTGTGTAAGTACACTCTATAATATTGGTACAGTGATGAAATCACCTAAAGAAACGTTTCTCAGAAGGTACACCCCCATTTTTAAAGATGATTAACCGTGAATGCATCACACATATAAAAAAAAAGCTCACTTAATTCTGATAAATAAAATTATTCCTCAATGTAAATTACTGAAGAATGATAACTTTTAATGTAAAGTGTAAAGAGAAAAACCTTAAATGGTGGTTCGAATATATCAATAAATATGTAGTTGGAATCTGTACTTATTTTAATAACTACCCATCACAATTAAAAATCTATCAGTAATTATCACTACGATTTGAGTATGTCCTCTCCTAAGCTCATGTTGAAAGTTGATTCCCAATATGGCAGCGTTTGGAATTGGAACCTTGTGAAAGGTGCTTGGATTATGAAGGCACTGCCGTTATGAATAGATAAATGTCATCTTGTGGGAGGGAGGGAGTTATTGGTCGCCTGGGAATGGATTAGTTCCCTTGAGAGCAGGCTGTAATAAGTCCAGTCTCTCTTGTGTGTCTCTGCACATACTCACGTTCCCTTCTACTTTCCACCAAGAGTTAAAACAGCATGAGACCCTCATCGAATGGGCTGCCTGATCTTAGATTTCTCAGCCTCCTGAATCATGAGCCAAACAAACTTTTCCTTATAAATTACTCAGTCTCAGGTATTGTGTTACATCAACACAAACAGACTGAGACATCATATTAATGACTTATCTTCCAGCATTTTATCAAATAATGAGAAAACAATAAATCTATGTTTTCCCACTCAATATATAATGAAATATCAAAAATAAAATGATTTTACAATGTGCATCCTGTAATAGAAGATGTCCACAGTTTATGTATGGCCTTTTGTGTGGCTTTGGAGACCAAACAAATACATTTTCATCCTGTTTAAAAAATTATAAGTTATTATAACAACTCAAGATAATTAACAAAAATATTTAATAGCCGCATCTGAAAAAAAAAACCCAAACAAATCGTCGAGGAAAGTCACAATACTTAAGGCTGAATGGTATTAAGTAGAAACAAAATTATAATAATGATTTAAGTAGTAACGAGAATAGCTGCAAATTATAAATCATAAATTCAGACATGATTTGAGTTACAGACAATACTGAAAGCTCCAGGATTGAAAGATTATTTGAATAGAGTGACTTTCCTGCTTCGAGTTTAAAAGTTTATACACCTAAATTTTCATCATGAATCAACTTCTTAAAAATTAAAACCCTCAAAGTGAGTTGACTTATGAAAATAAGCATTAAAAACTTTTCATTTTTTTTTTACATTCTTTCAAAGGGTTCTTTATAGACTGTCCATGTCTTTACAGTCAAATATCTTCTAATTGTATATTACTACCTTGGCTTCTAATTAGTTTCCCCTCCTTAACAAGCAAGGAAATGGAACAGGTAATATCTAAAATTAAAGTAAAACCATGGAATAGTTCTAGGACTCTGACCAAAGGTAATATGAAAAGCACCTTTCAGCAGCTAATCACAGAAAATGTTGCTTCTGGGTCCTCAGAGGAAAGCACCACAGTCCGTCTCATGAAGGCTCTGACATAGACTGACCTTTTCCAAAGCACTCTAGTGGGGGAACAGAGTCCATCAGCTGTCCAGCTTGAAGAAAGAGTCAATGAAATTCAAGGTTTTTCTTTTAGACAGAGGAAAAATTATGTGCATAATGTTTCAGAATTTCAGCAAGGCATTTATTTGACAAAGTCTTGTAGGCTGAATGTAGATTTCCTCTAACATTAGATCTCCATAGTATATTCTAGTAGAAATAGTTGTAATAGCAGTTGAGACCATTAATTTAGTATTTGTCTCATGTAGGCTCAAAAGTCTAGGACCTTACATTATACAGTCTTAACTCCAATTCTGTATTATGAGCTCCACTTAGATGAGGAAATAGTTTCAACGAAGTGAAATGGTTTGCTCAAGGATACGCAGCTGGAATTCAAACCAGTCTGGCTCCAAAACCCTAACACTGAAACCCTACTAAAACAGTTAAGGGAGAACCAAATGACCCTTCTTCACCCAGAGCAAAGAATACATCTACAAAAATTTTGACATAAAGCATATTTAATTAATAACCTTCATTGCTTCCCCACTAGATAAATAAGTCTTTTGTGTGTCTGCATCAAGGTTATTTGCAGAAGAGCCTACACAGTTTCTGAGTTGCACCCTCTCTTCCTCTTTTAATAATTATATGAGTGAAATTTCCAACTGTAGCAAATTTGATGGAAAACACAAACTGTACTGGAAAGGAGTTGTTCTATTCAGTGTTCCTCTGTGATTGAAGGGCAGGGAGTGGCTCTGGCCTCAAGGTTTAGTGCTTGATTATTTATGAGAACTAAATAGCTGACATACCTGCTCCACTACTAAATTCTGCCTCTCTGAGTCACAGATGGTCTGCCAGAGGAGAATAAAGGTAGCAAAGAAGAAAGACAATAATCCCTATCTAGCTCATTCTAACATTATTTTTGCCTGCAACATTAACTATGGAATGCGAATGCTGCATGTGAGAATATCATATGATTCCACTCAGAATTCAAAAAAGCTTTAACACACAGTCATGGATCATCTCAGGAGGTATGGCATACAATTGAGAATACACAGGGATTTGAAAAATATATTGCTCTTCATTTTGCTCTACATACTTGCATATATTCTTCTCGTTCCCATACTGAATTTTTTCATTGGCAATTGCAGTCTGCAGTTCATATTGTGATCTGAAAGTGCTGCTTTTTCTTGTTTTAGGGGCTTTTGTTTTCTGGGTAATTTTTGTTTCTTAATTTCAATTTTCTCTAAAATGGTTTTAATATATCACCTGAAATTATTGACCCATGTACAATTTAAGGATTTTTTCTTTCAGCATGCCATGCTTATATTTACCACTTTATTTCACCAACTCCTGAAGTAATTATCTCTCACACTAAATTATTATTCTCTCGTGAATTTTACTATAAATTAACTAAATAATACTAGGATTAACATATATATCAGTAACTTGCACTGAAATTGAAGTAATTCTAGAACACTTGCTGACTAAACAACCAATGTTTATTTATCTACATGTGCCAAATATCTTCCATTTGTACCTCAAGATCCACTCTCCACATTTCCCTATTCTGCTATTCTCACCAAGAGACTAACTTTTAGGAACTGCACCAATGGGTTCTGTGGCTCTCTGGCTTTCAGTGAGGGTGAACCAATGGAAGACCAAAGCATATGGTCTGGGTATTTATCCCTTGGTATCTGTATCCCCCCCGCTGAGTATCTAAGGATTAGATGCATGGCATCTTTCTCCCAATGCCACAGTTTCTGTCAGGGCACCTTCCCCACATATCTCTCCTCTGAGCTTTCTGGTAACTATGCCCCCTGCCCAGGAGTAGTGAAGGCTACCCTGCCATCCCAAGATACTATATGATCCCTTGTTTTGCTGCAACAAAACAAAACAAAACCTCTGCCCACAACACTATAAACATTATAACATTATTTAAACTCTCCTAAATAATTCAGTTTGCACATTCTGTCTCTTTTCTTCTGGAAATGCTGATACATCTCAGTGGGTGGGGCAGGCGGGAAGGGATGAATGGGACATGGTTTCTGTTGCCACAACATGTAATCAAACATGTAGGACTAGCATCACGGGCAAGTGACCTGCGCAGTTGCACAGGGTCCCGGGCTTAGAAGGGCCCTGCTCTTGGTGTAATACTCTGCTGCCACCATCTTGAAATTCTTAATAATTTTTGAATAAGGGGCTTGCATTTTCATTTGCATCAGGGTCCACAGATTATGTAGCTGCTCATGCAGATTATCTCAACATTCATCGAGGAAGGTGATCTTATTATCTGCACTTTTTAGATAAGCAACCAGAGGCACAAATAATTTAAATAACTTGCTCAAGTTCACGCTGCTAGTAAGCGTGGAATATGGGATTCCAATCCAAGCATTCTGGCTTCCTGTATACTACTCTATTTCTGCCATGGAAGCACAGAAAAGAAAGCAACTAAATTTACTTTATAATTGAACTTTAAAGTCATGTGAGCAGTAATATGCCATGAACTGAAGATTCTGGAGATGGCTGTGTCTCCTATATAGAAAGGGTAATCACAGAGTCAGAACAACAAATAACATTGAACTTTTCATGTCATTATAGCATTAAAATAGCTGAAGGATTTTGTACATGTTAATAAATCTTTTCTTGATTTAGACATGTGTTATAGCCCTGAATAAAATCTAAATAGGATTTACATCTGTTGATCCTGACATTTTAAAACTATTTTCTTTATTCCTAACAACTCCAGGAAACCTGTTTAACAAGAACAATAAAAGTTGCTAATTTTTTTTCTAGAAAGAAATTGAACAAACACAATATTGAAGACAAGGATCTTCATTGTCTTAGAAGTCATAAAACAGCACAATCTCCAGTTTAATTTCAACATCCAACTATTCAGAATTATACAAGGTTTTAGTTTCTCAGAGTTATGTAATATGTATTTAATTCACTGCCTTCCAAGCCGAGGTTAATGCATTCTTTTTGATTTATGGGGTTTTTTGTTTGTTTGTTTTTGTTGTTGTTTTCTCCCCAAACCACTAAAGACCTTTCTTACTAATCTACAAATAGTCATTTTTTTCTCTTTTTAAACATTGTACATTTTAATAGATTTTGTTTCTGCCTTTTAAAATTATCGTTTATCCACAACTTCTTGGTCAAGACTCATACAAACTAGGTGTTACTACTACTTGGTTATGCAGATTGTTTTAAACATCTCTGAAAAAGTCAGGTGAATACTCCACCATTATTTTTATCTTACTGTCAGACTTTGTGAGCTGAATCTTAAACATCCCAATCTGACATCAAAATCAAAACAGATCCCTTTCTCCTCTAAATAAATGAGCTGTTTGTCAGGGCTGACTAGTGTGTTTTAAAGGATATCTTAGCCAAGGGCATTATTTTAAGAGATGAGCAAATGGGGAAACCCCACAGCCCAGCCAATAAAATATGAACTTAAGGTGCAAAGAAGCACTCATAAATATTACTTAGAACAAGGGATTCATTGTTTCTCTCCAACCCTTTCAGTGGTTCCTCTGATCTCAGCCCCTCTCCTGTGCGTCAGGGAAGCCTCTTCCTTTAACCTGTGGTTTTTTAAAGCTGAGCTACTACATTATTTATGACTGTAAATGTGAGTAGCTTGTCTGTATGCTCCTTGTACACACATACTGAGATAACCCCCTCCTTCCCCACTTCGGTATTTTAGTGTGTAAGGATGAAAGGGTTTTCCCCTCGAGCTGATGTGGTTGGGGATGTTGAATTAGCTGCTGTTTGGTATGAGGTAGACTGAGGATTTCCCAGCACCTCCTCCACCTGTACAACTGAAAAGCCAGCCTTTAATGACTCATTTCATTCCTTTTCTTTCTTTCAGGCTCTTTTTCAAAAATATTTTCTTTCTTTCTCTGTCTCATCCTTATTCCTGTATGCCTCTATATCTCACTCTTCATCTCTTTATTCTTTCTCATTATCTCTTTTCAAAAAAATAATTTCTTCATGGAAGTGACAGAATATTAAATAAGGATAATAAACACAAAAGCTTTTTATAAACTAAACAGGAATGGCATGTTTGATGAGTGTTATTTTTGTTCATTGTTGATTTCTTTTTCTTTCTTTTACTTTTCTTGAAATTTTCCCTTTTAAATGTTATTTTATAAAATAAAGGCAAAACACAATTAAATTCTGTCAATGGGATCCTTAGGGAGAGATGAGGAGGCAAAGAAGAATGGGATGATGGAGAAACAATTACAGGGGATGGCAAGAGCCAGGGCAGCTCTGATGCCCTGGGGAGCTTTTCTCCCAGTGGGTGGAGGCTGCAATTGGCACATCATAACCTTTTCCTTCTCAACTGGAGAGAAAACAGGAGAGTGTACCTCAATTCTCAAACTGTAACTAATTGATTTTCAACTAATTTAAGCCTCTAGCAAACCAGGACGAAAGGCAGACCCCAGGAAGGGTGGGAGTGGTAAGGAGAGGGGTGCCAAGAGAGCCTGGGGCTACAGAGACCAAGAACAAGGAGGAAAGGCCAAAAAATACTGGGATGAGAAGGGAGGAGGGAGAGTGGTGATATTACAGAAAATGGAAGAATGAAAGGGAAGGAGAGGTGGCAGCTGAGGCAGTCCCAAGTTCTTCTTAGTTCCAGCTAATACGTCTCATTAAACTTTTAAAATTTGATATTTGTGAGTAACCACTACAATTTGAAAAAAAAAGCATTTAATTAAACTATGATTATAACTATCTCTGGCAACCCAGAGTTTGTCTGTCATGCCAATCACTTGATAATCAACCATCTTTAAAGGAGAAAAAGAATCCCATTGGTCGTGATTATGAATGTGAAGTGTTGTTGAAGAAGAGAGAAAAAGGTCTCCTCCCTCACTCAGCAATATTTTTCTCTTCAAAAGTTAAAACTTTTACAGAATGATTGTTGCTTTACCCATTATTAGCATTAGTTACTCCAGGCATAATTTATGAATATATACTATAATGGCTTTATATTATCTTTCCTTCCAACCCATCCCCTTTCAAAAAAAACTTCCATGTGTTTATGGGTGTGTTTATGTTACACAAGTGTTAATAACTCTGATGGAGAGACTACATAGATAGGCATCTTTAGGTAGATTTGTATATAAATTACTTTCCACTGGGCACTTGATTCAGCCAAAAACAATAATAAATTATCAATGATGTCTTTCAAATCTGTCAACTGAGAACATAAGCATTTTTTCCTTCCAGTACCAAGAGAACTTAATGATTAGGGTAAGTAGGCAAAAAAGGTTTAGTTTTTGAAAGCGTTTTTCTTTCATGATAACAGACTAAATATGTTTTTATATTTAAAAAATTTAACAACACATTTAAATACTTTTGTGCTTGGAATTAAAACGTATTCTTGAAATACATCTAAGAGAAAAACCATTAATAAACTCAAAGTTCAACTTTTTCCAGAGGAATATGTAGATACAAAGAATAATATAAAAGTAATTTTCCTGTTTTTACTTCCTCTAAAACATCTAGTGTTATGTCATTATGGTGATAATGTCACCAAGTAATCAAATAAAATTGGCTTCTAACTAAAAGATCTTAGAAATACACTACATGTTTTATTTGTGTAAACAAGAGATAAATATTGTAAGCAAATTATCTAATCATGTCTTTAACTTGTACTGGTATTTAATACATATACTAACACTTAGCACTTTTGACAAAGAGATGGTTAAAAAAGAAAATAAAACTAAACAGAAAAACATTTTTATTACTAACAAAATAATATTATATTGACCAAGGAAAAATTCCACTGATATTCAACAGTTTTAGGGAAAAAGCAAAGAATTCAATCTGTAAAATTTAATACTATGAGACTGATAAAAGTGGCCTAAGAATAATGAATATGATCGAAGGAATATTTCTCTTCACACAGTTAATAATTTATATTTGTTTCTTCAAAATAAACAAGTCACTAAAATAAAGGTTAAAATGATATGTTTGGTTTCATATTCAGATGTCTGCATGCCTTAGGCAATTTATTTACATTTTATTTTGCTTTTAGTAAATTCAAATCTATTTTTCACTTATGAATATAAAGCTAATCTCATCTGAATTTTAAACAGTAGGTATTCTGTTAAACATGATTCTGAGTTTGGATTAAGTTTAATTGTTCTTCGTGACCAAAACTATGTTGAAAAAAGAATTTCTGAATAGCAAGGTACCTGTGGAAAATCCATTATTTGACTTGAAAAGGACAACACACAAGCATTTTTTAAAAGGATGCTACTAGATCCTTTTTATGTAATTCTTCTAATTATGGGAAATGTCAACAGATTCTTTTCACATATTTAAATATCCAGGTGACTTCCTCAATACAAATCCCTTGCCTACTACTAATGTGACTCATTTGTACTTAGTCTCAACTATATGCATGTCTTTTAAGACAGTGAAAAAATAAAATCTAATCCTTTTTAGTCTTATAAGAACATGAAATAAACTACAGGTAATATTTGCTAACGGATATTACATTTAAAAAGCACTGACACTCTTATTGCAGCTAACAATGTTATTACACTTTCACCTTTTCTGAGTATGCTTATTTGTTTATTTGATTATAAAAGAAATGCAAAAGTTGAAGCTTTTTACTAAGCAGTGATCAACTATAAATCTTGAATGTATTTGAAGGCATGATCAAAGGATAATTAAACTGTGGTTTAATTTTCCTTAAAGTCTACCAAGAAAAACTCACCTAGTATCAGAATCAGTTTGTCAGTAATTTCATGTAAGACATTTAGTTTGGAATTATTAAATAAAGAAGAAACAACATAGTTTGTTATTGAATATAAAGCACTACTCAGAAGTTCAAGCATGATAAAAATAAATACACAGTTTCTCTAAAGCTTATAGCTAATATTGTTTCTCTAGAGTCAAATGAATAATTGTATTTCTTCATATAGGCAATAAACTAATAAACTGCTATGTTATTATAATCTGAATAATGTAACCAAAATGTCATTTATTTTTAAATGTGTTTCTCAATAATAAAAAAGTTATAGGAATCAATGAATAAAACTATTATTGGTTTTGACTTTCTTACTCTATGTAGATTTATAAAAAGTAAACACATAAATCCAAAAATCATGCTTATACTTCTCTTGTGAATGATCAGAACAATTCTAATAAAATATATTATGACATTCATGACTGAGCTATCGTTCATTAAAATATGTAACATATATATGCTTCTTTGTCAGATTTTAGATGATATGACCTGATTTTCTCAATGGTTTATGAATATATAAATTTTGCTAGGTTGAAATTTTTCTATTAAAATATTTAAACTACTTTAAATTCTTGAATAATACTTTAGAAATGTTACAAAGCAAAATGTACCACAAGCTACATTTGCATATCCCTTATACTAGGTAAAAGCAATCACATTAATTTGAAATTAAGCTATATTTTAATGACTAAAAAGTTCCATGTGAAGTCTGTTAATTATACGTAGAAGAAAAGGCCTCCAGGACACCTGATTAGTGCAACAAATTATGACTTACTCACTTAATAATGAGACCTTTGTCTCTAGCAACATAAAACGTACGATTTATTAAGTACCTTATCCTACATGCTAGGATTGCTAAGAGCAAATGAGCAGAGTATATTAAGCAACATATATTATAAAAGCATCCATGTGTTATTAAGATTTGTTGATAATCTGACTTTTCAAAGAATATTTCCTTTGAGATGTTACATGAGGAAGTTTTTAATTAAGTGTTTAATAAAACATGTTAATTTTAAGTCAAAGCAGATTGCGTTTTTAAAACAAAGTTCTAAAAGCTATAACATCGTAAAGTTCTCAATTCTTCCCAGTGGATTAAATTTGTTGATAGAGTTTTTAATCTTCAAAAATAAAATATATTCGACGTTATTTTCCTTTGACTGCCAGAAGATAGTAAATTTCACCTTCAATTTTTACTAAAACATTTAAAGAAAACAACAGCCCTTATAAAATAATTTGAAATTGGTAATCCATAATATTATTGTGAGAGGGAATATTGGGAACTAAATTATCATTTGACATTATCAGTATTTAAAAACCACCATGAAGTACCAGCTACAACTAAAACATAATTTTAAAATTTTCTCATTAATATTGTTGTGGTTTACAGAAAATTTCAAATATTTTATCTCATGTAGAAGGAAAATTTTGTATAGATAAAGACCACTAAAGCATGTTTTACATTTTTCTTGCCTGTGAAAAAAATCAAGTAGCTATAACATACTTTACTCATTACAGTTAAGAACTGTTAGATTGAAACTTTATTTCTGAAATATTTACTATAGAATTTCAGAATCCCTTCCTTGATTCCTTGATAGTAATCTTTTATGATGCTATTCAATCTTGGTTAATTTTACCTCTATATTTTTACAGTAGTTGCCTCCCCTAGATGAGAGATTTTTAAGTAGTATGTGAATATATACTTACATGTGCTTTAAATCACTTAAAAAAAAAAGTGCTTCCGAATGTCACTTTTACTTTCCCATCTGTAAGTGCTTCTTTTTTTTATTGTTGCCCATAGCATAGCTATCCTCATAAATTTCCCTGTTTTTAGACTATTGCCTTTGTATTCGTATATTTAAGCGAGGTTGAAATTTTAACAAGATCTGAAAAGACCCACACTATAAGTGTTTAAATTTAACTATTCATATTAAATACATATATATGACTTTTTGCCTAAGGCATCAATGAAAGAAAGAAAACAGAAGCTAAACAGGAGAGTTAGAGAAAATGTCTTTATATAAACATGACCACCTACCAAGCAGCTCCTTTACCATTAGGGAAAACTTCCACTTTGTAATAACATAGATTAACAAACAAATGAACAACATACCTAAGTTGACAAAGCTCATGACCATGTCAGCATCATTCAGAAAGTTGGTATCATGGAGGCTGGCTAGAGGAGGACTCTGGGTGGTCAGAGGAGTCGTCCGAGATAACTGTATGCGACGAGGATACCCATTGGGAGAGGCTGGGTATCCCTTTCTTGCCCCTCTGGTCTCTTCTGCCAAGGATGCCCTTACTGAGTACTCCGACTCTTCAGGATTTTCTTCATTGGTCATGGCATTGTAGAGATCCAGCATAAAGAGAGGTGCAGAGGACGCTTGTTTTCCAGGTGAAAATGGTCTGGGTCTGTGAGGCAAACCCAAGATAGAGAGAATTTCCCTTTGTATTTCCCGTCTTTCGTGGTTCCGTAGTCTTCTATAAATAAAACTGGAGTGAACATGATTGTCTCCCAAACCTCCTTTTGCATAACCCACTAGAACCCAGCAGCTCCAGAGGAAACCCACAATACCCTTAAGTAAAAATACAGTCAGATGCATTTTTGTCCAAAAGCAAAAGTTGATATTTTTAGTCCTTCTTGTCCTCTTTAAAAAAAAAAAAAACCTAAGGTTCTAGGAGGTACAGTTTCCCAGTAGCTGAAAAAGCAAATTTACCTATTTTTCATGACAGTGACATTTCTGAGCACAACATCCTCACCAATTTTCCTGTCCTATTTTAAATATTTTGGAATATGTCAAGAGTAGTTATTTCTAAGAAAGCTGAAACTCAGATTTCCAATTATCCACAGTTGTTAAGAGTTTTTGCTGCATTGATGTGGCAGAAGACGGCTAATATTATTTGATCAGATGACCTATGCATTCCTATATGAATTTATGATAATCAGGCCTTTGGTATTTGAATTAGCAAAAGTTGATCTTCTGATAAACTGTAGTTCCCAAAGTAATCTTCACTTGCTCTTGAGTTCTTCTCAACCCTTGAGCTCTTTCCAAAACAAATCCTGATTTCTGAATCACAGATCTATGCTGATCTGCACCTTGGTGTTGGAATATATATCTGTCCGGCAGCTTGGTGATAACTTTAACATCTTTTGTGTCGTCTTAGTGTAAAATAATACTCTAGGTTGTACTATTCAAGTAAATGTGTTTCCCTGAATTTACTTGAAATCCTTCCTGTAAGTCCATTCAATCCCTTTCTCCTTCTTACTGTTAATTCCACCTCCAGCAGGCACAAATATACCAGCCCTCTTCAAGAGAGATCTAAAGAGTAATGTAAGCACAACCCTGCTGGGAAAGAAGAGGCTTCTCATTGTAATTTGAAACTGGTAAAGCAAAAAGAACTTAACCCTTTTGCTACCAGAAAAGTCTCCATTTTCACAATTTTATAACCACGCATCTAACATGAAACAGTGATGCATGGGACATACAAATTCTAGGGGAAATAAAAGGCAGTTTTCAAGTAGTACACTGAAAATTTTGCCATCCATTTTACATAGTACTTCTTTAGATCTTTTTTCAATGACATGTACTTAATACACTTCTGTATTAAGTCTCAGGTTGTGCCTAAGTTAGCTTGATGAATCTCGGTTCTGTATTTGAGATTATTTCTAGTTTTTGTAAGTCATTAAAATGCACTTCTTAAAAAATAAAAGGATGAGTTGTAAATTGAGGTTAATTCACTGTTTCTTAATGACAGCCAGATCCTTTTAAAATAAAATACAGCAGACAATTAATCACTAATAAATATATTCTAGCTGCCAAAATAGTAGTTGTAATAATTCAATAGCAGTAATTAGATAACCTAGCTTTAAGTGTCTTTAAGTATTAAAATTTTAAGCAGAAAGTTGAAATACAAATATCCTAAGATGTAGTGTCATGATTCATAACTTTTAAGTTATTTCAGTTGAAATATACACAGACTTACAAATTAGATATTTCCCATAAATTGTACTCAATACTTTGACTTGTTTTAACCCATGCAAATAAACACAAATCAAATCGTCATGACTACATGCAGATTGAAATTTGAGTTTTTAAAATTTGATGGGTAAAATGGGGAAAGTGCACACCTTTCTAAAATACCATACTTAATCCAAGGAAATGAGCAAAGTATGTGTTTATCATTAATGTTTAATGCCTTTAAAATTTGGAAGTCTACAATGTTTTTGTGCAGCTATAATTTTCCTTACAGGCTCTCACTTAACCTTAGGGCTCACAGTACTTTCATTGTCTGGGATAGTATTCTGATACCAATGTAAATTTATCGAGCAAATTCTAGAGCTGTTATGAAGTTTTAATGTTTTTCCTTTACTCTACCTAGAGGCGCCTGGTTTCTTGTTTCTTTTTAAATATTTCCTCTGAATGTATAAAGAAAAGTCATATTTCTTAGAAGTCTTCAGTTATTGGTGAATACAGAATACTGAAAGGGTTTGCAGAATCTTATTGTACGCATCATTTTCTTATACAAAGTTATTGCACGAAAACTTGATGTTGTTATTTAATATTTGCTTTACTGAAATTTAATTATTAATAGTCATGTAGGATGCCACAGTAGCAGATGCAAATGCTGACATACATGCAACACCCTTGTAAAATAGATATCACAAAGAATAGCAATAGTGCAGGTTGAAAGTAAGTTAAGAAATACCACTTCAAAAAGAAATAGTTTAAATGGCTAAAATTCTTGACATTGCTTATTTAACATCCAAACCAAACTAAGAAACAAAGTCAAATCAATTACTTCAAGACAAAAAGTTTCTCTGCATTTATAAAACATCCTAGATAAAGCAGGCTACAGTTCTCAATATTTTAAAATATATCATCAAAGTTATGAATTTGCTTCATTTGTCTCTAGAGCACAGCATAGAGTTACAAAGTAAAAATTTACCACACTAGAGGAAGAAACAACTCTTATTATCTTCCATATGTGCGGATTTTTGTTCTAAGATACATGTGAAAAATAAAAATGAGACTAGGCATCACAAGTCTTAAAAACTCATTTTCCCAAAGCATGATTTATTATATCAATCAGTGTAATTATAATTTAATTGTTTCACCAGGCATATAGCCTACCTCTATATTGGAAATCAGTTGCTAGTATTCTTAGTCAGAATATTAAGTAATCACCCTCCCCGCCGACCTTCCCTTCCAACTCAGACTAGATTTGGCAAACACTCATTTTTCAAAAAGATCAACTTGTGCAGTGAGAGAAAGAAAATAAAGAAAAAGCCTTCCAGGAATAAGGAGGAAATAGTAATCGCCAAACAAAAAGTCAGATTCATTTTCAATTAAAAGTACATGTATTTTACTCCATCATTTGAATTCTCAGGTAGACTTGTATGTGAGAGCAATTTGAAGGATAAAGTATTTTGCAACTGAAAAGTATAAACATTCCAAATTTCAGAGTATGTATTTAAAGTTGTATAATGCATTGAACATACGGAATAAGCATATGCTGAGAAAGAAGACATGGGGACAGGAAAAACACCCAGGGCATCACAAAAATTGTGTCTAAAGATAAGCACATTTCAAAGAAAAAAAAAAGGAGCCTTGTAAAAATCTACCTTTCACAGTGTAGTATTTCCCTGGGTATATCCTAATGTTAGGAACCTTGTGGTAAGGAACAGAGACAATGCAATTCATGTAAGAAGTATTTCTCCACTGTCATTCTTTCTGATCATTTTTCTCTTTCCCTCATTAAAATCTGACACATTTCGTTCATTGATATATAAACCAACTATGTCCAATCAACCAATTTTTTTTTTTTTTTGGCTTTTTAAAAGAAACTTGCTCTGAAAAAATTTGAAGCGTTTAAGTCTGTTTTGCTCACAAGGACCTTTCTATTTCACTTTTGGCTTTTTGTTTTTGTGTTGTTTTCTCCTTGAAAACATTTCTCCTTTCTCTCTATTAGGAGAAAAATCTCCTAATATAAAGATATGACTGCAGCGAAAGACAAATACCCAATATAAATGGCATCTGCTTTCTAAATTGTCTCTCAAATTAAAACAAAATTCAAAATCCTTTGAATGTAATTATAAATCTTAAGCAAAAGCTGTCTTAGATTGTATTGGAGGGAGTAAGAGGAAAGGGTGGCGATAAGGCCACTTAGAATGTTGAAGACGCTGGAAGCAGTGGGATAATTTAGGGAAGGTATCACGTTCTAGAATCTTTTTGGTGACTACATGGACAAATGCATAACAAAGCAGCATCTATAGTATTAAATTGCTTCAGTTCACTCTCTTTGAGTGAAAAACATATAAATAGAGAATATGGTGTGGTCCAAAGGAAGGCAGAGCTGTGCCACACCACTACCATCTGACTTAGATTTGCTTGTTATAACCTGAAAGGGAACTGTAATCACGGGCAGCATAGGCTTTTTGTCCATCTTGATTTCTAGTTGTTAAGGAAGTCTTGGAAATGCATAATAAAATACAGTCACCAAAAACTTTTGAAATGTTTGGTATTATTTTTCATGGATGGTGACATTGCCGAATAGTTTTAAATGAACAGAAGATTTTTCAATATGCTTCATATTATTACATGTTCCTAAGATTGTTTTATATTATTTCTTGAGAGCAAATGTTATCCTATCAATAGATTTAAGGACATAAAATTATTATTTCAATGTAGTTATTAATCAAGGGAGATTTCTACTTTTTTTCTTGAGATTTTAACTGCAATGCAAACTGCATGAAAATAAGGGCAGAATTTATTTTGGTCACCGGTGTAAAGCAGTACATATTAGTGGCTCAGTTAATATTTGTATAACAGTCTATTTTCTTAACAAAGATGAACAATATTCCAGGGAATTTTTTAAGGGCAGGTCTCTCTGAAGTGATAGTTATAAGGATTCCTTAAGCTGATGAGTTGATGAATTGCTGCATCTCTTAGTATGCAGCCCCCCTAACCTTCTAAAGTTTCCTTTCATAAAGAAACTTGCCAGTTACACATCTTACCCCAGAGTTTTGAATCTAACTACAAACTTCTGTCAATACTAGGCAATTGTAATAACTCAGAAGAGAAAGCATTATATAAAGAATTACATTAGAACTTGCAAAATACCTTGGTCTATCATTACAAGGACAGCATATTGAATTAAAGTAGCCCTTGGCCCAAATGAGCAACTTCTACTCCTGTCAGTTAACACCTCATTCCTTTGCACTGTAATCGCTTATTGTATGTGTTTTGTTTTGTTTTGTTTTGTTGGTGCTGTTTTTATGACCCATATTACAATGCAAGAAGCCCTGAAAATGACCATTTTTAAGGAACATTAGCAATTAACAGCACACCTGCTAAGGCTCAGTAGGTACATGCAGACTTGAAACACATAGTAGACCCTGGGATGAGGTGGGGTCTGGAGCATGGAAGAATACACTAAAGGCATGTTTGTGAGTATCAAAGTAAATGCTTATAAGCCCACACTATTTATACTTTTGTAGATGGCTGACTCTAACTACAAGTATTTTACCAATAAGTTGACCAATTCAAAACCCGTGATAGTTCATGAAAGGCATGACTGCCAAGTTACCCCAAAATTCCCATTAACAGCAACTTGATCCTCAGAAGGAAGTAAAATCTACAAATGTCACTAGTCATGATATGTTCACAATGAGACAATTTAAAGAAAACTTAAAAATTATCTAATGCAAAATGGCCTTGATGGCAGACTTACTATTATCTGTAATGCTTTAATGAAATGGCCCTACTCTTCCATAGCATTCTTTTTTCCTAGGAAGCAGATAATATTTTATAGGGTCTTCTTCAAAACCTTTAAGATAAATTTACAGCCTAACAAATTGGCCCAAGATATATGACAGAAATTGTCCATCAGGAATGTAAAGAACTTGTGTATACATCATCCAAGATCCATTAATATTCTGTGATATGAGAGGATATGTACTATCTGCTTCCTAAGACATAATACCCTAAAGAAATATAATAATGGGGAACATAACAATAATTATTAATATTCAAGCTGTACATGTAAATATCCCTCTAACACGAAGGCTCTCAAACAAGGCTGCACATTAGAATCACAAACCGGGGACAGGAGGACATTTTAAGAAATACTAAGAGTAGGGCCACACCCAAGACCAATTATATCACAACTCTTGAGAATGATCCCAAGCATTAGTATTTTTCAGTACTGATTAATATGTAGCCAAAGTTGAGAATGACTAACAAATAATCTTGGCAACATATAGATCACTGCACATATAATAAGCTATATATTTCAGTATCATAACAACTTCAAATTAGAGCAAGATTTTTTTATTTTTTCCCTGATCGCTAAGTTTCTATGATATGTAAATAAATTATTCTTTAAACAGATACACAATGCTTGCATCAAGAAAAACGTTTCCATCCATTTAGAGACTAAACACTAGGCTATTCTGTACCTACTATAGCAGTAATTAAAACAGTTCCTACTCTTCCCAAAATTAGAGGTCAGTTGTTTCTAGAACAATTTCCTTAAGTGTTTGTATTTCGAATACTAAGCTTAAAATGCAGTTTCTTAGACACAAAGTGCTACTATTTCACAGAGGGAATAAGAATATATTTTTCAAAATGGTATCTACTTATTACACAGTCCTCTGCTCTTATTTGTAGTTTTTTTCTTAGATTATAATATAATGTGAATTATAAAGCCTCCTCTACTACAAAGCTTTAAAATCTAATTTTAAAAAATTCAGTCATTATTTGAACTCATATAAAAAGAACTCTTCTTATCTGTACTGGATATGTTCAGTTCTGAAGTTTTCTCATTTTCTTGGTTTTTGGAGAGAGCCGTGTGCATGGGTGTGCATGCACATGCATCTTCCTCAGAGGTGCATGTTTATTTCTGAAGTTTCCTCTTACACTGGATCTCCTTTCCGTCTTCATTTCCCAGTTACTTCCTACATTTAAAATGTATTGATTTTATCTCCTTATACTTTGCATTCTGTTTATATCTTTTGTTCCTCTATTTTACAATAAACTTTTTATCTTGAGTCTCCATTTTTAAAAGGCTTATCCCTCCTAGTTTTCTTATCTAGAACTCTCTTTCAAGTGTGTAACTGTTTTCTTTATCTCTCACCTTTCACCACCCCTTTCTTCCTACAGAGAGGGATTTAATCCTACCATCTCTTCTCCTAATCTCCAGTTCTTTCTTCTTTCTTCTAGAACAATTGTATTTTTATAGCTGCAGTTCACCAGCAAGACAGTGATGACATCGATCTGCAGTATAATAATATTCTTCCCATCTTATAACTTCATTTTACTTTTAAACTGCTTTTGCGGAAACAGATGCAAATATTGTACCCTATTTACCCAACCCAAGAAGATCAGTGTTTTCAGATGTAGATATAAATTATTTTGAAATATTCACAACTTTTTCACTATTTCTGGCCGAAACAATGATAATAATAATAATAGCAATAACAGTAATAATAACTCTAAATTTGTTTTTTAGAGATGCGTCTCACTATGTGTCCCATCCTGGAGTGCAATGGTTATTCACAGGCATGATCACAGCACACTACAAACTATAACTCCTGGGCTCAGGCAATGCCCCTACCTTTTCCTCTTGAGTAGCTAACACTTATAAGCATGTGCCACTGAATCCAGCAATAACTCTGAATTTTAACGAGATATGCAGCCTCATAGTAAGAATACAAGAAAATAACCTAAGTAGCTGTGGAAATTATATCCTGTCAGTTCTCACTTACAATGAATAATTATCTTTGACTCTAAGGAATTATCTTCTTACCATCCAATAATTTTATATTCTGGCATGAGATATTTTCTTTTAATAGTAGGCTCTAATCCAATATGCAATCTCACTTAATACTGTGTCTTCTAAAAAGTCTTCTAAGATTTGTGTTTTCCTCCAATCACTTCTAGGGAAATAAAGTTAAGCAAAATTGTCTACAATTTCTACAATAATCCAGAAACTCCACATATGTAAATATACTACATACTACATATATATTTTAAGCATGCTTCTTAAATCAGTGATAAAGGCACATTAGAAAAAGATCAATCTAATAACATCCCTTAAACAGAGTCAGACAAGTGTCAACACTCACAATTAGTCAAGCTTTTCAAGAGCTCTCTAGATGCCCAAAGTTATTTCCATGGAAATCTAGAGCAGTTCAAATATTCTCAGCTTAGTCTATAAATCTAAATATACAGATTTCAATGGGTGCTTGCCTCTACAATTGTAAGCCCAAGAACAGGCTAGCATGATCTTCCTACCAAACTGAAATATAAATCATCCATATATGATAGAATCAGAATCTCTTAGATGGATAAAATCAATAACTACAGGGCATAAGCTTAAAACTCATTACTCTATGATATGAATACTATATCTTTGCAACTATCCAAATGTCATTTGGATGCTTGAAACTTTTTAGTAGAAAGTTTCTATTCCTTATCACTTATCATGTAATCAAAGAATGTTGTAAAAATTCTTCAGTTCTCATTGCTTATGGTTTTTCCACTTCCATGACTAATGCCAGGGATATTTAAGAAGCATGGTGCTTGCCAAGGAAAGTGCATAGGGCTTGAAGCCAGGAAACAAGATTTATATCTTGTTTTTGCCACTTACTGTCTGAATGACCTTGGAAAAGTCACAATGGAATCACACAACTACAGAGTAACAGCAAAGAGTCACTTTTCTGAATCTAAGTTTCTTCATCTGTGAAATGGAGAAAAAAAGAGTACCTTATCATGAGGCTGTTGAACCCATTAAATGAGAACATGTATGAGAAAATGCTTCATAAAAGTCAACATGTTTCATAACTTATTATCATGGGCACTTCCCCCAGTAAAATTGAGATTCTTGTGAGCTTTTCCATTGGTTACTTCACACTGACAACCTGGGATTCAATGTTTGTATTTCTGTTTCATCACTTGAAGAAGAGAAAAAGACTTAAGAATTACTATGAAAAGATCATTTCACCAAATAAAATTGTTATGTCTACAGATAGACAAAGTTAGACAAAGCCAGGGATTTCATGCTGTTATCTTTCTGTACAATCTCCTAATATCCTGGAGGACATACAGCATTTCTCTCCTTGGTGATATTTCCTCATTGTTTTAACAGCACATCTCAAATCTGTTCTCATGGTATCCTACTGCAGTAGCAATAGAGACAAATAGGCTTGATTCACTAACTGCTCTTCCACTGCACAAGGAAATAAAATTAAAATGCACATCTACCCTGAGGTTTTTCATTAGTGTTAAGGGAGGCTGTCAACTTCTGAATATGATGAGTGAAAAGAGGAAAAGTTAGCTTGTTCATCCTTGAAGCAAGCAATACACAACCAACTAACAGCTTGGTAAAAGAATCATCTAAAGCATATAGATAATTGCCTACAAGGATGTGGTATTTGACAGTGGAGACGTTTACTTTACATAATTGGGGGCATTGGGTTTTGAATTAGAACTGATTCAAGCACTGGTTTTGCTACTGTCTGCTTTGTTACATGTGTAATGTCACTTAACACATCTGCCTCGGTTTCTTTACCTTAAAAAAGGGATATTAATAAGAAATATTTCAGAAGATTTTTATAATCATTAAAGGATGCAGTATGTGAATATTCTTTCATAAATGTAATCACTATCTTAGCATTTGTCACATTATTCAGATCACTGTGGAGAAGTGTATAATTTTCATACCTTTACAAAGAGATCGCCCAAAACATTTAGCATGCTACTGCACATTTAGATTTTTAAAAATATGGTAGTGAAGGGGAGGTGTAGTATACAGCATTTTCCAAAAAAATTTTACTATGGAATCACAGTATCTAAGGAGCTAAGAAGGTGATTATCCAAGGAGCTGATTGCCATCATGCAAAACATATCCTAAGACTGATTTTCAACCAGAACATCTGGAAAAGAGTACGTCTGTCTTGTTATAAATGGAGAAGCAAAATAACACAACAATTGAAAGCCTCTGCTCAGGAACTAGACTAAATTTGTATCTCACTCCACCATTTCATAATTGTATAAGCACTATCTGCCTCAGTTTCCTGATCTGTAAAATGGAGATAATGGCAGGTGCTATCACTTAGGGTTTTATGAAGATTAAATAAGTTAATAAACATAAAAAGACTTGGCATGGGTCCTGACACAAAATAAATAATAAGTGTCAAGTGTTATAATATTTTACTACTTCGTGAAGGATAGAAATTTCTTCTTATGCATTATTGTTGCCTCAGTGTTATAGGAACAGTGTTTGATATATAGATGTCCAACAGAATGAATATTCATAGAGTGAAATTTATAAATTTGCTTAAAAATATTTACAAACCATCTATAAACAATGACAACTATTAAATTAACATTATAATTATTCATATATTTTATTACTTTACTAATATTGTATCAAAGTCTAAGAAATGTATGTCACAATTGTGACTGGTCCATATAAACTTTTACACAGTTTATATGACAACACAGCTTAAAAAAATGCATTCTCCAGTTTAATACATAGCAGTCAAAATGCTTATCTACTAAAGGATATTTTCTTATGCCAATATGACCTATAACAACACTAAATTCCTTGAGAAACACACATAGAAGTAAGCAAACATAGTATGAATCCAAGGTATAAAAATCAGTTCACGGTTTTTGCTCTCTCTCTTCCCAAGTCTCACTGACCAGCCGTAGACAATTTGACTGTCATTTCCGTTCTTTCCATTGAGAAGCAAGTGAGTAGAAGAAAGATAAAATTATAACTAGTGTAACCTATTCTGTCCTAGAAGTCTTTCTTAAGTTAGCTGGTTAAGGAGTCTTACATGAATAAATAAGTCATTTAAAAAGACTTTGTCACTAACATTGATAACTGAAAAATAAATGCATTTTATTCATTTTGATAAAATCAATTATAAAAACTTATTTGGGCTTACCAAATAAAAATAGCTATCATTCAAATATGTAAAGGCTTTGTTTTAAACTTGTTTCAAATTTGCTATGAGTGGTTCATTAATTTATATTTAGTATTATTTGCCAAATATACCCAATTCATAACTTTTATATACACATTTAAAGATAAAATTCTCAAGTTCAAAAATGTAATTATAATAAATGGTAGAATTTACTTTTTCCACGTTTATGAGAGTAAAAATGAAAGTCTTTTGGTGTTCAGACCAAACTCAAAAAAAATCCCTAAACTTCTGTTTTAGAATTTTGATGCCAAGCCTTTGCTAAGGAAGTAACAATCCACAGCACTGTTGCAAACCTCTAAAGATATTAGTTTTTATACAAACACTGACAGGCTCTGACCATCAGTGGCATTAGAAGGCGCCACCATAATTGCAGTCTCCTTAAGACATAACTTATTTCAGGCTAAGTAGGAGAGCCAATATTTTGTATTTTAATTAAGAAACCTGGATTTTGTTTGTAATAATTGACTGTTAAGTCAATTCTTGCCAGGATATACTTGTAAAAGAGAATTTGTGCCTCCAATAAGCTTTCATTTAAGATTTTCTGGAACAGATTTGGAATTTGGGATCGAAATCTGTTTCAATTATTTATGTTAGCTGCTTTCATTGTAATACTAATAGCTGAAGATTGTATTTGTATGTATTTTCAATAGATGAAAATATTCATAAATGTTTATTATTTTCTTCTTGAAGAAAATGTTGAAAGATAATGATGAAATTATGTTGTCTGTTACGAACTCTCAATCCAAACTATTCTCCTTATTAACTAGTTAGACCTGAAGATAAATCACTGTTTTCATAGTGTTACAAAATAAATTAATTAATATTAAAGACAGAGTAGAACACCAAAGAGACAATCTAGTAACAAAGTATTTTAGATGTAAAACACCCATATGATGATGTTGAAAATGTCTAATTTTTGGCTGTTCAGATCAAACTATTCTATACAGTAATGCTTTAATGTTCTTATACTCAAAAAATGCTACTCAATTATAATTATTTTAAGTACATGTGATAGTAGTATTTATTAATTTAATAAAAGTTAATTGTTTTAAAAGTTAATTAGAATACATCTGAAAATTTTACCTCTGGAGAATGAGTTTCCAAAGGAAACTAGATGGAACACTGCCACCTCTTGGTTATATAAATTGTAAAGTTGCAGAAATTTACTGTAACCTTTTTGAATGGAAATGTTTAGACACACTTTAAGCTTTTAGAAATAATAATCCTATCTCTATTGCTATGAAAATATGCATCTTTAAATTTTTGCTTTTCAGTTACAGTTCTTTAAGTATTTCACTTACCATTTTACTAAGTTTGTCCAAAAACTCTTGAACTTTAGAACCTGGAAACAATTCTTCATGTTTATTTTGTAAAGAATGGCAAGTAATGACCTTGTAATGAAAAACACAAAGGGACTTTTATATCCTGGGTCTCTGTTGTGAACATTTCTATTACTTCTTTTATACCAAACCACACCACTAACCTACAGAACAGTATTTTGCAACGACACACTCAAATATGCCAAAACACTAATTACATTTCTTTCTGCTAGAAGGATTTATACCTTCTCACCCCATAAGTATTTTATGTACACAGTTTTAAATTATAGGGTAAAAAATTATACAGTAAGTACCTAGGCACATCTAGAGACTAATTTGGTGGGTGAAAAGAAATGAAAGGTTCTACATAGACATAGATTTCACGTAGGACAGGATCTGAAATTATGAGGTTGTCTCTACATGGGGTCAATGTAAAATAAAGGAAATCAAGGATGGGAAGGAAGATATACATTGATAAATAAAGTAAATAAAGGAATTGGTTCAACAACAAATTTCAAAAGTAAATAAAGGAATTGGTTCAATAACAAATTCTATTATTATTTTTCAGTACAGTTCTTACAACCTGACTGTAGTAAAAAAGCACATCTCTTGCTACATAAGTAAACAGTAAATCACATGTAATCAAAATAATGAAGTGAAATATACAGATGAGCTTAAAGGAAAATAAGAGAAATTCCTAGGCACCAACAACAAAGAAGAAATGTAAAACCAGATAATTTACAAAATGACTCAATAGATGTTTAGGGGGTTATCAGGCTCAGGAAAAGCCACATTTCTAGGGGATGCAGATTAACTGTCCATATAGAGACATGAATATTACCTTGGACTTACATGAAGATAGATGTTGAACTTGAGATCCTTATAGAGAGCTAGGAAAATAAAGGGGGGACCTCTGAGCAATTGAAGAGAGAGATAAAATAATAACCCCTAGTGAAGTAATATTTTATTTGGCCTAAGGATATAAGTGAAAAAATAAATTAAAATTCTCCTTTAAAAATTAAAACAAGGCCGGGCGTGGTGGCTCACAACTGTAATCCCAGCACTTTGGGAGGCCAAAGCAGGTGGATCACAAGGTCAGGAGTTCAAGACCAGCCTGGGCAAGACAGTGAAACCATCTCTACTAAACATACAAAAATTAGCCTAGCAGGGTGGCGGGCATCTGTAATCCCAGTTACTCAGGAGGCTGAGGCAGAGAATTGCTTGCACCCAGGAGGCAGAGGTTGCAGTGAGCCAAGATCGCGCCACTGCACTCCAGCCTGGGCAACAGAGCAAGACTCCGTCTCAAAAAATACAATACGATACGATACGATACGATATGATATGATATGATACAATAAATAAATAAAATAGTTCATGGTACTCTGCTGTCCTTAAGGTTAGTGGTAGAATTCCCAAGTCTCAATATTAAAAACTTGTTTTAAACCAATTGAACAAACATAGCATAGATACATATTAATAGTTTCCCTTTAAGCACTAGAGTCCACAGTATTCTGCACAGGGAGAAAATACTTATTAAAGAAAAGTTTAAAATCAAAAACTACAAACCATATAAGGAAGCAATCTAAACTGAGCAGGAGCTGTCAAGTAAGACAGCAGGAAGTACTGCACATCCCCAAACTGGAGGGAATAAAACCATCCAAAGTAAACTTTTAAAACTATGTTTAAAATGGTAAAGCCACAACAGAAGAAATAGAAATCATAATTTTTTAAAGCAGGACATTGATAAAAGAACAGGAGGATTTGAAAATTAATAAAAATTTAATAGAAATAAAATTATGAACACCAATTTTTTTAAAAATCAATCAATAAATGGTCAGATTTCACACAGCTGAAGGGAAAAATTTAATGAAGATAGATCTGGGAAATGTATCCACATATATTACAAAAAAAGTTACAGAAAGAAATACAAAAAAGATAGTTGGATATCTATCTTTTCAATACATGGCAGGTTTCTCTTAAACAGTGTCTTTGTCTCAATATAATATTTACAAAGAGATTTCAATAACAACTACCCTAATAGTCACTACTATTAATACTCTCAAGTATTGCTTGAAACAACCATAGAAAAAGTTTCCATGGTGCAGGTAGCCAAATAGTAAGAATGTCTTCAAAATTGTTAAAGAATATTCATATGTTCTTCAGTGTAAAAATGTGAATACCTCAAGAAAATGTTTTGGTTTAGGTCCTGATACAGATAATGGCAGCCTCTAAAATGGCCCCTGGTCCTCCTGCCCTAGTGTAATCCCCTCCCCTGAAGTGTGGGCTGAATTTATTGACTGCTCGTAATGAATAAAATACATAAGAAGTAATGGAACGTTACTTCTACTATTAGATTATAAAATGACTAACTTCCAACTTGCGTGTTCTCTCTTTCTCACTCTCAGGCTTTCTGTCTCTTGGATCACCAGCTGTCCTGTGGTGACGACTTTCAGAGGGCCTCTGAAGAGGCCCACATGGTGAGGAACTAAGGCCTACTAGCAACCACATGCGTGAGCTTCGAAGCAGATCTGAGGCCTGCCAAAAGCCACATGAATAAATTTGGAAGCAAATCCCTCTACCCACCCACCCCCATTGAACCATCAGAGGATACCACAGCTACATTCAATAACTTAACCACAGTCTCAAAAGAGACCTTAAGCCAGAGGTATCTATTTATGTTGTCACCAGATTCTTGATGCACAGAAAATGTAACATAATAAATGTTCATTGCTTTCACTTTCTATGTATAGGAATGTCTTAGTCTATTTTGCTGCTATAACAAAATACCTGAGATTGAATCATTTATAAAGAGCAGAAATTTATTTCTTATAGTTCTGGAGGCTGAGAAGTTCAAGATCAAGATGGCAGCAGTCTGTGTCTGGTGAGGGCCTTCTTGCTGAGTACTTAATATGGCAGAAAGGACACATTATTTCCTCATGCAGCAGGAAAAAGAAGGGCAAAAAGGGTCTAACTTAGTTCTCTCTGGCCCTTTTATAAGACACTGATCCGTTCATAAGATCATGACTTCCCCCAAGGCCACATCTCTTTACACCACCACAATGGAGATTAAGTTTTCAACATGAATTTTGGAGGCAATAGACACATTCAAACCACAGCAGGGAGTAATTTGTTATACAGCATTAGTAGTTTCTTTACCTAAAATATCCTTTGATTTAGAAAAATGATTAATATTAATATCTCAATATGTATAATGAAATGTTAAACAATATCACCTGATAATCCACTGTCTACAGAATATGAACCTGTCATAAATCAATCTTACAGATATTAACATTTTTATACTCATCAAAGAAAATAAATACAAAAACCTGTTTTATGATTTTCTTTAACATGAGCTAAGAAACAAGTTACTTAGAAAAGATAACTTAATGAGCAAGCCATTAATACACCCCTTGAGAAAATCTGATTTTAGGGATAAAGTATAATATAAGTCATATTACTTTAGTACATCTATAACACTGATGCTGAGAACATTGTTCATCTCTACATAAACTCCTATATGAGCATCACATGAATTTTTCTTTTAAAATTTAGTACCTGGGAAACGTGTTTCTTTTCTAATTTTATCATTCATTTACACATTCATTGAATACATACTTTATTGCCTTACCATAAGTTAGGCATTTAAGATGGTACCAGGAATACATTTATTAGAAGTAAAATATCTCTGCTTTCATGGAAGTAACTTTATTATTCTAAGGAAGAAGCAAACATTAAACAACTGACTACATATAAAAAGATGATAAAGTAGGAGTTTTATCCAATACCTTAAAATGGCAGATTCAGAAATCAAGGAGAGGTGCTAGACAAAAGTATTTTCAAAGGACGTTTATATAAAACCCAGCTAAACAACCAGTAAGTTCCTCACTTCCAGAGCAGAAACGGGTCAGAAGTAGAAAACCGGTGGGTTGTGAATTCCTCTTCTTTTTCAGGGGAAAGAGCTGAGGATGGGGATCTGCCTCTAACTTCAAACTTAATTACAGAAGCTTCAAGGAGTCTCCTCAGAGAACTTGATATGTGCACCTTAAAGTTGGAAGTTGCCGTGCCTCACATCTGGGAAGTGTTAAGACAAGAAACAACAGGCGAATGGCTCTGATGGTGAAGCAAAAGGGGGGAGCTGAGTTGGAATGAGCCTGTATTCCCAGAATTCAATAAAGCAAAACAAACTTAAAGGTTTCTATGGACCAGATGGGGGCCACAGGTAGGGGTGACTCAGTATGTTGAGTTATATTAGGGCCCATCCCATGAAGGCTACCTAAAGAATGAACTGGTTACAGTAGAGAGAAGTTAAAAGCCACCCTGGATTCCTAGAGACTACAAAAAAAAAAAAAAAGAACCATAGGTCAAAACATCACTTACATCAAGAAATAGTCAGTGAGAAAGCTATCCTACTGGAGGGCAGCAGTGGGTCATAAGAATCCACATAAGCAACTTTTCATAAATCCGCCAGCCATTTCTATGCTTTCTTTGGAAAAATGTCTATTCAGGTCCTTTGACCATTTTTTAATTATTTTTGATTTTTTTGCCATTAAATTATGCAAGTTCCTCATATATTTTCTATAGTAACCCCTTATCAGATATATAGTTTGCAATTATTTTCTCTTATTCCACAGGTTGCCTTTTCATTTAACTGATTGTTCCTTTGCTGTGCAAAAGCTTTTCAGTTTTATGTAGATATCTCTTAACTTAATTTTACTTTTGTTGCCTGTGCTTTTGATGTAATATTCAAAAAAAAAATATTGCCAAGATCAATGTCAAGGGGCTTTTCCCCTAGGTTTTCTTCTAAAACTTTTGTAATTTCAGGTCTTATGTTTTTCTTTAATCTATGTTGAGTTAACTTTTGAATATGGTGTAAGACAAAGGTACAAATGTATGAGATACTGTTTTCCTAACACCATTTATTGAAGAGATTTTTCTTTCTCATTGTGTATTTGTAATGCTCTTGTCAAAGATTCGTTGACCATATATGCATGGAGTTTTTTTTCTATACTCTATTCTGTCCTCCCTTGGTCTATGTGTCTGTTTTAGTGACAATACTATACTGTTTTGATTAATACAGCTTTGAAATATTGTTTGAAATAAGGGAGCATGATGCATCCAACTTTGTTTCTTTCTCAAGATTGCTTTGGATATTTGAGGTCTTTGTGGTTCTATACAAATTTTATGGGTTTTTTTCTACTTCTGTGAAAATGCCATTGAAATTTTGATAGGGATTGTATTGACATACAAATGGCCAACAAGTATATCAAAATGTGTCCAACATCATTAATCATCAGAGAAATGCAGGTCAAAGACAAAACAAGCTTTCACTTCGTACCTGTTAGGATGGCTATTATCAAAAAGATAGGCAGTAAGTGTTGGTGAGGATATAGAGGAAAAGGAACCCTTGTACGCTGTTGGTGGGGTTGTAAATAGAGACAGCCACATGGTAAACAGTATGGAGATTCCTCAAAAAATTAAAATAGAACTATCATATAATCCAGCAATCCTATTTCTCAGGCTATATCCAAAGAAAATAAAACAGTATCTCAAAGACATATTTGCACTCCCCTGTTGAGTGTGCATTACTCATAATGACCAAGATATGAAAACAACCTGTGCCCATCAGTGGATGAATGGATAAAGAAAATGATATATGTGTGTGGAATATTACTCAGTCAAAAAAGAAAGAAATCTTGCTATGTGACAACATGGATAAACTTAGAGGACATTATTCTCAGTGAACTAAACCAGATACAGAAAGACAAATATTATATAATCTCATTCATATGTGGAGTCTAAAAATGTTGCACTCACAGAAACAGAGTAGAATAGTGGTTTCCAGGGGCTCGGGGATGGGGGAAAGGGAAAGATATTGCTCAAAGAGTAAAAAATTTCAGTTATAAGATGACAAGTTCTGGGTATCTAATGTATAGTATGAGTAATGATGAATGTCTTAATTAATTTGATTGTGATAATCATTACAATACAATACATATATGTATATACATATATATACACTGAATCATCACATTCTATACATTGAACATATACAATTTTTATTTGTTAGTTAAATATTTTTAAAATAAAAAATAATTCACATGAGTACTTTACAAAAGAAAGGGGTCAATGTTGAATACCTGCAGGCCCAGAGAATATAAAACAAGCATGGGAAATTTTGCAAATAAGAAATAATCTGTTGCTTTCATCTTTCTGTTTTAGTTTCCTATGGCTTCCATAACAAATTACCACAAACTCGGTGGTTTATAACAACAGAAATGTATTATCTCACAGTTTTGGGGACTAGAAGTCCAAAATCAAGGTGTAAACAAGGTGTGAACAAGGTGTGAACAAGGTGTGCTCTCTCTGAGGGCTCCAGGGGAGGGCTCCTCCTTTGCCTCTATTAGCTGCTGGTGGCTGGCTGGAATCTTCAGTGTTCCTTGATTTACAGATGCATCACTGTAATCTCTGCCTCCCTCTTCACATGACCTTCCCTATGTGTCTGTCTCTCCTCTTCTTACAAGGACACCAGTTATACTGGAGTTAGGACTCACCCTACTTCAGTATGACCTCATCCTAATTAATAACATCTGCAAATAGCCTATTCCCAAATGAGAATGATGTTGTGGTTTTGTGTGGACATGCATTTTTGAGGACTCTATTCAACTCAGTACAGTTCCCTACCTGCCCATGGTTTAAATTCCCAAAGTGCTCAGAAAAGGAAGCAAGTGGTAGAGGAGGTGAGCAGTCAGCGAGGGGAAAAAAACAAAACAAAACAAAACAAAATTAAAAACTTACCATTTCACCTTCAGCCCCCACTCTTACCTCTTTCCAGCTAGATTATACATCTTCATTTTATGGCAGCCTCCACCTTTCAGTCACATTCACATTTAAGTTCCTCAAACTTGCCACAATCTCCCTTGCTATGAGGCTTTTACACTGCTGTTCCTTCCATCTGGAATACTCTTCTCTGTAATACCTACTTGCCTAAATTATGCCTATTCCTTCAGCATTCAAAAGAAATATCACTTCTTCAGGACCCAAAGTCTAGTCATCAGTGTCTTACCAGATCATGGCAAAGCTTTCATGACCAAATAAACCAAAAAATAAGTTATGGCAATAATGATACAATAAGGATATGTATATATATATACACATACATATATATACACACACACACACATATTTTACTGTATTATAATATCATATGTATATGCATATATATATGAGTATATAAATTTAAACTCAGGTATTAACATAATTGCAAAATGTGCTGTTTTGGAAAATCCATTTTTTAAATTCTTATATTTTGTCTTTCTTGCTTTTTTTCATAGAGCAGATGGAAGTTCTTTTTTATTGCCCTTAATTGTCAAAAATAAATTTAAAAATTCCAAAGGTGGCAATTTTGTGCATCAAAATTTGAAATTGTGTTTGGGAATCACAGAGACTCTAATAATAAGACTTTCACATGGGCCACTAGAGGAGGAAAAACTTGAAAAAAATACCCACCAACTAAAAAAAAAGGATTCTCCTTTCACTAACTAAAAGTGCCTGTTATCCTGTGGTTTTGACTCAGTTACTCTCAGAGCTTCTAAACCTGTTTTTTTTTTTCCTATATTTCCTTGGATCTCTACACCATATTTCTCAATCCATTCATTCACTGTAGCCTTAACCTACTACAGTCCAAATGGTCACTTAATTCGGTGTTGCTCTTCGTAAGATCTCCACATTTCTCGTCTCCTTAAATTTTTAGCATCCTCATCTGTATTAATATATTCACAGTAGCTCCTCAGGCTTGCTTAGTTGCCTCAGACTTTGACACTAATTCTATACTTTATGTATCTTCAGCTAATGCTATAATTTCTTGGGAAGTTTTTGTTTTTGTTTTCTTTGGTTTTGTTTTGTTTTGTTTTGTTTTGTTTTGTTTTGTTTTGTTTGAGACGGCGTCTCTCTCTGTCGCCCAGGCTGGAGTGCAGTGGCATGATCTCAGCTCACTGCAAGCTCTGCCTCCCAGGTTCACGCCATTCTCCTGCCTCAGCCTCCCGAGTAGCTGGGACTACAGGCACCCTCCACCGTGCCTGGCTACTTTTTTGTATTTTTAGTAGAGACAGGGTTTCACCATGTTAGCCAGGATGGTCTCTATCTCCTGACCTCGTGATCTGCCCACCTCAGCCTCCCAAAGTGCTGGGATTACAGGCGCGAGCCACTGTGCCCGGCCCTGGGAAGTTTTAATAAACCTAAAATTAATTCCCTTTCAACCTCAAAATGATTCTGTATCTATTTTCTTTTTCTCTTCTATGTCATGCAAAGAGGTGCCTCCCGAATCGTCACAATGTCCCTCTGTGGTTGCAACGCCATACCATACTGCCTTGCCAAAGTTTATCCTTCACCAGTCATTCCTTTTTCAATATTTTCTACCATCCCACCTTTATCAGTCATTTGCTCCTTCTTTTCCAATATTTCAATATAATGCAAACTTTTATGTTCACCTGTCAGTCCATCAAGTTATCATGTAATTTCTCACCTGTCCAAAATTCCACCATTTTATCACTACGTATTTGGTTATCTACTAGTATTAAGTTATTGTCCCCACAACTTAGCTGAAACTATTTCCTTACATGTCAACTCTCATCTCCTAGTTATAATATAAAATGGATGTTCTCTATCCTTAACTTTTCTTGTGTATCCCAACCACAGTTTTAAAAAATGTTTTGTAGAGAAAGGGTATCACTGTGTTGTCCAGGTTGGTCTCAAACTCCTAGTCTCAAGCAATCCTCCTACCTCATCTTCCCAAAGCACTGGGATTACAGGCATGAGCCACCACACCCCACCCTCAATAGCACTTGATACTGTAGTTATAATATTTAACAATGTTGACCCATTATTCACTGTGAATTTTTTTCTTCTCTTGAGTTATGTGGCACTGATTCTCCTTATTTCCTTTGTATATTTAGAAAAGCCTTTGATGTGTCTTTTTTATTAATTCTTTATCCTCCTATGCTTAGATAGATAGATACATACATACTTTTCATAACTTCAGCTAATACTGTGTTGAAGATTATTAGCAAACCAGCATCTCTAGTCCTGACTTATTTCTGAACTTCAAGTCCCACATTTCTAGTTGCTCACTGGGTATTCAAAACTAAATAAACCAATGGCACCTTAGACTCAATATGAACAAAATAGAATTTATTGGTCCCTCTTTAAAACCTGAGTCCCCTATATTCCATAATGCATATCCCCTACATTATAGTCAATGTCAATTAAGCATTTTCTATGCTTCTGGTACTATGCTGTGTCTTGTCAATGCCAATATAAAAGATATAGTTTCTATCCTCAGGTCTAATGGAGAAGACAGAAATATAGAATTTAGTGTATTTTAATAGAGCTAAACCCAGATTTCCGCAGGTGTTTATCCCAGACTTACGACAATACAAAACAAATTTCTGAAAGGATGCTATCTAAGCTAAGTCCTGAACAAACGTAAATCACTAGCAGAGTTCTTGTTTGTTTTTTCTTTGTGTGCTCGCCAGCTATTATTTAACAACAGTATTCAACCTTGCATGTGTATCACAGTGATCTCCAGAACTGTTTTTCAAAGATGAAGTGCCTGACCTCACCTGAAAATCCTGTTTTGGCAGGGTTAGGGTATGAGCAAAACCATTTTATCATTCCAAAGCTCCTCACTTTAAACTTTGGCACTGATTTAGGATATCATTAATTTGTCCCCTAATGGAAAGAACTAAAATCAACTACAGAGAAAGATTTATTTTAAACATAGGAAAGCACTCCTTAATCATTAAAAACTTGGGAAAGTACATGGCTGCTCTCATAGTCTTAGTCCATTTGTGCTGCTATGACAAAATACTTGAAGCTGAGTAATTGACAAATAATAGAGATTTATTTCTCACAGTTCTGGAGGCTGGAAGTCCAAGATCAAGGTGCTGGCAGTTTCTGTCTGGTGAGGGCTACTTTCAGTTTCCAAGAATAACATCTTATTGCATTCTCGGACAGGGAGGAATACTGTGTCCTCACATGGTGAAAGGGATAGAAAGGACAAATTTGCCCTCTCAGGTCCTTTTAGAGGGCACTAATTCATTTATGAGGGCAAGGCCCTCATTACCTAATTATCGCCTAAAGGCCCTACCTTTTAATATTGTAGCATTGGGGGTTATGTTTCAATAAAAATTTTGGAGGGAACACAAACATTCAAACCATAGCACATAAGTTCACTTCTTTCATGAAGTCTTTCAAGACCTTTCCCTCAATTCCAGAGACACCATCTGTGATACATCTCTATCGATGTCCTATCAATAAACTTATCTCTTGTGTCTGCCTCTTCCAACAGATAATGAGTTCCTTGAGAGCAAGGATTTTGGCTTTTTCATCTTTGGGATTCAGAACTAAACAATACTAGGCACATTGTTAGATGTTCTGTAATGTTTATGGATGAACTAATGAATAAGAATTACTCAAGTGAATATTGGCTAACAAATATGCTAAGAAAATGTAAGAGCAAATATAGAGGTCAGAAAAACCATGCTTATTCAAAGGTAGAATGCAAGGATGGTTGTAGCCAGAGATGAGGCTGGAGAGGCAAGCATAAATCTGATTGTAAAGAGCTTTGGATCCAGTGCTATAGTTTTTGGACTGTATCCTAAAAGTTATAAGGAACTTCTGAAAAACGTTTAGAAGTATACTGTCATTGAACAAATTTAAGTCATATTTTTAAGCTGTGCATTCAGGTGAGCAAAATTTTAACATACTTTTTCTGAAATGCACTTCAACCTCAATTTTGAATCTCCATTATAATTCTTTAGCCAATTCTATGGAAAAACAGTTATTTCAAATTCAAATGCTTTCTATGCAAGATTTTCTGTCCTTCTACTCCTGTTTCTCTTCAGGGGGTAATTCATGAAAGAAAGACATCTGGTCTCTGGCCATTGGCAACTGTCCATGCTGTCATCTACTGAAATGCAGAGTCAAGCAGAGCTCTTGGGATTCTAATTGGGTCAACTGGATAAATGTTATTACAGTTCACTAAGAAAAAAGATAGAAGAGTAAGACTTAGTCTGAGGAGGGGTCAGGACAGAGAATGTTATCTTTGCAGGGCTTCGATTACAGTCAGGAGATTAACTCAAGTAGGCAGATGGACATCTGGGATCTAGAGCTCAGGAGGAAAAGGTGAAATAGAGATGATGATTTTGGGATTCATCAACAAAATGTCTGGTAAAGACAGATACTCAATAAATATTTGTTTAAAAAACATTAGAAATTAAGGTTGAAACTATGGGAATGCATGTGAATAAGATGTAAAGGCTGAAAATAGAAAGTTAGGAAACTCCAACATATATGAAATGGGTTAAGGAAGCATTGTTCTTTAAATAACCAAATATGTAGGAAAAGAAACTAAGAGATAATGGTGTCACAGAAACCAAGATAGGAGAGAGTTGAAAATGATTAATTAATTACCATTATCAAATAGTTAGTGAAGTAAAGATAAGGAATAGAAATCTAGCCTATTAAGCCACAAAGAGATCATCATCAAAGACCTTTGCCTAAAAAGTTTTGGTGGAGGGGTGTAGATGGAAGCCAGATTTCAAAGGGTATGGAAAGCAAAATAATGAAAATAATGAAAATAATAAAGAAATATTTTATAAAAAATTAGAAGAGTGAAAGGAAAGGGAGAGATGGGTTTGCTACTAAAGACAAAATTAGAGTGAAATTCTGAATAGTTGGTTGCATTTAAAATCGAAAAACATAACTTTTTCACTAGTCGGTTTGTTAGTCTCAAACAGATATTTGGTTATACTCTTCTCTTCAATACATAACCTATATCAACATCAGTTGCTAAATGCTTTGAATTTCTTCCCTGTAGAAGTTTACATTTCTTTCATTCTTCTATTATGACTCCCATGAAGTATAATGTCTTTTGATTCTTCCTTAAGTCACCTTGCACAACACTCTTAATTACTAAAGTACTGCTTGGATCATGTCACACATCTTCATTGTTTTTGGTACTTTCCTATTTCCTATCAGATAAACCAAACACTACTCTTATTTATGGAGAGAAAGCAAAAAAGAATCTCAAATTGTTGCTCAGCTCAACAGCCATAAACCTCATTTTTAGAAGACTCTACCATTGTTCATGCCATTTCTTATGCCTAGAGATAATGCCCTCTTCACCTTTTCCACTATCCAAATTCCACTTATCATCTAAGACTCACTCTGGAAGTCATCTCAACAATGATATTTGCTTTAATCTCCTCAGGTGACAGAGATCCCTCTTTCCTGGTCAATGTGACAGTCCTGAATTTTTAGAGCTCCATCACCCTCTTATGCTGTTTGTGTTAAAGTTACTGGTGTCTTTAAATCTTCTGTGAGACAGTAAACAACTTGAAGATAGAGAATATGTCTTGTGTATCTTTTAGCCATCACAAAACTTTACATAGTAGATGTTCAACAACACCAGTAAATATATGAATCTGTTTGTTAGTAATGTTAGTGCAAGAAAGGTCCAAAAAAAAAAAAGCAGGTGCAAAAGAGTGAGACAGAATTATTTTACTGTCTATTCAGTAAACTGAGACATTCATAGATCATATATTAAGACTTCTTAATCAGGGTTATAAAAATCCATTTAAAAATGAATTCATGACCAGGCACGGTGGCTTATGCCTGTAATCCCAGCACTTTGGGAGGCCAAGGCGGGTGGATCATGAGGTCATGAGATCGAGACCATCCTGGCCAACGTGGTAAAACCCCATCTTTACCAAAAATACAAAAATTAGCCAGGCGTGGTGGCACATGCCTGTAGTCCCAGCTACTCGGGAGGCTGAGGCAGGAGAATCGCTTGAACCAGGGAGTCGGAGGTTGCAGTGAGTTGAGACTGTGCCACTGCACTCCAGCCTGGTGACAAAGTGAGACTCCATCTCAAAAAAAAAACATTATACACAAATGATAATGATACTAATAGTAGAGTCTCCAACATACTTTAAAAATACTATGAAGCTATGCACCTTGAAAGAATTCTTTACCTTCTGGCCAGTGCTAGAGAGGTAACAGGTCCTGCGTGCTTATTACCCTGAAGGGGTCTAGTAGTGAATGAAGTTAAGAATAATGGTCCCATGGAAAGCTTTTGAACTAAGAAATAATTCCCGTTTGAATTAACAAGTAAGTCTGGAGCTTGTTTTCTATTCAAAACAGTTTGTTGTTATATAGTAAGAGATAGGAAAAAGGTAAGCCACAGGACCTCCTCAAGAATCTTGAAGTCTAACAGGAGAGGCAGAAAAATTGATGATAGCCTGAGATTATCACCCAGCCTCAAAGATCCAGCCCTAAGCTGAACATGTCCAGGGAAGCCAGCAGAAATCACTCATGGCCCCACTGCCATTATGGACTGACTGTTGTCTCAGAGAGCCATCTCTGCAGCGCCTCTGCCTCTACAGACCAGAGATGGAAATCTTCTCTGGGATAACTCCAAGGTCTTCAGCTCTGGCTCCTCAGCCTGTGGAGCTTGAGTCTCCCAAGCATGATGGCTATGGCCTAGTGCACAGGAAGAGCCAGGTCATCTCCTCCTCCTCCTTCTCCTCCACCCTGCCAGCATTTATGCTGTCTCCACCCCTTACACCCTGCACTAATGCTCTTCAGCTCAGATTTACCACAAATCAGAGCTGTTCAGTAGAAATAATAATTCCACTCATCAGAGCCACAAATGTAATTTTAAATTTTCTGGTAGCCACATTTTTTTAATGTACAATGAAACCAGTAAAACTAATTTTCATTTTAGTAATATTTAAGCCCATATATCCAACATATTAGCATGTAAACATGTTATCAAAAGTTATTTATATAGTTTGCATTTTTATACTGTCTTTCAAATCCAGTATTGTATTTTATGCTTATAGTGCATTTCAATCCAGAGTAGCCATATTTGAATTCAGACTTGTAACACAGAGATTATCATAATGCACAGCAAATTTCTAGATATTTGACACCCATGTGGAGACTGAGAAAAGAAAAGATACTCAACACAGTAAAGTTGGGCATGTCCACCTTGCCTACTCTACAATACCCTAGTTACCAGATTCTGGAAGGAACATGTGGTCCTCTGAGCCCTTCCAGTGGTAATTATCAAGTATACTTAAGTACCCTTAGGACCTGGAGGTCCCAAATAATGTCAAATATGAAGAGTAATATTGAATATTCTCCTTATTCTTGATTCAAAAAAAAGCGTATCTGACATTTTTCTATTAAGTATAACATTTGCTCTAGATTGTTAGTATGTGCTGTCTATTATCCTTAACTTGTAATGTTTTTTCATCAACAATGAATTTTTATTCTTATCAAATGATGTATGTACTTCTATTAAGAACATCTGAAATTTTTTCATTCCTTAATCTGTTAATGTAGCAAATTTATTAATATACTTTCTAATGTCAATCCAAACTTGAAACTAGAATACAAGAATTTAATATTTGGTATATTATCTAAATTCAGTTTGCTACTATTTTGCTTAAGTGTTTTTCCCTCTATGTTCATGAGTAGACTGGCCTGTTATTTTTATTTTACTCCATCTATCTAATTTTGATATGAAGTTACTTTAGTACTGCAAAAAAAAAATCTATTCTGTAGTTTTCTACTGCCTAGGAATTTTTTTATGACCAAACTCATCTATACCTTTAAAAGTTTGTAGAACTCATTTATAAAATTGCCTAGATCTGATGTTTTCTTTGTGTAAAGATTAACTAATGATTCAATGTCTTTAAATGTTATTTAACAACCCAAGTTTTCTATTTTAAAAGTCATAAGAAAAGACAGACTAAAAGAAATGCTATACTACAGATACAGATGTAATTGCTGTCAAAATATTAAAAATTAAGATAGCTAAAGAGAAACAGAAAAGAAGAGGTTGTAGGCCCTAAGTTAAGATTTGAAAGATGATAGATAATAGGCCCGTGCTGGCCGGGAGGTGGAAATCCTGACACAATGCATCATAGGAGCATAATTTCAAAAGCATCAGCTGTGTAATATGTTCATGGAGGAGCAAATGTTCAAGTCTGGGTGCACTTCATAAAAAAAAAATAGAAGAAAATGAAAAGCAGACTGGAACTTGAATTCAGTGCTTAGGTGTTTGGACCTGACCTTAGTTATTTATAAGTTGTCAAAAATAATGGAACTGTTTCCTTGTCTTTGTTTATTGACAGATTAGAGCTGCCTAATATTGTTATGAATCAACATGTGTTGTACTCTTCTTGTTTACTTTTGTCAACATTTTCTAAGTTTACAAATTATTCTGTAGTGTTCTGAGAAAACTAGTGCTAGTAATGGTTACATCACATCTTGAGTGTCTTTCCCTTTAAAATTTTATCTGAAAGGAGAGAATCAGGCTCATGGTTAATCAGTTACTTCCTGGATGAAATAACGATTTTCACCCTACATAAAAAATAAAATGGAAAAAGTGTAAAACTTTAACTAGGAGTTACTTTATGATGGACTTACGTTATTTCTGTCCTAGCCAGTTTAATGCTAGAAATTGTTATAAAATACTGTGATACATAAAGAATAAGATACTGGTCCTGGCCCAGGAATTTAGCAGCTTGATAACTCTGAGAGAGGAGAACTGTAGGAGAGCTATAATTTATTGACTCCTGTTATGTGCCAAGCACTAAGTCAAGTGTTTTGCATATATAACTTCATTTCTCCTCGCTATAATTCTATTAGTTAGATATCATTTCTTTTGATTTAATAATGTAACCCAGGTTCTAAAATGTATACAGTCAATACAATTTTAAATTTTAATATTAATTTAAAAATAAAAGGCATAATTTTTTTCAAAAATACTTGTTAGATAAAACAACGTTTAATAACTTATACAAGGTCATACACATATTACTTGGCAGACACAGAACTGAACCCAGGTCTCTGATCCATTGACCATGCTCCAAAACATGTTTTATTGACTGTCTGCAACATGGTTCATAAAATACAATGTTGACTAGAAGAAAGAGGTGATTGTTATTTAATAAATCTAGATTTCTTATAAAACTGTGTAAACTACTTAACTCAGCACAAGGTACATAAAAAAACAGTTAATAACAGTCATTATTGCTAATATAATTAATACTATTTATTAATAAGTCTAGCCAAAATATTAAGCAGTAAAATTTCCAGTACAAAAATTGAATTACTGTGCTGGAATCACCAGATGACTATAAATTCTTCGCTTTGCTTAGGAATAAAAGAGCTCTGGGGAGAAGGATCTATGTGAAATGGATATGGAGGCTTTGTGTCTGCTGCAGAGACACAGAAGGGGTAAGAGCCAAGGCATTCTTAGGAAGAAAAGTTTAGAGTATTTGTTTTTCTTTCCCTAGGTTCAGATTTCCAGAGGCCCCAAACATACGCAAAAGAAGGAAAAAAAAATACAGAGTTGAAAGGTAAGGTTTAGATAAACGTGACTCATTTGTTCAGAGAAAGAGTTCGAGTTCCAAGAGATAATGGGAAGGAGCACCCTTGAGGACTGCGGCAGTCAGAGAAGAGGCCCAGGCTGGGTCATTTTTTTAAAAGAGACATGTCTATTAGGTTAAATAAGCCAAATAGAGATTTTGAGGGCAGAGAAAGCTTGTAAACCAAGAAATAACTCAGAATTGGTCAGGAAGCTGGTGATAGCAACACAAGCAGAGAAGGGTATGGTCTCATCTCCTCACCAAATAGCAGTCAAACTCGAGTATTCGATGTTCTGCCAAATAATATCAAGGTAGAGGTGCTCAAACTAAAATAAACATTTAAGATAAAAATTATTGTGGTTTTATCAGGTGGCGTTTAAAAACAAAGGACAAAAGCAAAGCTATAGCTTGGCCCTGTTCTCTATGTGTCTGTCAGCAGAGAAGCAAGCAAATGAGAAGGAAAAAAATAAACATAATTAATGAAGAAGAAATAATACCCATACCTCTGATTTCAGGAAAAGTTACTATAATGCCTAATTCAAAAGAAAAATTAAAAGTGCAAACAGTGAAAATATTTTATCCAAAAGAAAATTATTACTTTTTAAAGCATTTAGTAGTAAGAAACTATTATGTAACAAAGCATCTAAAGAAAATTAATTTTTAAAGCAATTTATTAAGGGAGCCAAGAAAGAGGATCACTTATTTAGTGCAATCTTGTTCCAACTGAAAATTGAAACAGAACATTTCCCACAGATTTAGAAACAATCTATTGAAAAAAATTTAAGCATCTTACCAATGCAAGAAAATTGATTCATTCCCTTCCCATTTAAAAAAAAAAAAACTCCCAGTTATTACATGCACTAATGAAGGGCAATGATCTTGAGTAGAGCCCAAGCCTGCGAGGTTATAGCCAGCTAATATGAGGAAGCAAGTTCATATAAATTTTTCTCTAAGCACTCTTTAATTTTTTTTCTATTTTGCACTTTTTTCAAGGTGGGAGGGGGGGTCCAGTGGAATTTGGATGGGTGACACTTTCTTTTATGCACGTGTTAATTTAATAAGGCCAACAGCACACTGTCAAAGTCAGTTTAGGCTGTTATAAAGGAATACCATAGACAGGGTGACTTAAACAACAGAAATTTAATTCTCACAGTTCTCACAGTTCTGGAAGCATGAAGTCCAAGATTGAGGTACTCAAAGATGAGGAGTCTGGTGAGTGCTGTCCTCCTGGTTTGCAAAGGGTCATCTTCTCCTTGTATCCTCACATAGTAGAGAGAGATCATCTCTCTCCTGTTTGATCTAAGGGCACTAATTCTATTAATGGGGGCTCCATTCTCACGACTTAATTATCTCCCAAAGGCCCATCTCACAAAACCATCATACTGGGTATTTAAGCTTCCATATATGAATTTTGAGGGTACACAAACATTCAGTGCATGGAACACACCAATAACTGTTAGAACTGTATCATTAAGAATATCTTCTAGTCTCAGGATGACAGAGGGGTAAATAAAGAGATGTCACTCTACTTTCTATGTCTTGACTTAAAATCTTCATCTCCACCACCCCAAGGAGCTCAGAAATTTAAATTTTTCTCATTAATTATACTCTTAAAGTTATTGTCCTCCCTTGAATGGGCACTAAAATGCACAGAAAGAATCCTCCCCAGACCAAAGACAGGGATGAAATTTATGAATAGTACAAACAAATAATGGCATTGACATGAATGGAAGGAAATACACATGGGCAAGAACAGAAATGTTCATGGGGCCAAGGGATAAAGGAATAAACTCATGACCATTCCAGACATGGTGCTATTTCATCTGAGTCCTCAACGAAGACCATTCTTTATTACAGAATTCTTTATTACAGAATGGTCTTCCTTTAGCTAAAAAGGATACCCATTTCAATCAACTCTGTGCTGTTTTAAGAGGCTTGGGCCAGAATTGGCACAGGAAGGAAAACAGAGAAATCTATATAGTCATTAGATGAATGAGTTGCCACAACAGATTTTGCAACTAATTTTCCTCCCTGTCAAAAATGGATCAATATACCATACTTTCTTTACCCACTTATCTATTGATAAGCACTTAGGTTGATTTAATAGTTTGGCTATTGTGAATACTGCTGCAATAAACATGGAAGTGCAAATCTCTCTTTGATGTACTGATTTTCTTTCCTTTGGATATATATCCGGAATTACTGGATCATATGGTAATTCTATTTTTAGGATTTTTTGTATGCTAAGTGAAATAAGCCAGGCACAGAAAGACAAATGAAACATGTTCTCATTCATATGTGGGAGCTAAAAAAAAAAAATATCTCAAAGAAGGAGAGAGTAGAATAGTGGTTATCAGAGTCTAGGAAGGGTAGCAGGGAGGGAAGAATAGGAAGAGCTTGGTTAATGGGTAAAATATTGCATTTAGATAGGAAGAATAAGTTCTAGGGTTCTATAGCACAGCAGGATGACTATACTTAATAATGTATTGTATAGTTCAAAATAGTTAGAAGAGAGGATTTTTAATGTTACCAACACAAAGAAATGATAGATATTTGAGGATAGAGAGTTTGATCAAAGTATCAAACTACACTTTGTAGTTTGATAATTTGATAATGACACTTTGTATACATGTATCAACATATCACATATGCCCCATGAATATGTGCAATTATTATGTCAATTAAATTTTTAGAACAAAATAAATCTATAGCAGCTGAAAAGAAAACACAGATCAATAGGATTTTCAGAAGATATGGGAAAGAAATTCTCTGTACTTTACAAAAGCAGAAAACAAAATAATTCAATTTGTGCCCCCAGGAACTTTGAGCAGCTAAAGTGCAGAGTGCATTTTGAAGAAGAGCAGAGGAAAATGAAATCAGGAAAACAGCACAGAACCAAAATGCAGACATTGCTTATGAAAGTTTTTAGCCCATCAGGAGTGGGGAGTGAAAAATTTATTAATCAGGTATTTTACACAATCAACTACCTATAGTGGTAACGTGGAGAAGACATAAAATGAGGAGATGTTGAGAGCAGGGAGAACAAGTGGAGGCAATAACACACAGGGCAAAAAGGGGTTGAACTAGAAGAAATGGAGAGAGTGGATCATTTTCAACTGTGTCACACAGATAGATTCAGTTTTAGAAATAAACTTTATCTTTTATCTGCATTTTGGTTAGCTAGGATTTGTGAAGAATTTTCCGACCTGTGAAATTAAAAAACCTTGGTCAATAAAGATTTACCTGAACCATAAAGACATGCAATGACTTCTCATAATAAATAAAAATACTTTTTATTCTTTAAAAAACGATCAAATCTTGATCATTTTAAAAGATCAAAACTTCAAATTGGCAAAATAATCATAGAAAAAATGTGTCATTCGGAGATTTCCTGGAAAAGTGAGATGCTCAGAAGTGATAGCTATAGGATTTTTATTCAATTGTAGAAATTAATTAAAGTGACCTCTCAGTTGCCTTGTCCTGAATAATGACCAGTAGAATCATTAGTTAATTATACACTATATGTTTTTAAACTATATAGACCATCAATCTATAAAAGATTTCAAATAACTGATAAAGGCAATTGTATATAATAGGACTGAGAATAAGCAGGGAGAAGAGAGTTAAGCTCTGTAAAAGAAAAGGGCTGATAAATGCAACCAAAATATGGGCTTACATAATTCTTCAAACTTAGCATTTAAAAATAAGCACTAGACTTCCTGGAAGCCAGTTATTATTTTTTAATATAAAAATTCTGGTCAGGCATGGTGGCTGACTCCTGAAATTCCAGCACTCTGGGAGGCCAAGGCGGGCTGATCACCTGAGGTCAGGAGCTCAGGGCCAGCCTGGCTAACATGGTGAAGCCCCGTCTCTACTGAAAATACAAAAATCAGCCAGGCATGATGATGGGTGCCTGTAATCCCAGTGACTCGAGAGGCTGAGGTGGAAAAATCGCTTGAACCTGGGAGGCAGAGGTTGCAGTGGGCCGAGATTGCACACAGTTGCACTGCAGCCTGGGTGACAGAGATGCCATCTCAAAAAAAAAAAAAAATCTTTTTAAATTTCATCTTAAATTTCATCTTAAATTTTCTAAAATTTTGTCATTAGCCATTTCTTTTTTTTATTTTTAATTATTATGGATACATAATGGTTGTACATATATCTGGGGTGCATGTGAAATTTTGATATAAGCATATGAAGATCAAATCAAGGTAATTAGGATATTCATCACTTCAAGTATTTATCATTTATTTATATTAGGAACTTTCTAATTCCACTATTGTAGATATTTTGATATACACAATTAATTATTATTAACCATAGTTGGCCCTATTGTGTTACTGAACACTAAACCTTATTTCTTCTATCTAACTGAATTTTGGTACCCATTAACCATCCCTTTATCATACCCAATGCCCCTGTCCTTCCCAGCCTCTGGTAACCATTATCAGCTATTTCATTTTAAATTCTTTATAGTCTCTTCCAAACTGATAATCAGACATATCCAATCGGATTTTCAGCCAGAGCTTTAAATGACATCTAAATTCATTATATTTTCCACTAAATCAATATCCTATGCTGGCTTCTTTGAAGTACCTATTAATGGCATCACCATTTTCCCAAAACACAGTAATTCACATACATTATCAAAAAAGAAAAGACTATAGAAAAAAGTAATAGAAGCACTCTTAGAATTATAGCTATAGCTATAGATATACTTTCAAACCTTTTCTATACATGCCTGCATATTATTTTAATGATGTATTTTACATACTACTCAGTGATCCATTTTTATCATTTAGCAATAGATTGTGAATATTTATGACCAAATATACAGATTTATATCTTCAGTTTTGTGACTGTATTATATAGATTGGTTCTAATTTGCTGCTTCAAAAACAAAGATTCAAGGCCAGATGTGGTGGCTCACACTTGTGATCACAGCACTTTGGGAAGCCAAGGCAGGAGGATCACTTAAGAACAGTTCAAAATCAATCTGAGCAACAAAGCCAGACCTTGCCTCTACAAAAAATTTAAAATATTAGCTGGGCATGGTGGCATGTATCTGCAGTCCCAGCTCCTTGGGAGGCTGAGGCAGGAGAATTTTTTGAGCCCATGAGTTCGAGGGTACAGTGAGCTACAATTCTGCCACTGCACCCCAGCCTGGGTGACAGAGAGAGACCCTGTCTCTAAGAAAAAAAAATAATAATCAAAAAAACAAAGCTTCAGGAAAAGGTTTTGTTCATACATATTCACATGTTTGCCTGAATAATTTATTGCTTCTGAAGGTGGAATTGCTGGTGAAAGGTATACTGTATACTTCTATTTTTATAGTTTCTGGCATGCATTCCCAAATTCCCTATCTGGAGATTTGGCTAATTTATATTTCCACTAGCAGTGAATGAATGCACCTGTTTATAGAGATTTTGGTCTTTGATCCATGGTGTTTTTTATTCCTTTTGTTTCTATCACTGTTAATTGTAAATTCACATTGTCTCAATGAGTCACAATCATGTACTCATCTACCCTACATCTTAGCAGGATGATTGCAATAATGTCCTGACTGGTCCCCAACTTCCAGTAATTTGCTCAGCATTATGGTGATACCAAATAACCAGATTGTCCATATGGGTGGCTGAGATAGTGAACCCATTGCTTTCTTTTGGTTCAATGTACACAAGCTTTGCTTCATGCACAAATTATTGAAAACATTGAATAAAATTATCTTCAGGCTATGTGCATAAGGTGTATATGAAACAAATAATTTTCATGTTGAGGCTTGAGTCCTATTCTAAGACAGTGATAATATGTATACAAATATTTCAAAATACAAAAAAAAATTAATCTGAAACACTTCTGGTTCCAAGCATTTTGGAAAAGGGATACTCAACCTGTTTATCCAAATAAGCCTATTGCTTAAGGAATAAAAATATAAAAGATTGAACTAATAGTACATATTAACAGCATGTGAGCTGGGAATATGCTAAAGACAGTTAAAGTAGTCTCCAAATAAGAGTAAAAATATTGATTACATCATTTTAGAATTCATTAAATTTAAGTTGCATGTTTCAATTTCTAAGATACCAATTAAAATAAATGTGGGCAAATCATCTCTAAACCAGAGAGAAAAAAGGTGAACTAAAGAAAAACTTGATCTGAAGGTAAGCAAGAAAAAAAGAAAAGAAACATGGAAACCCAAAATATAACATTAGAAATAAATTCAAATACAGCTGTAATTACAATACATTTAAATGGATTGAGTTCACCAGTGGAAACAAATTTTAAAAATGCCATATTGGTTGGACTTTAAAATCAAGCTATGTATTATTGGTAAGATATATCCTAAAATTTAATGAACCTTAAAGCTATTATAAAAGCATGATTTGTCATAAAGAGATTTACAACCTAATAAAAGTTTTAATTAACAAGGAAAATAAAATACCTAAAAATTTTATGCACTTAATAAGATAGCTACAAAACGGATAAGGTAAAAAAAAAAAAATTGAGAACATCACAAAAAGAAATGGAACAATCACCAACCACCAACATGGTGGGAGCATTTACATATATCTCTCAATAATGGATAAGTCAATCAAACCAGAAAGGACATGGAGCATTTAAAGAGCACAATTAACAAGCTTGATCTAATGGGATTATATAGAACTTTAAACTGGTAATTAAGGAATACACATTCTGTTAAGTTAAATGCAGACAACTGATCATGTAATAGGTCATAATCTAGTCTCAACAAATTTTAAAAATATGTAATTTAATACAGAATATATCCTCAGATCAGAATGTAAGTAAATTAGAAATCATTGTGGATAAGATAAAATGTTGTATAATTTTATTTAAAAAATTATAAGACACATGTTAACTCATAAGTCAATTAAAAATACAATGGAAATAAATATGCATCTAAAATTGATATATACATACTATATACAAAAGTTGTTAAATATAAGTAAAAGAGAATTTAAAGGGAAACATACAGTATAAATGCTTATATAAGAAGAAAGGTAGATAACTAATGTACTAATTGTGCAACTTAAGGAATTAGATTAAAGAACAGTAAAACTTTCTTTTTTAAGCCGTCACACAAGGTGAAGTGCTGTGGCACTATCATGGCTCAGTGCAGCCTCGACCTCCCGAGCTCAGTGGATCTTCTTACTTCAACCTCTGGAGTAGCTGGGACTACAGGCACACACCACCATGATCGGCTAATTTTTGTATTTTTTGTAGACACAGGTTTCACTGTGTTACCAAGGTTGGTCTCGAACTCCTGAGCCCAAGGGATCCTCCCACTTTGGCCTCCCAAAGTGCTAGGATTACAGACGTGAGCCACCATGCCCAGCCTAGTTTCTGAATATCTTCTCCCATTCTGTAGGCTCTCTGTTTACTCTGTTGATAGTTTCTTTTGCTGTGCAGAAGCTGTTTTTTTGTTTTTGTTTTTGTTTTAAGAGCAATGATCTATATTCATGTTCTGCTATCTGTTTTTTACAGTTTTTGAAATTAATCCTCAACCTCTAGACTTTTTATGAGAATTTAACTTTCTTGCATCAGAGTGATACCAGACTGTACTCTTGATAACTTTTAATGCAGGTTTTAATTATGTTATTGCATGCTTAATTTTCTTAGCTCACACAGCCAACTACTTTTGTGTTTTTAACTGTTTCTGAATCAGGTTCTCATTTATTCTCTATCCATTCTCTTAACCTTCTATCTTTCATTACTTTTAGAAGGATCTTGTAAGCGTGGAGCTGCCAAATAATGTTCCCACCTTACTGTCAAGTATCTGGGGCCCTTGGATCCTTGGATGCAGGTTATTTTAAATGTCTGAAATTACAACAGTGAAAATGAATCCAAGTGGAAGGTTTCTCCTCTCCCAGTGGTGCTCTTGCCTTCTGTGGAAGTCTTCCAGAATTCTCTGTGCTAACCTACTTCACCAAAAGGGAAAATTTCAAATTTGGCTCTCAGAGTTCTCATCAATCTATACCATCACGCACAAATTCCTGAAATGTTATGGCAAATTTACAGTATTTTCCCCTCATTCTATTATTTTTGTCATTACAGATGAGAATATAAGAGGAGGAACTAGAAGTCAGTGTTTAGGTAATCATTTTATCTGACAGTCCCTCAAATAGATTTTTTCAACTAAACATTTTAAAAATCAGGGAAGTGGTCAGGCACAGTATCTCACACCTATAATCCCAGCATTTTGAGAGGTCAAGGCGGGCGGATCACTTGAGACCAGGGGTTCCAGATCAGCCTGGGAAACAGAGTGAGACCCTATTTCTGAAAAAAAAAAAAAAAAAAAACTGGACATGGTGGCACATGCCTGTAGTCCCAGAGGTACTTGGGAGGCTGAGCAGGAGGATCACTTGAACCTAGGAAGTCCAGGCCGCAGTGAGCCTTGATCGCACCACTGCACTCCAGCTGGAGTGACAGAGCGAAATCCCCATCGCAATCAATCAATCAATCAATAAAAATAAAAAGAAGGAAAGTAACGCTAACTTTTCAGGGATTTCATGTGGCTAACACTGGTTTGTGTATCCTTGTAACACTAGCATCAAAAAGCCAATGTCACTAGGAATTGGTTATTTTTAAGTACATCAGCCCTCCTTGGCTCAAGTCCTTACTCAGAAAATGTGGGAAATCAGCCCATCTAAACAAGCTGACTCTCTCCCGTTTGTCATGATGCTAACAAAAATGAGCCAAGCAAATATTTAGTAATAGTTGACAGGCAAGACTCCCTGATTTCACAGAGACAAGGGAGGTAACCTCCCCAAAGTCAAGTACAGACCTTGGCTATAGACTCTCCTCTTACAGGGCTCACTTTACTTCCTGTTACAAAGTTTTCAGGGGTAAGCCCCTTCTCACAGGATCAGCTCACCACCCTGCACTCAGCAGGACAGACAGCTGTGCTTGAGTTGTTTACAGTCCCATCAGGTAGGCTGACCTTACAACTAACTGACAGCCAGTGTTCTCTCCTGCAGAGTTGAGATTATCCTCATTCTTTACTTGAGTAATTATCCATGATTCCTTTCATTCAAACATTTTCCTCAAAATTCACAGAAGTTGCCCTTACCTGAGAGAAGCTCCAATTTCATTGGTTGTGTCAATCAATTTTAGGACCCAAAAAATACAAAAGGACAACTGTAAACTGCTCAAAATTATGTGACTTTTTCATCTCTAGGGTCAAGTACAGTGTCAGACTCTTTCTAAGTGCTCAATAAATATCAAGAGCTCACATGATGACAGATGCTTTCTGTCATTATTTCTACATGACACAGTTAATTCCATTCTTAAAAGTTTTATCTCCTCAGTGCCCTTAATTGCAGTTTATGAGAGGATAGAATGTCCTTTCCATACAAAACAACCAAGCCATTTTAACTTTTCTTCAGTTTATTTCCATAAGGCACTCAAGAACATTTTGAAATTTAAGAGAAAAAAAAAAAAGATTATTTTGGCTCGAATGAAAATGCATTTAATTATTATTAACTAATTATAAAGAAAAAGTCAAAGGCTAATTGAAATCCTTTCTCCTAGCTTACATACAAGTTCTTTTAAAGCTAATATTAGAATTTTCATTGTAATGTAAACTGATAATGTTTATTTTCATGCAAATAAACTGCCTCACTATTAATGATGTTTTAAATTTCAACTTAAGATACTATCAGTGATGTTTGGATGGTAGAAAAAATTAGTTGCTGCATCATATTCCATGTATACAATATTTATTTCGTGCCAGCTTCAAACTGTAAAACTGGGTCAAGACAGAGACATAGGTTGTTAATAAATGTGGTATTTTTTAACAGGAACATATATTTACATGTTTACATATATTTATAAACATGTATATTTATATATAAACATGTATATTTATAATAAACATGTATACATATTAGTTCCTTAATATATCACAGCAGAGTGGCTTAAGTCCAGTGCCTTCATTCATAAGATTATTTACAAAAATTAACAAAAGGAATAGCTTCATATTTGTCAACACCAAATAATTCATCAAAATTCTAATCTTATAATATTCTAATTGTATTGTATATTTTATTTACATATTATATATACTGTGCAAAATATGGAAGATAATATGGATTGAGGGATGTACTAATAAATGTTTAAAAATCGGCTGGCTCTTAGTGGTGGTGGGGGGTCTGATGTGTATTATTTGTCAATTTTCATGGTGTAAATATTACTATATATTATATAAATTATATATTATATATTATATATTATATTATTAATATATTATTAAATTATATATAACTGTTATATATTATTATTTAACTGTATGTAAATATATTTATTTCATGGTATAATTTTTCCATATCTATCTTTCAGGTACGATTCTGAATACAAACACAATACCAACAGTTAGATGTATCTCACAATATTTATAATGGGACAAGTGAGCCTGAGGTCAACTTCCTCTGCTAGGAGGCAAAGTTGTCGGATGTGAGATGTTCCTGCAAATCATTCCACTGTCCCCTCTTCAGGTTCCTGAGTACTGGCAGGTACAGCTTTCTAATCCTAGGAAATCAGCTCCCTTCGAGTCTTAAACTTAGTAGTGCCCATAGCAACCATACGGAAGCATGAGGAAATTTTGATGAATCGATTATCTCATGCTCTGGAAATTTTCCCTGGAAGGCCGGGATGGGATCCCCTCCTTTAGCCCTCCACACATTTTGTAGGCCTTTAATTTAAACCTTTTCTGCTTAAAATTTGCTACACAACTGGCTTTGTTGGCACCCATTTACAACTTTAATTTTTTTTTAATTTCTGCATATCTGGTCGTGTTCTTTTCTCAATTCTCTTAAATATCAGCTCAAATATTACATTGTTATGAAATCTTCTTAGACAAATTTTTTTTTTCTTAAGCCGTATACCTCCTTGTCTGCGAACTCTTATAGGGGGCCCAGGTATGTACAAAGTGGTCTCACTTTAAAATGTAGACAAGTTCCATCAGGTTGGCAGGACAGGTTAGGTGTGCACAGGTTAGGTGTTGCACAAGTAACATATCTGCAAGAAGACAATAAGCACTTGGAAAGAAATTAACCAAAGATAAATACATATAGAAAAACAAAACTGGTTCAATAGCAATGCTCTCATTATCAGAGGGTCCAGGTGATTTTGATACAGTTTTCCTTTCCTATTCCTGAGGATTTATTTATGTCTAAATCCCAGGGAGATAGGGAGATACTATTGGCAAGCAACAATAAATGACTGCTTCACTAAAATTCTGAATATTATTGGTATACACACCATAAAAGTAGAAACAATTTTCCATATTTGAGGTTGCATACCATAGCTATAGAGCCTGAAGACCACCAGCTTTCCCAGCTCACAAAGGGTCTTCACACAGCTAGCAGTTTCAGCTACAACGTCTCTTTGACACCACATTTTCAGTAGTTGGTCCAACAGCAAGTTTGGCAGACTCAGATAAACCCTGTGGTTATCAATCACTTTGCTACTTATAAGTTTGGAGGCACAGGATAAAAATTCCCATAGGGCCTATGAGAATGAAAAGAGACAACAAGTGGGAGGCACAAAATTAAAGCTTTTGATAACTACTAGTAGCCCAGATGAGTCACCTACCAGGATTTTTGAGCATGCATAATCAAATTGTTTCAGAGGAAAAAGAAAAAATGGCACATGGCTACTGTGGCTAAATCACCTTACTCTAAACATCTATGAGCACCATCTATGGACTCCTAGAAATAGCTGAAAAATAGTTTTCGTCATGGGGACTATAATAGAAATAATGTTCGTTATTAAAAATATGATTCTATATTTACTTATGGGTATGCAATGATATGTATACATGTTATTTTCCTTACCTGATCTGGACTGTAAACTTCTTAAAGCTAATTTATGAATCCCACACAACACCTAGCACATTGCCTCATACGTAAGTGAACAATATATGTGTTAGATAAATGAGTGCACTTTTCTTCTACATATTTTTCTTCACTACAAAACACATACGTACATACACAAACCCTGTGAACATTGTAAATCAAATTAATTCAAATTTCACTAATGTATAATTTACAATAATAGGTATACATAAAAATATTCTCCTGAAAAACACCCAAGTACTTTCAAACGTTTTTTCTTATTTATGAATCACAAGGCTTTTTGTAGATATTAAAAGTAGTCATAGTAATTTTACATTCAAATGAAAATTTAGTATCAATAATTTAAATTAATTTTTCACTTTGTGTAGTTACTTCACTCGAAATAAAAGTAGAGAAAAAAATTAAATCCCACTTCATGGTAAGTTTTACGCTAATTTCTCTAAAATATGCTATATTTTTGAATGTCTACAATAACTCTGATTATGTTTTAAAAAACATTTAGAAGGGGTTAAATCTGCAATTTTTAAGTGTTTATATATGGATGTAGCAGGTCATTTTTCCTTTGGTAGAGGCAATTGGAGTTCCCTTTTCAAATATCAAAGTGAGTAAATACATAGGCAATTCCAATGAGTGTCTTTCAATATTCTGCTGATTTCAAAAGAAGCCAAGTGATGCCATATTATACCTTTATTTTCTCTAGAGAGAGCAGTCTGGTATAAAATATGTCTATCTTAAAGACAACATAATATTTTACAACTGCAATTTCTAAAGGAAAACATGACAAAAATATGGCCTAAGGCAATACCATTATATGAACAATGTTTTAAGTCACAATAAAAACCCTATACTTCACCAAATTTGCATGCACTTCATATTTGCCAGTAACAGTAGCCATTTAATACTATGGGAAAATGTATACACCTACACACCCACACATACATTTCTCCTTAAAATTATATCCTGAGAAGTTCTTAAAAATAACACTCTCCAAAGAGGGAGTTTTGATGAGGTTTGAGTCAGAGTGACAGGAAAATCTGCTAATCTCCTATCAGGCAGAGTTAAATAGAAGTGTTATTAGAGATTTTGATGATTTTGGAGGCAAATTTAATAATGATATAAATCAAATGTTAAAATAATCCTCTGAGGAAATTTACTTCATTTGGGAGAAAAATAAAGTTTCACCAGTAACCATAGTGAGTTGATATTATTGCAGTTGTTTTTATAAGTTGTTGCCATGACTTTTTTGACTTTTGGGCTAGATTTTACTCAAATACAACAGATGGCAACGATTACTCTTCTGTAACTTTTTTTCCCTTGAATAACTAAACAGAGCACAATAAAATAAACAGGCTTATACCCCAGAGAGTTTTGTCTTGTTTCACATTTTATTAAAACTAAAAGTGAACAAAGCAACTAAAAACAAATAATAAAGTAAGCCCTTCATGTATCTCAAACTTCACCCAGATTTTAAAAATATTAAAATGTTCTCTTTTTCACTTTTTTCCTGGCTTCAACGGACTAAAACAAAATAGAACAAAGATATTGTAAGAAAGAAAGCTGCAACACTGACAGAATGTTGCTCAAATCAGAAGCAAATGTTTAACATTTATAAAGCTTCTCCACATGATACTTCTCCCTTGCTTCAAAATTTGAGTCATCAATTTAAATATAATTAAAATTTGGAAGAAAAATTCTTATCACAGAATTTTTATTTCAAACATTTTCAGATGTATTCCTTAGTATATGATATCTCTCCATATCCTATCTCTTCTCCTTTATAAAGATCTGAGTAATTTTCAGAATCCAAACTAACAGGTACAAGGAAAGTCAAGTTTTGATTACTCATCACAAGCCTATTTCAAATAAATTAATTCTATAAGATTATTTAATGAAAATCACAAGCTTAATAGGAATATATGCTAATAAATAGAGCACTTAATTAGATGTTAGAGATTAGAGTCCCATTTCCCGGTGTTTAAAATAACATGTGTCCTTGGGTGAATCATTTAAATTTTATCTATATTTTTTCATTCTGGTAAATGAAGGTAATACATCCTCTGACAAAATAGATTTATATATCATGCTGAGATGCTGATATAATTAGACAGGGACTTTAATGCATCATAGTAATATAAATGTTAAAACTATTAGTCATCGTAATTTCATTGGCATAGATAATAGTCTTTCTTAAATAGTGTGTGGAATGGTTTCTAAAGTGCCAGGTTGCCTTTTGAGTGATCTCATCATGATTTCATTCTTTGGTTAAAAGCTTGAGAATTTGGTGGAATAAAGTGTTCTGATTGAGCAATACCCAAAGTATTTGCCTATAAAATTTTTATTTTTAAAACAAATCCTGCAAAAATTTAGTAAAATGACCATTTAAAGAAGATCAGAAAAACAATTCTTAGTGAGGGTTAAAAATCAAATCCTAATAATAATTATCGACACTAAACTATCAATTAATTGCTAGGTATTGCAAATTAGAGGCCACTGATCCTAACACAAAAAGACTAAAGTTTCTTAGTCATGATATGTTTCCTATGTGACTATGAGTGGGGAGGGCACAGAAGTGGGATAGGAAATACGTAGGTAATATTTGATGATTATTTTTAAAATTTGGAAAACTATAAAGACCAAAACAGAGACAATAATAAGCATGCATAATGCTTAGAAACAAACTGTTATATTTTTATTATATTCTTTCAAGGCATTTCATTATATGCATGTACAGAAAGTCCTCTATTTACATGTGTTTGCTTTCCTGGAAATGTATTTAAAAGTTAGAGGCCTAAAGTAATTGAATGTTTATATATTGCACTTAAATATATCAAGTTATGTTCCCAAAGAATGAAATTCACACACATACACTCACACCGCACACCTAATACAAAGCCTATTTGATATGGTTCAAATGTGCCCAGGTTTGTCTGGCAGGCAGACAAGAAGATCACAGTCAGAGTCCTCCACCAGGAAGACCCTAATAGAACCCTACTGGCTGTGCCCACTTGACGAAAGCTGGCCTCATCTCTCCGCCAACCTTTCTGCAAGAGACACAGAATCAGAAGTTCCTCAGCCCCTCCCTGCCCAGATAACCTGAGTGCCTGCACAGGGCATCAGGGAACAAAGGCTCTTCCTCCCTTTGCACACGTGCAGTAGTCATGGGCTCCATGGAGATTCCTTAGCAAACCAGAAAGAAATCAGAAGAGCAGGGCACGGTAGTAAACTGAGCAGACAATTTGTCTGTTACACAGACATAGGACCTGCAGCACATGGACCAGCTGAAACACACTGTCAAGGCTGTAGCAACCTGCCCTTTCCTGTACTCTGCTATGTGATGTCTCTAAAGCATTCTGCAAAAGATATACATCTGTATACCTGTATGTGTGTGTGTGTGTGTGTGTGTGTGTGCAGTTATGTGTCGCTTAACAAAGTAGATATGTTCTGAGAGATGCGTCATGCTTAGGCAATCTCATCATTGTGTACTCACACAAACCTGGATGGTTTAGCCTATTCCACACCTATGCTACATTGCTCCTAGGTTACAAACCTGTACAGCATGTTACTGTATTGAATAATATAGGGAACAGCAACACAATGGTAAGTACTTGTGTGCCTAAACATAGCTAAACATGGAAAACATACCATGAAAAATGGTTTTGTAATCTTATGGGACCACCATCTTATATGCAGTTCATTGTTGAACAAAAAATCCTTATGTGGTGCATGACTGTATATACATGCATAAGTTTTCTTGTACCATTGAACTATATAAGCTTATTCTAAAAAAAAAATTTGTTACCTTATGTTGCACATTGCATTGTTTTAAGTTACTCTCACTTACATTAAGAATTGTATCCTTGAATTATCATAGCATCCAGGGGAAGTTTTATTCCTACAGGTAATTTTTTTAAATCACATTAAAAGGAAACAAAGAGTCATTGGAGGAGGATGAAAGCACCCATTCAAATATTCCTGATGTAACATCCTAGTGCATGGAGGAATAGGATGGTTCCAGAATTATTTCTGGACGAATTGCATGGAAATATCTGGATGAGATTTGGGGTAGGAAATCCAGGTCGAGTTCAGGATTTTTCTAGTGCTTACTGGACATTAGATACTGGAAATGATACAAGTTCTCCTTTACTCAGTTTGCTTAGGATTTCCGGTGGATTAAAGCAATTATAAATCCATTCCTCACTAAATACTATTAAAATACATATGGGAGTAGAAGTTGTAGATGAAGACAAAAATAGGCCAGGAAAAATATGAAAAAAGATCAGGACACAAAGACTGAGGACAAGAAGTTCATAAATGAGGTCGGGAAAAAGGCAGCGTTGGGGGTGGGGGTGCAGGGGGCATCATTGCAACCTTAAATTGGAGGGAGAAAGGGTTTTAGGAAAGAGAGAGATAGTCAAATATCAGATGTCTCAGAGAGGCCAAGAGAGACAAAAAATATAGAAAACTGTCTGTTGTGCTTTTATCGAAGTAAAAAGAGAAGAAGCTGGCTCTCCATGGATGTGACAATCATATTCTTTTCAGAATCTTGATGGAGAAGGAAAAAGCAGCAATGGCATTTGTTAGCCAACTGACATCCATAGTTCCCCTCTGCATATTTGAACAAGGTCTAGTATCTTCACTTAATTAATTAGTCATTTCCTCCTTTATTCAAGGATTTCCTTGTAGAATTTACAGCTGTTCATACCCGAATGAATCTCCACTGTAAGAGTTATGTCGGCCGGGCGCGGTAGCTCACGCCTGTAATCCCAGCACTTTGGGAGGCCAGAGGCGGGCGGATCACGAGGTCAGGAAATCGAGACCATCCTGGCTAACACAGTGAAACCCCGTCTCTACTAAAAATACAAAAAATTAGCCGGGCATGGTGGCGGGCGCCTGTAGTCCCAGCTACTCAGGAGGCTGAGGCAGGAGAATGGCGTGAACCCAGGAGGCGGAGCTTGCAGTAAGCCGAGATCGCGCCACTGCACTCCAGCCTGGGTAGACAGAGCGAGACTCCGTCTCAAAAAAGAAAAAAAAAGAGTTCTGTCAATCGCACCCAAAGCCCTAAGTACACAAAGGACAATGGTAAAGTCCTCAAAGGTGTGTAACTTATTCATCTATGTAGCTCTAGAAACTGGTGTAGTACCAGACTCTTTTTGAGTGCTCAATAAATGCTTGGAGAACAACAGGATCATAAATCTTTTGTGTCACTAGCTGTGTTAGGAAACCTCAAGGAGGGACTTGGGTTTTGCACTGGGGAGTGGGTTTGTTTTGTTTTTATTTTAGTCAGATGGAAATTTAACTTGCTTATATACAAAGAAAAGAAAAGCAACAAAGAGGAGCATACAGAAGAACTAGGGTGATTACCAATGGATTGAAGTTCACTAAAGAGATGGCAGGGAATGGGATCCAGGACACAGGTGGAAGGGCAGTTCTCTCCACCAAAGTGCATGTGATGGAGATAGGGACATATATATAGACATAGATAAATGTCTATGTGACTGTGAGTGGGGAGGGCACAGAAGTGGGATAGGAAGGAATTTGAAAGAGTTTCAGTCTCTGAAGAAATAAGTCAGGTTACCTGATGACTGTGAGAACAGGGAACAGCACTTTTGACTTGAGTTGGGCTGTGATGGTTTGGAATAGTTGTTGTGGGCTGTTTGTGATAAGTGCAAGAAAATGCTTTCTACATTATGAAGACTTACACAAAGTTAGATTTGTATTGCTATGTATGCACATCTGGTCAGATGATGAAATTTAAATTTGATTGTAATAAGAAACCAAGTTGTATTGCTGTAAATATATAAAGACCTCTAAATTCTACAAGAAAGAAAAAAACTACTAATAAAAAATTTGTAAAAAAAATGTGAGAATACAAATCACAAAAGAAAAACAAGGAAATAAGTACTGGGCAAAATTCAACTTCAAGAGGATTCAAATAATATAAGTTAATGATGTCACCATTTTGCCATTCAAATAAAGTTGGGTTCTGTAAAAATTATTATACACCTAATATATGTTCAGCTAATAAAAGAAAGATTAAAAATAAAAATGCCCCAAAGAAAAAAAATTATATAATATCACTTAAAATTCCAACATCCAGGGATATTCACTGTTTATATTTTCCTGTATCTGCATTCTGATGTTTCCCATGTACATACATATGTAAATTTGTATATGCATTTGAAATACATATAATATATATTGTTCTAAAACTTGCTTATTTCACTTACTGTTCCATGAATATCTTTTCATGTTAATAAATATCCACACAATTATTGTTAATAGCTGTTTATCATCCCACACTATAAAAATAACAAAATTTATTTAAACAAACTTTTTCTTGATGTTCTGTTTACAATTTGTTTCTGTAGCAAAGGATTCATCAAGGAATAGTTTTCTACATGACATTTTTGTGCATCTGTATAATTAATTTCCTGAGGGAAAAATTCTTTAAAATGAAATTTCTGAGTCAAAGACTTCACCCATTAAACCTTTTGAAACCATTTTCCTCTAGAAAGACTGTGCCAATATTTGCTCCTAAGAGCTATGTCTGTGGTTCTTCATATCTCTCCACTCATGCCAACACTTGGTTTCATCCTTTAATCTTTGCCAAACTAATAAACAAAATATGCTGCTGCTTAATTCGCAATTTACATTTCTTTACATACAAGTGAGACTGTGATTTTTTTACTTTGTTAATGATGATGTGTATTTCTTCTTTTTAAAAATCAATATCCTTTCCCTACATAGAGTAAATACATTTAATAGTAATATTCAGTGCTGACATCATCTACTATTGGTAAAATTATAAGCTGATACAACTATTCTGGAAACATATTTGATAATACAATAAATGTAAACCAATAAAGTGACTTTTAATATGACAATGACAAATAAAAACAAACAAGCCCTTTAAAAAGCAGGCAAAAAACATGACCAGACACTTTTCACATATGCAGCCAAAAATCATATGAAAAAAAAGCTCAGCATCACTGATTATTAGAGAAATGCAAATCAAAACCACAATGAGATACCATCTCACACCAGTCAGAATGTCTATCACTTAAAAGTCAAAAAATAACCAATGCTGGCAAGGTTGTGGAGAAAAAGGAATACTTATACACTATTGGTGAAGGTGTAAATTAGTTCAACCATTGTGGAAGACAATGTAGCAATTCCTCAAAGACCTAAAAACAAAAATTCCATTCCACCCAGCAATCCCATTACTGGGTATATACACAAAAGAATATACGTTGTTCTATTATAAAGACACATGCACACGTATGTTCACTGCAGCACTATTCACAATAAAAACAACATAGAATCACCCTAAATGCCCATCAATGATAGACTGGATAAAGAAAATGTGGTACATATACACCATGGAATACTATGCATCTATAAAAAAAGAATGAGATCATGTCTTTTGCAGGAAGATGAATGGAGCTGGAGGCCATTCTCCTTAGCAAACCAATGCAGAAACAGAAAACCAAATACCACATGTTCTCACTTAAAATTGAGAGCTAAATAGTAAGAACACATGGACACATGGAGGGGAACACCACACACTGTGGCCTATTGGAGGGTGAAGGGTAGAGGGTGGGACGAGGGAGAGGATATGAAAAAATAACCAACGGTTACTAGGCTTAATACCTGGGTGACAAAATAATCTGTACAACAAACCCCCATGACACAAGTTTACCTGTAAAACAAACCTGAACTTGTACCCCTGAACTTAAAGTTTAAAATAAATAAATAAATATGACAATGTTTAGGGATATTTCTGTAAAGCATCATATTTCTACAAATAAATGATTTGTGTTACAAAATGGTACATTGTTAGCAGCGTTCCTGACACATAGTAGACATTCAATAAATATTTGTTAAAGAAATAAATGAAAAAAATCAATGTTTAATCTTATTATTTAATTGGCTTCATAAAACAATAACTACTAGACAAAAAGTGTGAAGGAATATATTATATCATCTTACTTTGCAACAGTTCTTCTGCCGCTTAGTAAACACAAGAACCAAGAGTTCGTGAAAAATGACCTTTTATTGTGGTATTAATTTTAATTTCTCTGACTAGTGAGCAGCTTATACATATTTTTATGTGTTTCTTAGTCTTACATATTTTGCATTTGATGAAATATCTGTCTTTAGCCCAGGTTTCTATTCATTTGTTTTTTCTTATTGATTTGTAGCACCATTTTATATGTTCCAGATACTAATAATTTATTATCAATATGTATTAAAAATATCATTTCCCAGTTAGTGGTTTATTTGTCTTATATTATGTCATGAGGAATTTTTAATTTTAATAAATCAAGATATATCAATAATTTTCTTTATGATTAGCAATTTTTGTATCGTTTTTAGGAAATCCTTTTCTATTCTCAGGCCAGAAAGATGTTTTCCTACACCTTATTCTAAAAGTTTAAGGTTTTTGTGTCAAATTTAAGTATTTAAGTAACCTGGATATGATATTTTAGTATGTTGTAGGCAGGGATCTAATTTTATTTGTTTTTCCATCTGTATACAAATAATCCCAGAACTCCTACTGACCCTACTGTTTCGAAATGTCACATTTGTGAATATATCAAAGTTTCACATGTGCTTTAGAACTCTCGATGCTGTTTCTTTTGTCATTATCATTCAGTTCAAAATATTTTTAGATTTCTATTAGAATTTCCCATAAGCTACTTATAAGGTGTTTTAATTTCCAAACTCATGCATTTTGAATTTTGCTTTTTGCTTCTTGGATTTAAACTAAATTGCATTGTGATCAGAGAACATGCTATGTATGACTCAATTTCTCCTACATTCATTCCATTAGTCAGAATTACTCACACAGTTTTACCTAGATACAAGAGGTCTGGGAAAGTATTCTTCCTGTGTGCTGATGGGGAAATTTTAATGGATTAGTGGGCATATGGCACTATACTGCCATATTCTAGGGCCCTGTTCTTAGATCAACCCCCTCAACTCCTTCAAATCTTTGCTCAAATTATTACCCTTTCAATGATACCCTCTTAATCCTATTTAAAATTCTTCTTCCTTTTTACTTTTTTATACCTAATACTTTTTACACATACCTATTTTTTTCTTTTTATAGAATTTTCTACCTTTAAAAATATTATACATTGTATCTATTTCTCCTGTCTTTTGTCTTTCACTTCCCATAAGACTGCAAATTCCCTAACGGATTTGTTCACTGATATATTCCAAAGGACTAAAACATGCACATAGCAGGTGCTCAGTGAATATTTGTTGAATTAATGAATGTAACCTCTAGTTTACTAGTTATTTCCTTACCTGTGCCTCATATGTTATTCAACCTATTAATTCTTCAGCTTCAACATTTCATTATTGATTTCTAGATGCTTTCCTTGATTCTTTTTGAATTCTGTTGGCTATTTTATCATCTTTTTTCTCGGCATGTTTTTCTAGTGTATCTTTATTTCTTCAAAAAAATTTATAAATAGTCATTTTAGATTATTAAGCCTTTGAGGATCTTAATTATTGTTTTTGCTTACTCTCAATCATGGTAGTTTGTTTCATTTTATATTAAATGATTTTTAAATGTGAGCTTCTCTTGAGTAGAGTAGCTACACAGTCACATAACTGTAAAAAGACTGAATTTAGGGTTGAGAAAAGGATAATTGCCATTTGGAACCCACAAGGATAATGCTCCTACTTCTTGTTAGGAATTTTCCTAGGCCTGAAAGCTTGACAATTAAAGAATATAGTCATTGCCCTACCTTTGTTTCAACTGGAGAATCAACCTCAGCAGATATGTGAACTGACGTTATTATTGATGCTTATACCCTGGACTGTGTACAGGGTCCTCATGAGTTTTAGTACCCCGCCCATGTATTCTTCAAACTGCATACAATTCTTCCTCCACTTTGGAACTGCATACAATTCTTAGGCCTGGTTTCTCTTGGTGAAGCCAATGCCTGCACGTCAACCTGCAATAATCACATTTTTCTTAAGTCTGTGAACAAGCCATATGAATTCAGGGTTTATGTCTCCAAATTTTCTCCCTGACTCTTAATTAAATTTGGGACATTTGACCTAGCACTGCCTGTTTAATCATTGCATTAAGGATATTTGAAAGTAGAGCTTTACAAGTGTTAGGATCTTTCCAGTTTAAAGAAAGCAAATTTTGTTCAATGCACCATGCCTCAAAGACTTGTAAGGATTCTCTTTTGTATAGGTATTCTAGTTTGTACCCACAAAACCTGGTTGCTTTCCTGTTGCACTTTCAATGACTCCTTGCCTTTTCTTAAGCTTGAAAAATCCCATTGCTATAAAAATCCACTAACCTACAGACACCAACCAAAGTAAAACTGTGTGCTACCTAGGATTTAAAGCCTTTTGCCCATGACTTAGCAGTAATAAATGTTCTATAACCACCAATGTTTTAAAAGCCTTGCTTATACATTGAAGTTCAAGACTCCAAATATTGGTTCTATGACAAAGCTTTATCACTCCATGTGTAATATATAACCCCAATTTGGGAGAAGGGGAAGCTCAAAATGAATGGGTCCTCTTGCAGCGACACTTGCTCCCGAAGAGGGAAGTGAGAGGAGCCGAACTGAGTATGCCCAGGTTACTCCTTCCCAAATTTACCAGTCAGTTCAATAATTCACGTCTTCTGAACAGAATGAGGAAAAGGAAAGAGAAGGTGAAAATGTGTAGAGTAACTACATTCCTTTAATAGGAAAGAAAACTTTAGGAGATAATGAAGATATACCAATTTAGTCTAGGAAAAGAGGTTCAAGGTAGGGAGGAAGAGATAATTTGGTATATTTTGTCATTCATATTATTATCCAACCCAGCTTCAAAGGAAAATCATTTTATTCAGCAAAGTGAGCTGTAGAAAGTGAAAATTGAGTCAAATGCAAATTTTATAACATTGGAGACGTTTTTATGTTTTTGTTATTTTACTTTAAGTTCTGGGATACATGTGCTGAACGTGCTTTTATTACGTAGGTGTGCATGTGCCATGGTGGTTTGCTGCACCTATCAACCCGTCATCTAGGTTTTAAGCTCTGTATTTGTCCTAATGCTCTCACTCCCCTTTCCCCACCCCCATCCCCTGACAGGCCCTGGTGTGTGATGTTCCCCTCCCTGTGTCCATGTGTTCTCATTGTTCAACTCCCACTTATGAATGAGAACATGCGGTGTTTGGTTTTCTGTTCCTGTATTAGTTTGCTGAGGATGATGGTTTCCAGCTTCATCCATGTCCCTGCAAAGGACATGAACTCATCCTGTTTTATGGTTGCATAGTATTCCATGGTGTATATGTGCCACATTTTCTTTATCCAGCCTATCATTGATGGGCATTTGGGTTGGTTCCAAGTCTTTGCTATTGTAAATAGTGCTGCAATAAACATATGTGTGCATGTATCTTTATAGTAGAATGATTTATAATCCACTGGGTATATACCCAGTAATGGAATTGCTGGGTCAAATGGTATTTCTGGTTCTAGATCCCTGAGGAATCATCACACTGTCTTCCACAATGGTTGAACTAATTTACACTCCCACCAATAGTGTAAAAGCATTCCTATTTCTCCACATCCTCGCCAGCATCTGTTGTTTCCAGACTTTTTAATGATCGCCGTTCTAACTGACATTTTTAAAAATAGACTCTGATTTATAAAAAGAGAACTTTCTTTTACCTCAGCAAAATCAGTATAGATAGAAAATTAGGTTAATATTTCTGTGACCTACATTATGTTTTATCCAAGATGATTAAATTATAATGTGCCTGACCACTATTAGTTGAAAGTCATGATTAGGGTAGTAAAAGCTTCCTTTGTCCCTGTGTCAAAGGACATCACATTTCCTAATTTCTCTTGCAGTTGTGTGTGCCTTGTGGCTGAATTCTAGAATATGAGTGGAAGTGACTTGCATCACTTTCAGGCCTGGGCCACAAAACCTCCCATACGTATCCTCCCTCCCCCAGTGTTCTTTTTCCTTGTGCTAGAAAAATGCCAAGGCAGGGGCTGCTGAGTTCAGGATACTGAAGGACTTGAAGGGATGCATTAGAGGTTCTCTAGGAGGAATTGGAACCATAATATGACCACACTAAGGTACGAGTAGAAATTTTCAGAGGCATGAAAATAAAGAAGAGTTGTAGAAATTCTGAGAGTCTCCTCTTGTGAAAGTGGTTTGTGATTTAAAAACTAGAAATTAATCAGTTTGGACTCATGACAGCATGCACACATTATGATAAGTCTTTTATTGTGCAGTATTGTGTAGTATGCCAAATTTACTAATACAGCAAGAGTTTAAATTTGCACACTATAACCCAGATGTAAAAAAAAAATGCACTTTTAAAATCTAAAAAGGATGTCACCCTGTTTCAAATTTCAATTTTTACTCAGTAGATAAAACAATCTTTCAAATACTTTCAAGGTAGCTTAGTTCTTTTAAGTTCAACAGTCTCTTCTGGGTATTTGTAATTCAGATACTGTATTACATAAACTCATTGAGTTTTTAATTATTCCTGTTTTCATTCTTCCTGCTTCCCTCTCAAGGAAATCTATGGTCTCAGGAGTTTAAGCTATGCTTCCCTACAATGAAGCTTCATTCAATTAGTCACTGAGAAATTATCTGCCCCTATCTGCTGAGATGTGCTTGGTCCCACCTGGTTCATTTGATCTTTGTGCTAGCATCAGCTGCTAAAGTCTACTGCCCCTCCGTGGCACCAAGACACACTCTTCTACAGCCTTCTCAGACAATCTGGCTCCTTTAATCACTTGTATGTCAGGCAGCAGGGCACAGGGACCTTCTAGGTTACCTACACACAATGCCCAGGCTAATAAATATATACATATATATACACACACATACATATTCTGCCATATATATATTTATATGTATATATATACTGCCATATATATATACACACACACACATATACTCTGCCTTAACAATATTTTCCTAACCTACAATCCTCTCCAACCATATGGACCTTCTGATTTTTCTTGAAGACACCTGTCTTGGGGACTTTGCACATGCTTAGAGTTCACACTCTCACTTTAGTCAGGTTTCCGCTCAAATGTTAGTCCATCGGAGAACCACTTCCTGACCACACCTCATAAAATACAGCATTCCTTCACTCTCTACCTTGTCTCCTTTACCTTTCTTTACCTATCGTTACCTAACGTGGTAACTATTGATGTATCTGCATGCCACTTTACATGCTAGCATGTAAGCTCCATGAAGGCAGAAACATGATCTGTCTTTTCTTCTGAATTTCTAGTACCTAGGAAATTATAGGCACACACAAAATATTTGTTGAATACATGAACTAGAGTATATCTTCCTGTATATACTATATATCATATACACATATAGTCAAAGACTTCAAGAGCAATAAAATATATGGAAATAGTTGTAATGTGGTGAGATTATAGGTGGATTTTCTTCCTTTTTTTTTTTTTTTTTTTGAGAAGGAGTCTCAGTCTGTCACCAGGCTGGAGTGCAGTGGCATGATCTGGGCTCACTGCAACCTCCTCCTCCTGGGTTCAAGTGATTCTCCTGCCTCAGTCTCCCGAGTAGCTGAGATTACCAGTGCATACCACCACGCCCAGCTAATTTTTGTATTTTTAGAGATGGGGTTTCACCATGTTGGCCAGGATGGTCTTGATCTCTTGACTTTGTGATCTGCCCGCTTCGGCCTCCCAAAGTGCTGGGATTACAGGTGTGAACCACCATGCCCAACCTCCATTACTTTTTAAACTATAAAGTTTAGAATTATTAATAATGATAATAGTATGCATTATAACTTGGGACTAACAGTACTTTCTCAGTCTTCAGAAGTGTTTTGTGAGGATAAAATAAGATAATACACATGAAGTTGTTCTGTAAGTTGGAAAGATTTTGATTAAGGGAAGATCCTGCATAAATGTAGTTATTTGGGCTAAGGACATATGGTAAATGTGAATTTTTAAGATAATTAAAAGCTAATAAAGACATAAATTAAACTGAGTTGATAGGTCTCTGAGTAGTCCATATTATCTACCTGTTGGATTATCTTTCATTTTACTTTACTTATTAAGATATAAGCTTCATTAACATCTCCTTCCCTCCAAGTTTCTTCTGTTTCTTAATATGTCAGATAAACTTTTGAATTATTTCCTGGGTTATATATTCTCCAAACTACTTCTTTAAAATATGTTTCATATATAAAAGCAAGCCAGAAACAAATTTTGCTAAATATTATGAACTCCAAATTTAATTAAATTATACTGGAGAAGATAAGAAATCTCTTCAGATTATATGTAGGAGAAAAAAAACCCACCTTTACAATTAATGACAAAGTAATCCTCAAAATATTAGTAATGATATTGACCTATAGCACACTGAAAAATGTAATAGATGAAAATATCAGATATTACAATACATTAGAGTGACAAAACACCTTACTTGGCTTCATATGTGGCTACCCAGGGAAGAAGCTATCCCTAAAGTTTGAATAACTTTTCTAAAATTTTCTGCAGTGTCACATCACCTTCAAACTTCTTATTTTACATTAGATAAATATTTTTCTTTCTCCAGTTTTTCTATCTTTGAACACACTGGCCTCTTCCAAGAATACTTAACTAACAGCTGTAAAGTTCATTATAGTATCATTTATGGCTATGAATTCGAGCCCATAAAGCCAAGAAGCTTAAAAGTAGACTGTTATTCCGTAGAGATACAGGATTGTTCCTACAAAAAGCTGGATGAGTAGCACAGTCTCACAGGCAGATAATTTACGCAATGATCTGAGAAATTAACAGTGAATTTTTTTAGTATTACTTTTATAACAAATACCTAGTATTCCAGCTAGAGACAATTAGACTAATCAACAATGGGCTCAGCAAAATGCCAATTAGTGTGATAAAACGCGCTTGGTGGAAAAGCACACTTCCCACCACTTCTCCAGAACCTCTTCCTCCAAGCCAAACAGCAAACCTTGATTTCATGTATTTGGATCTAACATTATTCACCAAATGATTGATTTACTTTTTTACGTATATTTTCTCTTTATGAAGTTAATAGATGTCTATTTTACAAAATGTAAACAATACAAAAAGTATCTAGGAGAAAACAACAACCACCTACCAAAGCATCACTATTCGAAGACATTCACCAACATTTTGGTACACATTCTTCCAGAATTCTATGTGTACAAATAATTGTAGACATATATCATTTCACATAAACAATTTTATTTTATACATGTTATTTTTATTCTGCTTTTTCAATTCAATATGTTATATGTGTATGAATACGGATATACATCATACTAAGAGTTAGATAGTACTCCATTATATAAACCAGCAGGGGTGAAAAATTCATATGCCTACATTACTTAGAAAGGCAAGTACTCCATTATTACATTTTTTTTCAATAATTTTCTTGAGTCTTATATTTTTTTTCTTTCAAATGAACTATGGAAACATTTTATCAAATGGAAACATTAGCATTTTGATGGAATTATGTTGAATTATAGACTGATTTAGGAAGTGTTCATATCATAGAGGCTTTCCATCCAAGCACAAGATACATCTTCCCATTTATTAAGTCATCCTTTACACACTTCCATATAACATTTTTTGGTAAATTATCCTAAGGGATTTTATTGTCATTGTTTTGTTTTACTTTGTTTTATAATTTTGTTGTTGCTATTGTAAAAAGTGATACTTTTCCTGTTACATTTCCCAAGATAGTATAGATATAGATGTAGATATTATATATGAGCTAGACCATATGCATTTGTCCCTTGCTAACCATCTTACAGAACTCTCTTGTTCCAACAGTAGAGCACTGATGTGAAGACATTGTTCTGAGTCAGACAAGAAACCATGGGCTTGAGATTGGCTCTGACAGAATGCCTTGTGTTCTCCGTGAAGCCTCAAGTATATATTCAAGTTCCAATTCTCTTAGCTATAAAATTATGATTTTAATGGAATCTACCTCATAAGGATATTAGGAGGATTAAATTTGATAAAATATGCAGTGTAATTTTCACAGTGATTTTAAGTGCTCAATAAATGTTAGTATAATAAGTAGTGATTCTAATAATTTTTTATGATTCTTATGGAATATAGTCACAAAATGAAACCTGGTATATCATTTGCAATTTATAATCTGCTATTTTTGTTTAAATACATTTGAGTAATATTAACTGATAGTAGTGAAAATGAGCATTTTAACTTGTTCCTGATAGTATTGGAACAGCTTCAAGTTTTTCACCATCATACACAGTGCTGCTGATTGTTTTAAGATTTATATTTTTAAAATCATATAAATAATGTATATATACTTTCACAAATTTTTTTTCTTTGTCGGGAATGTATATTTATTTTATAATCCTTTAATATATATTAACTTGATCATTTTTTCCTCCTCCAGATTATAATTATGGCAAATTATAATTAGTATTGTTATATGTTTTGATTTGCTTAATATTTCACATTTTGAAATAAATAGTAATAAATACCGATAATTGCAATTAGTCTGTGGTTTTATTTTTCTGTGCTGTGTTACAAATGTTGGATTTGTAAAAAAAAAAAAAAATACGTATATTTGACAAATTTTGTACGGGGTGGCTCTGGAACAGTTGAAACCATATAGAAATGTTTCATGCTTCTAGGTTTTCCTGTTAAAACTATCCAAACCTGGCACTAGTTTCTGTGATGATTATTTAACAATATTTCTAGTTTCTTCCATGGTTCTTTATTTAGATTTTATATTTCTACTCTAGTAAACTTAGTTTTACCTGTGTTGTCTGTATTTTCCTAGAAGAGTGCCCATTTCTTCTAAATTTTCAAGTTTGTTAGCATGAAATTTTACTTACTATTCTTTAATTATCTTAATTTCCTCTTTATCAGTGATTGCTTCTCTTTTCTCATCTCTAATTTGCTTAGTGTTTTTTTCTTCCCCTATCCTATCTGTCTTTACATACAGAGCACTGAATCACCTAATGAACAAAGACTTCAACAAATGCAACTTTTTCAAGTGCCAATGCTCTAAAAAAGCCAACAGACAACATATGACATTAGACTTCAATAAAAATACTTCTATGTAGTACTAAATTCAGAACCACTTTTTCAAAGAACAGGCTTCAAAGTTGAAGGGCTCTGATTCAAGTTCTTGGCTCTGGCAGTTATTGTTATATAACACAGGGTAAGTTAAGTAACCTCTCTAAGCCTCAATTTTCTTTTTTTTGTAAGTTTAGGATAGCAATATACTTATCTAATACAGCTGCTTTTCGATTTAACCTAAAAAATTCATAAAAGGTGATTAGTACATTGCCTGAACATAACAGGCAGGGAATGAAATTTAACTTCTATTTTTATAATAACTGTGATTATTTTTTCTTCTGATGATAACTAACTTGCAACAGTGGTAGGAGTGGAGAGGACTTTTCTTCCCAAATGCCAATTTTTTAACTAAAAGAATCAAGTGTGAACCATAATAACATGGTAGAAAATTACAAAAGCTCCTTTATGAGAGAACTGCTATGTAACCTCATACCTATGTGGCTCTGAGTAAGTTACTTATACCTGATGAATTTAATTCCTTATATGTAAAATAATGGAGGTAATATAAGAGGTTCAAAATTCTGGAAATATAGTAGATTCTCAAGAAAGGTTAATTTCCTTCTTTTAGGTGCACCATATAAATGAAAACACTCCCATCCTTAAAGAATTGGGGACCACCGGGGCCGGGCGCAGACCGGGGCCGGGCGCAGACCGGGGCCGGGCGCAGACCGGGGCCGGGCGCAGACCGGGGCCGGGCGCAGACCGGGGCCGGGCGCAGACCGGGGCCGGGCGCAGACCGGGGCCGGGCGCAGACCGGGGCCGGGCGCAGACCGGGGCCGGGCGCGCGGTGGCTCATGCCTGTAATCCCAGCACTTTGGGAGGCCGAGGCAGGCAGATCACGAGGTCAGGAGATCGAGACCATCCTGGCTAAAACGGTGAAACCCCGTCTGTACTAAAAATACAAAAAAAAAAATTAGCTAGGCGTGGTGGCAGGTGCCTGTAGTCCCACGTACTCGGGAGGCTGAGGCAGAAGAATGGCGTGAATCCAGGAGGCGGAGCTTGCAGTGAGCTGAGATTGTTCCACTGCACTCCAGCCTGGGTGACAGAGCAAGACTATCTCAAAAAAAAAAAAAAAAAAAAAAAGAGTTGGGGACCGGGCAGAAGCAGAATGGGCTTGTTCAGAATTACCTTCTGCTAAGTTTCTCAACTGTGAATCAAAGGAAAGTGTCTAGTTCAATCCAGTCACAAGAACATTTGATAAAACCAAGTTTCTGATGCTAGGAAGGAAGTCTGCAGTGGCAAGACACCAAGGCTCACACTGCAAATGTCAAAAGGCACTCACTCCATTTCAGCCTGGACCTGCTAGAAGCATCTTTACATCAGACTTCTACTAACATCCTTGGTCACTGTCACACTCTCACCTCTCTGACCATGTTTCATCTTCTGGTACTATCACGTCTACACTGCTATGCTACTTCAAAAATCCATTTTCCCACTGTTACCTTCACAATCAATGATTTCTGTTGACCTGAGATCTTCATTCTATTTATTTAAACCAAACTCACCTTCATTCACCTTTCCCTGCATGCTCTCTGCACCTGCATTCTTTAAGTAAAACCTGGCTCTCCTCAGAGATCAACTTTCTGCCAGAGCCTTCTCAGTTGGTGACTTCTCTTTGGCACCCTAGTTCTTTGCCCCTTCATGTTCATGTACAAAATTGCTCTTCTGAATTTTATGGCTGTTATCCTGACTTGACTATGTTCATTCCCATATTCACTGAATGTCTTGACAGAAGCTCACAGTATCCCTCCTCATCTGCCAAATGGAAAGTGTAGCCACACTGTAGATGTAGACGCTCCAAAGCCCTTTGTCTTCAGCTTGTTATCATCTCACTCCACACCATTTACCTGCATGCTACATGTAATCCCATGTCTCCAACTATAATCTATATCCTCATGGTCCCTTAATCTATTTCTATATTCCACATAGTTTGGGCTCCAGACTCTATAGATATATTCTACAGGCAGCTCACATTTAAAGTCTGAGATATGAATTTAAGCCATCTCCATACCTTTATCCACTTATCTCAGTGACTGGGTTTACTACCTGTAGTTTCCCCAGTCTAATCAGCAAATGTCATCCTGATGGATTCCCTCTTTCTTCACTTTCCAAATCTAAGCAGCCACCAAGTTCTGAGAACTGCACTTCTCAATTCTATCCACGTCACTCACCCCACTGACACTGCCTTAGCCTAGGCTTCAATTTCTCATAAACATTGCTAAAATGTCCTTTCAACTAGCCTCCTTACTTCCAATCTTAGATCCTTCAAATCTATTCCCCACAGTGCTAGGAAGATGCAATCTAGAACTCAAATCAAGTGATGCCATTTTTCTGCCTTAAATTTTAATGACTCTTCAAAGTTTCTGAAAAAATTTCAAGCTCCTTAGCATGGACTAAAAAGGCCTTTACTAACTGGCCCTCCTTCATATCTCACCAGACTCATTCACTTCATTGATCTGTTTATGTCTTCCCAATATGTCAAGCGCCTCACCTCTAGATTATTCAATATGCCAACTAACATTGCTCTAGACCATGTCTTCCAACTCCTCCATCCCTTAACAGTCTATCTCTCCCACCCAAATCTGGCCAATTCATCTTTCAGTCTGCAGGATGAATCAGTTTTTATCCTTCTCAGGAAGCTTTGCCCAAGGCTCTCCACATGCTCATCTAGAATGTTGCCCCAGTTTGGGTTAAATGCCTCTCATGATAGCTCACCTAAAACTCTGTGCCACATCCTGGGATGGCAGTAACCAGGCTCTATTGAAATTGATTGTTTACTTAACTGTGCCACAAACTCAGTCCCCTCAGTCAGCCTAAACTGTCAGTTGATTGAAGTTAGAAGCTTTGGCTTTACTCATGTCTAAAACCCTAGTGTAATGCTTTAAATTGGGTACATAAACATTTGACAAATAAAAGGAAAAAGAGAAGAAAATGGGAGGACGAGGGAAGGAAGGAGGAGGGGCAAAGGAGGGAAGGACGCTGGCTCTCTGGAGCAACTGAGGTATGGAGATAATCCCCATAGTTCCTACAAACATATCATACTTATACAGGTCTTGATCAAAATTATCAGGAAAGATCAGGCACACCATAAATATTTACAATAGAACAAAAAAATCTAGCAGGATTTTTTGGTAGGTTTTTAAATTTGATACATTTTTGATAAATTACCAGGATGGTTAATTATAGGTGGGAACTTTATCTGGTAAACAAGGCTGGCTGTCACTTTTCCCATATGATAAATGGTTCAATATATGATAAATATGACTCCAATATGATTTCTTATGTATATCATAGTATTCAGACTGAATTCTTACAACCACACAAGGCAGACACACTATATTTATACCCATTTTATAGAGGAGAAACCTGAGGCAAGATAAGATGACATAACCTGCCCAAGATCACACTGACAGGACAAGAGTTTGAACCTAGATAGTCTGATTCTTTTTTTTTTCTGAGACATGATCTCACTCTGTCACCCAGGCTGAAGTGCAGTAGTGCTATCACAACTCACTAGAGTCTCAACCGCCCATGCTCAAGCAATCCTCCCATTTTAGCCTCCTAAGTAGCTGGTGAGATCAACAGGCATATGCTGCCACAGCCAGTTAATTTTTTGGATTTATAGTAGAGACAGTGTCTCACTATGTTGCCCAGATTGGTCTCAAACTCTTGGGCCCAAGATATCCTCCCACCTCGATGTCCCAAAGTGCTGGGAATACAGGCATGAGCCACCATGCCCAGCCAACAGTCTGATGCTTCAGCTCATCCTCCTATTATGCAACACTGCCTCTATGTCTCTTTTTAAATTACATTCATCCATGTTGCATCACTTTCCATTACTGAATTTAGCAACTCTTTGTAGAAGAAACAAAAAATGACATACACACACACAATTAGCTTACAATTCAGAGGGTGGTATAGGCATTTTTAATGTTTAGAGCAGCTAGGAGTTAAGATAAGGAATGTCCAAGAATTATGGCCGAAGTATTCAACTGAGAGTTGGGGTTGGGCCTCTTACTTTCCTACCAGGTAACATCCTAAATATGTATTATTATTTAGAGCTACTCAAGAGCTGGACTCAAATGAATGCTTCCCTCCTTGCTCTTCCCTGGTTATGAGCCAAGGCATAAGACATCATTACTCTTAGAAAGCCAACAACCATAGACAGTTTTTTCTAACAGCTACTCCAGCTTCTAAGATTCTACATTAATTTTACCTTAGTTTGTCTCTTTCTGTACTGCTACAGATGATCAAGAGGTACTATTTCAAAGAAATGGCACTTGACCAATTTTTTCCCTCTGAATACAAGAAGGCTCATCCAATTTTTCCAGACCCATATTTAATAGCTGATTAAATGGAAGATGATCCATTTTTATAGCTGATTTGTAAAATCTGTATTGCATTAATAAGTTGCCTTTAAATAGTCTTTCTATAGTTAATGGAAGATACTGTATTCCTCAAACATTTGCTGATGTGCTACAGATTTTGGAGATCATAAAGCACTTACAGTTTCCCAGAATCTTCTTACTCAACCCAGTGGCTCAGTCAGTATAAACTCTACCAACTCCCTGACCTCCTAAAAATTCTAGTAGCATCATACATAGTTTACTGCATAGAATAATTATTTGGGAAAACATTGAAAAGCTGAAAACAGATATTTAAAAATAACCACACAGTTAAGTAAACATTAAACATACGAACAGATTAACAACAAAATCAATTTTAACTTTAAATGTCATATGGTAAGCATTAATTAATTTTGTTAGTCTTCTTTTCAGTACACTATTTTTCTTTTTTCTAATGTACCCTTTGGTTTTCTGAAGATTTGGACTTCTTTCCCTCCTTGTATATGTACTCTTGTAAGGAGCCTGTGGAGACTCATAAAAACGTTTTCTTGTATCCCAGATGGCTCTCTTCTTTTGATTTTCATTTTTTTTTAGAGGCAGTACTACTTAATAGCTGATGGTTAGCAGCTCTTCTACTGAGTGGGCTGTTTTTGGTGCTTAGCAGGGAATGCAACTCTCCACGGAACCATGCTTAAAGAAAAACACAATAGCTACCTATTCATATTATAGAAGCCAACTCCCTATTAGCAAAAGTTGGAAGAGTTCTTATTAATGAACAGCCACAAAACGTTTAAATTGAGTACACATACAGCTATATACACACACATACTTTAATTCATGACATTGATTAGGTTTGTCAATACTTTTTTTATACATGGAAAATTTAAGAAATAAATTTGAAACTGTGAATTAAAACGGGACCAGATTTTAGAAAAAAAAAAACAAAAACAAAAACAAAAACGGTATTTCCAAGCACCTGAATCCAGGCCTGGGCAACCACAGTTGCAATGGTCCAAATCCCCTTTAACATAGCAACAGGACAGGTCTGGTTGACAAGATTCCTCTCCCAGGACACATCACACAACCAGTCTCATTAACCTGTGTGTGTATTTTTTTTTACTTTATTAAAATTACGAGTTTATTTCATATGTGCATTTCCGTGTCCCACCATTTCCATGTCTGACCTCTATTACTGCCCTATCCTCATATTCCACGCATACTTAAAACCAAAGGATGGAGTTCCATCTTTAAAAACTAAACAGGCATTTTGGACAACATATTCTTAGCAGCAGAACCTGGACAACATTTAACAAACATGGTGGGGAATGTTCTTATTTTGCATTACAAAAATGACAGCCAGATATCAACTGTTACAAAAATGAAATAAGAGAGAAAATTTTTAATAGCCCATCAATGATAGACAGGATAAAGAAAATGTGGTTCATGTACATAATGGAATACTATGCACCCATAAAAAACAAGAGTATGTCCTTTGCAGGGACATAGATGGAGCTGGGGACCATTATCCCTAGCAAACTAATTCAGGAACAGAAAACCAAATACCGCATATTCTCACTTATAATGGGGAGCTAAATGATGAGAACACATGGACACATGGAGGGGAACATACACTGGGGCCTATTGGAATGGAAGGTGGGAGGAGGGAGAGGATCAAGAGAAGTAATTAATGGGTACTAGACTTAATACCTGGTGGCGAAATAATCTGTACAACAAATCCCCATGACACCAATTTACCAATGTAACAAAACTGCACATCCTGTACATGTACCCCTAAACTTAAAGAAAAGTTTTTAGAAAACTGTTTAAACTGCTTTCTTAAAGAGACTTCCTCCACTGCCAGAGATCTTGAATAGTCTTCTGATCAGTCACCTGGAAGCAATTTTTCACATAATTGATGAACTTGGCTTCCAGTTTGGGAAGAAAACCATCTTTTCCTATTCTTGCTTGCATTTTTGCTTTAATATCTTCTACAGAACTAGGTCTTTCTGGTGTTTTACAAGTTTTTTCCTGGTTTTTTGAACGATTCTTGACCTTTTGATCTTAGCTTTGATGGTTTTGAGTCCTTCCATTCTGATTTGACTTTCGTGCATTTTTGGCTGGAATATCTTCTACAGATTTCTTCACTGAATTTTTTTGTTCAGTTTCCTCATCATCAAAATCATCGTCTTCATTATCATCATCATCATCTTCATCAGCATCAAGTTTTACTTTTTTCTGTGGAAGGCTGCTACCACCTCCAGGGGAAGATCGCTTTCCGGATATAGTTAGGAGTTTTACATTGTCCTCCACTTCCTGATTCTGCATCTTCCTCCACAGCTACTAATATGCACGGGCCCTGAACCACACTTCAACTGTAAGACCATGGGTGGTGTTATTTCAAAGCCCCCAAGGGAAACTGTTGGCTGTACAGACATTTTCAAAGTTGCCAGTGTTACTTAATTCGACTGCCTTCATAATTCTCTGCCTCTACTTCAACAATGCACAATTCATCTTTTCCACAGGGCCCTAAACTGACCATTCTTAAAGATAACTGGTAATCATTTTCACCATTATCCACCTTAAAGTGATCATCTTTGCCGGCCTTTAGTTCACAACCAAAAAGATAATTCTGAGGCCTCACGGGGCTCATTGCCATGTCCATTGAATCTTCCATGGGGTGGTGGCACTCACTTAGGTGGGAGAGAAGGTGGACAGAGATAAACAACTACTGCTCCAGAGAACAGCTCCTCAGGACAGAATCACACCAGGGCTTAACCTGTTTTTTTCAATAAGCTACCCACTAATCATCTGTAGATGGCAATATAGTTAAGCTGTCTGTTATGGTTATGGACTGAGCTGTATCCCTCCAAAATTCATATGCTAAGGTCCTAACCCCAGAACATCAGAACGTTACCGCTTTTGGAGCTAGAATCTTTAAAAAGGTAATTTAGGTAAAATGATGTCATATGAGTGGGTCCTAATCTGATTGGTGTCCCTGTAGGAAGACGTTAGGACACAAATACCAAACATTCACAGAGGGAAGACCATGTGAAGCTATAGGGAAAAAGGCCATCTATAAGCTAAGGAGAGAGGCCTCAGAAGACATCAAAAGAATTAACACCTTGATCTCACACTTATAGCCTCCAAAACTATGAAAAAAATAAATTTCTGTTGTTTAAGCCACCCAATCTATTGTATTTTCTTATGGCAGCCCTGGCGAACTAATACAGACACATGTCTGGTTCACCAGATTCCTATCTCAGGGGACATCACGTAACCAGTCTCATTAACTTATTTTCCTTAATCACCTAGATGGCTAATCATCTATACTTGACAATACATTTAAGCTGACCTTGAACACATAGCATACTTGCAGCTTCAGACAAAGGGACTAATTGTATAAGAGGAATCAGCAAAATATTTTTAAGGTCAAGAACTAATCTCTGTTCACCAGTTAAAAATTTCTTAACATAACCCTAGTTACTCAAACGAGGGATAAAGAAAAAGCCATTCATTCTACTTTCAATGAGAATATTGTCAATATTGTCAACAGGAATATGGGCAACATTTTCATTTTAATCTAGGTTTTTCTATTTCTTACAGATTAATTGTCCTTTAGTCTTGGTATATACACAAGTGCCTTGTGTGGGAATCTCTTGTCTTACAGCCTTCTAATATTGCGTGGGTATACTGCAGTCCCCTCAGTAACAACTAATACAATCGTTCAAATGATGATTCTATATTTGAAATGGAAAGTTCAACTCTTATATTATGGAGAAGATATTTTCAGCATCTCAGAGGATGGCAAATGTTTTGGCACTGTAAAGCAAAATCCACCTCACTCACTCCCATATAATTGCTTAGTGTAACCTATTATGAAAAGAAAATGTATAAGCTCATAAATACTTTGGAAATTCATTGTGAAAAGTGGTTCAGTGAATCTTGAGAGACCCCTATTGACTTTTTTAGGTATTATGAGAAATTCACCAGTGTTTAAGATACGCTGTCTGCATTCCCTTGTGCTTGCGAGCATTTGGGTAAGTTAAGGGTGCTTGCAATCGGCGTAATGTCTTATTTATCTTTGTTTCCCAGAGCCTACTACATAGCCCATTACCATTAGAAATTCAGTAACATTCATTTAATAAAATTAAATTATGTTGGTTAGAAGTGAATTACTTACAATTAAGAGGCTCCACATTGAGGCTAGGTTCAATGTACGAGAATTTATAGAAAAGAAACGGAGACTTTTCACAGTTCCAACAGCAGAAATAGAGTGGGCTGTCAGGTTCAACTGAAACCTGGGAACCGAATGCTGCCAAGGTTCTTCCTCCATCTCTCTTCTTGTCACATTTCTTTCATTTATACACTCTCTGTCCATTTCTCTAGTTCATACAAAAGAATACATGACTGCTAGCAGAAACCAAGTTTTAAATGCAGCAGTTTTTCACCATGTATAGAAAGCCTGCTTCGATTAGTCCCCAGTCCAGATTCTTTATTGGGTTTTAAGCAGAGGAGACAGCTGCAAGTCTTAGAAGAAAACAATAAACAGATATTTCCATTAGAGTCTACAATATAAACGAGAGAATGAATAAATGAAGGAATGAACAAACACATTAATAGTTCTCTGGCACCAGAATATTAAAAGAGCACTGAGAAGACAAGAGTATATGAAAGGACTAATTTATAAATTACTCTGCTGATTCTGTAAGTCAGATGACCGTGAGGTGTTAATATATTCAATTAATATGACAAATATATATTTTCAATATGGTAAAAAAAGGTTGTTAGCAAGGGAAAATGAAAGAAAGATTAAATAAACCAAAATCCTATTCATAAATAGAAATATTTTATGATGAAGCTGGATTTTATAAAAATCCTTAAAGTGTGAACATGACTTTTGCCTTTTAAAAACTAAGTGACAATTCAAAATTTATATAAAATATGAGTAAGTTTGAATACAATATTGGAATACTGGAAAACAGAGCAAAAATTTCTTTAAAAGGTTCAAAAATTGATTTTTAAAAATTTGTTGTTGTTGTTTTGGGGCATCTGGTAAATTTACTTTTGTTTCAGATGCATTGTCACTGTTTTCCCAAAAGCAGACTTAGCCAGATTGGATATGGATTTAATGTTTTGTTTTTGTTTTTGTTTTTGTTTTTGTTTTTCACAGGATTCTTTCCTCTGTCACAAAACTTTGAAGCATACATTCTGGAGGTTTTATGAAGAATTAAAATAATATTTAAACACCATCCTATACTCTTGCCACATAGTAGTTTCTCAGTAAATATTTGTTAAAGGCATAACTCTCCTCTGCTTATTTTTTTTAATTCTCTGGCAGAAGACAGCACAGTTTTTGGACAATTTCTGAAGTGGATGAAGTGGATGACTAGTGAAGTTTAAAGAATGGAGAATGAAAGGATTTATATGATTTTAGAATTTCTGTGTTAACATTCTTAATGGTTATGTGGGAGATATTTGGTTTGTACTTTAGATAAAATTAGGTGTTCTGGGAAGTGTTGGCCTCATAGAATTGAGATCTTCCAAGCTTGAATGTTTCTAGAGCAATTTAGCGACTCACTGACATTCTTGTGCACCACCGAGAACTAACAAATGTTCAAGTCATAGAATTGTGTTAACAGAGAAGAAATCATCAGAAAATTTCAGAAAATAGTTCAGTTCTTCAAAATATCAGATAGCGTGATAATTTTCAGGAGTTTCTAGAAAAGTATGTAAATATAAATAATATAAATATATATATATATATACCTAAGATAGTGAAATAACTACTGGGAAACTTCCAAACACCAATGTGCAAACTCATCCTAATGAAATGTAAATGAGATTCTGTCAGATTGACAAGGAGACTACCATCGCTTAGTCTGCTTTCCCTATTGTCCCTGTATATTCTTAGAGTTGAAGGTGACAAGTTGAAAATAACATCCCCACTGCCTCTTCATGTCTCTTGGAGTTCTTATTTGGAACTTTTATTTCTCTTCCTCATCTTCCACACAACAGTCCTTTCAACCAAATAATCTCTCATTTATCCTAGTAAAATCCTGGATTATGATTTGCATTTTTCTTGTTTTTACTGAATACTAGGATTCACGTATTACAAATCTTCCTAGTTTATCCTGTATAGTGGAAGTATTGTTAATAAAAAGCATGATGTGTTTATGTAGAGATAGATTTCATTCTGTTTCCTTTCTCAATTTCATCTAGAAACTGCAGGTTTAATCACCCTTCTCTGACCAAAACTTACATTTACGTGGTTCTACCAACACAATTCAATGCAGGAATTAGGTTTAAAGGGCCTACATTATAAATTTCAGTTCTCAGTTTCCAAATCCCATGAACCATTCAAATAAACTTTAGATGATTTGTTTAACTATTCTCTTTCAGCATTTATTTAAAATACACAGTAACTGTTGTGCTATACTTGATTAATGGCCAATTATATGTTCTAAATTATAAATCTGGCATAGTTATTGAGCAGTTGATTTTACTTATAAAATGGAGTATATATTTTTTTATTTTGTTCAACGCTTTCTAGGGGGTTTACGTTTGAGTTATATTATCCAACTGCACATTACTACTGAGAATGCTACTAACCTGTTAAATTCCTATTAAGCAATCAAAGATGAACTTGCTATTGAAACTCATCTTAAACTTTGAGTTTCAACAGACATTACTAATTATTCTTTTCAATTTTGCAGTCTCTAAATATGTCATTGATTTATTTTTATTCAAAGGGGATTTTGAACTATTTTCATTCCACTCACCATGTCCATTCAATACCTACAATATTGTAATGATAATTCAATAGGCCTAGGATGTTACTTTTACTTACACTGCTTTTCTATCTAAGCATAAGAATTCAGAGACTTGATTTATTTCATACTATATTTTAAGCGCTTTAATAAATCAGCCTTATTTAATTTTTTTACTTCATTTAGAACTAATCTCAAATAAATTAGACCAACATTCAAACATTCATACTGTATGTTAGGAATCAGGAAAGGTATTATTTAAGAGCAACAGTACCTCTTATGGTGATAACAAAAGAAAAGCCAGATGATATTCTCAAATAATTTAATTAAAGATTTCAAATTTAGGATTAAGTGAAAATTTCCTAAGATATCTTCTGTATCCTTGAATGTATCTATTATTGGTTTTATATGTCATCTAAATATCAAAATTACAGCTAAGCTAGTGAATCTATAAAGTCATACAACTTACTCAATTAGACACTTTAATATGTAAAATGTCATACCAAAATAGTTTCTAATATTCTTACTCTTTATTCAACTGTAGATTCCTGAAAAACTAATTTCTAATGTAAAAAAAGTTGCATCAATTTAATAAACTTATGGTGTAGAATTGGCTTCTGAGCTAGTTTTTGTAGTTCGAGTCTAGCCTGTTTCAGTTTTTACATAGTCTACTTACATGTTTTAATCAAAATATTTCACAATGGGCAGTATGAAAAGAAGAGCATTAAAAAAGTGTATTTATTTGGATACAGCTGAAAATAAAGAAGAGGAAATGGGACCAATTGCCTCACTCCCTAATATTTTACTTCTGGACCCAACAGATGAAATTTCCTAAACACTTGTATTTCTCAGATTGAGTGTTGCTAACCTACCTTGGGCTAGCTCTTTTCTAGAACCCTGAGAGGTCACAGGAAAGTCATTGTACATACGATAAGATGTGGGTTAGGGACTTGGGTACATTTTACTCACGTTTTCAAGTACAGGTCTTTCCACACAAAAATTAAAACACACACACAATGACAACAACAAAAAACTTCTATTAAACAACATTAGGTGAAAATAACGACAATGACAATGTAAACAGTACATACCAGAATCCATGGGATATATTTAAAGTGGTGATTAAAGAAAAACTTGTAATACTAAATACTTTTGTCAGTAAAAATAAAATAACTGAAATAAATGAATTTATTTCCCATTTCAAAAAACTAAAAAATGAACAGCAGAGTAACAAAGTAGCCAAAAGAAAACATAAGGAAATAATAAAGGAAAAAAGAAAATAATGAGGCAGAATATGTAATAATAGTACATCCAGAAAATTAATCAAAAATACGGATTTTTTAAAAAATTAAAAATGTAGATACCACTACCTAAATTGATCAACAGAAACAAAAGAAATCATAAGAAACAAGAAATGTCAACGGAAAAGTAAACAAGAAAAAATTGTTAATCAGAAAAGAATAACTTACCGACATCTACGCAAATACATTTTAAAACTTGGATAAAATAGATAATTTTCTAGGGAAATGCCAACTACTACAATTCACCTCATTAGAATTAGAAATCTTTAAAAGACCAATCTCCAAACAATTAATACAGTTATTAAGAAACTGTATAAGTTTTCCAAGGCTGCTGTCAGAAATTTTCACAAACTTGATAATTTCAAACAAAAATTTTTTATCTCACTCTGTAGACATAAATCTACTATCAAAGGTTGGCAAGGCCACACTCCTTTTGAAGTTTCTAGGCAAGAATCCTTCCTTGCTTCTTCTAGCTTCTGGAGGCTCTGGGCAGTCCTTGGGTTGTGGTAGCCTAACTTTAATCTTTACCTGCATCTTCACATGGCCTTTTTCTCTGTCTGTGTTTTCTATCATTTTCTGTCTCTTATAAGGACACCTGCCATTGGATTTAGGGCCCACTCTAATCCAAGATCCTGTCTTAAGATCCTTACCTTAATCATATCTGCAAAGACCCAAAGACTCTTTTTACAAATAAGGTCATCTTCATAGATTCTAGAAATTAGGACTTGAACATATCCTTTTGGGGGTCACTATTCAATTGACAACAAGAACTACTACACACACACACACACACACACACACACACACACACGCAAAAACCTTAAATGGTTTTAGAGGATAATTCTGCCAAACCTTCAAAGACCAGAAATGTCCAATGCTCTATAAATTATTCCAGAGAACAGGAAGGGAAAATTTCAAAGTCCTTTTATGAAACAAATTTTACACTGATACCTAAACCTGATAAAGACTGAAAAAGAAAATTACAGGCCAATATTTCTCATATAGTCATATGTAAAAATTACTAAGTAAAACACTAGCAAACATAATCCAACACCAGATATTGAAAATAGTACACAATGACAAAGTAGATTTATTCTAAGAATGCAAGGTGGTCCAATATTAGAAAATCCATTAATATCATACACCACATTAATAAATCTATGGAAAAAATCATATGACTGTCACCACAGAGGCTAAGAAAGTCTTTGACAAAATCCAATGCCCATTAATGATAAAAAATAAAACTCAAAAACAGGAATTGAGCAATATTTCTTAATATTGTAAAATGTGTATATCTTAGTTTTAAAGCTAGTGTCTGGTTTAGTAGAGAAACATAGGAGATATTTCCCCAATATCAGTAACAAGGCAAATATGCCTACAAATATGCCTACTCTCTCCACTACTATTCTACATTGTAACAGAGATATTAGCTAATGCAATTAGACAAAAGAAATAGAGGCATATGACGGGTTTAGAAAGAAGTAAAACTATTTGCAGATGAGATAAGAGTACACCTAGAAAATCTAAGAATCAAGCATAAAACTAACTCAAAACAAAAATAATTAATTGAGGTAACAGGATATAAAATTGATGTAAAAATTAAATAAATAATAACCAAGTTGAGCTATACAGGTAGAGAAACTTTCATTTGTAATAGCAACAGAGAATATCAAATACTTAGAAAACACTTAAGAAATTGCAAAACCTGAAAGAAGAAAATTTAACGTGCCGAAAGGACACAAAGTAAGATTTGTACAAATGGGATATAATTCCCTATTCTTAGATAGGAAAATGAAGCATTATAAAGATGTTAATTCTCCTTTTATTAATTTATAAATGTAATGCAATGGCAATAAAAATACTAATAAGCATATTACGGAGTTAGAGATGTTAATACTAAAATTTATAGAGAAAAATAGCATGCAGAAATATTCATGAAAACGTGGACAAAGAACTATGAGTGGGGACTAGGAGACTGCCCAATCAAATAATAAAACATAATATAGAGTCTCTATAATTGAAACAGCATAGTACCTAGTATTGGCTCATGAAGAAAAATAGACCAGTGAAACACCATAGAAAGCCCAAACTAGACCCAAATACATATGGAAGCTTAGAAGATGATGAAGATGGCATCTTAAATCACCAGCAAAAATATGAACATTTTAATAAATTGTGCAGGGACAATTTGGCAGTCATTTAGAAAAAGGGAAAAATACATCCATACTTTGCACCACACATAAGAATAAACTCCAAATGGATTAGCAATCTAAATATAAAAATTGAAATAACACAAATACTATAAGAAAATATGGAAGAGTTCCTCTTTAACCTCAAGGTAATAAAAGGTTATCCAACCTTAACTCCAAATTCAGAGATAATAAAAGAAAAGATTGATAAATTTGACTGTATAAAAATTTTAAAAGAAAATACATGTTTTCATGGTAAAGAACACAATAAATAAATTCGAAAAGCAATGAACAAACTGGTAGAAAATATTTGCAACTTAGACCACAAACAAAGGGATAAAATCCCCAATATATAAAGAACTCTTAGTAATTGAGGGACAAAGATCCAAAAAAATGGTAGAAAAATGAGAAATAGATATAAATAGAAAATTTACATGAGCTACATAAAGATAACCTTCAATGTATGAAAAAAGTTTAAACTCAGTTATAATTAGAGAAATGTAGATTTAAAAAACACTGAGATACCATTTTTAAAGGGCAAAGTTTTAAAAATATGAGGACACGTCCTGTTGGCAAGGCTATGGAGTAAACAGGCACATTCATACATTGCTGGGGTAATACATCTCTGAACTCTTTTTGCAAATTTTCTGAGGCTAAAGATATTTTCAGATAATAATTGAAAAAAATTAACAATAAAATCTCAAAATTTCTATAAGAAGTACAGGGTGACCTAAGCTGAAAAAATAGATTACATAGAAATAATTATTTTGTCATGAAGCTGAAAAAGAGATAACATATGTGAAACTGCACTGAAAAATCATAAAATGTTATATAAATACAAGATATTTTGTAGAAATTCTGAGACAGAAGCTTAAAGGAGAGATAGACACTGTCAATGATACGAGAGATCTACAAATCCAACTTTGGGATGGGTAGTAAACCTTTAGTATAATTATTTTAGGAGCTAGTTAATTTGCTATTGTCTTTTACCAAAATTCAAACCTTCTGTATTCTACTCTGTTATGTTGTAGCTAAAACTCTGCCAACTACTTTTCCCACACTCCCTTGCCAGTTAGCTTCCTGTTAAGATCTTCCAATGGTAGGCAATGGGGGAAAACTGGAAGGCTCTGAGGAAGGGAGAAAGGTCTGTCTTCCTGTTCTCCACTTCCTGCCAGCATTGCCTCTGTAGCTGCGGACTTGTCCCATTCCCTGTTCCCTGCCACAATCCTAGCACCAGCTTCACCACACCCCCTCAGAGACACCAGCAGTAACCAGCAGCACTACTTTGGCAGTCCAAGAATCAGCTAAGCCATATGCCCACCAACTGAGTCTTAGCCTGGGACCATCCAAGCACCCACTTGTAAACTGCCTCAGCATTCTCAGTCCCACCAGGTCTCAACCCCTTCAGAAAGAGGTCTGACACCCACCAGGACCCCTACCCCCTCAACACACCTTCTTCAGAATCCCACTGCAAATTGAATAGAGCTCCCCTCAGAGCTCCAAAGCACCAGCTTCACAGAGTCCTTTAGGCAAACTCATCATTTCTGTAACCTGCCTCTTCCCTGTTTTATCCTAGCTTCTTCTTGTAGTCATTCAACTTAAATACCTTAGTATTGCCTTTACATTCTTTAAGCATTCCTACACCTATGTCACCAATTCCCATAATCTATTCTGAAATTCCTAGAGAGGTTTCTGCTTTCTGATATCTGATAAACTGTTTTAGAAGGCATTTCTGGATTTTGGGTGGAATTTTGTTTACGTTCTATTTATTTATTAATTTAACATTTATTAGGCAAATACTTGGTTACTGTGACAAACAATAAATATCTAAAGATAAAAAGGCATAGTTCCTGCCTTCAAATGTCACAATAAGTGGAGGAGGTATTTAAAGGAGCAACTACCAAGGGGATGAGCTCTATTACAGAGGAATACTGTGCTGTGAGTGCACATGATGCATGGTGTGCAAGAGAAGGCTTTCCTCAGGCCTGACATGAGAGCCTTGTGAGAGGTGACAACGTGCTGGCAGCCCTCACTCACTCTCAGTGCCTCCTCGGCCTTGGCATCTGCTCCGGCCACGCTTGAGGAGCCCTTCAGCCTGCCGCTACACTGTGGGATCCCCTCTCTGGGCTGGCCGAGGCTGGAGCCAGCTCCCTCTGCTTGTGGGGAGGTGTGGAGGGAGAGGTGCAGGTGGGAACTGGGGCTACATGCAGCGCTCACAGGCCAGTGCGAGTTCCGGGTGGGCATGGGCCCAGCAGGCCCCGCACTCTGAACGGCTCGCTGGTACCACCTGCCCTGGGCAGTGAGGGTCTTAGAACCTGGGCCAGCAGCTGTGGAGGGGGTGCCAGGTCCCCCAGCACTGCTGGCCCACCCGCGCCACGCTCAAATTCTCAGTGGGCCTCAGCTGCCTCCCTGCGGGGCAGGGCACAGGACCTGCAGCCCACCATGCCTGAGCTCCCCCCTGCAGTGGGCTCCTGCGCAGCCTGAGCCTCCCCGACAGGCACTGACCCCTGCTCCACAGCACCCAGTCCCATTGACTGCCCAAGGACTGAGGAGGGCAGGCACGTGGCGTGGGACTGGCGGGCAGCTCCACCCACGGCCCTGGCATGGGATCCACTAGGCGAAGCCAGCTGGGCTCCTGAGTTGGGTGGGAACTCGGAGAACTTTTATGTCTAACTAAAGGATTGTAAACACACCAGTCAGCACTCTGTGTCTAGCTCAAGTTTCTTAAACACACCAATCAGCACTCTGTGTCTAGCTCAAGGTTTGTAAAAAACGCACCAATCAGTGCTCTGTGTCTAGCTAATCTAGTGCGGACTTAGAGAACTTTTATGTCTAGCTAAAGAATTGTAAACACACCAATCAGTACTCTGTGTCTAGCTCAAGGTGCGGCTCAAGGTTTGTAAACGCACCAATCAGCACCCTGTATCTAGCTCAAGGTTTGTAAACGCACCAATCAGTGCTCTGTGTCTAGTTAATCTGGTGAGGACTTGGAGAACTTTTATGTATAGCTAGAGGATTGTAAATGCACCAATCAGCACTCTGTGTCTAGCTCAGGGATTGTAAATGCACCAATCAGCACTCTGTGTCTAGCTCAGGGATTGTAAATGCACCAATCAGCACCCTGTCAAAATGGACCAATCAGCTCTCTGTAAAACGGACCAATCAGCTCTCTGTAAAATGGACCAATCAGTTCTCTGTAAAATGGACCAATCAGCAGGATGTGGGTGGGGTCAGATAAGGGAATAAAAGCAGGCTGCCTGAGCCAGCAGCAGCAACCTGCTCCGTTTGCCTTCCACGCTGTGGACGCTTTGTTCTTTTGCTCTTTGCAATAAATCCTGGTGCTGTTCACTTTTTCGGTCTGCACTGCCTTTATGAGCTATAATCCTCACTGCGAAAGTCTGCAGTTTCACTCCTGAGGCCAGGAGATCACAAACCTACGAAGAGGAATGAACAATTCCGGACAGCAGTAACGAACACTCCAGATGCACCGCCTTAAGAGCTGTAACATTCGCTGCGAAGGTCTGCAGCTTCGCTCCTGAAGCCAGAGAGACCACGAACCCACCAGAAGGAAGAAACTGTGAACACATCCGAACATCAGAAGGAACAAACTCCAGACACGCTATCTTTAAGAACTGTAACACTCACCCTGAGGGTCTGTGGCTTCATCATTGAAGTGGGTGAGACAAAGAACCCACCAATTCCGGACACAGTTGCACGTCACTCAGAAGTCTGAAGGAGGGAGAGGCATGTTGTCAGAATGTCTGAAGAACATCATAGATTCAAACAATGTTGAATAAGTCGTGTGATTATAGCATAGGGGAGTGACGAGCTGAAGCTGAACAAGGAGACAACTATGGTCATGAAAGGCATTTCACGATATGCCCATTAATAGAAATTCTTCCTGAAGCATTGGAGAACCACTGAAGGCTTTAAAAAAGCTACCCCTTTTTATTATTAAAATAGTATTTTTGCATTATTTTTAACGAAAAGATTAATTAGCCCTTTGACTTACCTTCCAGAAACAAGTTGATTAATGTACAAATTTATAGAAAACAGTAATACAGATCTTAGTGTATGCTAAATGCTGTTCAAAGTAAGTTATATTTATTAACCCGTTTAATCTTCACAGCAGCCCTATTACGTAGTTATGATTATAGTTTTCATTTAACAAAGAGAAAACGGAAGCTCAGAAAGACTAACTGGCACGGGGTCCTAGAGTTTGTTAAAGTGGTGGAGTTAGGCTTTCAACCTAGCAATTATGGCTCCATGACCTATATTCTTAACAACTTGGCTACAGTGCTTCATATATCTACATATGTTGTATGCGTATGTGGGAAAATGACCTATGCTGTTGAAAACTGTGCTACAGTGCTACATATATTTACATGTGTTTGTATGTGTGTAAAAAAATGAAACAAATATTCTAATACAAATTACATACTCTACATTTTATTCTGCACCCTTTCCTTCCAATTAGTCATATACCTTGAAGATATTTTCTTAACAACACAACTTGATTCTTAGGGACTGCAAAGTATTCCATTATGTGAACATTCCAAACTGGAAGGAGGTATTTGTATATTTCTATATTGATAAATGTTTAGGTTATTTACAGGTTTGGGTCTTTGAAATAATGCTGCAACAAAACCAGTACCAGTGGAATTGTTCAAAGGAAACATTTCTAATATTGAAAAATAACACAAAAGTGCTCATCATAAATAAAAATGTTTAATAGCTTTACCATCACGAGAGTGTCTATTACCTGCACATTCTTGGCGACGTCAAGTTTTCATCAAATTTTGTTTTTAAATGTTTTGCCCATCTGACGAGTAAAAAGTGAACCCTGTAGCATTTTTTAAATAGCTCGATGTGATGAAAACGGGGTTTTGGAAAGCTCATGCTGAGACAATATGGAGTTTAGCTTGGTCACACCAAGACTCAATGCAGAAGAGATGGAGAGGAGACAATTACAATAGACTGTGTAACAGATGAAGACAGCTTAACTGGGGCAGTACCTGGAATGTATTAGGGGAAATAGATATGATAGAGGCACTATCAAAAAGTCCAGCTGTTGAGGAGGTACAGCAATAGACCTTTGTTCCTGATACTTAATATTGTGTTAAGGGTGGGAGAGACGGAGGAAGGATTCAAGAATACCTCCTAGGTTTATGAGTTGGGAAGCCAGGATGATTGTAATGAAAATAACTGTCCTAGAAAACACAGAAAAAAGCAAAGATTTGGGAGCATGCCAGATAAAACGGGAATGATTTTAAAGGTCGCGTACAAATCTAAGATGCTATAGTTTATTTATGGAAACTACCTTCATCTGTGTCAGAGGCTATTTCAAAATACTCACATCTATTTAATGTCACTTAATGAATCACGGAATTTTGCAGTGCTATGAAATCCCTTAAATCAAACTAACTAGCACACTTATGAAACCAGAGTACTATCTTACTATGCCAGAGTATTCTTTTCGTATTCTGCCATCTAGTGAACAACAATCATTTGTACAACCTGGCTTGTAAATTGCTTCTTCCAAATTTAAAATAAACACACGCACACACACACGCACACGCACCCCTTCATTTTATGCTTTCTCATTATATATACCGGCAAAATATTCTTTCATGATATTTTACAAACAAAATTCCTAAACATAGAGGAAAAAATAGAGTTCATCAGCTGAATCTGCACATTTCACCTTGGGCTCATTTTGAAATTTATATTTTTAAAGAAGGGAAATTCACAAGTTTCCTTTACATTATGCCATCTCCTTTTATCATTAAAAACAACAAAAACAAAACATTTACTTGTCAGCAACTTTCTTCTCTGTAATAAAATACCTTTATATAAATTATCTTTCTCCTCCAATGAGCATTGTTTAATATTATCAAAAGTTTTTTATCTCAAAAATTATTGTACATGATACACTAGAGATATTATTTGAATGTTGTGGAAGTACCTTGTACAAATTTATTTTCTTGATATTTAGTTCTATAAAAGCTTCCCTGATTTCTCCCAAGGTGGTCACTCATTTTGTGCTGTTAGTGTACCTTTGTGTCACTAGTATTGTGGTAGTATACTATATTTTAAATATTCATTTTCAAGCCTATCTTTGCAAAGGGCTCATGAATTTCCTGATTAAAGGGACTATGTAATATTCAGTTTTATGTCTCCAATAACTCTCATGATGCATGGTATCTATTAGTTTTCAATAAATGTTAACAAATGAATGATTTAAAATGATTGAACTGAATTATTGACAGATGTTTGAAACTTCACTAATTTTTATTCAAGTTGAAATAATATGTAAAGTAAGCAATCACAACATTCAGCTTCCTTCATGAAGCCCAGAAGAGAACTGAACATATTGCCCAAGTGCCCAGAGGGCCCTAAAATATAGATGTGTGTTCATTAGGCTAATTGGAGACAGGTAGACAAAAATCCTCCTTTGAAATTTGTCCTCATAGGCAATGGCATTATTCCCAGGCTTATCAAGTTCTTTCCCTTGGCAGATCTCTGTGGTCCATCTGCTGAACATAAATGCTGAAATGCTCTCAATGTGAACATGCCTTATGGACATCTTTATTCTGAGTGGCCATACCAGCAGAATACATAAATCTGAGCTATTTCAGATTGCAAATGGAATTGTTCTCCACAGTGTTCCATTGCCTTATAGATAATAATTTTGGATGAAAGCCCAAACTCATGAAATTAGCTCTAAGAGTTCAATTGATATTAGCAATGTACATTGCTTGCAAGTCCTCTTAATTCATCTATATATCTGAACTCATTCATTTTACTATTTCCAAGCTAATTCTATGGAGTTCAAGTAAAGACTCCATCTACTTTGTGGTTTTTGAAAATCCTGTTAGCAAATTCTGTTCTTTTAGGTAACTGTTTTCATTTTTCTTACAGTTTTAGCAACTCCAAGTTTTAAGAACTAATCATCAAGCATTAAGTTTCTCGTGGCACACACTGTGAGGAAGCTGGGGTGGGTGAGGAATGAAGCTGTAGTCATCCCAGTCTATGATTAGATAGTAATTTAAACTTAGAAGGGGAAATTAGAAATTTTCATTTGGCCCCCTGTTCCCATCCACAGTTCCTATTAAATTTATCTGTAATAAGACTGATATCTTGACAGGCCTGACACTTGTGTCTTAGTTATCAATTAATTCTGAACTTTGGAGATGAAGAAAGTAGCATAAGTTATTATTAGCCTCCTTAGATATCAACATATAACATTAATTATGTTTTCTTCTTTTCAGCTATTGCTACTGAGCTGGCTTTGATTTTCTCAATTATCATGAGGCACATGATCTGTGAAATATACTGCTTCTATTATCATCTTTACAATGAAAAGCTTGAAAAGTTACAAACAGAACCAATCAGTATGAAATAGAAAAATTAGACTCAAGCATTTTTTAAAAGGCAGAAAATTTTAAATAATTATATAAAATAATTAAAAGGAACTTTTAAAAAGATTCAACACTTAGGTAATGAGATTCATAATAATGTGAAAGAGGACAGACATGTTAAAAAGAAAAGGAGCTTTGTCTTGCAGAAAAAAAACTGGGATAATAGAACTCCCCCAAGAGAACCATGGGAAGTTGGAGGAATTCGTGGTTTTAAAGAATCAACAGGTTCTCAAGACAATAAAATACACCTGGCAATTGAGACTTCACAAGGAATGACAGTCAAGCCATTGCCTAAAGGCTTCCTGGATGACAAAGGGCCAGTAGAGCCTTGCAAGGACAGCTTCTGGTGTCCAATTTTTCTCTAGAGAGAAGACAGTCCACATGTCACACAGTCAAATTGGACACTGACTCACTAGGTAAGGCCAAAGTCTTCTGCTCTTTCAAAACAGATATTTGTTTATAGCTATTGCTTTGAATCTGTAGGATTATCTTTGTTTATAAGTATACTTATGGCCAAACCTTCCTCAACTCAGCTCCTGGGTGACTTCCTGGATTTCTAGGCACTAATGTTCAAATTGCCCAGCAACTTCAAACATGCCATTATTCTATTTAGGCATTTTTATTCTAACACCTACTTTGGTATTTATCCTTTGTTGTCCTCTTTTATTCCCAAGTATTAGAGTTTTTGATACTGCAGTTCTTTCAGATACCAATTGTTGCCCTAGATGATAAAAAACCAGCCTGATCTAATGTTCATCAGGAGTTCTGAGGGTAGAAAATGTTTGTTTCTGGGAAAAGGAATTGGAATATGTAAAGAGGATCAGGAACACGTCTTAGTGTATGTATGTGTTGTAAAGAGCTTTAATATATAGCATTACATATAAAACATCAGATTCTAGAACTTAGGAAATGGAGTATGTTGGTGAAATTTTAAAACTAAGTGAAATAAAGATGCAAACAAAAATGTTAGTAAAATTCTTACATGAATGTAGATCAGTCTGATCCTCAGACCAGCCGCATCAGCATCACCTGAATCTATTTGAAATGCAAATTCTTCTGCCCCCTCCCCTGATCTACCAGATAGAAACTCTGTGGGTGGGATCCAGCAGTCAGGGTTAGAACAAGGCCTTCAGGTGATTCTGATAAATAGTAAAGTTTGCAAACCACTGGCATAGGCTATAAATAAGTTAAAAATTCATCCCAAGTTATTTCTTAAGAATCTCATTCACACTTTATATAATAAATGAATGCTGGGAATTTGAAATGAAAGAAATAACAAGTTTAAACAGCCACATGGTAACGACTGACAACATTTGATATTAATTACAAGTTGGAATTGACAAGTGAATTATTTGTAATTGACATACATTAAGTTTGAAGGAAGCTAGAGTATTTTTAAACATCTCTTAAGTGTATAGAGACTGTCTTCTAAATAGCAGATAATAGAACTAGTATTATATTACATTTTATTTCTGCTCAGCTACTCTTATAAGGAAGTCAGTAAAATTTTCAAAGGCAACAAATTCCTCTAATGAAGCCAAGCTAACAAAGAGAAAATCAAATAAAAATCCTTTGCTTGAGAAGAAAATATCAGATGTAAGAAGAACACAGAAGAGAAATCAACATCTGGGCTGAGCAACATACTGATAAGGCTCCGATGACTGGAGGAACACCAGGGTCCTTTGCCTCACGCCGATTTAGATAAAAGAATATGGGACACACATGGAGTGGTTTTAAGGTGCAGAGAGTTAAATAGGCAAAAAATAAAGAAGGAAGAAGCTCCCCCATACAGAGACAGATGGAGGGGGCTCCAAGCCCAGAAAAGAAACCTCCAGTGCTGGGGTGGTAGGGGGCAGGCAGGGGCAGGCAGGAACAGGCGGTTATATTAGGATACTAGGAGGCTGGAGAAGGTGATGTCTGATTTGCATAGGGCCCAGGGGATTGGTTTGACCAGGTATGTCATTCACATAGCCAGCCAAAAAATTGGCCCTCTCACCCTAGCCTTTAAATATGCAAATGCAGGGTGCCATGATGTCCTGCATATGTGGGGTTATCTGGGGACAGCCATGATGGTTGCCACAGGAGGTGACAAGGAGAAGAGGGCGGAATCGCCGTATTGGATGGACCCAGTTTCTAATGGCCTGCATTCGCCTATCAAAGCTTGCCAGCCTGGCCCTTCAAGCTGCTTTTCTGCTAGACAAGAAATGTTTCTGGAGCTGCTTTAAAAGAAAAAAAAAACCTTACCAAGGGAACCCTTATCCTTTCTATCTGCCTAAAATAATTTCTTAATAATTCCTATAATAATACTCAGGTCAGTGAGCAAACCAAATTAAGCCAGAAGTCTCAGACATAGAAGTTTTCACTTACAAAATGATTGAAATTAAAGTTCTGAATAATTGCAGTGTACTGATGATGGGGGTTGCTACTGACTCTGAATCTAGGGGCATGTGTAATAAGGAAGGAAACTGATGGAGATGGAATAAATTCAGCCAATGGAGTACTAGCCACTGGTGTGAGAAAATGGAAAATGATGTCTATCTCACAGATAAAAACTTAATAAAAAGAGTTTAAGATACAGACTGTTGACAATCCACGCTGAATCATGACCCGCCATCTAAGGATGAATTAAAAGACAGATAAATAGTTTGGCAAATGTCACTTTTTCCTTTCAGTTGACCAAAGCTTGATGAAAAACATCTGCACAACTTTGCCTCAGGAAGTTGAGATCCTTAAGAAAATCCACGAGCAAACAGGCATGACTCTGAAATCAGCTGAATCATGGAGCCTATATACTGGAAGAGGAGGGAAGGCTGTAAGGTGCAGAGAAGAGCAGACTTAAAGGCAGAGGATTTAAGAGATAGAGGATGAGTTGCACGAAATGGAGAGATCCTACTGAAACCAGATTGCTTGTCTTCTGAAGACAATCTTTGCCAAGGTCTTGCTGTTTTTCACAGCTCTTAAGGTGCGTAGCACAGGAAACCTGCATGTTTTCATTCCAGTTCATGTAACTTGGTTAATTGACAAACGCTGTAAAATTAAGCCCCATAAAAATATATTGCTTCTCTAAAAATTTTAAACAAAAAGATCTATCCCCATACATTTTTTACCTATATGTTGGTTTAGAGAAAGACCCTTTGAGTACATTTGATGTCTTTTAATATAAACGTTTGGTCCTGGAGACAAGGGGCACAAATGATTGCATTTTTAAAAAACAACTCCATGATAATGGTAGAAAAGCCCCAAATAGGAAGCAATGGATTAAAAGAGAGAGAGGGAGAGGAAACAAATTTAGATTTGGTGAAAGAGAGAAAATACCTACACAAAGGAATACAGGGAGGCTGATAGTAGCTCTTCCTTTATCACCAAACCTAAATGACCTAAATAAACTGGAACCAGTTTATTCTGCTGCAATGAAGATGGTAATTTGCATCAAGTGAGTGATTAGATCTGTTCTGATTTCATTAAGTCGCTCTCAGCCAGAAACACACTTGTGAATATTTCTGGACTCTGTTCTCTTTCCTGATCCATCTGCTTATTCATACTCCAGTAAAGCACAGTTTTAGTTTCTCCCACATTATAAAATATTGTAACACTGAGTTGGGACTACTGTACCTTTATTATTCATCTTCTTAGAAATTGTTCTGTATATTTTAATGTTAGTTTATTTTCAAATTAATATCACTTTGCTTTCAGTAAAAATAACCTTGTTTTTATTGAGATTGCATTATAAAAATTTATTAAGGAAGTATAAATTAAGACAGTGTTAATAACTTAATACTACTGAGTCTTCTTGTCCAGGAGCAAAGTATGTCTTCATCTTTACTTTCACTTCAGTCTCTTTCATGCCTTTCATTAAAGTTTTTTTATAGCTATCTTGATATTGGTAGTGCACAATTATTTTTGTTTCTACAATATATTATTCCATTTTATATTTTTATCCAGTAATTATTTGGATGAAGATTTATATTTCTTTTTGTTTTCTGAATAACTTACTCACTTTTGTAATCACGTTTAGTATTTTTTTTTTTAGTTCAGAAAACATGTTCTCATGTTTTCCAGTTGTGTAATTTTAACATCTGCAAAGGCTGAAGTCTGCCTTCCTACCATTTATTTTGTGCACCTTCCTAATTGCATAAGCCAATATTTCTGGAACAGCCTGGCTAATAATGATAATAATGGCAGTTTTTATACCATTCATTACAACTGAAGAGAAAGATGCTGACTTTTAATTTGAAACATAAATTTTACTATCAAATTTTATTTTATTTATTTATTTATTTTTTTTTATTTTTTTTTTTTTTTGAGACGGAGTCTCGCTCTGTCGCCCAGGCTGGAGTGCAGTGGCGCGATCTCGGCTCACTGCAAGCTCCGCCTCCTGGGTTCACGCCATTCTCCTGCCTCAGCCTCCCGAGTAGCTGGGACTACAGGCGCCCGCTACCACGCCCGGCTAATTTTTTGTATTTTTAGTAGAGACGGGGTTTCACCGTGTTAGCCAGGATGGTCTCGATCTCCTGACCTCGTGATCCGCCCGCCTCGGCCTCCCAAAGTGTACTATCAAATTTTAAATTACTACTTCTATTTTGTTAAGATTGTTGACTTTTATTAACAATTTCTGGCCAGGTGCGGTGGTGCCTGTAATCCCGCACTTTGGGAAGCTGAGGCAGGCAGATCACTTGAGCCTAGGTGTTTGACACCAACCTGAGCAGCATGGCGAAACCCAGTCTCTAGCAAAAATATAACAATTAGCCGGGCATGGTGATGCACACCTGTAATCCCAGCTACTTAGGAGGCTGAGGCAGGAGGATTGCTTGAACCTGCGAAGTGGAGGTTGCAGTGACCTGAGATCACACCACTGGACTCTGGCCTGGATGACAGAGCAAGACCCTGTCTCAAAAAAAAAAAAAAAAAAAAAATCCATATGCTTTTTCTTCTTTATAGATCTTAAGAGTCTCACAAGTAAGGATGTAAACTTCAAGTTATGAAATATTCAATGCCAGATACAAACCAGTGACAACACATTGGTCAGCTTCTAGTTCTAAATCAAAACTACCATGCAGAACCCACTACTATCATCCCGAATTCTCTAAGTTCTGCCGTGCCAAAGAATACTCAACCTTGCTTCCTTAGAGGACAGGGAGCAGAGCTCTGAAATTGAGCTGCGTCTTTTTCACAATTAGGCTGCAAAAGAATCCATGACTTGCTCCATGTCATGATAAATAGCTATTTTTTAACAAAATAATTGATTAAATTATTCTTACCAAGCATATTAGTCATACCTGATTTATACCCAGAAGAAACGGGTCTTGAAGTTTTACCAGTGACAGGGAAACAAAAGTCAGGAATCTGGACTAATAACATGAGTAATTTCCATTAATTTCAGTCCCACAGATTCTCCCATAAATTTAGATTAGGAAAAGAAAGATATTGAAGGCAGAAATTTCCCATGACAGGTCACATATTCATTTTGCAAATATCACAGAAGAGGGGCAAATATAAATATAAATCAAGTGCCTATTATGACAAGACCTTGTGCTCAATAAGCACGGCTCTAAGGCAAACACAATAATTGCATCTCTGGTAAGAGATATTCTTCATTCTGAGACACCTTTTTCAATAAACAGAACTCAACAGTCCTAAGGCTGAGTAATGTCAAACTAAGTAAACAGAGGAACCATTTTACTTCAAAGCACATTGCATCCAAGAACTCCACATGCTAGAGGGGTTTTAACTTTCATTCTAAAGAATAGAAAAGGCCGAAGAAGTTAAGTGACTTTCCCTGTTTATTGTACAACATAATAATTATTTAGACGCTACATGTCAAGTCATCAAGTTTTAGAGATACAGCATTACTGTTAAGCCATATATGATGAGAAATGAGAAAAAAAGTATAATTTCATAATTAAATGATCTATTTTTATAATATATATAAAATTATATTATTTTTATTATATATATAAAAATATGATTTTATATATAAAAAGATCTATTTTTATAATATACATAAAAATAGATTATTTTATCACATGATATATAAAATAGATGGTTTTGTCCTCTCTAATATAATTCGTACTTACACAGGCTCTATAGTTCTTCTAGGCTGTAAAATATCCTTTGTAGAAAGAGCTAAATATTAGTACACGGAAATATTTTCAGCTCCTTATTAAAATATGAGACTGCTGAAAAACAATAATTAGACTTCAATATTTAGGAGCTTTTGCATACTTTAAATGCTATGGTTTATTTTTAATATTTTCAAGATTTTATTTTTGAAGATCATAAACCTTAATTATAATTGCAAATAATAAAAAAGCAGTGGCCAGGCATGGTGGCTCACACCTGTAATCCCAGTACTTTGGGAGGCTGAGGCAGGCATATCACCTGAGGTCAGGAGTTCAAGACCAGCCTGACTAACATGGAGAAAACCCGTCTCTACTCAAAATACAAAATGAGCTGGGTGTAGTAGCACGTGCCTGTCATCCCAGCTGCTTGGTAGGCTTAGGCAGGAGAATCACTTGAACCCGGGAGGCGGAGGTTGCAGTGAGCTGAGATCGCGCCATTGCACTCCAGCTTGGGCAACAAGAGTGAAATTTCGTCTCAAAAAAAAAAAAAAAAAGGCAGTAAAATGTGCCAGTAGAAGGAAACTAATCACTGATAGCATGCTTTTAATAGGCCAAATTAAATCAGACTTTCTAGGAACAAGAAGTGAAAGTGTCACTTTTTTGGCATGATGCTAATAAGAATATAGATATCATAAATCTTTGTAAAGACTTTTCCAGAACAATACATAATACTTCATTGGTTGTGTTTAACATTTCCATCTGCATTTGAAACATCTCACTCAAATTGATACCTTTCCCAATTATAATTAACGCAGAACCTGTGACAGTAGGATCTTGATTTATTTTAATTATTTTCTAAAACTTTTTCAAATTACTTTGTCTTTTATAATGTTGTTTCATAGCTAGATGGTACAAGAGCAGACATGCCCTTCAATCAATATTTTAATTGAATTCATTGAGTTCACTAGAAACTTGATCATACCTGCGTAAAATGATAAAATTTAGATTCTAAGCCACCCAGGCCAAGAAATGGATCCTATGGAGACTCATCAACAGACAGCCAGCCCAGGAAGTCCACATCAAACAGCAGGCTGGACATAGCCATTTCTTCACCAGAATACTAAAGCCCTATACACACACAACACTTTAATTAGAGGATCTTCCACATTCTTTAAAGAAATAAAGAATGTTTTGTCACTCTTATTTTTTTTATCCTTCCTGCCTGCCTACCTGCCTCTTTTTTTTTTTTTACTTCTTTGCTTCTCTTTTTTAAATGTTCTTTCTTTTCTTTTCTTTCTCTCTATGTCTCTCTCTCTCTCTCTCCCCTCCACTCCCTTCCATTCCTTTCTCCTTTCTCTCTGGAAAATGAAATATGTTAACAAAAATCGATGATAAAGAGACTATTTTCCAGTTCAAACTGAAAAATGAGTTGTCTTGTAGGAGAAACAAACAAACACAATGCAACATGACACTTCTTAACCAAAACTGGCCAAAATTCCAATGGATATTCACAGAAAAACCCTAAGCTTAAAATTGAGAACCTTAAATAGCTCTGTCAGACAACTTATATTTCTACAACAGAAGTTTATTCAATAAAATTGTGAGCTGGAGGGAAACAAGCAGAAGTTGACAGACGTAGAAGTGAAGGATAACAGAGTATTCAATAAATGAACCATAAATTTCAGAATGAAGGGAGACTCTAAGTTACTGTTATTATTAATCAGAAAATCCATGTCAAATTACTATTTCTGCTGAAGAGATTTTGGCAACAAGAATATACAGGCTACCTTCTGAACCAGAACCCCAAAAATGCTTCAAGGATTAATAAATGCAAAGTTAATTCCAGAAATATCTGGTCATCAGATCCTCTCACAGAAAGACATCCAAAAGACAGCTTGGTTCTGCTGCCCTATGAAAGTTGTTAGAGTTTATATAGACTCACTTTTGGTGAAAAGAACCAAAAACAAAAAAAAAAGAAACCCTAACAAATAGAGCCAGGAAAAGTCAAGAATGGAAAGTTCTCAAGCACACATGACTGATAACAAGAACTATCACAAAAGACTGCAGAAAGCACAATTTTGCAAAAAGACCATCACAAACGTATACAAGAAATACTTCTGCAAGGACATCTGCCTTGCAACTGCCTGTCCAACCTCCAGCTGGCGCCACTCTTGTTATTGATCCTTGTAGCCAAGAATAATGATGTAATGCTCCTCATTTTTTCCTTTAAAAACCTTTGCCTGTCTTCACCTCTCTGAATATGCAGAGTTCACTATGGCATGCACATTCCCATTACAGTGCTCTATTCCCAAATAACTATCATTTTCTTTTAGAGAGCTTCTCTCTGTCATTTAGATTGACAGCCCGAGCTGACAGATTATACTACTTATGCCTGAAGATTAACACAACTTTCTCTTCTAAACTTTGCCAAAGGGAAATGCCTAAAATAAGTATATGCCTCTGGATAATCACCCACCTGGTTGTAGCGCATCAACTGAGGTTTCTGGAAACACATCTGCCTCTGATCTGAGCTGCACTGCAGATCATCACTGAAATGTGATCAAGATAACTGGGGGGTTTTGCTCATTCTCTGAGAGTGGTGAAAGATCTAATGACTCCGTGATCAAAGAGGTGTGGCAAGAAGTTATCTGAAGATTTCAGACCTGCCGCCTTCTGATTCTGAAGGATTAGCTGAGAGATAAAGAAAAATATCTGGCTCCCATCAGGACATTAAGGCCACTTCATTGATACTCAGTGGCCACAATGTTTCTTCACTCACTCTGTGTTAGTGGTAAAATGTCTAATCCTCTATTGAAAATGGAGGAGAGAGACCCCAGAGCAATCTGAGATTGCTCTGGTTTTAACACTGAAGGTCCCAAATCCCAGGAAACTCCCAGGTAAACTGGTATGGTTGGGCCACTCTAGATATCTGAGATAGATGTCTTCCCCTCTGTGTAAAAAAGACCTGCAGAGATGCCAACATGAGACTGTGAATAGGCTTCCACACACGCGCAGGTGGCTCTCAGCATGGGTGGAACAGAATCACACTGTTCTGGGCCCAAATCCAGAGAGGCCCTTGTTATGACACCCTTTTATTCTGAAAACACCAAAAGTAAAAATTTGGCTCCCCAAAACAGTCACTTTAAGAATTCTAATTTTTCTTCTGAATATAACAGACAAACTTATTTTTCTCTACCCTAGCCCTGTACACTTTTAAACCGAACCATTCAATTCTGATCACTGATTTTTAGCTAAATGAGGAACACTATTTAAATAATACCCTGCAGTACCTGCATTGCACAGCACAAAAACCCTTGCACTCTGTAATAGCTAATGAATCTCAGGTAAGTAACAAATTATTTTAGATGTCACTAGAACAGCTTTATTTAAAAATCCATATCATAAAAGTAAAATCTTCCCTTCATTTTATAACTTAGTCTTTGCATTAGTTCATTCTCACATTGCTACAAAGTAACACCTGAGACTGGGTAATCTATAAGAAAAGAGGTTTAATTGGCTCACAGTTCTGCAGGCTGTAGAGGAAGCGTAGTGGCTTCTGCTTCTGGGGAGGCTTCAGGAAGCTTCCAATCATGGCAGAAGGCAAAGGGAGGTCACAGGCATCTCACATAGTGGGAGCAGGAGCAATAAAGCGGGGAGGAGGGGAAGGGGGCTACACACTTCTAAACAATCTACCATCTCTCCCAATTTCTTCACAAAGCCACTTCAGTCCTGAAACATTCACCAGGAAAAGTTTCTTTGTCTGCTTCTGAATATGATTTTCAATTTTCATGTTCGGTTAGCCTCCATCAAATTTTTCTTTCCAGCCAGCTCTTTTTTTTGTTGCCCCATATGAATAATGATTTTTCTTAAGAAGCGGTGGAAAAGAGAAGTTGAAAATAAAGAAAAAAATGATGTAGTAAAATAAACATGCTGAGAGAAAGGAAAAATATATATTTAAAGATGCATTTTATAGGGGAGGAATATTCATATGAAATCTAACTGGATCCATTAGAGGCAAAACACCAGATTAAAATATCGGAACACACCAGAAAGCTATATTTTATTAAATACTACCATAGGCATTTGCATTACATTTATCTCTTCTTTATTTCCATAGGGATGGCACCAGTTATGTATTTGGATATTAGAAATTAATATTTAATGACAGCTCAAAAGAGGAAGACCAAAAATGGAGAATCCCCCCAAATTAAGGAAGCATTCTGATTAAGAAGAAAGTATGCTTCCCAGAAGCACCCTCTAAAACTGATCTCTTTTAGTGTTGTATATAAAAATTATTTTGAAAATAAAAATGTGATTTTTAGTAATAGTTAGGAATTTATATATATATACAACAGGACTTCATGGAGTAAAGTCTATTATCCATTGCTATTTTCTGAAAATATCATACCCTCACTTATTTCTGATTTAATTTTTTCAGTTTGTTACAAGCAGGCATTAACAAGATGGAAATCATCATTGAGATCCACAATTCTCTACGTTCTATTAATTATTTCAACTGCAGAGCTCTTTTTGTTTTTTGGTCTATCTTGTATTTTTATACAAGATATTGTTAGTAACATAGAGAGTATTTCTATACTTGGTGATATAGAAAGTTTATATTTCTTTGAAGTTAACAAACTTTTCACAGAGTAAGGACCATCAATATTAGAGAATGTTCTGTGTAATGCTGTAGGGCCTCTGTTCCCTGAATCTTGAATCTTGGGAAATATTCATTCTCACAGTTTCTTGACAGTGCCTTCCCAATATTCTACAACCTTTGGGCAAAACAGTAAATACACCCTAGATGCGCTAGAAAAAGAAAGAAAAGGAAGAGGAAACACATTAAGGATAATAGAGAGACCAGAGTTTTCATTTTCAGCAACTTGTTCTAAACTATAATTGATACTTTCTCCTTCACCACTGATTCCCTATTTTCCTTACCTTCAGCCACCTTCAGCTGGTGAAGATCTTCCTCTGGCGGGGTGATTTAAACCTTTATCCTTTGTTCTGAAGAAGCCTGTGTAGGATGCAGTAGTATTGTGTTAATGTTTACTATTGGCTATAGCAGTAGAATGAAGTACCCCCGGGCATCCTTCCCTCCACCACCCACCTCCACCCTCCATCCCAGTCTTGGTTTCCACTCATCCATTTGGTTGCAACAATCCCCTTTCTTCTTCATGCTCAACATTACTTAACACAGAATTTTTTGCCTATTGCCCTAGTAAATTCATAATGACTAGGCAGCAATTCTTTTTTTTTTTTTTTTTTTTCCTGAGACGGAGTCTGGCTCTGTCGCCCAGGTTGGAGTGCAGTGGCGTGATCTCCGCTCACTGCAAGCTCTGTCTCCCAGGTTCACGCCATTCTCCTGCCTCAGCCTCCCGAGTAGCTGGGACTACAGGTGCCCGCCACCACGCCTGGCTAACTTTTTGTCTTTTTAGTACAGACGGGATTTCACCGTATTAGCCAGGATGGTCTCCATCTCCTGACCTCGTGGTCCACCCGCCCCGGCCTCCCAAAGTGCTGGGATTACAGGCGTAAGCCACCGCACTGGCCGACTAGGCAGCAATTTCTCATGCAAATTTAGGGTTGAGAGAGAACACACATTTCCCACTCTTACCTTTGTCTTAGGGAGAAAGAAATTTATACTGTCTAGTAAGTGCATTCTTTGCTCATTCTCTTACTCTTCTTTTTGGATTGGGGAATTTGGGAAAAGGAGTTTTATGATACCCTGCTCAACTTTTGGAGCTCTCCATTACAGCAACGTATCTTCCAGTTACAGATGCCCTCTCCACTATCAGGAGAAACCAGTTTGCCCCTGTCAGGGGGGCCTGTGATTCCAACAACTGGGTGGACAGACCTATGTACTTCACCAATCAAGGTTAGAAGGTCCAGCGTGGCCACATGCCTGCACCACATCTGTCTCTCCAGGTTCGGTCTCCTCTGAAGCTGGTATTTTCCCCCTCTTACGTCTGACTTCTATACCTATCTTTCAATTAGTTCCAAATTTGGATTTGGGTATGTGGTCATGGTTAACCTCTCCTAAAACCCCACACTACTGATGAAAAGGGAAAGATCATGTCCAAAGCAGAGCTTTGATTTTTCTTCTAGGTGGTGAGATAGGAATCTTCCCAACTGTTCCTACTCTTGGATTCTTAAGTGGAACAAAAAATTAGGGAATTAGGAACAAAGTTCATGAGAGAAATTTACAGTCTTAGAATCTAGGCCATTCTATAAGAAAATATAACTGTAGTTTTGTTCTATTTAACATATGTCAATTCTCAAACCATCAAGGACACAACATAATATATATTGAGCTGTAAAGGGTTTTTTTTTAGTCTTATGTGATTTTGTAGGTTATATAGAGCATCTTTCTTTCTTACTGTTTAATAAGCCAACTAACTAAAAGAATACTTTTCACAGGGACTCTAGAAGATAATCACTTTAAGGCATTAGCCAAACATTTTGGGAACCTGGAGTAGTTTTTTGTTATTAATATTTTCTTAAATTGATTGTGGTGCTGTGATGTGGATGTGTTAAGATTTATACTGTGTAAATGAATGACTGTAAACTGAAGGGCTACATTTAATTAAATTATCAAAACCTGTGCTGTAATCTCCCTTTTTAAGGAAAGAGCTATTTTCTAACTCATTTTACTGAATAACAAACTCACTGAACATATGTGAAAACTTACCTGTGAGAAAATTAGTATTTATTGTATTTGTTGCATCATGTTATAAGATTATTATTTAAGCATGAGCCATTAACATGGGTAATTTCATTTTGTGGCTTTAACGTAGGTTTCCCTATGTTTCAGATAAGAATGTTGACCCAAAGAAGTGCAGGCTTCAAATATATCACTTTGATTTGGAATGAGTTCTCTGAATATTTAAATAATATCCAAGTTGTATACATTTCTAAAGTAATTACTACATTAGATATATGGTTGTTAAACTTTAAAAATAAAAATCAATTATAATGGAAAGCCTCCTTAAGTACTTGAACTATTTATTTTGAATAAAATTGTTCAAATTATGGTTAAGCATATGTTATTAATAACTTCAGTCTTAGATAAACGGTTTTGAATTTATCATTATGTATGTTAGCCTTAACTTTTAGTTTTATGATGACATTTTTATTGATTTTCCTCTGATTTAAATTGTATTATCCTTTAACCATTTGCTGCCCTAAAAGAGGAGAAACAAATTCCATTCTGATCAAGTAATAGCTAGTTCTTTAATAATGAAAAGAATTCCACACACACCATTTGATCCCTTCTTCTGAAGCTGGTTGATAAGCTCAAAAGACCAGAGAAAGTTTTGCTGGCAGCCATAGTAGCTGTTGTAATAGAAATAGGGAAGATTTCAGGGTGAAGGAGAAATAAAGTAAACTACCTTTCTTCTTTATTTTTCTTGTAAAATAGGGTAATGGTAGGGGACGAGAACATGAGAAGATACATTAAATCCAAATTATATTCCTTTAGGATTCCCAATTGCTTACCTGTACCAGCATATCATATTTCTTTTTATCCTTCAAAAAGAGTTATTGTTTTTATTTTAACCACTTTTAAAATGTTGTATATTTGTTTGGGATATAATAAAATGTGATTGTAGTTCTGGGGCAAACAATAAGAATCATTTTAATGTGATCAATTCTTTCTCTGATTTACTATTGTAGTAGAAAATGTTTGTAATAGCAAGAAAGACTAACTTTATGCTCTGATGTCCTGTAGATGCAATTTTCCATGCACTGAGCCAAAATCTGAGTTAGAACACATGCAAAATGTTTTACAGGGCAGTAGTAGAGTGGGAAGTGGCCAAAAGGGAGTAGAAGGAAAATCAACTTGGTGTTGAGACAGACCTGCAATTGAATCCAGACTCTTCCACCTGGCATCTTGGTTTCCAGTTTACTCTGGGCAAGATACTTGACATCCATAATCCTCACATTCCTCATCTCTAAAATGGAAATAATAAGAACCATCCAATAAGGTTACTGTAAGCTCTAAGCACCTAACATATCTGGCACTTAGAAGGGATTCCATAGGTATTAAAACACTCCTCACTCCCTTTCTCTATAAAATATTTTCTATTAATAAGTATATTTTTAGTGAACAATTGATGCCAACAAAGACAGTAAATAGAAAGTATAGAGGATAACATTTCTTCCTACATAATTCATTTCAAAATAAGAAGCAAATAGATGACATATGCAAACCAAAGTCAATTTTTGCTGAATGTTTTTCCCATCTTGTAACACTTTACTTCTTGTAACACTTTACTTCATTAACCAACTTAACTGTATACAGCTTCCCTAATCCTCCTGCGATTGTTAAAATTCTTGGCAGCTGGATGTGCTAGAGATGAGAACAGATAAACTCAATTATAACCAGTGAGGCATGCTTTATTAGGATACTATCTTGCCTCTTACTACTTGAATTTAGCTTGTCAAAACTAAGACATGAAAGGCTTAACTTTCTATAACGTTTCCCTCTCATTTCACTTGTAACAGTCTTGAATATCCTCTGAAGTGCTTTTTATACCCCAGAAAAGAAATCCACATTTAGATATTTTTTAAATTTCAATGTCAAAATATCAGTAACATATTAACTTTACCAGCCAAAGTCAGAGCCAGATATAAATGATTCTTTAACTTTTTATCAGAAAGTAAGTTGAACCCAACAATTTTTAATTTGTTTATGAAGACATTCTGTTAGCAACACTAGACTCCCAGAGACACAAAGAAAACTCCAGTCAACCCTACTGCCCAACCCCTGCATCATTGCTGTTGCTTTTTAAAAATTCAGATAATATATACCATCCTTGGGCCTGGTATTTAGAATAAACTGATCTCTAAGTTCTCTTTTAATTCTAAAATATTGTATATACTATGATTGTCTTAAGTAATTATTAGGCACCATACATGAGTTTGCCCTATTAAGGTATAAAATAAGCACAAAATAAAACCTTTAATGTAGGAGATTAAAATCCATGTTTCCCTCCAACCTCAGTCCTTGACTAAAAATAACTGAGTTCACTTGCTTAAAGCACAAAGTAAGTAAATTTTCATTTGAGTTTTTACCTTAATATATACACTATGTACCAGGGAGTGAGGTTGCAAAAGTAAACACGATAACCATGATCTCTGTCCTATCAAAGCTTAAAACCTAGAGTGGGAGACAGGCAATTAATTAAAGACTTGAGATAAGAGCCTCCCTGGGACAAATCTTTGAATGTTTCAGGTTTCTGGCTTGGACAACAGAGTGAATGGCAATTATCATCAACCCTCAAGAGGGAGCACACAGAATTTTAAAAGATTAAAAGAAAAATGATGGGTTCAGTTTGTACTATATTGAGATTTTATTGTCTTTCTTAGAACTTTAAAAAATATACATTTATATGTTTTAAAATATATAAATGTATATGTTTATAATTTATATAAAATATTTTTAATGTTATATAATTTATATAAACTCTATTAATATTTTTATATAATTTATATAAAATATATATTTTTAAAATATAGTTTATATTTTTTAAAATATAAGTATATTTAAAATATATAACCTTTCTTGAATCCTAATGTTTGTGCTAAATTGGAATCATTAAATACAGAATTAAGGAAAGTGGCATCTCCTATGGACATTTTTTTGAAATTCCAATAAGCCTTCAACCATATGAGAGAGAGAGAGACCATGTTCTAGCAATGGCCAAAGCAAGAAAAGTCTCAAATGCCAAGTTCCTTCTAAGACACTGGTAAGACACAGAAAGTAAAATCTAAGTACAATTGGAAAGATGATTTTGGGGTTGGGGCCTATATCTTACTCCTTTAAAGATCAAAGTTGAAAATTACTTCTGTGATTGGAAAGAATCTAGTCATAGAACACTTAACCTCAGAAGACTGTGAGCTTGTCTCTTCATTTCATCTTTAGTCTCATGAGTTGGAAGAAATATTTGAGTCAGACACTAAAATGTGTGTCTTTCTAACTGTTCAGTAGTAGTGGGAGAGCAAATTAAAGGCCTCTTTTTGACTAGGTTGGACACAAGCTTTCTCAAAAGGACAGTAAAAATAGACATTGCTGTGGGAAAAGGAGTTCAAAACTTGGAACAGGGCTTTCAATTATCACCTAAAGTTTGAGTTGAATTAACACAGGAAAAGTTAAACATACTGTATTTTATTCATTCTAACTTCAAATTATTTCATAACAAAATAGTCAATGACCTCTGAAATTGGTATTTTAATCAGCCATCTGAAATTTACTGTCATTCTGGTGTCATTCTCAATACAACTGTTATGCCTAAGCATGTACCAACTTCATAATAGCTATTTCTTTGGTCGCAATTTTAATAGTTTTGTGCATTTGGGGCATGTATCTTGAGTGTAATCACCACAAAATGCCCTCAAAAAGAGTGTTGTGTGATTCAACAATGAATAAAGTTACCATATACCCAGAAAAATGTGGAAACAGTCTAGTGTAATGTAAGGTAAATATCTATGTCTAATAATTATAAAATAACTTTTTCACTAAGTATAAAATAAAATTTCTAAGTGATAAGAAAACATTGTATTACTGTTTAATTGGCAATGTATTTTCCTTCTTAGTCATACAAAAAAGAATATTGCCAGTTACAATGAAAGGCATCTATACTTGATGAACTGCAATAAGTTAACAAATTTCCAAAGCATGTCATTGTCTCTTCAAATATTTAATTGTGGATCTGTTTAATGTTATTTAGATCTAGTTGATTATTTCAGGTTATTTTGGAAGTAAGAGTCTAGATCTCAGTGAATCCTTTTTGTTTTCAAGGTAGTGTGCTTGTTAGTGCTACCTTGTGGCAGGAAATCCTAACTATTCTGAAAGCATTTAAAAGGGAAAACAGTTTCAAAAGTGCTGAAACTTTAAATTTTAAAGTAATACATTGTGGCAAATGTCCCAGACACTTTTATGGGCCTGGAAGAATAGTTGCGCTATACTGTACAGAAGAAGTGATATGATATATTTCGATTCTGATTAATTTTTTCCAGGGACTTTAGAGAAATATTTCTAAGTCAACATTTGTCACTTAGGAGAGATGTAAATTTCAGTAGTTCAAGTTTAGATTAGTAGCAGATTATTTATGCATGCTATAAATACAGAGCACCTATTTCTACAAGAACTACGCTGGATTTGTGGCAGATGCAAGAATAAAGAGGCAAAGCTCCTGTCATCAAGGAGCTTATAGTCTGGACAAGCTAAAATGTCTCTACAAATAACTATAACTTGAAATGATAAAGGGTTTCAAAGGACACGTGAGTCAAGGACTCTGGCAGCAAGATGCTGACATACCTTTCTATTTTGAATGAAAGTAGAAAGGGTAGAGAGATCAGACAACTAATACACTTGTGTAACATGAGGGGCTACTTTTAAAAAAGAATTTTTTTTCAAAAGCAACTTCAGTTTTCACTTTTAAATGACTTTTTAAACTAGAGGAATAAAAGAAAAATAGAAAGTATCAATATTGCTTTGACTTATGATGCCATAGCATTAAAATTTTTAAATATAATTTAAATTTGATTTGTTTTTAAATAAGATATCTCCTCTTACAATGCATTAACATCTTAAGATCCAAGTTGAAGTCATTTAAATTTTTTAATTTTTTATCTATGATTTCAAGATTCTTGCTGCAATAAATAATCAGTTTTGTACTAATATGTTAATAAAATTATTTCGTTCCTTTTCTTTGTGTGTACTTCAATTAAATACATTTTTATGTTCAGATACTTCTTTGATGATTTCTTTGCTATCACCTTTGTATGGACCTCTCATTTCACTTTCTACCACTTTGCTTCTTACCATTATTATCATTTATCTTTCTAGAGAGACCATGAGTCCTTAAGGCAGAGACTATATCCTACTCACTTTCCCTTCCTCATTACCTAAAAGAGTGTGTGGAATTTAGCAACAGTTCAATAAATGTATCTCGAATAAATGCATGCATGGAAAATGCCTATACTAACAGAAATTTAAAAATATAAAGAAAGCATAATTTAAAAAATCTTGGTCTAGTGCTATGTATGTCAAACCTCAATTCCAAAAGATTATACATTTTCCCTATATCAGATATTTTTAATTTTGTAAAATACTATTACATTTTCAAATGTAACAACTTGATACATGGAAAATCACTAAACAGAGAAACAGGGTGATACATGAATTATTTGAATTCATCTGACTGAAGTGAACCTGATTAGAATTATAAACTGTAATTGAATTATTTTCCCAGCAAGCTACTGAAAAAAGGTATGAATACTACACAAATACTCTTTATTTATTGCAAATTAAGCTTAACTGAAGTTTGTTCATTTTCATTATTTCAGAACTCTTACTGTTGCTATTGACAACCAACTATTGGTTCATTCTACAGATAAATACAGAGATAAAATAACTTATACAGATAAATAACTTTTATAATTCATTCTAAAAATGGGTGGAAAGTTAAAGGATAGGGAAATACTTATAGTATAGGGATGTAGAAGTAAATGCAGTATGCTAGGGTTTTGTTTTCATAATGTCCATGCATCCAAGAAAACACTGTAGTTGTTAATCTTATATAAAAGAGAAAGCAGATTTAAGGTTGATTTATTTAATGTTATAAAGAAAAGTGATTTTTAAATAGTGATATGGAAAAAATTATATTACTTTCCCACTTGATATAAAATAGTATTATGAGAAATAGTGATTTTTTAAAAGAGAAACAGTGTTCAAGTTATAAATATGATTTGTTTTTATGGTTCTGTATCAACTAGATGTAAGTTCTTTGGAATCAGGAACTATATCATTCACCTTTTTATCTCCAGGACATAGTCTAGTGTCAATAATTAATTGACAAATGAATGAACAGATCCCATCATTAACAAGAGCTACATTCATGATGTATTATACTGATCTATTGAGTATGTATTTATGATAGACTTATTCCTTATAAGAAACACTAAATCAATTTGTGTTAAAACATATTAAAATAAATCAGAATTGAATAAAGTAGGGTTTGAATACTTCCCTCCCAATCCTCCTTCCTCCCTCCCTAGAGTCATTAACAATTTCCCGAATGTATATAGTCCCATCTTTTTCTATGCTTATTTAAATACATATACATATATTTAAGCAAATTATAGATATTTAAACACATAGACATATATGTACTTTTAAACAAAAATTGAATCTTGTTACACATAATGCTTTTTTAATTTTATTGAGAATAAATTCATATACCATAACATTTATTCATTTTTAAAATCATTGGTTCTTAGTGATTGTACAGTTTTATACAACCATTATCACATTCAAAGTTTAGAACATTTTTATCCACTGAAAAAGAAACCTTAGCAGTCATTTCCTCTTCCCCCAGCCCCCACCCCCAAGTCATAGGCAACCACTAATCTATTTCCTGTCTCTGTAGGTTTTCCTAGTCTGGACATTTTTTAAATGGAATCATGCAATATGTGGTCTTTTGTGTCTGGCTTCTTTCACTTAGAACGTTTTGGAAGTTTATCCATTTTGCTGCATGTATCAGTACTTCCTTTCCTTTTATTGTCCAATATTATTTCATTATATGGGTATAATATATTTTGTTTATCCATTCATCAGTTAATGGACATTTGGGTAGTTTCCACTTTTTATTTCATATGAATAATGCTGCTATGAACATTTGTGCACAAGTCTTTTATGGACATTTGTTTTCATTTCTCTTGGATAGATACCTAGAAGTGGAATTGCTGGGCCATATGGTAACTTTATGTTTAACATTGACAAACTGCCAAACTATTTTCTAAAGTGGCTACACCATTTTACATCCTCAGCAAACGTAAGAGTTCTAATTTTTTCATATGCGAATCAATACTTGCTTTTGTCTATACTTAATATTACTGTCATTTTACTGGTTATAAAGAGGTATTTCATTATGGTTTTGATGTGCATTTCCCTAATGTCTAATGATGATGAACATCTACTAGTGTGCATATGGAATATTCTTTTATCTTCTTGGAAGAAATATCTATTTCAAATCGTTTGACTATTTTTAATTGGATTATTTGCTTTCCAGTTATTGAGTTATAGGAATTCTTTATATATTCTGGATACAAATTCCATATTAGATACATGATTTCCAAGTATTTTATCCCAGTCAGTAGATGGGATACCACTTCATGTAGATGGTGTTGTCTGAAGCAAAAATTTTTAATTGTAATGAAGTTCAACTTGTTAATTATTTTTCTTTTATCATTTGTGGTTTTGGTTTCATATATAAGACGTCCTTGGCTAATCCAAGGTCATGAAGATTTGTTCCTATGTTTTGTTTTGTTTTGTTTTTCCCTAGGAGTTTTATGTTTTGACTCTTACATTTTGTTCATTGGTTCATTTTGAGTACATTTTTGGATATAATGCGAGATAAGGCTCCAAATTCATTCTTCTGAATGTGGATATCTAGTTGTCCCAACATCATTTGTGGAAAAGAATATTTCTCCCACTGAATTGCTTTATTATCTTGTTGAAAATCAATTGACTACTAAAGTAAAGGTTTATTTCTGGGCTCTGTATTATATTATTATGTTGATCTACATGTCTATATTTTTGCCATCACCACACTGTCTAGATTATTAAAGCTTTGCAGTAAGTTTTAAAAGTAGATGGCAGGGTGCAGTGGCTCATGCCTGTAATCCTAGTACTTTGGGAGGCTGAGGCAGGTGGATCACCTGAGGTCAGCGGTTCAAGACCAGCCTGGCCAACATGGCAAAACACCCATCTCTACTAAATGTACAAAAAAATTAAGCAGGTGTGGTGGCACGCGCCTGTAATCCCAGCTTCTTGGGAGGTGGAGGCAGGAGAATCTCTTGAGCCTGGGAGGTGGAGGTTACAGTGAGGTGAGATGGTGTCACTGCACTCCAGCCTGGGTGATAGAGCTAGACTCTGTCTCAATAAAATAAAAAATAAAATTAGAAAGTGTGAGTTCTCCAATTTTATTTCCATTTTCAAGAATTTTTTGGCTATTCTGGGTCCCTTACATTTCCATATGAATTTTAGGATAAGCTAGTCAATTTCTAGGGGAAAAAAATCCAACTGGTATTTTGGTAGGGATTGTATTGAATCTACAGATCAATTTGAAAAATGTTGCTATTTCAACAATATTAAGTCTTCTGACCTGATTCATGAACTTGAAATGCTTTTCCATTTATTTAGATCGTCTTCAACTTTTTCAACTATGTTTTGTAGTTTTTATGGTACAAGTCTTGAAGTTTTATTGGTAAATTTATTCCCTAGTATGTTTATTCCTTTTGATGCCATTGTGAATGAAATTATTGTGGCAATTTTATTTTTAGATTGTTAGTTGTTACTGTATAGAAATGTGATTAATATTTGAATATTAATTTTGTGTCCTGCCATCTTGCTGAACTCATTTATTATGTCAAGAATTTTTAATTAATACATATTTTCAAAATTCCTTTTTTTCACTTCACAATATATGGATATGTCTGTCTTTACAAGTCAGTTCATATACGCCTTTTTAATTTCCATTTTAATAGTTGTCTGGTATTTCACATTATGATATAACAAAATATATTCATCCATTCTTCTATTGATAAGCCTTTATACTGATTTTTCTTATTTTTTGTTTTGCTATCACAAAAAAACTAAAATAAACATTTTTAATTATACCTGTAACTACTCACTTGTCCTTATCTTTTTATAGGTCAGACACCTGAAAACAGAATTGACTGGTCGTAGTATACATTTATCTAAAATTTTAGCAATTCTTCCAAAATTGTTCCTCAAAAGAGTCCAGATTTTTCTCTTATCAAAAGACATGGTAGATTCATTAAGAATGAATATCAAGGCCGGGCGCGGTGGCTCACGCCTGTAATCCCAGCACTTTGGGAGGCCAAGGCGGGCGGATCATGAGGTCAGGATATCGAGACCATCCTGGCTAACACGGTGAAACCCCGTCTCTACTAAAAATACAAAAAAAAAGTTAGCTGGGCATGGTGGCTGGCGACTGTAGTCCCAGCTACTAAGGAGGCTGAGGCGGGAGAATGGCGTGAACCCGAGAGGCGGAGCTTGCAGTGATCCGAGATTGCGCCACTGCACTCCAGCCTGGGGGAAAGAGAGGGACTCCGTCTCAAAACAAAAGAATGACCATCAAAAAGTGAGCAATTCCTCATAATTGTCCTTTAGCTGGGTTTAAAATGTCCTCTCCAAACAGCAGCAAGACCTCTGCTGTGATAGAGTGTTAAGTATAGATATTCAGTATTGCTGGTGAAGGCATCTTTCTTTTTAAACACTTTTAACTAGAAATAACAGAGAGGAACTAACATGCTGAGAAGCTTTCTGACACTTTTGCTAGCAGATTCTTAGGGGAATGTGGTTCACTAGGTCTCAAAATATAAAGCACATGTTTGCAATTCAGAAACACTTGCAAACTGGGTATAGCTGTATACTCAACAAGGACTTCTCAAAATAAATGATTACTCGAGTTTGTATATACCTACAAACTGATACATATGTCATCTATGTGAATTTTGGTGTAAAATGGTTAAACCCTCTTGCTGCTGCCAAAGGAGGTATATTTTAATCGTATTCCAAAGAAAGTATGATGGTGTCACCCACCAGGAAATGTCTGTTAGTTTACACCCCTGCTTCAAAAGAGAGTTTTGAAGTACTTCTCCATTGCCTCACCAAATTCCCATACTTTGTAGAATTGTGCAGAAAAAAAACAGAATGGGAACAAAATGTTTGATAGGAATTGCTTAACAAAGACTATATGCTGAGTAAGTATATTAGCAAAAACTAAGATCTTTCTGCCTTATTAATAAGAAGCAAGAAGTGAACTGAACCCCACGTAAGGAGACACTGGGAAATGAGAAATGCAGGCCATCCCAGCTCAGAACTTAGAAATTTTGCCACTAGATTCAGGTTTATCAGTGATTTTGTTTTTATTGAGAAAGAACTAACTAAAAGCAGAATTCAAGGTACAGGATTTCTAGTTGAAATGTATGTATTTGGGGCTAAATTAACACTAGAGTGAAAACTGAATTGCTTACAATTTGTCAAGATTTCTTTGTTCTTAATCCAAAATGTGTTTTTAGCTTTCATCTCAGCTCCAAAGCACATAACTGCTAAACAATTTCCATATGGAAGCCATTGCGTTAAGAGTTCTGGACAAAATAATGATACATGGTTGCCTTAAAGGAGTTTACTGTACAGTTGGAAAGATAGGAATGCAGATACAAAGATATAACACAAGATCCTATAAAAATCTATAGATCATTGTTTACAGAGATTTTTCATGCATTCTACATTTAATAGAATCTCTATTCTACAAACAATGTAAAGCTGTAATTAACCCTTTAAAGCTATTTGCCAAAGTAAATGTAAGTAATTACATTGCTTTACTTAATTTTTAAAGTAGCAAAGAAAACTCTTCCAACTAAGTGGATTCATCTTGTTCATTGTACCTCCAGCATTTATCATGACACTTGTTATAGTGAGGATTCACTATTCCTCATAAATATATAATATATACAGTAATGTACCACATAACAATGTTTTGGATAACAATGAACCAATATGCAACAGTGGTCTCATGACATTATAATGAAGCTGAAAAATTACTGTCGCCTAGCGGGCTAGTTATTATAACATCATAGAGCATGACCTATTCTAAGTTTAGATATGTGTAGATACACAAATTGTGTAGTAATTGCCTACAGTATTCAGTAACATGCTGAACAGGTTTTTAGCCTAGAAGCAATAGGCTATAGCATATAATCCGGTTGTGTAGTAGACTATGCCATCTAGGTTTATAAAGTAGTTACATAAAGCTTAGATGGCATAGCTGACTACATAGTGTACTTACATAGCCTACTACACAGTGCCCTAAAGTTTATGTAAATACACTGTACTTATATAACCTACTACACACTGTACTTTCATAACCTACTATACAGTATACTTAAACAGTTTATAGTACTTAGTACACTGTACTTACATACTATGCCTAAAGATATATAATCCCCTAATGTTACATTTCTTAGAAGAAATCCCTGTCATTAGGTGACACATGAATAAAATTATTATTTGTCAATTCCATGAAAATTTTAAAAGATTAGTGGAAATAATTTTTAAAATTCAGACTAATGTATAAAAACATAAAATAGAAGATAAAGATGACACAAAATTCAACCAACTTTGTAAACAATCTAAAAGTACATAGTTTTGCTCAGATTTGTGATGGCATTCTTAGAAAATTATTGTAATTGGAATTGCTATGTTTGAAGTATATTTACATGTTGCACTGCAATACTACTCTCAAAAAAGCTGACATTGCTTTACACTTCATTCACAAGTATATGAAATTCCTATTCCCCAAAATGACCCAGAACTTTGTCAATGCTTCCTTTTTGGTCAACCTGATATGTGACAAATAATCTTGCATTGTTATTTTCACTTGCATTCCTGTGATTACAAAATAAAGCATTTTCTGTTCATTTTCCTTTAATACTTCTTTATGAATTGGCTCTTCTTGAAATTTTTCTCATGAATATGTAAGTTCTTTATACAGCACTATTATATAGTACCTTTTCCATCATATATTGCAGTTTTTTCTGTTCTGTGCATTTGCTTTTAATGCCATACACTATATTACTTATTATCAATATATTTTATTATTTATGTAACAAACCAACACAAATTTTCCTCTTAGTTTGTGACTTTGATGTCATTTCAAAGGCCATTAACAACCCAAGACAACATAATTATTTCTCTGTAATATTCCTAGTTTTATTTTTTTCTTTAAACTTCAACATATCAAGTGTTTTAATGTAAGCTTGAAGTATCACTTCAAATTTTTTTCCAAGCAGCACAGTTATTCTAATCTTATTTGATAAATAGGCTAATAGCCTTGAAATGCTACATTTGTAAGACCAAAAAAAATTGTAACTGTAATTTTTTTAGTTCTATGTTATTTATCATTATGTCTATTTTGACAGTAGTTCCACGGTTTTCATACTACGGTATCTTTATAATATCTTTTGTATTATAATACTTTTTGTATTTGTATTTTGTTGAAAGCCTCCTCTCTTTTAGGTGAGCATTGCAGAGTTTCTGGACCATTCTTTCATGTTTATTTATTCTGATAAATCTTAAAATGTTTTAACGAGGTATTTCTCTCCAAATCTTATTAGAACTGGTTCTGCAATTCTCAGAATGTTGTTTACAATTCTCCATGAGGTAGTTATTTTGCTCAATTTTATTTTAACATAATTTGAATAAGTATGGAAGTCTTTGCAAGAAAAAAAGGAATAAGTAGAACAACAAATCTGAATGAGAAAATTCACAATGTCAAAAATCTTGTCAACAAAGACCCCTAGATTTTTTCTTTCCAGGGAGCCTTAGGGAAAACCAACAAAAATGAAAACAGTGCTTTTCAAACCACCAGAGGGCAGTGCACTCAAAATAATGGATATCAGCAATCCTGAACTAAAGCCCAAAGTTTCCCTTCTCTTAAAGATAAAATTTACATAACAATAGACTCTTGGTTCATTTTAAACTCTGAAATAATTACAGTCCTTAAATCTGATATTAGCAATATGACATTTATTTATAATACTTAGAGAATATTCACAGAAATATAGTCACCACTGAATTTTTCCATATTAATATTATAGTCTCTGCCTGCCCAACCACTTTGCTAAAGATCTACATAAAACCTTAAGGTGTTCTGCATGAATGAGAATTCCTTGAAAACAGGAATTGTGCTTTCTCACCAGTCGTTTCTTCTGTACATGGACAGGACTCAGTTTATTGTAATAACTCAATATCTAATAAATAAAAAACAAAATAAATGATTTGTAGTCTCGGCCCTACTCAATTTCTGCATTAATTCAAATGAAACCTGCATTACACTATGAGCTATTGCTACCCTTAGGCAAGTGGGTTCTCTGCCCTGAGCCCTGCACTTCATCTGGGCCTCTTCCAGCAACAACCCTTCTCCCTCTGGCCAGGATTACTCTCCTTCCCATGGGCAGTGCAATAGGGCTACCTTTCACATCATACTCTGGGTGTCTCAAACACAGATTCACTGAAGCCCCTGTGTAGTTCTACTTCTCTAGGCCCATCTTACCCAGAGCAGATTATGTAATGGGTGTGCACAGGGCAGACCCAACGAGTGGCTGAAGGGGTGCTATTTCTTTGGGCTGTGGACAGAATTTTATTGTGCAATCTGGGATTTATGGACCAGACAGATTCAAGGAGAATTTTTTTCTCTTTCTTCCTTATGTTTCTGGGTCATATAATTTTTAACAATAATTACGTATTACTTGTATTGTTTTTAAAACACAGAGAGAAAGATATAGAAGTAAAATCCACTTCACTTGGGGACAGATTGGATCTACAGAATGATGGGACAACTGACCTTGTATATCTTTCTGGCATGGGGACTGGTTAAACAACACTATCATCAAATGAAATTTGCAATTCTAGAAAAGGAATGGGTTTATGCACATGGCATAAGAATGCTAAATTCTGTGAAGAACAAGTTGTATTGAAGACCTGTGTAATATCTATGTGCAACTATCTAGAAAGCAGTCAGAAATTTTTGTGGAGATCTCAAAAGGAAGGTTTTGACTAGATCATGCATTTTTGAGAGGGGTCTATGTATAGCTAACAAGCAAAAAATCTACTGAGAAAAAGTGTAGAAGATACAAAAAGAATAAGAACAAAGTCAGTACCACTTTAGAATAAGAGAGAAGAAAATGACATGTTAGAATAAGAGAGAAGAAAATGACAAAGAGCTATCACTCAGGAGAAGGATCAGAAAAGCAGAAACAAAGGAAAAGTTTCAACAAATACAAAGACTTCTTGATGTCAAATGGAACAGAAAAATCATATACAATACATTCTTGCAAGCACTGTCTGGATTTGTTCATCAGGAGGTCACATGTGACCTTGGAGATAGTCATGTCAGTGAACTGTCAGAGTGAGGTCAGAGAGCTGCAGGCAGAAAAAGGAAAGAGAGGTAGAGAAAGAAAGCTAATGGAAGGTCTACCTTTTCAAGACTTCTTCCCTAGAGATGATAAGGAGAGAAAGAGTGCAATACCTTCCAGCTTGATGGGAGAGGCTACTTTCAGAAGAAGCTGTAGGTTAATAATAAGCAAATCTGAAAAAAATGTCACCTGAAAAACTGCTCCCATTGGAAACACAAATGCAACCTCTATCTCTGCTATTTTTCTGTTCTTGACTCCCATCCAGCAACATCCATCATCAAGTGGTATCAATTAGAAATCAAAGATTAAAATAAAAGAACTAATTCCTGTCAACAAGGTAGAGTTTCTCTTCCATGAAGATTAACAATAATCTTTTATTCATCATCTTTTGATCATTTTCTTGGAATGTAACTCTGGTAATTGAAATCTCAATTTATTAACAAGACAATAGACAACAGGGTTCTAAGCAGTAAGTAGTAAACTGATACGCAAATTTGCTAATGCAGAATCAGAAGCTAGTATAAGAATCCTTAAGGAAGTCAAAAAAAATGTAGGCTGACCAAAATGTTTTAGTTTCCTTTGGCATTTTCATCTTGGCTTTAACTTCTCTTCTTACAACTAAATTTGTAAGTAATGAAGATTTAGTATTGATTTGTGCCAGCATGGATTTTCATGGATTTATTATTGGTCTAATTCAAACACCACTTCTTGGCTCTTACCAGAGTCACTTTCCTCTGGCATATACTGCAGACTTCCCCTGCCCTGCTCCTCATTGTTCTCTTCTCTCACACCCAGCTTGAACCATCAGCCATTGCTAATTGAGCAGTTTACATCTTGCCGCTGAGTGGACACTGCTGTCTTTATGTAGATGTCCACAGGAAACAAGGCTGTGAACTAAATCTGATACATTTTAAAGTCCAAGAAAGGAACCCTAAGAAATTGAATCCCATTCCCTCCTTAACTGTTTCAAGCACTCTCCAAAACAACGCCTTTCTGAGCTCTTCTGTGAGACTCTCCACTCTACTTTTTGAAACTCCATTTGCTTCTCATGATATCCCACCACCCTCTCTACCCACTCCCATCCTTCTAGCACAGTGCCCTAAATCCGATTCATTCCATCCATTTAATACTCTGGGGCTGGGGACCAAGGGACAGTCAGCAATATGACTAATGAGGAACATGACCCTCCTTTCCCAAAATAAATGCTATGTGAGTTGGGGAAAAGGCAAGTGGGTACTACAAGCCTCACAGGGCCCTTAGAATGCTTTGGGTTCCCAGCTGCAGGAAGACCTCAAAGGACACACCTCTAGAGGACAAAGAAAAATTGTCAGACAGCATAGCTTGAACCCATAAGGAAGCATGAAATAGTTTCCCAGCTGCCTCCAAGCTGCTTCGTAATTTGGGAGGCACCTCTGCCTCCTCTGATACAGTGAGTCACAAGATTAAATAGAGCAGTAATTGTACTTCTCAAGGGTGGATCCCTTAAGAAAAAAGAAGTTTGGAGATAATTGTTCTACCAAGTCCTTAATAAACTTCTTTGCCAAATACCCTTGTTCTCAATTTCCATTGGCGGGGTGTGGGGCAGAAGGGGTTGGTTTATGCTCCACTGACTTCTGCTTATTTCATTTAGGAAGAAAATCCAAAATTCATTGTGATGTGATGCCCAGGATACCAACTGACCCATTTGACAGTCTTGATGAGCCATCTGTTTTTGTTGTAGCCAAAATCTCATCACAGCATCCTATGGTGAGCAAGAGATACGTTTTTAGATGTTATCCTTGTGCATTTATACAGTACCTGTGATATGATTCAAGGTGTCCTAAAGGGATTACCAACACTTGTTCAGTTATTCATTTAACCAAACTATTTGACTGTCTTGCTGTAGTCATGGGAATTGTGACTGATATTGGGAATATCACATTGAATAAGACGTGCGTTCCTGCCTAGGAGCTTACAGAAAGTAAATAATTAGCCCTGAAATCGTGTGACTAGTGCTGTGATAGAATGAGGCAAAAGGAGCGACGGGGAAAGAAAGGAAACACACTTGAAGAAATCAGAGATAGCTTCTAGAAGGAACTATCACTAAAGCTTGGCAGGCATACCAAAAAGGAGTAAGCATTATTGTAGCCCAGAAAAAACAAAAGTATATTCTAGTAGTGGGATCAGCCAAGGAAGATAAAAGCCTCAGATAACCTGGTTAGAGAATTTAAAAAGGCTTATTATGACTAGAATGCAAGGTTTAATGTAAGTAATTTTACTTTCATCAAACAAATTCAGAATGTGTGGCAGAGATGTTTATTTTGTTTAAGGAAGAAAGTGGTGGAATCTTCAATAGAATTATTGTATTTGATCCGTTAAGTTCAGAAATTTTAGCATATATAGTTTATTAGTGTGTTTTCACACTGCTATGAAGACACTACCCAAGACTTGGTAATTGACAAAGAAAAGAGGTTTAATTGACTCACAGTTCCACATGGCTGGCAAGGCCTCAGGAAACTTACAATCATGGAGGAAGGGAAAGCAGGCACATCTTACATGGCAGCAGGCAAGAGAGAGAATGTCAAGGAAGAACTGTCAAACACTTATAAAACCGTCAGATCTCATGAGAACTCACTCACTATCATGAGAACAGCATGAGGGAAACTGCTCCTTATGATCCAATCACCTCCCACCATGTCCTTCCCTGAACACATGGGGATTATGGAGATTACAATTTGAGATGAGATTTGGGTGGGGACACAGAACCAAATCATATCATATAGTTTGGGGATTTGGGCTGCTGGCACTCAGAAACCCTCAAAATTCATTTTCTGAATTACGAGAACTTTTCCTTATAAACTTTTTATTTTAGAATAATTGTAGATTTACAGAAAAGTGCAAGATTGTACAGAGAGTTCTCACATACGCTACACTGTTTTCCCTATTATTAACACCTTGCAATAGTATCATATATTTGTTACGATTAAAGATCCTAAATTGATATTACTAAGTAAAGTCCATACTTTATTCAGATTTCCTTAGTTTTTATCTAATGTCCTGTTCTGTTCCAGGATCTTGTCCAGGATACCACATTACATTTATTTGTCATGTGCTTCTGGGCTCTGAGTGTCTCAGATTTTGCATGGTTTTGATGACCTTGACAGTTTTGAGAAGTAGTTGTCAGGTATTTTGTAAAATCTGCCACAGTTTGGGTTTGTCTGATGTTTTTCTCATGATTAATCTGAGGTTATGGGTTTGTGGGAGGATGTATAAACTCTTAAGCAGAAAACTGCATGGGTGTAAGGGAAGGCTGTCCTTAGGCAAAATTGAAAAGTGGGTACAGTTCCCACTAGACAACCATTTCCCCACTACATCCATGCACATTTTCTCTCCACTTCCCCAGCCTCCAACATGCAGTGCTGTCTCTTGTCCATTTCTCCATGCCTCTCGGGTTCTTCCCTAAGGAACGCTTCCTCTGCCTTTCCCTCATTGTCTGCATTGGGGCTCACTAGCTCACTTAAGAGCCTATATTATGCCTCCCTCAATCCCCAGAGCTATTACACATGCTACTCTTTACCTAGAAATTTCTCCGGAATATTCCCTACACCTCTAAATGGCCACCCCATTCCATTCTACACCCCTATTGACCTCCCTTTCATACTTCCTGTCTCAGACAAACATCACCTTCCCGAGGAAGACCATCTATCCCTTGGCCACACCTTGCCTCTTGGAAAGTCAGATCCTTCTACTCTTAGGGAAGCTTGAGCTGTATTTTCATAGTATTTGTCTCAGGTTCTGATCAGATGCTCATGTGATTCTGTGATTAATGCCTACTTTGTCCTATTATTTGTAAGCTGTATGAGGGCAGAAAATATTTCTATTTTTTCAAACCGAATATTGTCAGTGCTTTGCACAGGCCCTGACAGCCATTAGACATGCACTGCATATCAGTTAGAGGGAGGAAAGGAGAGATAAAGACAATAGAAAACACCAGCTTGGTTCTCTGACTTGATTAATCTGCGTTCTGGGATCTTAAAGACTATAGCAGTGTAACTTCAGTTTTCTGTGAGCATGGTAAGAAGCATTCCAAGGTAAAGTATGGAGGGCATGCTTTAAAAGAGCAAAGTTACCACCCTATGAAACAAAATATGGGGTGATAACACCTGTAGTAATAAGAAAATGTTTTTGCATTAGCACATGCCATTCCACCTAATGAGACACAGGACATCCTCAGACTAACAGCCTCTCTGTATCTTAAACTATCTCAAACACTAAGAGTTACCTCTTAGGATTCATGGAAATTAAAACACATTAAAGATGTTCATTGTGGTGAGTAACATATTCTGATTATCAGAGGCCACTAGAACAACTCTGCCTATAGCCAGTAACTTCCAAATTGACCTTCCACTAAAAGTCACAAATTTACACACACACACACATATACACACATATATATCTACATAAATACATATATACACATATATATCTATATATATACACATATACAAACATATATATATATAATATAAAGCAGCAGGGGAATCAGCATTAAATCCTTTTTTGGAATCTTAAAGGATATAAGTAAATATATAAATAGTGGGGAATAGAATTCATTTTTATGTATTAAAATGCTCAACAAGTAATAAAACATAAACAACGTTTATGTCAGAAATGAATAACATCCAAAATGTTTTTTCATTTTTAATTTTGTGGGTACTTAAGAGGTATATGTATTTATGAGGTATATGGGATAATTTGACACAGGAATACATTGTCTAACAATCACATCAAGGTAATTGTGTATCCATCACCTCAAGCATTTGTCATTTCTTTGTGTTAGAAACATTCCAAATATACTCTTTTAGTTACTTTTAAATGTATATTTAAATTATTATTGAATATAGTCACCCTGTTATGTTATCAAATACTAGGCCTTAGTCATTCATATTTTTGAACCCATTGATCGTCCCCACTTCCCCCAAACCCCCAGTCATCTTTTCCAGTCTCTGGTAACCATCATTCTACTTTCTATCTCCAGGAACTCAGTTCTTTCCATTTTTAGCTCTCACAAATGAGAGAGAATATGCAATGTTTGTTTTTCTGTGCCTGGCTTATTTCGCTTGATATAATGACCTCCAGTTCCTTCCATGTTGTTGCAAATAACAGGATTGCATTCTCTTTATGGCTGAATAGTACTCCCTTGTGTGTATGTACCACATTTTCTTTAACCATTTGTCTGCTAATGGACATTTAGCTTGCTTCAAAATCTTAGCTATTGTGAATAGTACAACAGTAAATATGGGAGTACAGATAGCTCTTCAATATGCTGATGTGCTTACTTTTGGAGAGATACCTAGCAGTAGGATTGCTGGATCATATGACAGTTACACTTTTAGTTTTTTTGAGAAAAATCCAAACTATTCTCTATAGTGGTTATACTAATTTACTTTCCCACCAACAGTGTACAAGGGTCCCCTTTTCTCCACACCTCAGCAGTATTTGTTATTGCCTGTCTTTGGATAAAAGCCATTTTGACTGGGGTGAGAAGGTATGTCATTGTAGTTGTGATTTACATTTCTCTGATGATCAATGATGCTTAGCACCTTTTCATATACCCGTTTGCCATTTGTATGTCTTCTTTGGAGAAATGTCTATTCAAATATTTTGTCCATTTTTTAAAACGGATTATTGGATTTCTTAATTGGGTTGTTTGAGCTTCTTATATATTCTGGTTATTAATCTCTTGTCAGCTGGATAGTTTGCAAATCTTATCTCCCATTCCATGGGTTGTCTCTTAACTTTGTTGATTGTTTCCTTTGCTGTGCAGAAGATTTTCAACTTCACATGATCCCATTTGTCTATTTTTTCTTTGAGTGCCTGTGCTTGTGGTATATTACTCAAGAAATCTTTGCCCACTCCAATGTCCTGGAGAGTTTCCCCAAAATCTTCTGCAAGTACTCTCATAGTTTGAGGACTTAGATTTAAGTCCTTAATCCATTTAGTTTCAATTCTTATATGTGGCAAGAGACAGGGGTCTAGTTTCATTCCTCTGGATATAGATATCCGATTTTCCCAGCACCATTTCTTGAAGAGACTCTTCTTTCCCCAATGTATGTTATTGGCACCATTGTTGAAAATGAGGTCTTTGTAGATGTATGGATTTGTTTCTGCGTTCTCTGTTCTGTTTTTTTGGTCCATGTGTCTGTTCTATGCCAGTATCATGCTGTTTTGGTTACTTTCACTCTACAGTATAATTTGAAGTCAAGTAATGTGATTTCTCCACTTTTGATCTTTTTGCTCAGGATAGCTTTGGCTATTCTGGGCCTTTTGTGGTTCCATATAAATTTTAGGATAGCTTTTTTTTTTATTTCTGTGAAGAATGTCATTGGCATTTTGATAGAGATTGCATTGAATCTGTACATGGTTTGGGATAGTATGAGCATTTTAACAATATTTATTCTTCCAACCCATGAACATGGAATATCTTTTCATTTTTTTGCATGTGCTCTTAAATTTCTTTAATCAATGTTTCATAATATTCATTGTAGAGATCCTTTACTTATTTGGTTAAGTTAATTTCTAGGTATTTAATTTTATTTGTAGCTATGGTAAAAGCAATTATATTCTTGATTTCTTTTTCAGATTGTTTGCTATTGGCATTAGAAATGCTACTGATTTTTGCATGTTGATTTTGTATCCTAGAATTTTACTGAATTTGTTTATCAATTCTAGTAGTTTTTTTCTGGAGTCTTTAGGTTTTTCCAAATACAAGATTATATCATCTACAAACAAAGGTGATTTGAATTATTCCTTTCCAATTTGGATGCCCTTTATTTCTTTCTCTTGACTGATTGCCCTAGCTAGGACTTCCAGTACTACGTTGAATAATATTGCTGAAAGTGGGCATCCCTGCCATATTTCAAATCTTAGAGAAAAGGCTTTCCATTTTTCCCTGTCCACTATGATACTCGCTGTTGGTCTGTCATATATGGCTTTTATTATGCTGAGGCATGTTCCTTCTATATCCAATTTTTTGAAGGTTTTATCACAAAGGAATGTCAAATTTTAGCAAATATTTTTCAGCATCAATTGGATCATATGGATTTTGTCCTTCATTATGTTGATATGATGTGTTGCATTATTTGATTTGCATATGTTGAGCCATGCTTGAATACCTGGGATAAAGCCTACTTGGTCATGATGAATGTTCTCTTTAATGTGTTGTTGAATTTGGTTTGCCAATGTTTTGTTGAGGGTTGTTACATCAATGTTCATCAGAGAACACTAGTTTTCTTTTTGATATGTCTTTGTCTGGTTTTGGCATCAGGATAACACTGACCTCGTAGAATGAGTTTAGAAGTAGTCCCTCCTCTATTTTTCAGAAGAGTTTGAGTAGGATTGGTGTTCATTCTTCTTCAAATGTTTGGTAGAATTCAGCAGTGAAGACATCAGGTCTTTGGCTTTCCCCCACACCCCGCAAGGAGACTTTTTATTATGGCTTTAATCTCATTACATGTTATTGGTCTGTTCAGCTTTTGGATTTCTTCATGGTTCAATCGTGGCAGGTTGTATGTGTCTAGGAATTTTTCTGTTTCTTCTAGATTTCGCAATTGTTGTCATATAGTTGCTTATAGTAGCCTCCAATGATCCTTTGCATTTCTGTGGCATTAGTTGTCATGTCTTCTTTTTCATCTCTGATTTTATTTATTTAGGTATTCTCTCTTTTTGTCTTAATTAGTCTAGCTAAGGGTTTGTCAACTTTGTTTAGCTTTTCAAAAAACTTTTTATTTCATTGATGATTTGTATTGTTTTCTTCAGTTTCATTTATTTCTGGTCTGATCTTTATTATTTATTTTCTTCTATTAATTTGGGGCTCGGTTTGCTCTTGATTTTCTATTCCTTTAAGATGCATCATTATGTAGTGTATTTGAAGTTTTTCTACTCTTTTGCTGTAGGTGCTGATAGCTATAAAATTTCCTTTGGTACTGCTTTTGATGTTTCCCATAGGTTTTGATATGTTGTGTTTCCATTATCATTTGTTTCAGAAAATTTTTAAAGTTCCTTCTTAATATCTTCATTGACCCACCAGTCATTCAGGAGGATATTGTTTAATTTCCATGTGTTTGTATAGTTTCTAAAATTCTTCTTTCATCGATTTCTGTCATTGATTCTTTCATTTATTTTTATTCTGTTGTTGTCAGAGAAGATACTTGATATAATTTCAATTTTTAAAATGTTTTAAGATTTGTTTTATGGCCTAATATATGGTCTACCTTTAGAATGATTGACATGCTGGGGAGAAGAAGGTGTATTCTGCAGGCATTGGATGAATGTATTGTAAATATGTCTTAGGTCCATTTGGGCTATAGTGCAGGTTAAGTCTGATGTTTATTTGTTGATTTTACATTCAGATGAGCTGTCTAATGCTGAAAGTGCATCTTGAAGTTTCTAACTATGATTGCATTAGAGTATATCTCCCTCATTAGCTCTAACAATATTTACTTTATGTATCAGGATGCCCTAGTGTTGGGCGCATATCTATTTAAAATTGTTATATTCTGTTGATGAATTAACCCTTTTTCATTACATAATGACCTTCTTTGTTTCTTCTTATAGCTTTTTTTCTTGAAATCTATTTTGTCTGATATAAGTATACCTGTTCCTTCTCTTTTTTGATTTCCATTGGCATGACATATCTTTTTTTATTCTTTTATTTTCAGCCTGGGTGTATCTTTGTAGGTACATGTAGGCTGAAAATAAAAGGATAGAAAGTGTGTTTTTTGTAGGCAAAAGATCACTGGGTCTTGTTGTTTATTCAGTCAGCCACTCTTTTTCTTTTGATGGGAGAGTTTAGTCCATTTATATTCAATGTTATTATTAGTAAGTAAAGACTTGCTCCCATTATTTTGTGGGGGGTTTTTTGGGGTTGTTTCATGGTCTTTTCTCTCTTATTTCCTTCATATCTACTTTCTAGTGAAGGTTTTTTCCTTTGGTGACATGTTTTAATTTCTTTTTTTTTTTATTTTTTGTGTATTGATAGAGGCTTGCAAACAACAGCAATTATTATAGCCAATTATTTTAAGCTGATGACAACTTAACATTGATGGCATAAACAAACTGACTAACAAGCAACCAAGGAGAAAAGTAATAAAAACTCTACACTTCAACTTTGTCCCCCTGCTTTTTAGCTTTTTATTGTTTCTGTTTATATCTTGTGCAGACTTGAAAAGTTGTTGTAGTTATTATTTTTGATAAGTTCATCTTTTAGTCTTTCTACTTAAGATATGAGTAGTTTACACACCACAATTACAGTGTTATAATATTCTCTGTTTTTCTGTGTATGTATTATTAACAGTGTGTTTTCTATTCTCATATGATTTCTTTTTGTTTGTTAACATCCTTTTTGTTCAGATTGAAGAAATCCATTTAGCATTTCTCGTAGGACTGGTCTGGTGTTCATGAAATCCCTCAGCTTTTGCTTGTCTGGGAAAGTCTTTATTTTTCTTTCACATTTGAAGGATACTGTCACTGGATATACTATTCTAGGATTAAAAGGGCTTTTTTATCAGCACTTTGAATATGACATGCCAGTCTCTCCTGGCCTTTGAGGTTTGCACTGAAAAGTCTGCTACCAGGTGTGTTGAAGCTCCATTGTATGTTATTTGTTTCTTTTATCTTGCTGCTTTTAGGATGCTTTCTTTACCTTGACCTTTGGGAGTTTGATTATTAAATGTCTTGAGGTATTCTTCTTTGGGTTAAATCTGCTTGCTGTTTGTATTAGTCCATTCTCACATTGCTATAAAGAACTACTGGAGACTGGGTAATTTGTGAGAAAAAGATGTTTAATTGACTTATAGTTCTGCAGGCTATACAGAAAGCATGGCTTGAAGGCCTCAGGAGACATAATCATGGCGGAAAGTGAGAGGGAAGCAATCACATCTTACTATGGCAGAGCTGGAGAGAGAGAGAGAGAGAGTGAAGAGGGAAGTGCCACACACTTTTAAACTATCAGATCTCATGATAACTCACTGACTATAATAAGAACAGCAAGGGGGAAATCCACCCCCATGATCCAATCTCCTCCCACCAGGTCCCTCCCACAACATTGGGAATTACAATTCAACATGAGATTTGGGTGGAGACACAGAGACAAACTATATCACTGTTCTATAACCTTCTTGTATTTGAAAATTTATATGTTCCTCTAGATTTGGGAAGTAGTCACAGAGACAAACCATGCCATTTCTCCCCTGGCCCCTCCCAAATCTCATATCTTTCTCACATTTCAAAACACAATCATGCTTTCCCAACAGTCCCCCAAAGTCTTAACTCATTCAAGCATTAACCCAAAAGTCCAAGTCCAAAGTCTCATCTGAAACAAGGCAAGTCCCTTCTGCCCAAAAGCCTGTGAAATAAAAAACAAGCTCATTACTTCCAAGATACAATGGAGGTACAGGCATCAGGTAAATGCCTCCATTCCAAAAGGGAGAAATTGGCCAAAACAAAGGGGCCACAGGCCCCATGCAAGTCTGAAATCCAGCTGGGCAGTGATTAAATCTTAAAGCTCTGAAGTCTCCTTTGACTCCATGTCTCACATCCAGGGCACACTGATGTAAAAGGTGGACTCCCAAGGCCTTGGATAGTTCTGCCTCTGTGGCTCTACAGAGTACAGCCCCCATGGCAACTTCCACAGTCTGGCATTGAGTGACTGTGGCTTTTCCAGGTGCATGGTGCAAGCTGTCAGTGGATCTAACATTCTGGAATCTGGAGCACAATGGGCCTCTTCTTACAACCCCACTAGGCAGTGCCCCAGTGGAGACCCTGTGTGAAGGCTCCAGCCCCACATTTTTTCCTCCACACTGCCCTAGTAGCGGTTCACCATGAGGGCTCCACTCCTGCAGCAGACTTCTGCCTAGACATCCACAGATTTCCATACATCCTCTGAAATTGAGGCAGAGGTTCCAAAGTCTCAACTCTTGCCTTCTATGTACCTGCAGACCCAACACTACATGGAAGCCATGTAGTGTTTGCACCCCCTGAAGCCACAGCCTGAGCTCTATCTTGTCCCCTTTTAGCCACAGCTGGAGCTAGGGAAGCTAGGACACAGTATGCCATGTCCCAAGTCTGAAAAGAGCAGAGGAGACCTGGGCCTGGCCTATAAAATCATTTTTCCCTCCAAGGCATCTGGGCATGTGATAGGAGGAGCTGCTGTGAAGGTCTCTGAAATGCCCTGGAGACATTTTCTCTTTCGCCTTGGCTATTAACATTTGGCTCCTCTTTACTTATGCAAATTTCTGCAGCTGTCTTGAATTTCTCCTCAGAAAATGGGATTTTCTTTTCTATTACACCGTCAGGCTGCAAATTTTCCAAACTTTTATGTTCTGCTTCCCTTTTACATATAAGTTCCAGTTTAGAATAATCTCTTTTTCATGCATATGAGTTTACATTTTTAGAAACAGCCAGGTTACATCTTGAATGCTTTGCTGCTTAAAAATATCCTCTGCCAGATACCCTAAATCATCTCCCTCAAATTAAAAGTTCCACAGATCTCTAGGGCAGGGGGAAAATGCCACCAGTCTCTTTGCTAAAGCATAGCAAGAGTGAACTTTACTCTAGTTCCCAATAAGTTCCTCATTTCCATCTGAGACCCTCCCTCTGCCTTGACTTCATTGTCCATATTACTATCAGTATTTTGGTCAAAACGATTCAATAATTCTCTAGGATGTTCTAAACTTTTCCTCATCTTCCTATATTCTTCAGAGCCCTCCAAACTGTTCCAACCTCACCCGTTACGCAGTTCCAAATTTGCTTCCATGTTTTTCAGATAACTTTATATCAATACCTCACTCCAGGTACCAATTTTCTGTATTATTTAATTCTTACACTGCTATAAAGAACTACCTGTGACTGGGTGATTTATGAAGAAAACAGATTTAATTGACTCACAGTTCTGCAGGCTGTACAGGAAGTACGGCTGGGAGACCACAGGAAACATACAATTATGGCAGAAGGTGAAGGGGAAGCTAGCACGTCTTACCATGTTACAGCAGGAGAGAGAAAGAGAGCTAAAGGGGAAAGGCCAGACACTTTTAAACCATCAGATCTCATGAGAACTCACTATCACAAGAACAGCAAGGGGGAGATCTGCCTCCATGATCCAATCACCTTGCACCAGGTCCCTCCCGCAATATTGGGAATTACAATTCAACATGAGATTTGGGTGGAGACACAGAGACAAACTATATCACTGCTCCATAACCTTCTTGTATTTGAAAATTTATATATTCCTCTAGATTTGGGAAGTTCTCTCTTATTTTTCCTTTGAATAAACATCCTACCCCTATCTGTCTCTCTCAACCTACTCTTTAAAGCCAGTAACTCTTCAATTTGCCCTTTTGAGACATTTTTTTCTAAATCCTGTAGGTGTGTTTTGTTCTTTTTCATTTTCTTCTTTTCTCTCCTCTGCATATTTTCAAATAGTTTGCTTCAAGCTCACTAATTCTTTCTTCTGCTTGATTCATTCTGCTCTTAAGAGATTCTTGGGCATTCTTCAATATGTTAATTGCATTTATTAACTCCAGAATTTCTGCTTGATTCTTTTTAATTATTTGAATCTCTTTGTCAAATGTATCTCATAGGATTCTGTATACCTTATGGAATTTTACTGAGTTTCCTCAAAACAGTTTTTTTTTTTTTTTTAATTCTGTGTCCAAAAGGTCACATATATCTGTCTCTCCAGGAGTGGATCCTGATGCTTTATTTAGTGTGTTTAGTGAGGTCATGCTTTTTCTGGATGGTCTTGATGATTGTGGATATTCTGGAGGTCCGGGCATAGAAAAGTTAGGCATTTATTATAATCTTCACAGTCTGGGTTAGTTTTCACTTGTCCTTCTTGGGCAGGCTTTCCAGGTATTCAAAGACACTTAAGTGTTGTGCTCCATGTTTTTGGTCACTGCAGCTGTATCTGCAGTATAAGACACTCCACTCTAGTAATACTGTGGCTCTTGCAGACTCATAGAGGTTGTGCCTTGGTGGTCTTGGATAAGATCCAGAAGAATTATCTGTATTACTTGGCAGAGACTCTTGTTCTCTTCCCTTACTTTCTCCCAAAAATAATGGAGTCTCTCTCTCTCTGTGCTGAGCTGCCTAGAGCTGGGAGAGGGGTGACATATGGACTCCTGTGGCAACCACCACTGGGACTGTGCTGTGTCAGACCTTGGCCTTACAGAAGGCCCATGATAACTACCTGGCTACTGCCTATGTTCACTGAAGGCCCTAGGGCTCTACAAACAGCAGGTGATAAAGCCAGCCAGGCTTATCTCCTTCCCTTCAGGGTGACAAGCTCCCCCTCAATGCCAGGGAGGTGCAGAGATGCATCTGGAAGCCAGAGTGCAGAGTCAGAAACCTTAGGAATCTCCATGGTGCTCTCCTCTACTGCAGCTGAATTGGCACCCAAGCCACAAGACAAAGTCTTTCTTACTCTTCCCTCCCCTTTTTACAAAGAGAAGCATCTCTCCCTGTGGCCCCCACCAGCCCAGGCCAATAACAAGCATTGCCTGATTACTACCAATGTTCATTCAATGTCCAAAGGCTCCTAAATCAGCTTGTGGTGAATGTTTGCAGGCCTGGGACTCTCCTTTAAGGGAAGTGAGCTCCCCTTTGGCCCAAAAAAGGTCAAGAAATGCCATCTAAGAGCCAAGGCCTAGAATCACGAATTCCAAGAGCCCACTTGCTGCTCTACCCTACTGCGGCCAAGCTAGTACCTAAGCTGCAAGACAAGGCTCCCTTTATTCTTTCATCTCCTTTTCTGAAGCAGGAGTCTGTCTCTGTAGCCACCACAACTTGGAATGTGCTGGGTCACACTTGAAGCCAGCATGTCTCAGGGCCTCAACCAAGGCCCACTGCAAGTATTGCATGGATATGGCTGCTGATTATTCAGGGACTAACGGCTCTTTAGTCAGGAGATGATGAATCCTCCCAAGACTAGGTCCTTCCCTTTAAGGCAGCATGTTTCCTTCTTCCCCAGGTTATATCTAGAAATGTGACCCAGTAGCTAGGGCCCAGAATGGGGTCTCGCGACTCTGCCTGGTACCCTATCCTACTGTGGCTGAGCTGGTATCCAAGTTGCAAAACAAAGCTCTCTCTTTTTTTTTTTTTCCTTTTTTGAGATGGAGTCTTACTCTGTTGCCCAGCCTGGAGTGCAGTGGCACGATCTTGGCTCATTGCAACCTCTGCCTCCCAGGTTCAAGCAATCCTCCCACCTTAGCCTCCCAAGTAGATGGGATTACAGGTGAGTGCCACCACAACCAGCTAATTTTTGTATTTTTAGTAGAGGTGAGGTTTCACCATGTTGGCCAGGGTGGTCTCAAACTCCTGACCTCAGATGATCCTCCTGCCTCGGCCTCCCTAAGTGCTGGGATTACAGGCATGAGCCACCGCCTGTAGAAACAGCCAGGTTACATCTTGAATGCTTTGCTGCTTAAAAATATCTTCTGCCTAATCATCTCCCTCAAATTAAAAGTTCCACAAATCTCTAGGGCAGGGGAAAATCGCCACCAGTCTCTGCACCCAGCCTACAAAGCTCTATTTTCTCTTCCCTCTCTTCTTTTCAAGCAGAAAGAGGAAATTGCTCCTGGAGCTGTGAGTTGTGCTGACTGGGGTTGGGGGAGAGGTGGTGTAAGCACTACCTTGGTGACCCTGGCTTCTGTTTGACTAGGTTGCATGCCCTCCAGGTTCACTGGCTCTGAGCCCAGAACAGGACCAGGACTTGCCCAGGAACTTCAGTCATTGTGGCCTACATTATCTTTCAAGTTTATTTAGGACCACAGAGCAATTTAACCCATGGTGGTAGAGGTAGCTGAAACTCAGGTTGCAACTGCTAGAATGGACGATTCCTCTCTGGCTAGAGCTGGTCTAAATGCTCCCTCTATGGGCACCAGCTGAGTTCTGCCCAGTGTTACCTTCTGCCTTGTCAAGGAAGCACTGAGTTCATCACAAAGTTCCACAAACACTGCACTCTCCCTCCCCTAAGCATACAGATTCTTTCTCCATGCCATGCAGCTGCTGCCAGGGGGTGGAGGAGGGGTGGTATTGGCAATTCAAGACCATCTTTCCTACTCTGTACAAAGTTCTTACTCTTCCCTCCCCTTTTTTACAAGCAAAGGTGTTTCCTCCTATGGCCACCACTGCCTCAGACCCACACAGACACTGCCTGGCTAGTTAAAACCAAGTTCTGTGATTGCTCACCTTATTTTTTGGCTCTTATGAAGGTACTTTTCTGTGTGGATAGTCGATCATTTTGGTGTTCCTACAAGGAGGCTGATTGGTGAAGTCTTCTGTTAGACCATCTTGCTCTGCTGGGATCCTTCAAAATATATTATAGATGAAACACTAAAACCATATATTCCATTAAGATTTCTGCCTAGAATAAACGCTAATGTAAGGACGACATATTCCAATTATATTTTTGAAACACTGGACCTAGTTCCATTTGCCTGAGTTAAGTAAAAATCCACTGCCTCAAAAGCACTCAAAGTTTGCTACACATGTACACCTCCCTAATCCCAGAAAAAGAAAGAATGGTTTCTGGAACTGAATCACTTAGCAATTGCTTTTTTGTCCACAGCTGACACAATCTTGGAAAATGTGATTCTTCCTATAGAATAGAAGCCCATAAATTAGCCCTAAGGTAACAATTCAGATAATTTCAGATTTGTCATGAAAAATTCACAAAGTAGTTCTCTTTTCTACTCATTAATAAAAGTTCTATTTTCTTTTCTTTTTCTCTTCTCCAGTTCACCAGAATTGTTCTCAATTAGCTAAACTGACATTATTTTATCTTCTATCCCTCAGTCAGTCAATAAACATTGATTGAATGCCTGTTATGTCCTGCTTACGTACCAGCACCAAAGACAGTCACATTTCTTGCTCTCATGGAATTATAGAGGCAGAAGACAAATAAATATACAAGTATACATCAGTTGCAGTTTAAATGAGAAGGGCCTCACTAAGTTGAACATGAGTTTTAAATAACAAGGAAAAATTCCGCCTTGAGACATTGTAAAGAAAATGTATTCCAGGTGGAGAGATTTGCAAGGGCAAGGCCCCAAGACTGCAGCAAGCTGAGTATGTTTGAGAAACAAACCAAAACCCAGTGTAGATGGAGCATCCTGAATGAGGAGAAGGACAATAAAAGATCAAGCTAGGAGGTAGTCAGGACCCAGAACTTGTAGCAGTTTTCGGGCAGCAATAAAGAAGATGATCAGGTTTTACTCCAAGGAAAATGAAAAACTATTGGAGATTTTCAAGCCAGAAAGTGGAACTAAGCCATAATTTACATTTTTGAAATAGTATTCCAGCTACAATGTGGTTAATGGATTATACTGTTGAAAGTAGACACAGAAAGGAAAATTAGGAAGTTATTACAGTAATCTAAATAAGAGGCAATTATGGCCTGATCAAGGATTTTAACAGTTGAAGAGGAATTAAATTTAATTTGGAAAGTCAGCTGAGAGGACCTGTGGATGGATTCAATGTAGGGGATGAGGAAGAGATAAATGAGGGGTAACAACTATGTTTTAGACCACACTTCCAATAGCGTGGAAGATGATAATACCTATTAAGAAAGGGGAAAAACAGTTTGGAGCACAGGGAGGAGGGAGGAAGAAGCAATCAAGTGTTCCCTGTTCAGCATATTAAATTTGGAATGCCTAGTAAAGTGATAGTTTACAGACAAGGAGCCCAAACACAATTTTCATGTTCTAACATTTAAAGTTCAGTCCTTATTCCAAAGTGAATCCAACTTTAGACAGGACCTCAGAAATTATTTTATTCATCTTGCATTCACAGCATAGAACTAGCCTACTTACTGATCAAACACAGAGTTAACCTTGTATGTATCATTCTGCATCCTTGCTGAGTATTATTATAGACAGTAATAACAAAAATAAAGTATTACCATACAGAGATCTTCCTCCAGTTTGTTTAATGTTAAGAATCACTTAGCACGTTTTATGTTCATGGGTGATTTAGTTAGGTGAAACTTGATTCTAAGAGCTTGTCTTCAGAGAGGAGTTAACTAACAAGGATAAATAAATTTATGTACTGGAAGGATTGGCTTCCAGTACATAAAAAGGACATTACTGAAAATCTGTTGAAACCCAAAGAGAGTCTATAGTTTAGTTAGTAGTGTTTATTGTACCAATATTTATTTCTTAGTTTGGATGACTGTATTATGGTTATGTGGGATATTAATACTAAGGAAAGGAGAGTAAAGGTATACAGGAACTCTCTGCAATATCTTTGCAACTTTTGTGCAAACCTAAAATTCTTCCAAAATAAGAAGTTATATAAAAACAAACAAAAAGATACTGATATATGTCATGTAACCAAAATGGTTGAAGTACCTCACAAGGAACTAGAACCAAGAAAGAATTAAATAGTGCTGATAACCATATGCAGAATATTCACCTTTGATAGCAACAGAAGAAACACAAATCAACATGAGATAGAATATGCTTCTTATAAAATCACCCAATTTATAATGATAACCAATACTGAGTACAGTTTGGGAAAAAGATCCCTTTATACACTGCAGGGGATATTTATCATGTCAGTATCTTTATATTTAAGCTAATAGAAAACTTGCCCCACATTGGAATAGGAAGGAAATTTTTGGCTCGAGAATCTGAAAAGTTTAAAGTTAAGTAAAGTTTCAAGTGAGAACTGGCCCAGTATATAAAAATTGAGGTTCTTTTTGTCTCTCCTGACTGCTTGACCCTAATGTTATCTCCACATATGCATGGGACTGTAGCAATTCCCACAGCTGTATTTTTCCTCTTTGTACCAGGAAGCCAAGAGAATGATTTTTCTAATAGTTCTGAAAAAGAAAATATTTCTCACCTCAATGGCTTAAGTTACAGGTCCGTATCCCTGAGCCATTCACTCTGGCCTGAAGGATGACTTCACAGGGACCAATCCCTCTAACACTCTCTAGATGATACTATGAGAGGGAAGGTCCATTAAAGGATAGAGGAGGTGGAGAACACTATTAATAGTTCCTTGAAGGAGTGCTATAATATAATGTAACTTTTATGGAAGCCTTTTAAAAATCATGAATTTCAAGCATTTCCAGCATTTGCATTTATCTCAAATAATCAAAGTTGTACAAAGAAAGAATATATGCACAGGAGATATTCTGGTAATTTTATACATATAAATTCTGAAACAAACTAAATGGCCAGCTATAGTATGTTTGTTACATGAGTTACAGTGCATTGCTCAATAGACTATCATGTATCTGGTAAATGTGATGTTTTAAGAGAATATTTACTAGTAAATAAAGATAATTCTATACTAGTAAGTTCAACAAATGAGTATTGATGGTCTACTGGGAGACATCAATGAACAAAAGAAAAATATGTCTGCTCTCTTGGATTTAAATAAAAAATTAATAATATTACAAAGAACATGACGAGTTTTTTAAAAAAACAAGATTCTCAGTTGCATGCACACATGAATATCTGCAAAACATATGCCTTCATACACGAATATTTACAAAGTTGTACATCAATGCTAGGAGTAGCTTTCTCTGGCTTGTGCTTTAAATGAGATTTGTTTTTTCTGTTTGGTTCTTTATTTTCCAACTTATCTAACATAAAAATGTATAGTACTTCCTTTTAAATCAGAAAATAAGTAACAAGTGTTTTTTTTTTTTTTTTTTTTTTTTGAGACGGAGTCTCGCTCTGTCGCCCAGGCTGGAGTGAGTGGCAGGATCTCGGCTCCCTGCAAGCTCCGCCTCCCGTGTTCACGCCATTCTCCTGCCTCAGCCTCCGGAGTAGCTGGGACTACAGGCGCCCGCCACTATGCCTGGCTAATTTTTTGTATTTTTAGCAGAGACGGGGTTTAATCTTGTTGGGATGGTCTCTATCTCCTGACTTCGTGATCCGCCCACCTCAGCCTCCCAAAGTGCTAGGATTACAGGCGTGAGCCACCGCGCCCAGCCAAGTGTGTTATTTTTTAAAAGAGTAGATATTGACTTCTGCTGATGCCTTGCCGTTTATAGAATACCTGCTACATGCTTAGTTTTTTTCTTTTCATTCTTACATACTTTGGGGTTAGGTGAGGAAAATGGAAAAGAAGAGAGGATGTTGAATCCTCTTATTCTATACTGAGAACTAATTCTACCTAATTTGCTCAAATCAAACACTTCTTACATCAAACCTCATTCATTTTAGTAAATGTTGATGATAAATTTATATTCTATAAGATAGAATTGGTATTTTTAGATCTGAGAAAAACTAAAATTGGATGCAAGGAATGGACGTTACCTATTTTTATTATCTAAGACATGATTGCAGAATGAATTATAATTTCTATTACAGAATTCCCACAGCATGACTTCTGTCATAGATTAAAAATGATTCTCATACTGTCCAAGACATTTTATATTAACCTTGGTGTGTAAATTCCAAAGCCATTCCCAGAATAGAGATGTTTTTAAAGAAATTTCCCATGAGAAAACAAAGCATCTGAGTTTTAGTAATATGAAAAAATGAAACATTCACTCAAATGACCAACTTTTCTGAGTTAAATACTCACTACCATCATCAATGGTAAAAACCTCCTTTGCATGTATGGGCTAAAGTTTTTAAAGAACGCTTGTCCTGTGGAATTAATTCCTATACACACATCATATTATGTATTAAACTGAATTTGATGAACTTTGACCTCTTGGGGTCGAACAATTGGTCAAATGAGACCATAAAGATTTCTTGGAATTTGTTGGATGAGTGATGAGTGACTCCAAACTTACTCCCAGGAGCATTACGACTAAGTTTCTATTGCATCACGTATTGAACAAAAGTCTCTGAAAGCCCTTTATAATCTGGAAAGTTTAGAAAGGTCTTATGCATGTGAGGTGTTTTCTGAACATTCTGACATCCTAGTTTGAAGGATTAATGACTCCCTCCTAATTCCCGGAAGATTCTGTTGCAAAGCTGGCCTCAGATTTATCCCAGGAAGAAACATGAACAAGTTGCTCACTAGATCTTTTGACACTTTTCCTTTTGTTATTTTTTGGACACCAACTATGGAATCTTGATTCATCAGTAATAAATATCAGGTGCATCAGTTATTTTCATGAACAGGATGCCCAGTGAAGTTATACAAGTGTCAATTCAAAATGTGTTTGCAGATACTAGGTAATAACATATTTCCACTATATAACAGATCCATAATCATTTAGTATGGGGGACTGTTCAAAATATGTGGAATGAAACAATTGTTTCCAGAGTAGTGGAGCACCCATTTGTAAAACAACTGAAGGCAGCCTAGCCTTTCCATAAGAGATTTAACTTCCTTTGAAGTAAGAAACTGTGAAGTAACAAAGGCCAATGACAAGCCCATATCTACTTAATAGATCTTTTCTGCAAAAAAGTAATTAGAAATAATACCAGAGATAAGTAGATTAAAGTAATTATTAACTAGATTTTTTATAAATTTTATTATCAATATTTTTATGAGTTTCTCAGAAATGTGAAACTTTTTTTTTTAATTGAGGCAGAGTCTCACTCTGTTGCCCAGGCTGGAGTACAGTGGCGCAATCTCGGCTCACCGCAACCTCCACCTCCCATGTTCAAGCAATTCTCCTGCCTCAGCCTCCCAAATAGCTGGGATTACAGGTATGCACCACCACACTTAGCTAATTTTGTATTTTTAGTAGAGGCAGGGTTTCTTCATGTTGGCCAGGCTGGTCTTGAACTCCAGACCTCAGGTGATCCGCCCTCCTTGGCCTCCCAAAGTGCTGAGATTATAAGCATGAGCCACCATACCCGGCCAATGTGAAACTTTTAATAATCTGTAATCTCAAGATTTGGAGAACACGTAGCCTTTTTAAAAAAAATTTTAAAAGACTCAAACACGGTCCAGAATCAAGGTCCATAGAACAATAGCAGTCAAAAAGTCTTAAGTGTAATTTTTAAATTTTTCTGCAAAACATTCTAACAATAACCTCCAACTATTTAATCCAGTAGTTCAGCATAGAAATACTCAGCTGACATTCATGATTCACTATTAAGAAACCCACTCAGCGGAAGTCCAGGAAGATGTTCTGATGCCTAATACAAATGACAGTGCACAAATGGTAATTAAACCTGAAAAAAAAAGAGTCTATTCTGGCAGTTAGAAATCACATATTGTCCTTCTACTGCTGTAACAGAATATGCTATTAGACAACAAAATGTACAGTGTATAATTGTGTGGTTTATAAAATTAAATTATTTAAGATTAAAATGTAGAAGGAACTAATTAACTAATAATCAAGTAATTAATTGTTTAGTATCCACAAAGATAAGTATCATTCCTGGCACTGTGAAAAACACATTAAATTGTCCTGGCCTTGCTCTTCAGGAGCTTACACTCTGGGCAGTTCAGGTTAATTTGGATTTTGCACCTGCAATTATCAAATTCTATTGTCTTCTACTCAAATTATATTTACTGTAACACTAGCAAAGCTTGAACTTCAGGATCTTTCATGTGCATGGATATCTTTCAAGGCCCTCGAAGGGGCCCCAGCAGTGTATTTACATGGTGATATGTTTTTGCTCATTTAACTGGAACCAGGTGAAACTCCTGTTTCTTTCCACAAGGACCTTTTCTGCGTCATACTTTTCCTCATGGTGGGTAGTGCTAAAGTGACCATGGACATTCAGGGGATCTGGCTAAGGGTATTTTCAGTTGGGGAATTCCTTTAGTTTTGATTTGGTGGGATATATTCATGCAGTTTGAAGTCATTCTCTGGTATGGTTAAATACTCGTTAACCACCTCAGTGTACACATGATGTTCAGGAACTATCATACTACACCAACTCATCCAGCATCAAGGCACAATGATGCAAGACATAAAAGTCATGATTCGGAAATGTCCTGTGGCATCTGGCACCGGAAATGTGTGGGTAATAAAGAAGAAACAAAATTATTCAGTTTACTTGTGACCATATGAATATCTTAGATGAATTCATGCATAATTGAATCTAATAAAATGGCAATGTGTTTTTAAATTGTTCCAATATTTTAAATGTATTATCTTAATAACATCCATTAGATGTTAATAAAGTACATTGTGTGTTATTATTTGTAGCTAACATTTTCACTATACCAGACATAGTTCTAATCACTTTGCGTTTGCTTGACTCTCAAATTAAACTGAGGAGATAATATTATTATCCCATTTTACAAATGGAGAAACAGAGTGACTTAGCTTGCCTGCAATCACACATTTTTCTAATACAAAATGGAACTAAATTTGAACACAACTTTCTTACTAATATTCGTTTACTGGTAATATTTGTTTTTCTTTTTCTTTCTGCCCTTTGCTACCATAGCACTTCTCACCTCCTGAAATAACAAACAGGGGTAATAAATATAAGCGATAAAATCAGAGAGAGTCTTCTAACATTCAAAAGGAAGCTTTTTTTTTAATTAGATCACCTAGAATTTAGACTAATATAGAAAACTTCTTTATCATCTTCCTTTCCCAGCAGGTGCATTTCTTTTAGCCTTCCAAAGGATTTGACGTTATACTGAGATTTTAGTTTCAACTCCATAATTTACATGGACCCAATCTCCTACCGCCACATAGATATAACAACCCAAGTCCCTGGAGTATTAAGACAGCACACCACTACCCATGGCCAGAGTACTTGGAGCATTCCATGCAGACCATCAAAACTTCATTTTCTGCCTCCTAAGTATTTCCCTAACTTTCTTTTGAGCTCTTCTATCTATTTTAAGGAATACTGTGTCTCTAGCATTTCCGTGTTTTACCAGGAGGATTTTCAGGGTTTTTAAATTTAGAAACTTATAAGAAACCACCTTCTCATTTCTGTTTTCCTTTTTCCTACCATCCACTGAGTCCCTACAAACACATGTTACAACTTCCTCTTTTTATTTGTTCAGAGCATTTCTTATGTCTTATTCACTTTTTCTCAGGCCATACATTTTTTTTCCTTGCCTGGAGAAGGGCAGAATGGTTGGTGGGAAACAGGAATTTGGGGAGAGAAGGATAAAAACATATTGATTAAAAAATGTTAACAATTTTTCCTTGTAACAGAGAATGACTAGATCTTCCAATCGGGTTTCCTTTTCCTGGGCAGTCAGGAAAATGGTATTTCCCAGCCATCCTTTCCATTAGGCTGAAGCCATCTGAGTTGATTCCAACCAATGGAGTGTGAAAGGAAGAGGATGCTGCACTTTCAGGTCTGGCCCAAAAACCTCCAGAGATATCCTCCATACACTCTCTCTCCTTTTTCTCAAATGCTACAGCCACTATACTCTTTGGAAGAAGCTTGGACCCCTGAATTACTGACCAAAGGCAGCCAACAAAGGAGCTACCTGACTGATAGGGTTTGCCTCTGCGTACTCGCCCCAATCACATGTTGAATTGTAATCTCCAGTGTTAGAGGTGGGGCCTGGTGAAAGCTGATTGGATCATGGGGGTGGTTTCTCATGACTTAGCACCATCCCCCTAGTGCTGTCTCAGGATAGAATTCTCATGAGATCTGGTTTTTTAAACGTGTGCAGCGCCTCCCCCTTCACTCTTTTTCTTCTGCTCCTGCCATGTAGGATATGCCGGCTTCCCCTTCACCCTCCACCATGATTGTAAGTTTCCTGAGGCCTCCCCAGCCATACTTCCTATACAGCCTGTAGAATCATGTGCCAATTACTCTCTTCTCTTTATAATTACTTAGTCTCAGGTAGTTCTTTACAGCAATGTGAGAATGGAATAATACACTGACCCATCCTACAACTGGGTGTCAGTGATGAATTAACTCTTATTGTGCTTAGCCACTGAATTTTGGGAGTTGCTGGCATTAATTATCCAGATGAAAATATTCCTACTACAGCTATTTGAAAACCACAGTTTTAAGCTGAGATGCTCAAATATATGGTAAATAAAATAAGTGACCCCATCTGGAGTCAGATTTGTTCATGATTTTACTTAAAAATGCATATGTAGAATCTCATTTGTAAGTTTATGTATCAATTTTTATATTGTCTATTGAATGTGTATCCCAGTAAAACATCAAAATTTCAAGTGCCCTCAACTTTTAGACATTATCCGTTTATTTCGCCTTAAATATTGATTACAACATTTCTAGCAGCTGTATATTTGTGCAGTAGCAATCCCAAATATGTTCACCGATTTAAAATAAAATTGATGACTTCTTGGAATCTGAAGTAAATGACTGTCAGAGAAAGCAGAGAAGCAACTCCTCACCCATTCCCAGCACCAAGCTGGATTTCAAGCTGGCCAAGATATACAGATGTGTGCATACCTCTCTGTGTATTCTCTAGAGAAGAAAGAATATAAATACCATCAAATGCATACAGATTCTTTATCCAACTAATGTTTCTAACTAATGTTTACTGTCTGTGCATGTGTGTCTATGTATCTATTTTTAATAAAAAGCAAAATGTTTAAAACTGAACTTAATAGCATTTTCATATATTACAATAGCTTAAACTGACTAGCTCTAGAAAAATCTATTCCCGGATAAGTAAGAGTTTGAATTCAAAATGAAAACTACAGATTTATTTTGTTTTCTCACATTTCACTGTAGCATGGTAATTGTTTGAAAGCTTTGTAACATGTTGAAATTGATGGCAGTTACATTTTATTTCTTTGGAAAGCTATCTTATATTGTTTCATAACATACATTTTCTAGTGGGGAGAGACTTCCAAAATTTTCACTTTAAGAATGGGAAAACAACGAGATACCATCTCACACCAGTCAGAACGGTTATTATTAAATCAAAAAATAACAGATGCTGGCGAGGTTGAGGAGAAAAGGGAAGGCTTATACAATGCTTAGTTCAGCCATTGTGGAAAGCAGTGTGGCAATTCCTCAGACAACTTAAAACAGAATTACTGTTAGACTCAGCAATCCCATTATTGAGTATATACCCAGAGTATAAATTGTTCTACCATGAAAATACATGCACATGTAAGTTTATTGCAGCACTATTCACAACAGCAAAGACATGGAATCAACCTAAGTGCCCGTCAATAGAAAACTAGATAAAGAAAATGTGGTACACATACACCCTTAGAATACCACGCAGCCATAAAAATGAATGCGATTATGTCCTTTGCAACAACATGGATGGAGCTAGAGGCCATTGTCCTGAGCAAACTAATACAGGAACAGAAAAATAAAATACACATGTTCTCACTTATAAGTGAGAGCTAAGCAATAAGAACACATGGACACAAAAAGGGGAACAGACACTGGGGCCTACTTGAGGGAAGAGAGTGAGAGGATCAAAGAAAATACCTACTGGATACTAGGCTTATTACCTAGGTGATGAAATAACCTGTAAACCAAACCTTCATGGCACACAGTTTACCTATTTAAGAAACCTGCACATATACCCTTGAACCTAAAATAAAAGTTTTAAAAAAAGAAAAAAATAAAGAAAGAAAGGCAAAGCTTAATTACCATGCTCAAAGTCCTAGAGACAGCTGCTGGTGTCTGATCTGCCTATAAAATCTCCTGTCTTGCTTCCCATTTCCCTCCTGCTTTATGTCTCATTGGAGAGATCCTCCTATTCCAAAATCAATCTCAAAACCTTCAAAATCATCTTACATTCTACTTTTTAAAACTTTCATATACATAATCTTAATAATCTTAATATTTGAGATCAACTTTCCACATTCACAATGTCATATATTTTCTACTTTTGTGATTTTCTAAATAAAATTACCAACTAAAAATTTCCTCAAATGTATGCCTATAGAAAGCTGTGAGTATTATTTCCTAATGGAATCCCAGGGTCATAAAATCTTTAATTTCAATGAAGGAATTTTCAGTTGTTCTTAATCTTTTTATAGCAAAAGTGTCATACGTTAATATTAGGATGAAATTTGAATTTCCAAATGCAACGAGAAACAAGCAGAATTTTATAAGCCAACTCATGTGGAAGTTCTTTTAGATAAGAAATTCTCGAGTTTTTAAACATATTTTTAAATTTTAATTGACAAATAATATTTATGGGGCACAATGTCATGTTTTGATCTATGTATACATTATACAAAGATTCAATTAAGCTAATTAACATATCCATCACTTCACCAATTTATCATTTTTTTAATGGTAAGAATGTTAAAAATCTGTTTCAGCAATTTTGAAATACGCAATGCATTATTGACTGTAGTCACCATGCAGTGCAATATGCCACTAAAATTTATTCCTCAGTAGTCTAACTTAAACGTTGCACCCTTTTATCAACATTTTCCCTTTCCCAACCCTTACCCTTTCCCTTATCCTCTAGTAATGACCTTTCTACTCTGTTTCCATGTGATCAACTATTTTAGATTCCACATATAAGTGACATCATACAGTATTTGTCTTTCTATGCCTAGTTTATTTTGCTTAGTATAATGTCTTCCAGTTCCATCCATGTCCCAGATGACATTTTTCCCTTTTTTAAGGCTGCATAGTATTCCATTGTGTATTTATATTAGATTTTATCTATCCATTTATCCATTGATGGACACTTAGGTTGCTTTCATATCTGGGCTATTGTGAATAAAGCTGAAATGAACACGGGAGTGCAGATATATCTTCAAAATACTAATTTAAAATCCTTTCAATAAACAGTCGTGCATCATTTAACAATGGGGATATGTTCTGAGAAACATTTTGTTAGGCAATTTCACCATTGTGCAAACACCATAGACTGTACTTGCACAAACCTAGATGGCATAGCCTACTACGCACCTAGGCTATATAGTATAGCCTGTGGTCCTAGGCTACAAACCTTTATAGCAGTTACTGTACTGAATACTATGGGCAATTATAAGACAAAGGTAAGTATTGCATATCTAAACATATTTAAACATAGGAAAAGTACAGTAAAAACACAGTATGATAGTGTTAGGAGACCACCATCATATATGTAGTCCACTGTTAACCAAACATTGTCATGTGGTGCATTACCGTATACCCAGGAGTGGGACTGCTGGATTGTATGGCAATTCTATTTATAGTTTTTTAAAACCCTCAAAGATAACTCACACTCAGAAGCTGTTTGTCATCTGACTATAATTTTTTTCTACAGTTTAATAAACCACAAATTGTTTGGCTGCAGAATAGATGACTTCAGCTATTTTAGCATTAAATCTACATATGTCTAAATGGCATTCTTGTTTCTTTTGGTGAGGCTAGCCAAGCAATGAAAATACCTTCAATGTTAAAGAAAAAAAACGTTTCTGGGTTTAAACTTACTATTTAATGGGCTAAACTAATTTTCAACTTTAAATATTAGTAGATTAATAAATCAATTGAAGAATTTTTATTAGGTAGGATTCACATCATTTGTTTCCTGTCTCTCAGGGCCCACTGTCCTTTGTTGCCTAATGTCCAGTATCTTCAAAACATTTGTTTCATAAATTTTGTATTTTTCTTTTTCTTGCTATTGTTCCAGGAGGGGAGGTAGTTTCATCCTCTGTTACTACTTCTAGGCTGGAAGCTGAAGTATTTAAACACATTTTAACAAGAAAGGATTCAAGAAAAGTTTTTGAAAGAGGGAAAGCCTTGAGATGAAATTATACATGGTGACTTACTAGTCATTATGAAATAGCTCAGAAAATAAGAATGAAAATTTAACTGATTTATTATTTAACCCAGGCACAAGGAGATTGGTTTAGCCTACTTAGAAAATATGTGGAAATTGACCACCTTACTTATCAGTAAGCTTAGGGTAATTTTTGCTGCAGACACAAAGCAATCCCTCAAAAGTTTATTTATTGCTCCATCATAGGACCCAGGATAATGGAGCAGCCTCTCTCTCGAATATAACTAGTTTGATGGCAGAGATAAATCAGAAAGTGCTGAAACTACAATATGTCTTATAGCTTTGCTCAAACAGGAGACAAATCATGTTCACCCATCTTTTAATAACCAAAACCAATGACATACTTATCGTCATCTAGAAGGCGTGGGAACCTAGAGTGGAAGAGATTAAACTGAAGGAAGATTTTATGGTAAGGGGTGATATTGTGGGGTTGTTAGAAGAAATATTTGCCATATAGAATTATTGGTGATGGCCTGGATACAGTTTTGTATGAACTGAAAACTAAACGGAATAAGAGAAGGAGAAAAACAGGTATTAAAGGACTAAGAATTGGGAGGATCTAGGACATCTAATTAGAGAGTATCCAAGGAGGTTCAGCATAATTACTTGCTTGGTTGGCAAGTTTTTAGGCTCTATCCTTGAGTTTTTTATGTTGTCATACACAAGGCCAGATTGATTTAGGTAAAAACAACGCTCTTCATTTAAGAATATACGGAGTCCTCTTTTTTCAGCAGTAAGTCAAGGCCTCGGCAGTTTTGGAGAACAACTGCAGCTAAAGATTCAACTTGGGCCTGAAGGACTGACAAAGTTTGTGATATGTCTGTGATGCTAGCAGAGAAGTCATTAGAGAGGCTACAGAAGGTTGTGACGAGGTTGAAATGCCTGCTATTCCAGTACCGAGAGCAATAGTGGAGGCAGAAAATCTTCAATTGACAAGCAAGGGAATTAGTGGAGTAACTCTTTTTTGTCGTATCGGTGTCATGAGGGGAAAAGGGAGCTCTTTTGGTCCAAATATGCAAATTGAATTTTGGGAGTAAGGAAAACTAGTGTGCATGTGCCTGTCCAATTAGCAGGTAGACACATGTAGGTAGAGGATCCACAGAGGAAGAAGAGACCTTGTGCGAAGCAAAACTGGAGATGCAAAGTAAAAAGATGAAAAGGAGTGGTGAAAGGGGCGTCTTGTACCTAGACTCCTAGGGATCTAGCTAGGGCAGCAGCCGTCAGAGGTTGTAATGGGGACTGATGAGGTAACTGCATAGAGGGGGAGGTTCGATTTTCATGGTGTAGGAGAAAACATTGAGTATCAACGAGCAAACTTTCACTGTTATTTTCAGGGCTGGATATAAGTAAACAAGAAGAGGGCTTTGGAGATGAAGAGTAAAGGAACATTGAGAAGGTGGAAGGTCACCTAGGGGAATTCCAGTGGGTCTTTGCTGAGAGATACATAAAGGAGCAGCCACAGGAATAGTCGTTTGTGTTGTGAGAGGTCTCAATATGTGGGGAGTACAGTTGATATAAGGAGAAAAGTTTTTTAAGTAAGTGCAGAGGAGGGCGGCAGCTTGCTGATGTGACATGTCTGGGGAGGTATTCCTGGACCTGTCTAGAAAGTAAATGAGTTCTTCAGGAGGGTAAAGGTGAGGGCTGTTAAGGGAAGTTCGGAGGTGTAGGGAGACAGGAGATGTTGCCTAGTCTGCATGTAAGACGGGGACAGCTGTGTAGGCGCTGGAAGAAAGGGAAATGCAAAGCCAGTGGTTGTTCGCTAAGGACGGATTAGAAACGGCTAGGAGAGAAGGAGTAAGGTTGACAGTGTGGTGGAGATAGCTGGGGAGAGGTAGAGGGTGACATAAGAATAAGAATGAGAATAAGAGTGAGTATAAAAGTAAAGAATAGAACTTCATCAGGGTGAAAGTATCGGAGGGTCCCCTGCCAGCAAAGATCATCTATCCACTCTAAGAGGGAGTTAAGAGTTGCCAGTCCTGGGATAGGGCAAATCCTTGAGCTTGATGTGTAGGGAAGGGAGGGGGCCTGAATAATCCCTGAGTAGTAGTAGAATAGCAGATGCAACACTGAGAAGTTATTTCCTGAGGATAGATTTCCACGATGGAAAGGAAATGATAGGTTCTAAGAGGCGGGCTGGTGGCTTTTACTATAGCATAGCCTGCCTTTGCTGGTAGGTGGCGATTAGGCCTGGTGGAACTACTATCACTAAACCAAGTGTGTTCAGGGTGAGGAACAGGAAAGAAGGAAGTATGGTGAAATAGGGTGAATGTCAGGTGGATCAGAGAGATACAGTCATGGGGGTCAGGTGTGGTATCCGGAATAATGTGGGAGGCCGGATTGAAGTCCAGGCCAGGAACAATGGTAACTATAAGAGACTCAACAAAGGGTGAGTACAGCTGAAGGAGCCGGGGAACGGAAAGTATATGTGTCAGGTGTGAGGAAGAAAATAGATTTTGGAAGTTATGAGAGAGAGTGAGTTGAGTATAGTTTGTGATTTTAAGGCCTTTAAAAGTATTAAGGCAGCGGTAGCTGCTGCACGCAGATGTGAGGGCTAGGCTAAAATAGTAAGGTCAAGTTGTTTGGACAGAAAGGCTACAGGATGCTGTCCCGGCTCTTGTGTAAGAATTCTAATCTTACTAACCATGCCTAGGAAGGAAAGGAGTTGTTGTTTTGTAGAAGGGATTGGGGTTTGGGAGATTAGCCGGACACGATCAGCAGGGACAGCACATGTGTTTTTATGAGAATTATGCCGAGATAGGTAACAGATGAGGAAGAAATTTGGGCTTGACTGAAGTAATTGGGGCTGTCTGTGAAGCCTTGCGGCAGTACAGCCTAGGTAATTTGCTGAGCCTGATGGGTGTCAGAGTCGGTCCAGCTGAAAGAGAAGAGAGGCTGGGATGAGGGGTGCAAAGGAATAGTAAAGAAAGCACGTTTGAGATCTAGAACAGAATAATGGGTTGTGGAGGGAGGTATTGAGGATAGGAGAGTATATGGGTTTGGCACCACACGGTAGATAGGCAAAACAATTTGGTTGATAAGGCGCAGATCCTGAACTAACCTGTAAGGCTTGTCTGGTTTTAGGACAGGTAAAATGGGGGAATTGTAAGGGGAGCTTATAGGCTTTAAGAGGCCATGCTGTAGCAGGTGAGTGATAACAGACTTTAATCCTTTTAAAGCATGCTGTGGGATGGGATATTGGCATTGAGTGGGGTAAGAGTGAATAGGTTTTAATGGGATGGTAAGGGGTGCATGATTGGTTGCTAAGGAGGGAGTAGAGGTGTCTTATACTTGTGGGTTAAGGTGGGGAGATACAAGAGGAGGATGTGAAGGAGGCTTTGAACTGGGGGAAAAGGTGGCAATGAGGTGTAGCTGTAGCCCAGGAATAGTCAGGGAGGCAGATAATTTAGTTAAAGTGTCTCAGCCTAATAAGGGAACTGGGCAGGTGGGGATAACTAAAAAGGAGTGCTTAAAAGAGTATTGTCTAAGTTGGCACCAGAGTTGGGGAGTTTTAAGAGGTTTAGAAGCCTGGCTGTCAATCCCTACAACAGTTATGGAGGCAAGAGAAACAGGCCCTTGAAAAGAAGGTAATGTGGGCTGAGTAGCCTCCGTATTGATTAAGAAGGGGACAGACTTACCTTCCACTGTGAGAGTTACCTGAAGCTCGGCATCCGTGATGGTTTAGGGGGCTTCCAAGGCGATTGGGCAGTGTCAGCCTTCAGCCGCTAAGCCGAGAAGATCTGGGAAGGAGTCAGAGAGCCTTGGGCCAGAGTTCCAGGGGCTCTGGGAGTGGCTGCCATGTGAGTTGAACAGTCCGATTTTCAGTGGGGTCCCGCACAGATGGGACGCGGCTTAGGAGGAATCCCGGGCTGTGGGCATTCCTTGGCCCAGTGGCCAGATTTCCGGCACTTGTAGCAAGCTCCTTGAGGAGGAGTTTCTGGAGGAATGCCTGGCCTCTGTGGTTCAGGCATTTGGAAGTTCTTGTGTGCTGGAGATGTGGCTGGGGTTTGTCTCACAGTGGAGGCAAGGAATTGCAACTTTTTTCTATTATTGTACACCTTGAAGGCGAGGTTAATTAAGTCCTGTGGTGGGGTTTGAGGGCCGGAATTTAATTTTTGGAGCTTTATTTAAAGTCGGGAGTGGATTGGGTAATAAAATGTATATTGAGAATTAGACGGCCTTTTGACATTTTAGGGTCTAGGCTGTAAAGCGTCTCAGGGTTGCTGCCAAACGAGCCATGAACTGGGCTGGGTTTTTCATATTTGATGAAAAGGAGCCTAAAGGCTAACTGATTTGAGAGAGGTCAGATAAAGAAAAAGGAGCATTAACCTTGACTATGCCTTTAGCTCCAGCCACCTATTTAAGAGGAAATTGCTGGGCAGGTGGGGGAGGGCTAGTCACAGAACGAAACTGTAAGCCAGACTGGGTGTGAGGAGGGGAGGTGATAAAAAGATTATAGGGTGGAGGAGCCGAGGCTGAGGAAGAATTCAGACCTAGCTCGGCCAGGCGAGGAGCAGCCTGGGGAGGAGGAAAGAGGTCAGATGGGTCTGTAGAAAAGTAAGATTAGAAAGACTCAGCGACGCTTGGGGTTGGGACTGAGGGGAGAGATGAGAGGGAAAGAAGGAGGATTGGGGACAAGTCGCATTGGGAACAGAGACTAAGGAGGGAACAATGTGTAAAAGAATGCCTGGACGTCAGGCACCTCAGACTGTTTGCCTATTTTACGACAAGAATTATTTAGATCTTGTAGGATGGAAAAATTGAAAGTGCCGTTTTCTGGCTATTTGGAACCACTGTCGAGTTTGTACTGGGGTCAAGTGGCATTGCAGAAGAAAATAAGGTGTTTAGGTTTAGGTCAGGTGTGAGTTGAAGAGATTTTAAGTTCTTGAGAACACAGGCTAAGGGAGAAGAGGGAGGAATGGAGGGTGGAAGGTTGCCCATAGTGAAGGAGGCAAGCCCATAAAAATGAGAGAGTAGAGACATGGAGAGAAGGGGTTGGGGTGTTCTTGCCCTCCAGAAAAGCAGAAAAGGGGTAGAGACATGGAGAGAAGGGGTTGGGGGGTTCTTGCCCCTTAGAAAAGTGGTACTTGCTGCTAGGGGTGAAGGAGAAGGGGTTGGGGAGTTCTTGCCCCCCAGAAAAGTGGAGAAGGGGTAGAGACACAGAGAGAAGGGGTTGGGGGGTTCTTGCCCCCTAGAAAAGTGGTACTTGTCACTAAGGGTGAAGGAGAAGGGGTTGGGGGGTTCTTGCCCCCCAGAAAAGTGGAGAAGGGGTAGAGACATGGAGAGAAGGGGTTTGGGGGGGTTCTTGTCCCCCAGAAAAGCAGTACTTGCAACTAAGGGTGAAGGAGAAGGGGTTGGGGGGTTCTTGCCCCCCAGAAAAGCAGAGAAGGGGTAGAGACACAGAGAGAAGGGGTTGGGGGGTTCTTGCCCCCAAGAAAAGTGGTACTTGCTGCTAAGGGTGAAGGAGAAGAAGTGGAGAAGGGGTAGAGACACAGAGAGAAGGGGTTGGGGGGTTCTTGCCCCCCAGAAAAGCAGTACTTGCCGGTAAGGGTGAAGGACCAATGCAGGCATCCCCGCGTGGTCAGACACCTCTGAAATGTGGGTGAATAATCAGGCAGGTGTCCCTGCATGATTAAACACCAAGGGAAAACTGTCTTCCCGAGTCCGTGACTGGCACCGGAGTTTTGGGCCAACGGATAAAACGCGTCTCCTTCATCTCTACCAGAAAAGGAAAGGAACTGAAATTAAGAGAAGGGAGAGATTGAAGTGTGGCACCAAGATTGAAAGGAGAAAGAGGTTGAGGGATAGTGAGAGAGGTTGGAGAAGAGAGTAAAAAGAGGCCGCTTACCGGATTTAAAATTGATGAGATGTTCCTTGGGCTGGTTGGTCTGAGGACCCGAGGTCGTAGGTGGATCTTTCTCACGGAGCAAAGAGCAGGAGGACAGGGGATTGATCTCCTAAGGGAGGTCCCCCGATCCGAGTCACGGCACCAAATTTCACTCGCGTCCATGTGAAGAGACCACCAAACAGGCTTTGTGTGAGCAATAAAGCTTTATAATCACCTGGGTTCAGGTGGGCTGAGTCCGAAAAGAGAGTCAGCGAAGGGAGATAAGTGTAGGGCCATTTTACAAGATTTATAATTACAGTCAAAGGGGGGTTGTTCTCTGGCTGGCAGGAGTGGGGGTCACAAGGTGCTCAGTAGGGGAGCTTTTGAGCCAGGATGAGCCAGGAGAGGGAATTTCACAAGATAATGTCATCACTTAAGGCAAGGACCGGCCATTTTCACTTCTTTTGTGGTGGAATGTCATCAGTTAAGGCAAGGAACAGGCCATCTGGATGTTTATGTGCAGGTCACAGGGGATATGATGGCTTAGCTTGGGCTCAGAGGCCTGACAGGGCCCGTATGTAAGGTTTCTGAATATTGAGAACAATAATAAAATCTACCATGCTCAGTAAAAATTAAACTTGTGTTTCTTACCCTCTTTTGGATTCTTAGGGAGGTTTGGACTCCCTTTTCAGAAAAGTCCAAATGTATAACAAATATAAATATTTCTCATATAATATCCTGGGCTTTGTGAAACCCCTGTAATCTACCCAAAGACCAAAGGCAATTGGCTCTAGGTTAAGAACCCCTGATTAGTTTTGATGTTTTATAGCTTCGGACCTGGAGAAATTTTAGACAAGTGTTATAATTTTTTATAAAATTGAAAGGTGGTATTTTGAGAAAGCCAGAGTATACTCTAATCCTGCTGACTATAAATCATAATCTGTTTGTATACACTTCAAAATATTCCATGGACTAAATATAAAGGAATGTATTAAACATTTGTGATACATAATAATTAAAAAGTTATTTAATCTACCATTAATTATTTTGCACTTTCAAAAATATTCATTGAGCCATCTTAACAAAAAAATGTTCTTTGGTCTAAAGCAAGTTTGCTAAACTTCATTTGAACTTTTAAGTCAGTCACTTGATTGAGCCTCTGAGAATAACAGAACACCTGTTGACCAAGCAATGTTACTTCTGCTTCTTTTAAGGCATCTTGCCAAATTTGTCATACTGTGAGACTACACATGCTCCATTAAAAGAGAAGACCATGAAAATATTGAAATAAAAAAATAAAAGAAGTATTATTTCATTTCTGTTTTGATGAATGGAAAAAAAAAATCAAGAACAAGAAGTTCCAAAGAGGCCAAAGAGTAAATTATTTCTGTTTAGGACATAATTTTATTAATCCCATTTTGATCTGTATTTTTGTAATTTATAGTGATCATCATAGAGCATATGAAAACAGGTGAGAAAATATTTACTGATTTAAGAAAAAACATTATTTTCTGATTTTTAAATATTTAATTTATATAGTTTAAAATTTAAAATTTATATTTAATAACAATAAAAATATACTACCTGAATTTTCTTAGATCTTTTCAGGACAAGGCAGAAAGCAAATAAATGAATAAAACATGATACAATAATTGAATGGACATTGCAATAATCAGGTTCCCAAAATTCAAAATAGAAACATTCTAGGAAAATTTTATTTACAAGTATGGAGGAAGGGATCAATACCCTGACCCTACTCTCCAGCCTCCATCTGATCTACTGGGGCTTCTCATTGATAAAACCCAGCTTGAATAAGCCAGAAGTCAAGAACACCATTTGATGTGAGGACTGGATTTGGAAGGACAAATGGGAGGTATCCAGCCCAAATTAATAAATACGGAATTAGATGATTTTGAGAAAATTAACTAATACGATCATATGAGTGTATCATATGCTAGATATATATCTTTTAATTTCAAAATAGCATTAAATCCTATTTCATCATTGTTTTCCTCTACTACTCCTATGAAGTAAAAGGAGGGGTGAAGAGAGAGGGAGCAGCTCCTCAGAGACTCACAGTCTCAATGGTCTATAAATTCCTTGCAGCAGGATAGTGCAACTTATGTATATTTCGATCCTACACCTGGCATGTATTTACCACACAAGAAATATTTATTGAATCAATTGAATGGATAAGTGAACGAATTACATTTAAATGGGATGGGATGAATGTAAATAAATCCTAACAGCAAAAATGAAAATCAACATAACACAGATTCTTAATCCTAAATGTAACTTCTTTGGTGGTTTCTTATCAATGAATGTGGAAGAGAAATACTTTAATTCTTTAGCGCCTTGCCCTAGGTTTCAAAATTATTATCCCTTTAGGTAATCTCCTACAATTTTCTACATATCTAAATATACAACAGGCCCTATGTTTTCAATTTGTTTTATGGTAAGAAGGTTCTCAAAATATATCATTACTAATTCCTCCAGTTTTCTTTGGGTATTATATTATAACATATGAATCTCTAAATGAAAACGGGGTGATTTGTTGGAATGAACAAGTACTCACTTAGGCCACCCAGAGAAAATAAATCTCAACACGTTCATGAGAGCCATGGGAGCCTTGTTCTCTTGGCCGCAACTTGGCTCACCCAGAGAGCAATCATCTTTAAATAACATAAGTAAAAGTCAAGGTCCCTTAGAGACCTAAAACGTGTAGCTAAACCCATTTGTAAGTAAGTTTTCACTTGACTGAAAACACTACTCCATATGTAATTCACACTGTGAAAGCCTGTATCCTCAGGCTAATTATGAAGTCATTCTTCTCTGTCCTTTCCTTTTACTTCTCTCTTTTCTTCTATTCCAGGCAACACCAATAAAATATTCTCAAGTAACATAGTCACTTATGTGGAAAAGTAAGGAAGACCACATGCGTATGTATAATTTGCCAACTCTACAGACTTTATCATGGAACCTGAGAATTTCTGGTTTCTGTGTGTTTGTTTTTTTTTGTTGTTGTTATTATTATTGTTGTTCAAAGTTTATATATTCTACCTTAAGCACAGGTATGACAAAAATATCATATATAGGGTGGATGGTGAAGGGAGAAATCGAAGAAAAGTAAGAAGTGCAAGAGAAAAGAAAGAAGGGGGGAAATGAAGAGAATTTTCTTCTATCTTCTTATTCATAATTCTTGGATCAGATTTTTTTATATCAAAGTAACAAGTGGAGAAAACGTGCAAGGGAACTAATACAGATAACCCCAAATCTTCCAGAATCTTAAATAGATCATGGTTGTAGTTTGATGGACTCTAAACTAACAACGAAAAGGAGCTTTTCTAATGCAGGCATTTCTTATTAATTTGGGTGAACTCTAATGCAGAAACAAGGACTTAGGGGAAAATACGTAAACTCCAAAGGAAAGAAAGACCATGGACTTTGGAGTCAGATTATGTAAGTTTGAGTTGTAGCTGTGACTTCAAAGGGGTCTTTTGACAAAGAAACAGGATTCTGATCAGTTTTACAATTCGATATCTGTAAGATGAGGTAAACACAATGACTAAATAGAAGTTTTCTTGGAACAGAGAGAATTTCTTCTGGGTTTCTCAGTAGGAATACATTAGGTGATGCAGGAAAAACCAAACAAACAAAATATTAGTGGCATATGCGACCTGTAAGGATAATTTCAACACTTCCATAGTGTTCCAAACATTTTGAGGGCTAGTTGAGTTACTTCTTTAAATCAAAACATTCATCTTTGGATGGTTGCCTTCAACAATCAACCAATGTAACTAACAATCTTAGAAAGCAATTCAATGCAGTTTATTACCAAAGGGTATATTTTGATGACTAGTTTATCTAAGAGGTTACAGTATGAAATTATATTGTTTAAAGCTAGGCATTCTTTGGGTGACTGAGCTCTTAATGGTAGGAATTCAATTACATCACTTCACTTGAAAACTTAAAAAAATGTTTTCAAACATACACATATCCTGGGATATGAGAAGCTAATATGGGTTGAGCATAGTAGAACGTTGGGGAAAACACAAGATGAAAATGTCAAAGTAAGCAGGTATAAGATAACACAGACCCTGCTTAGCCATGATAAGAAATTTTATTTTAATTTCAGAGCAACACAAAGCAGTTGAAAGGTTTTAAATAGAGGAATATATTTCTATATTAAATTTATGTTAAAATCTTATGTGCTAGGCTATACTTTTATAAGGGCAAGGGAAGGAATCTTGTCTATTTATTTGATCCCTAAGCATCCAACTAATGCCTGATATTTGGTACTTGTCAAGCTAATTTATAAAGGCCTTTATGGTTGATTAACAATGCTTGTGGGGAATGTGGCAGATATCACTCTTCAATGATCCTTGCCTCTTGGTATTCATTCTCTTGTGTAATCTTCTCTCTTTGAGTGTAGACAGAAACCGTGACTTGTTCTAAGCAATAAAAGTGTCAAATGTGATAAAATATCATTTCCATGATTAGTTTAAATAATATTGTAACTTGCATCTTCCTGGCTGACTTTCTCTGTTGCTTTCTTTGCTTGTATGCTTTGATGAAGCAGGGTGCAATGTTGGAGAGATCCACATGATAAAATATAGCCAACAGCCAGCTAGGAAATGATATTTTCAATCTATCAACCCTTGAAAAACTGAATTCTGGCCAATTTATCCAGTTGGAAGATCTTTCCCCAGTAGAGCCTTCAGATGAGACCCTAGCCCTGGCCAAAACCTTGAATGCATCATAAAAAACCCTGAAGCAGAAGACCCAGTGAAGTCATACCCAGACTCTTGACCTAACCAAAGTATAATGTAATAAATGTATGTTGTTTTAAGCCACTACATTTGCACTAATATATTATATAGCAATGGATAACTAGTATGGAAGGGGTGAAGTTCAATTCATAGGAACTCATTCTTTTCTGGGAATCTCTTTAACATACAGATGTGGGTGTTCTGAAACCATTTTTGGGCTAAGAGACCAGACACCCTGACCATATTATTAATTAATTCATAGGTAGTCTTCTGACCTGAACTGGGACATTAAGAACCTGGCTTCCAAGAATTTAATGCTTGAAAGAGAGAGATAATAGGGTAGAAGTAAGTCACATCACTAGGGTCACTCCAGAAAAAAAAGGCTGAAGAACTTCTATTTCTGAAGGTATAATTTAGAAAATAACATTTCTGCCACTGGCAATGTAGGTGAATTTCAAAAAAAAATCTTTTACAGATTTAGACAAAATAAAAAGAAAAACATACAATCTATCCATAAAATCTTTTCAACCATAATTCAGGTATAAGATAATGATTGCAGAAAGCTATGCCCCCTGATCAAATTTCTCTAACTCAAGGAATATGCCAGTTCTGGCTGAGCACAGAGGCTCATGCCTGTAATCCTAGCACTTTTATGACTCTACAAAGAACTCACAATAAGAAAAAAGAAAACAAAACTGAGAAAACACCATTATCTATGGTGCTGCCACTTGATTCTTCTACAGAATAGGGCAGCACTAAGGAATAGGGATGGAAGACAGACACAGTAAGCCTTTTAAGTTCCTGGAGACCAAGTTACATGAATATTGTGATTAAGCCAAGTTAAAAGAGATATTGGATCCAAGAAAAACTCAGATAAAATATTTAGAAATCTACTTTTTGACATAATACAGGGGGATAAACCTGGATTATAATTTACTATGACTTTTCGTGAATCCTGAATCATCTATCAATGCAGTTACTAATACACAAAAATCACCAACAATCTAATAGAGAACCTGAAAGTTTCCTTTCTAGTTAAAAGAAGCAGTTTTTTTGGTTCATAGTTAGGCACTAAATGATACTCAAAACTTCAGTGTCTATCCAGGGCGCCAGGAGGCAGCAGTTACCCTGAACAGAGAGACTGTAATCTAATTAGCATGGCATTCTTTGCTGAATGGTGAGACCATGGAAATTTGAATAGCCACTTTCCTTCTCTTAAATGTGTATTCATTATCACAAGAAATGGAGAAACTGACTTGTAAAGCTGGAATGAGATGAAAGATTGGTTTTCTGTGTGGTCTTTCTTCTTGGAGTCTAATTCAAACTATTTACAAAGTCTACCAAAAGCATAACAAAGAACAATGGCCAGAACTCTGAATTATTTCAACCCTTCTTTTTTTATCCCTCAAGTTGGACACAGATATAACCATCAAAATCTAAATTTCCCCCTTCATTTTGGAGAGAATGTCTTACTGAAAGTCTCGTGTGTAGATTTATGATAGAACTTGGCCCAATATCCTGTCGTAAGGGCATTCCATTTTGTTTGTCATATTTTTCTGGTTCAGCAGCCGTTACTTTACGTGTTGTCTGTTAATGTATCTGTTAGTATATTCTGAAAAAGACTAAAATTATAGAAAGAATTTTGAAAATAGGAGAAATAATTTCATTTTTAATGAAATAATTGTGCTTTGGAAAAATATGAATAATTGGCTATCTAGATACCACAGAAGTTATGAGATTTACATAAAATATTTATAGAGTCTAACAATCTTAGATATGATGAAGTCCAACCCTGTTGTTTTACAAATAACAAGGCTGAAAAAAGGACTTGGAAAAAATCACACAGCTGGTTAGTTGTGGGCAATGTGGCTTAGGACAGGGATGCCACACATTCACCACTTCCTCCCTCTACCTAGTACACACTGCTTTCCATACCTATCCATGGCAAAAATTGCTAATCAGTGTTTTTCTTGCTGAACATAGATGTGGCCCAAAACTCATTCTCAACAAAGTGTTCCAGATAGGTCTTGTTATTTGGAATTCATACTTGAGTTGAAGCTATTTGTTAACCCTAGTCTAGATCTTTGTCTCTTGTATTCCAGTTCAGCCTTTTAATATTTATTATGCCGTAATTTTCACTGTTATACAAATAATTTAGATAAAATATCAGTTCTATAATTATAAATGTGTGCAAATTGCACTCATGCATTTTAGGAATAAGTACTTAAGATTTTTGATAACATATACACATTGTAAATATATAACTCATCTTGGCAGTTTTTTCAGAAAAATTTAATGAAAAGAAATAATTCAGGATTAATTGTCGTAAAATCTGATTTGAAAGCTTGTTAAGAGCTGTGTTTACTGGATAACATTACAATTATACGCCACACATGGTTTTACTAAAACAAAATGTCAAAGTGTTTCAAGAAGAAATCATTGTTTCTTGTTTTCACACTAGTAGCTAAAATAATTCCATAAAGAAGTCTCATGACATTAACATAAAACATCAAACACAGTTACAAGGTCTAAGAAGACATACAGTCTATTCCCTTCACTGATAAGGATTATATACCATGTGTAATAATTTGAAGGCACGTAATAAATCATTTTTTAAAATCCAAATCTATCAATTTTTTGTTTATATCCAATCTTGCAAAGGAGAAAAAGGATGTAGTCTATTAAAGGAAGGGATATCAACATACAATAGGAAAGAAAAACTATAGTGATTATAGCAAGGCAAGGCATCTTAATGGAGAGTGTTTTAAACCAAAACTGTGTTACATTCAGCTACATGTGGCCTGAGGATGCCTCTGTAGTTGCAGTCCTTTCAGAGGGAATTGCAACCTTAGTAAGTAAACTAATCTAAAGCCTACTTTAGGAGGTTACTTTTGTAACAAATAGCTGAGTCTCAGCCAATCAAGCAGCCAAGCTTTAGTCAATCACAGGTTTCCTATTGATTGGATCATGTTCAAACAAGGCAAATGCCTAGCTGTCACCAATCAAGCGGTAACCAATCAGACTGTTTCTGTACCTCACCTCTATTCTCCATCCATAAAAGCTGCCTTCCCACATTGCTGAGTGGAGCTCTCTGAGCCTCTTCTAGTTCTAAGGACTGCCAATTCTTGAACTGTTCTTTGCTCAATTAAACACTGTTACATTTAATTCATCTGAAGTTTTATTTTTGGTTTGTTTTTAACACCTGAATTCATGTTATCTAGTGATCTGTGTTAACCCAAAACTAAAATTATGACTCCAACTAAAGTCCCAAACCTACTGAAGCCCTGATAGTGGAATGAGAGGGGAATGCCTGTCACTTAAACCTCCTTTTATCTGGTACTTTTATAGCTGAAAACAGTAGAATATTTTTTTTAAAAAACATATTTTTCTACCTAACAATTGTTTTATTCCAAAATGAAATAAAAATATTCAAAAATAAAAAATATTCAGAGAAAATTTGTGCTGAATATACAAACTAATTAATTGAGCAGCTGAAATTCTGCTTCAGAAAACCAGGGCTAAAAATTTAAGCGTGGACAGGAATCAGGATTAGTTAGTTGGAGGGAATAATTTAGAAACACTGCTGCCAAGGTAACCTTTTCCTAATTTGAGGAAGATCATCACATTCCTCATATGCAGTGTTGATAAATAGTGGCAAGAGATGGAGTGAGGAGGGTTATGAAAGTTAGTTATTTTCCTCTGAAGTCTTAAGCAGGTTGTTACTCACATGAAGTCCTTGATCCTTCCATGAGATAGATAGACAAGGTATTTTCTCCAGAGTTATTCTGACTCTAAGATACAGAATTTTACCTCTGAAGTGAAATTAAAAGGTGACTGATAATGTTAGTAGATTTGTGAGCAGAGAAGAAAGTTGTACGCAGATTTTTTATATCTTATTAAATCATTTTTGAATACAGCTTTCATAAAATCCCTTTGGAAGAAACTGCTGGTTTTCATCAAAATCCACTTTCGCTTTCCTCCACGACAAAATATTGTCGCTGGGCACATAGTCTAGCTGGGAAGACACTTCCCAGACTCTTTCGCAGCCCAGTCTGGCCATGTACATAGAGTTCTCTCCACTGCAATGTAAATAGAGATGATGTGAGCCATTTCCTTGTCTTTGTTTTGTTTTAATACTGGTATTTATTATTTTTTCTCCTGTCCTGTGCACTGGAATGCACATACCTGTGACCCAGTTTTTAGCATACAGATGAGGACAATGCCCTGAGGGAAGACAGAATAATAAGGTAAAAGAGACCTGGGTCCCTGAATCACTGTGCGCATCTGAGATTTCTCAACAATCTGGTTTATCTAAGGATTGTTATGTGAGGGAAGAATAAATTAATTTTTTCTTTAAGTCAAAATATTTGGGAGCTTCTTTGTTGTAGTGGCTTTTATACTAAAAGATTTTCTGTAGATATTTTTAAATTATTATAAAGTGTGTGTGTGTGTGTGTGTATGTTTAAGTTAGATGTATAGATATAAATGAAAAAACAGTGACTATCCCTGTACCCTTCACTTATAATAAAACATTACCAACATGGCTATATCTCTTGCATACTCTATATTAGTCCAAATTTTCCCTTCCCTCAACTTCCAAAGTTACCATCAAGTAATCTTGAATTCGATGTTTATTATTACCACACGTTTTCATAGTTTTACTGAATATGTATTTTCCAATATATAATGTGTAGCTTTATTTGCATGTTTTAGAATATTATTCAAATGTTATCTTTATCTGCTTGGAATCTTAGTTGCAAACACAAAAGAATCTACTTTGGCTACTTTAACTACAAAAGTAATTTATCATAGAATATTATGTAGTTCATAGACTCTCTAAGATCCTAAGAAAGAGTCTGAAAATATACAGTCCAACACATCACAAAATCTTATCTAATAGAAACACTCATGCTTCTAATCAGCAACCATGAAGCTGTGGGATGTAGAGGAAATATTTTTGTTTCTGCACTGTCTGGGCTTTCTGAATACATTTCCTGAAAACTCAGCATCTTGGGATAAGAGCCAGGCTTGGGAAGTTAATTTACAGTGGAGTAGATGGTGAGAGAAGTCCAGAGAGATTTAGCTAACTCTGGGTAGTTTACATTTTAAGAGAAAAGGAGTCCCAGGACCTTGGAGAAATCCATAGCTTACAAAAAACCAGAGAGATATGCAAGGCTTATGCAGCCCCTGGAAAGATGTATGTGCATTCCAGAAGGTGAGAGTGAGTACTCAGGATCCTTTGCACTCCATCTCTGCAGGGCAAAGGTTTTCCCCCTTTTTGGAGGGAAGGGGGAAACAGCTGTCTCTTTCTCCTGTATGGAAGAAGAGAATTCATTTTTCTCACTGAGAAACTATTTAGCTACTCATATACAAGATTTTTCCACCTGGCTTTCATCATATCACCCCAGAGGTAAGGACTAAAGTAAGGGAGAATCACATGCTTATTTATTGTAAGGTAATAAATAAATAAATAAATAAATAAATAAATAAATAAATCTCTGATCCAGAAAACTTCAGGTGCACATTCAGAATAAAACTAATAAAGATGAATAAAACAATCCCAACAATGTCTGGGACCAGATGCTAGAAATTCTCACACTGCTTCTCCCTAAAAGCACTATACGTCACCTCTCTAGTAGCCAGATGCTTGTGTCAGATTACTGGGGAAACCAGCTCTGAGGTAGAGATTTCTGTGCAAGGAGTTTATCAGAAAACACTCTCAGGAACAAGCCCTGTAAGAGAGTGAAGGAAGTAACATTGGGTAGAGAGAGAAAACTGTACCAGAAGCCATAGTTAAGCCCTTAGGGAGCTTTGGACATTCAGAGTTATCCCCAATTTAGACCAAAAGTTTGGCCCCCCGAATTTACCAGTCATTAGATACGAGCTCTCTGGAGAGGGGACAGAGACAGGTTTCCTTTGGCTGCCCTCCAAGAACAAGACTCAGAGACAGACTAAGCTGATTGCTATCAGCAGCAACACTCATGGCAACTGCAAGATGAGTGCCTTAACCTTGAAGAGGGAATCTTGGCAGTCCCCCATGACATCAACCATAACAAATCACATCTTCCAAATGTGGCTATCTCCTCACATTGCTCACTTCTAAATCTAAGACCTGCATGGATGTATCTGATGGAAGGACTTTCAGAAGCATGGTAGTCAGAAAAGGCATATCTAAATCCACGTGTGTATTCCAGTAAGAGCAAAGGACTTTCCTGTCCACAATAGAAAGTGCCCATCATATTAATATGTTATCAATTGGCTGTCAATCCTCCAGAGTATGCAACTGTATTTTGATAGGTCAGGAAATGGGAAGTGGGGAGGGAGGTGGTGTCAGCATTGGGTACTACCACTAAAAACCTAGGTACTTAGCAGTGTCAGTAACCTGGTGAGCTCTTATGAAGGAACATCCATGTTGAGTTGGAAAGCCTTCATATTAGAAAAGATTTACAGTCATTTCAGACTATCGGTGAGAGTAGACATAGACATAAGTAAAATAAGGTTTACTTATCTAAGTAAGACTTTCTTATCCTACTATAGAAAAAAGTGCAATCAGAATATGGCAAAGGGATCAGGACAATTGTCCTTTAATAAATGTTGGTATGTTGGTATAAATGTCCATGTTCCCCTAAAAAAGAAAATAATTGCAGGTGAAAAATCTGATTGAAACTTATGTCAAGGTTTCTGGAAGCCCAAATGCTCCTCTTCCACCCCAGTCGAATATATTTAAACCTAGAGAAGTTCTTCACACAGACTAATCTGGATAAGTGCCAGTGACTATACTACCCAAACCTGGTAGATTATATTAATCTGGATGCTATACAACATAAAATATAAGACTAGATTACAGTATAGTTCAATCTGCAATTCCATTATCAAGGATTCATTGATCACCCTTGGCATCTCTAGTTTTAGTGCCCTCCTGAAATCAGGGCTAAGAAACTGGAGCAATGTTGTATCTATTGAAGCTATTCCTGTTGACCCTGAAAGTGTACTGCTGTCTCTGCTGGGTGGAAGCAACTCTTTCAGAACTAGTTATTGAAATTAAGGGTGGGGATGGGAGTGGTGAGAATAGCATTTTTCAGATCAATCAACTATGAAGGGCTGTGTTAATTTGATCTGGTAAAGACTGTATTAGTCTGGTCTCATGTTGCTATAAATAAATGCCTGAGACTGAGTAATTGATAAAGAAAAGAGTTTTGGCTCACAATTCCACAGGCTGTACAGGAATCATGGCCGGGGAAGCTTCAGGCAGCTTTCACTCATGGCAGAAGGCAAAGCTGGAGCAGGCATCTTCACATGGCTGGAGCAGAAGGAAGGGGAGGTGGTGTGGAGGTGCCACATACTTTTAAACAAACAGATCTCGGGAGAACCCTATCACGAGACAGCTAGACTGTCACGAGACTAGAGGGATGGTGTTAAACCCTTAGAAACTATCTCCATGATTCAATCACCTCCCACCAGGATCCACCTTCAATATTGGGGATTACAATTTGGCATGACATTTGGGCAGGAACACAGATCCCAACCATCTCAGAGACTATATCTACAATGGAGTTACCAATTTACTAAGCCTACATACATAACCTTTATTCTCCAAGACCCAAGTAAAACAGGTAAGCTAAATGAGCCTGTAATAAAAATAGCCACATCTTCATCTTACAGTTTTTGATAGTGGAATGAGTCTCTATAGTTCCCTGGAGTTGTAGTACTTCTTACATTTTGGCAGGGAATTAGTATTGCAGAATCTACTGCTTGACTCTTCTTCCATTTTCTTCATGTCATTTTGGAAATGTGCTGAGTATATCTAATCTAACAATAATTCTTAAACAGGAGGTAAATAGTAGGAGGCTAAGTTTTCACACCTGATAGGCCCACTGTGACATGGTCTTGAGCCAAAAGTCCATTTATTTCCATTTACTAAACCCTAGATGTAGTTTTATTTATTTTTATTTAATCTTCACAACCAGTATTAAGCCCGTATTAAATTCACTTGTCTGAAGTCAGAAAGTTGGAAAACTAGGGCCATAACTCAAGTTTCCTGATGCTTAGTTCTTTTCTCTTTCACTTTATCAAGCATTAGTGATGACTAATTATTATGACTTTTGACCCTAGAGAAGAAGGGCCATTTACATGTAATATGATATAGTCTTAAGTACCAGGAAAGCCGAAATAAGGTTACATCTTTTCCAATAAGTGCTCCAGTCAGAACACCATTTACATGTCTTTATCATCTTCCATTGAGAAGAGTAATAAAAATGGGAGAACTCCTGATCTATAAATGATGTTCAGCCTGAAGATTTTTCTAATTAAAATTTCACACATAAGAATGAATATCTCTAACTTTCATGACAAGATGTTGACTTGATGATGCCAACTGCAATTGTGCCTTTTTAGTCTGACTGGCAGCCTCTATCCAGTGCAAGTTCCTATAGCACAACTGGGATTTAAACAAGCCCCGTGCCAGAAATATTTACCCCAAAGGTTTCCCCACTGAGTGCAAAATAAGCTTGCATTTGCTGAGGCAGGAGAATGGCGTGAACCCGGGAGGCGGAGCTTGCAGTGAGCCGAGATCGCGCCACTGCACTCCAGCCTGGGCGACAGAGCGAGACTCCGTCTCAAAAAAAAAAAAAAAAAAATAAGCTTGCATTTAAGCAGCTCTATTTCAGTTGCTGCCTAATGAAACATTTAACAACGACAAAATGCTTTCTTAGCAAACATGTCATAATATAGAAAGAACTATGGTGCAGAAAGACACATCATTTATGAGAAGCATGGTGCAGACCAGGAGGTGAAATGGGACAGTGATAACAGTTTATAAAAATTATAAAGAACTTTAAATATCTTTTTTAAAAACTTGAGCAATAGGAGTTTGCTAAGTTTGTATCTTTTATGAGAACAGAAAACTTAGCCAAATTTTAAGGGTGAAACGCTCACCCAGGAAAATCTAGTAGAAGAGAAATGGAAAACTCATGTCTTTGAGTAGGAAAACTGATGTTATGAACATATTCAAAAGCAAATTATCCTGGTAACAGAGCTTTATCATTTTGTATGCCTTTGGATATAGATATGATTCCATATTTCAGACTGGCCCATTCTCCACTTTAAAAAGGAAAGAGAAAAGGAACGGCAAACTGCTAGGTTGGCTGGGACAAATTATTTCTCAATAAAGAAATTGTTGCCATATGGCATCTCATTGCACTTTGGTGGCCCTTAACTCATGGCATAAGGGAACATGATAAGAAAAAAAGGAAAAAAGTTATCCTTCTGTAGCTGCTCCCTACTCCATTTCATGAGAACAATTCCCTGTTTTACAACAATGTACCCTTGAGTAGAAACTATCAAAAATGGCAAAAGGAGTTACAAATCAATCTAAGGACAAAAAGGGCTTGCTCTCCTACAAAAGCTGCACTTCTTGCTGCTGTTGTGTGAAGAAGGACATGTTTGCTTCCCCTTCCACCATGATCATTAGTTTCCTGAGGCCTCCCCTGCCATGCTGAACAGTGAGTCCTTTAAACGTCTTTCCTTTATAAATTACCCAGTCTCAGGTATGTCTTTATTAGCAGCATGAGGATGGACTAATACATGGTATGTCTTTTTTCTATCCATCTACTTTCAATCTATATGTGTGTTTATATTTAAAGTTGGTTTCTAGTAGACAACATATATTTGGGTCTTTTTTTTATCCACTTTGATTTTTTGTGTCTTTTAATTTAAAATCCAATTACTTTTTAAAAATGATTGAATTAGGCCAGGCGCGGTGGCTCACGCCTGTAATCCCAACACTTTGGGAGGCCAAGGCAGGTGGATCACAAGGTCAGGAGATCGAGACCATCATGGCTAATACGGTGAAACCCTGTCTCTACTAAAAATACAAAAAAAATTAGCGGGGCGTGGTGGCGGGCACCTGTAGTCCCAGCTGCTCGGGAGGCTGAGGCAGGAGGATGGTGTGAACCTGGGAGGCAGAGGTTGCAGTGAACCGAGATCGCGCCACTGCACTCCAGCCTGGGTGACAGAGCGAGTGAGACTGTCTCAAAAACAAAAACAAAACAAAACAAAAAATGATTGGATTAATATCTACCATATATGTTATTGTTTTCTATTTATTGCACTTGGTCTTTGTTCCTGTTTTTCTCTTCTATTCTTTAAGCCTTTGTGGTTTCCACTGAGCATTTTTTAATGATTGAATTGCCCTAAAGTTTGCATTATATATTTAATAACTAATCCAAGTCCATGTTCAAATAACACTATATCACTTCACAAGTACCGTGGGTACCTAACATTAACAAAATGATCCTAATTCCTCCCTTTTTTTCCTTTGTATTATTGCTGTTCCTGTCACTTATTTTATTTATACATTAAAAATACATAAGAAAATATACTATACATAAGTGTAGTCAAATACATTATTGCTATTATTATTTTGAACAAAGTGTTGTCTGTTAGATCAATTCAGAATAAGAAAAATAAACGTTTTTATTTTTACCTCCACCTCTTCCTTCTCTGTTGTTATTTTCTTTGTATAGATCTAAGTCTATGACCTACATGACTTTTATTTTCTCTAAAGAACTTATTTTAACATAATTACAAAGCAGGTCTACCAACAATAAGTTCCCTCAATTTTTGTTTGAGAAAGTCTTTGACTTCTTCATTTTGAAGGATAATTTCTCAGGGTGAAAAATTCTAAGTTGGTGTTTGTTTCTCTCAACAATTTAAATATTTCACTCCACTCTCTTCTTACTTGTATGCTTTCTGAGACATCAGATGTAATTTTTATCTTTGCTCTGTATAGGTAAGGTGTTGTTTTATTCCCCCTCTGGCTTCTTTCAAGACTACTTCTTTATATTTGACATTTGCTAGTTTGAAAATGATATTCCTTGGTGTAGTTTGGGTTTTGTTTTTGATGTTGCTATTTTGTATTTATCCTGCTTGGTGTTCTCTGAGCTTTGTGGATCTATGGTTTGATTTCTGACATTAATTTGTAAAAATTTTCTATTAATGTTGCTTTACATATTTCCTCTTTCTCCTTTTCTTTTCCCTTGGTATTCCAATTATGCCTGTGTTAACTTTGGAGTTGTCACACAACTTTGAAATTTTATTGTGTTTTTTCACTCTTTTTTCTCTTTGCTGTTTATTTTTAGAGATTTTTATTAAAATATACTCAAAGTCAGAGATTCTTTTCTTTTCTCAGCCATGACCAGTCTATTAATAAGCTCATCCAAGGCATTCCTTAGTCTGTTACAGTGTTTTTAAAATATCTTTATTACTTCTTTTTAGCTCTTTCTTAGAACTTCATCTCTCTGCCTACATTATCCATGTCTTCCTGTATGCGACCTACCTTATTCATTAGCTCCCTTAGTATCTTAATTATAATTGTTTTAAAATTTTTGATGTGATAATTACAACATAACTGTCATATCTGAGTCCAATTCTGCTGCTTGCTTTGTCTCTTCAAATTGTGTTGTCTGAATTTTAGTGTGGCTTATAATGCTCTTAATAGTCAAACATGGTATACTACTGGGTAAAAGGAACTAGTGTCAGTAGGCCTTTAGTAATGGGCTGGTAAGGTGTCAGTGAAGGCAACATTTTCTGTAGTCCTATGATTAGGTCCTAGTCTTTTAGTGAGCATGTTCCCCTGGACTGTGGACTTCACAAGTGTCTGTCAGTCCCCCACTCCTCACCCCTTTAGGTGGAACTGGATGGCTAGAGCTGGAGTTGGATATTTTCATTTCCCAGGTCAGTTAGGCTCTGATAAAATCCCAGAAAATTAGGTCCCAGTTAAATACTTGCTTTTTTTCAAGCAGATTTTGTTAAGAAGGACAGAATGTATGGTGGTTTTTAAATGGTTCCATTGCCCCTCCCTCTGCTGGAAGCACAAGAGGTTTTTTCTCTGATATTCACTGTGAGAACCTTACAGAGCCTCAGGTGATCAAAATCACAAAAGTGTGGAGGTCTTTTAATGACACGGTCCCCTTAGAGTTCTTATCTCTCAGACTTGTCAACACTGAGCCTCCAGCAATTCATCAGTTATGATAGTCCAAGTTTCTCCTGGCACTGATTCCCACAGAGGTTTCTATTAGCAGGTTCTCAAGTAAGTTGTGATTCTCTGTATTCCCCTGTCAGTTTCTTCAGTCTGGGGAGCAGTGGTTTGCCCTGTTACCTCCTTTCTCTGTGGATCTAAAAACAGTTGCTGATTTTTCACTTTGCTTAGCTTTTTACTTATTGTTAGAATAGAGTGGTGACTTGTAAGCTTCTTATAAGCCAGACTGGAAATCAAAATCCCCAAGAGTATTTTTTAAGAGGAAAAAGATGGTAAATCATTTGTTATGAGCGGAGCATACTAGAAGCATTTAGATGCACAATGGCTACTCAAGATCCTTGTGTATTGTGGTTTTACATTTTGAATTCAAATGTAAAATCAGAATTCATCATCAGAGGACTGATGTCATCTTCATCCCTTACTTCTGTAAGCCAAAGTTTCTTCAATGGAGAGCAACTGTGCAGTCGTAGAAGGCAGCTACTGTGATGTCATTAAGATGTTTTTCATACCAGTGCCCCTTTCTTCTGAGAAAATTGGAGACCCACTTCTCTGACAATAACTAGATGAAATGTTTTGTCCTAAAGAACTGTCTTGCCTCCTGGACAAACAGAGGAGAAAAGAGGGAGAAAGACAGGAAAGGAGAAGGGCCTCAAGTGAAATACACTAGCGTAGTCACTGCTGTTTATCCTCCACTGCATAAAATCCTCTTGGCACAGCGCACCATGCATGCACAGCTGCATGTATTTCTGATTCAGCTTGCACTGGCAGCTGTTTTCTTCCTGCATCTTGCTGATCTCCTATATCATCTTCTCAGGCTCCAGGAGAAGCTCAAGATCTTTATACTCCCTGTATGTACAACTTACCACTAGAAATTCCTTCTTTCTTTCTGTTTAGTCTGGTCAATGAACTTTTTATTTCAATTACTTTTTTCCTGGGTCCAGCACATCCTGAGTAGGAAAAAAGTAATTGAAAGACCTTGGCCATGGTCTCAAGACCTTGGCTATGGTCTTGAGAAACTGGTAGCTGCCAATATGGGTCTCTTCCTTGGCAGAGCTGGCTGGCAAAGAGGTTTTGCAGCATATTGGCCTTACTCCGGGCTTAGAGTTAAGCTGTCCCAGGATTAGCTTAAGATTGAGAAAAGTGGGTGAGAAACTTGGTCCAAATCACCTCAAAAGAAAGTCACTTCCAAAGTCCACCTGACTAACCAATCTTTATAATGGAATCAAAACCCAATGCCTCCTAGCACTTTGGGAGGCCAAGGCACATGGATCATGAGGTAAGGAGATCGAGACCATCCTGGCCAACATGGTGAAACCCTGTCTCTACTAAAAATACAAAAATTAGCTGAGTGTGGTGGCGCATGCCTGTAGTCCCAGCTACTCAGGAGGCTGAGGCAGGAGAATCGCTTGAACACGGGAGGCAGAGGTTGCAGTGAGCTGAGATCACGCCACTGCATTCCAGCCTGGGACAGAGCAAGACTCCGTTCTAAAAAAAAAAAAAAAAGAAAGATATACCTAATGCAAATGATGAGTTAATGGGTGCAGCACACCAACATGGCACATGTATACATATGTAACAAACCTGCATGTTGTGCACATGTACCCTAGAACTTAAAGTGTAATTTAAAAAAAAAAATCTCACAATGCTAGACAAAAAGTTCAAAATTTTAAAATGAGAAAAAGGGAAAAAAAGAAAACAGAAAAAAAAGAGAAAATAATAAATAAAAAATGAAGAGAGAAACAAAAAATAGTAAAATGATAAAAAGTTTAAAAAGAAATAATATTCCGTCAAGGTGGTTCACGCCTATAATTCCAGCACTTTGGGAGGCCAAGGCAGGTGGATTGCTTGAGCCCAGGAGTTCAAGACTAACCTGGCAACAGGACAAAACCGTGTCTCTACCCAAAATACAAAAACTACCCAGTCTTATAACCTAATCTCTAAATAAATAAATAAATAAATAGATTTAAAATGTTTTTAAAAGAAATGACAATAATAAACAAAATAAACAAAACCTCCACAATGCCAAGAAGGAAATAAGCCAACTTTCCTCCTGAGGGTCAAACCTATTCAAGTCACTGAAAACTGGGTTCTTAAATCATGGAAAGATTTGAATGGGAGGGTGGAATTTCACAACAATGGCACAACAATAAGCATGGACCCTTCAAGTCTGGGGATAATCCACAGTGGCTTCCTTGAATTTTAGTCCCAAGAACACTTTACTGTTTTAAAAAACTATTATCAGGTACTATGCTCATTACCTGGGTGACAAAATGATCTGTACACGAAACCCCCATGACATGCAAACTACCCACATAACAAACCTGCATATGTTCCCCCTTAACCTAAAATAAAAGTTAGAAAAAAAAAACAAAAACTAAAAACTAAATAAATAAAAACAAAATAAAATAAATTTATTGAAGACCCCAAGGAGCATTTTGTTTACATGGGTTATAGCTATCAATATTTACTTTATTGGAAATTAAAACCTGCAGGATGTTTCAGTGACATCTTCATTTTCAGTTTGAAAAGATATTATAACTTTTGGCTTTTAAACAGCTCATAATGTCTATACTTAAAATATTCTATTTCTTTCTCTTTAAACTGTTTGTTCCAAAACAATGCCAATGTTTTTAATTGACGTTATAAAATTATACAAAAATGTTCTGCTGTGTAAGACACATCAAGGTATATTACTAACATCTATGAAGCTGAGGGGAAGCTGGGTTTCATCATATTTTCATTTCTTATTAACTGTTTTCCTCAGTTTCTTTGGAATAGATTTCTCCTTCCCACAAGTCATTGAACTCACTATCTACCTTTCTGTATCTTGAAATGCAGAGGTAATAGCTGTAGGTTGACAAAGCAAGTCTTCTACTCTTTCCTTTTGAAAACTAACCATCTATTAAGCTGCACGCAGGCTGGGCAGCACAGTCTGGGTGCTAGATATGGTACTGGTACCTCAGGAGATGGAAGTAAAGATGCTCCCATAGGATTTTTTTTTAATTGTTCATAGAAGTAGTATAGGAAATATAGGAAAGTGCACAAATAATCAGTGGACAGGTTGGTATGTGTGGTGTTTCGTTTTCTGTTCTTGCATTAGTTTGCTGAGGATAACAGCTTCCAGTTCCATCCATGTCCCTGCAAAGGACATAATCTCATTCCTTTTTATGGCTACATAGTTTTCCATGGTGTGTATGTACCACCTTTTCTTTATCCAGTCTATCATTGACATACATGCTTTTCTTTTGGCTATATACCTAGATATTACTTGCGGGCTTATAAGATACGCATATTTTTAATTTTAGTAGATACTGCAGTTTGTACCAGCTTACACACTAATTCTGTTTCTTTTCTAATACCCAGTATTGCTTGCCTTTAAAATTTTAACCTTTCTGTGAAATGTAGGGGTATAGCATTGTAGTTTTAATTTGTATTTCTCTAGTATCTAATGAACTAGAGCACAGTTTCATGTTGTTACTGGCCATTCATCTTATTTCTATGAAGTACTTTTTCAAGTATTTTGCCCATTTTTCTATTGGGTTGCCTGTTTTTCTTTCTGGCTTGGAGGTATGCTATTCTTTATGTATTTTGGATATAAATTTATTGTCAGATATGGTTCTGAATGCATTCCCTCTCCTCCCTACCCATCCATGTTAACTCTCTGACTGCCTCCTACTATTTTACCACTATTTTACCTATTTCTCATTCTTCCCAGTGGTCAGTCTTCGTATCTTTTGAACAGGGCAGTTATACTTACACCTCACAGCACTGCATTAGCTTCTACTTTTGCTTGGAATGTTCTTCCACAGAGATCCACATAGCTCTCTCTTATACGTCCTTCAAATCTTTGCTGTAAAGTCATCTTTTTAGTGAAGCCATCTCTAATATCCCTATTTAGTCTTACAACATCTTTTACACATCCCATCTGCCTCCCCTATTCATTGCTTTTTATTTTTTTTAAAGTTTTGTATTTAGATATTTTCAAACATACACAAAGTTAGAAATAATAGTATAAAGACTTCCTCATCTATCATCCAAACATTAATAATTATTAATATTGTTACAATCTTATCATAAATACTTCAGTCTGCACCTTTAAATCTGTAATTTTCTGAAACACACACACCATGCTGTCATCAAATTTAACAAATTAACAGTACCTTACAACATCAGCTCATATTCAGATTTCCCAGCTGTCCCAAAAATATCTTGTTACAGCTGGTATGTTTGAATAAAGGTCCAAACAAGGTTTTTTTTTTTAAGTGATAAAGAATTAACTTTTTACTTTTTATTCTAACCTTCAAGTCTATTTATAGTATCTTTTAATTTTGTTTCAAAGACCAGAGGAATTATATACATTTCAGAGGAATTGGAAATGCATGTTCTGAAAAGCAGTAGCTAAAGTAAAATTAGTTCCAAATATGATCTTCCTTCAATGTCATGGTTATTCAGACTGTTTATTGGAAGACAGAGCTGAAGAAGCTGTGCCAAGACTCTCATATCTTGAAAATCCAAGTAAAAAAAAATACTTGTAATCCCCTGAGTGAACAGCTTCAAAGTTCATACAAATGTGCTACATTGTCTAAAATATATCAATTAAAAAAATCAACTGTGCTCTAATCCTGATATTTTAAAAAATTATATAATGAAGTTCACAATTGGAAAAAATGTTTACTTCAAGAATTCAACAGGCATACCAGTCTATTGAAATAAATATGTTAAATTCTTATTGTTCAAATGCAGGGTCTGTAATATGTGCTGTACCTGTTCAAAGGCTAGCAAAACTATGTTGTTTATTAATCTTAAGTTGAACTCCAGTGACTACATAGATTTCACTAGAATTTTTAAGAGCTATTTTCATATGAGCAGAGTGAGGCAGTAGAGTTGACAAGAAAATATATTGCACTGGGAATTAGGAGATAAAAGTTACAGCATATTTTCTACTACTAACTGGGTACTTAACATTAGGAAAGTCAATGATTCTATGCCTCTGCATCCTTCTGTAAAATGAGATAAAAATAGTTGCTTAGTTAGTTCACAAATTTGTGAACTTTCTAAACTGAGATTTCTGTAATGATACCAATAACATTTTTCTTCCAAGCATACCATTGCTTTAACAGGCTGTTTTAAGAAATGCAAGTGTTTTATAACCTACTTCTTATTTTCCTTTCCTTCCTTTCTTTGCAAAAGCTATAGACATACACACTTAATTTCAAACTCAAACAATTGTATCTAAAGTTCTACATGATGTGTTTTCAATACATGATGTGTTTGGTGGCTATAAACATTGAGGGAGCTGTGGCCTTCTACAATGGGCTAAAGTCATTCTTTCCAGTCATAGCCACATCCAAGAGGATTTCACCACTCTCTCCAAACACAGATTGAAATACAGTGTTGTGGTGCTTACAGCAACATTAGAGACACCCATTGTCCTCATTTCAAAGTTCAGCCAACTCCTGTACTCTCTACAGAAGTCCGCAAAAAGTATGGGACTTCACTCAACTTTTGAAAGTACTCTTGTATATATGTTACTCTCTTCCCCTTTTTCTCATGATCAACATATTAATTCTCTTTCTCTTTCTCTCTCTCTCTTTCTCTCTCTCCACCTCTCCCTACTCCCTCATTTATTTGTCTACTCCTCTACTTTTTTAATAGTTGTCAGGAAACAGTTGGCTTTTCTACAGTTGTCTCAGAAGCGGTCCTCAAGGACACTACGGAAGATGATTGTATCTGAATATTGTAGTATCTCTTTACAACTTGATATGGTTTGGATTTGTGTCCCCACCCAAATCTCATGTTGAATTGCAATCCCCAGTATTGGAGGTAGGGCTTGATAGGAGGTAACTGGATTATGGGGGTGGAGTTCTCATGAAGGATTTAGCACCATCCCGCCTTGGTACTATATGGTGAGTGAGTTCTCACAAGACCTGGTTATTTAAAAGCGTGTAGCACCTCCCCTCTCTATTTCTTGCTCCTGCTTCCCCCATATGCGATGGCTCACTCCCACTTAACCTTCCACCATGACTCTAAGTTCCCGGAGGCCTCCCCAGAAGCTGACGTCACCATGCTTCAGGTACAGACTGCAGAACCATGAGCCAATTAAACCTCTTTTCTTTATAAATTACCTAGTGTTAGGTATTTCTTCATAGCATTGTGAGAACGGACTAAATACACAACTTATTCTGAACTTAAAGTCCCTCAAAGCTTTCTCTCCAATTTTGTTTATGCACCATCATGTGGGATAATGAATCCTATAAGTTTATAACTTGCTATGTAACATGGTACTGTATTTGCTTTCATCCAGCTTAAAACCACAGAAGCTAAGCTTTGCTGGAAGTAGACACAGATACTATCGGAGTATAGCTAGGCTGTGATTCAGGGAAGCTGAATTAGAAGCTGAGCTGGCATAGAATGCAAATTTAAAGGAGGACATTTAAATGTTCATACGCCAAGACTGGCTAATTTGGTAGGGGGCTGGCACCTGCTTTTACAACAAATCCAGGGTTCATTGCATAAGAAAATTTCAGAGTTTTCCTTCATATCTTTCAAAAAATCAGACACAAAGGACAAATTGAGTCTCTTTTTTCTTTCTTAATTCTAACTGCCCATTTTACAAACATGATCATCAAAGAGACATACTGAGGTTTAGTATCAGATTTCACATTTTGATATATGTAAGGAAAGTTCTCATCATCCCTACACAATCTCTTGAACACATATTTGTTTATTTAAGATGGCAGTAGCCCTATGCATTGTGAGTACCTTTCTCTTTCTTATGAATGTATTTGTTTAGTCATTTAAACAATATTTTAATTGCTTTTTTATTGTTGCTTTGCTATAAGTTTCATTTAATAACAACTGTGTTTGCCAAATATTCAATAATATCTTTAAACTGTATGTAAGCTTGCTACTGGATTTTTTTCTAATACCTACTTTTTATGCTTCCAAAATCAAATTACTATACATGAGTTTGAGTTTTTTCCCTGTTTTAAATAAAAAGGAATATCATCATTTTTTTAAAAGGTAGGTATACAGGATGAACAAATACATTATTCATGAGGTAAAGATGATATAGAACATAGGCTTTTCTTTGTCTTAACAAAAAAAGAAATATACAAAAGTTGCATTAATTAGTGTTCCTCAAGAACACTACTGTTTCTGAAGAATATTACACTAGTAAAATCTTTAAGAATAAAAGATTCACCACCCAAGTAAGTTTTGGAAATATACATCTATCTTTGTTTTAGAGTTTCTCAATGTATATGGGCATATTCATGCCTCTAAGATCTGCTGTTCAAAAACATGCTTTGGTTTTCCTTCCATTTCTCTAATATAGTTCATATGATACGCCTTGTTTAAAATTAGCATTTCATGGAATACTCTTTGGGAAATGGTAAACTAGTATCATTATACCTAACAGCAAGCAAAACTTGAAAATACATTTTTCTCAGCTGCAGTTAGACTGTATATTGCAGAGCCAATTTTCTGTATGCATAATTTACCCACTGATTTAGAAACAAGGTTATAGCAGTGGAAGTTTCATCAGAAAGATGACTCATGATAAGTCTTGAAACTCCTTCCCACAAGTTGTATCAGTATCATTTAGCCCACATTTGAATATAAGTAATATAAACTAACAGTGGCTTAAAACCTTTTAAAAGGACATCTGCCATTGAGTTAACAAGAAGTTTAGCGGTAGAAAGTCCTAGAGATGGTTTAGTAGCTCAATAATATGTTTACAGTTCTATCTTCCTAAACTTCCATCCTCAATGTGTCAGAAACACTTTCCCCTAGTGTACGTAAAACAGCAGATCCAGGCATTGTAGCCCCATATGACAAAATTATAGCAGAAAGAAAAGGAAGGAGCAAGAAGAGTTCCCCCGTGCTGCATTCTTTTCAGAGCAGAAAATTTTCGTCAGAGACTCCCAGGAGTTTTTCAGAGATAGCAAAATGGATTAGGACTGCAATGATCTACTTCTCATCCAAAACATTTCTCCTTTTGGCTTAAATGCATTGCTGCCTGAACAAACTAGCAGCTGTCTTAGAAAGGAATGAAATAGAAAGTCTTTGGGGGAGGAAATCAAGAGTGTCTGCCACATTCCTTCTTAAAAATTGTACATGTTCCAAATACTTACTGTGGATACAAAGTTGCAATGCCAAGAAACCAAAGTTTGTGTTTTTGCCTCTTCCTATATTTTCAGAACTTTTCACATATTACAAATGTTTCTGGTAATGCTCATAGGAGTCATAATTAGCCTGCCAGTTATAGACGATATCTGGCATTCATATATTCTTCCACTTTTGTTCATGTTCCCTTGGTGCACAAACTATCTGATGTCCACAAATCTACTTGATCAGTTCTGGTCATTCCCATTTCTGAGTGTGACGTCATGAGCACACCAATGTCTGTGCCAAGGCTAAAATCTCACAATGCCATTAACAAACCCAGTCACAAATATGCTAAGGCATAGAGGGTTCTGCAAAAGTCAGGGAGAATGACCCCCCTCATTTTGAACCCCTTTGTGTCCCTGAGAAACAAGAGAGTCACTCAATAAAGCAATGAAACAGAGATGACATAGGTTATGAGTTTACCATTCAAGCATATTAAAATAGCTGTTGTGACTATGTTCAACTATATAAAGGGAAGCATGTACCTAAAGCAGATCAAAAGAAAGGATATAAAAAATACAATTCCTAGAGATGAAAAATACAGAAAAATACAATATTGAAATAAAAATTTATTAGATGGAAATACCAGTGGATTAGACATTTCAGAAAAAAAAACAGTGAACTTGAAAACTTAATAATAGGATCTATCCAAAGTGAAGCATAGAGGGAGGAAAAAAAAATGCTGAGCATCATGATTAGCAGAACAAGATTACTTGGTCTAACATATGCCAAATTGGAGTCAACAAGGGAGAGATAATTGAAGAAGTAAAGGTGAAAAATCATCCAAATTTAATGAAAACTATAAAATCACAAATCCAAGAATCTCTACAAATCCCATGGAAGATAAACATAAAATGCATGCACTCACACATGGGTGTAGACAAACAAGCAGCATAATAAAATTTCTTGAAACGATTGATAAAGGCACGCTCTTGAAAGCTGTCAGAAAAGAGACACCTTATAAACAAAAGATCAAAGATAGAAATAACTGCGGACTTCTTCCCATAAATATGCAAGCCAAAATAGTATCACCAGCAGACCTGCACTACAACAAATGTTAAAGGAAGCTCTCCTGAGAGAAAGAAAATGATAACAGATGGAAATTTGAATCTATGCAACAGAATGAAGAGTTCCAGAAGTAGCAAATAGAAGGGTAAATACTCTTTTCTCATTTTTAAGTTATTTAAAATAATATTGACCATATAAAGCAAAAATAATAAAAATGTACTGTGGGATTTATAGAACAGGTAGAAGCAAAATGTATGTCAATAGCATGTAGGATGAGCAGGGAAAAGAAAGTATACTCATTATATTGTAAATGGCATAATATTATTTTAATGTAGACTATATTAAATTAAAAAATGTATGCTACAAACCCTAGAGTTACTGCTACAAAAATAAAATGCATAAGTGTAGCTAATAATCCAATAATGGTGATAAAAAGGAATACTAAAATATACTCATCACATCAGAAGGCACAAGTAAGGGGAAAAAGAAATAAAGACCAGATGAAACAAAAAAATAGAAAGATGATAGCTATACACCTAACCATATTAAAAATTAATTTAAATTTAAGTGGTCCAACCCTGGTTGGTAAGCTTCAACCTATGGGACAAATCCAGCCTGCCAAGTGTTTTTGTAAATAATGTTTTGTTGAAACACAGCCATCCTTGTTTGTTTACCCATTGCCTATGACTGCTTTCACACTACGGTGTTAAAGCTGAGTAGATTCAAGGAGAGACCATATGGCCTGCAAGGCTTAAGCTGTTTACTATCTGGCTCTTTGCAGAAAAGGTTTCCTGACTCCTGATCTAAATACTCCAAGTAAAAACAGAAATTACCAGACTGGATTAAAAGAAAGATCCAATGACTGCCTACAAGAAATATATTCCGGATATAAAGATACAGATAAGATAAAGTCAAAGGATGAAAAAAAACTATTACTATGCAAACGCTTTTCAAAAGAATGCTGAGGTGCCTATATTAATGTCAGATAGTATACTCCAGAAGAAGGACTTTATCAGGGATAAAAAGGGGGCATTTATAATGAAAATAGGTCAATTCATCAAGAAGACATAACATTCCTAAATGTGTGTGCATACTGTAAGAGAGCTAAAAAATGCAGGAAGCAAAAAACTGACAGAATTAAAAGGAAACACAAATCCACAATTACAGGAGATTTGTATACTCCTGTCTCAGGAACTGAGAGAACAAGTAGATAAAAGATTATTAAGAATGGAGAAAGTATGAACAATACTATTAGCCAATGTGGCTTTATTTATAGAACTCTCAATCTGATGACAGCAGAATACCCATTATTTTCAAGTGCAAATGATGTATTTCCAAGGCAGACCATTTTCTGCTTCATAAAATGTCTCATTAAATTTAAAAGAATTGATAGTTTGTTTTCTGACAACAAAATTAAATTAGAAATCAATAACACAAGGACATCTAAAACATGTCCAAATATGTGAAAATCAAATATCACAACTTTAAATAACCATCTGTTATGGTTGGTATGTGTCCCTCAAATATCATGTATTGGGAACTTAATGCCCAATGTGGCAGCATTGAAAGGTGGGGACTTTAAGAGGTGACTGGATGATGAAGGCTCTGCTCTCATGAATGGATTAATCTATTCATGGACTAAAGAATTAACAAGTTAATGAATTAATGGGCTACATGGGAGTACTGGTGGCTTCATAGGGAGAAAAATAAAAACCTGAGCAACCACATTAGCACTCTCAGCCCTCTTGCCATGTGATACCCTGTACCGCCTCGGGTCTGTGCAGAGGTCCCACCAGAAAGAATGCCCTCACCAGACGTGCCCCTCAACCTTGGACTTTCCAGCCTCCACTATGAGAAATAAATTCTTTTTCTTTATAAATTTCCCAGTTTCACATATTCTGTTATAAGCAACAGGAAACTGACTAAGGCACCATCTGTCAAAGAAGGAATCACAAGAGGAATTAGAAAATATTTTGAGCTTCATGAAAATAAAAAAGCAGTATATCAAGATTTTAAAATTTCACTAAAATGATGCTTACAGTAAAATTGATTTTCTTATTTCTTAAAATAAGAAAGATCTAAAGAAATTCAATTAAACAATATCTACCTTAAGCAGCTAGAATAAAAGAGCAAATTAAATCCAAAGTAAGTCAGAGAGTAAAGCAATAAATGTAAGAGCTGAAAGTAATGAAAGAGAAAATGGGGGAAATGTAGAAAATTTATATAACTAATATCTATCTGATTCTTTGAAATTCTACAAAAAGCTACTTGAACTAGTAATAACAAGTGCATTTATTAGCAAGGTCCAAGGATAAAAGTCAATATACAAAAGATCAACAGTATTTTGATAAACTAGCGAAGAACAAATGGAAAACAATGTCTAAAACATGGCATTTATAATGGCATCCACAAACATGATTTACAGATAAATTTTGTTAAATAATGTGCACAAACCTATACAATGAAAATTATAAAACATTTCTGAGAAAAATAAAATGGAGAGATAAGTAAATAAAGAGATATGCTCAGGGAAGGAATGACTAAATATTTTTAAAATGTCAATTCTCCTTAAAATGACCAATATATTTATTACAATCCCAATCAAAATTCCATTGGATAAGCTTCCATTGGACAGTGCTATTCTAGCAGAAAACAAAGTAAGTAATATTTGCAATCTCTGGATAGGTAAAGATTTCTTAAATAGAACATAAAAAAGTACAAATTATAAAAGAAAAATTGATAAAATTGTACTTTATAAAAATCTTATAATTTCTACTCTTTGATGGACTACATTAAGAAAATAAAAATGCAAGCCACAGATATGAAAAAAAATTTGCAATATGTAACAAAGGACTTGTATCCAGAAAATACAGTTGCTGACAAAGTTTAGAATATACTTACAATACATCCCAATAACTCCACTTAAGAAGAATAAAAACATATTTCCACACAAAGACTTGTAAATGAATGTTCATAACAGTGTTATTCAGAGTAGCCCCACACTGGACATAACCCAGTTGTCCATAAACAGGTGAATAAATAATCAGAAATACAGTCATACAAAGGAATACTACCAAGTAACAAAACAGGAATAAACTATTGATACCACATCACAGATGAATCTCAAAAACATTATAATGAATGAAGGATGCCAAGAAACAAAAGATTACATAAAGGATGATTCCATTTTTATGTAACTCTAGAAAAGAAAATTATCATCTATGTGATAGAAAGCAGAGCAGGGATTGCCTGGACCTGGAGGAGGGATACGTTACCTGGGGAAAAGCACAAGGAAACTTTTTAAGGGTGATGGAACTGTTCTATATCTTAATTGTGGTGATGGTTTCACGGGTGCATATGTTTGTCAAACCCCATCAAAATACAGACTTAAAAATGGATGCATTTTATTGTATGTAAACTTTATACCTCAATAAAATTTATTTTTAAGTTACTAATTATATTTATTAAATATACACAGTAAACAAAATTAAGTTTCAGTTTCTATTTGAAGCTTTTTATAAGCAAAAAGAATGAAAGGAGAAAAAAGAGAAAGGCAAGACGCAGAAAAAATAGAATATAGGTCAATTTCAGTCTCTTTCAAAATTGTAAAATGAGGAGGTGGAATAGTTATTTGATTTATTTGGATTTGTCTATTTTTATTTGAAGTGTTTTTTGTGTAATCAAAACTACAAAACCATTGCAATTATTTTTGTCCTCAGGATTTTCTTTCCTCTGAGTAACATCATGTACAAATTTCATTACATAGGCATTTAGACAGATTTTCATATAAATACGTATTTGGGAAAGAATGTTTCTTTGCCAATTTCCAATGTAGAAATTAGATAAATACTAGGCATAAAAAGTTATGTGGTTGAATGCTTTTCTTTAATTTCCATGCCAAAAGACCAGAATCTCTAATATTCAACAAACTCTTTTAATTTTATTAGCAGTTACTCTTGTGGAATACAGAATTTGGTGCCAGAAAATCACATTATTCCACTGACAATTAGATAACATGGCCATGTCTTTAGAGCACCAATGTTAAATTACTGGAACATCAGAAAAAAATGAAACTGTGAATTATAATTTTCCCTAGCAACATATGTGTCTTTTTTTCCTGTTTCCCACTTCCCCACTTTTTCCCCAAACTGACTAATTTTCTATCTAATGTTCAGTGTTTTTAGGGCATTAAATTAGCCCAAGTGCTTAAAATTTAAAGCCTTATTTTCCCATTTCCTATAAAGCAATATAGGGTTTTGCAGTGTTAACAAAAGGGACACCACATTGCTTATTGTTTTGCTCAAATTTTAAAATGGATAAAAGTTTGAACACATCCTTTCTACATAGATGTAGTAAGTTTCGTTGAAATAATACAAATCTTTTTTTTTCCAAAATCACAGAAGAAAGCAAATACTTTTATTTTTCTCTATGGAGTTATTTAATGAGTTAATGAGTGACTACATGAAATAGGAGTAGTAACTTACAAAGTGTACCTCAAAATGTCCTAAAAATTCTCAGTTAGCTGCAATTCTCAGCAACAGTGAGGCTTGATTCTAAACAATCCTAATCAAGTTGAATAGATTTATTCAGGAAAAAAAGTTATCACATATTTCAGGAAGCAGAGGAACAGAGCAACAAGTTGTTGCCCTGCCAACAGTGACCACAGAAGCCACAGCTAGATGGCGGCAGCCTGTTCGGTCACTGTATAAAGAAAGCAGTGGGCCGGGCACGGTGGCTCATGCCTGTAATCCCAGAACTTTGGGAGCCTGAGCCGAGTGGATCCCCTGAGGTCAGGAGTTTGAGACCAGCCTGGCCAGCATGGTGAAAACCCATCTCTACTAAAAATACAAATTTTTTTTTTGTATTTATTTTACAAATACACTGGGTGTGGTGGTGCACACCTGCAATTCCAGCTACTCGGGAGGCTGAGGCAGGAGAATCACTTGAATCTGGGAGGTGGAGGTTGCGTTGAGCCAAGATCACGCCACTGCACTCCAGCCTGGGAAACGAGAGTGAAACTCCATCTCAAAAAAAAAAAAAAAAAAAAGAAAGCAGTTCCCTGGCGAATCTAGGGTAATACTGGTGCCACCAACAGTGACAACAGCATTTAAGTAGCAAGGGTGAAAATATCGAATTCTGTTTACACATTCACAGTTAACTGATGGTAGGACATTCTGTGAAGAGACTGCATTAATTCTGTTATACAGAGGACTAGAGAGACGTTTAGGATCGAAGAGAGGAGACCTGATAATTGTCCGTGTGGCTCAAATTTGTTTCAATATGTATGCAATTAGCCACAAAGAACAATATAGAGGCCACTGTAAAACCGATGTCTCCACTGGTAATCATATAACAACAGCCTACTGTGTGTTGAACGATTGTTATGTATTTTTAATTATCACATTTGGAAACAATCCTGAAATATTATTGCTATTCCCTTTCAAAGATGAGGCTTATCACAACTAATTTGGTTTATCACAGCGATTCCCTTTCAAATACTGAGGCTTATCGCAACAAATTTCAAGGCCGCACAGGTAGGAAATGTTAAAAGGTCTGTCCCAAACCTGGGATATTAAAGAACTTCTGATTCCCATTTTGTGTTCTTCACATTACTGGGGGAACCTAATAAAATAAGCCAATCATCAGAAAGTTGTAATAATAATAGCTAACAATTTTCAGGTACTTATCATGTTCCAGCTACTCATCTAAGAATTTTACTCTATTAATTCACCCAAATCCTAGCACTACAGGCCACATCATAATTCTCCTTTATGTGATCTTTATACTAATAAATATGGTTCAAAAAGAATTTCAAATCAACCTTGGCAAAAGGTGTACTTCAAAACATATTTTTAAACACTGCATGAGGTTTGCCTTTAACAAGCTCACTGTCTCAGAGGGACAATTGCAATTACAAAGAACAATTGCAATATAGGATTAAAAACAAAAAATGTTATCATGGGGCATTATATAGGATATTAGTAAGAACACTTGGGAGAGGTCCAAAAAAGGACCTGGAATAGTCACTCGGAATGAAACCTGCAAATAACATTCCAAAAGGTAGAAAAAATTCAGTGCAGTGAAAAATTCTGCCCAACACAGTGATGGAATAATTAATTGGCCTCCAATTGCCAACTAAGTATTGTATTGCAACAGGAACAATAGAGAGAACACGCTTTAGTTATAGTAAAACTGAAAACAGGAGCTTTGGAGCCTGGCAGATCTGAGTTTGCATTCTAGATTTGTCACTGCTTATTAGCGTGAAGCTCAGTGTTTTCCTTTATGAAATGAAAACATTACCTACTCCTAAGGAAGCTGTGAAGACTCAAGGTGGAATGTTTTTGAAATCACTGAATCAATAGCTGTTGTGAGTGTCTCTGCTGTGGCTTCCTAATGTAACTTTCTCCTTTAGAGAGCTCAGCACTAATTTCTTTCCTCCAGGCTCTTAGGACTCTTAAAACCTGCAACGGCCCATTAACATTTCATGGGGACAGGCAATAACATTCATCTCTTTTACTCTCTGGGTGTTATTGGAGATAACGATCATTTCCTATGTGAGCTTATGCCTCTAAAATTTTACTAGTTTGCCTTAAAATGAACAAGAGAATCATGGGATGGTGTGGGGTAAAACTAGTCAGTGCCAGCTCTCTTTTTCCCTCTTTTTCCTACGTGGGTGCCACTTATTCCTATAATGAGATCTTCCCCACTTCCCAAGTCTGCACAAGGTGTGAGAGAGTCCTTGTCAGTTAAAGGAAAGCCAGAATAGCTGCTGTCACTTAAATTTAGAGAAGCTGAAAAGTACGTTGTCTTAAGTGGAATTAAATATGTTATTATCAAAAGAACTCCTCAGCACCATCCTAGGATTACAGGCATCCTGATAATCCTCCTTCAGGTAAATGGGAAATAATTTTAGATGTTTCTAAACTTTTAAAGAAAAATTTTAGAAAATGTTTCCTTGGTTCTTAACATTTCTTTCTTTTTATCCACAGCGACCACCATCTTTAACCAAATATTTTCTGTTTCTTCCACATTACTCTTTGGTAGAAACAAAATATTAATTAACCTTAAAACTTTGCATCTAAAAATGAAAAGTTAACTCGCAAGATCTGTGATAAAAGCCATCTTCAGCCATTACACCCTGCTCCTTACTCTCCACTATTCTCTCAATTTTTTTTTTAACTAGGCCCTTTGTTTCCCTGGACTCATAATTATAGAAATAAAACATGGGGAAATATGACTGTATTTCAGTCTTTCATTATGTAAGCATAAGGAAATTCGTCTTTGAATACATGTAAGTTCACTGCTGTCATGAAAACCTACTCTCCATGGTTTTTCTCCATGAAAACCATACAAGCACCAATCACTACTCTTCTATGTTCCCACTCATTCCTTTCTAAATACTATCTGAAGTCTATTTATTGACTAGGGTTAAGCCTCTCCAAGTTAACCTTGAGGATGTTCTCTTTCCAGTGAGCCACTTCATACCAAACAAGCTTCCCCCTCTCCTTTTTGCCCCTCAATTGTGAAGGAAACAATCCTTTCCTTTTTCAAAGCACTGAGAAATCCTCAAAGCTCAATTGTCCAGTGAATTCTTTCTAATTCAAAAGTTTAATGAACCTTAAGACAATACATTTCTGACAGCATTTCTGTAATTACATCTAATACTTCTGATTTTCTTAGTTTCTATCACTTCTTGACTTCTCATTTAGGATGAGTTATTAAATGTATTTCTTAATCTCTGGATCTAGAAATATTTTTGTTTTAGCTATTGCCAGACAAAGACATTTCCGGTAAGAGCCTTATAGAGTGACCACAGATGACTGACAAATGAGTTGGACACTGTTGCACAAGTTTCTCCCCTTTTTAATAATCCTTAAGGTGAGCTCAGAGCTTTTTTAAGAATTTTTTTAATCACTAAATTCACCATGAGGAGAAGCAGGTGAAAACCGCTTAAATTAAACCAGGGATACAAGAGGCTTATATCACTTCGTTTTCAGTTCTCATAGGAGAAGACAGTATGAAAGAAGTCGACCCTATCTTTGGAGACAAGACTTAGATTTGAATCCTTGCTGTTCTCTTTAATTCCTATGTAACCATGAAAAATCTGCACCTGAGGTTCTTTAATATCTAAAATGAATAAAATGTACATACTTTATACAATCAATTCCAAGATAAATAAAAGCATTATTAAAGTTACAAATTCAAGTTTGTTGCTCCAAAATCCCTGGGAGAGGTCACAGATGGAAAAATCAGTTTCAAACAGATTTTCCTCTAAATCCAACCCACATACAGAGATCCTCATTTACTCCTCTACTCCACAACTCCTTTAATCTCACTGCTTCATCCTTAAGGCAAGGAAAATCACATCTAAATTAGATATTGCATTCTTCCAAGCAACCACTAAACAATTGCTAGGATATGTCTCTAAAAGCTTCTACTTACTGATTCTGGTTGAAGGGCTCTGGTGTTTCTTCCTAGAATTTAGAGGAAACGCACGTGATCAGGGGAGACTAAAGTGTATCCTTTTATCTTAAACAGCTAATTGGATTAACAGAGAATTTCCATCCAAAATGACACCCATTACATATACTTTCATTTCCTCATAAAATATAGTTCATTTTACTGTAGTGTCACTTCATAAAAACAAAGCTCATTCATCACATTCTGACACCTGTGGTTGTGACACATGCCACTGCACTTTAACAATTAGATGTTCCAAAAGGATCCCAGCACCAGCAAGATAATATTCTCCTGAATCCTTAAGCATCAGAGAGAAACAGATAAATTTCACTGTTGTAATCAGTAAAACCTTGTTGTGAATAAGACTTGCGGGTGGAGACTTCTGGTCACTATCAGAGGTAGAGAAAAAAACAGACTGGTGCATTTTGTCCCAGTTGAAGTTGAAAGGAATATTTCTGCATTCACATTTCAGACCACAGTCGTCACTCTGACCCTGCCAACATTTCAAGAGAGGCCCCTAAGATGAGGCCTTTATCCCTGCAAACAAGCTTATTCTATGTCCGACAACAAGATCCAAAGCCTAAAACATTTTGTTCAGGCATTTATTTCACACTATTTAATGGCAAGCCTCCAACTTCCTCAAGTCACTGAGGGGGCCGTGTGTACATTCTGGAAGTTCACCATGATTATAGTAGAACTAATAAATTGATGGTCTTTTTTTTTTTTTCTAAACCCTCTGCTTCTGTCTCATACTCTTATTTTCACCATCATCCTCAGTGCCACTGAAATGACTTTTAATTAGCTTCTCCCCTTGCATTCTTGCTTGGTTTCATCAGCAGTAGTCACCCCCTTACATGCAGTTTCAATTGTCAAAGTTTCAGTTGCCTACCACCAGCCTTGGATGGAAAATTTTACATGCAATAAAATATTATGTGTGTGTGTGTGTTTGTAAGAGAGAGACCACAGTCACATAACTTTTATTAGAGTATATTGTTATAAGTGTTCTATTTTATTATAGGCTATTGTTGTTAATCTCCTACTGTGACTAATTTATAAATTAAATTTTATCATAGGTATGTACTTACAGGAAAACAACAGTGTATATAGGATTTAGTGCTGTCTGTGGTTTCAGGCACCCCCAGGGGGTCTTGAAACATAACCCACTCAAATAAGGGGGGACTACTGTATTTTTTCTGTGACCAGAGTGATCTATTTCAAATGCAAATCTCTTCATGCTACTTCCTCCTTAAAATTTTGCAAGATATTTGATATCTCTTCCTTCCCTCTTCATCCCTTCTCCTACTCCCAGCATCTCTACACTTATCTTTTACCTCTGTCCACCATCAGTTTCCTGAAATCCCAAAATGTAGAATTACTTTCCCTCCCATTGAGCTATGTTCTCAGGCTCAAGGCCTTTATACAAACTGTTTCGCCACCTGGAAGCCAATCCAATTACACTAGAACCTCTGGGTGGGGCACAAGCAAGGGTATTCTTTTAAAGCTCCCTAGGTGCTTCTAATGTACAGCCAGTGTTGGAAAACATAGTAATTTAAACCCTTGCTTTACTAAAAAAAACAAATTCAGAGAAGTTATCAAGTTTATCCAAGATCACATGCCACAGGATTCTTTTTACCTTTGTTTCCCCAAAATAAGGTATCTCATAATTAATGATTCTTTGAATGTCAATCATAGCTATAGACACTTTCTAAATTTGATTTTTAAATATTATTTTGAAGTAGCAGCTGAACAGGGGATGCAATGGGAAAACACTTGCACTGCATGTCAGTTCTTACCTTCTTCAAAATGATCCTACAGTCAGCTATTTCAGGTTGTCATTTTTAGTTAAGATATCAATATGGCTGCATAGTATTCCATGGTGTATATGTACCACATTTTCTTCATCCAGTCTATCATTGATGTGCATTTAGGTTGATCCCATGTATTTGTTATTGTGAATAGTGCTATAATGAACATAATGTGCGCATGCAACTTTATAATAGAACGGTTTATATTTCTTTGGGTATATACCCAGTAACGGGATTGCTAGGTCTAATGGTATTTTTGGTTTTAGGTCTTTGAGAAATCATCATACTGTCTTCCACACTGAACTAATTTACATTCTTACCAACGGTGTATAAGCATTCATTTTTCTTCACAACCTCACCAGCGAAATCATGTTCTTTGCAGGGATGGATGGAGCTGGAGGCCATTAAACTTAGCAAACTAACCCAGGAACAGAAAACCAAATACTGTATGTTCTCACTTATAAGTGGGAGCTAAATAATAAGAACACATAGACACATGGAGGGGAACGATACACACTGGGGCCTACTGGAAGGTGGAGGGTGGAGGTTGGGAGGAGGGAGAAGATCAGGAAAAATAACTAATGGGTACTAGACTTAATACCTGGGTGATGAAATAATCTGTATGACAAACCCCCATGACACAAGTTTACCTATGTAGCAAACCTGTACAGGCACCCCTGAACTTAAAGTAAGCTAAAACAGATACTAATATGAGAATTTTGGAATCTGTAAAATTTCTCTGTGAAAACCTACTTTTGAGAAGGCATAACCCAGGAATAACGCAGTGGGTTATCATTTATGTTCCTTATTTCAAATGTGTTATTAGGGGCAAAATAAAACTTTGGTTAAGATATTCCAAAGACAAATCTTTGCAGCTAAATTTAAACTATGAGTTGATTTCTGGTCTTTCGCCTTAAAACTACAGAAGTGAATCTGAATCTGAGGCATCCCTCTGTGTTCCCCATTCTGTTTCCCAGTCCTCAAAGATGAGGCTCTCAGTGCTTTAGGCACAGAGGTGCTAACCTTTTGTGTTATTTCATACAACCTATTGTGCCTGGATTATGGTGACATGTCCTTTGACTATTAATTGCAATCTGTAGATAATGATAAGAGCAAGTTTCTGCCTCCCCAAGGTGAGGCACAGCCAATAGGTCAGATCTATAATTTAGGACTACCAGGAGTGAGCTTTGAACCTTGCCTTTGGCGATAACGTTATCAATCAGAAGAATTAACCAAACCTCCTAGCTGAGGACTTTAACAAATGGAACTATGAAAAGGTAAAGCAGATAGGCAACACATCAAAATATAAACGGCTTAATTGTGATTTAGGTATTCAACTTATGAGAACAATTTTTTTCTTCTTTGGAATAATTAAGTTGTAAGAAAATAAATCTAGCCATACTTTTAAAAATGAGAAAATGTTCAGACTAAAGATATATAGTTATAAGATTTACAAGATTAATATAATGAAGAAGAGATTATCATAGTGTGTGTGTGTGTGTGTGTGTGTGTGTGTGTGTGTGTGTGTGTGTGTGTGTGTGTGTGTTGCTGCCCTCTACTGGGGACAAAAGGACGAGTTCTCAATTGAGTTCTCCCAGCATAATTCGAGTTGAAAATCTCTTCATGACAAAAATTAAATCAAGCACCTAGCAAAGTTCTAAGTACCAGAGACAAAGTATAGTACCACAAGACTATAAATCCTAAAGGTTTTTTTTTTTTTTTCTAAATTGACCCTACTTTACATTTTAGAGGAAAATCGTTGAAATTATGCAAAGACAGCCTTTACTGAGAATGATTTTTACCCTTAAGACTCAGAGTTTCATTCTGAATTGACATTCAGGATGAATGCCAATGAGTCAGATCAGCTTTATTCAGTATCAGTTACACACATATAAAATGATTTTAGTACTTTTAAAATTTTTTCACTCTCAAGATTTGGTAACCTTGGCCTGGCGTGGCAGCTTACGCCTATAATCCCAACACTTTGGGAGGCTGGGGCAGGCAGATCACTTGAGGCCAGGAGTTTGAGACCAACACTTGAGGCCAACATGGTGAAACCCTGTCTCTACTAAAAATACAAAAATCAGCTGGGCATGGCGTTGGGTGTCTGTAATCTCAGCTACTCGGGAGCCTGAGGCAGGAGAATCACTTAAACCTGGGAAGCGGAGGTTGCAGTGAGCCGAGATTGTGCCACTGCACTCCAGCCTGGGTGACAGAGCAAGATTCTATCTCAAAGAAAAAAAAAAAAAGGCTGGGCATGATGGCTCACATCTGTAATGCCAGCACTTTGGCAGACCGAGGCGGGCGGATCACCTGAGGTCAGGAGTTCAAGACCAGCCTAACCAACAGGGAGAAACCCGTCTCTACTAAAAAAACAAAATCAGCCAGGCATGGTGGCACATCCCTGTAATCCCAGCTACTCCAGAGGCTGAGGCAGGAAAGTCACTTGAACCTGGGAAGCAGAGGTTGCAGTGAGCCGAGACCATGCTATTGCACTCCAGCCTGGGCAACAAGAGCGAAACTGTCTCAAAAAAAAAAAAAAAAAAGATTTGGTAACCCCATATTTTCTATCTAGTTCTAGTAAATTGTATGACTTTATTTCACTGATGAATTTCTTTTGTTTTCTCTCATTTAATCTTTTTAATACTATGAAGTAAGTATTATTAATAACCCCAACTTATCAGATGAAAGAATTTAAGCACAAAGATGTAAATAAATTTTCTGAAGCCTCGCAGCTAGAAACAAAACGTAGGAATTTTGATGCAGGAAATCTCAGGACAGAAGCCATGCTCTCAGCAACCACACTAAAAGGCCTTTCACGTAACATGGTGCTGAGCACGTAACATAGTTATGTTGCAAAAATGTACTTGCAGAGCAAGGTTATTCACCTATTCATTCTTGAAAATCAGTGTGTTATGAGTTAGTGTTAAATTTATCCAAGGCAAAACTATGACACAATGTATGCCATGCTAAATTATGGAAATATTTCATCTTGAGATACCAAATTTTAAAGCAGAAATACTGAAAGTAAATATAGTTTACATTCCATAGATTTTGTTGTTCTTGGAATTCTTCATGCTTTTTCTAACCCTCCACCCTTTGCTCATTTTCATTATCTTTACATGACTTAGTTATGCCAATACCTCCTAGCCTACTATAATCTGCACTACTCTGCTTGGAATGCCATAACAAAATATCATTGACTTGCTGGCTTAAGCAACAGAAATTTTTGTTCACACAGTTCTGAAGGCTGGAAGTTCGAAATTAGGGTGCCAGTATAGTCGGGTTCTGGTGAGGTCCCTTTTCCAGGTTGCAGAGCGTCACCTTTCACAATGTACTCACATAGTCTTCCCTGGGTGTGAGAGCTGGAAGGCCATGAGGTAGATGAAGCAGATGAAGGGAGGGAGGATAGTAGGGGAGAGCAACCTCTTCCTCTTCTTATAAAGCCACCAATTCTATGGGATTAGGACTCCACCCTTATGACCTTATTTATCTTGGTTACCTCCTGAAAGCCCTATATTCAAATATAGTCACACTGGGGGTAAGGGCTTCCATATATGAATTGGGGGCATAAATTCAGTCCATAACATCATCTTTTACATTTCAATTGCATTTTCTCCATTCTTAGAATTAATATATTGGAATCACCTGTACACTCACCTGTGTCTCATTATACATGTGTTCCCTCAGGCAAAATTCTAACTATATTGCCATTGTATCCCAGGCACCGAACCTATCCATGTGGTGAGTACTGTTGGATGAATAAATCAATGATACCAAATGGCTTTATTCTGATTCTTTACCAGCTCTTAGAAGCAAATGTCATAATTAAAGCAGGGGTAATAGGTTTGTTGGCTTAAGAAGATACCTGGGCCTTTACTGGAGATAAAACATCAGAAAAAGTCTTATGCTCATTCAGCCACTAAACATCATAAATTTTAGTCCCCTCCAAAGTCCTCATCAAAATAGTAGAATTTGCACGACAATAAAGTTAAACATTGGGCAACAGCCATGACTGTGCTAGGAAGCAAGTGTTTCAACTGTTCAGGTGTGTAGCACACCAATTCAATTTGTAATTTCTTATTTCAGGTGAACACATTTTTTAAGAATAGGGTGAATTATTTCATAAATTATATCCATTGAATAAATGACCATGCAATATACATACCATACTCAACAATCAGTTAAAATTAGGTATAAAAAAAGACATTGTAATCAGGGCTGTATAAAACTTTATTATACTCTGAATAACAAGCATGTAACACAATTTTGAGCATGACAAGGATGAAATATTTCAAATTCTGTTTCTTACAAAAGCATTAAGAACAATACACAAAGACTGTTCATAATATTTTACAGTCAGCTAAAAATAACAAGACATTCTAGGATTTCAGGAGTTTTCCTTTTCTTTCAACTACAGCATTAGCTTTATTTCCATTAGCTTTGCTACAATGAAAATTAACATATATGGACATACACATATAAGTGAAATGGAAAATGAAGGCATACAACAAACATTTCGATTAGTCAACAAGTATAAAATAGTCTTTTAGTACTTCCGAACTTACATTTTCTTCGAATGTACAATGAAACTTTTTGTCTAAAATGTTTTTAATGTTAATTTTGACCATTCCCAAAGTAATTAATACTCTTTCTTAGCACCACCATTAATCTAATTTTAGAGTTTGAAATGAATTAAGAAACACACTAATCGTATTCAGAGGTGCTATTCACAACACCGAACAACAGGCAATCCACTGCCCCTTATCAAGGCTGAGACACTGTAGTAAATGAGTAGTTCACCAATACTGTCTATCCCAGGTGAATATCAGCCCTGATCTTACTTCCAATGATGAGATACATGTTTTGGCTTATGTAGTAGCATGAGCTATGAGATATGAAACATGAAAGTCACATGGACATGAAATTAAACTCAAATCTCTACTGCATGGAGGCTGAATGTGAAATATTTCACAGTGACTAAAATTGACTGGCTAACAGGCAATGGTGGATTTTTATATTCAACTTTGATTAACATAAATGGACTTTACAAGAAACCCTTGAGATTTAACTAATGCTGCTAATCCAAGGGCTCCAAATGACTGAGGAGCCTTTAAAATCAGTATATGTGATCTTTTATATTTTTTTCCATACGAAAAAAAAATAAAAACACCGAGGTACTTAAGTTTCTTTTCAAGGGATTACTGTTGGTTATCTTCCTGAGATGCAAAAGACCACAGAAAAAGCACCATGCCTAGGCTGCTGAATGAGGCATCAGACACTAATAGTTTGGTCCTTTTCTGAATGGATCTCTTCTGGCAATTACACTAAAACATAGTGATGGGTCGCAGATGCCTGGGGGGCCTGGTTGCCCTTGGATTCCAGGTTTTCCATGATCTCCATCTTTGCCAGGGAGACCTGGGTCTCCTGGAGGACCTTCTTTGCTTATTCCAGGAGGGCCCTCTGGACCTAAGATGGGACATTGGCAAGACGTAAACAGAGGACTTTAGTTTTTTATAATGAAATAGCCAATTCTGCAAGAAACTTAAACTGAAAAAAAAAACCTTGAATATTTTATATATTTGCACTAATTATATAGCAGAGGCATTTTCTTGATAATTCTACATGTCTTCTGCTTTGAAAAGAACCATCCAAAAGTTAAAGTTATCAGTAATTTTTGAAAACTAGGCTAAGCATATTAACATAGTAACCATGCTACTGATTAAAACATTTAGCTAACATTATAATATGCCATTTTGTGTATTGTCCAATCTTATTTCTTCCTTTCAGCCTATCTTTTACCAATATTATTATAAATTAACAGGTGATACCTACGTAAGCCAAAGCTGAGTCATTTTTGTGCCATATTTGCAACAAAAAACTGTTTCTATTATACATATTTTTAGTTTCCATATCTAAATGCATTATTCTTATTACTTTAGTATTATAGTCATCAATATCATCAATACTCATAGGTATTAAAGCCCTAATTTGTCAAACATAGCCTGATTAGTTCAATTAGCATGCTCAAGGAAACAAAAGCTAGCTTACGATACTGGCCTTTTAAAGTTGATTCAAAATAACAAAAAATATTCAGATTTTGGGAAGGAGCACAGTGGTTTGGGCCACTTCTTACTCCTCTACTCCCTGCTACTACTACTAATAAACATCTATTTAGCACTTAACTGCAATTGTAAGTGTTGTTCAAAGTATTTTACATAAATAGTATTAAGTCATTTGATCAACTCCAAAGCCTATTAATAACATCTAATCATAGCATACATTTATTGAAAACATAACTGTGATTGCCCTGCACTGTTCTGAAAGCACTACATATAGAAAGTATTTAATCTCCCAATAACGTCATGATGGAGATAACATTATCATCACCATTTTACCAATGAGGAAACTGAGACATGGCAGAGTTAAATTGCACAGCTAGCAGAGATTACTTAACCGCTTCAGCATTTCTCTGCTTCCCTGAGAGTCATAAAGACTAAACAGTGTTATACACCAGATAAGCAAGGGTGACTAAAATGATTCTAGAACTCTTCCAAGGAATAGATATTAAACTATCTAAATGATAAGCAAGAGATAATATTGAAGGATTCATAAATTGAGGATAATATATGAAAAAATATTCCAGAAGTTAGACTTCAGTGTGTTAAATGTGAATCACTCAGAAAAGAAAACAGATGTCTCAGTTTCAATTTATTTCACATAGATCTATGGTGACTTTTCTTAAAGCAAAATGAGCAGTAACACTTATGAGCAGGTAGCAATTCTCACCTGGGGGACCAGGAGGACCTTGTTCTCCAGGATGCCCAAACCCTTGGCTCCCTTTTTCCCCATTTCTTCCTGGTAGGCCTGCAGGGTGTCAAACATCTGAGTAAGTTTACTTAAAATCACTGCCTTCTAGATTGTTTCATTCAAAGCTGTTAATATACACATGAAAGAAAAATGTCTTTTAAAAACCAGCTTGCCATCTATTTTTTCTTACTAATGGAAAACAAGTTTTGAAGCAATAATTTCTAAAATGATCAGTGGTTTTGATCCAAGACTTAATGGGAATCAAATATTTAGAAAAGAAAATGGTTTGGAATTATTAGCCCTTTGTGTTAATCATAGTTTTTTAAAATTACTTTATGAAACATCTAAATTGCTTATATACTATTAAACAAAAAGGAAAGAATTATCAATCAACATTTCACATAAACATTCAAAGGCAAGGAGAAATTCTGGGCTATTAGGAAGTTTTATCACAAAACTTATTTTTTCCTATAATAGAAAAAAAAATGAATAAGGTAACAGTGCAGAAAGTTACCAAAGTCAAAATAAAGGAAATGGCATCTGTGATTTTCTATTTAAAAACTTTTCTAGACTCAAGCAAAATTTCTCAGTACATTGGCAACATTTTCTAATTTGTAAGTTTATGTATTCATAAATTTGACTTCTCTATTTGAGAATATTGCATTAAGAAAATAATTTCTCTTTAATTCAGTTGGCAAATTATTTAAAGACGAGCATTTACAGATTTTTTTATCATGAAAAAAGTTAACTCTTGACTATTAAATGGATATAGGGTATGAATTTTTTAAAAAAGACTTTTTAAAATTCATTTTCTTGTTGAAACTAACTGCATACCTTTTAATCCTCTGACACCTGGACGTCCAGGGACACCCACTAATCCAGGAACACCATCTCTTCCTGGCAAACCAGGTAATCCTCTGGGACCCTCTGGGCCTATCGGACCAGGTGGCCCAGGAATACCCGGGGAGCCATGTTGGGACAGGCAATGATCACAATTTCTAATTCTTCCACTCTGAAGTAAGACTGGTAGCTGGGCTTTCAAAAACAAAGAAACCCCATCCCTTATGTTTAAATGGTGAGTTGGTGTTAATTATATTTTTAATTTTTTTTCAGTTTACAGAGAAAAAACTATGAACATTGAATATGTGCATATTTCTTGGCCAATAATTTCACTTCTAGGAATTTGACTATGGAAATATTCATTGCTCTGTGCGGTAATTTTATTAGAGCAATTGCTTAAAATAGGAGAAAAAGTGAAAGTGCCCCCAAAAGAAATTGGTGGACTATATCCATATTTATGAACTAAATTATCAAAAAATATGCTACAAAAGAAAATTCAAATAATGGCAAAATAATAAATGTCTTTATTAAAAAGATTATAAAAGAGTATATATGATAAATCTTTATAAAAATACTCATTGAAGAAAAGTAGATGAGGCTTATAAATGTTATCTGTTTTCTTCTTCACCTCACTTATATCCTCTACAATATGTCCTAAGAATTTGTATTACTTTTGTAATTTGAGAAAAGTTATTAAAATGCTATATTTGATACCTACCTCTTATTACATCTGTGCAAACTTGTCGAATAAATTGTTCTGAAAACTCTCTTCCCTGCATCAAAGTATTAGGGGTTATAACATGCACATAAAGAACATGAGCAAAAATCAATGAAAATGTAATAACTGTGAAAGAAGCAGAATACATACAGGCTTCCCATCCAAACCTGGGGGTCCCTGAGGACCTGGATCCCCAGGTTGCCCCTTAGGACCTGCGGGCCCCATCAAGCCATCCACCCCAGATTCTCCTTTTGATCCAATGGCACCTCGGACACCAGGTTCTCCCTTTTCACCTCTCTAAAAGCAAAAGAAATCTTTACAAGTTCTATTTAAATATTTCAGGAGGTATAATTGCATCATGAAGCTCGTTAAGGATGTGAATATGCATGTATACATATGTAAATATGTAAGGTATGTAAGGAATAGCCGGAAATATTGTCATTGACCAGAAGGGAAATTTCATATCATATTAAACTGTCATTTATCCATCCATCCAACCAGCCAGACCTACAAGTATCCACAACTGATTGAGTATATTGTATAGGTAATATGCATACTGCCAGAGATAAAACAATGGGCATAACACAGTCCTATTCACAAGGAGCTTGCATTCTAGTGGGTCCGACAGATACAGAAATGCACAATATTCTTTATTCAAAAATATGGAGAAAAAATTCAGCTCCAAGTCTGGAAGAAAAACCAATAATATTGACAATTCACATTTCATATCAAATTCAGTATAAATGTACATATTCTGAAAACAACTAATTGGGAACTTCTACTGAAGAAGATGAAAAACATTTCGTTTTCTGGTTTTTACTCAAAAGCTAGATTTATATAGTACTGAAACCCAAGCAAAAAGGACCGAAGAAAGAGAGCAAGAGAGCATAATATATGAAGAAACATACCTCTCCTTTTGTGCCATGATGGCCTTGAATTCCCTTTGAAAATTAATAGAAAAAATATAATAAATGTGCAAGCTACAGTACTGTAATGTGGCATCCACCTTTTACCACATACTTAATCAAATTTAAAATTTCAATTTGGAAAATATTGATAGCATTAGTGACAGAATTACACATAAAAGAGACCCTTTTTGCCTTTTAGAGAAGGCTAATGACTAGGAAATATGTTAACTGAATAATATAAAAATTTTAATTTGCTTAACTGTTTCCTTCTTAGATATGAATATTTTCAAATGCTGCAGGTTGAATCATGTGGGTAAGAATGGGATTCTACTGAATTTAAAATATAGTACTATTTTAATAATAATAAAAACTCAAATCAGATTAAATATTAGGTATATTTTTTGTTGTATTCAGTGATTAAGATGACTAGTCTATTTTCCCAAGTTTATGTTCTTAAAATTAAATTTTGATTGGGTGCTATTGACAAAGGTTGGGTTAAAGCAAAGATATCATTAAAAGTGACTAGTAAGAGAGAAAACCCCCAGCTGTCCTGTGCTTAAACCATTCACTGCCAGTAATTAAGAGACCAGAGAAGCAATGTCATCTAAAAGATGGTATTTTTTCACAGTAATATAAACACTGGGGAGCCCATGCATGAAGCTCATTCAACTATAATTACTAGCTACATCTGGATGGCTCCATTAAAGTCTTTCCCACTCCTCTTTTCCATATTTATTTCAGTGGTGTATTATAGAGGAAAAAAACTCTCAGGAAAGGTATTAACATTTTCCATTTTTGAAATTCATTGTACACCTGGGCTCAAAAATCTCCTAATATTCACTCAGGAAAAAAGATAAAACTTTAATAACAGGTAGGTTTTCATTATTCAACTTTAAAATAAAAAAGCAGTGTTCTGCAATTTAATATGAAATTTAATGTATAATGTTGCACACAATGAAGTCTGAGTTGGGGTATATCTGTTGATTAATTTTCAGGCTCCTCAAACATGGCTATCCAAATTAGACAAAGAAAAGAATTAAATAAAAATCATCATAAAACACCAAATATTTAGTTTTTATATATGAATCTTTTAGTAAGTAAAACAAACTTTGTATGGTCATACTTGAATTTTGTTTCTGAAGAAATGCGGGAGTGATCCTTACAAGATATAATCCAACAACTAGGACCAACATAAGAGAGACAAAACAGTTAAGTTCTCAATATGGGAATTGAATTAGAGCTAAAACTAAAAACAGCTGTCATCTGAGAACGCATTAAGATGATTCTCTGAGAGAAATATTCACTTTGACTCCATTCACAAAACGAGGGCCAAAAAATACACATGTGCTGTGCTTGGTAGAGTGACAGGTAACTAAGACTGTGTTTACATGAAGAGTTTGGGATGACTATTCAGCTGCTGAAAAGCAACAGCTGCTCTGGCCCTGGGTACTCCATGTAGGCTAAGCTCCTGGTGGTGAGAAATGTAGCTTCCAACCAATCTAGGGCAGAAGCTTTCTAGGGAACCCAAATCCTGCCTTAGGAGAGCACACACACTCTTTTCTTTGAGAAGTGAAAAAGTTAGTGGAAACTTAGAGAAAGTGTGATCCAAAAGCCAGTGAGCTAGCTAAGCTGTGAGTTCAAATTCTAAAGGAAATATCCTTCTTTTCTGAGAGTTATTGTAAGTAACATTTTTTGATAAAAGGTCTGGGCTGTGGAGGTTAAATGAAGGGAAGAAGGTCCTATGGGAATAGCAGTTTATAGATGTTTTGTGATTGACTTAAGGAAACTCAGAGAGTTGATCTGTGTTGCCAGGTTGGGGAATAGGGATGGAGTTGTTTGTGTAATCAAGTGGGTCTGAGTCAAGTGGAGGATCATGAAAACTGAAAGACATTTTATTGAACATAATTGTACTCAGGCAATTCCAATCATTCCTCCTCTTGGTTACTTTTATTGTTTTTATTTTTAGCTTTACTTTTATTGTTAGCTTCTAAATTCTCAATTCTTCTTAACATCTGGCACTCCCCTTCCATCTCACATTGCAGATAACCTTGGGGCCCTATGCTTACACTCTTCCCAATGGTCTCTCAGACTCCTCCAAGTAAGGAACACAGAGACATCTCCAAGACATAGTGACGTCCTTGGAGACATCACTACCCAGTTTTATCCCACTCTCTCCAGAGTTGGTGTAATTGCAGAATCTTTCTCCCACTCACCCTCAGAGAAAGAGGTCCACCCCATGGGAGGACTCACATATCCAGCTTGCCCTTTCAGACATGATCAAGTTGGAACCATGTCCAGCATTCTGCAGCTACAAGCAACACAGCAGCAAACATGCTACCTAAGTACCAATCTCCTTTATGCCTTCGTCCGTCCACTTTGGCTCTGACTGAACTTACAGTCACATGGCAATCTCACTGAAACATCACCTAATGAGAACAGTTTAGTCAAGAAAGAAGCAAAGCCATCTTACTGTGTGTCTGTTCTACAACACTGTCTCTCAGGATAGCATTTTAATATATCTCCAGAGCAGTAAATTGTCTCTCTGAACAAACTAAAGGGAAACAAGTACATTTCTCCACCACATGTGGCCCCAACTGATTTTCAAGAAGAAAAGCAAGACAAACCAGCAGGGATGAACAAGCTGCCATTGTGTGACTGGCTGTCTCTGGCCAATAACTACCCCCAAGAAATGGGTGGAATTTTCTACCTGCAGTCATTTGCTTGGACGCATTAAAAAACAAAATTCAGAGCCACCAATGTTATCAGTATGGGAAAGTGAAAACACAAAACAAATAATGAAAGAAACTCATTATCGCCACACTACCTACATGTTCAACCTTATATGCTTAGAATGCATACTATATTATCCTTCTCCCCACCCATTTTTATTTGCAAGTAATCCTCTCTCAGCATTGTCCAGTTATGTGACTTGTTATTTCATTTTTTATCAGAAGAAAACCAAAAAATACCTGTTGCCCTGGAATTCCCTGTCTTCCATTTTCTCCCTTTTGACCCTTTAAAATAAAAAAACATTATTGATTAGTTTGCACACTTACGATGCAATCACATATGCAATACAAACTATGTATTACCTTGAGTTCCAGAAGAAATGTAACAAAACCAGCGATACAAATATATAAATTATGTGAGAGATGGGAAAATCAGTTACTCAGCGAAAAAGAAGAAGAAAAGTCATCCTAATCTTATAGTTAAAATGGACAGAGATAAGGAACAAATTACTGATTTGGGTGAAACATGTAAATAATTCTAGACAATGAGGATGTTCTTCTAAGTCCATATTAATAGTGGGAAAATAGTTTAAAAAGTCAATGTATATGGACATTTTATTAATTTCAGTGGCAATTATGTTCATTGTTGACTATGGACATGTGAGGACAAGAAGATCTCTTTAAAATTTTATTTTTAAAAATTAAAATATACTGTCACATTTTAGTAAAAAAAAAGCCATTTAAATGAAGAGCTTTAAAGCAGCATAAATAAGAGAACAGAAAAATTAATAAAGGTATAAACACATTTATCTATATTCAATAAGTATTTTTGGGTATCTACCATTCATGGGACATTATGCTAGACTCTGAAGCACTACTTCATCCTTATATTTATTGCGCAAAATAATTAGCAGTTTCTAGGAAGACATACACCTAGATAAGGTAATCGATGAAAGATCTAGTGACTACAATTTTACATCACCCTTGCCTAGTAATGAATTCATCAATTTAATTAAGTGAATTGCTAACATTTTTTGAGCAGCACCCATTTGCTGGCACTTAGGGACACTGAAACAAAGATATCATTGTGGCCTTCCAGTCACTCACTGTGTAGTAAGAGAGATAAGCAATTAAATCTAGAAGGATGAAAATACTGCTGATAAGTCTACAATGTATAATTAAACATCTGGGTTGGATATTATTGGAACTTAGGAAGGGGCATCTGACAGAAAGGGTAGGGAATGTGACTCATCCTTTGTGCAGCCTTGAGGGATGAGTAAGAGGTAGCCAATTGGAGAAAGGATAGGAGGGTGTATCAGGGAGAGAAGACACAGGTGAAAGGCAGGTAGTTTCTTTTGGCTATAGCAGCAGAGCAGGATTGGATAAGAATGGGTGGAGTGGCAAGAGATAACACTAAAAAAGATTCAGTCAGCCCAGAAGGCATTTGATGGCACAGGCTTTATCTTAACATGTGTGGGGCACGATTAAAGGACTGCTAAGCAGATATATAGCTTAGCTATTTTATGCAAGTAAAAGTGTGGAAGAAGGAAGTAGACTGGACTCAAGGAGACCAGTTAGGAAGATATTGCAGTAGCCCAGGACCCCTGACAAGAAATAACTAGTACAGTCAGGAGAGGTAGAAGGTGTCAAGTTCAAGAGATATTTAGCATTGATTATCATGACAGGAAATCTGTGAGTATGAAGCGGTTTATGGGGAAAGATGACAAGTTCAGTTTTGGACATATTGAACCTGAGGTTCCCATGAGTCACCTAAATGCAGTATCAAGAAGGAAATTAGAATATATGGGTCTAGAGCTCACAGACATTTACTTAACATTTACCTCACTCCCAACTTCAATCTTAACTTAAAGGAATCCTATATCATAGTACTTGAAGATCTTCAATAAAAATTGTCTAAAAAACAACTGAATTTTGTCATACCACTCTAAAACATCTTATGTATGTTATGAAGAATAAGTTCATTAATAGGAACTGTTATAATTGTGGATATAGCAAATTTTGCCTTTGACTATTTCAATTTGAAATTTTCTGTTACGATTCCAGAAATTCTAGAGCATTCAGAATTCTACATTTGTGAAAATGTCCAGAGTATTTTTCTTTATATTTTCAGCTTATTCTGCATAGCAAAGCTCAGACACTATCACTGAGACTTACAAACTTAAAAACATCATTAAAATACTGTCTGAACACTTGATTGGTAATTTATGGTTGGAAAAGTTTTATATTTCTAAAACTTAAAAGGTTGAAAGACCATCAGATATAATTTATCCCAGATAACTATTTCATTGACTCAGCTAGTGGCATCTTATTCGAAAGTCAGTCTTCAGTGAATGAAAAAACCCATTCCATAGACACTTTAATTGAGGTGAAACTATCCTTGTCTCCTGAAGTAGTAAAATAGGTCTCCTCTTTGCCTTTGCTGCTAAGACACCCAAAACTAAATGTCTTTCTAAATCACCCTAGATTTCCCTAGCCTGTTATAATTTTCTGGTTTAATTTTCCTTTCACATATTGATTTGAATATGTTTTATATTTAGGGTTAAAGGTTTTTTATCAAACTTTTGCCATAAAACAATTTCAAATCATTTTTGGAAACACACTGTGTGTGTGTGTGTGTGTGTGTGTGTGTGTATATGTGTGTGTGTGTGTGGTATATATATATGTATATATGTATATAAATACATATTAGAAGTATACAATAAAATCTATGTCTTTATTTTGTTGAATCATTTTGTTCCTAAGTTTTCTGCAACAGCAAAGTGGTGAGGAATTTTAAAGTCAAATTTGGTCTTGTCTGAAAAGCTCAATAGAAAAAGGAGACAATAGGATTTAACAACTTTATATTAATGTTGAAACAGAAAGGAATTTAAAAGTAAAATAAGAATTTTTTAAAAGCTCTGATTGATTTTATTGCTCAGCCTACTAAAAAAAAGCAAACAACATACCTGAATACCTTTTTCACCTTGATTTCCTTTGTCCCCCTACAAAAAGGCAGTTTGATCTGTATCATAATCTAGCATATTCTGTACAGTTTCAAATAAACATATATTTTTCTCTGCTGAAGAAAAACAACATCTCATGCAAACTCCACAAGTGCCTGTATACACAGAAGTTGACTCCTAACACAATATTTGGGAAGGAAGCAGAACCACATTATGTCAAAATGATATTGTAAAAGAACACTTTTGTATGCTCCTACATTTGAAACAAATTTCACCACAATCTTTAATTTCCCAGAAAGGAGAAAACTTCTACATGGTTCACAGTTTTAGGTTAGACAAACTAACAAGAGAGGACTTATTTTGACAAATGTTGTTTTATGAAATCAAACTGAAAATCTTCCATTAAGCTATTAGTAGCCACAAGTTTATAGGAAACAATGATAAAGTAAAGCATAACGTTTAAGTGCTATTTTAGAAAACATATATTTCAAAAGTGAGCTTTTGGAAGAAAAATTATATTCCATAAAAATAAGTTTTATAGATTATCAGCTAGAAGGGAAATTAGAAACCAACTTATACAATGCCCTTGTTTTTATAGATAATGAAACAGCCAGTTAAGCACCTGCCCAAAACTAAACTTGGACACGGTTTCCGAATTTCCTTTCTATTAATACTTCACCGTACTATCTAAACATAGAGTACAGTTTTGCATTTCAACAAAAAATACAGATTTTCTTTTAAATGGCAACAAGTTCTGAACAAGAAAATTCTCTTCATCCCAAACATATATTCGTAGTAGATTTACTTAACATTTACTAAGAGTCTAACACTTGATGGCTGTTATGTGGGGACACTTCTGTCTCAGCTAGTGCTGCCTACTGATCATCAGAACAAAAAGCCCAAGGATCATACTGTGTATGATCTAGGCACCATGTAGACAACACATGAGGGATAGAAAATAAGATGTTGAAAAATAAATAGCAAGGGACATGAAGATGGAGACATAAGAGTTTGTGTCTTTTCCAGAATAAAAACCGATAGATTTACTTTTAACCTGAAATGTTTGTATTTGCAGTAGCATGGACTTCTCAGGCACACAGGCATCAATTGTTGCTAAAAACCTCCAAACAAATAAAAGCATATATTATTTATATACATACAAGTCAAGGTTCCCTTACTTGACCAAAATGAGAGAGAGAGAACCTAGTTTTACTGTCTTTCCTTGCCAAAATATTTTAAATTAGTATATTTGACTTGTATTTTTAAACTCCTTAAATTAATTTTAAATAAACTTCTATGTAACATAATTGTTTCATAGATAGGAACTTCATGGTCAAACATTTTGGACATAAGTTTTATCCTTCCAGAATTTTATCCGGTTTTGGCAAGAGGGGTATTCGCATTTTGATAGGAATGCCTGACATTGGATAATTTTCCTCAAAAAATTCTTAGCTCACCTGGATTGTGAAAAAAACCTGAATTTACAGGATATTACTTAATTGTACATTCATATTTTCTGACCTGCATGTCTTTTCTAAGGTCTTCATCTAGGAGACAATACCCATGTGGGTATATAAAAGATGCCACAGCTATTAGCATGGGGCTGAACATATTATACATACATCGAATATATAGGGTACTTTATCATTAAAAATATATTAATAACAAGTCCTACTTTAAGAATTTCACAAAAGAAAAACTTATTTGCAAGTAACTGGTTAAAAGCGAACTGTATCTCCTAACCAATGCATACCTTTTTTCCTTGAATCCCGGGTAAACCCATGTATCCTGGTTCTCCTGGGGAACCCATTGCTCCTGGCTCTCCCTATGTAACACAGAAATTCCACAAAGGTCACAGATCTACTGCTTATGAAAAGCACCACTGTTTTTATCTCTACATATCTCAATTTTAGAATGAATGGTTAAAAAATTGTATTGACAGTTACTACTACAGAAATAGTAAAGAATAAAATGTTTACTAGAATCCCAGTAAAATTTCTTGTATTTTTCTCTATCTTTTCCAGTTGAAAAATTCTCACAGCATTTCATATTTTAAAATTCTGTAAATATTTGTTATCTTTATAATACTTTATAATTTCAATAATAAACGAAATAATAAAGTTGTAAAAATAATAAACACAAGTATCTCTTCTTTGTTTACCTATTTACTAACACTTATTCTCCTTGAAACTGCTTTTTCTCAAATTGCTACTTTAAAAAAAGCTTATTTTCTTGTTACAAAATAATAGAAATAATAAAAATTATTAAAAATCTTATAACCCAATATTTTTATTTTGTTATGTATTTTTTCTCTAACTCTAATTCATAAACACACATATATAGTTAATAAAATGTGCTCATATACATGCATAATTTTATATCTTTTAATCTCTAAATATATTAATATATAGTTCTTATGTTATCATATTTTTCATAACGTAATTTTTAATTATGGAAGAGTATCCATATTTATCAACTATATTTTATTTAATAAAATTCTTATTGTTAAACATTACAGTTTTCACAATTTTTGTTTTTATAAAAAATATTGGAATGAACATCCTGGTAGTTAAATTTAATTATTTATATGTATTTATTTACATATGTGGAATATTATTTTGTTAGAAATAAATTCTTGAGCTATTTTTCAGTACAGGGTGTATTACATGAGTTATCTTAATTCCAGTTCTCCACTCTCCATCATCCTATAGGAATTGTCCTTTCTGAAATAAAGTTTTTTGTTTTAAAGTCTTAAATAAATTATTTGCAAGCACGTATTAATAATGCATTGACATATTTAGGATATATTTGTAAGAGATGCAACATAATCCTGAACATGCTTCATGGTTCTGTTTCATTTTGTGTTTTACCGTTAGTCCAAAACTCTGTAACATCAACTAAAGATCACTCTCTTTTTTAAAAGAAAAGGAGGCTTTATTCTCTTTGCTTACTGTACTTACTTCCTAGCCATCAAATCATTCTCTAGATTTTTGAAGGTTGGAAGTGTATTAAAAATCCCGTTGAAATAAACATCAACCCATGTGGTTTGGAGGAAACTGGTAAAGGCCATTGTGAGTTCTATATCAAAGATGAAACTCCCATAAGCAAACAAAGAACAGTATCATTCATGAGAACTACATGCTCCTGTTTTCAGCTGTTTAAGGGAAATCTATTCTCTGGACCAGAAAGTAAGTTCATGTTTGCCTACAATTTTACAATTTTTCAAAAAATTAAGCCAAAGTTTATATCTTTATTATCCAATGACAAAGTATCTAAAAAACAGAAATGAAACTGTATTGACAATTTCATTTCAGGTACCTTAATTTCATGATAAAGGTAATCCTTAACTTCATGTATCTCTTCAGAGATATAAAATGTTAATTTTCTTAAATAATGAGGGGAATTTACATTATAATTTCTTTGAAAATATTTTCAAATGCATCAAAATTACCTTGAGCCCAGAAGCCCCAGGCATCCCTTGAATTCCAGGTTCACCTTTGCTTCCCTGTCAACACATCAAAAACATTGGAGTTTTTTAAAAACAATTCTGTCATAATATATCTGATATAGACACTTAAGGGAATATATTTAAAATAACTTTTACATTTTTAACTTTCCGATTGCTTGATAGACTCTGTACATTAGACCTATGTATTAAGAAAAATGAAAAATTCTTTTAGGCAAGGAAGGGGTTCCAAACATTCATAAGCCTCTCTAAAAACCTGTGTTAAAGCTGGTAGCTTCAAGTATAAGGGAGGAGAGTCGAATCTTTAGTGGCCAGCACTAATAAGTCCAGCCACCACATTGCACAGGTGGGAGACATGTACTTAAACAGCATCCTCCGGGCTGAGATTCTCATCATTATCCTGTCTCACTTTCTCAGTAGGACTCATCTTCAGTATGCAACTGGAGGAAAGAAAAGTAGTTTCAAATGCACAATGGCTTTTTTTGAAGAAGTGTGAATCAGAAAATGTTTAGTTTGTGCTTTTTCAGGATTCCAGTGCAGTTCTTTCTAACAGATGGAAACTTGGAGTACGAGGCTAAGTTGACAGGGCAAAGAATGTAATACAGAAAAGGAAAAGTGGACAGAGAAAGAGAAAACAAGTCTTCTGGCTAATAAGGAGAGATTGTCAAATGTAGTTCTGGTTTTCAAATACTTTGATACCTGATATCACAACCCAATGTCTGGCAAAAGCCCATAATTAAGCAGGTTGGTGTGACACCTAGAAGGGGAACACAATAATTACCCACAAGCAACTTGGGTTTACTAATCAGTGAGGCAAACCAATGCCATTTTCAGCTTTTAAAAAAGTTTTGTAGGCTGCTCATGGTAAGAAACACATGAAGATCACATTAGATTTAATTAAAGCATTTAGCACATAACAGTGTTATTGAACCACAGAATGATTCCTTAAAATTTCTAATTTTATAAGTTATTAAACTGAAATTCACAGACATGAGATTTGTTGAAAGTTATCTGACTCGATAAAGCTAATATATTTTAATATTATTTAGATAATTATCTTTTTAAGTTCTGGGTTATATGTGCAGGATGTGCAGGTTTGTTACATAGGTAAACATGTGCCACAGTGGTTTGCTGCACCTATCAACCCATTACCTAGGTATTAAGCCCAGCATGCATTAGCTATTTTTTATGATGCTCTTCCACTCCCAACCTCCCTCCCCTACTAACAGGCCCCAGTGTGTGTTGTTCCTCTCCCTGTGTCCATGTGTTCTCATTGTTCAGCTCCCACTTATAAGTGAGAATGTGTGGTGTTTGGTTTTCTGTTCCTGCATTAGATTGCTGAGGATAATGACTTCCAGCTGTATCCATATCCCTGGCAAAGGACATGACCTCGTTCTTTTTTATGGCTGCATAATATTCCATGGTTCTTTTTCCAGTCTATCACTCATGGGCATTTGGGTTCATTCCATGTCTTTTCTATTGTGAATAGTGCTGCAGTGAACATATGTGTACTTGTATCTTTGTAACAGAATGATTTATATTCCTTTGGATACATACCGAGTAAAGGGCAGATGTTTTTTAAAACCAAAACATAGTATAGTTAAATAGGCTTATAAATGTTTCTGCAGCTATTTTTAAGTATTATAATATAAATTAGAGGTTTTCTAAAGATCTGCCTCAGTTTCAGCCTTATCTCTGCCCTACTGAATACGTTTTTGTCTCACCCTAGAACTTCTATCAGTGATATTGACAGCACAAGCCACAAACATAAGCTGACAAAACTAGCAGAAAGAAACGAATATAGAGGTCAGTACACTATGACCCATGGGTTAAATCCAGCCCAATGCAAGTTCTTAAAGTTTAACCAGAGCATAGCCACACCCCATACCCATTTGATTAGGTATTGCCTGTGGCCAATTTTGCACTATAATGGTAAAATTGAGTAGTTACAACAGAGACTTGTATGGCTCTCTAAGCCTGAAATATTTACTTTCTGTCCCTTTTCAGAAAAAGTTTCCAACACCTAATATACAGCAAGAAAAAAATTAAAATATTTCATTGAAAAGATTATGTGTATTTTTAATATGTGTAATTTTAACTTCTTAGATCTATTTTTAACAAAATAATTGTACAAGCACAAGATGCAGAAAATCAACTTTAGAGTAATTCATGTGAAAATAAACAAACTGTGATACTGGAAATCCTCACTGGCCTACCCAGCCAAATCAGCAGAATCTGCTTAAGTGGTAGACAGCACACATTGTTCTAAAACCTTTTACGGAAAGTCCAACAGATACAATTGACCTTCAACACAGTGTGAGTCAACAGTGTGGTGTATCTAATAAAAAAAAAAAAAAGCTGATGAAATTTTAGGCTGCATTCTTCAGAATTAGAGAATCCAAAAGACATTGAGAGAGCCCATTGTGCACCAGTTAATAAGGGGTATTTTCTTACAAAATGACCTTGAGAAACTGGAGACCTGCTTAGCAAGCTCAGTCATTCCAGTGTATTATACCAACTCTGTGTGTATCTATAGCTGCTGGAGCCCACAATACACCAAGGATCCACAAGGGTCTACCACTGATGGAAAAGCAGCTACCTTTTCTCATTATTGGGCTCCCATGTCTTTTTTTTCTCTCTCTTTTCTAAATACTTTAGAAATTAAAAGTAAAATAGATTAGGTCATCTACTCATACGCCAGGGTCTATTCCCCTGAGGCAATGCTTAGTCAAAGGTTGACTGCTTCCAAAATAGCAATTCCATCACTTCCTTTTGGAAGGCTGTCCTAAAATCTATTTGCAAAATAGTTGGGAACAGTTTTCTGAGTGTTTTGTCTGATCCTCTGGTTAACCAAGAAAACAAAATAGTTATCGTACCACAGGATTATATATAGCTAGAAAATGGTCAAATAATGACATTCAAAGAGTTTCAGTTCTACCTTGAGAATAACTAACCTCATATCCTAAATATATTTGTTAAGCTTGCCTTACTTATTTAAAATCTAAAAGTAAAGATAATATGCTCTTACTCACAGAACTAGTATAATTTACAAGGCACTCTATATACATTCCACTAAATAAAAATACCAAAAAGAAGACTAGGAAACTGATCTTGTAAGAGATATTCTTATTCATAACTATGAATGCTCTAGACTGGTGGTTTTGGCACTGAGCTCCATAGAGCTCTAGTATTCCTCAATACTAGACACCAAGACACCAAAAAGGGAGAAGGGGGCTAAGCAGCAGGAGATTCTGGACCCTTTCCAACATAACAGGATGAGCTTTACCTTAGCCTGTTTCTTAGGCTGAGCCTTTCCAGATTTAATTCTTACAAGTGATTTTTTTTCATAGAATAAAAACCACATTTAAAATACAATCAAGGTAGTAGTAAAATTTTCATCAAAGTTATAAATGGCCACTGTGATTATACAAAGTTCCCAGTCTTGTTTATTTTATCATATTTACCTTAGATCCCGGTGTTCCAGGCTGGCCTGGTGAGCCATTGCTTCCCATTAAACCCTACAATTTTAAAAAGGAATTTCAAGAGTAACTTAGAGAAGATTATTAAAAAATATTAAATCAATTTCCAAGTTACACATTCTCATAATTAATTCACTAAATTATAATACATATCTGAAAATATAATACAATATTTAGAAAATTACTCCACCATACATCCATAAAGGATAATAAAAGTAAAAAATCAAACTATGCAAGATAGCATGAAGGCTAGCAGAGCGCTTATGATTCTATTGCTTATAAAAACTACAAATAGAGAAAATGGAGAGCTAGTAAAAGAAAAATATAAAGAAAAAATTTTTTTTCTACACTTTTTCTTTTGTTAGGATGGCTAAAATTAGGTGTCTTCATAGATGTTATCCTGATTAACATTACTTAGAATTCTATTATCTTGAACAATATTTTAAAAGAGTTACATTCTAATAAACTCTCTGGATAATCTTTCTTCAAGGTACAAAATGGCCGTATCTTTAATCATAACATTCAAAATAAAAAATGATAACTACTCTTTCAATTAGGACTTAATTTAGATTCTACTTTAAATACTATTATACATATTTAACATACTTTACAAAGGAAAAGGGATTAAAAAATTATATCATTAGAAAATATAACCTCAATATGAACCTATAACAGACAATTTGATTCATATATTAAAATCAACATCACTTCTAGCAATAAACTTAAAATTTGGGGGGGGATTCTTGTACACATGAATTTTCATAATTTTGAATCAGTTTCATATGCCATCTTCACTCTTGAAAATTCTGAAATAATTTACTCTGTTTTAGGAGCTTACCATACTATGTCTTCTATACATATTCTTTCCCATTAGTGTAATATGTTTGTAAATTTAATTTAAAATAAAAAAATCACTGAGATTTAGACTTAATGGTACTTAGTATTTTTAAATTAATAGCTAGAATATATGTTTTCTAATTTATCTACAGTTAGGGTCCCTGATGTTTTTTTGGGTGGCCAACTTTTTGAGAAACTGAAGAAATCTTTACTCTTTTAGAAAAATGCACATAGACATAATATGTTTCATACAACGGAATGGAATTCATGGACCTCAAATATTTTATTGCTGTATCCCCTGCATTTTTATGAACTCTTGAATATGAACTCCTAGTAGGTAGTAGCAACACTGCAAACACTTTGATGATAATGACATCAACATACAGGCATCCCTGGGGCTCCTTTTTTTCCTTGCTGTCCTGGAGGCCCAATTTCTCCCTAAAAAATCAAACATTAAAAACATAAATTATAAATTATCAATTTATTTCAAGAAAGTTTCTGCCAAAGCACAATGGAATGACAATTGAATATCAATCAGTTCACCTTTTTCTGCTTTCTCTTCCACTACTGTAAGGAAGGAGCAAGGCCTTAAAGACCTTGGCATAGAGTCTGAGGATTTACTCTCAATATTTTTATTATGACATTTGTAGTAACATTTGCCATTCTTTCAAAGGAAGACCTAGTAGCTTAGATGGAGTTGGTAAACAACAGAAATAAAAATCAGGTGAAAAATTTTTCTACTTATCATAGAGTTTAAGAAATATGATAGTGAACATAAATTAATAAAGAAAAATACAGTAAAAAAATAACAGCATGAGACTTCAACTTCCAGGGTTGCGGCTGACTAGGTCCTCTAAGTCCAGAACAAAAATCCTAGAAGGAACATCCTCTGTGAGAGAGTGCTGGTCTTCCAAGAAGTAGGAGAGGTATTCAAAGATCTCTCATTTTAATGAAATATACTTTGAGTTGGGGCTATAATTATGAGAATTTGAACTATACAGAAACCGTGCCAGAGACAGAACTGTAGAAGCCAAGAAAAGTGGAAGTATCTGAGGGTGGATCTTCAGCTCTTGGGAAACTGAATGCTGGCCAGCCATGGAAAGGAAGCAGGAATCTTCAATACCTATGATAACTCAGGACTTTCAAAGGGGGCTGAAATGGTATCCATGGCTACCAGCAAAAGGCAGGTCTTCATTTCCTAGTTGGGCTGACAGGACACCCTCTAAATTAAGATGAAGCAATGAGCTCATGATAAACAATATAGAAACAAGAGACAGCAAGCTACAGGAATGAGAATAATAAATAATAAATAATTAACTGCAGATATTAGAATTCTTAGAAACAGAATTTAGAACTAGATATGAGATTTTTTTTAATTAAAAAAACAGAATCATGAAAGACTATTAGTACTGAAAATGTAACAAGAGACTTCAAGAACAAAAAGTTGTGGTTTAAAAAATTATAAACTCTAAAAGTGAAAATTATGAGTGTTTATCATTTTTAAAAAAAATCAATTGATCATTCTAACAGATTAGACACAATAAAGAATAAGTAAACTATAAGGTATATCTAAAACATTTAACCAGAATGTAAGACAACCAAAAATATGGAAATGTGGTAGGTAATGCTAAAAACAGATGTAGAGCATAAAATTAGAAGAAATAAAAAAAAAATGTCTAACCAGAATTCCAGAAACAGAGAATGGAGCAGAGGTCATATGGAGATAATGGTGATTCTTTCCAGAACTACTGGAAATAATTCCACAGAGCAAAGAAGCAAACTGAATTCCCAGCAAGATGAATAAAGAGATATCCATATCTAGACATATTGTAGTGAATTTGAAGAACACTAAAAACAAATAAAATACCTTAAAAGGTTCCAAAAGAAAGAAACAGATCACTTACAAAAGAATGATAATTAGAATGACAGCAGATTTTTCAAAGTTAACAATGAAAGCCAAAAAAACCATAGAAGAAAATCTTCAGTTTACTAAGAGAAAATAATTGTCAACCTTGAGTTGTATAGTCTACAAAACTGTCCTTCAAAACGAGAGCAAAATAAAGAAGTTTGTAATTAAATAAAAACTGAAAGTTTATTACCAAGATATCTGTACTAAAAAGACATTCAAAAATATAGTTAAGTAAATTAACTATAAAGAAGTAAATTATGCCATAATTATGTTAGAGAACAAAGTTGAAAAGTAACAAAGTAAAGGAGGAAGCATATAATGTAAATCTAAATTAATATTATCTATATAAAACAACCACAAAACAATATATACAAATTTGTAAAGCCAAAACAACGGCTTCTAAAATTATATAATATTTGAAAAATTAACTGTTACCACAAATGTAAAACTGTATTTTATTGTAGACAACAATGCATTAAATGAGCAGATCCAGGCCCAAAGCTAACTCTCATGAATACTTACCTTTTGGCCCATTAATCCTCGGTTTCCAGGAAATCCTGGGATTCCCTAAAAACAAATAAAATAGATTTTTGACTTATAAAAAATTGAACACTTTATCATTAAAGAAGAAACAGTCACAATTGGAATTTTAACTGGTAAATAACATATTTTCAAATGTATACATATTATAATATTGCTATTTGTAATAAACCAATATGGAAAAGACAACTTATGAGATATAGCATTATATGAATATTACTGATATTTAGAGCTTTAAATAAAGGCTTTTTGAAAAAGAAACTATGAGGAAATTCATCTCAGTTCTTGCACCCCAACACACGAGTGATAAAATTAAAATGATGTTTCATTTGAACACATTCTTGTATTCTAATGAATCATGCAAGAAAATCTGTTAAATGATATAAGTTCTGATTTAGTGCAACAGTTTCACAAGCCCTCAGTCTCACCACCTTAGTTAAAAATTAATTTAATTAAATGATTTCCTCCCACCTGAGTCTTGAAATACCCAAGAACCTAAATATTCATATAAAAAATGGCAATCTTTTCTCTTAATAACTCCCTTACTGATGCAATCATGAAGAATATGAAGACCACAGTTTGTGAAGAGACATAAAGAAGTACAGGTCACTCTTTCACATGGCTGAACTCATATGCACATGTCTGTAGCAACATTCAGAAAAAATTAATGTTAATTCTATCAAGTTAAGAATAAATTTAGCACATTTATTGCTTGCAGAAGAGTTCTATTGTCTGCCTTTTGATGCATTTACCCAAAATGATCATTTATCATGCAAAACAGTGATTGTACTAATCAATTTTTGCTTTTTATTCCATTTTCTTAGCACCTATTTTGGTGACATTTGAGCTGAAACTGTTAACAACATTTATATTTATACAAATGTATTGACACTGAAAGACAAGAAAATTGGGTCACATCTTTATGACTTTGAAAACCCTCTGCACTAGCAGGCCTTCCAAAGGAAAGCAGTACTCTTCAGTAAATCACAGCAGGTGCTAGAGCTGCCATTGACAATGAGATCAAGTGTCTTCTTCTATTGCAGGGAGAATCTACCATTATCTTTATTTTCACACCCTGAGTTTATAAATACAACCTTTATTGATCAATGTGCTAATTGCAATTATAGGGCAAGACATAAACACATAGTTCTAGTTTCAAAATCTGAACTCAAATCATACATTGGAATTCAATTTGATTCTATTCAGCTCAATTCAGTTTGCCACTTCACTATACCATTTGCAGAGAACAAAAGTGGTATGTGAGCAATGACTATCAACAAGGGACTCACAATCTAGTTGCAAAGACAGGCCTTTATAAATGTAAGTAGAGAATAATATGAAAACAATAAAAATACCTTAAAGTAACAATATAAAACACAATCACAGTACACCTAATAAGCACTCTAAAACATAAAGTAAAAGTAAAATCACTGAGTTATGAATATAAAATGAATTGTACCTTCTTAGGCAGAAAATGTATATTCTCAATGCAATGAATTAAGATAAACATTATTCAAAATAAGGGCCTCCATTTGAATGAACCATAATTTGGTGTGAAACCACCCTGTGACCTCCTCCCAAATACCCACACACATGTGAAAACTCACTAAAAGTTGAGATCAAGTTCTGAATTTAACTAAAATACGTGTGTAAATTCTTCTCAGAAGGAAGGTGGCTATACATTGTTCTGTGCTGGAAAACTGGTACAGTTCTGTCAATGTAATAACCTTGGCTCCCAGAATCCCTAACGGGCACATGTGATTACCGATGACAGTGTCAGACCTGAGAAGCTGAATTTCTTACTAGTCTTTAATTATTTAAAGTTTTTATCACTATTCAAGTCCCTGTGCCCTTACACAGTCTGTGATGTTAGCAGAATTAGTTACAGATATCCTGAAGACAATCCCAGTGTTAGCAAGTTCACATCCTTTCCCTGGAGAAAACAGTTATACCCAGGTTTCCATGAACAGCACCTTGGCTTCCACCTCCTCAAAGCCCTTGAGAGCCCATTTCCCCACAGTTTACTCCTTGGATTTGATCTGACACTCTTTTATCTGAGACACTCTAATACTGAGCTTGGTCTGTAGTAGAACATAGCCACAAATCTTACATTATTTCAATATATCTGATATTAAGATTATTTGGGGGAGATTCCAGACTATAAAAAAAATTCCTTTTCTTTTTGTTCATCCTCTCAAACTGGCCAAAAATTTACATACATTTCATAGATATGTATGTCCATGAAGTCCTAATGGATCTTCTATGTCCAATTATGCTAAGAATTATTACTTCTTTTACAAATACCAAGTAAAAATATATAAAAACTACATGATATCAAAAACAAAACATAGGCCTGATTTATCTAAGGAATTCTTGGCAAAACTAATATAATACCACAAGCATGCACAGAATACCAGCTTATTGAGGGAGAGGTTAACCAGGGAAACTGAAATCATTCAGAGCTATATTAGTTAATAAAATTCTCCAAGGTAATATTTTCCTGGGCTCCCAATATGTGTATTGAAATTGACTAAACTTTGCTAATTTTAAGTTAGCAGTAATATTATCCAAAAGCATTTGAAAGTTAACAGTTTGTTGATCGCAAAGTATTTAGTGACAATTATTTTATAGAGCAAATGTGTTTCCAAGGAGACTATTTTCTATTTCGCTGTGGTTTTGGGTTCAGGCAACTGTGACAATGTCCAAGTAAAGACAGAAAGAATTAAGAGTAAGTGGACATATTTCCTCTACTTCTGTGATTTCAGTTTGGGTTTGAGGAGGAGCAGAAAGTCAACCAGAAAATCCTGCATAATGTTGTGGTTAAAGAATGTTGACACAAAAAATTGTTCTAGAAGCTTCTCTGTAACCATTTAAACCACTGCTGTACAACAAACAAGTTTTAAGAATAGAAATACATACTTTAGAATAAAGGGTTTGACTTCTATTTCCTAGAGAATACTTTGTAATGAAGGGAATGTGTCTATGACAATATTACTTAGAAAAGACAAAATATCACAGTATACTCCCCATATGTAATGAATGTATTTACTTATCTATGAAATTGGACCATCTTAGATCAAATTTGCTTTTAAGTAATGCAATATTTTCAATTCACTAAAAAAGATCTAAACTATTAATGGTATTTTTATATCAAATTATCTACCTTTCTACACAATGGTAGAGATATTTAATATCCAGTTATCAAAATATCAGAAGTATATTACATGTTTTCTTCATTATATCAAGAAGTGATTTATTCATTCTTAAAGATTCAATGAAGAAAAAATTCACATGTTGAAAGTATCATTCTCATTAACTAAAAACATTCCAATCTGATTATCAGTAAAGAGCATAGTAGAAGCCGTAGGAAGCAGCTAAAAAATAGATGCTGGAGTCAGCCAGCCCATGTCCTAATAGCAGATCCACTCCGGGCCAGTTATTTAAACTGTAAAATCTCTGAATCCCAGTTTTCTTTGTCGGGAAAATAATAAAACCTATCTCATAGAGTTGGTACATTCTATCAATTAGCTTTCACAAATATTTAGCTCAGTGCTGGCACAACAATGAACAAATTTTTATAACTGTCTCTTCACAGCTCCTCCCTGACCTTTGAAAGTTGTGAAATACTTGAAGTCAACTTTTTTCCATGTCTCTACGTTTTGTCCTCTTTCTCCATTGTGAGGCTTTTTCTTTTTTCTTTTTTTTTTCTTATTGTCTTTCTACCTTGCCTTTCCCTACTTGCATTTCCAAAAATGTCCATTATATGTAGGATGATGCTAGCAATCTAAAGTCCCCCACTCGGGGACGCCAACAAGTCGGCATTGCCCCCCATTCAATACCTTTCCTTTTCATGTTTGGCTGATCTTGATTACAGAGTAATACTATCATGAATTTTGCTTTTTAAATATTTTAAATAATTCATCACTATTTGCTCATAAAAAGATGACCAAGAGTATTAAATATATTTGTAGTTGAACCCTGCAATGTTTTTCAATTATTTTTTTTTCCACAGTAACTGGCAGGCCATTATGAATGATTTACAACAGATTATTCTGTGGTAAGGTAACTATAGGGAGAAGTAACTTACACTCGCAGTTGCCAGACCTAAAAGAAACCAATATACAAGTACTTGCAATAAACCCTTGATAAGGAAATGACCAGTTTTCTATTCCCATATTATGCTGTAATTAATCTTTAAGGAAAAAAAAATCTAAGAACGTTGGATGAACTTATTCACCCTGGCCTGTAGACAAGGGTCCACTTGGGACTGGACCCAAATTACCCAAAGATAAACAATTTAAGTAGAAAATACTTTAGCCAATAAATATAGGCTACTCATGTTTATAATAAAGCAGAAAGTGTCACAAGTTTCACCTTATAGACTACAAAAAAAGACAACAAAGATATCATAGGAAGGAAAAGCCATTTGGAGGCCATTTTCAAGGCTACTGCAGTAACTGGCATTTCTTTTCCACACCTAAAGGCATTTCTACATTTTTATAAACCAATAAAATAGTCTGAACAATGTTACGTTGCAAAAGCATGCTTTTCCAGGACAAGACAAAATCACAAATTCTTAGCAAATTAAAATAACAAACCCAAAAACTCAGACAAGGACGAAGCCTATCTGGAGAGGAAGGGAAAGGATTAAAAGATCTGGGACCCCTGTCACATGGTGGGAAAGTCATGTAGCCACCAGAGCCCAAAGGTCCAGGAAAACCACCTACCCCTTTATATCAGTAAGTGAAATGCATATGAAATACATGGATGTGTTAAAAAACAAACAAACAAACAAGCATGTATGTATAGACATATGTAAAACTTAAAATCAATTCCATTTTGAAAGAGAAAGTTCCAAAATAATACCAGAGTTGTTCTAAAATGGGCTCTGATCCTCTGAAAGCCTGAAAAGTACCTACCACATTTTTGGGGTACATTTTTTGTTACTACATAACTCAAAACAAATTATGGTCAATTTCTCATTAAGAAGAAAACTAAAAGTGAATTTTTCAAAGACGCTTTTTAACTTTAGAAACTTTAACTTGGTGTTGAATAGAAGTTAAAATAGAAGTTAAATCTTTTCCAGAGAAACTGGAAAATTCTAGTATTTTTTTTTGAATTTTATATATAATAGAGGTAATCATACCAAAATATTTTAAAGCACCATTAACCATCCCCACCAAATAAAAAATGAAATTAGTTTGATAAAGAAAACACACTAATAAGTGAATTTTTAAACTTAATTTATACGATAAAAATAACTAGGTATTTAAAATTGTATCTAATCTAATATCTTCTATATCTTATTTATAACCTCATATTTTTGAAATGTGTATGCTATTCCATCTAAATCTCTATACTAGTTATTGCATAACACAGCCCATTGTGAATTTTATGTTTATATAATGTAAATCCCATTTTCTTATAAAAATAATGAAACAATTGATAGACAAGCATTGATTAAAGTAAAAAAATTGAATATGTTTTCTATTGATTCATAACCAATGACCACATATTTAGTGCATTAAAACAACACACATTTATTATCTTACAGTTCTGTGGGTCAGAAGTCCCGCATGGGTCTCACAGGGCTAAATTCCAAGAGTCAGCAATGCTGCACCCCTTTCTGGAGTCTCTCGGAAAGAATCTGCTTCCTGTGCATTCAGGTTATTGGCAGAATTCTGTTTCTTGCAGCTGTAGGACCAAGGTAGCCATTTTCTTACTGGCTGTAAACTTGAGGTCCATTTCCAGCTTCCAGGGGCGACTACATTCCTTGGTTTACAGCCCCAAGGAATCTATCCTTCATTTTCTCTATCTTCATATGGGTCAGGTCCTTCTTCAGTCACATCTTTTTGCCCCATTCCTGCTCTGTATTTTTCCACTTTCAATTACTCATGATCAGATTGGGCCTCCTTAGATAATCTGGAATAAAATTTCCATCTCAAGGACATTAACTTTAATCACATCTACAAAATCTCTTTGCTGTGGAAAGTACCAGGTTCCAGGGATTAAATTATGGCTATCTTTGGGGAGAGGAGGGAGTTGTCATATTTTGCCTACCACAGAAATATTATCTAATATCTGAGGACCAGATAGTTTCTATGTAATTTAAATTCCTCCAAGGCATTAGAAGGATGATCATCTAAATTCAAATTATGAAGCTACTAATACTAAGTCAATAATAATACCTAAAAAAGAAATCTACAAGCTGATGTAATTTGTTAAAATAAATGCAAATGGACTTACTATAAGACTAGTAAGATAAAGATAGCAGTGTGTCAGAATAAAAGTAGAGCATGGCTAAGTAGGGTTTGTCTCAGCATGCAAGAAATGTCCAATATAAAGAAATATATCCATATAATATACTATACTAATAACATTCCCATATTAACAATTTAGAAGAAAAACACACAAAATCATCTCAAAAGATTCATTATTAAAAATTTATCATGCAGTATTTGTGAAAACTCCCAATAATCTAGGAATAGAACTAATATTTGAAACCAAAGTCTGAATCAATCAGAAACCCATTTTAAACATCAGATTTGGTGAAAGACTAGACTTTCTACTTAAATTCAGGAATAAACCATAATTTATATTTTAAACTAGTAGTCACTCTTATAGGGATATATCCCTCGGGGAAAATATTGCCTAAGTATGCAGAAAATATATATATATATATATATATAAAACATTAATAAGAGATTAGATTGATTTATAGCTATGCTATAAATGAAATGAGATAGATTTTATATTGTCTTATAACCTTATATGGTAAATGTTCATATTACAAAGTTAAATAAAAGTTTCAGTGGATCCAATTTGTTGTTTAAAAAAATTGTGTATGTTCTTATGTATTTGTAAAGACAAAGTCCAGACATAATCTTGTTAAATGAGTAACAATTGTTACTGCTGGGAATGGGAATGGAATTTGGGTAAGTGAAAGCAGACTCAAATTTACAACACAACTTCTACACTTTTTGAGTACTTAAGATAAACTAAGTAAATAAATATATGTAAGAAGTGATAAATAATGAAAAAAAGGATTAGATAAAACTAATAAAATGTAGTCAAATATACAATACCTAATAATAAACAAATGAAAAGTTGGCCCACACAAATTTCTTATCTTAAAAAGTTCTCAAAAAATGTCTAAGAGTTATTTTCCTCACACTTAAATCATTCAAGAAATTACTGTTAAACGTTGGTCTTTCAAAATAAAAAAGTAAAGATATTAAAGGTTGCGGCTATCATTTGGTAAGAGAACTAGAACAACTGGAAAGAATTATACTGCAGACTCAGAAATCAATGCTGGGGAGATCTTAATACACCTCCCTGCTATGATCTCCCTGTGTAACACATTTGCTAAGTTTTCATGCCTTGGGAGGTTATTCTTGCAGATAATTTTCACATATTGCTAAGTACACTGTGTTGGACAAAGGCATTCATATTGCTCAGGGAAAGATAATGCTGTGTTTAAGGAGCACTTTCTTTCACAGGAGAGCTAGGAATTCAACATTTGGCAAAATCAGCTTTCCCAGGCACCATTTCCCCCATTTTCCCAAAGTCACAGAACTTTTCTAAAACAAAAAATGATCATATATTAGATCTAGAATTACAGATTGTTACTTTTGTCTATTACATAAAATTTTTTAAATCTGGAAAAATTAATAACCTAAAAATTTCATTAAAATTGAAGGTATAATAAAACTCATAAAGTTATCTAATTTCTATCTTTGTAAGGATTTACCTCTCTCATATAAGCAAGTTTAGTCCTCTTCAATTGCATATAGATGTATTTTTGTTTTACAAAATAGATTTGTTTTTGTTATTTTTGTCAATAAACAAAACACAAAATATTATAAATAAGCAAAGGAAACCGAACCCATTTGGAAATATAATTTCATATTATCATTTATGACAACATCAAAGCTAATTTAACCAGAGAAATACATATTAAAGCATGTATGGTCTGAAAAATATTAAAATGTCAGAATTATTTTCTTGTACCAATATCACTAAAACTAATTGTTCTCCTCCAGTAGGTAACTTTTGTCTTCCTACTGTGTTCATATTCCTCTTTTTGATCTACTTGTCTCAAAGTCTCTATATCAGTAGTTATTAAACTTTACATCAGACTCACATGCAGTTGCCATTAAAAATCTAGTTTCTTGGGCTTTGACCCCAAATTTTGATTTATCAGGAGCAGAATGGCCCCTAGAAAACTGAATTTTAATAGGCATTTCTAGTAATTTTGAGGTACTCTGTGGATCAGAGCTTGAGAAATAGTGTTCTTTATATATTTTTTTCAAGAGATAAATATACAGATCATTTCCAAGAGAGTATCATTTATTTATATATAAATACATTTATATTCATAATACAGATAATTTTCAAGATTCTCATTTACATATAGAGTCTCATATATTTTATATTATATATAAAAATATCTAAATTATTTATATATAAGTGAGACTCTCCTGAAAACTATCTGTATTATAGGTATTAAGCTTGGATTGTCATCAGGGGTTTTAAATTTACGATTATCTACTAATTAAATTTTAAAATAATCCATTTTATGCCTCTGTTTAAAAACCATTACATATACATTATTTTTCCACCAAGCTATAACCTTTGAACAAAATTCTTAACACTCTGCCGGTCATGATTAAATGTGCTTATCTTTAATGGATTTTAGGAGTTTTAACCCGCCACACGATTTTTATATACAGTTGACCCTTGAACTACACATGGGTTAGTGGTGCCAAACCATTGCACAGTTGAAAATCCACGGTTAAATTTTGACTCCCCCAAAATGTAACTGTTAATAGCCTAGTTTTGGCTGAAAGCATTACCAATAACATAAACAGTCAATTAATACATGTTTTGCATGTTATATGTATTGTATACTATATTATTACAATAAAGAAACTAGAGAAAAGCAAATGTTATTAAGATAATACAGAAGAGAAAATATATCTACTATTCATTAAGTGGAAGTGGATCATCATAAAGGTCTTCACCCTCATCATCTTCATGTTAAGTAGGCTGAGGAAGAAGAAGAGGAGGGGTTGGTCTTGCTGTCTCAAGGGGTGACAGAGACAGATGTGGAAGGGGTAAAAGGGGAAGCAGGAAAGGCAGGCGCACTGGGTGTAATTTTGGGAAAGCACACTGTAATTTCTGCCCGATTTTTTGCTTTTCAGTTATCTAGAAAGGTTCCTATAAGGCAGCAATCCTTCTTCCACTATTTGCTTCAGTGTCAGTACCCATATCATAGAAGTGTCCATGCCGTAAAAGAAGTCAAAAGCAGTCTTGAATAATCCGAACCATTCTGCCAACTTGTCTAATGTCAATTTGTTTTCTGGCATTGCTTCTTCTCTGTCTTCTTCCCACAGTCTGGCACTGGTTTGGAGGCACTCATCACCATCAAGTTGTCTTCTGTTAATTCCTCTGATTTGGTGTCTGTTACCTCTTGAATCTCTCCACGATCCATATCTTGGGACCCTTGTCCCTTCACCTTTTGTTTTGTTTTGTTTTGCCATATCCACAATCTCTTTTGTGATTTCCCTGATTGGTTGTGTCATAAGATCATGTACAACATTTAGACACAGTTTTCTCCAGTAGAATTTTATGTTTCAGGCTTCATGGCTTTTTCTATAACAATGATAGCATCTTCAGTGGTGTAATTCTTCCAGACTTTCATGACATTCTCTCTGCTGGGGTTCTCTTCTATAGCATTGACAACCTTTCCATACAATACCATGTGTAATAAGCTTTAAAGGTCCTCCTTATTATACAATCTAGAGGCTGAATTAGATACATTGTCTTAGGGGGCAAGTAGACCATTCAGATGTCTTCAGTGTTGAACTCATGGGGTTCTGGGTGGCTGGAGACATGTCTAATATCAAAAGAACTTTAAAATGCAGTCCCTTACTAGCAATGTACTTCCTGATTTCAGGGACAAAGCATTGATGGAACCAATCCAGAAAAAGCATTCTGTCATCCAAGCTTTCTTGTTATACAACCAAAAGACTGCCAGCTGGTGTTTATAGTTTCCCTTCAAGGCCTGGGAGTTAACAGCTCTATAGATAAGGGAAGTCCTGATTATAAACCCAACTGCATTCGTACAAAACAGTACAGTTAGCCTATCCTTTCCTGACTTAAATCCTGGGGCTTGTTTCTCTTCCTTACTAATAAATGTCCTTTGTGGCATTTCTTTCTTCCAGAGTAGGACAATTCTATCTGCATTAAAAATTTGTTCAGGAAGATATCCATTTCTCCTCAATGAGATTCTTAGTGGCATCTGGAAATGCTTGTGCTGCTGCTTTGTTGGCAGAAGCTGCTTCTCCTGTGTTTGACAATTTTTAAGTCAAACCTGTTTTTAAAATTATCAAACCATCCTTTGCTGACATTAAATTCTCCAGCTTTTGTTTGAAAAAGCTGGAGAATTGATAAATTCTTCATCTTTGTTTTGCTGTAATTTATCATATAATAATTTTGCTTTTTAGGCCGGGCACAGTGGCTCACACCTGTAATCCTAGCACTTTGGGAGTCCGAGGTGGGTGGATCACCTGAGGTCAGGACTTCAAGACCAGCCTGGCCAACATGGTGAAACCCCGTCTCTACTAAAAATACAAAAATTAGCCGGGCATGGTGGCACATGCCTATAATCTCAGCTACTGAGGAGGCTGAAGCAGGAGAATTGCTTGACCCCGGGAGGTGGAGGTTGCAGTGAGCTGAGATTGCGCCACTGCACTCCAGCCTGGGAAAGAGAGCGAGACTCCATCTCAAAAAAAAATAATTTTGCTCTTTAAAAATCATATTTGTGTCTATTAGTACGCCTTTCTTATAGCAATCCTGCATTCACATAAAAGCTGAATTTTCAATATGAGACAAAAAGGAATTTTGCAAAAAGTACAAAGTTTTTGCACCTGCCAGCATAGCTGCAGCAACAGTTTCACAAATTTCCTTTTCTTTTTTTTACAATGGTCCTTACACTGTATTATCTCAAAATGGTGGGCAATTGCAGCAGCAGACCTCAATCTGTGGTACATATCAAGCAATAAAACCTTTTCTTATAATGTCACAACTTTTTTTCTGCTTTTTGGGAGCACTTCCAAAATCACTAGTGGCACTTCCTATGTGTTTCATGATGTTATTCAGAGTTTACAGTATTGCACTAAACAATGAAAAATACACGAAAAACCACAAGAGATCTTTTTCTTTGAGATAGTGTCTCACTCACTCTATCACCCAGGCTGGAGTATAGTGGTGTGATCTCTGCTGAATGGGGCCTCGACCTCCCAGGCTCAGGTGATCCCCCCACCTCAGCCTCCTGAATAGCTGGCACTGGGCACACATCACCACATCTGGCTAATTTTTTGTATGTTTTGTAGAGATGGGGTTTTGCGATGCTACCCAGGCTAGTCTCAAACTCCTGGGCTTGGTCAAGTGGTCCGCCCCTCTTAACTTCCAAAATGCTGGGGTTACAGGCTTGAGCCACCACACCTGGCTGAGATCACTTTTTACTGTAATACACAATTTATTGGAAAGACAAACTGCTCCCATGGAAATGATTAGCATCACATGGCATTTTAAGCTGATACCTGCAACAGTTGAGCTCACCAAAATAGCAACAGGAGGTGGCTATGAAATTATTACAGTAATACAATATGCACTACAGTTAATTTTAGGCAATTATGATTTAATATTGCATCTTTACATTTGTATACATTTATCTCAACTGCAAATGGCACTATGTATGTTCTGTAAATGTTTGTATATGTAAGTTGTGATATATTTTAAGTTTTTATTATAGTAAATAATACAGACTAACATCTATATATATTTTTTGCACTCATGGCATAACTTTTTATTTTAAAAAAATATTTCTGTGCAACATGATTCATCTACAAGTTTTTAAAACTGTCAAAACTTTCCAAAAAATTTTTTCACTATATGTATTGAAAAAAATCCACATATAAGTGGACCCAAAAAATTCAAATCCATATTGTTAAAGTCAAAGTCTGTTTACATGACATCAACCCATAACAGTTAGACTTGATATCCTGTATACATGGTAAGTTTCCTCTCATCCATTCTCTTCAAATCAGAAATGAATATAATCAGTCCCCATACTAGTGAGACTACTGAGCCTACATAAACAATAATGAGATTCTATTTACTTAGAGGATATGTTATCCATTCTAAGAATTAATCATGCATCATCTCATATTTGCAATTGCATTTATTCCTCTTGAAATTTCAGGGCTCAATAAAGCCTCTTTCAAATTATAAAGAAATGGATAGAAAAGAGAAAAAAATCAAATAAAATACGTTAATGCTTATCAGTGGTTCTTACAATAACAATAATTTAAAGGACTTCTGGCTGGGCGCGGTGGCTCACGCCTGTAATCCCGGCACTTTGGGAGGCTGAGGAGGGCAGATCATGATGTCAAGAGATCAAGACCATCCTGGCCAAAATGGTGAAACCCTGTCTCTACTAAAATACAAAAATTAGCTGGGCATGGTGGCACACGCCTGTAGTCTCAGCTACTCAGGAGGCTGAGGCAGGAGAATTGCTTGAACCCAGGAGGCAGAGGTTGCAGTGAGTCAAGATTGTGCCACTGCACTCCAGCCTGGCAACAGAGCAAGACTCCGTCGAAAAAAAAAGATTTCTTAGAACAACACAAAAAAATGATCAGTGCCGTAGACACAGAGCTTCTAAATTTAAAATCAACAATGTTACTTTATGTTATTGTTTGATGGTAGTCCAGTTTTGCTATGTCAATGATATTTATGTCATTTATGACAGGAAAGAATAAAACAGATCTGTGATTAAACCTGGTGGGACTTTATTAACTAATTTGTACAGATAATGAGCCAATATTTGTGTGTGAGGTCAAAATTGATGACACAATATTTTCACAGTCACTACATTGCCAACTGTCATATTGTAGAAGACCAAAAAGTTACAGATATTGCTTACAAATTTAGTCAATCCTACAGATAAACTGAGCATTTACATTATTTTAGATAAAGCCTATTTCAAAATGCATTATAACAGTTATTCTCAATTAGATTTTAAAACATAATTACTATGACAATAAATTATTGTAATAGTTTTATGTAGTAATATTGTTTTATAATAATTATATACACAATTACATTATTACAATAATAAATACAACTGAATTTTCAAATTGTACTATCCAAATTGTTACATGTGGGTTGCCTTCACACTAAGAACTGCTGTGTGAAATTTGTAATAGCAGATATATGAGTTTCAAGTTAAAGTTGGTTTACTCGGCACATACTTGGTATGTACCACTCCTGGAGCCTGAAAAAGGGGTGAGAAAAAGTATTACAAATCTGTACAAAAGACTGAAACATCTTACCATACAATTGCAAATCAAGTAAAAACAATAATAGAACTAGCGGGTTTTTCTCCTCTTTCTTTTCAATCTAAATAAAAAATATAGTCAAGCAGGCAAATAAAGATACCTCCACTTTACTAGCATCACAAAGTAGATTGGTAATTCCACATGGGAAATTATCACAGCAATTCATCATTAATGTTCCCCAATAATTTTATGCATGTCTTCTGCATATATGCATAAAACTGATATGCCAAATAATCACGCTGCAGAAAAGGTGATTAAACAAAAGATCTACTTGTCTCTTAAGTACATGGTAACTTGGACTGGCTCAGCAGTAAACATTACATCATAAAGACAAGCATAACATGTGGTTAAGCAAGAATTTGAAAGGCATGAGGAAAGGAAACAATAAAAGCCTCTACGAGCCAGTGTTTCAACCACACTACAGTGATCCCCATGTCTTTATTCCTGGAAAAATGAGACAGCAAACATTTCCAAAATAAAACTGCTAAGGCCATCCTTCATTAAGAAATATGCACTCACCTCCATAGATCCAGGAAACACGGCATTCTTTTTCTCCTTTTCATGGAGCTCCAGGGATCTCAGCTCACAGGAGAACCCAGTCCCTGCCTACAAATTCTCACTGTGAGCCATAAGGCTCCCTGTACACAATGGGGCTAGCTGGTGAGCAGAGAACTAGAAAGCAAATGATTTAGATTGCCTGATGAAAATGTTAACACCAAATACAACATGCCATCAGGATTGAGCACCAGGACAAAAATAGCTATGACAAAGCAGCAGTGGAAACTATTCTGCAGATAATTTGGTTGGCAAGAATTGACCAAAGAAGACTAACTCTTCAACATGATAACTTGGTCTAACATTGAATTCAGTTGAAAATGAGTATTTTCTGTTATGGTTTTTTCAACTACTGGTAAATTTATTCTACTGTTGCCCTCATGTTGCTCTGTCCTCACCATCCACCTAGCTGCCCAAGATAAAATCAGAGTGATTTTAGGAAAAGAAAATTCCAAAATATTAAGTTAGGAAAAGAAATTTCCAAAATATTAAGGATTCTTTGAAGCAATCTTGTCCTTTATTCTTAGAATAAAAACTAAAATGTAGTCTAGCAAAGTTGGCATCTTTTAAAAGAAAAAAAAACACTAAAAAGCACTCAAAATCTAGGCCTCAATTGTTGTTACAGTACAAAAACAATAATTATTTTTGTTTATGCTCATGGGAGAACATATGTTTATGTTTATTATGTTTATGCTCATGGGAGAACATAAAATAAAGGCAAGAAAAATGCAACATAACAGACATCAAAAACCCAACTGGGGAAAAATAAGCGAAGTAATTGAAACATAATTAAACCATATGATTTGTATCCATGCAGATCTTTTTTTATGCATACATATTTATATATTGTTTAACTATTATATATAGCACATTATCATCCATTTAATTGCTTCAAATTTACGATATGATAACACAGAGAAGAAATATGGGCTAAAAGTTACTAAATACAACAATGAAAAATGTAGGAAAACGAGAAATAGACAAATTAAGTTTTTAAAAATACATGATAATTTAACAAAATTGATAGTACAGAAAATATTGACTGAAGAGTCTTGCTTTCAAATTGTCATTGAAACCGACTTGTTTATTGACTTGCTGAAGCCCAAATATTTTTGATCAACACATATGCTACCAACAGTTTGCAATATACACCAATATGTACTCACATACATTTTTATATAGGTTCATTACATAAAATGATTAAGAATTAGACTAATGAAAAGCCTAGTGTACTAGTTTCCAATAGCTACTGTAACAAATTACCACAAACTTGGTTTACACAACAGAATTTTATTCCCTCACAGTTCTAGAATGCACAAGTCTGAAGTCAAAGTCTTTTCAGGGCTGTGTGTCCCCCAGAAGCTCAAGGGAAGATTCCATTACTTGCCTCTCTCAATTTTTGGTCAGTGCCAGCATTCTTTGGCTTGTGGATACATCACTCCAATCTTAGCCACCATGGTCTCATTACTCCCTCCTCTTCCCTGTGTGAAATTTTCCTCTGCCTCTCTCTTACAAGGACACTAGTGTGACATTTAGGGTCCACTGGGATAAGCCAAGATAATCTCCCTATGACAAGATACTCATTCATATCTACAAAAGACCTTTTTTTCAAATAAGGTAATATTTACAGATTCCGGGGATTAAGAGCTGATGTCTTGGGGAAGGGTAATTTTCAGCCTGACACAGTCTACCCTCTGGCCTTCAAAGATTCACATTCATCCCACATACAGTATACATCCACCCCAATCCAATGTCCACAAAAGTCTCAACAATTTACAGTGAAGTTCAAATTCTTATCTAAATAATAAATCGCTCTAAAGTCCTAAATCTTGTTATCTAAATCAGGTATGGGTATGATCCATCCTAGGACAATATCCCTTTCCATCTGTGAACCTATAGGCTACAGAGCAAGTTATCTACTTCCCAATTACGATGTTAAGACAGGCAAAGGATAAGTTATCAACATACCCATTCAAAAAGAAGAAAAGAGTCACTGACCCTCTGCAATGCTGAATCCAGCAGAAAAAATTCCATCAGATTTCATGACCTAGGAATACCCCTCTGGGCTTGAGGCCCTGCCAGCCTTGGAATCACTATTCTTTTTTTACTTGAAAGATAGTACATAATTGAAGTTGAGTAGTTTTATCAGCCTGCTTCCTACCTATAAAAATTTTGAGCGTCCAACAGCCTTCCCTCACTTTGTCTTGTCTCTGTACCTTTCATTCCAAACTGCCAGAGTTTCTGCTGATATAACATTATCAAAACCTTGTAAGTTTCCTGTATATATAATGAGGATTTACACAATTAGACAAGAGGCTCCTCCCCAGGTTTTTCCTGGATAGTCTCATATCTTTATTTGTGGCTTCCACTGGGCTGGTTGAATGGATTCATGAGTCCTGTACCTAATCTCTTTTGCACTAGCAAACTTTGTCTAGCCACAACTTTAACCTTTTTTCCAGCATGCTTGTGTAACAGTGAATCTGCTAATTTTAACATCTTTTGTAATCTATATAAGCAGGATATTTCCCAAATCATCAAGTGCTGGCTCCTTTTTGCTTAACAGTTCTTTCCTCAAATATCTTTTTCTCCTCACACTTTACTATAAGCAGTAAGAAAAAAAAATCATGCTCTATCTTTAGCACTTTGCTTGGCAATCTCGTCAGCTACATATACAAGTTCATCACTTAGAAGTCTTACTTTCCACACAACTGCAAGACATCATTTAGCTAAATTTTCTGCCACTTTCTGACAAGGTGTCACTATTCTTCCAGTTTCCTACAGCATGTTCCTCTTTCCTCCTTTATCAACAGTGTCTTTAATGTCCATTCATCTAGCAACAGTGTGTTGATGATGCTATACATATTTTCTAAGATGAGAAAGTCTTTCTCCACATGACCTCCACTTCTTCACTGAGCCCTCACTATCAATCTTTAACATTCATATTTCTACCAATAGTCTGTTCACGGCAATATAGACTACTTCTACCATGTGTCTCAAAATTCTTACAGCCTCTATACATTACCCAGTTCCCAAGCCACTCTACATTTTAGGTACTTAGGTACTTACTCCCGGAAACAAAATCTGCATCAGTCAGGGTTCCAGCAGAGAAACAGAACCAGCTGAGATATATGAATGTATGTATACACACATATACATGGCAGAGATTTGTTGCAAAGTATTGGTTTATGCAAGAGTGGGGGACTGGCTAGGCAAATACCAATCCATGAGATACGCAATTAGGAGGTGTAAGTTGGAAACTCTCACACAGGAGCTGACGCTGTAATCCATGGAGAGAATTTCTTCTTTCTCTAGGAAACTTCAGTTTTGTTCTGAACTTTCAACTGACTGGTTCATGCCCACCAGAAAATCCAAGATAATCTCCCCATCAGAAGATCTTTAACTTAATCATTTCTACAAAGACCTTTTTATCCAAATAAAACCATATTTACAGGTTCAGAAGTTAAGATCTGATATTTCTGAGGGGGAGGCATTTTTTAACCTACTATCACTAGTATTTACAGAAATTCATCTAAAATTTCCTTGGATCTGACCCACAACTTTTTTATTGAAATTTTATTAATTTCTATTTTTACAAGCCTATTATTTTCTAATTATCCCAAAATATAGACCTTCTCTTTAAATGCCTTTGTTATTATTTAGATATGTTCCATTTAAACATACTTTAGGATCACTTGCACTAGCCAAAACTGGTTCTTTGTGTTCTATTCCCTGTTTACTGTTTGGTGTTCCTCTGTATCCATCCATGCAGTAAGACTTTTGAAGAGTCATCTCTTATCTTACCCGCATCTAATGGATCCTCAAGCCCTGCTGGTACCTGTTTAGTTCATTTCAAATCTGTCCCACTCTCCCCCTCCCAACTCTGACCACTCTCACTTTAGTTGTTACTAGAGGTGACAGAGCTCACTAACTGCTTCCAGTCAAAAGTTTTAAGTAGGGAAGTAGGGCTCCCATTACTCTCAGAATTAAGTGCAAACAGCACAGACACCTAAAGCCCTTCCTGGTTTGGCCTCTATCTATCCCTAAAAGCTCACCTACTGTTTCTGTCACTTCCCTTTCATGTACCGCATGGCAGCCTCAACTACTGTCAGTTCTTCTCAGAGTATGCTTTCTTCTGCCTCTATATTTTGGAACATGCATGCTACACACTCCTGCCTTGCCAGGCCAAACAACTAGCACACTCATATTTATCATCCAGAATTTGGCCAAGAGAGTTGTGTTTTTAAGAAGCCATCCCTATGCATTTTAAATAGGTGAACTGTATGTGAATTATATCTCATAATATTGGTTTTTTTGTTTTTGTTTCTTTTGAGACAGAGTCTCACTCTGTCACCCAGGCTGGAGTGCAGTGGCATGATCTTGGCTCACTGCAGTCTCCACCTTCCAGGTTCAAGCAATTCTCCTGCCACAGCCTCCCGAGTAGCTGGGATTACAGGCGCCCACCACCACGCCTGGCTGATTTTTGTATTTTTAGTAGAGATGGGATTTCACCATGTTTGCCAGGCTGGTCTCAAACTCCTGACCTCAAGTAATCCACCTGCCTTGGCCTCCCAAAATGCTGGGATTACAGGCATGGGCCACCATGTCTGGCCTGCATTTTTTTTTTTTTTTAAACAATGCATACCTTTCGACAATGCCTGCAGCCTCATGTAAGGTTATACACATCTTCCACAGCCTTTCAGGCTCCCCCCATACCTATGTTCATAACATTCACACTGTGTTGCCATCTATTGGCTCATTTGACTCCTTGATGGCCAGGCCATGATTAATTAATCTTCATATTCTCCTCAATTAGTACAATGTCTGGCACAAAGTAGACACTCAGTAAATACTGCTGAATAATTGAAAGAATATAATCTTTAAACATAGCAATTCATGGTTGAAACAAGTTATAATAAATCTATCTGGTGTTAGACCTGAGTTTACAGTTTCCTGAATTGAAGTTAATTAGGTATAATTTACTACTTAGAAAGTAAATTACTTTTAGGATTGACAAATACTAGCTTTCAAATTCAAAGTACTGACATGTGAATGTACTTGTATTTTGAAGCAATATAATCATTTCCTAATAAATTATAGTGCTAGCCATTAATTTTAATTCTGGGAGTTAGTGTTCATATGTATCAATCTGCTTACAGGGATGAATCACCATTAAACTGACATAAGCTGCGTTTAATTAGCTTTAAAGCATTTTTCCAAGAGCTTCTGTCCTTCCATGTGAAACTCCATCAATTTTCTTGGCTGCCACATTATAGAATAAAGTGAATATGCCCTTTATAGTAGAGCCAAGTCATTTATTACAACTACTTAAAACCATTATTCCCACACAATGGAAGAATGTTTATTGCTTTGTGTCACAAAATATATAAACTTTATGGATTTTTTTTCTATTTTCAAAGCTTTTCCACAAATTATAAGAATCCATTTACACAGCATAATGAAAACCAAGTTTTCATTAATTGTTAAAAAAAATAGCTTGTAACGCTATCTGTTCTTATTTGGAAGAAAATACAGACCAGAAGAATTGTTTCCAGACATCAGCAAATTTGAGACACTTAACCTATTAACTGCTTTCCTAACAGGATGCATTTCCTGGCATAGGAAACTTGGCTTCCTCTTTGCCATTCATCAAGAAAGAGAGGGGAACGGAAGAAAAGAAGTAAAGGAACCTCTCCTGTGTTCCCCAATCCATTGGGCTGGAGTGGGAGAGTCTCACTCAGTAACTCCCAGTTTTTTACCCACTAGATTTAGGAGGAAAAATTCATCTCAATAACGTCTACTACCCCAATCACATTATTCTTTGCCTCAGCACCTTGTTTGTCTATCTTTTTGAACTTGGTAATTTAGTTTTTGCTTGTTTATCCTTTTACCATCTATCTCCACAACTAGGCTGTAAGCCTCCATGAGGCAGTCACTGTGTTTCCCTCACCACTGAAGCTAAACATTACAGGGGTGGAAGGAATATTGGGAGGAAAGAAAAAAAAGAAAAGAAGGAAATGGTTAAAATCTAAAGGGCCACACTCCCTGGAATGGTAAATTATTCTAGTGCAACAACTCTAGACAGGAATAAGTCTTGAATAAAGTGGGAGCAGGCAGGGCAAAAACAAACCCAAATCAGTGTCTGCTTGGGGATAAAAGTGAGAAACAAGCAGCCATGGGAAAGGAAGGCATCTTCTAAGCACTCCTCATTTTATATTTTTTATATATATACATACATATATATATACACATATATATATACATATATATATATGTATGTATATATATTTTGAGACGGGGTCTTGCTCTGTCACCCAGGCTGGAGTGCACTGGCGCAATCTTGGCTCACTGCAACACCCACCTCCCAGGTTCAAGCGATTCTCCTGCCTCAGCCTCCCGAGTAGCTGGGACTACAGGCACGTGCCACCACGCCCTGCTAATTTTTTGTATTTTTAGTAGAGACGGGGTTTCACCGTGTTAGCCAGGATGGTCTCCATCTCCTGCCCTCATGATGTGCCCGCCTCGGCCTCCCAAAGTGCTGGGATTACAGGCGTGAGCCACTGCACCCGGCCTATGTTTAATATTTCTTTTATCTTTTTAGGTTTTATGAAGATATTTCAATAGTATCATGTTCAAAGTAAATATGCGCTCCTCACATTGAATTATGGTCTACACAGACTTGCCGGTCAGTCTGCCCTTTCTAACATTGTTTCTACGGGAGAATGAATTACAGATTCCAAATAACTAACTCACAAACATTTAGAACACAGTCACAACCTAATTTTTTTTTTTTTTTTTTTTTTTTTTTTTTTTTTTTGAGAGGGAGTTTAGCTCTGTCGCCCAGGCTGGAGTGCAGTGGGGCCATCTCGGCTCACTGCAAGCTCCGCCTCCCGGTTTCACACCATTCTCCGGCCTCAGCCCCTCTCCGAGTAGCTGGGACTACAGGCGCCCGCCACCATGCCTGGCTAATTTTTTGTATTTTTAGTAGAGACGGGGTTTCACCGTGTTAGCCAGGATGGTCTCGATCTCCTGGCCTCGTGATCCAGCCGCCTCGGCCTCCCAAAGTGCTGGGATTACAAGCGTGAGCCACTGCACCCGGCCTTCACATCCTAAATTATATCCAAGCTCTCATGTCTATTATCTCTTATTTCCCTCTTCCTCTTTTTCCTTCTTTTCTTCCCATTCACCTTTCTTTCTCTCACCTCTCTTTGTGTTTCTTATTCTCTTTCCGTCATACACGCACAGCCACATACACACACACACACCTACTTTATATTCTGAAACAATAACATAAACAAATAATCACACCCAGTCTTATATCCAGTTACCAAGTCTCATAATTTTTCTTAAATAACAGCAATTATGGCTCACATATGTTGAGCTCATGCTACCCTATTGAACCCACTCCATGCTTATTAATGCCCTAGTCGAGGCCTTCTACTTCATGCCTGGTCTGTCAAAACAGCCTGCTAACTAACACCCTGTTTCCAGTTTCTTCTCCTTTCCAATCATTCCACACACACCAGGAGCTCATACACTGCCTCTAAAACAGTTCTTTTTACTATGTTCTCTTTTTTTCTCACAAAACTTCAATGACAAATGAATAAGGTTTACTTTTCAAACTTGCAGTCAAGGCTCTCCATTTTATGGCCCTAGCCAAGTTTCTACCTTTACTTTCTAACACGCAACAGAGACCCTTCTCTGCAGATTCAGGACCTCATTAAGATCATTTCATTATTTCCTGGGCACACCTTTAACCATCTCACATATGTGTCTTCATTCAGATGAGTTCTCTCTTTCCTGTCTTCCTTTGATTCCCAGTCATCCTTTCACGAACAAATCTGGCGCAAACCCTTGGTAAAATTTTTTCAAGCACCTCAATAACAAGATTACCTTCCTATACTCTTTCAGCACTTAGAATAGCCCCATGCATTTGTGCAATGTTTTTACAATTTTAAAAAATTTCCTACATAAGCTTCACAACAACCCTATGAAGTAAGCATTATAAGCATCTACACTATTCACACTTAGAGAAAAATACTCAGGGATGTGAAGTGACTTCTCCAAGCTCATACTGCTGAAATGTAGCAGTAGTCATCTCCAAACCCTGGCTTTCTGACTCCATATCAGATTCATATTTGGCACATAATATAAAGAGTTGGTAATTATTTGCATCATTTTTTTCAGTCTTCCAAATTAAATTATAAGCTTCTGGAAGGTAATAGCATTATATAGAACTTGGCCCACTACATAATCATATACAAGATGAAATTCAACGAAAATTTTATTAAGTAACTTTAAGAGTAGTTTAATCCCTCTACCCTATTTAAGAAGCTTTGGTGATACCTCTCTCCCTCTTATGTACAATATTTAAATTCTGAAATCTCAACTGAACACTTTGAGATAAATGTGATAAAAATACACCTCAGCTATTACTTCAATTCTTAACCTAGCTCCGCACAAGGCAAATTTCAAATTTCTTGAGGGTAGGTACCTTTGATGAATAAAATAAGATCTGCTGGTATTTAAATGTTGGCCATGAGTTGTAGGAATAAAATGTGGGGGCAAACTATATTTTTAAAACTCACCTGAAGTTCAGAATCACCTGGGACACTTGCTAAAAATGTAGATATCTAGGATTCAGATTCAGTACTTTCTTAGTCATGTTTCTCTACCCCTGATTTTTATTGAACACAAGATCCCAAAGAGTATACTATGAAACAATAGATGAGTGGTAAAGTGACATCGACTAAAGGCTCAGCAACAGACCATGATGTTTGTGTTAACCACGCATTTGTTTGGGCATGAGTGCTTGTGGTTTGTGACTCACACTGTTTGCAAAATTCTTCCTGGTTTCTAAAAGAGGATTCAACATTTCAATATTTTATGGTGTTTCACAAGGAGCTTCTACAACATCTAAAATCTGGAAGTCACTGAACAAATAATAGGGCATCTGAGAGAAGAATTTAAATAACCAAAAAGGATTTCGTAACAGGAAAAGAACTTCATCTTTTAGAACTGAAATGAGAAGGTACTCACAGGCTCTCCCCGTGTTCCATCCTGCCCCGGAGCACCAGGGGATCCTGCTTCTCCCTTTTAATGATTTGACAAAAAGAAATAGAGAATTCAGTTTTGAGGTCTGCTTACCAAAATAACAATATATAACATTACATATTAAAGAACATTAGATACAAACAGAAAAATTAAAATTACTTTTGGACTACTGATATTAACTTTTCCTGACATCAAATAACTTTTTCAGAAATTCATAAAGTGACTATATAAACAACAAAAATGTGTACATAATGGCAGATAATTGAGTTAAGTTATAAAATAACTGTGGTACTGTATAGTCATTCTTATGAGAATAGACCATCTTACTTCCAAGGTAAATGTGACCAATATTCTATATCAGTCCTATTCATATATACTTTTTCATTTTTATTTTAAAATTGATCACTATGTTGGACCTAATTTGACCTTGCCTTCAAAGAGTTACATTTTAAAGTAAAAACAAAACTTTCATTAGGAATGGAGTTATTTATAGGTTATTAGTTGAAATTATCTGGCACTTTAGTATATACGTATTTAAAATAAACATCTATAATGCATATTTTAGGTAGCTGTTAAATTATAATTGTTTTTAGTGATTTTAAAGGTATACCTTTACATTACTATGCTCAAGTTAAGCATCTTATTTTACATCTACGTTTTGGAAGCTAAATTTTTTTCCCAAAAGAATCAATTACTAGTGAATACAAATGTATCTGACACTTCTTCTACTAAAACGATAAATACTAGCTGAATATAATCCTAAAATGTATAATATCTGCAGATTAGTACAACTATTAAACTGTCTGAGCAAAATAAAGGATAGCAAGGAAGAGCCTGTTGACACATATACACACATGTACACACCCCAGACTTTTTGAAATCTAACAGTCATTATGAGCCATGCATTTGTTTCTGTCCAGCAAAATGCTGCATCACAACAAGCAAAGTTCTCTGCAAGCAATTTGCCACACTTGTTTCATACCAGAAAGAACATTTTATCCTAGATGAAAGCAAGATAGGAGGTAAAATAAAAGCATTTTTTCCCGTAAATGTCTCAAATACCTGAGTTGAAACAAGTTTAAGGGAGAAAGAGTCTAAGAATGCAATGCACTGAAGCATATTACAACACTGTCATCCATAATTTCATATTCTAATGAATTTCCCAAAATTATAGAAAATAAAGCACAGAAGCACCTCTAAAATTTGGCAAACATAATCAGTACTTAGAAAAAAATTCAACCATATCACATTACATAAACAACAGTTCTCCCACTTGTATGAATTCCTGCATTTTATTAGAACTGTGAAATGCCAACTAAAGCTAAATATTTCATCTATACCAGTTTTATTTATAAACACTAGTTGAGGATAGAAGGAGCAAAGATTAATGCTTTCCTGAAAATTAACCAAATTAGAGGGAGAGAATTATTGCTAATCCAATAGCTCTACAGAAAAGCATATAAAAATACTGGAGGAAAAAATGTTGGATCCACTTAGTTTGAAAGCTAGTTTAAAAAGCCTGAAAAATTCAAGACAAGGGATATGTTAGATCCTAATACTATAGAGAAATAATGCAACATTTTATCTGAACTTAACACTCATATCAATAGTCAGAAGGAATCTCTCCTATTAGTAGTTCTCAAATATGGTCCTCAGACCAGGCAAGATCAACTTCTTCATTTAACATGGGAACTTCTTCAGAATATAAAATTTCAGGCCATACTGCAGCATATTAAGCCAGAATCCCTGGGTGGGGGCCAGCAATCTGTGTTAATAATTCTTCCTGGTGATTCTAATGCAGCCATTTGAGAACCAGCCCTGCTATAAGTCATTAGATGATTTAACTTCTCCTACTTCCAGGTACTGTCATATGTGACTTATAAAACAATCTGTGGTTAAATTTTCTGTATGTAAAATAAAGAGGGTAAGGAACTTGCCAAATAGTAGAAACAATTAATTTGAAATTATTAGGTTGGTGCAAAAGTAATTGCAGTTTTTGCCATTAAAAGTAATGGCAAAATACATGATTAGATGACTACTTTGATTTATAAAATCATGACTACTTTGATTTATAAAATCTCTACTTTTTTCTCTCTGTCCATTGACCTAATATCATTTTATTTTACTTAGCAGGAGTTTTAAAAACGTAAGTAGCCATCAGCAAGGTTCATCAATAATGAAGTTCCACAATTATTTGAGGATTTAACTTATTACGTTCTTCCTACTTTATATTAGACACTTAACATATTAACTGAATAAAATATCACATTCTTTATTATCTATAGCAGTGATTCTCAAAATTTAACTTCATCTGAATCACCCAGAAGGTTTGTTAAACTGCAGATTGTGGACCCCAACCCAGAGTTCCTGATATGGTAGGTCTGGGGCAACCCCTGGAATCTGCATTTCTAATAAGTTTACAGAAGGTGCTGAGACTGCTAGTCTTGGACAACACTTTGAGAAACACTACTCTAGCCCAGATCTCAAAACAGACTTACAGACTCTTTCTGCACTTATGAATCCCTCTCTTCTATGAACTAGTATAACATTATATAGCTTTTCACTTAGCACTGAATTTTATTATGCTAAGTTGTTCAGCAGGTGTCTTGTTTATATGTGTTATTTGCTTGACTTGCACATTCTTTTAAAGGTAGAAAACATAATTTATAGGAGTTTTTTAAATCACCTACAATACTTAGACTAGTGCCAAACATAATATAAAACTACAAGTACCCTTCTTTACAATAATTGGAGTATATCAAGGAAGGAGGAACAGACTGACTATTTATTCTTCAATGTTCTATTTCAAAGGGATAAAGGAAATGGGAAAAACATTTGTGGATAAAGCACTAGCATTTACTGTTGGACAATTATGCAGTTAGTTATTACAAGATAATGGCCAGTCATCTTTACCTAAGAACACTCTCTTCATTTTTTAATAATGGATTTTAATAATGTTTCATCAAGAAATGAAAGGATAATTTCTACTTGGCATTTTCCTTGAAATAATCAAATGCAAGATACAACCAGCCTGTGAAATTTAATATTGTTACCAGAACTTAACCTGATCACTTGATTACTTTTATGACCTGGATAACCTGGTGCAGGTCAGTTTGTTTGGCATTTGAAAAAGTATAAAACATGGTCCCATCTCCAATTTATTGTTTTTCTATTCTGTTATTAACTCCCTTCTTGATATAACATAATTGAGAAAATGTCATGCTTAACATTATTTCTCAATCTCATTTCTACAGCTAACGTCAAAAATGATTTATTCCACAACAAAACAGTTCTTTAAAAAAAAGGAAATTTAACTAAAACCAGGCATGTGAAACTTGCATTCCATGTGTATTTCCTTTCATGCTGTGGTCTTTGGTATTTACCCCAAAAAAATAAAAGGATGGAAAGTAATTTAGTTTGCTTATAGCAATCCTCAAAATCAGGTGGAAGGTATGGTTTACTGATCATGAAAATATAGTTTAATTTTGAGGAAGATCCTTGCTTTGTTAAGGAAACACTTTATTTTGACTTTGATCTTATGGCATAGTTTATTCTTCATTTGTAAACAAATCTCTAGCATGCCTGCGGATGTATTAAAGATGTAAGACTGAGGAAGCTTCTCCTAGCTGACCAAGTAAACAGACAGGACATTTGGAAGGCATCATGCACATCAGTGAGCATACGAACTAGACCTGGCACCCTCACTCTGCCATGGAACTAGCTGTGCATGTTTAACTAAATCCCGTCCTCTCTTTGAACCTGATGTTATGCATAAAATGCCATTAATACTCCAAACTTCATAGATTTGTTTTTTAGGAAAATAAAATAAGAGCCTTTGTGAAAATGCCTTATGCAACTCTTGGCACAGAAAGGGAGATCCACTGCCACCAAAAAGTTGAGGTTTTAACAATCCTTTATTCACGATGTATTTTTGGCTATATTATTTTCAAATAATATATGTTATTTCAACACTTGAACTGCTATAGTTTGTCATTATAATTTTGGCAAAATGAGTATTTTTAAACATAAAGCCAATCCTTCTTTATTCCAGTTAAGATATCATTAAAAACAGTAGGGTCAATAGTTTCATCATTATTTTCTATAACTAGGAGAGAATATTTGGGTATAACATGATTTCCAACCAGTTGGTAAGCAGAATTTTCATTGGTTGTTGTTATGGCCATGTCACCTTGGACAAGTTATTTACTCTAGTTCTTTGTTTCCTCATCTGTGAAAGGATAAATTTTTTCCACTTACAACTGATAATGATTTATGAGATTAATGAGAAAATGCATGTACAGTGCTGTAAAAAGAGCCAAGCTCTTGGAAATATCCAATGAGTTACGCCTTTTGTTATAATCTCTCCTTTTCTGTCTTTGGTTCTTTGCATATCCAGCTTAAATACCACATTTAAATATTTCAACCACTTTCTAACTAAAATTCTTGTCCTTTACCTCACTCTGCATCCACCATACTGGTTTATGCAAATTCCAGTGTTGAGTAAACCAAACTGAAAATAGCCTCAGCCTATGCTTACGTTCAAAGTATGGCTATGGAGGAAAAATACTATAATAATCATACAGATTATAACTTCCAGCTTCAACTGGACTTCAATGCAACTTCTATATTTCCTTTATCTCTTCTCTGCCACATTTTTCATGTATATAGAAAGTTTCTGCTATATAAAATATTCTCCAATCAACAAAAGCTTTTTTCTCCTTCTCCCAACATTCTAAGAAAAAACAGGATACAAACATTCTGCCACCAAACCAACACACTTACCTGCATTTGCACCCATCCATTCCTTTATTTTATTACAGTAAACAGGAGTCCTTCATTCAATCTAAGATAATTCCTTACAACTCTGTTCTATATCCCATTCTCTCCCCTTCTCTAAATAAGATGGAGCTTCTTATCTGTGTATAACTGCTTACTCAACTTCTTCCCGTGAATGTGCCACAAGAATCTAAAATCAACACATTATGTTTCTCACTCCTCCACATCCCCAGCAGAAAACACACCAAGTCCTACCCAGCACTCATTAACTAAAGAAACTTCTAACTTCATTATACATAAAAGAAGAGACAATCTACAACTAAGAAGACCAGCAAGCTATCCAAACATGTACAACCCTGTTTATTATTACAGGTCAAAATATATACAGGATAGTTCAAATTTGAAAAGAATTGGCAGATAATATCCAAAAAAGAACAAAAAGAAAAAAAAATAATAAAAACTTTTCATATTTTCCTCACACAAAAATAAACATAAAACTGAAACAAAATACTGTAACCTGGATTAACAAACATTATACAAGTTTTTTTTTTTGAGACGGAGTTTCGCTCTGTCGCCCAGGCTGGAGTGCAGTGGCGCCATCTCGGCTCACTGCAAGCTCCGCCTCCCGGGTTCACGCCATTCTCCTGCCTCAGCCTCCTCAGCTGGGACTACAGGCGCCCACCACCACGCCCGGCTAATTTTTTTGTGTTTTTAGTAGAGACGGGGTTTCACCATGTTAGCCAGGAGGGTCTCGATCTCCTAACCTCATGATCCACCCACCTCGGCCTCCGAAAGTGCTGGGATTACAGGCGTGAGCCACCACGCCTGGCCAAGTATTTTTATTAGTTAAAAAATTCAGAATAAAAATGTATAAAAGGAAGATATGAAATAAGAATTTATTCAGGAATCAAAAAGACAAAATCATCTCAGATGAGAACGATGATTAAATTACTAGAAACCAAGGGAGAACAGATTTAACTTAAAATTATAAGCGGCAATGAGGAGAAAATAAGCATAGCCAATAAAAATAGACTTTTGAAACACATTAAAGGATCAGAAACGATAGAAGACAAATAAATTTCAATATATCTGTAATTGGAGTCCTTGAGATATAAACCAAAAAAAGTAACAGAATTTATATTTAAAACTATAATTCAAAAGAACATTCCAGAAAAGAAAAATCCCTGACTCTTCCTTTCTAAAGCTTTTTGGAGTAACTGGGATTTTAAATTCTGAAACATATGCTATTAGACTTTAAATGTAAAATTGTTTTTGTTTTACACTCTCATCTTCATAGGAAAAAGAGTCACAAAGGAAAGACAATGAGATTGGCATCAGCAACATACATGTTGGCAGTGTAAGCAATATTTCTAAGAAATTCAGAAAAAAAAACAGTGAAAAATGGTGAGACAAGGGTTTTATAGGTAGCCAAGCTGTCATTCAAATAATAAAAGTGTAGAAAAACATACTAAAATATCAAGAATTCAGAATACTGTATTCACAAGCCCTTCCAAAGGAGGAAAACCTTTATTAAACCCAAATGTGACCGTGGAATATTGGTAAAGGTGCTGGTGACAAACACTGAGTATATTTAATTGCAGATCTGAAACAAAGATAAAGTGTAAAAAGTATTTTATAAATGTTATATAATCTGATAAGGTAGAAATAAACAAGAAGAAAAGATTAAAGAAAAGGAGAAAATAGAATTCATTAATTTCCACATAGATAATAGGGTATAATTTAAATTTAACACAACAAAGAGTTGATGCTCAAGGTATGTAAAGGGAGAATAACAGAATTCTGAAACGGATATTTACAAGGAATAGTAAACGTAGTATAAAGACCACTAAAATAAAAATATAAATTTTCCTAAATCCCAAAGAAATTAAAAGCAGAATAGGAAAAGGCAACAAAAACACATTGAGAAAGAAATATAGTCAGTATAGCATAATTTACATAATAACAAAATTACAACGTGAGTATTTTGACAGAGATAAGACCAAACCTATCAGACAATGGGTGAAAATAGACTTAATCTATTAAAATAAAAAAATTCAGATTGCTTTAAGAAGCAAAGACCAACTCTACACTTGATACAAGAGACACAACTAAAACAAAGTGACTCAAAAAGCTAAAGCTAGACAATAGAAGGATGGGCGAAGGTGCAGCAAGCAAATAAAAATAATCAAAAAGAAAACGTGTAATCCTGATACTGGAGAAGGTAAAATTCAAGTGAAAAATTATTAAAGGAAACAAAAAATATATTTTATAATGCTAAAGCCACAATTCAAAATGAAGATGTAGGAGTTAAAAATATCTATACAATGAATAACGTAGAAACTACATTCATGAAACAGAAGGTGAAAGAAAAAATAGACAAAAATGCACGAATAATAGGACACTAATACACCACTCTCTGTTCAAGACAGGCCAAACAAACAAAGAATTAAGTTATAGAAGATCTAAATAAGATATTCAATAAGGTAGTTCTTATGAATGTATATTGAGTTTTACACTCTGAAAATAGAGATTTACCTTCTCATATGCACAGGGAACATTCCTGAAAATTAAACATACAATAAGTCAAAGAAAAAATTCACTAAAACTTATAAAGAAGAAATTATACAAACATTCTCTGATACAGCACAATAATATCAGAAATTAGCAACAAAATCTAAATAAAAGGATTTTCACCCTAAAAAGACTTTTAACTCTTTAAACAACTCTTAGGAAACAGAGAAAAACTAGAATTACAAAATTTATTTTAAAAAAAGTTAATGAAAACATTGCATATCAGAATCAAGGGGATACAACTTAAACAAAGATGAGAAAAATATTCAGTTTAACTACTTAGATAAAAAATAACAAAAAATGAATGTAAATGAATTCAATTCTCAATTGCAAAAGCTAGAAAAAATGTAGGAAAAAAGAATAAAGAAATAAAATAGGATAAAATTAAAAAACAAAAATTTAATGAAGTCAAAAATCAAATTACAATGTTGGATCTTTGAAAAAATCCAACACAGGAGGGAAACCAGAAACATATAAAAGTAAAAAAAAGAAAAGTAGAGAGTGAAAGCATATGTATTCAAAGTAAGAAATGATGACCAAGGGAGAATAATCATTAAAACAGAGAAAACTTTTTAAAAATCATGAGAGGAACTTGCACAATTTTATACAAGTCACTTGAAAAATATAGATGAAATAATAGTTCCCTAGGAGAGTGAAGCTTATTATTATTGACCCTATGAGAGAAAGAATGCTTAAACAGACAAATTCCCATGGAAAAAAATAAGAGAAAGTTATCCAAGAACAAAAAGAACCAGGCTCAAATGACAGAGGGGAAGAGTAGGAAATATTCTGCAGTGCTTGATTTCAATTGTAAAGTATCAATAAGAAATTATCATTACAAAATAATATCAGGAATGAAATAAAGGACATTACTAAAAACCTACAGACATTAAAAGGACAAGAATAAGGCAATATTGTAAACAAAATATGCCAAGAAATTTGCAAGTTAAATGATATGGACAAATTCACTGAAAGGTACAAATTGCTGAAGGTTGCTCAAGAAGAAAGATAAAATCTAAATAGGTGAATTATTAATTAAAATGTTCCTTAGACACACAACACACCTGCAAAGCTCAGGCCCAGAGGGTTTCACTGGTGAATTCTACCAAACATATAAAGAAGAAATGACACTAACACTACACAAATGCTTTTAGAAAAGAAAAGCCAGTATTGTTTTGATATTAAAGCTGGACAAAAATATCACGAAAAAGAAAACTGCTGATCAAAATCATCCATGAACATAGACACAAATAATATGAAATAAAACATTTGCAAATTGAATCCAGTAATGTATAAAAAGAATATTATAAGATAACCAATTGTGGTTTCTCCCAATAATGCAAAATTAGTGTAACATACAAAAATCAATGTTGTATATTAAGAAAATATGAGAGGAAAATTATATAATCAAGTCAGTGAAGGCAGAAAAAGCTTTTTTTTTTTTTTGCAAAATTCAACATCTAATCATGATATTTTAAAAGAAAACTCTCAATAGACTGGGAATAAAAGGGAATTTTCTCATCCTGATGCAGGGCTTTTATGTAAAACCAACAACTAACATTCAATGTTAAAAGACTGATGGTTTCTACCTAAGGTCAGAAGCAAGGCAAAAATATGTGCTTTTATCCCTTCTATTTGTTATTGTATTGAGGGCTTGTTTAGTGAATAAAACTATTAAAATAAATAAATTTCATATAAATTAGTATAGAAGAAGAAAACTGTCTTTATTTGTAGTCAATATAATCATCTATGTAGAAAAACCTGAGAAATCAACAAAAAAAGTTGCAGGAACTAATAAGTGAATTTAACAAGACTGTAGGATATACAATCAATATACCAAAACTAATAATATTTCCATATGCTAGCAACAAACTGAAAAATTTTTCAAAGTCTATTTATGAGTATGAAGAAATACAATAAAATACTTAGATATGAACTTAACAGAAGACTTATAAGATCTGAAAACTATGAAACTTTGCTGAGATAAAATAAAGAAAACTCACATAAGTGAAACAATATACCATGTTCATGGATTGAAAAATTCAATATTGTTAAGATGGCAACTCTCCCCAAATAAATTTAGAGACATGAAGATGCTCTTCCCTCTAAGATTTGGAGCTTAAGTCTACACCCCACCTTGAGTAGGGCTTGGATTTGGTGACTTGCTTCCAAAGAACAGAATATGGGATGAAAAAGTAGTAAGAAAGCTTGTAAATACTATAAAACAGGTGATCATCATTAATATCACCAATGAATTTTCATCTGGGTAGCATGTACATTCTGATTTGATAAAAAGGACACTTGAACCCTCTGTTATCCTTTTCAAAAAAAAAAAAAACTATAATCCGAATCTAATCATGAGGAAAGCATGAAACAAACTCAAACTGAGTGATATTCTACAAAATACCTGGTCAATACTCTTCAAAACCATCAAAGTCATGACAGACAAGAAATGACTGATAAGCTATCACAGATCAGTGGGAAATAGGAAGGCATGACAAATAAATGTAATGTGGTATCCTGGACTGGATCCTGGCACAGAAAAATTACATTAGTAGAAAAACTAATGAAACCCAAATAAAGTATGGAGTCCAGTTGACAGTAATGTGCCAATATTGGTTTCTTAGTTTTGACAAATATACCATAGTAATATAAAATGTTAACTTCAACAGAAGTTGGATAAAGGGTATGAGGAATTCTCTACTATATTTGCAACTTTTCTGCAATCTACAATTATTCCACACTAAAAACTTTGGCCAGGCATGGTGGCTCATGCCTGTAATCCCAGCACTTTGGGAATCTGAGGTGGGTGAATCACCTGAGGTCAGTAGTTTGAGACCAGCCTGGCCAACATGGTGAAATCCCGTCTCTACTAAAAATACAAAAAAAAAAAAAAATCAGCCATGCATGGTGGCAGGTGCCTGTAATCCCAGCTACTCAGGAGGCTAAGGCAGGAGAATGGCTTGAACCTGGAAGGCAGAGGTTGCAGTGAGCCAAGATCGTGCCATTGCACTTCAGCCTGGGTGTCAAGGGTGAGACTCTGTCTCAAAAAAAAAGAAAAAGAAAAAACTTTAACACATCCCACAGTCTCTCTTGGTAAAAATTTTAAAACTGATACTAAAAATAATATGGAATTTATGTAAATCTATAATATCATTATGATTTCTAAAAAAAAAAAATTAGAGTATTTACACCACACAATTTCAAGGTTTATTTTAAAGCTATAATAATTAAGACTGCGTTGTTGAGGAAAGAATATGGGTATAAATTAGTGGAATGGAATTGAGAATCTAAAAATAGTTTCCCACATATTGATCAATTCATATTTGGCAAAAGTTCTAATGTAATTCAAAGGGAAATGATACTCTTCAATAAATGGTGCTAGAATAACTGAATCTCCATATGGGAAAAAAATTAGACCTGATTTTTATCTCATACCATACATATAAATTAATTCAAAATAAATCAGGAGGGAGGCAAGCAAGATGGAGTAGAAAGCTCCATCCATTGTCACCCCCTCCCAGCAAGAACACCAAGTTAACAATTATCTACAAAGAAAAAACACTTTCAAAGAACCAAAAATCAGGTGAGCACTCACAGTACCTGGTTTTAACTCCATATTGCTGAAAGAGGCAATGAAGAGAGAGAAAAAACAATCCTGAATTACCGATGCCACCCCTCCCCCTTCCCCAGCAGAGGCAGCATGGAGTGGAAAGCATTTCTGGGTGCTAATGAAGGGAGAACACAACAATTGTGAACCACTGAAACCAGTGCTCTCCTGTTAAAGCAGAAAGGAAAACCAGACCAAACTCAACTGATGCCTGCCCACAGAAGAAGCTTATTTTTCTTTTGTTTTTTTTTTTGTTTGTTTTTTGTTTGTTTGTTTTTTATTATACTTTAAGTTTTAGGGTACATGTGCACATTGTGCAGGTTAGTTACATATGTATACATGTGCCATGCTGGTGCACTGCACCCACTAACTCGTCATCTAGCATTAGGTATATCTCCCAATGCTATCCCTCCCCCCTCCCCCCTCCCCACCACAGTCCCCAGAGTATGATATTCCCCTTCCTGTGTCCATGTGATCTCATTGTTCAATTCCCACCTATGAGTGAGAATATGCGGTGTTTGGTTTTTTGTTCTTGCGATAGTTTACTGAGAATGATGGTTTCCAATTTCATCCATGTCCCTACAAAGGATATGAACTCATCATTTTTTATGGCTGCATAGTATTCCATGGTGTATATGTGCCACATTTTCTTAATCCAGTCTATCATTGTTGGACATTTGGGTTGGTTCCAAGTCTTTGCTATTGTGAATAATGCCGCAATAAACATACGTGTGCATGTGTCTTTATAGCAGCATGATTTATAGTCATTTGGGTATATACCCAGTAATGGGATGGCTGGGTCAAATGGTATTTCTAGTTCTAGATCCCTGAGGAATCGCCACACTGACTTCCACAATGGTTGAACTAGTTTACAGTCCCACCAACAGTGTAAAAGTGTTCCTATTTCTCCACATCCTCTCCAGCACCTGTTGTTTCCTGACTTTTGAATGATTGCCATTCTAACTGGTGTGAGATGGTATCTCATAGTGGTTTTGATTTGCATTTCTCTGATGGCCAGTGATGATGAGCATTTTTTCATGTGTTTTTTGGCTGCATAAATGTCTTCTTTTGAGAAGTGCCTGTTCATGTCCTTCGCCCACTTTTTGATGGGGTTGTTTGTTTCTTTCTTGTAAATTTGTTTGAGTTCACTGTAGATTCTGGATATTAGCCCTTTGTCAGATGAGTAGGTTGCGAAAATTTTCTCCCATGTTGTAGGTTGCCTATTCACTCTGATGGTAGTTTCTTTTGCTGTGCAGAAGCTCTTTAGTTTAATTAGATCCCATTTGTCAATTTTGGCTTTTGTTGCCATTGCTTTTGGTGTTTGGGACATAAAGTCCTTGCCCACGCCTATGTCCTCAATGGTAATGCCTAGGTTTTCTTCTAGGGTTTTTATGGTTTTAGGTCTAACGTTTAAATCTTTAATCCATCTTGAATTGATTTTTGTATAAGGTGTAAGGAAGGGATCCAGTTTCAGCTTTCTACATATGGCTAGCCAGTTTTCCCAGCACCATTTATTAAATAGGGAATCCTTTCCCCATTGCTTGTTTTTCTCAGGTTTGTCAAAGATCAGATAGTTGTAGGTAAGCGGCGTTATTTCTGAGGGCTCTGTTCTGTTCCATTGATCTATATTTCTGTTTTGGTACCAGTACCATGCTGTTTTGGTTACTGTAGCCTTGTAGTATAGTTTGAAGTCAGGTAGTGTGATGCCTCCAGCTTTGTTCTTTTGGCTTAGGATTGACTTGGCGATGCGGGCTCTCTTTTGGTTCCATATGAACTTTAAAGTAGTTTTTTCCAATTCTGTGAAGAAAGTCATTGGTAGCTTGATGGGGATGGCATTGAATCTGTAAATTACCTTGGGCAGTATGGCCATTTTCACGCTATTGATTCTTCCTACCCATGAGCAAGGAATGTTCTTCCATTTGTTTGTATCCTCTTTTATTTCCTTGAGCAGTGGTTTGTAGTTCTCCTTGAAGAGGTGCTTCACATCCCTTGTAAGTTGGATTCCTAGGTATTTTATTCTCTTTGAAGCAATTGTGAATGGGAGTTCACTCATGATTTGGCTCTCTGTTTGTCTGTTGTTGGTGTATAAGAATGCTTGTGATTTTTGTACATTGATTTTGTATCCTGAGACTTTGCTGAAGTTGCTTATCAGCTTAAGGAGATTTTGGGCTGAGACGATGGGGTTTTCTAGATAAACAATCATGTCGTCTGCAAACAGGGACAATTTGACTTCCTCTTTTCCTAATTGAATACCCTTTATTTCCTTCTCCTGCCTGATTGCCCTGGCCAGAACTTCCAACACTATGTTGAATAGGAGCGGTGAGAGAGGGCATCCCTGTCTTGTGCCAGTTTTCAAAGGGAATGCTTCCAGTTTTTGCCCATTCAGTATGATATTGGCTGTGGGTTTGTCATAGATAGCTCTTATTATTTTGAAATATGTCCCATCAATACCTAATTTATTGAGAGTTTTTAGCATGAAGGGTTGTTGAATTTTGTCAAAGGCTTTTTCTGCATCTATTGAGAGAATCATGTGGTTTTTGTCTTTGGCTCTGTTTATATGCTGGATTACATTTATTGATTTGCGTATGTTGAACCAGCCTTGCATCCCAGGGATGAAGCCCACTTGATCATGGTGGATAAGCTTTTTGATGTGCTGCTGGATTCGGTTTGCCAGTATTTTATTGAGGATTTTTGCATCAATGTTCATCAAGGATATTGGTCTAAAATTCTCTTTTTTGGTTGTGTCTCTGCCAGGTTTTGGTATCAGAATGATGCTGGCCTCATAAAATGAGTTAGGGAGGATTCCCTCTTTTTCTATTGATTGGAATAGTTTCAGAAGGAATGGTACCAGTTCCTCCTTGTACCTCTGGTAGAATTCGGCTGTGAATCCATCTGGTCCTGGACTCTTTTTGGTTGGTAAACTATTGATTATTGCCACAATTTCAGCTCCTGTTATTGGTCTATTCAGAGATTCAACTTCTTCCTGGTTTAGTCTTGGGAGAGTGTATGTGTCGAGGAATGTATCCATTTCTTCTAGATTTTCTAGTTTATTTGCGTAGAGGTGTTTGTAGTATTCTCTGATGGTAGTTTGTATTTCTGTGGGATCGGTGGTGATATCCTCTTTATCATTTTTTATTGCGTCTATTTGATTCTTCTCTCTTTTTTTCTTTATTAGTCTTGCTAGCGGTCTATCAATTTTGTTGATCCTTTCAAAAAACCAGCTCCTGGATTCATTAATTTTTTGAAGGGTTTTTTGTGTCTCTATTTCCTTCAGTTCTGCTCTGATTTTAGTTATTTCTTGCCTTCTGCTAGCTTTTGAATGTGTTTGCTCTTGCTTTTCTAGTTCTTTTAATTGTGATGTTAGGGTGTCAATTTTGGATCTTTCCTGCTTTCTCTTGTGGGCATTTAGTGCTATAAATTTCCCTCTGCACACTGCTTTGAATGCGTCCCAGAGATTCTGGTATGTTGTGTCTTTGTTCTCGTTGGTTTCAAAGAACATCTTTATTTCTGCCTTCATTTCGTTATGTACCCAGCAGTCATTCAGGAGCAGGTTGTTCAGTTTCCATGTAGTTGAGCGGCTTTGAGAGAGATTCTTAATCCTGAGTTCTAGTTTGATTGCACTGTGGTCTGAGAGATAGTTTGTTATAATTTCTGTTCTTTTACATTTGCTGAGGAGAGCTTTACTTCCAACTATGTGGTCAATTTTGGAATAGGTGTGGTGTGTTGCTGAAAAAAATGTATATTCTGTTGATTTGGGGTGGAGAGTTCTGTAGATGTCTATTAGGTCCGCTTGGTGCAGAGCTGAGTTCAATTCCTGGGTATCCTTGTTGAATTTCTGTCTCGTTGATCTGTCTAATGTTGACAGTGGGGTGTTAAAGTCTCCCATTATTAATGTGTGGGAGTCTAAGTCTCTTTGTAGGTCACTCAGGACTTGCTTTATGAATCTTGGTGCTCCTGTATTGGGTGCATAAATATTTAGGATAGTTAGCTCCTCTTGTTGAATTGATCCCTTTACCATTACGTAATGGCCTTCTTTGTCTCTTTTGATCTTTGTTGGTTTAAAGTCTGTTTTATCAGAGACTAGGATTGCAACCCCTGCCTTTTTTTGTTTTCCATTTGCTTGGTAGATCTTCCTCCATCCTTTTATTTTGAGCCTATGTGTGTCTCTGCATGTGAGATGGGTTTCCTGAATACAGCACACTGATGGGTCTTGACTCTTTATCCAACTTGCCAGTCTGTGTCTTTTAATTGGAGAATTTAGTCCATTTACATTTAAAGTTAATATTGTTATGTGTGAATTTGATCCTGTCATTATGATGTTAGCTGGTGATTTTGCTCGTTAGTTGATGCAGTTTCTTCCTAGTCTTGATGGTCTTTACATTTTGGCATGATTTTGCAGCGGCTGGTACCGGTTGTTCCTTTCCATGTTTAGCGCTTCCTTCAGGAGCTCTTTTAGGGCAGGCCTGGTGGTGACAAAATCGGTCAGCATTTGCTTGTCTGTAAAGTATTTTATTTCTCCTTCACTTATGAAGCTTAGTTTGGCTGGATATGAAATTCTGGGTTGAAAATTCTTTTCTTTAAGAATGTTGAATATTGGCCCCCACTCTCTTCTGGCTTGTAGGGTTTCTGCCAAGAGATCCGCTGTTAGTCTGATGGGCTTCCCTTTGAGGGTAACCCGACCTTTCTGTCTGGCTGCCCTTAACATTTTTTCCTTCATTTCAACTTTGGTGAATCTGACAATTATGTGTCTTGGAGTTGCTCTTCTCGAGGAGTATCTTTGTGGCGTTCTCTGTATTTCCTGAATCTGAACGTTGGCCTGCCTTGCTAGATTGGGGAAGTTCTCCTGGATAATATCCTGCAGAGTGTTTTCCAACTTGCTTCCATTCTCCGCATCACTTTCAGGTACACCAATCAGACGTAGATTTGGTCTTTTCACATAGTCCCATATTTCTTGGAGGCTTTGCTCATTTCTTTTTATTCTTTTTTCTCTAGACTTCCCTTCTCGCTTCGTTTCATTCATTTCATCTTCCATTGCTGATACCCTTTCTTCCAGTTGATCGCATCAGCTCCTGAGGCTTCTGCATTCTTCACGTAGTTCTCGAGCCTTGGTTTTCAGCTCCATCAGCTCCTTTAAGCACTTCTCTGTATTGGTTATTCTAGTTATACATTCTTCTAAATTTTTTTCAAAGTTTTCAACTTCTTTGCCTTTGGTTTGAATGTCCTCCCGTAGCTCAGAGTAATTTGATCGTCTGAAGCCTTCTTCTCTCAGCTCGTCAAAATCATTCTCCATCCAGCTTTATTCCGTTGCTGGTGAGGAACTGCGTTCCTTTGGAGGAGGAAAGGCGCTCTGCATTTTAGAGTTTCCTGTTTTTCTGTTCTGTTTTTTCCCCATCTTTGTGGTTTTATCTACTTTTGGTCTTTGATGATGGTGATGTACAGATGGGTTTTCGGTGTGGATGTCCTTTCTGTTTGTTAGTTTTCCTTCTAACAGACAGGACCCTCGGCTGCAGGTCTGTTGGAATACCCTGCCGTGTGAGGTGTCAGTGTGCCCCTGCTGGGGGGTGTCTCCCAGTTAGGCTGCTCGGGGGTCAGGGGTCAGGGACCCACTTGAGGAGGCAGTCTGCCCGTTCTCAGATCTCCAGCTGCGTGCTGGGAGAACCACTGCTCTCTTCAAAGCTGTCAGACAGGGACATTTAAGTCTGCAGAGGTTACTGCTGTCTTTTTGTTTGTCTGTGCCCTGCCCCCAGAGGTGGAGCCTACAGAGGCAGGCAGGCCTCCTTGAGCTGTGGTGGGCTCCACCCAGTTCGAGCTTCCTGGCTGCTTTGTTTACCTAAGCAAGCCTGGGCAATGGTGGGCGCCCCTCCCCCAGCCTTGCTGCCGCCTTGCAGTTTGATCTCAGACTGCTGTGCTAGCAATCAGCGAGATTCCGAGGACGTAGGACCCTCCGAGCCAGGTGTGGGATATAGTCTCATGGTGCGCCGTTTTTTAAGCCGGTCTGAAACGCGCAATATTCGGGTGGGAGTGACCCGAGTTTTCCAGGTGCGTCCGTCACCCCTTTCTTTGACTCGGAAAGGGAACTCCCTGACCCCTTGCGCTTCCCAGGTGAGGCAATGCCTCGCCCTGCTTCGGCTCGCGCACGGTGCACGCACCCACTGGCCTGCGCCCACTGTCTGGCACTCCCTAGTGAGATGAACCCGGTACCTCAGATGAAAATGCAGAAATCACCATCTGCTGCGTCGCTCACGCTGGGAGCTGTAGACCGGAGCTGTTCCTATTCGGCCATCTTGGCTCCTCCCCCCCCCTTTTTTTTTTTTTTTTTTTTTTTTTTGAGACGGAGTTTCACTCTTGTTAGCCAGGCTGGAGTGCAATGGCGTGATTTCGGCTCACTGCAACCTCCGCCTCCCAGGTTCAACCGATTCTCCTGCCTCAGCCTCCCAAGTAGCTGGGATTAGAGGCATGCACCACCATGCCCCGCTAATTTTGTATTTTTAGTAGAGATGGGGTTTCTCCATGTTGGTCAGGCTGGTCTCAAACTCCTGACCTCAGGTGATCTGCCCGCCTTGCCCTCCCAAAGTGCTGGGATTACAGGCATGAGTCACGGCGCTAGGCCCAGAGGAAGCATTTAAACCAGCCCCAGCCAAAGGAGAATTACCCATCCCAGTGGTCTGAACTTGAGTGCCTGTAAACCTCACCACCAAGGGCCAAAGCGCTTCAGTCTCCAAGTAAACTTGAAAGGGAGCCTAGGCCATAATGTCTGCAACTCATAAAAGAATCCTAGTGCTGAACTAGGCCCACAGACAGTAGACTGGGGAGGCACACAACATACTGAGACCCACATTGGGGCAGCCAAGACAGTGTTGACAGCATCCTTCTCCTAACCCCAGACTGCAAAGCTCATGGCTCCAAAAGAGACCCCTTCCTTCTATAATCCTTGAGGAGAGGAGAGGAAAGAGTGAAGAGGACTTTGTCTTGTATCTTGAATACCAGCTCAGCCACAGCAGGATAGGGTACTGGCCAGAGTCAAGAGGCCCCCTTTCCAGGCCTTAGCTCATTTCTAGACATTTCTGACATTTCTAGACACACCCTGGGCCAGAAGTAAACCCACTGCCTTGAAGGAAAGGATGCAGTCCTGCCAGCATTCATCACCTGTTAACTGAAGAGCCCTTGGGCCCTGAATAACTAGCAGCGATACCTACGTACTACACCAAGGGCCTTGGTGAACCTCTGAGACTTGTTGGCTTCATGTGAGACTCAGCCTCAAGCTGTGGTGGCTATGGGGTACAACTCCTTCTGCTTGAGACAAGCAAAGGGAAAATTAAAGGAAACTCTGTATTACACCTTAGGTACCAACACTGCCACGGGGAAGTAGAGCACCAAGCAGAGTCTTGAGGTCTCCAATTCCAGGACTCGACTCTTAGACAGCATTTCTGGACCTGCCTTGGGCCACAGGGGATCCTACTGCCCTAAAGAGTGAGTCCCAGGCCAGGCAGCATTCACCGTAAGCTGACTTATGAGACCTTAGGGCTCAAAGAAACGTCAGTGGTCATCTGGCAGTACTCCTCATGGCTAGGGGTGGTGGTGGATATGAGGTGAGGCTCCTCTGCCTTTGAAAGGAGAGAAAAAAGTGAGAAGGACTGCGTCTTGTGGTTTAAGTGCCAGCTCTGCTGCAACACAACAGTATACCAGGTAGACATCTAAGGCTTTTGACTCTAGTCCCTTACTCCAAGATGGAACTTCTGGACCCATTTGGGGGTTGGTGGACCTCACCATCCTGAAGGGAAAGACATAGGCCTGGCTGGCTTTGCCACCTGCTGATTGTAGGGTCATAGGGCCTTGAACGAACATAGGCAGCAGCCAGAGAGTGGTCAGAGCAGACATTGGGTGAGACCCAGTGCTGTGCTGGCTTCAGATCTGACCCAGAGCATAGTGGTGGTGGTTACAGAGGTGCTTGTATCACTCCATCCCCAGCTTTAGGTGTATCAGAACAGAGACAAAGATTCTGTATGTTTGGGAGAAAGTAAGGGAAGAGAAAAAGAATCTCTGCCTGGTAATCCAGAGAATTCTCCCAGACTTTGTTCAAGACAATCAAGGTGGTACCTCTACAAGTCTGCAAGAACCACAATGTTACTGGGCTTGGGGTGTACCCTAAAGCAGAAACAGCTTAGATCACAACACCCAAGTCCTTTCAGATAACTGGAAAAGCTTCCCAAGAAGGATGACTACAAATAAGCCCAGACAGTGAACACTATAATAAAGACCTAACTCTTCAATGCCCAGACACTGAAGAACATCTACTAGCATCAACACCATTCAGGAAAACATGACCTCATCAAATCAACTAAGTAAGACACCAGGAATCAATTCTAGAGAAACAGAAATATGTGACCTTTAAGACAAAGAATTCAAAATAGGTGTGTTGAGAAAACTGTAAAAAAATCAAGATATGCAGAGAAGGAATTCAGAATTATATTAGATAAATTTCACAAAGAAATTGAAATAATTAGAAAGAAACAAAGCAGAAATTCTGGAGCTGAAAAATGCAATTAGCATACTGAATAATGTATCAGAGTCCTTTAATAGCAGAATGAATCAAGCAGAAGAAGTAATTGATGAGCTTGAAGATAGACTTTGGAAATAAACAGTCAGAGGAGACAAATAATAATAAATTATAGAGTATGCCTACAGGATCTAGAAAATAGTCTCAAAGGGCAAATCTAAGAGTTATTGGCCTTAAAGATGAGGTAGAGAAAGAGATAGGAGGTAGAAACTTTATTCAAAGGGTTAACAGAGAACTTCCCAAACCTAGAGAAAGATATCAATATCCAAGTACTTGAAGGCTATAGAACACCAAGCAGATTTAACCCAAAGACTACCTGAAGACATTTAATAATCAAACTCTACAAGGTCAAGGATAAAGAAAGGATCCTAGAATCAGCAAAAGACAAAAATAAATAAATAACATACAATGGAGCTCCAATATGTCTGGTAGCAGACTTTTCAGTGGAAGGCTTACAGGCCAGGAGAGAGTAGCATGATGCATGACATTTTTTAAGTGCCAAAGGTAAAAAAAAAAAAAAAAACTTTACCCTAGTATAGTATATCCACAAAAATATCCTTCAACATGAAGGAGAAAGACAGGCTTTCCCAGACAAACAATAGATGAGTGATTTCATCAATACCAGACCCACCATACAAGAAATGCTAAAGGCAGTACTTTAAACAGAAAGAAAAGAACATTAATGAGCAATAAATAATCATCTGAAGGTAAAAAACTTACTGGTAATAATAAGCACACAGAAAAACACGGAATATTATACACTGTTACTGTGGTGTGTAAATTCCTCTTATCCTAAATAGAAAGACTAAATAATGAACCAATCAAAAATAATAACTATAACAACTTTAAAAAACATAATCAGTACAATAAAATATAAATTGAAACAATAAAAAGTTAAAAACCAGGGGCACAAAGTTAAGGCAAGTTTTTATTAGTTTTCTTTTTGCTTGTTTGTTTGTTTATGCAAATAGCATTAAGTTGTTATCAGTTTAAAATAATGGGTTATAAAATAATATCTGTAAGGCTCATAAATACATACAATGAATACACAAAAAATAAAAAGCAAGAAACTAAGTTATATCACCAGAGAAAATCATCTTCACTAGAGGACAATAGGAATGAAAAAAAGAAGGAAGGAAAGACCAAAATACAACCAGAAAACAAATAACAACATAACAGGAGTAGGTCCTTACTTATAAATAATAACATTTAATGTAAACGAACTAAACTCTCCAATCAAAACACATAGACTGGCTGACTGGATGAAAAAACAAGACCCATTGATCTATTGCCTACAGTAAACACACTTCACCTATAAAGACACACATAGACTAAAAATAAAGGGATGGAAAAAGATATTCCATGCCAACAGAAACCAAAAAAGAACAGGACTAGCTATATTTATGTCAGACACAATGGCTTTCAAGTCAAAAACTAAGAGAAAAGGGTCTCTATACAATGATAAAGGGGTTAATTCAGCAGAGGATATAACAATTTTAAATGCACCCAACACCCAAGCATCCAGATATATCAAGGAAATATTATTAGAGCTAAAGAGAGTGATAGACCCCAATACAATAATAGCTGGAGACTTCATCATTCCATTTTCAGCATTGGACAGATTTTCCAGATAGAAAATCAACAAAGAAACATTAGACTTAATCTGCACTACAGATCAAACGAATCAAATAGATATTTACTGAACATTTTATCCAAGAGCTGCAGAATATAAATTCTTTTCTTAGCATGTGGATTATTCTCGAAGACAGACCATAGGTTAGGTCACAAAACAAGTCTTCAAACATTCCAAAAATGGAATAATATCAAGCATCTTCTCTGACGATAATATAATAAAGCTAAAAATCAATAACAAGAGGTATTTTGGAAACTATACAAATACATGGAAATTAAACAATATGCTCCTGAATGCCCAGTGAGTCAATGAAGAAATTAAGAAGAAAATTGAAAAAATTCTTGAAGCAAGTAATCATGGAAACACAGCATACCAAAATCTATGGGATACAGCAAAAACACTAGTAAGATGGAAGTTTATAGCTCTAAGTATCTACATCAAAAAAGAGAAAAAAACTTCAAATAAGCAATCTAACAATTCATCTTAAAGAATTAGAAAAGCAAGGCAAACCAAACCCAAAATTAGTAGAAGAAAAGAAATAATACAGATCAGAGCAGAAATCAATGAAATTGAAATTTAAAAGCACAAAGATCAATGAAACAAAAAGTTGTTTTTTTTTTAAAAGACAAACAAAATTGACAAATTTTTAGCCAGTGTAACCGAGAAAATAAAAAAGGATACCCAAATAAAATACAGTCAGAAATGAGAAAGGAGATATTATAAATGATACTGCAGAAATTCAAAGAATCATTAGTGGCTACTATGAGCAACTATATGCGAATAAATTGGAAAATATACATGAAATGGACAAACTCCTAGATACATACAACCTACTGAGATTAAACCAGGAAGAAATCCAAAACCTGAAAGGACCAATAACAAGTAACAAGATGCAAACTGTCATAAAAAGTATTCCAGTAAAGAAAAGCCTGGGACCTAATGGCTTCACTGCTGGATTTGACCCAACATTCAAAGAACTAATACCAATCCTACTCAAACTATTCTGAAAAATAGAGGAAGAAGGAATACTTCCAAACTCTTTCTATGAGGCCAGTATTACCCTGACACCAAACCAGACAAAAACATACCACAAAACAAAACTACAGGCCAATATCTCTGATGAATATTGATGCAAAAATCTTCAACAAAATACTAACAAACCAAATTCAACAATATATTAGAAAGATCATTCATCACAACAACCAAGTGGGATTCATCGCTGGGATAAAAGAATGGTTAAATGTATGCAAATCAATCAATATGATACATCATATAAACAGAATGACAGATAACCATATGATCATTTCAATTGATGCTGACAAAGCATTTGATAAAATTAAATATCTCTTCATGATAAAAACCCTCAAAAAAGTAGATATAGAAGGAACATACCTCAACATAATAAAGGCCATCTATGACAAACCCACAGCTAGCATCATACTGAATGGGGACAAAAAAATAAAAGCCTTTCCTGTAAGATCTGAAACATGACAGGATGTCCACTGTCACCACTCTTATTCAACATAGTACTGGAAGTCCTAGCTAGAGAAATCAGACAAGAGAAAGTTATAAAGGGCATCCAAATTGGAAAGGGAGAAGTAAAATTATCCTTGTTTGCTGATGATATAATCTTTTATTTAGAAAAACCTAAAGACTCCACCAACAAACTATTAAACTGATAAATTTGGTAAAGTTGCAGGATACAAAGTCAACATACAAAAATCAGTAGCATCTCTATATGCCAATGGTGAACAATCTGAAAAAGAAATTTAAAAAGCAATCCCATTTACAATAGTCACAAATAAAATTAAATATCTAAGAATTGAAAGATCTCTACAATGAAAGTTATAAAACACTAATGAAAGAAATTGAAGAGGACACCAAAAAATAAAAAAATATTTCATGTTCATGGGTTTGAAGAATCAATATTGTTTAAATGTCCATACTACCAAAGGAATTTACAGATTCAATGAACTTCCTATCAAAATACCAATGACATTCTTCAGAAACATACAAAAACCAATCCTATAATTTATATGGAATCACCAAAGACCCAGAATGGCCAAAGCTATCCTAAGCATAAGGAATAAAAGTGGAGGAATTACATTACCCGACATCAAATTATAGTACAGACCTATATTAACCAAAACAACATGGTACTGGCATACAAACAGATACAAAGACCAATGAAACAGAACAGAGAACCCAGAAACAAATCTACATACCTACAGTGAACTCATTTTTGACAAAGATTCCGAGAACATACACTAGGGAAAAGACAGTTTCTTCAGGAAATGGTGCTAGGAACACTGGATGTTCCTATGCAGAACAATGAAACTAGACCCCTATCTCCTGGCATACACAAAAATCAAATAAAAATTGACTAAAGACTTAAATCTAAGACCTCAAACTATGAAACTACTACAGAAAAACATTGGGGGAAATCTCCAGGACATTGATCTCAGAAAAGATTTCTTGAGCAATACCTTACAACCATAGGTAACCCAAGTAAACATGGACAAATCATGTTGAAAAGCTTCTGCACAGAAAAGTATACAATCAACAAAGTGAAGAGATAGTCCATGAAATTCAAGAAAATATTTGCGAACTACCCATCTGACAAGAGATTAGTAACCAGCAAATACAAAAATTTCAAAGGACTCTGTAGAAAAAAAATCCAATAATCTTATCAAAAGATGGGCAAAATATTTGAATAGACATTACTCAAAAGAAGACATACAAATGACAAACAGGCATATGAAAAGATGTTCATCATTGATAATCAAAGAAATGCAAATCAAAACTAAAATGAGATATCATCTTACTCCAGTTAAAATGGCTTTTATCCAAAAGGCAAACAATAACAAATGCTGGTGAGGATGTGGAGAAAAGGGAACACTTGTACACTGTTGGTGGGAATGTAAATTAGTACAACCACTGTGAAGGACAGTTTGAAGATTCCTCAAAAAACCTGAAAATGGGTTAGGCGCAGTGGCTCATGCCTGTAATCCCAGAACTTTTGGGAGGCCAAGGAGGGTGGATCGCCTGAGGTCAGGAATTCGAGAACAGCCTTGCCAACATGCCGAAATGTCTCTACTGAAAATACAAAAATTAGCCGGGCATCATGGCAGTTGCCCGTAATCCCTGCTACTTGGGAAGCTGAGGCAGGAGAATTGCTTGAACCCAGGAGGCAGAGGTTGCAGTGAGCTGAGATCATGCCATTGCACTCCAGCCTGGGCAACAAGAGCGAAACTCTGTCTCAATTAAAAAAAAAAAAAAAAACTAAAAATGGAGCTACCATATGATCCAGCAATCCCACTGCTGGGTATGTACCCAAAAGAAGAAAGGAAATCAGCATATTAAAGGGATATCTGCACTTCTGTGTTTCTGGCAGCACTTACAATGGCTAAGATTTGGAAGTCACCTAAGTATCCATCAACAGATGAATGAAGAAAATGTGGCACATACACACAATGGAGTACTATTCAGCCATAAAAATCAATGAGATCCAGTCATTTGCAACAACATGGATCAAACTAGAGATCATTATGCTAAGTGAAATAAGCCAGGAACAGAAAGACAAACATCACATGTTCTCATGTATTTGTGGGAACTAATAATCAAAATAACTGAACTCATGGCATAGAGGGTAGAAGGATGGTTACAGAGGCTGGGGAGGGTAGCCATCAAACTATGAAAAGACATGGGGGAACTTTAAATGCATATTCTTAAGAGCAAGAAGCCAATCTGAAAAGGCTACATAATGTATCATTCCAACTATATGATATCCTGAAAAAGGAAAAACTCTGGAGAGAGTAAAAAGATCAATGGTTGTGAGTAGTTGAAGAGAAGAAAGGATCAAAAGGTAGAGCCCACAGGATTTTTAAGGGAGTGAAACTATTCTCTATGATACTACAAGGTTATTTTTGTCATGTGTGTATATATATATATATATGTATATATATATGTATATGTATATATACACATATGTATATATTTGTCAAGTGTACAATACCAAGAATTAACTCTAACATAAACTATGAACCTTGGGTAATAGTGATGTGTCAATTGTAACAAATGTACTACTCTGGTGGAGATGTTGATCATGGGAGAGCCTGTGCACAGGGTTGGGAAGTGGCAGGGGATGTGTGGGAATATGCTGCACTTTCCATTCAATTTTGCTATAAACCTAAAACTGTTGTTAAAAATAAAGTAATTTAAACAAAAAAAGTAAATAGCTTTTTTTTTCAATTCATGAATGTTTCCATTAAAAATTTACAAACAGACAATACAGAAAAACTTCATTGTTTTTAGGAGACCCATGCTAATGAGAAAATAGGAGACATAACCAAGGTCAAATATGAACGGTGGTATGAACCTATAAGGAAGGCAAATATCAAGAGCGAACTGACCTCAAAATGTTGAACATAGTGATATATGCCTACAATAAAATACTATTAGCATTAAAAAGGAATGAGGTACTACCGATACAAGCCAAAGCATGAATGACCCACAAAAATGTCATGGTAATTGAGAGAACAAAAGGCCATATATTACATGTTTCCATTTATATGAAATGTCCAGAATACACAAATCTGCAGAGACAGAAAACAGAGTAATAGTTGCCAAGGGTTTAATGTACGGGTAGTAGCTTGTTGAGAAATGGGGAGTGACCACTACATGGGCATGTTGTTTCTTTTTTCTTTTTTTTTCTTTGAGATGGAGTCAGGCTGTGTTGCCCAGGCTGGCATGCAGTGGCGCCATCTCGGCTCACTGCAAGCTCCGCCTCCTGGGATCATGCCATTCTCCTGCCTCAGCCTCCTGAGTAGCTGGGACTACAGGCGTCCAGATCATGCCATTCTCCTGCCTCAGCCTCCTGAGTAGCTGGGACTACAGGCGTCCACCACCACGCCCAGCTAATTTTTTTGTATTTTTAGTAGGGCATGGTGTTTCTTTATGGGATAATGAAAATGTTCTAAAAATTGACTCTAATGAAGTTTCATAACTCTGTAAATACACAAAAACTATTGAATTCTACACATTAAATGGGTGAATTTTATGGTATTTCAATTATATAGCAATATAGCTGCTAGAAAACAGTGAACTGATGTTTACATTTGCAGGTACATGAATGCACATACTACCCAGATTAAGACTAAAAAGGAATCTTAAAGCTGTGTTCAAATCAGGAAATGAATAAAAGAACTAATTCCTTATTTAACATTTATTTTTTGCCAGGAACTGTGCTGGGTGATTTGTCTTACTCAAGTCCCTTTCATACCATTCTAGATAGGTAACATTTACTCTATTTTTGAAATAGAAACTGTCAAAATATTTGCCAGAGAACATACAGCTAGTTAGAGAAAGTCATTGCAAGCTGGAAATCCAACTCCATTCTATTCTCTAAGCTCTCCTGCCTCCCAAAAAGAATAGTCCCATTTCTTGGGGCATATGGATTTATGCTAACAGAGGACAAAATATTAATTAAAATGAATGCTTAGGTTGTAGGCAAAGATAAAGTCTGTGTTCTCTCACATAGTCTAGATTATAAACTGTGTAAGAGTAGAAGCCATGATGGCTTTATTCTCCTCTATATGTCTAGTTTCTAATAAATATCAATAAAATCTGTTCAATTAAATAAGTGAGAAAATATGAAACCACTGAAGCATAATTAACAAGAAGGAACCAAGGACTTTAAAATGGGTTCCCATATTTTATAGTCAGGTTACTACTGTCTTAGGAAGTGTTGCCTCAAAGTATACTCTTTGAAGAATCATGGATATTTGAAAAACCTTCATAGCACTTGAAGCAAATAAATGAATAATTTTTCCTTTGGAAATCACCTACAGACCAAGAAAATTTGGACTGAATTTCTGAGCAACTTTGGGATTCAAAGAACTGACCGTTAGAAAACAAGATAACATCCCTATGTCCAATGCTTGACCAAAGGGCCTCTTCAGCTTTGATGGCTTATACAAATCTTCTCCTTAGGTATCCAAATCAGCTAACTCCTAACTCTAAGAATATGATGGTGCTAATGGACCACCCCAAGGGCATGTGCCCTTGAGTTTTTTCATAGACAATGAATTATTGACACTTTGCAGTTCCCCACTTACTCTAATGCTCTCATGCCCATACCACACAACTGATAAAGAAGCCAGGGTTAAGAAGACAGTTTCCCAGCCCACTGAAACCTCAATCTTTGGGAGACACAGAAAAGAACCTCTGCTTCTAACCTGCCAAACAAACCAATCTGAAGGGCTTATTGAAGAAGCTCAACCTTGTAATATCCTATGATTCACTTCTGACACCTAAGAGTCCACAATAAAGTCAAAAGAAATTCAGTAGCATTTTTAAATTACACGTAAAAAACCTTTTAGCTCATGAATTTTATCCCAATGCCACATGTTAAAAAATTTTAATATTGGTACATTTTTCTTATGTTTCCTCACAAGATACAAAAATCTTTTTGTCTTGTCCTTTTTTTTTTTGTAAATACCTTGAAACCAGGACTACCCATTAATCCATCCTTTCCATGTCTTCCTGGTTCTCCCTAAAAAATAAATACATATGCTTTAATATATTTTTGCACTAATTTTTTCTCTTTAAAGACAGATACTGTAAGATAGATTTTATTTAAAGCAAAATACTAAGAGCTTTTTTCTATCAAACTCACAGCAGGTCCAGGGAGGCCAGGGAAGCCAGCATTCCCCTTTTCACCTTTTGCACCCTGTATCAAAAACAAACACTTAAAACACAATCTTTACAATAATGTTTTCAAGTTCCAACCAAAACTTAAATAGAAAAGCTACTAAGTTAACATCATTATGTAGTAAAAACTCATGGAACTACAACTCATGTTGACTCTGCAAAGCACTATTTTACCAACCCAGTGGATGCAATATCAAGACATTAAAAATGTTGATAGATGCAGAATTATCATTACAAGCATCTAAACATAGAAATAACATCTTGGCAAAATTAAAAAGCAATGGGTATTTTAAATATTCTTCCCTCAGTGTGAGGAACTAGAAAGGCCCATAACATCAAATTTCAGTGGACATGTTTTTTGTTTGTTTGTTTGTTTATTTTTGAGACGGAGTCTCACTCTGTTGCCCAGGCTGGAGTGCAGTGGTGCAATCTCCGCTCACTGCAAGCTCCGCCTCCCGGGTTCACGCCATTCTCCTGCCTCAGCCTCCTGAGTAGCTGGGACTACAGGCGCCCACTACCACTCCTGGCTAATTTTGTTTTTGTATTTTTACTAGAGACGGGGTTTCACCGTGTTAGCCAGGATGGTCTCGATCTCCTGACCTCGTGATCTGCCCACCTCAGCCTCCCAAAGTGCTGGGATTACAGGCATGAGCCACTGCGCCCGGCCTTCAGTGGACACGTTTTTTAAGCAGCTACTGCTTCCTAAGGAATCTCTCACTGTAAATCTGTAAATTTTTTTTTTTTTTTTTTTTTTGAGATGGAGTCTTGCTCTGTCACCCAGGCTGGAGTGCAGTGGCGTGATCTTGGCTCTCTGCAACCTCCGCCTCCCAGGTTCAAGTGATTCTCCTGCCTTAGCCTCCCGAGCAGCTGGGACTACAGGCTCACACCACCACGCCCAGCTACTTTTTGTATTTTTAGTAGAGACAGGGTTTTACCATGTTGGCCAGGCTGGTCTCGAACTCCTGACTTCATCATCCACCCGCCTCGGCCTCCCAAAGTGCTGGGATTACAGGCGTGAGCCACCGCGCCCGGCCTGTAAATCTTTTAAAAGCTCAGAATGATCAACAATACAACATAATCTTATAGGATACCATACATAGCAGTCTGCAGTCACCAGTTCTTTTTTTCTTTTTTTTCTTTTTTCATTGTTCTGAATTAATCCCCTAAGAAGGGTGAACAGAGCTAACTGTTCTAATGCTGGGTTAGAACTGCAATTCAAGTTTTCTGTTTCCATTACATTAAAAGTTCAATATGAATACTTTGTTGTGTGATCTATACTTCCCTTTTTGCCATAAAATCCAGGTGATCCTTTGTCTCCTTTGGCACCCATTTCACCCTAAAAGACAAAATATAAATAGTGAATATTTAAGAAATATGAATATTTTTCTTATAAAGAAAAAATACAGATTATAAGCAAAAGAGTTTAATATGCCAAAAGCAAAACAAAATAGAAATAAAATAATTTAAAGTTTGCTTTAAAAGGCCCTCATTTCCAGGCTTTATAAAGAAAAATTTTAAAAATAACATTTAGTGCTGTAACAAGGCTTATAGTTTAAGGCCTATATTTAAGAAAACTTGTATACAGTATAACATCAATTTTTAAATACTATAAAATCATATATTTATAACTGGAAACTTTAAAGGGAATTTTGTAAAGTTTTGTGTAAACTAATATTAATCTTAGCCCATTGTTTACTTTATCTCTAGTTATATATGAACATTTATTTATAACACATTTGTAATATAAAAGTACTTTATATTTGAATTAAAAAATGGCTTTGCTATATTTAAAAGAAACAGATTTCTTCAACCTTTGATCCTGGCATGCCATGAAGCCCAGGAAAACCAGGAAGTCCACGATCACCCTGAAAATAAAACTGAAATTAATTACAAAGAAAAACCATTCCAGCCTAAACAATATCATCATCTATTCTTCAACCTCACCCTTGTCAAAATCCACTTCAAATCTATCTGCAAACAGTTAATTTCATATCAGCATTCAATCATCTCTATGAAAAATTATCCCTACTTTTCAGGGTTTCATTTATAATCAGAGAAGATAAGTATTTTGGAGCTAAGAAAATCTCACTAGCAATCCTGACTCCACCCTTAGTTAGCTACCACCTATTCTGAAAAAGTCTTAGGCTTTTACAGGGGCAAGACATATGAATTAATTGAAATGATCTAGTCCCAACACACTCAGGAAACAGTTAACCTCTGAGGTCCTATCCAGCTCAGTAATGAAAGACCCTAAGCATAAAGTCTAAACAGACTAGGATTCTGTGGAATTTTTAAAAATTGCTTATCTTACTAATTACTCATAGACGGTATCTGTTCATATGTGTCTATGAACATGAAGGCCGTAAGTTTTCTCCAAAAGAGAAAAGATGAAGAAAAGTCATAACAACTTGTTATTTAGTAGATATAAGTTTAGTACTTAGTTCAGCGGGATATGTTGGATGGTACTGCTTTAGCTTCAAAATCTTAATTGTGGAGACATAGTAAATAAAGAACCAATGACTTTCATGGCAAAATTTGGGTCAGATTCACTTTTATCTAGACAAATTAAGATTACACACAAGCAATCAATTATACTCCTAGCTTGTCTGGTAGACATATTAAAGATTATATCATCTGTGACTGATATAATTTTTATAAAAGTTATTGATTCATATGATTTAAAGAGTGATATATTTATTCAAGGCTTATAGAACCCTCCAAAGGCAACTCTTTTTATTCCAAAGTTCCACATCTCTTTGAGTTCAAATCACCAAACCATTGGTTATAGCTACATTTTCCATTTTCTTCATTATCTACTGACTTCCCACCATGAACGCAGAGGATTAATCTCTCATAGCATCCAACACCTCCTCCCCATCTCCACTTCTAACAGACACAAATCCCCTTAACCCTCAATTACAGCTTTGGTTAAATCAGTAGTCAGGGTTTATTTTGTTAAGACTTGCAGATGAGCTATAAAGATATTCTCATTACTTGCCTTTTCTTGCCCAAATGTTTATCTTTCCTGGAGTCAAATATGGCCATTTTAATTGTTTAGTTTCCTATAAACTTATTGTTATATTGAACTCCAAAATGTTTCCAACTGTCAAAATCACTTCTGATTGTATTCATTTGCATTGAAAATTTTTCTTTAATAAATATCTCCTAGACCTGTCTCATTTCAGTATGAATTTGATGTTCTTTATTTCTGAGTTCATTATCTTGTTTAGGGGAATATAATATCCAATGGCTTCCTGAGAAGGAATACATGGGAGATTACTTTCTGATACCTTAAATCTCTGAAAATGTCCTTATTCTATTCATTTATATATTTGATGATAATTTAGAATTTTTAAATCAGACTTTTGAAGGCTCTGCTTCACTCAGTTCTTGAGTTCAATATCACTAATAAGACGTGTGAAGTCTGATTCCTGATCATTTGTATGTAGCCTTTTGTTTCTTGTGTGTTTTTTGGAGCCTGGAGTGGGAGGGTAGGGATGGTAGGACTGGTGCAGTTTTTTCCCAAAGAAGCTTGCAGATCTTCCTCTTGTTTCCAGTGTCTTGAAGTATTATGCTATTATACACTGGTGTGGTCTATAATCATCCATTATGCTAGGTACTCTATAGGCCTTTTCATCTATGGAGAACTCATGCCCATACACGTGGACATCCCAGACTACACTTCCAAGCTCCATCCCCATCCATACGTCACATAAACAGGCTCCTCTCAGCCACCTGTAAGCATAGGGGTGGACACACAATTGTGCTGGAAGGTCTTTAGGAAGACAAAGGCAGGAAAGGGGATGGCAAACCCTGGAAATGGGATAGGGGTAGATTGTTCAGGGACTGCCAGAATCTAAGATCCAGAATGTGTTTTTTGTTTGCTTGTTTTTGGTTAAGCTCAATGGTGTGATGGAATGTGTTCTTCAGGTTCTGAAGACTCCTCACTCAACACCGAGGAACACAGCTGAAGCAGGGTGTAGCAGGGGTTCTGCCTCCCTGAAAGCATTCATGACAGGGTTTTTTCAAGTCTTCCTCTCCCTGTCTTGTATCAGTTTCTTCCAAGACTTTTTGTTTGTTGATCTTTAATGTTCCTGTGATATTTGGTGATTCTTTATTGTCAGTTCATATGGAAGGTGATAGGAGAATCTCTCTGTGGGTAGAGTTCAATGACTCTGAACTTTACTGTAATGTGGTCTGGCTGTGCCATTTCATTGGATGCTGTTCTAGATGTCAGTAGACTTCCCATACAAGGATCTTCTATGTCTCTAGTTTATAGGACTGGCTGACCGCATTCTGGAGGCCAGGTAGAGAAAGAGGAGAAGGAGGTCGCCACATGAGTAAACTATCACCAATTCCCATTGTTTTTGTTTTGTTTTGTTTTTTGAGATGGAGTTTCGCTCTTTCGCCCAGGCTGGAGTGAAGTGGTGTGATCGCGGCTCACTGCAACCTCTGCCCCCCAGGCTCAAGTGATTCTCCTGCCTCAGCCTCCTGAGTAGCTGGGATTACAGGTACCCACCACCATGCCTGGCTAATTTTTGTATTTTTAGTAGAGACAGGGTTTCACCATGTTGGCCATGGTGGTCTCAAACTCCTGACCTCAGGTGATCTACCTGCCTCGGCCTCCCAAAGTGCTAGGATTACAGGCATGAGCCACCATGCTCAGCCTACTCCTATTGTTTTAATTTTAGTACAACTCTCCCTCTTCTCCCCAGGCTAGAGACCCTCAGCTTTCTCTTCTCCAGAAAATAAACTTTTGTGTTTCTGCTACGGTGGAGGAGAGATTCACTTGGCTACACAGAGTTGAGGAAGGGATAGTGGGATTTAACTCTTCTTAAATGGACATTCAGTCATGTTTGCATTTTTAGCTCCGCTGTCACCTCCACTTTAGAAACATTGATATTATCATTTCCGGAACCTGTGGAGTATCTGTGCATATGTGTGCGTGTGTACATATAAATGTGTGTGTGTACTGGCAAAAGGGGGGCCTCTGTTATATAAATCAGATCTCTTCTAATTTTAGGATTCAGCTTCCCAGTATCCTAGAATGCAGATAATACAGTAACTGGTGATATAACCTTGACTTTATAAGTGACAGCAACACTCAGAGAGACTAGAGCAACAAGAGGGAAAAACACAAGTCCCTGAATGAGTTTGTAGACAACCAATTATATGAGAAAAATAAACTTCTTTCTCATTTAAACTACTGCATTTGGTCTATTTGTTATAGATCTTTGCCACCCACCTAACAAATACAAAGAATAACTATGTTTCCAGTCTAAAAGGAATCATACTTTTTAGCTTATACTAAATGTCTTTCTCAAGAATAATTGCTTCCTCTGTCACGTGCGTGCGTGTGTGTGTGTGTGTGTGTGAGAGAGAGAGAGAGAGAGAGACAGACAGACAGACAGAAAGATAGGTAGGGAGAGAAAAGACCCAATAAAAGCCTATAACTCCCTAGAACGAATTATTCCCCAAATTCAACAATTTACCCAAACAGAGGACAAAAAAATAAATAAATAAATTTTAGGGGAAGACCAAGTGACACAAGAAAACTGGGTATTCTTTCCCCTACCATATGAACTCCTAATACAAGAACCTAACCCAAACTACCTTTTGAATATATATATTCAAAGTGTGTGTGTGTGTGTTTTTGTGCGTCATTCAGAAATTTTATATCAAAGATCCAGAATGTGTTTTTTGTTTGCTTGTTTTTGGTTAAGCTCAATGGTGTGATGGAATGTGTTCTTCAGGTTCTGAAAATTCCTCACTCAACACTGAGGAACACAGCTGAAGCAGGGTGTAGCAGGGGTTCTGCCTCCCTGAGAGCATTCATGACAGGGTTTTATATATATATATAAAATTTCAAATTACATATTTATAATTTAAAATTTGAAATTAAAATTTCAAATTATATATATGTATATTTTATATATATATATATATTTCCCTTTTGCTTGGAGCAGAAGGAGTGGGCAGAGTTCTGAGAGAGAGAAAGAGGACTGGAGTTAAGAAAACAATCTGAATTGACTCTTTAGAAAACACTACATTGAGATAACCAGTTAAAGGCAGAGCTAGACTAAGATATACTATTAATAAGATGGAATTTAGCTGGGTAATGAATGCTTAATAAAACTATAGAAGAAAGAGGTAAGCTGAGATTCCCTATTAAGGCTGAACAAAGTCCAAGCTATGACTTCCATTCTCTGGCTATAGGTTATAAAAGACATAATATCCAAACTTTCTTTTATTGGAGATGGCAAACAGATCTCAGATGAAGTAGGAAGACTAGGAACATCCACTCATGTTGGGACAGAAAAAATACAAGGTCGGGACAAAGCTACTCTTATGTGCCAAAGGAAGATTTTTAAGTATAATAAAAAGGTGTAGTATTCATGTTAACATAAATCAGTGTGAGAGAGAGAGAAAGAAGGAGAGAGCGAGCAGCAACAAGTTGTCAGCAAAACTGTTGGGGAATATTGAAACAGTATGTACAAAATACGGAACACAAAAAAGTATGGCTCAAACACATTATACTCAATCAAGTTATTTATACGGTTTAACAGCAATGGATAGCAAAGAAGAGATAAAGTTGGGCCAAAGCCTATCCAGGATGGGCATGTAACATAAAACATAAATGGCTCCTGTGTTGGCCTCTGAGCCACTGGGTCATTTGTTACTATAATGCAGCTTAGCCTAAGTTAATTAGTACAGTTGCAATATTAGAAATAGGAGGCTGCCAAAACAACAATATTAAAATGTATATATGTCATTGGCTTTTGGGACAGGTAGTGAGCAATGAAAAACAATTATTGAAGGTTGAAAAAATGGTGTCTTATGTAAAATTGTGGTGAAATAATTGATTAAAAGCCTTGCTTGTAATAACTTGCAAAGGAAAATAATATATCAAATGAACTTATAGCTAGAGGTAAAGAACTGAGAAAACAGAATGTAAATATATATTATGAATTGACTGTTATTGGAAGTATTTGACAAGGTACTATTTTAAAAAATATATGCGCTCACAAAATAATTGGCCAGGTTGCCAGTAGTAATTAAAAGAAATAGACCAAGTGTAAAAACACTGGGATTAGGAGATACAATTGTTTTTCTCATCTCTAATGTAATGGTGAATGCTTTTAAAAAATAAAAGTCCAGTTAAAACTCAGCCTCTGGGAGGGATGAAATCAAAGATGTGGCTATAAACACCATCCTTAAAAATCTCTGAGTCCATTAAGGGGAGGTTCAATAAATCCTGTCAAGCTGGACAGTGTGACGCATGAAAAGTAAACAAAGAGTGTAGTGGATGCCTGATTAATTTAGGTCACCCATTATTAAGTGTAGAGAAGGAGATGTGATTGAAACAAGATTGTGGATGCTGCTATTGGCTGGAATCAAAAGTCAAAAACATAAAATTGCAAATACACACACACACATATACATATACTATATGCTGTTGAGAGAGTTATTATATAATACCACAGGAACCACCAACCTGAACTAAAAGAGACTCTGCCTGTTGGAGACTTAACATGAAAACAAAGTTACCCTGTATTTGCACTATTTTTAATACTTTTTCTGGACTACCAACAAATTTAGACAAATACAGAAATAAGGCTAAAAATAAAAGGAAGAAAAATTATTTTTAAGATTATACCTCTAATATGTCAATAGATCTAATAACCTAAATGAGTAAGAGAAATGAATTCACTTGGTGCTTTAAAAATATAAAAAATAAATAGTGTTTGATATATACAATATAACCAATATAAAATATATTTTTAAAGGGCTCCATTTATAATAAAAACAAAAGAGATAAAAAATTTTTAGGTTAAAATAAAATTGGATAATGTTCGGGACTAATATCAAAAAATTCAAGATTGAAGTAAAAAGAAAAATAAGCCATAATCTTGAATAGCAATTGGAGAGATGTCAATGCTTTTAAAACTAATCCATATGTGCAAAGGGATCCTAACTGAAATGTGAATAGCAATTTCTAAAAAATTGAAGGAAAGATACTGAGCTTTATCTGGAAAAATAAGTATTCAAAAATAGCCAGGAAATTTTGATTATAAAGAATAATGAGGAAGGATTAGCCCTGCCAATATTAAGTCAGATCATGAAGTGACAATAATTAAAACAATTCTGCAGTGGAGAAGATGTAGACAGGTCAACAGAACAGAATGTAAAGCCAAAACACCAGGCCCAAATGAAAATGGAAATTTAATGGAAATAAATGGAGAAAAAAGTGGTACTCCATGAATACTATGGCAACTGGCTCTTTATTTAGAAAAATGATTTCATAAAATAAGAATGCTGGTATGGTTTGGCTGTGTCCCCACCCAAATCTCATTTTGAATTGTACCTCCCACAATTCCCACTTGTCATGGGAGGAACCCAGTGGGAGGTAATTGAATCACAGGGGCAGGTCTTTCACGTGCTGCTCTCGTGATAGTGAATATGTCTCATAAGATCTGATGGTTTTAAAAATGCGAGTTTCCCTCCACAAGCTGGCTGTTTTCCTGCTGCCATCCATGTAAGACTTGACTTGCTCCTCCTTGCCCTCCACCATGATTGTGAGGCCTCCCCAGCCACATGAAACTGTCAGTCCATTAAACCTCTTTTGTTTGTAAATTGCCCAGTCTCAGCTATGTCTTTATCAGCAGTGTGAAAATGAACTAATCCATTAATTGGTACCAGTAGAGTAGGGTGCTGCTGAAAAGACAACCAAAAATGTGGAAGCAACTTTGGAACTGGGTAACCAGCAGAGGTTGGAACAGTTTGGAGGGCTCAGAAGAACACAGAAAAATGTGAGAAAGTTTTGAACTCCCCAGAGACTTGTTGAATGGCTTTGACCAAAATGCTGAGAATGACATGGACAATGAAACCCAGGTTCAGGTGATCTCAGATGGAGATGAGAAACTTGTTGGGAACTGGAGTAAAAGCAACTCTTGTTATGTTTTAGCAAAGAGACTGGTGGCATTTTCCCCCTGCCCTAAAGATTTGTAGAACTTTGAGATTATTTAGAGTATCTGGCAGAAGAAATTTCTAAGGAGCAAGGCATTCAAGAGGTAACTTGGGTGCTGTTAAAGGCATTCAATTTTATAAATGAAGTAGAGTATAATAGTTTGGAAAATTTGCAGCCTGATAATGTGATAGAAAAGAAAATCCCATTTTCTGCGGAGAAATTTAAGCTGGCTGCAGGAATTTGCATAAGTAACAAGCAGCTGAATGTTAATCTCCAATAAAATGGCAAAAATGTCTTCAGGGCATGTCAGAGGTCTTCATGGCAGCCCCTCCCATCACAGGCCTGGAGGCCTATGAGGAAAAAATGTTTTCATGGGCCAGGGCCAGGGCCCCCTTGCTCTGTGCAGCCTAGGGACTTGGTACCCTACGTTCCAGCCACTCCAGCCATGGCTAAAAGGGACAAAGGTACAGCATGAGCCATTGCTTCAGAGGGTGCAGGCCCCATGCCTTGGCAGCTTTCATGTGGTGTTGACACTGCAGATGCACAGAAGTCAAGAACTGAGGTTTGGGAACCTCCACCTAGACTTCAGAGGATGTATGGAAATGCCTGGATGCCCAGGCAGAAATTTGCTGCAGGGGCAGGGTCCTGGTGGAAAACCTCTGCTTGGGCAGTGAGGAAGCGAAATGTGGGGTTGGAGCCCCCCAGAGTCCCTACTGGGGTACTGCCTAGCAGAGCTGTGAGAAGAAGGTCACAGTCCTCCAAACCCCAGAATGGTATATCTACCGATAGCTTGCACCATGCACCTGGAAAAGCCACAGACACTCAACGCCAGACTGTGAAAGCAATCGAGAGGGAGGCTGTACCCTGCAAAGCTACAGAAGCAGAGCTGCCCAAGACCATGGGAACCCCCTTCTTGCATCAGCATGACCTGGATGTAAGACATGGAGTAAAAGGAGAGCATTTTGGAGCTTTAAGATTTGACTGCACCGCTGGATTTCAGACTTGCATAGGGCCTTTACCCCCTTCGTTTTGGTCAATTTCTCCCATTCGGAATGGGAGTATTTATCCAATGCCTCTACCCCTATTTTATCTAGGAAATAATTAAGTTGCTTTTGATTTTACTGGCTCATAAGTGGAAAGGACTTGCCTTGTCTCAAATGAGACTTTGGACTATGGACTTTCAAGTTAATGCTGAAATGATTTAAGACTTTGGGGTACTGTTGGGAAGGCATGATTGGTTTTGAAATGTGAAGACATAAGATTTGGGAGGGAACAGGAGTGGAATGATACGGTTTGGCTATGTCCCCACCCAAATCTCAAATTGAATTGTAACTTCCATAATTCCCACTTGTGGGAGGAACCCAACGGGAGGCAATTGAATCATGGGGTGGGTCTTTCCTGTGCTGTTCACGTGATAGTGAATAAGTCTCATGAGATCTGATCGTTTTAAAAATGGGAGTTTCTCTGCACAAGCTCTTTCTCTTTGCCTGCTGCCATCCATGTAAGACGTGACTTGCTCCTCCTTGCCTTCCACCATGATTGTGAGGCCCCCTCCCATGATTGTGAGACCTCCCCAGTCACATGGAACTTTAAGTCCATTAAACCTCTTTTTTTTGTAAATTGCCCAGTCTCAGGTATGTCTTTATTAGCAGTGTGGAAACACACTAATACAAATGCTTACCTAACTTTACTCCAAAAACCAAAAATTAAAGGTAAAAAATAATAAAATTACAAAAATAAAATCACCAGTAATTATAATCAACATGCTAGAATGTGAAACCTTTCTATTTATATACAAAGATAGGAGAAAAAAAGAAGAAAAAACTACTTTACATGAAAATGAAAATTTTCTCTATGGCTAAAATTCCAAAAACCAAGTAAAAACACATAATACAACCCAGAAAAAATATTTTCACACATACAAACAACAACTTATGAAACGCATATAAAAATCAATCTTTAAAAGGATCACAGCCCAGTAGGAAAATAAAAGATATGAGAAAACCGGCAAATTACAGAGAAGTAACACAATGCCCCCAAATCGCATGTCAAGATACCTTACCCAACTCACTAATAAAGCAATGAAAATCAAACCAGTATCATTTCTAAACTATACTGGTGAAAATTAGAATTAAAAAAAAAAACAGTGCTGATAAGAATGTGAGGAAAGATATTCTCATATACTTGTTGAAAGAGAATCAACTTTCTGGGAACTCAATAAGCAATTTAAATCAAAGTTTAACTATGAAGTTAACCCTTTGATCCAATAATCAATTTTACTTCCGAGGACTTTTCCTGTTGATAAACTCATGAAAAACTACTGAGAAATATATTCAAAGATGTTTCTTACAGTCTTATTGGTAATGCCTAAATAATAATAATAAATAAAGAACCAAGGCAATCTTTGAGATTTCTTAAATTTGATAAAAACAGTCCCTACATTGTATAGCTATGATTAACCTTTTCTTTATACTTTCTTTCATGAAGCCTTTCCAATTTTTAACTTTCCTTTAAACTCCTAGAGAATTTTATTTGACTTTCTTCTTTGGCACTTAACATTGACTATCTTGAAATACAGTTACTTTGTGTTATGTCCTTTATCAGACTCCAACCTCTTTGAGGAAACAATTCATCCTTAACTCATTCCTATTTTTTTCTCGGTACAACTACTATTTACTCATATCCAGATTCCTCTCCACTCTCTGGCATATGGGAAATCATACTTACCTAATCTGTTAAAATACATGTGGTTTGCACAATTTGCTCTAGTTAATTAAACATGAATGGTAGTGATTTAAAAGCCAATGTTTGATTCTCTCTGCACCTGCCACCATAATTAGTCATGATCTAGATGGTGAAATATCTGTTAATCTGAGTCTCCCTGTGAAGACAATGGGAAGCTCCTCACTGCTGCTGATAAATATGTAGTTTGAGGAGCAATAAACCTTTGATTTAAGCCACAAGCATGTGGGGTTTGCTTGTTACTGTAGCATAAGCTACTCTAGCCTATCTATTGTCTTGCTTGTGATTAATAATAATTTGCTGAATATACAGAATGTTTTCATTTCCCAAAACACAGTGAACACTCTTGGGTGCTCAAAGAAAATTTCAATAAAACAAATATTTGGGGGAGTCACACTCTTGGTCCTATCAGAGTTTACAAGTGATTAAAGTCAAAGAGAATCCAAACTAGTAAGATAATTCCACTTCCCACAGGCTGCTTTCCAAACCTTTCATGGCTGATGAATATAACTTTGATGAGCCTGTCCATCTTTTAAGCCGATCTAGAGTCATAGTCTTCAGTCAGGTCAAGATTATTTTTGGGGCTAGTAAAAGAACATGACAACTACTATTTTTAAAATTCATTTAAAAAAATGTCTTTGTGTGTGTGTTTCAAATTCACATAATACTTTGCTCAGTAGCACAGATATATAATTTTTATATATAAGTCTACATGTTCAAAAGTCTTTTACTGCAATACATTTCGCAATTTAAAGGTTTGATGACCTATGATCTAGAATGAACTATCCCTCTTCCCTAGAGAGAAATGTAGACCATGAACACTCCTATGGCCCAGTCAGCACGACCGTGGGTACTCATTCATCTTCTCCCTCCCCTGCCTATCTTCTTGGCTCTTGACAGGCATTCAGGGATTCTTCTCACAGTGCAGGCAGTAGACTAAAAGAAGCACAAGTCACACAGTGAAAAGCTACTCTGGCCAAAGCAGAAAAATACAGGAAAAAGAAAGCCAGATTGGGATCAAGGTATTTTATTTCAACCCCCTAGATCCTTGAGTAACTTGACACAAATGACTTAAGCTCTTCATTTTTCAGTTCTCCAAAATGTAAAATGAGGATAATTTACTTCACAATTAATCTAAAATGAGCACAGTATGACTTACTGTACTAATCCCACAGGACTTTTTGTGAGGATTTAATGTAAAGGGGAACACATATGGACAAAATTGATGCAAAACATATCAGGAATAAAATAGAAAAGGGTACACAACACAGTAAAAACCCTGAAAGCACCCAATACATAAAGTTTTGTACAGATCCGTGGCTTCTTTTCCTCTCAGAAAAAATAAAAGCAAAAACAACAACAAAAACACAAATCCTAAGTCTTACACAAGCTCAGGCAATAATGACCTATGGGAAACTATTTAAATCTACTAAAATAATTCCTCTCTCTAACACAGTGATGGGGATTCCATCTGGGGTTTGGGATTACCATTGAACTACTCATGCCTACAAAAGAAATAGATTTCTAAACTTCTACTACTGAGTCTCTGCAGTAGCTTCTCAATGACCATACAACAGAAGACATCCAAACAGAAGATAAAAGTCAAGTTTAGAACCAACAAAATATAAAGCATTCTAAAAAATTCAATAAAAGTTTTAAGTTTCCTTATAATACCAACAGAAAAAAGAGAAAACCAGGACAGAAGAGGAATAACATCCAATAAATAAGGCAAGACATGGAATTAATGGTTCTTCATAATAAACTAAGATGTTAAATCCACTATATTATAGTTTTAAAAGAAAAAAGGTTGAAAGATCAGGAGATAATCCAGATTGCAAAAGCAGCCACAGAATTAGTTAAAACCTGAGCACACATAAGTCAGCACCATGTGTACAGAAAGGACACTCAACAATGCCTAATATCAGAGAATATTTAGGGAGGGCAGAGCTAGTGCTGTTTGGGGAGAAAATCCTCTGAGGAAAGGATTTTTTTAAAGGAAATTGCAGTTTTTACCATTGAAAGTAATGTCAAAAATCACAATTACTTTTGCACCAACCTAATAGTAACACCACTTCCATAAAAAGTAGAGAAATTTGTTTTCTGAAAACCCGATTGTAACAACTCCAAGTTTCTCCAGATTCAGATGAAGCAAAATATTTTTTAGAAAAGAGGTTGTGCATATGTGTATGTCTGTATTTAATATTCTTATTATTTACTATAGTAGTTAATCATATCAATAATTACTATAATTATAAAATATATGTATATATATTTTATATATACATTTATATCCATATATGTTTATACTTCTTAATATTACAATAATAAAATCTCTTAATGAGGAAGGGGAAGAGGACAGGGCTGAATCCTGGAGGCACCCCACCATTTAGAGAATGTGTGGAGGAGGAAGAGAAAGAGCCAACGAGAAAACATGAAAAGGTAACTAGTGACGGCAAGGAGAAATCTAGGAGCATGTGGTATCCCAGAAGCCAAGAGAAGAAATCGTCCCAAGAAGGAGGGAATAGTCAACAGTGTCAAACACTGTAGAGACATACAGCAAAACAAGAAGAAATAATTGAAAAATACTGACTACTGGATATCAAAGATGGAAGACTGGTGATCTAAATATGCAGCAGAAGGTTGGGATGGAAGTCCTTCTAGAGTGGGTCAGAGAGAGAAATGGCAGTGAAAATGTGCAGGAAATAAAGGCAAACCTTTTGGAGCACTTGTACTACAATGAGAAACAGGGAAATGGCCTGGTAGCTAAAGGAAGATATGTGGTAGAGGAAGTGGGGAGGTTTGGGTGGTTTCAAATGGATCATCCTTTAGGCTATTGGGAAAATTTAACTAGAAAAGAAAATGACTATTGACACAGAAGAGAAGGGCTAGTTAATACACAAAGTAATGCAAAAAGATGGGATCCAGACTGCAAGAGGAGGCCTGTGGACTCCACATGGACACTTCGCCCATAATAAGAGGAGGAAAGGCAGAATATAGGTACATATACGGGTAGGAGGGTAGACATAGTGGGAAGACATTTAGGGAATTTCTGTCTGATTGTTTCAGATGCAGCACTTCAACAGAGAGAGGAAGGATAAAGGATCACTCAAAGATATTTCCAAAACTTTTGCCTTAAGTAATCAGCAGAATGGTGGCCCAATAACAAATCATGATCATCATCACTATGATCACCAATTTATAGCATTTAATTTAGGCCAACCACATGCATGCCCTCATTTAATCTTCACAAAAAGCCTAGGAAGTAAGTAATACTATGGCTTCCACTTTCCAGATGATAAAAACCAGGTTTAAAGAGATTAACAAGTGTGATTTGGGAGGTAAGCAGTCTGAATTCAGAACTAAGCCTATAATCTATAATCTGTAACTGCTTTAAGCCCCCAAATCTCACACACATGCACACTTGTGCACACACACTTGTGCGCATACACACACACACACAAGTGTTTGGGCATGGTGTTATCAGAAAATCACATGGGTAGACTCTCTCCCTGTTTTGGTAATTTTTGTTTGGTCTTCAGGAACACTGAAAGAAGTAATACCACTAACATACTGTTTTAACATGTATTCTCTAACATTTTTTAGCTTTTTTACCCCTGTTCTCTCAAAATATATATTGGAGTTCCTTGGTTATGACTGACTCTATAACAGAAATCACTGTAAAACCACTTAGTTTTTCGATGTTGGAGGCCCAGAGGTAAGGAACTTTATTCAGGTAGGGAAGTCTTACCCATCACATGGTGCTCCGGTCTGGACGCTGAGGACAATGGGAAAGTGAGGCTTTGAAGGGACCACTTAAAAGTTGAATGTACTAACAAAGAAAATAAAATCTATAATTCTTCCAATAATACCCTAGATATAATTATGATATTTTATTTCTTAAGCCCAGAAAAGTCAAGTAATGAGTTTGTACAGAGTCTGCATAGGTTAAAAAATAAATTACTCATACTTCCTACATCTGTAAAATTGAATTTGCCATGGAAAAGTTTCACACTCAATTTGAAAATTCATAAATACATATCAATTAACCAGCATCGCCTAATGTAAGTTTTAACAAAAAATAGTTCTCCATACGATTTAAATATATTAGTTTTTTAATATTGAGGAAGTATTTTAAAGCATTTAAAGTATTTTTTAGATTTCAAAGAATAGCTTTAAAGCATGTAATAAAATTAGTTACCAACTGAAGACTATTTGCTGAGTAAGTATTCCTTTTGATTTTGCAAATTCAGGAAAAAACACCCTGCAAAATCTATGTATATTCTATTGTGTGATATGTGAAGAACAAATGTTAAAGTCAGAAAGAAAGCACATCTAATTTCAATTATCTTAAGTGGAAATTCCTACTGTAGGAGTCTTTGGAGAAAATCCACAAAAGGGAAATTATTCTGGGAAAATGTCCTAATGGGGAACAGTATTGTGTGGAACAATCTTCCAAAGGCCACTGTGTGATGCCTGGAAAAGTATCCTGCACTGCCACAAGTCAAAGTCATCTCAGGGGTATGTTCTTTAACCCTTCATTTCCAAAAATCAAGGAACCATGTTATAAAGGAATAATCAAGGAAAAACCTTCAATTAACTTACTAAATCATTTTAGCTCTGAGCAAAGAACTCCCAGAAGCCACATGGAATGTGAAGCGGAAACTTGGAAGGTAGTACATGGTGATTTTAGACCCACAATGACTATGTCAAATCAGAGTTTAATCCCAACAATGAACTTCAGAAAACAATCAACTCTGAATAAAATCCACGACTGGTCTGAAAACAGAGACCTTGCATAAATATACATCTTATTTATCTTATCCAGTAAAATGTATGACATTGTAAAATTCACAGACCTATATTTAAAAGACAACATAATGACCCAAAACAATAAAGCAGTCAGCATAAGATGCCACTAGTAGAATTATAGTTATTCTTTTATTTTAAAAGAAGGAACATTTATTCCCACAAAAATTTAGTTCAATTATTTTAAGATGTACAAATAAAATCCCCCTTTTTATGTTTAGTGTGTAAAACTCAACTAAAGAATGAAATCAGTATGTTGGGGAGATAGTTGCACTCCCATTTTATTGCAGCACTATTCACAGTAGCCAGGACATGGCCTAAACCTAAGTTCTGTCAATGGACGAATGGATAAAGAAATTGTGGTATACATACATAATGGAATACTATTCAGCTATAAAAAAGAAGGAAATCCTGTCATTTTCAACAACATGAATGAACCTGGAAGACATTTTTGTTAAGTGAAATAAGTCAGGCACAAAAAGACAAATACCATATCATCTCACTTATATGTGGAATCTAAAAAATGTGGCTGAGCCAATAGGCCACGTGCCAGATAGATACCAGTTGTGGAGATGGTCCCTTGGGTATTGGACTATCTGAGGTTAACATGGTAACACTTTCCTTTCACATAACCCACTCCCCTCTAAGAAGGTAACTCCCTGTGGAGCTTAACCACAGGGAGAGAACATGGCATAGGGCAATGCCAATGTCTGTTTCATTTGATAGTGGTCAATGATAACTTCTTTTATGTAGTGATAAAGCCTTCTATAAGCTTTATTGTCTAATAGCCACTGACAAATTTCTGAGCCCACAATCTTAGAATTCACCAAGACGCAGACTATTGAATGGAAACCATCATAGCTAACATCCTTTATCTTTGAGGGACTAACACCATTGATTGCATTTTTGTGTGTGTTTACCTTGTCACCATCTCGCCCTGGTTCTCCTTTGTAACCTGGTAGTCCTCGAGCTCCCTAAATTAACCAGAAAATAAAATTTTGTTAATTATCGGTTTTAGTTCACTAAAAATAAAATTTATAAAATGTATATAAGTGGGTCACATACTTGTATTCCTGGAGATCCTGGAACACCTGGTGTCCCTGCAATTCCCTGATATCCCTAAAGAAAAATTTAAAAAGAAAAAAATTAATATTTCATCGTATTTACCAAGAGAAGTTCTTCGTTTCAGAATTCACTCTTATCTCAAGTTTCTCATGCCTAAAACTTCACTTAGCGACAAATCCAAAATAATAAAGTGTTAAATGCTTAATAAGGAATTCATACCCTTTGATCTTTATGAAATCCTTTAAAAAGTATATAGGGCCCTAAATATTTGTAAATTAATAAAAATATTTAGAAAATCTTAAATTAAGAGGAGAATTAATGTTCACAGTTTCTTAAGAAATGTACTGGATTTATTAGAAATACATTCAACATATCCAAGAGAGAAACACTTCAAGAGATTGGAGGATTAAATAAATGTGTATTTGTAAACCACCTAATTAATGGCCATCTGAGTTAGTCCCTAGAATAAATTAATCTTTAATTAATATTATTCTTCAATCTTTAAATTACTCATTTTAGAAAGCTGCTGATGTTAAATGTAAGAAGGTGGTTATGACATATCCCCCATGGTCCCCCAAGGCTGGGCTGTTTGCTTAGGGGAGGGGGATGAGAGAAGTCACTCTCATCCCCACTGCTTCTTAGACATCCCTCCTCAAAAACTGGAACTTTGGTAAAATAGCACAATTTTTTTAGACAGAGTTGAACTATTTATTGTTGGTTTAGCACATGGCAGCTAAAGTCTCCAAATCAACTTGTAGGCTCTGAACATTTATCTAGGTTTCTTAGGGCTGATTTTCAGGTTAATGGACCACCTGGCACCTACAAACATAATAACCACTATCAAATTCCATCTTTCTCACATTCTTTATTCAGACTCCATTTTTCTTAGATCTTACTGTTTGGGTACCAGTCTTCATTGTCAACTATGTTAACACAGATCTCATTAATGTTTCCAATTACATCTTCATTCATAAATCTAAAAGCTTCATTTCTATGTGGCCATTCATGGGTGTCTGCACTGGTCTTCATATTCATCCACTCATCTGTCAATATGTTTTTAACTGTAATTTTAGAGACATCACAATTCCCTGTTTTTCTGTTCACATTTTCAAGTATCCTTTCTAATATTCTTTGCTACCTCTAGTAATGAGTTGTCTCTGAAAGATCAGTCTTATTGTTTTTCTCCTTTTACATGCATTTACATTTTCTATTGTGTAAATTGCCTTCTCAGTTACTTATAGAATGAATGACAATGACTATACAATTTTTCTTTTTTTTTTTTTTTTTTTGAGACAGAGTCTCACTCTGTCACTCAGACTGGAGTGCAGTGGTGCAATCTCGGCTCACTACAAGCTCTGCCTCCCGGGTTCACGCCATTCTCCTGCCTCAGCCTCCCTTGTAGTTGGGACTACAGGCGTCCGCCACCACACCCAGCTAGTTTTTTGTATTTTTAGTAGAGATGGGGTTTCACCATGTTAGCCAGGATGGTCTCAATATCCTGACCTCATGATCCGCCCTCCTCAGCCTCCCAAAGTGCTAGGATTACAGGCATGAGCCACTGCACCCGGCCGACTATACAATTTTTTATCACCAACCATCATCCTTTCCTTCATACTCTATTCAGTTCTTCACAGAATATATTGTTATGATTTCTCCACGACTTCTCAGATTCAAACTTTTTTCTTGAGTGTCTTTGCCCAATCCTTAACCATTGCACTCCACCAGGAAACAATGAGTCTGATTATCAACCTCTCCATACTCCAGACAAAACAACGTGCATTTTTCCAACCCATCATGTTCGCTAGACTAGCACTCTCTCCGTCACTGGATTATGAGCCCCCTTGAGATCAAAGACCAGGTTTAATTCATTTCTGTATTTTTGGCATTGAACACATTCTTTGGCACACTTCTGTTGATAGAACATTGGAATAATTTAAAGTCATCAACTCTATACATGTATGTGTAAAAAAAAATCTCCTTCTCCAATGAATCATGTTATGTTTGTGCACCTTTCTGTAGAAAATGGAAACGTTTAGTAATCTCATGTTTCCTGTTCTCAGGATTACTCAAAAGTAAGAAGAAATTCAATCTACATGGAATTTGCTCAGCCCTGTATGTCTACTACTCTAGTTATCACTGAATCTCCTTCCCTCAACCACTTTGGAATCAGATAGGCCTGGAATTCACTCTCAGCTCTGTCACTGCTAGCAATGTACAAATCTAGAATTCACTTTCCTCCTTACAACTATTCTTTAATGTAGGTTCTAAATTATCTTTTTTTCAGATGAGGAAACTAAGGCACAGAAGTTAAGTAACTTGCCCAAAGTTACATAGCTAGTAAGTTGATAGAGCCAGCGGGAACATTCTCTATCAGAAAGTGCTTTATGGTGGGTCAGATCTGATCATTGTAGATTGACTCAACTGATTCAAAGAAATCCATTTTGCAAGACTATTTTTAAATTATTTAGAATTCTGAGTGCCCAGAGGAAAGGAATGTTCATAAAATTCCTCAAAAGAAAGTTACCATGGAAATTGGCTATTGATCAAAATGGTTGATCATCTGCAAAGTTCACATTTAATGAATTATTTTTCTTTTACAGTTTTTCAAAAGTTAAGCCAAATGTCATATCTGCCTTACTACTTTTTTAGGAAAATTAATCTTTCATAAAAGATCAAATGCTGCTGTGCTGTCTCTCCTCTTTGAAGAAGTTGATGTGGTGTTTGTTATAGAGGATGCATTGCATTTTAACAGATTAAAACAACTTGGAGATGCCCTAACTGTGTTCCCAGCTTACCTCTGACTCATAATGTGACCTCAGGCAGAGTCATCAATCCCCAAACCCTGGGAGGCAACACAGTTAAGTGGAAAGACGATGAATTTGAAATTGGAAAAGACCTTGCGCTGAATTTTTGCCCTTCCTTTTACTTTCTATGAGATTTTGGCTAAGTCACTTTGCCTAGCAAAGGCTTAGTTTCTTGCCATAAACTGTTATTATTATCCACTTCACTTTTGAAAAGAAACAAATGGAGTCACAGGTGAAGATTCTGGCAGGTGTTAGGAACTCAATAAATGTGCGTTTCTTTCTTTTCTTCAGACTCAATGACTATTGTACAAGACCACAAGAATACTTCTGCAGAATGTTACTCCACAGCCTTATCAGCCACCATTAGTACATTGGGAATGGCAGGTCCAGTCATCATCTTTATGATTTAACTCTTTTCCAACATTATACAGATCTAATGCTAAACATGCAAACATGGCCTCAGTGTATTTTATAATGGCTGTCTTTGTTATATCTTTGGAGGAATTACAATATAGGAATAATAAGTGCTTCTCACAATTTGAGAATGTTGTGATATGTATATTTTTAAGGTTACAATTAGATGCATTCTTAAAGTACTAATTGCAGAAAGAAACTCAAATGTTGTTTTAGAAGCTACAGGAAACATGGTTACTAACAAAATAAAGAAAACCAAACAACATCCAAGCTGGGGGAATCCTAGGGCAAAACACCAGAAGAAATAGAATGAAATTCAGAAAAACAAATTTTGGACTAAAAACCAGGAAAATAAAGGTTAAAAGGGGGAATATTACAACACAGAACAATTTCCAAGAGGAAAAAGAAATAAAACATTGGTTGACTCATAGCAGGGTCAACTTTAAAGAAAGGAAAATGCCTTAAAACAGGAAAAAATAAGCTTTTTATATACCTTATTGAGTTCTTATTTTTCAGAACACATGTTTCATGTCTCATTTTAGAACTGTAACTTTCCTATGATCTTTGAGTGGTTAATACTGTTCAACACGAATTTTGCCATTTTGCATTTATTAGCAGGTCCAAATATCCACCCTACCCCCATCTGCAAGGTTTCTGACAGTATTTAAGTCTTTTCCATGTTCACAGAAAACTTCTTTATAAATGAGTCATTTTTTTTTTTTAGGGAAAAAAATATTCTCACTGCCAAATTGTAGGGTTGAAGAAAAGAATACAGAATCAATTTAATTTTCCTCCATGATTCATAGTTACAAAGCTTGAGGAAATATGTATAGCATTGAAATGGAAATTAAGGAAATAAAATCCCCAAATGTGCAAGGGTCACCAACTCTTCTGTGCTCAATTCTAATCATGTCATAAAATATTCTGCCAATCTAAATATACACATTTTTGCAAAGTAGTGAGGAGGGTAGAGATATTAGTTTCCTTGAAATACTCTAAACTTAAAAATAAGAATAAATTCCAAAGAAATAATTTTGGATGTCACCCTCCTTTTAAAAATGTAAGAATGTGATTTAAAGTTTATTCCATTAAATAATTTTCTTCAAAGATTTCCAAAATTCCAACAGATAGTCTTGGGTACACAGCCAACGTAACTAGGTAACCAAAACCAAGTGTGTATTTTTAATGTCCACTGTGGAATCTTCTAGTTGTTGTTGGCAGGCTTTATAGCTCTATGCAATTAAATTTCAAGAAAATTAATAAATCTCTGCCATTCTATGTATAACTAATATAGAAACTAGTTTGCTACCTAACCCAACTATTAGTCAAGTGGTTTACACACTTTTACTGATTGCTTAGATTACTTCATTAATAAGTTCCATTAATATATGTAAAATTACACCTGAGCTAAGTGCTATGAAAGAACTACACTGCTATGGGAGGTAAAGGGCAAGCAGTTGGGAGTTTTTCTAAAAGGCAAAGGAATACTAAAGAAAGCACAATGCCTAACAGGAATTCCTCCAATATGCCATGCATCAGGAAAAGATATACCATATCCACAAAGCCAAAAGAGAGAGAATAAGGGGAAGCAGGCTGAAAAACATATCGGAATGGTAGACGAGGTTATCTGCACAGCTCGTGGGTCTTACAAAGGACTCAAAAACATTTCTACTTCAAATTTAAAAAACCACATTAACTATAAATGAGATTTAGCCTAAATCTAATCCTCTCTCATATAGGAAAGGTAAATAGTGGATAGATAAATATAGAGAAACATCATCCAGTTTCCTATAATATTTCCCTTGAGCTAAGCACATAAATGAAAAACATTGCCTACCTTTGACAAATAATCTCTGCAGATAGAGCTAGGTCCTTAAATTCACAGAATTTAATTAAACTTTGGTAAACTGCCTTATTCCCTGAGTTAGGTTACACTTAAACTTATACTAAGCTTATTTCAAAAGGAGAATGTGCAACTTTCTAAGGTAACTTAAACCATCTTTAGTAAATCTTATTTCCCAACATAAATCTCTAGTAATTGTGCTTTTCATACTCAAAGAGAGGCGATCAATAGCTAACCTCATTTCCTCTCTTGCTGTCCTGCTACATTTTTTCCACAGTACTTAACACCATCTGATGTTGTGTGTGTGCATAACACCATCTGATGTTGTGTGTGTGCATTTATTACCTATTACTCCCCAATAGAATGTGAGCTTCAAAATGACAAGGTTGGGGGTTGTTTTTTGCTTTTTTTTTTCTGTTTTGTTCATTGCTATATATCCTTAGCCTAGAAGAGTGCCAGGAATACAGTAAACACCCAGCAAGTATAGGTATATGACTGAGTGAGGAACAGAATAAATAAGCAAACAAATCAATAATTACTGAGTTCAACCAGTTATCACCAACCGAGAACTCTAATAGTAGAAACAGCCCTACATTCACATGCACAAACTTATCTTTAAAATCATAGATGTTAGATGCGTCAGTGACCAATTCTTTGAAGAATTTAATATACCAATAACATTGGTGTGTATATATATACATACATGTCTACACACATTATTATATATACTACCTATAATATATATCTAAGTAATCTATTTAAGAGACATGTGAGATAAACATGGAGTAATCTACATATGATTTTCACAGAAGGAGAATGTTGAAGAAAAACGAATTACCTGGTCAGGCTCATCTCATGGGTCCTACTTGTTTTACTAACCATTCAACCCCTGCCAAGATACTCCGCAAGCCTGAGAGCTAGTTTTCCTCCCTGTCCTCTTTTTCTCTAGCATCATTCTTGAATATCTGAAAATAGTATCTCTTGTTTGAATTATACTCAAAGTTCAGTAAACCCTCCCTCATAGGCTGTCTTCTGAGTTTTAAATGCTCCCAGTTATGCTCTTCTGAGTGAATTCCAGTTCCTGCATGCCCCTCAAGTGTGGAGTCCTAAACCAAATCCAACACTCCAAGAGGCAGGACTGTCATCTCTTTCAATACAGTTGTCATATATCTACTAACTATGCTAAAAATTATATCAGCCTCTTAGGCAGCCACATTTCATACAGCGATGCCTTTTCGCCAAGGTTAAAGCTTTCTCTAGGAAAGCCTTATGAAGGCATAGTTTTAAATAACTAAAAAAGCAATAAACTGCCCAAGTGTAGGATAGTTCATTTGTAGTAAATGGTTCATATTTTAGCTTATTAGTGAGACGAGAGAGAGAGAGAGAGAGAGAGAGAGAGAGAGAGAGAGAGAGAAACACATAAAATAAATAAATAAATCTATTTGCCAAGGAGTTCAAACTGAGGTGAGAGTTCAGGTAGACACTGTTCTATCTAGAATGTATTTCATATACTTTGTAAGTAAGCCATCTCTTGTAATTCTCTCCCCCAAGCTAAATAATAGCCATTTCTTTGGCCTTTAATCAGCTGTATCCCATTTTCCAATTCTTTAATCTTCATGGCATTCAGCCCCAAATTCCCAACAGCTCTTAAACTGTTGAGTCCACAACTGGCACCATGTTCAGTTAAGGGTCTGGAAAAAGGAAAGCATAATAAATAAGCTTATCTCATAGGCCTTACTTGTTTTTTTAATTACTCGCCCTCAACGAGTGTACTCTGCAAGCCTAAGGGCTGCTTGTCCACCCCGTCCTCTTATTCTCTATCACCATTCTTGAATATTTCAAAGTAGCATCTCTTGTTTGGATTATACCTGAAGTTCAGTGAATCTTCCCTCACAGGCTGTCTTCTGAGTTCTGGCCCACTCCAAGTTATACACTTCTGAATGAATTCCAATTCCTTCGTGTGCCTCAAGTATAGAGTTCTAAAGCAAATCTAACACTCCAGAAGCAGGGCTGTCATCTCTCTCAATACAGATGTTATGCATTTACAAACTATGCCAAAAAATTGCATCAGCCTTTTAGGCAGCCCTATTACATACATTAATCCCTTTTTCATCAAGCTTAAATAACATCTCAAAGACAAGTAAGACCCATACATTTATTCCAGTTGAATTTCACTGTAAATAGCTTATTTTCTAAGTTCTCCAAATCTTTTTGGATCTTCATGTTACCTCAAATGCAAAAATGAATTCCCAATGAAATCAAGACTTAATAGGCATTAAAGGTCATAATAAGATAAATTAACATACATGAGTAGCTAATGCTAAAGAAAAATAACACTGGAACTAATAAAAAGAAAACATTACATTCTGGGGAAATTTTACATTTCTAAAAATTAAAAACAAAATTATAAACCAGATTAGTAGTCAGAAGAAACATTTACACCATATATAGCAAAGAATTAATTCTCTTAATGCATAAGATCTTATTGGCCCATATGAAATATACCCTCACTCCTATAGAAAATAGGCAAAGGACAAGAAAAGATACTTCACAAGAAGACAACTCATCCTAAATGTCAGACTTCTATATCCACCTGCCTACCTAAAATTTCTACTTGAATGACTAACATATAAATTTAAACATTGCCAAAACCACACTCCTGATTTTCCTCACCCAGTTCTATCTCCTCCATTCTCCCACGAATGCACAGTCTCCTTTGACTTCTCTCTTTCTCTCAAACCCATATCCAATAGATCAGCAAGTCCTGTTAGCTCTAACTTCAAAATATCCCCCAAATGTAAGCAGTTCTCTTCACCTCACCACTATCACTCTGACCCTAGCTGCCATCCTCTCACCCCTGGATTGTTACAAGAGCCTCCTGACTTCTCCTTCTGTGTTTGCGCTCATCTTCCTAAAATCTACTCTCAACCCAGAAGCCAAAGTAATTTCTTTTAAAAATAAGTTAAATCACATCGGTCTCCTACTCCAGTTACTCCATTGCTCACTCCAACTGAAAGCCAAACTCATAACAATGGTCTAAAGAACTCTATGCCATCTTCCCTTCCTTCTCCTTCCTCCATATCCAAATTGATTTCCTATTAACCTTCCCCCAACCAGTACTTTATATTTTTGTGGTTTCATCAGTCATGTAACTTTGAAATTCCCCACCTGTGATGACCTCATATTAAACCTCATATTTCTATGAGGTTTAATGCTCCATAGAAGGCTGCCCCTGTCTGCACCTCTAGTTCACTCAGTGGCACATTAAAGAGTTGGGGGAACTTGCTGGGTGCGGTGGCTCACGCCTGTAATCCCACTCTTTGGGAGGTCGAGGCGGGCGGATCACGAGGCCAGGAGATGGAGACCATCCTAGCTAACACGGTGAAACCCCGTCTCTACTAAAAATACAAAAAATTAGCAGGGCGTGGTGGCGGGCGCTTGTAGTCCCAGCTACTCGGGAGGTTGAGGCAGGAGAATGGCGTGAACCCGGGAGGCGGAGCTTGCAGTGAGCCGAGAGCGCGCCACTGCGCTCCAGCCTGGGCGACAGAGCGAGACTCCATCACACACACACACACACACACACACACACACACACACACACACAAAAGAGTGGGGGGAACTGAATCACGAACTGCGACCCAGTGACCAATCCACTCTTTTGTCTATTGGTAGCAGTGAGCTATCAGTTTTCCCAACTCACTTCCTGAGCCCTCTAATATAGAAAATCATCTCTAGAATTTTACAGCTTAGTCTGCTTCTCTCTTAACCAATATGATGGTCTTCACGGAATCCTAGAATATCAGATTAGAGAGAACCTAGGCCTTATCTGGAACCATCTTCTCATTTTCCAAACAGAGAAACTGAGGCCCATAAAAGCAAAGCAGCCTATGCTCAGCAAAGAGTAAAACAACTCCAGATCTCTCTAATGATCAGCTTGGGCTTTTGCTTTAGTAAAGTACTTTACTTCATAAAGAGTAACTCGGCCGGGGGCGTTGGCTCACGACTGTAATCCCAGCTCTTTGGGAGGCCGAGGCGGGTGGATCACGAGGTCAGGAGATCAAGACCATCCTGGCTAACATGGTGAAACCCCATCTCTACTAAAAATACAAAAAAAATTGACCAGGCGTGGTGGCAGGCGCCTGTAGTCCCAGCTACTGGGGAGGCTGAGGCAGGAGAATGGCCTGAACCCAGGAGGCGGAGCTTGCAGTGAGCCGAGATCGCTCGGCTGCACTCCAGCCTGGGCGACAGAGCAAGACTCTGTCTCAAACAAAACAAAACAAACAAACAAAAAAAGAGTAACTAATGATAACAGAAAACAGAAATGAGCACTGTAAAAATATAAACTTCTATAAACTCATAAGCTAGTGCTATTTCCACATATGGCCTTCTTTAACAAATCAATGTATAAATCTGTATAATGCCTTCAGTAGCTGTACTCCTCTGAATTACCTGGCAGGATATATAAATATTTCCCCTACCTCTTTTGTAATGTTAAAATTGTAAAGCAATAATATATTCAGACACTGTGATAATAGAGGTTATTTAACTGACAAAGAACTGAGAAAGAAATGGAAGAATCTGAAATAGCTCTTTAATTTTGGTTGAAGGCACTTTTCAATTATGATAATTAGTATTTCTCCAGAGTGGAATAATTTCCTATTTAAAGTTTCAGTTGGCTTGGTCTGGTTATAATGTGTGAAAGAGATTCAAATTGCTTATTGAGGGGGGTTGCACAGAAACAAGTCCAAACAAAGCAGAATTCCCTTCAAATTGTTCCTTCCAAGTTTCCTTGGTCCAGATGGCTCCAATAGCCAACCAGAGGCCCCACCCACACCTACCCACTCCCACTGGGTGCTGGCCTTGAACACATACTAATGACCCTCAGCTGTTTTGGCTCCCAGGCTTGCTTGTTCTTCCTGCCTGACCACCCAACGTCACATCCCCTACAGAGGAAAAGAAATATGGGGGAAGTAGGGAGACACTGAGGGGAGGGGCTGGATATTTAAGAAAAAGTCATACCTTTGGGAAGACAGGATTTGGGCTGATGCATCAGTTTCCTACTGCTGCTATAACAAATTACCCCAAACACAGTGGCTTAAAACAACACCAGTTCATTACCTTACAGTTTCAGTGGTCAGAAGTCTGAAAGGAATCTTAGATACAATTAAGGTACCAGCCAGACTGCATTCTTTCTGGAGGCTCTAGGGGAGCTTCCCTTTTCCAGCTTCTAGAGGCTGCCATTGTTCCTGGGCTCACGATTACCTCACTGTGCTCTCTGCTTCCATCACAGACTCTCTTTCTCTGACTCTGACACTCCTGCCTCCCTTTTATAAAGACTTTTGTGTTTATATCTGGCTGCCCAGATAATCCAGGCCAATCTCCCATCTCAAGATCATTAAATGAATGATATCTGCAAAGTTCCTTTTGCATGTAAAGTAACACATTTACAGGTCTTAAAGATTAGGATGTGGACATCTTTGAGGGACCATTATTCTTCCTACCACAGTTGTGTTTTTCTTTGAGACTACTATCAGATACTACCATAGTTATCTATATATAAAATCATACACACAGACACCAAAACACATACATGTACTAAATGAGATGAGGCAATAAATAAGTCTATTATAACTTAGTCAGAGTCATAGAGTAATATCCATGAGTATTATATCAGGCTAACAATAATTCACCTCCAGTGCTTCATGCATGGGAAGATTTTTTTTTAAAACAAAGAAAACCAAGGGCTGATAGCCTGTGGAAGGCCTGCTCAGCACTCACTTCCAAACATTACCCAGGATTTTTTATCACTAAAAAGAAGACCTAAATAATTTAGCAGTGCCGTCTGGGAGCTCTGTGTCATTATTAGGCATGAGCAGATGACATCAGTGTGTGAACTGCATTGGCTCTGGAGTCAGTACAGCACTTCAGCTGCCAGTCACAGAAAAAGTAGGTCCCAGGAAAGGGGTCTGCAGGTTAAGGAGCCTCACATTTATAAAACTCAGCTCACCCAGTGTAATTAGGGCGAAACTCACATAGGACCTCAGGGAAGTATCTTCAGTGAGATTAAAGAATTGCAGTGAGGAAATGCAATAAAGTCATATGACATCTTAAGTAAAAGTGAGAAAGGAATGGGTTATAAGGGAAATTATAAGGCAAATGTTGGCATATAATGGGGGTTGAAGATAAATACAAAAGAGGAGAGGTTAGGTTTGGAGTCTATTCCTTCAATTCAATTTCATTCAAATAGAAGCTGTCTTATGATAATTCCCTCAATTAAATTCCCCCAAAATAGCCTACTTAGCTATTTCAGTGCTATCGGCTTGACTTCTGTCTCATATAAAGATTTAATTGCCCACACTCTCCATCCAGGCCAAGCTCTACTTTTCTAACTAGAATCAATGCCCTCCAACCTGCCTATGGATTTTCCTCCTGAAAATATCCCCTATCTTCCAAACTTTCATTTTTTTCTTTTGCCTCATTTTCATCATTATAAAAACATGCTACAATATCTCCCATTTTTTAAAAACCCTGCCTTTAAAACATTGCCCCAATTCTACTGCTCTGGGTCTCTGCTTCCTTTTATATCTCTCAGAAAAAAAAAAAAAATCTATATTCACTGTCACCATTTTTCTTATCTCCCTCTCTGTGCTTAATTCATTCCAATCTGTTGTTTGTACTACCCTCCCTGAAATCCTACTCATCAAGGTCCTCAAATACTCTTGTATAGCAAATCCATGGTCTAGTCTAGGCTTCATTCTTCTGGATCTCTTGACAACAATAACACACCTAATAGGATGACACTTCCCTGGTTTTCCTCCCATCTCACTGATAAGTCCTTCCCAAATTCCTGGGCTGGACCCACTTTCTCTTTTTCACCTGTAAGAGAGCCCTGTGGTCAGTCCCCTGCCACCTTCTCTTCTCTATTTATTTGTATTCACTTCCTAAGTGATCTCATCCACTCTCATGGTTTTGCATACATCTGCATGAAAATAAGTCCCAACTGGCCACCTCCAACCTGTCCAAAAATATAGTCCCAATTCCCCCCTGCTATGGTTTGGATGCTTGCCCCCTTGAAAATTCACATTGAGATTTAATTGCTATTGTAACAGTAATAATATGTGGGGCTTTAAGAGGTAGTTAGGTCATGGAGACACTTATTGTGGGAGTGGGTTAGTTACCAAGGGAGTGAATTCTTGATAAAAAGGATGACTGACCCCCTTGTTCTCCTGCTCACTCCCACTCCACTACCTCTCACTCACACTCTCATCTTGTGATAGTTTCTGCCAAGACCTTGCCAAATACTAGTGTCATGCTCTTGGACTTCCCAGCCTGCAGAATCATGAGCCAAATAAACCTTTCTTTATAAATTACTTAGTCTGTGGCATTCTGTTATGCAACAGAAAATGGACTAAGACATGTCTATAAAACTTCTGTCTCCCCCAGTCTTGCCCAGTACAGTAAATGGCACCACAATTCACCCAGTTGCTCAAGCTATACTCCTTTGATTCTTCTTTGATTCCTCTCTTCCTTTCATATCCTATATCTAAATTTGCTAGCAATTCTAGTCAGCTTTCCATTAAGAATAACCCAGAATCTGACTACTTCTCCATTCTCCCACCATATCACCCTAGTACAAACTACTCTTACCACTCACAATCATGAAACAACCTCCTGCATAGCCTCCTTTCTTCTACTCTTGCCCCCACATAATCTACTCTCCAAATAGCATTTATATTTATCCTTCTAAATCATAAAACAGATCAAATCACTGTCTTTCTCAAAGTCCCTAAGTAGATTGCCCTCACACTCTGAATCCCTGTGTGTCAGCTGAAAAAATGCTGCCCCAACAACCACACAACATCGCCTTAGCTCTCTGCATTTCCAGGTGGCTACCACTTTTGTTTACCCCTTCAGCCTCCCTACTTTTTAAGAAAAAAAAAAATTTCCCCAAGTTTGCTTTCTTTTTTCTTTTTTGAGTTCAGGGGTACATGTGCAGGTTTGTTACGTAGGTAAACTTGTGTCATGGGGATTTGTTGCACAGATAATTTCATCACCCAGGTATTAAGCCTAGTACCCATTAGTTATTATTCCTGACCCTCTCCCCCCTCCCACCTTCCACCTTCCAATAAGCTCCAGTGTGTGTTGTTCTCCTCTATGCGTCCATATGTTTTCATGATTTAGCTCCCAGTGATAAGTGAGAAGATGCAATATCTCATTTTCTGTGTTAGTTTGCTAAGGATAATTAACCTCCCTTTTTGGATAATCTTTCTCTAGAGAGGTTTACCTGTTTATCCATCCTCTTCCCATGCAGCACATTTCGCTAGTATAAAAAGCCACAGCACATTACTACTTCTTCAAAATCTGGCTAGTTGTGGTTTTTTTTGTTTGTTTGTTTTATTTTTTGTTTTTTAATTTCTTAGGAAATCTCTCTCAGGAACTTAAGCAACTCTTTCATCCTCATGGTTAAGGTATTGATGATTTCACATTATATCTATGGTTCTTTCATTCCTCGAACAATTTTGATTCACAATGTAAACATTCCCACTCTTTCATGGTAAGAATTAATGCCTCATGATAAAGAAAATCTCAGGAAATGCTTCATTTTGGTGACAATTATAATTTGACATTCAAACATTCAAAAGTGAATTCCTTTTCATTTTATTTTGAGACAGAGTTTTGTGCTGTCACCCAGGCTGGCATGATCTCAGCTCATGCAGCCTCCGCCTCTCCTGTTCAAGTGATTCTTGTGCCTCAGCCTCTTAAGTAGCTGGGATTATAGGTGTGTGCCACCACACCCAGCTAATTTTTCTATTTCTTTTTTTTAATAGAGATGGGGTTTCACCAAGTTGGTCAGGCTGGTCTCAAACTCCTGGTCTCAAGTGACCCACCCACCTAAGCCTTGTGAATTGCTGGGATTATAGGCGTGAGCCACCATGCCCAGCCAAAAGCTAATTCTTCGTGTTTACTCTTATAAACATGCTGATAGTGACTTAACTGTAAATATTTGCCTAAAGTGCTTTAAAGTTGATTTATGTTCCCTTTACATCTCTAAGTTTCCTTGAGCCTTAGGGGATATTGTATTTTTTAGTCAGACTATAAATATATCCCAGTGTATACATTATTAGGAAAATAACATTACCTTTAAAAGTGTTTTTGATTTGAAAGCTTCCACAGATGTGCAGAGAAAAGACAATAGAATTTCTAAAACCAGCCCTTCATGATACTGAGAACTCACTGGACAATATTTTCTTTGCAGCAAAGATGTATGCAATTTTGAAGTAAGATAACTAAAAGCTGACTAGAACACTAACTCTCTTCCCAAGCTGGCCTTAACATTCTCTTCAACTTGACTAAACTTAGGCAGCTTTCTTCCGGACTGTGGATCCCTGACCTCCCTTTTCCTTAGAGCATTTGCTTTAGAGGACTTAAAATTGTAAATTCCTTCTCTGCTCCTTTGAAATGTAAATACTCTAAAAAGCTACTTGTCAATTTTATAACCCAGAAATGTCTTTCTCAAGGACCTGAGAGCCACCCCTTTGAAATGTAATCATCAAGGAAGATAGTGTCCCCACTATCTTCCAGTCTGTGAGGGAGGGTGTATACCTAACTTTGATGAGCACCAGTTAGTAAAGGGAGATGGCCTGATCACAGAGGAAAACATTTGCAAACTGGAATAACTCAATGTGCTTAAGCCTACTGATCAACCTCCCATCTAAAGTCCTCTACTACTTTTCCATTAACTTGTCCTAGTGCTCACACACCCTAGCTCCTTTCGTTCCAACAGAGTTGAGTTCAGTCTCTCCTTCCTATGGCAGCAGTCATGAATAAAGCTTTCCTTGTCTGTTTAGCTTTGCTCAGCAAAACTTTTACTTTGACAGTGTAATCCCAGATATACCGGAGATGACTAAGCTTTCAGTACTCACAGGCTTACCATCTTGACCAGGTTGTCCAGGGTAGCCAGGGTTCCCAGGCAGTCCAGGGTCACCCTAAGCAGGAAGCAAACAAACTTTTGAGTACAAAACAACCAGCCACATTGGTGCAGTCAGGATCAATAAAAGTTCAAAACCAATTCCATTATTTGAGGTTTTTTGTATGTTAAAAACAAAAGTAAAAAAAAAAAAAGCCATATTTTAAATGCTTACTTAATAAATAATGCATTTTATTATACTGAACTTTCAATGATTTATTTATGTGACCACACCAAGTATAACTATAGCAAGTAAAGTATTTTTCACTGATGCAAAATATGCACATTTATGGTAGGATACATTTTTAGAATTCTGAACGAACTGTAAAGTGACATAGCAAATATGGTCTCCATGATAGCAATATTTGACTCATAAGACTTTTTTTTTTTTTTTTTTTTTTTTGAGATGGAGTCTTGCTCTGTCACCCAGGCTGCAGTGCAGTGATGCGATCTCGGCTCACTGCAACCTCCACCTTCTGGGTTAAAGAGATTCTCCTGTCTCAGCCTCTCGAGTCGCTGGGACTACAGGCATGTGCCACCATATTCAACTAATTTTTATATTTTTAGTAGAGATGGGGTTTCACCATGTTTGCCAGTCTGGTCTTGAACTCCTGACTTCAAGTGATCTGTCTGCCTCAGCCTTCCAAACTGCTAGGTGAGCCACTGCACCCAGCCTATAGACTTAATTATATCGTATAGGTTCTACATATATAGATATCGATGTCCTATAATACAACTTAACTCATATTTATTTTAAAAATAGTCTGTAGACCATGTGATCTCTCATGCAGAATTCAAGTTTAAAGCTGCATGACTATCATTTCTTTCAATCCTGTAAGTGTGTTGCTGTGTTACTGTCTATACTTGCAATCTCAGATTAACATAATATTACTATGAGAGCAAGGCCCAGGCCAAACAACTCTATTCCAAGTCCCATAATTCTTGAATACATGTAATATTTAAATGAAGAAAAAAACCTTTATCCTCAAAAACCTAAGATCTTTAAAGAACACTGTTTAATACCACATGGCAATGAGCTCAGTCACACTCTATGGAACTCTTGCATGTTGCCCAATGGCCAGTACTGACCATTCAGATGGTCACCATCCATGTAAAAAAAACATGAAAGCAACACTTTTTGTGAGGTGAGGGTGTTTTATAATTTAATTCTAAAAAATACTAAAAAATATCATAGGTATCTATCTCTGAATTCGTGAAGTCTAAATGGAGCATCCTGCTGAAAAATATGAAGTCACTGCCGTAAGTATCAGGGTGTTCCTATATAGATGCACATGATTTCTATTAATTCTTCACTCGTGGGTTTTTTCTTTTTTTTTTTTTTTTTTTTGAGATGGGGTCTTGCTTTGTCACCCAGACTGGAGTGCAGTGGTGTGATCACAGCTCACTGTAGCTTCAACCTCCCAGGCTCAAGTGATCCTTCAACCTCAGCCTCCCAAGTAGCTGGGGTTACAGTTACAAGCCATCATGCCCAGCTAATTTTCATACTTTTTGTAGAGGTGGGGTCTCATATGTTGCCCAGACTGGTCTTGAACTCCTGGGCTCAAGTGATCCTCCCTCCTCAACCTCCCAAAGTGGTGGTATTACAGGTGTGAACTACTGAGCCTGATCTCTTTACTATTTTTTATCAAGAAATCATTCACATAGAAATCAGTCACCTACCCTGTGATTAAGGGTACTATTACAGAGCCAAATTTCATGGAAATACTACTTCAGACTCCTGGCTAGGGAAATTTGTTCCTGAAACAACAGGAAAAAAAATGGAAAGAACTAAGTGAACTCTAATAAGGAACCAATAAAGCAGGGATGAGCTGTTCACTTAGCAGCTGCCCCCCAAGAGGCTTAGCTTGAGGAAAGGCTTGAGAAGAAGGGAAATGTCATTTTTAAAAGACAGAAAGAAGAGCCATAAATCCAAGGGGGGAAAATAATGCTGAACCATGTAATGTCTCGCTGAATAAATGTAATTTGTAATTCTAATCCAAGGACTTGCAGTGGTGGCTGGGCATTAGGAAACAACTTTCTGTGTCTCTAGGGAGTTAGAATTTCTCTCTTATTTTGAGAAGGTGCACATTAATCTCCAGCCTCCCTGCCATCCTTCCTTATCCATGTGCTGATTGGACTTGCTGCCTTTCAAGAAATTCCATGTTTTTCTTTTCCCTGGAATAAATTTTCCTCTTTTTCCACTCTAGAGTTAATAAGAGAAAATTATCCTCACTGCAACTTTCTTACTCCATTTTTTCCTGGTGTCTTTTTCTACTGAAATGCTATGATAGCTCTTAAATCACTTATTCATAACTAGTGTTTTCTCAAAGTTTTCCCTTGGTTAGTCTTCATTTATCACTTGGATTGAGACTGTAGCAAAGTCTGAATTACACTTTTTTTTTTTTTTTTTTGAGATGGAGTCTTGCTCCGTCACCCAGGCTGGAGTGCAATAGCATGATCTTGGCTCACCGCAACCTCCACCCCGCAGGTTCAAGTGATTCTCCTGCCTCACCCTCCCAAGTAGCTGGGATTACAGGCATGCGCCACCATGCTCAGCTAATTTTTATAATTTTAGTAGAGACAGGGTTTCGCCATGTTGGCCAGGCTGGTCTTGAACTCCTGACCTCATGATCCATCCACCTCTGCCTCCCAAAGTGTTGGGATTACAGGTGTAAGCCACCATGCCTGGCCTTACTTTTTTTTTTTTTTTTTTTTTTGGTACAATGCTGGGTATCAAGTAGAGATTCAATAACTACTTTTTGTCTGATATGCTTCAAATACAATCTGTCATTGACCCACTCATTTGTAGAATATCAATTATCAGCAAAACCTAAGATATCAAAAGGATTTGACAGGGTTTAATCTCTATCATCATCAGGCTGAAATAAAAATTTGGCACGGAAAAGGGACTTGTGCTTTTTATGCTGCATACAATTATAAAAAAGATATTTAATAATAATGTTTTCAGTTAATCAAAATTAAGTTCCCAAATGAAAAAATTACCCACAAGATAAATCCAATGTGACTTCATAAAGACTGGTCAACAGTCTTTATGACACTGGTCAACAGCCCCAAGAAGAAAATAATTTCTTGTAGGTTCTGCTATTGCTGTTAGATTTTACTGGTTATTTTGACTATTGCTGTCACTAAGTTATTCGCAAAAACTCAGGTAGGTTTGGTATTGTTCCTATAAAACTGGAAGAATAAAGTAAAATCCTAATTAATTTAGCTGACTGGAGAGAAAGCCAATTTTATTACTGTTAATAAAAGCTGACACTCAACCTTTATTGACTGTTATGTGCTAAGCACTGGTCCAACAGATTTGCATATATTGAGTTACCGAATTCTCGTAATAATCCTATGAAGCAGATACTTTTATTATTCCCATTTTCTATGTAGGAAAACTGAGGGCCAGGAAAGTTAGGTAAGTTGCCTGAGGTCACACAGCAGTGATAGAGATGGGATTCAAACCCAACCAGTTCAGCTCCAGGGTCCAAGCTCCTAAACACTACCATTCCTGTCCACAATAATACACTGATCAGAACCAGACTGAAGAATGCTAGAAAATTTAATATGGAAAAAAAAATTCCCCAATACATTAAATTAGACACATGACTTATTATTATAAAACTGTGACTAAATTCCCAACCCACCTTATTCTAATTTAGTTGAAACATTTGTACATTTTGAGTTTTCAAAAATATGTACTCAGCTGAAAAGCAGTATCTATTTATGTTTGTTTGAATTTGTGCCACAGGATTTTTAAGTTGTTGACAGGAGTGGAAATGTCATGGACTAAACTAAAACATCTCTGAATATGGTCTCTTAAGTAATGTAAATATAAATAAAGTAAGAAAAAGTTATGTTTATAAAAATAAGCTAATATTTTAAGTTGTTCATCCAAGGCAAAACTTTGGAATACTTCATATAGGTCCAAATACGACGTTTGTAAGCCTTCATTTCAAAAAACCTTACGCCTTCATGCTACCCCTCTGGTCTCCACAAGAGCATCTGACCTAAGACCTATTCCATTCTCCAAAATCAACCTCTTTCCTCCCTCAGAACCCAAGTACCACTCCCTGAATCTAGAAGGACTCTACTCAGTCTGAAAAATTTTAACATAAAAATGTAAATGCCCTTGGCCCTTGAAATTTTCCAAAGGCTTTTGTGTTTAGACAGAGGGTACCTTGATACCTCTGAATCTCTAATTGGCAAAATTACTAGGGTGTAACAAAGGGTATCAACAGAGATATGGCTATAGTAAAATGGTATCTCGGAGCAAAGAAGTTATTAAAAAATTGTCCTAACCTAAAAAAGACAGAAATGTCTTCTTTCCACTTCTAACCTAATACATCTAACATTTCAGGTTAGAGCAAATGTAGGAGTTTGTTACCACAACTGTCCCTCTGGCTACTGAAGCAGGGGAAGAAGCTGTTATTTGCATTCACGGGTCATTTGAAAGGAAGTTATCTGCAAGCTGGGGTGGACCTGGATCTTTCTCGCAGAACAGAAGCGCGTTCCATATAGGTTAAATGGGGGGAGGGGTGGATCTTATTGTTTTGACAATTTCACAATTCCTTTAACAAAAATTATTACTATTAAGCACTGTGCCAGACTGGAGTGCCAAAGGAGAATTTTCTTTTTATTAACCTTTATTGTGAACAAAAGAAGGGCTTGCGTATACAAATGATTCCAACGGATTCATTAATCATTCCCTATGTTTATCATTAGGGATAAAAAATAAGCCATTCTTCCAGGAGATCACAGTCTAGTGACAGATAATTTTTTGATGCCTGATGAAGAGTTACAATGACAATGATAAGTCTAAGTGTGGTGTACCTTGTCATTTTGACCTGGTTTTGCAACAGTGTTGTCATATTTTCCAGAAACCTAAAGAACTTTAAAAAAAATAACTATCTTAGAATCAGCACTTCCCCATTTATCAACACAAAAATTTCTCCTCTGTTTCAGTCTCGACCCCGCACTCATCTCCTAAAACTCTATTTCTGGTTAATAGAAAAGCTAGGTCTGTTCTTTACAGGTCACTCGATTTGATGGACTTCTGCAAACCTTTCCAGAAAGCATATAACAAAAATGGCCAATAAGCCTCAGTGGAACCTAAAGTAAACTTGTCTCATCTGTTTTAATTCAGGTTCTGTTGAACTAATTAAAACCGTATCAACTTTCAAAGCCAGAAAAGAAGTGCAACTTAGAGTGTTGCTAGGGATTCTGTTTTTTACATACAGGTCCATGTTCTGGGTAAGGAACCACTTCCAGGATAAAGAGTCCTAAATGGATGGAAGAGTGTGTGTGTGTTCCTGTCCTCCTGCCAGATTTTCTGAAGAAAATGGAAAGCAGATCAAAAAGGCACGCCAACTTGAAGATTGGTGGAAAACTGCAATTTCACTTAGAGTAGTAGGTGGCAATAGGGCTAGATTATGACTAAGAAAAGAAAATGAAAATGAGAAACACATGAAACTTGGAAATATTAAAAAGTTAGAGGCTTCATCAGATAAGACAATGGGTGTGCTAAAAATTTAGTGTAGAAAGTACATGAGTAAAAATAGGTGACACTACAAGACATCTATTGGACCACAAATGACAATCAGAAAACAGCAGAGGCTTCAGGTGCCTCCCAAAAGTGAACAGCCCCTTGGAGACCCTGGAGATGGTAGAGGTGGCTTGAACCTCACTGAGAGTCAGAAAAGCACTCTAGGCTTTAATAGGTCAGACAGCATGGGTCTCTAATTTCTACATTATATCTCATGCAGGTCAAATTACTTTTATGTATAATATTCCAAGGTGAATAAATTATATGAATATATATATTTTTAAAAGAATCTACTGGTAGGACACACCAAGGTGTCCTCCAGGTTATATTCTCCCAGGAGAATTTTATAAGTATTTCTCCTTTATGTCAAGGCATCTAAAATAATAGACGGTTACTTTAAAGATGATTTGAATTAACTCTTCTAAATGCTATCTAAAAATAATTCACAATAATACATTGATTATCATGTATGGCATTCAAATTTAAAGCCAGACAGAGATTTACTTTGAATGACAGATCAAATGTATACTTCTTAAATTCCATATCTTTCTTTATTTTAATGGTTAGGCCTGAAAATGAATAGAGAAACATACATAAAAGATAGAAAGAATTAAATTATCTTGGACCAGCAGAAAATTCAGAAAATTCGCTAATCAGAAAATTCAGTCTAAATGAACATTACGATTCATATTTAACAAAAATGATTATGGTCACTTCAAGTAAAAGGTGATCAATACACATAAACATTATCTTTTTGCTTAGGGAAACATACTTGCTTTCAAGTTACACATTATTTTATTTAGGTGATATTTTAATATAATGTTAAGTAAACAAGATTTATATATCATGGACAAACCACTACACTTCTTAATGTCTTACTTAGGCTGTGTCTAAGTGATGCCACAAGAAGCACAACTTACTTAAAAATTTAGCCATTTGCTGGGTGCGGTGGCTCACGCCTGTAATCCCAGCACTTTGGGAGGTGGAGGCGGGCGGATCACAAGGTCAAGAGATCGAGACGATCCTTGCCAACATGGTGAAACCCCGTCTCTACTAAAATACAAAAAATTAGCCGGGCGCAGTGGTGATCGCCTGTAATCCTAGCTACTCGGGAGGCTGAGGCAGGGAAATCGCTTGAACCCAGGAGGCGGAGCTTGCAGTGAGCCAAGATTGCGCCACTGCACTCCAGCTGGCGACAGAGCAAGGCTCCGTCTCAAAAAAAAAAAAAAATTTAGTCATTAATATTAAATTGCATAGAAAAATATTCAGAACATATTATGTATAAAACAACCGGTTATAAAGTAGTACGCACACAATGGCTCCGATCATATAAAAATGTATATGTACATTTGTATACAAATCAATATGTAAATGTAACTGGAACAAGTGCATATATAGAAATATGGAAATGACTAAAAGAATATTCTCCCCAAAAGTACATGATTAAGTGAAATAAATGTATGTGGCTCTATTTTTGAACTAGACATCAAACTCACAATAATAAAATCAATTTGAAATTTCTTACTTCATTTTTTCCATCCAAAAATTATTTTGACAAATTAAGAACTGAGACATTTAAGAATTCAGACCATGTCTTCACAAATGCCCTTTCTTCATTTTTTACCAGATTGTAAGGAAGTATTGTTCTTGGGATCTAGCAGCAGTATTTGGGGAAAAAAAACAACCAAACAAATAATACTGTCTCAGTTTAATGTGGATGACAGATACAGTTTTGGGTTCAAAAGGTATCCTAATCTAGGCTAGAATACACTTGTTTTTCTAGAAAAAGTGACTAAAACTGAGGTTTTAAACTCTATAAGAAATCAGATAGAAATTTCTCAACAGGATCAATGGTGATTAGGAATTGTATGGTTTACCCAGCTCTTGTTTGTGTGTTTTAACAAAAACAGCAAGTTAGGTGTTACTCACTTTGGGGCCTTGAAGTCCTGGTTTTCCCGGAGGACAAATACAGGGAGCTGGAGTTGAACCTACATCACTGGGACCATTAAGGCACTATAAAGACAAAAATGGAAACAGACAACAAGCATGGAAAGACATATAGGTACATGCACACGTATGTTTATGTATTTATATATTTGTGTAAAATGGCAAAAATATCTTACATTCACTTTCAAATTTTATCTAGCCCAACCCAATAGGAAATTCCAAATCACAAAAATCTATAAATATTAAATACATTGAAGTTACATAAAAATGGGTTCCATTTGTCTAACATACATACTTACAGTTGTTGGAAAAGAGCTAAGTGGTCCCACAATACAAATATTACCTTAAGGGGAACAATAGTATCCAAGCCTACCTCTCCATTCTGAAAGAAAAACAACAAGTGTGTTTTAAAATGTTTTAAATAAAATTTATAAATTATCAGCCTAATTTACAGATATTTCACCATCCAGATTAGAGATATATGAAGTATGAAAACCAACAAAAACCAAAATATTTCCCTGCATCTATCCTAAAAAGTCACCTATCTATACATGTTACTACTCCATTCATATAGGAGAATACAGAAAGGATATATTTTTTTAAGGTGAGTAGAAGAAGAAAATTAAAACACCAGAGCTGCTTGATATAACAGCCATGCAAGATTAAAAAATACCTCCAGATGAGATTTATATGCTGTCTTGAAATTTTAGGAAATCATTTAAGAACCAGAAAAAAAATGTTGAAACACATCTGAGGAAGTCACAAACTGCATGCATTAAAATCTTGCACTTTAGGAGAGCTTCTCCTAAAATAGTCTGTGTTTTATTAAATAACATACAATTTTAAAAGGACAATCATCTTTCCAATCAATAAAAATTAGTTCAAAAATGAGAAGGTTGGATTGAAGACGCAAAAGGCAAACAGGCCACAGAAAGTCACATCTGAGAGTAAGGAAGGAGACATTAAAACATAAAGTGGAAGGGAGAATTCAAAATCAGCTATCTAAAGCTGTGCTTCATCATACGGAAGGATAATGGCAATCATCATATGTCAATGCAGAGACATCAATAAATGAAGTATGCACAATGAATTCTCAAATGCCATAGCTTATTAACACTTTTAAAATAGATTTATATTTCAAGTTATAAATATCTAAAACTATAGTGCTTAAACAGTTATTTATCTAGAAAACCCAGAATAAATCCTTTCTAGAAAACTCTGTTTGATTACAGATCTTTTAAATGTGCTGTTCTGTGTCTTCAAGGTTTTAGAACATGTGGATCCATACGTTATTCCATTTGATGGGAAAAAAGAAGATGATGACAACATAACTACACACATTTTAAAAACTATGGTTGACTCAAATATCACTGGGAATTTACATTGTCAAAAAGTTGTACAACATTCTACCATATTTCCACTAGCAGTAATACACCAATATTTTGCCCAGGGGAAAGGGGATTGATTACACACACACACACACACACACACTCCATGCAATGCTATGACATTTTAGCTCATAATCCTTTTCCTCCTAACACATTAATGAAAATAGCTAAATAAATAGAAACACTGCTTATATTCTAGAACTATAATAAATTTTTACTTAAATATCAACAACGAGAAAAGTATCTATTCATTATTTCACTGACACTTTGAGAAAAAGTGTCAGTGAAAAGGAAAAATAATTATTTCTTGCTCTTCAGAACTGTGCTGTTTGGGGTGTTCTGTCCACATGTTTAACGTACATTATTATATTGTTATATTATATTATACATGATTATATTAAGTATAATAATGTATTTCACACACTGACATTCAAAGCATCCTACATTTTTCTGGAGCAGGTCTCATCTTGCTTTACCTGAGCACTGGAATAGTCATAGTCATAGACGACGGGGAAAAACATTACTGACAGGGCGTGGTGGCTCACGCTTGTAATCCCAGCACTTTAGAGGGCTTAGGCCGGCGAATCACCTGCGGTCAGGAGTTCAAGACCAGCCTGGCCAACATGGTGAAACCCTGTCTCTACTAAAAATACAAACATTAGCTGGGTGTGGTGGCGGGCATCTGTAATCCCAGCTACTCTGGAGGCTGAGGCAGGAGAATTTCTTGAACCCAGACGCGGAGTTTGCAGTGACCCAAGATTGCGCCACTGCACTCCAGCCTGGGCGACAAGAGTGAGACTCCAAATCAAAACAAAACAAAACACAACAAGAAAATATTCCCTTGTGGTCTTTCATTCACACTTGCACAATGACACATAACAATTTCAATTATAACCTCAAAATATGTTTTGCTTCATGTAACTTCACTTCCACTAACATTAAAAAATAAAATTAAGTCTACATATTAAATTAATACTCAGATAGTATCTGCTTTTTATTTATTGCTTTGAAAGTACTAAAGCAACATCTGGGAAAAAAACAATCCCTCCTACTTACAAATCCAGGAATCTCACATGCTGTCTCCCGGTTGTTCTGTTCTGGGTCACAGTAGATTCGCAACTTTTGGACATCAAACTAAGAACATAAACCCAGTAGAATTAAAGTTGAGGCACAAGCTAATTGTTTTATAAGAGCAACTCAGATACATAGAAACATCCACTATGGTTAGTAATTCTGTAAGGTTTACATCACAGCATTTAGCTAAAACAATGAAAATACAAAATTTTAATACTTTACACTATAAAGATGTGATGCAACATAACTACTAAAGAAAAATTCCCTAGCACCAAGAGCAAATCGATTTTCTTCCAGAACTCAGTGAGGCTTTTTTAGTACTCCTGTATTAAAAGCTAATCTAAAGAGCATTTTGTTGGACACTTAAAAGTTTTCCCAGGTTTTCTGTGTTTATCTTAAATCTCCACAACATTCCTGATGGTATAGGGTGGACTCAAGAAGCCATCTTTGGTCTTCGCTATTTAGTTGCTGGCATGGAGTGTTGTGTGATTAGTAGGCCCAGCCCCTGTTAATGTTTAAGTATTTACTACAATTTGACATGTAGCATTAATTCATAGAGACCACATGTGTAAACACGTATATGAAAATGACAGACTCTTCCTTTAATAGAAACAGTGCAGGAGGGACATACCTTTTCAAATAAAGGGTTTTTCTAGAAATGGCATTTACAGACACATTTCTCCATCCAAATACAGATACTCCAGTTTAAGGAGGTATCAAAAAGTCAAAACAAAACTTTTGTAGGTATAAATTGAACATACCACAATTGCTTTATTTTTAAGGAACAGTTTTGTTTGTGAAGAACCCTGACATGAATTAATCTAATTTTATCCTCGCAGCTGCAAAGACATTTTTATAGCCCCACTTACAGATGAAACTATATTTTCTTTTCCAAATTTATTACTTAAACTATGTTTCTCTTGAGAAACATGAAATTAATGTTTCCTAGAAATGTAGAATTCTATCCTGAACCCAGGGGAACGTTTTTCTAAATATTCTTATGAAATAGATTGTCCAATTCTGCATTTTAATACATATACATACGCATAATTTCACTAATGAACTGACCACATTTTGGTGAACAACTTAAGGGAATTCATAATTACGTTAAATATGATTAAATGTGGTGAAAACTATTACAAAGGACAGCAAAAGTTTCATTCTATATAATTCAAAGAGTAAATCATTATTTATCTACCTGAACAGTTTCTTCTTTTCCAGAATATTTTCCAATTTGGGTTTGCCCATTGATCAAGATCCCTAAAACTGGATGTAAGGGCTTGTTTTCAATTTGTTGGTCATCAATATACAAAGTTACATCTTGCTCTGTTACTAAGAGACGAATTTGGTGCCAGCCTTCATCAAACAACGTCTACAAAAAGAAAGTGTGGAAGATTCATAAATAAAGCCCCTAACAATATTTTATTTTCTTTGTTCTTACTCCCTTGTTCCTAACCATTGCTGAGAAACTTCATCCCACAGAGACTGACTGTATTATACATTAATTCACCCTGATCCAAGGTGGACCTCATATGCTATCCACCAATTCTTTCATTAATCTTTATCTGAGTTCCTATTACATATTTCAAAGAAACTGTCGAACAACTTACTAAAGCAACTACCTCAAAATCATAAATGAGTTTAATAATCTCTGAATCCAAATGGCTTCCCTCCTTCCTCATCTCGTTTATTTCATTGCAACTTTGGGCCCCATAACAATCAATCTTCCTTGATAATCTCACTCAACTTCTGGAATTCAAACAATCTTGATCATTTTCATTTCTTCCTCCCTAGTTGCTCATTCTCTCTCTCTGTCTCTGAGTGTTCTTCTCCCTCAACCTACCCTTTAATGAGGGCATTACTCATAGGTCTATTCTGGACATTTTTCACCCCCTCTTTGACTCATCCATTCCTCCAGGCCAATTATCACTGGTATATAATAACTCCCATGTCTACACTAACAGCCTGTATCTCTCCTATGTGTGGGTCCTATAATTCTAATACTAGGTAGAATAATTTTTCAGGATGTTTCACAATTAGCCCAACAACATATGCAACAAAATAAACTTGAACTACCCCCCAGAGTTTTCTTCTTGACCCCATTTCCCTACATAATAGCATCCTCTAAACATAAGTTTCTTTCTTTGAGTTGCAGTAACTAACCAGATGCAGAGTTCTACCCAATATATTTCTTCAACTTGACTCAAATTCATTTCTTCATTTTCATTGTCACTACCATAATTTAGGCTCATGGAACTCTTGTTTTACTTCAATAATTTTCAAATCTATCTAGATCTCTCACCCTTTCATTTCCAAGCCATCCTTCAGATCACCACTAGAATTAATCTCTCTCCCTACAGTTCTGTTAGGGGAGATGTTCCATCTTATTAATTTCTGTATCCCCAGGACCTGGCCTAATTTTAGGATAAAGTTGAAATTATTATTTATGGACAGAAGAAGAAAAAGAAGTAGAGAAGATTGCCTTGACCATGACACACTATGGTCAAGACCTTTTGATGAAACATTCACTGAATAAAGTCCAAACCACATTATATGGCTTTCCAGGCCCCTCATAAATTGGGCTTACACCTAGATAGCTTTTTCTTCCATGCATCTTATACTGTAAACACAGGAGAGTCACTTTGCATTCTCTAAATAAAAACCCTGCATTTTATTACACATCTGATGACTCAATACTGAATCATTTATTTAATGTGCCCTTATATTCATCTCCATCAAAATGCTATACATCCTTCAAGGTCCAGTTCAAAAATTATTTCATTTATGCAGATTTCCTCTTATTTTATGTTAGAACACATTTTCCCATCCACATTCCACTAACACTTTGTACTTCTATTTGATACCAGTTGCCTTGAATATCCTATTGTAAATATGCTCTTTGAAGGTAAGAAACATGCCTTATTAATTTGTCATTTCTTACAGAATCTGGCACAATGGCTTTAATGAAGACAGCAAATAACAATTTTTTAAATGTAATATAATTGCTAAATGAAGAAATTGCATACTTTATATATATTACCATATATATTTCCTAAACTGTGTAATATGGCTTTAGACTATCATAATTATAATAATGAGCAAAACTTAATTACTTTTATTATTGCATCTGGATTCTGAAAACATGATTTTGAAAATAAACTTTTTCAAGTTTGTATATTCTATTAAATATGTATTCCATTTGGGTAAATAAAATGTCCTCCTAAATTAAGGTAAATTTCATACCTATTATGTATCTGGTATTTAATATTCTAACAGATATGTCTTCATGTAAATATCCTGTAGAACATGGCAGTGTAAAACAGACCAATATGGACTTTGACGTCAACTAGACCAAAATTTAATTCCTGATGTCATCACTTATTAGCTCTTCTACTTTGAGGGAGAACTTAACATCCTTGAATATTAGTTTGTCTGCAAAATGGGAGCAATGGTTTCTTTATTGGATGGCTATTATAATTAAATGTGCCTGGTACCTAGTAGTAGGCACTCAAAATATGTCAGTTCCCCTCAGCATTTGTCCCCATATTGATCAAGAAACAATTTTCCTTTCTTTGTTAGTTTTCTTCAACAGAGAAACATTAAAATTTAAAGTAAAAATATTTCCAATCATGTTAAAATTATAGCCCTCTTTTCCCCAACACACATAAACCCAATGGCGCTTCCCCATGAATATCATAATCATGGTATTATCCCAGGCATCTTTACCTTAACTTGAGGGTTAGCAAAGGTAACCACTTGTGAGCCATTAATTACGCTGGTTGTTGTAAATAATAAGATTTTGTCCACACCATTTAAGGTAACTGCTATTTGTGGCCTTCCATCAATAGTTAATATTCTCCATAAATCCCAAATTTTCTTGACTTTAAATCTTTGAGTAGACACAAATACATATGATGGAGGAAGACCTTCTGGGAAAACATTGCTAGAAAAAGAAGAGCAAGTGTAAGCTTAAAGAATTCTTGACATGTCCACAGACATATCCCCCCCAAAAAGTTGTGTCAACATATAATGCATACCTTGTGAGTTCTGATAAATCAACTTTTGATGTTACTTCATATCCTTTTATCTTTTTTGGTGAAAGCTGTATTCTTTTCTTAACCTTTTTATTTACATCTAAACCTAAAAGAATATCAAATCCCCTTTCATCACGAGCTGCCACTGGAATTCGTGTTGGACAGACAGATTCTATAAAGCAAAAGCAATAAAAGTTTATTAATCGTGGACTACTCAAACAATAAAAGAAAAATCAAGGGAGAAATACTAGACAGTATAGTATTCTATCATTAGAATTATAAAATCTACATATGTATACAAATGTATAGTATATAAATGTATATGAATACATTTTCTGAGAAAATGTAGAAGTATTTTACACATTTAAGAGTGAGATCTTAATATGCTTTTTTCTCTAAAAAATAAGGGATAAAAGTAAAACAAAAATATAAGATAAATATTTGTTAATGTATTGTCTTTAGCAAAAAATTGAGACAATAGCAATATGAGACAATCTAACACCTATGGAAAAGAAAAACAATGGAACAGGATTTATGATTCTCATCCAGGACTTCCTATTAACTAGTCATACAACTTTGGATAATGCTTGTAATTTATTTAATTCAAAAATGAACACTAAAATTCTTTTCTTGCATTCTTAGCATTTAAGGGGTAAAAAGTATTTTCTGTTCTTGATTTTCTTTCCAGTTCAAGCAGCTTATATTTCTATAGCTCAAATATCATTAGTCTGTCCCTCTGGAAAAAACTTAACCTGGGTCCCATCTATTCATGAAAGTTCTTCAGACGGACATATTATCTCATCTATAATTATATATTAATCATACTTATAAAGAATATTTTCTTAAGAATAATCATTAGCATTACATAGTCAGCTATATAGGTAATAAGTATGATATACTTTAGCTGAAGAATACAATAACTGAAAAAATTTACTAAAGATGATTAATAGCAGACTTTAACAAGCAGAGGGAAAAGAATCAGCAAACTCAATAATTGGTCATTTGAAATTATCCAGTTAGAGAAACAAAAAGCTAAAGATGATTAATAGCAGACTTTAACAAGCAGAGGGAAAAGAATCAGCAGACTCAATAATTGGTCATTTGAAATTATCCAGTTAGAGAAACAAAAAGAAAAAGGAAGAGAAAGGGTGAACAAAGCCTAAGAGATTTAAGCAACACCATCAAGCATACCAATATATGCATTTTGCGAGTTCCAGAAAAAAAAAAAGAAGAGGGTAAAAAGGGGACAAAAAGCTTATTTAAAGAGATGAGGCCAACAACTTCCCAAATCTGGAAAAGGATATGGATACTCGAATTCAAGAAGCCTAATATATGCTAAGTTAAACCCAAAGAAATCCACACTGAGACACATTGTAATCTAATTGTCAAAAGTTAAAGGCAAAGATCACATTTTGAAAGCAGCAAGAAAAAAGAGACTTGTTATGTACAAGGGAACCTTGATAAGACTATCAGCAGATTTCTCAATAGCACCATTGCAGGCCAGGAGTGGGATGACATATTCAAAGTGCTGAAAGGAAAGAAAAAACCTGCCAACCAAGAATGCTATGTCTGGCAGAACTGTTCTTCAAAAATGAAGGAGAAATAAAGACTTTTCTAGATAAACACAAGCTGAGAAAGTTCATCACCATCAGACCTGCCTTATAAGAAATTCTCAAGGAGTCCTTCAAGATCAAACAAAAGTATACTAATCAGCAACATAAAAGCATAAGATAGTATAAATTTTTCAGATAAAAGTAAATATATAGACAGACACACAATATTATAATACTGTAATAGTGTGCATAAATGACTTTTAATTCTGGTGTAAAAGTTAAAAGACAAAAGCATTTTTAAAAACTGTAACTTTAAAAATATGTTAACAGATATAAAATATAAAAAGATGCAATTTGTGGCATCAGTAACAAAGGACAGGTAGCAATAATATAGAATATTTATATGTAATTTAATTTCATACCAACTTAAAATAAGTTCTTATAATTACATGATGTTTCATGTAACCCCTATGATAACCTCAAAGAAAATACCTATGGAAGATAAATAAAATGATAAAGGACATCACTACAAAAAAAGCAATAAAACACAAAGGAAGACAGTAAAAGAAAAAAAGAGGGACAAAAAGCTACAGGAAAGACAGAAAATAATTACCAAAATGGCAACAATAATTTTTCCCTATCAGTAATTACCTTAAATGTAAGTGATTATACTCCTTAATCAAAGTACATAGAGAGGCTGAATGGTTTAGAGCTACAGATCCAGCTATATACTATCTATGAAAGACTCTAGCCTGGGCAACATGGCAAAACCCCATCTCTACAAAAACAAAAACAAAAGCAAACAAACAAAAAACAACAAAATTAGCCATGCATGGTGGCATGTGCCTGTAGTCTCAGCTACTCAGGAGGCTGAGGTGGGAGGATTGACTGAGTCTGGGAGGTTGAAGCTGCAGTGAGCTATGATCATGCCACTGCACTCCAGCCTGGGCAACAGAATGAGACAAAGGAAAGGGAAAGGAGAAGGGGAAGGGGAAGGAAGGGAAAGAAAGGGAAGGGAAGGGGGGAAAAGGGAAAAGGGAAAGGAAAAGAAAAGAGAAATGAAAAGGACTCACTTTAAATTTAAGGACTGTAGCTGTAAGTGAAAAAATGAAAAAAGATATTCCATGCAAATGGTAGCCAAAAGACATCAGAGATGTCTATACTTATATCACACAGTACAAAACTATAACAAGAGACAAAGAAAGATATCCTACTATGATAAAAGGGTCAACTCACCAGGAAGATATAATAATTATGATTATATATGCAGCCAACATCATGATAACAAAAATAAGAGGCAGACATATACAGAACTGAAGGGAGAAATAGAAAGAAACACAGTAATAGTAGAGGATTTCAATAATGATTAGAACATTCAAACAGAAGATCAATAAGGAAATAGAAGACTTGAACAATACTATAGACCAAATGAACCTAGCAGATGCATACAGAATATTCCACCAAACAGCAGCAGAATACACATTCCCTTCAATTGCACATGAAACATTCTCCAGGACAGACCACATGTTAAATCACAAAACATGTCTTATTTAAGAAGGCTGAAATCATACCAGTATATTTTCCAACCACAATGGAATAAAACTAAAAATTAACAACAGGAGGAAAATTGAAAAATTCACAAATATGTAAAAATTAAATAGCACACTTTTGAATAGCCATCAGGTCAAAGAAGAAATCAGAGACAAAGTTAGAAAATACGTGATGACAAACAAAATCACAACATCCAAAATTTATGAGATGCAGGAAAACAGTACTAAGAGAGAAGTTTATAGCAATAAATGCCTACATTAAAAAAGTAAAAGGATATCAAATAATCAAATAAACAACTTTACACCTCAAGGACCTACAGAAAAAAAAGACAAACTAAGCCTGAAGTTAGCAGGAGGAAAAAAATAATTTAGATTTAAACAGTAATAAATAAAATAGAAAATGGAAAGAAGTCAACAAAGCTAAGAGTTGCTTTTTTGGAAAAATCAACAACATTGACAAACCTTTAACTAAATTAAGTAAAAACAGAGAAGACTCAAAACAAGAAGTGAAAGAAGAGATACTACAATTGATGCCACAGAAATAAAAAGGATTTTAAGTGACCACTATGAACGACTATATATCAACAAATTGGTAACCTAGAAGAAATGAATAAATTCCTAGAACATATAACCTACCAAAACTGAAACATGAATAAATAGAATATATGAACATACCTATAACTACAGATTAAAGGAAATTAAATCAGTAATCAAAACACCCCAACAATAAAAGCCTAGTACCAGGTGGCTTCAGTGGTGAATTCTACCAGACATTTAAAGAAGAATTAATATCTGTCTTTCTTAAGATCTTTCAAAAAATTGAAGAGGAGTAAATACTTCTAAACTATTTTTATAAGGCCAGCATGAACCTGATACCAAAGCCAGAAAAAGATACCATAATAAAATAAAACTACAAGCCAATATCCCTGATGAATATAGATGTAAATATCCCCAATAAAACACTAACAAACTGAATTTAACAGCACATCAAAAACATCATACACCATGACCAAATGGGAATTACCCACAGGATGAAAGAGTTTGACATATAAAATCAATAAATGTGTCATTGACAGAATGAAGGAAAAGATAACATGATCATCTCAATGGAGGCAGAAAAATAATTGACAAAAATCAGCACTATTTTATGATAAAAGCACTCAACAAGTAAGGAATAGAAGGAAACTACTTTAACATAATAAAGACCATATTTGAAAAGTTCACAGCTAACATCACACTCAATGATAAATGTTAAAAGCTTTTCCTCTAAGATGAGGAACAAGACAAAGATACCTAATTTCACCACTTCTATTCAACATTGTACTAGCCAGAGGAATTAGGCAAGAAAAGAAATAAAAGGCATTCAAATCACAAAAGAAACAAAATTATCTCTGTTCACAGATAGCATGATCGTAAACATAGAAAACCCTACTGATTATACATAAAAGACTCCATGCCAAAAAAAATGGTTAGAAGAAACCAATTAAGCAAATTTGGAGAATACAAATTCAATATATAAAAATCAGTTGTGTTTCTATTCAGTAACAACAATTTAAAAAGAAAATTAAGAAAATAATCTCATTTATAAAACATAAAAATAAAATACTTAGAAATAAACTTAACCAAAGAATCAAAAACTTGTACACTGAAAACTACAAAACATTGATAAAAGAAACTGAAGAAGGAATAAATGGAAATATATCTTGTGTTCATAGATTGGTAGACAATATTATTTAAAAAGTCCATACTGCCTAACTTGATCTACAGATTCAATGCAATCCCTATAAAAATCCCAATAACGTTTTTTATAGCAGTAGAAAAAGCATTCCTAAAATTTATATGAAACCTCAAAAGACCTCAAACAGTCAAAACAATCTTGGGAAACAAAAACTAAGCTGGAGGCCTCACACTTCCTGATTTCAAAATATATTGCAAAGCTAGAGTAATCAAAACAGTATGGTAAAGGCATAAAAACAAACATATAGACAAATGGAACAGAATAGAGAGCCCAGAAAACACTCTTGCATGCATCAATGAAATTATCTTTGACAAGGGTGGTAAGACTGCCCGAAGGGGAAAGGATCTCTTCAATCAATAGTGCTGGGAAAACCGGATATCCACATGCAAAAGAATAACTTTGGACCCTTATTTTACACCATACACAAAAAACAACTCAAAATAAAGACTTAAACATAAGATCTGAAACTATAAAATTTCTAAAAGAAAACTAGGAAAAGCTTCATAACATCAGTCTCGTAATGATTTCTTGGATTTATTCCAAAATCACAGGCAACAAAAAAAGCAAAAATAGACAACTGGGATTACAGCAAACTAAAAAGCTTCTGTGCAGCAAAGGAGAAAAAAAACTCTGTAAAAAGACAATCTATGAAGTGGGATAAAATATTTGCAAACCATATATCTGATAAGCGGTTAACATTCAAAATAAATAATAAACTCTAACTCAGCAACAAAAAAAAACTGATTAAGGAATTTTATTGAGGACTTAAATAAACATTTCTCCAAAAATGACACACAAATGGCCACAGGTATATGAAAAAATGTCCAACATCACTAATCATCAGAGAAATGCAAATCAATACTACAATGAAATGTTACCTCATACATGTTAGGCTGGCCATTACCAAAAAAAAAAAAAAAGAAAGAAAGAAAGAGGAAGGAAAAGAGGGAGGGAGGGAAGGAGGAAGAAAGGAAGGAAGGAAGAGAAGGAGGGAGGGAAGGAAGGAGGGAGGTTTCAGTCAAGCAAGATGAAAAAGTTCCAAAGATATGCTGTACAACATTGTGCTTATGATTCATAATACTGTACACTTAAAGATTTGTTAGAAGACTAGGTTTCATGTTAATGTGTTTTATATGAGGGGGAAAGAGAAAAATGAAGAAGAAGAAGGAAGGGAGAGGAAAGGGGAGGAAGGGGGAGGAAAGGGAGGAAAGGGGAGGAAGGGGGAGGAGGAAGGAGGAGGAGGGAGGAGGAAGGAATGAGGGAGGCAGGAGGAGGGAGGAAGAGGGAGGAGGAAGGAATGAGGGAGAAGGAGGAGGAAGAAGAAGAAGAGGAGGAGGAGGAAGTAGTAGTAGTAGAAGTAGTAGTAGAAAAAGAAGTAGTAGTAGAAGAGGAAGTGGTAGTAGTAGTAGTAGTAGTACTAGCAGTAGTAGCTGCAGCAGCAGCAGAAGTCTTTTACACAGATAAATGAATCATCACCTATCAGAGAAAGGAAAGTATTAGAGACAACTCTTCCAGAGAAATAACAGGTCCATAAAGATGGAATAAACTGTGGTAAATATTTAACTCAATAATATTTTGTTGTGATTCAACTACAGCAGAGTATAAAAATAAACAGTATTAGGAAATGGTCATCCTACATGTTAACACTTCAACATAGAAGTTAAGTATGTGTCAAAGAAAAAGCGTGTGAATTTATCAAATGATTCAAATACAGATTACATGGTTTGTGGCTGTTGTAATATAGCAATGTTTTAGTTTAATGCATTAATCATACTCTAATACAGTATAAAATGTCAAGTGCAGACTGGGCGCAGTGGCTCACGCCTGTAATCCCAGCACTTTGGGAGGCTGAGGCGGGCGGATCATGAGGTCAGGAGATAGAGATTCATCCTGGCTAACACGGTGAAACCCGTTCTCTACTAAAAAATAGAAAAAATTAGCCGGGCGTGGTGGGCGCCTGTAGTCCCAGCTACTCGGGAGGCTGAGGCAGGAGAATGGCATGAACCCGGGAGGCGGAGCTTGAAGTGAGCCGAGATTGCACCACTGCACTGCACTCCAGCCTGGGTGACAGAGCGAGACTCTGCCTCAAAAAAAAAAAAAAAAAAAAAAAGTCGAGTGCAGAAAACATCCATATAAATTCCATAAGTGCATTTTCAAAAACATTTTAAAAGATGGCTATTGTGCAACAGATATGTGAACTGATTAGACACATAAATTATTTATATCTTTTTGAGTGTGGATGAAAATATATTTGGCAAGATTTCAATTTTGATTGTGTTTATAGATGATACATTTTAGCTAAAAGAGTGTTTAACTCTTCTAAGCACATCTACTCTTTCATGTGTAGTTAGAATCATTAAAATAGAATGCATTTACCAAAATACAGATCCACAGAAAAAGTCTCTGAAGCAAATATTGAACAAACATTTTATCAGTTACATTTATATTTAAAGATAAAAATGAATGATAAGTGAAATTTCTCCAGGAAAAGTCTGTTTTAAGAATGAAATATACCTGACTTCAAAATCTAACTAATTCTAACTAATATGACCACATATTAAAAATTTAAATCCCATTGGCCTGTTCAGTATGATAAATGTCAACAAAATCTAACTACTAGAGATTCATAAAAAGAAGAACTATGGTGGTGATTTGTACTTATTACAGTACCTTTATTTAAAGTTTCATGGAAGAAGACGTTTAATTTTCTATATTCTCTTAAATATGAAAATTTAAAAATGTTTTTCTCTACCATATCCCACAAGCAAATATGAAGAAAACAGAGGAATTAATGATATAATTTGTTTCCTAACTCATAAACACACAGGATTTTTTTGTTAAATGTGAAGCCACCCACTTTGGGAGTTTTTGTAGACAAACTAATATTCACTTTATATGAATATTACTTTAATATGGTACACTAAATGCCTATAATATTAAAAATAAGAGATACAAAAAATTACTCTCCCCTAAAATAATCTGAATATTAGCATATCTATGCCCTAATAGGATTAATATTTACCAAAACTGGGACCTTCCCATACCATGCAGTTATCATGAACATGAAGTTAGATTTTATGAAATGATATAAACATAATTAATAAACTGTTATTTTCAAATGTTCTGTGAAAGGGAAGTTAAGCTTTTTAAAGTGCAATTTTAACATTTTCCCCCAACTTTAAAAATGTCAGTAATTTGAAGCTTTTTTCTGAAGAAATAATGAAATTCTAGCTCAGAATTATGTACAAGAATATTCATTTTTGTCATTTATATTAGCAAAACTTAGAAATAAACTAAATGTACAAAAACAGGAAAATTTTAAAATAAATTACAGTAGGAAATTGTCTGCTATCCTGTGAATAGAGTATAAAAATTGTATACACAAGAGTATATAATACAAAAATAAAGTATGAAATTATATATGCAATAGTATCTTGATTTAGGCAGAAAGATAAACTAAAACACACTGGGGAAAAAAGGAAAAAAACTAGAATGTAAAGTACAGAAAAACTCATTAACGGGGTGATATGATTATGTGTGATTTATATATATTTATATTCTTTGTGCCTTTTTCTACAATTTCTACAATAGACATGTTATAATTGAAAGGAAAAATAATAAATGTTACAAAATATTGTATTTTCCAGATAGATTTGTAAATTATTTCTAAAAACCAAAATTTATCCTAAATACATACAACACAAAAAATTTATGCTCACAGTATAAATATAACATTTATAACATTATAAATGTTGTAACATTATAATTGACATAAATATAACAATTTACACCAGTGTTAGTGAAGAAATTATATCAAAATGTAAAAAGCACATTATTAATTGCTTCCAAATTATATTAAGGCATTTTAAGGCTTACCTTCACAAAGTTTCTGCTTCATCACTTCCCTTATTTTGGATATTGCAATATAGTCTTCCACATAAAACACATAAGTAGATGAAGGCTTGTTGGCAATAGCTCTAAGTTCGGCATCTTCTGTTTCTGAACCAACACCAATAGCAAATAATGTTATCTTACTATCTCTTGCTGCTTGAGCTGCATCCTTGACGTCATCTTGGGATTTGCCATCCGTAAGTACCACTGCTATCTTAGTCAGAAATCGTGAGGACTTGGCAAAAAGGTAATCGAGCGCAAACTGGATGGCCTTCCCTGTCTTTGTGTTTCCTCCTAAGTAGAGTATGGATTCCACTGCTGCCGTCAAATGTTCTCCTGAATCATAGCTTCCGAGAGGAATCTCCAGCACAGGGTAGTCACTATATTGAACCACTCCAACTTGAATAAACTTCGGCCCTATGTCAAAGTTTTTTGTGATATTGACAAGCCACTTTTTCACTATTTCAAAGTTTTCTGGGCCAACACTATAAGAGCCATCTAAGATGAAAACTAAATCTGTCGGAGCAGTACGACAACCTAAGTGCAAAAGAAAACCATCATAGCACATCTTTTATATAAAAAGCAAAAAGGGAGAGATTTTAAATATATGAGTTTCAGCTATACACTAATATCATTGCTTATTTTAAATTGTCAGTGAAATATGTTTAGCTTAATGCTAACCTGAAATATTACAAAAATATAAGCCAGTGAATAGGGAGAAAAAAATTAAAAACAAATTTTCTACCAACTCCAGGACTTAGCTAGCCAATAAAATTTCATCTTTGATATATTAATAGTTGATAAAAGTTAAATGAACCAAGATCACCCAATGAATCAACTCTTGCATTATATCCAAGATGAGTTTCTAAAGGCCTGATGTCTCATATTCAGTGAATAATGTCAGAGCATTAGCTTGTACTAACAATCTATGGTTAAAGGTTTAAAGCTATTCGTTGCTTAGTAGAGACAGAGATTCATGTTTCAAGATACCAGGAAACACATGTGGTCAACACATCCTAAGGTCCTTTTGGGGAAAAAAAAATACCATCTTTGGTGCAAGTTACATTTGAACAAGTTATAAGCAGTTGTGGAAAGAAAAAGACTTGCCCTGTTACAAATGCTAACATGCTAAATGTAAAACAAAGCATGAATATAAAATTATCTCATTATCATACAGGCTATAAATAATAACTATTATTGCTGCTTTAAGAACAGAAGTTAGAGAAGAAGACAAATATAGCTGTTCTTTTCTGCGCATTCTGTTAGCCATTCCAAACTATTGGAATTGCCCCAACGAACCAGTTTATCTTTTAGTCTGTGTTAGTCTCCCAACTCTGGGCCTTTGCAGTTGCTCTTCCCTTTTATTAGAATGTCTTCCTCTTCACCTGACTAATACTCTTATTTCAGATCCCTGATTGCCTGTCGGCTTTATCATAAAACCTTTCCTGACCTTCCACAGTTAGGTTGCCATCCCCTCCTAAATTTATAGCAGTCAAGAAGTTCCAAAAATAAAAAGAATTGCCAAAATATGGATTTGTCTCAAAAATGTGTCTGTGATTATGACATTATTCCTAAAGTGTTCTACTGCAGGTGGTAGTATCCTCAGAAGGTGTAAGGGACACAATTCCAACAAGGCCATGGCGGCCACTGCCAGAGGTCAAGGTAGGGACAGCGGAAATGGAGTTCTGTCCAGAGGCAAACTTCCTAACCCAAGGGAATGCAATTTTTCTGTTATTTTTGGAAGCTTGGAAGCTGGATGGACTAGGATTAAAGGGTTATGCTTTTATTGTTTTTTGTTTTTTGTTTTTTTTTTGCGGGGAGACGAAAGGATAGAAAAGCTTGTTGGCAGAGCTTTTCAATGTTGGCCCTTCTAAATACTGAGACTCATTGTTGTCTGAAGCTGTTAGTGTTTGTGTGCCACCTATTCAGTGGTTTTCACTCTAAGAGGGCTATTCTTGGCCCTTCCTACCCTTCTCCCTGTCACAGGGCCACAGAGCATGTATTTCATAACTGTAAAGTTAGTCAACAGCATGGGCATACAAGCAAATAATACCATTTATAAGCCCTAGACATAATATCCATCCTGAGAACCTCTTCCTTAGAGAGATGAATGACATCATAGAAAAGGAATGAGACTGAAGAGCAAAAACATGGTTCAAATACTAGTTACTGCCCTCGCAAGCTGTATGATGCTAGGTAAGCCCCTTAACTTATTAAAATCCCTTTTCCCACCCAAGAAAAAAACAAAGGAAAGGGCATCCACATTATACAGTGATTGCATGAATTAAACTATAGAAGTGTTAAGCAAGCTTTAAATATTATTGTATTAATAAATTTTAAGCCAAGTTGAATCAAATTGTCAAACCATCTCATTTAACTTTTATAGAGACCTTAGTTAATTTATAGTAGGATGCTTATGAGTTTTAAAATGTGAACATAAGCAAACTTTATTTTAAAAAAAAAGTGTGCTATCTCTAAATGATAGTCTGGGTAACAGAACTATAATTAATACAGCTCTTTATCTCTATAGGCAAGCTTTCCTACAAGCAATAATAACATTCACTGAGATGTACTGTGCTAAGCCTTTGACATGCATTATCTCATTCAGTCCTGATAACCAATCTAGAAGGCTTTCTTTATCTTCCTATCATGCAGTTCAAAGTGGCTGAACATGGACTCAATACCAGACTGTTTGTTCCAAAGCTTGATGTGTTAATTGAATAAACTATTGCCATAGAGTCATCTCAGAATTATCTCTGAGGGAAGCTTTTCTTCTCAGTTAATGAGTAACATAGCAATTCATTTATTTTAGGGAGTTACAGAATCAAAGACAGTAAGAATGAGATCCTTAAAACCATTACTTGAACTCCCCTAGTTTAATTTCCAGATTAATTTGTTGATAACAAAAAAGGACAATGCTGATAGTTCTTACTTGATCTTACTTCCCCATCTTCAGCTAACACAGAATTCTGAAGAAGCAGCACCAAAACCATGCAGAGAAATGTAATATAGTGAGCCATGTTTCTGTTTTCGTTCTAATATTTTGGTTTTAGGATTCCTAGGGGGAAAAAAAGGCAAGTTAAATATATTAATTAAAGTCAACATCTAGCCATTATACATTTACATTTTGAAACAAGAGCCAATTGAAGTACAGCTAATTTTGTGACTATTAGAATTAACTTAAATCTGTTTAAAACAGCCAAATGTTAAATATATTAATGCAGGAGGACAATGAATAGTGGCTAAAGACCATGATAAACCTTAATTCTTAATTGTCTTCAGAAAAGTATACACATTTTCTAAAATTTGAGCTTTTTGCAAAATATTTACTCAAATTTATCCTTTGGGCGTAGCCTGTAGAACCTTATCTCATTCTTTTTACTATCTGAATATTAGCAAACATTTTTCTTTTAAACGTGGGTTTGTATTTAAGGGACACTCAAAGAGTATTTAGTGAAAATATTTCTAAGATACAGCTGATGGAATTTAATTTTTAAAATAAGATGTAATTGTAAACATTAAGACCTGTTTTATGTAATTCATAAAGACTCAGTTACATAGTTTTCATACACCATCTAAAATAAGTCCAAGAACTTCATTTCTGGTTAGAATGTAGAAAGTTGCAAGAGATTGTCATTCACAACAATGAGTACATACCAGTTAAAGTACAAATTCATATGCTTTTTAAGCCCAGCAGAAATGAAATAATTTAAAGAAACCTAAAAGAACCAAATTCCAGAAGTTATTAACCCTTTGTCATATAGAAATGATTCACAACTGCTTTAATCTCTGGCAGAAAGGGAATACTGATGAGAAGGAATTTGCCACAGCATGTAAAAAATCACTCAATCTGTTACACTCAGGTGTAACAGATTGGAAACCTGAGGAGTCTCTGCCACGCAACAAGCATTCCTTCATTCAGCAGTTCCTTCTGGTGAGCCTTAACTAAATATACGGAGTAGATAAGTAGTCCATAGAAAGTTGGCAACAGTATAGAACAGCCTATTCCTGATCAGGAGAAAAACACCATAAGCAGATCCAAAGATTATCTAAATATCAGAAGTAGCAAAAAGTGTTTGTAAAATGGCAGTGATAAATACATTAAAGGATCTAGTGAATAAGATGGAAAACACGTACAAAGATGTGGGAAATTTCAGAAGGCAGATGAAAACTATACAAAAAGATACAAAGAAAAATGCTTGCAATTAAACAAACATCAGAAAATGGTTTATGCAATGGGTTTACCTGCATCCATTGGAGGAAAAGATAAGTAAACTTGAAGATAAGTCAATAGAAATTATCAAAAAATGAAACCCCAAGGCATAAAAACATGATAAAAGGAATAGAGCATCTAGAACTTATGGAACAATATCAAGTGATCTTGATTTAGCATATAAGTAAATTTTTCTGGTGAAAAGGAGAGAATGAAGAAATATTTGAAAAGACATGGCCAAACATTTTCCAAATTAATGAAAGCCACCAATTCTCAGATCAAAGAACTTCAGCAAACCCCAAGTGAGACACAAAGTAAATCATGCCTACATACATCATATTCAATCAACTGAAAATCAAAATAAAATATAAAATTCCTAAAAGTGGCCAGAGGAAAAGTGATACATTACCTACAGAGGGACAGCAGTAAGAATTTTAGACAGAAATTTTCTGGTAATAAACTGAGCATTCAATCAGAAAGAGATAAAAATCCTAAATGTGTAGACATCTAATATTAAAGCTTCTAAATATATGAAACAAAAAATGAAAAAAAAAGCAGAGACACATTAAAAATAATGTGAAGTTTTAATATCCAGTCCTCAGTATTATTTAATTAGAACAGAAAAAATTAGTAGTGGAACAGAAGGTTTGGACAACACCATTATTAACCAGTTTCACCTAGTTAATATTTACAAAACACTCCAACTAACAACAGAAGAAGACACATTGTTTTGTAATGCATATGAAACAGTCACCAAAAAGACAATATGCTGGAGAGAAAACAAGTCTCAGATTTCAAAAAATTGAAACCATACAGATTATGTTCCTTGACCAAAGGGCATTTAATTAGAAAATATTGGCGATGGCATCTGGATATGAAGTTTTGCGGAAATGTTTTTTATTAAAAATGTAACTTATTAATAGATAATTGGACCAGTTTCAATAAATAGTATTTTTCTAGGACTTTGGCTATTTCACCTGTCCACTTATCATCTTTCTATTATCTGTAGGATCTGTAGTTGTCCTACAGATTTTCAGAAGTGAAAGTCCTAAAATACTTTGAAATTAAGCAACATACTTCTAAATAATCCATGAGTTTTAAAAAGTCAGAGGAAAAGTTTTTAAATATTTCAAACTGAATAATTTTTTAAATCAAATATTTTGTGATACAGCTAAAGCAGCACTTACAGAGAAATTTTAGCTTTAAAAGCATATATTAAAAAAAAGAAACCAATATCTAAGCTTCCACCTTAAGAAGCTAGAAAAACTACAATAAAAAAGTAGAAAAAAAGTAGAAAAGTAGAAAAGGTATAAAAAACTATGAAATATAAATTTGAAAGACAATTAAAAAATAAATAATTAAAAAGTTAATTCTTTGGACAAATAAATATACTGATATGCCTTAGTAATTATAACCAAGAAACAACAGAGAAAACATAAATAATTGCCTAAGTCAGTATTCAAATAGAAAGCACCACTACAGATTGTATAAACATTAAAAGGGTAAGTGGACAGGCGAAATGAACAAAGTCTTTGAAAAACACTATTTATTGAAATTGGTCCAATTATTTGTTAAAGAAGTTAAATTATTAATCAAAAACATTCACACAAAGAAAACTCCTGGTCCAGATACCTTCACCAGTAATTTCTTCCAACAATTTCTACAAAACAGTCAAGGGAAAAAAATAAAATAAAACTATTTGTTTTGGTGGAATTAAATGAAAATAAAGGAGAAGTGAACTCCCCCCAATTTTTATTATGAGGCCAACATAACCCTAATTAAAAAAAAAACCTAGACAAAGATATTACAAAGTAAGAAAATTACAGTCCATTGATTTAGCATACAAGTAAATTTTCCATTATTCTTTATGAACAAGGATATAAAAATCTAAAACAAAATACTAGCTAATTAAATCTAGCAATATAATTTAAAATATCATGACCATGTGGGATTTATTAGAGAGATGCAAGATTGGTTTAACACTCAAAATTCAACTTATATAATGTACTTTGGTAAGAGACTAGAAAAAAAATCACATGAACATCTCAATTTATTGGTAGAGCATCAAAAGTTCCTAACAAAATTTAATACTCATTTATGATAAAACTTTCAGCAAACTAAGAGTAGGACTTAACCTATGAATGTGAATGCTGTCCATAAAAAAATCTACATACAACATCACATTGAGTTGTGAAATACTAAATTCTTTCCTTCTTAAATCAGTAAGTAGCTAAGGATACATGCTCATACCATTTCTATTCAAAAATGTACAAGGATAGTTCCAGCTACAGCCATGGGCACAAATGAGAAATAAAACATGTAAAGATTATAAAGGAAAAAATAAAACCATCATTTTTTATGGAAAACATGATAATCTACATAGAAAGTGGAATCTACAAAAACAATAGTAGAACAAAGTGAATTTAGCAAGGTCACAAGACACAAGATTAATGGTTTCTTTATTGGGAAAAAAATACCATTTTCAATAGTATCAAAAGTATTATAAATGTGGAAATAAAGCTAATGAAATATGGAAAGACCTCTGTACTGAAACATTGCAAAATTAAAGAAACCAAATAAATGGAGAGATCCATATTCAGAATTAAAAGACTCAATATTATTAACATGTCCACCCTCCACATATGGTCTATAGATTCAACAAAATCCCAATTTTTTAAATTAACAAATATTCTAAAACAGATATAAAATGCAAATGATTTTGAATTGGAACAGTCTTGAAAAAGAACTCTCTTAATAACAAAGTTGGAGAACTGATATTAACTGATACTGACTTATGTCAGTCTGCTTTCTGTTGTTATAACTCAATACCTGAGATGGAGTAATTTATAAAGAAAATACATTTATTTTTTATAGTTCTGAAGGCTGGAACGTCCAAAGTCTAAGGGCGAAATCTGGTGAGGACCTTACAGCTGGTGGGGGTTTTCTGCAGAGTCTCAATGTGGTGCAGGGTACCACATGGTGAGGGGGCTCAGGAGAGAGAGCCTACCTGGCTTTTTACAACATAACTACTTTCCTGATAACTAACCCACTCCCATGGTAACCCACTAATCAACTAACCCATGAAAAGGATGTATCTAACGGTGAGAACAGAACCCTCATGACCCAATCACCTCTTAAAGGACCCACCTCCCAGTACCTTTACACTGGAGATTAAGTTTCAACATGAGTTTCAGAGGGGGCAAACATCCAAACCATAGCAACTTACTATAAGCTGCAGAAATCAAGAAAGCATGGTACTATATTGACATAAAGATAGGCATAGAACAGAACACAATAGAGTTTCGGTAACAGACACACACTTACATGGTCGATTGATTTTCAACAAAAATGTCAAAGTAGTTGGATAGAAAAGGAAAGTCTTTTCAACAAACATTGCTGAATCAACTGAATAACACATGGAATAAAATGAACCTGGACTCCTACCTCATTTCACATAAGAAAATTAAATGGAACATAGATCTAGATGTAAAAACTAAAACTATAAGTCTTCAAAGAAAAAACATAAGAGAGTATCTTCACAACTTTGGATTAAGATGAATATTTCTCAGGACACAGAAACCACTAGCAGTTTTAAAATAAGTACATGAGATTTCATCAAAATTAAACATTTCCATTCCTTAAAAGACACCATTTAAGAATGCAAGCCAATGTTTGCATTAAATATTTCTGACAAATGACTCATATCAGAAAACATATAGATAATAAAAAGAAAAACAACACAATTTTTTCAAATGAGTAAAAGGTCTTGAACAGACATATTACAAAAGAAGATACAGAAATGGCCAATAAGCACATAAAATAGTACTCATCATCACTAGCCATCAGGGAAATGCACAGTAAAACCACAGTAAGGTATGATTTCACACCTACAAAAATAGCTAAAATTAAAAGACATAATATCCAATGTTTACATGTATATGTGAAGAAATTGGAATTCATTCATTGTTGGTGAGATTGAAAACAGATGTAATCACTTTAGAGAACTGTTAGGTAAAGTTTCTTATAAGGTTAAACTACGGCCAATGATTTTTCTGCTAGATATGTAACCTAGAGAAATGAAATTGTGTGTCCACAGCAAAAGACTTTAGCAATGTTTACAGTAGTTTTATTCATAATAATTCCAAACTAAAAATAACCCAAATGCTATCAACAGGACAATAAATATACAAGTTGTGTGATATATTCATACAATGAAATACTACTCAGCAGCTCTGGGCAGGGAATCTCTGAAAATAAGGCAGCAGCGCCAGTCAGGAACTTATAGATAAAACTCCCATCTCCCTGGACAGAGCACCTGGGGGAAGGGCAGCTGTGGGCACAGCTTCAGCAGACTTAAATTTCCCTGCCTGACGGCTATGAAGAGATCAGTGGACATGCCAGCACAGCGTTCGAGCTCTGCTAAGGGTCGGACTGCCTCCTCACGTGGGTCCCTGATGCCCGTTTATCCTGGGTCCCCAGTAGGGACCAACAGACACCTCATAGAGAAGAGCTCTGGCTGGCATCTGGCAGGTGCCCCTCTGGGACAAAGCTTCCCTGGAAAGGGGAAAGAACAGGCAGCAATCTTTGCTGTTCTGCAGACTCCACTGGTGATACCCAGGCAAACAGGATGTGGAATGGACCTCCAGCAAACTCCAGTGGACGTGCAGCAGACAGTTTCCTGACTGTCAGAAGGAAAACTAACAAACAGAAAGGAATAGCACGTCCACTCAAGGACCCCATCTGAAGGTCACCAACATCAAAGACCAAAGGCAGATAAATCCACAAAGATGGGGAGAAACCAGTGCAAAAAGGCTGAAAATTCCAAAAACCAGAACACCTCTTCTCCTCCAAAGGATCACAACTCCTCACCAGCAAGGGAACAAAACTGCGCAGAGAATGAGTTTGACGAATTGACAGAAGTAGGCTTCAGAAGGTGGGTAATAACAAACTCCTTCAAGCTAAAGGAGCATGTTCTAACCCAAAGCGAGGAAGCTAAGAACCTGGAAAAAAGGTTAGATGAATTGATAACTAGAATAACCAGTTTAGAGAAGAATATAAATGACCTGATGGAGCTGAAAAACACAGCACGAGAACTTCCTGAAGCATAAACAAGTATCAATAGCTGAATCAATCAAGCGGAAGAAAGGATATCAGAAATTGAAGATCAACTTAATGAAATAAAGTGAAAAGACAAGATTAGAGAAAAAAGAATAAAAAGGAATGAATAAAGCCTCCAAGAAATATGGGAATATGTGAAAAGACCAAATCTATATTTGATTGATGTACCTGAAAGTGACAGGGAGAATGGAACCAAGTTGGAAAACACACTTCAGGATATTTTCCAGAACTTCCCCAACCTAGCAAGACAGGCCAACATTCAAATTCAGGAAATACAGAGAACACCACAAAGATACTCCTCGAGAAGAGCAACCCCAAGACACATAATTGTCAGATTCACCAAGGTTGAAATGAAGAAAAAAATGTTAAGGGCAGCCAGAGAGAAAGGTCAGGTTACCCATAAACAGAAGCCCATCAGACTAACAGTGGATCTCTCAGCAGAAACCCTCTAAGCCAGAAGAGAGTGGGGGCCAATATTCAACATTCTTAAAGAAAAGAATTTTCAACCCAGAATTTCATATCCAGCCAAACTAAGCTTCATAAGCTAAGGAGAAATAAAATCCTTTAGAGACAAGCAAATGCTGAGATTTTATCACCATCAGGTCTGCCTTACAAGAGCTCCTGAAGGAAGCACTAAACATGGCAAGGAAAAACTGGTAGCAACCACTGCAAAAACATACAAAATTGTAAAGACCATGAACACTATGAAGAAACAAATTCAAAAGCTAGCAGAAGACAAGAAATAACTAAGATCAGAGCAGAACTGAAGAAAATAGAGACACGAAAAACCCTTCAAAAAATCAATGAATCCAGGAGCTGGTTTTTTGAAAAGATCAACAAAATAGACAGACTGCTAGCAAGACTAATAAAGAAGAAAAGAGAGAAGAATCAAATAGATGCAATAAAAAATGATATAGGGGATATCACCACTGATCTCACAGAAATACAAACTACCATCAGAGACTACTATAAACATGTCTACGCAAATAAACTAGAAAATCTAGAATAAATGGATAAATTCCTGGACACATACACCCTCCCACGTCTAAACCAGGAAAAAGTTGAATCCCTGAATAGAGCAATAACAAGTTCTGAAATTGAGGCAGTAATTAATAGCCTACCAACCAAAAAAGTCCAGGTCCAGATGGATTTACAGCCAAATTCTGCCAGAGGTAAAAAGAGGAGCTGGTATCATTCCTTCTGAAACTATTCCAAACAATAGAAAAAGAGGGAATCCTCCCTAACTCATTTTATGAGGCCAGCATCATCCTGATACCAAAACCTGGCAGAGACACAACAAAAAAAGAAAATTTCAGGCAAATATCCCTGATGCACATCGACGCAAAAATCCTCAATAAAATACTGGCAAACCGAATCCAGCAGCACATCAAAAACCTTATCCACCACAATCAAGTCAGGTTCATCCCTGGGATGCAAGGCTGGTTCAACATATGCAAATCAATAAATGTGATTCATCACATAAACAGCAACAATGTCAAAAGCCACATGATTATCTCAATAGGTGCAGAAAAGGCCTTCAACAAAATTCAACACCCCTTCATGCTAAAAACTCCCCATAAGCTAGGTATCGATGGAACGTATCTTAAAATAGTAAGAGCTATTTATGACAAACCCACAGCCAATATCATACTGAATAGGCAAAAACTGGAAGCATTCCCTTTGAAAACCGTCACAAGACAAGGATGCCCTCTCTCATCATTCCTTTTCAACATAGTATTGGAACTTCTGGCCAGGGCAATCAGGCAAGAGAAAGAAATATTGGGTATTCAAATAGGAAGAGAGGAAGTCGAATTTTCTCAGTTTGCAGATGACAAGATTGTATATTTAGAAAACCCCATTGTCTCAGCCCAAAATCTTCTTAAGCTGGTAAGCACTTCAGCAAAGTCTCAGGATACAAAATCAATGTGCAAAAAGCACAAGTATTCCCATACACCAATAACAGACAAACAGAGAGCCAATAATCCCAGCGCTTTGGGAGGCAGAGGTGGGCGGATCACGAGGTCAGGAGTTCAAGACCAGCCTGACCAACATGGTGAAACCCATCTCTACTAAAAATACAAAAAAAAAAAAAAAAAAGTCGGGTGTGGTGGCAGTTGCCTGTAATCCCAGCTACTGGGGAGGCTGAGGCAGGAGAAATGCTTGAACCAGGGAAGCAGAGGTTGCAGGGAGCTGAGATCACACCACTGTACTCCAGCCTGGATGACAGGGCAAGATTCTATCTCAAAAAAAAAAAAAAAAAATCCAGAGAGCCAAATCATGAGTGAACTCCCATTCACTATTGCTACAAAGAGAATAAAATACCTAGGAATACAACTTACAAGGGAAGGACCTCTTCAAGAAGAACTACAAACCACTGCTCAAGGAAATAAGAGAGGACACAAACAAATGGGAAAACAGTCCATGCTCATGGAAAGGAAGAATCAGTATCATGAAAATGGCCATACTGCCCACTGCTTTTCTTCACAGAACTGGAAAAAACTACTTTAAACTTCATATAGAACCAAAAAAGAGCCCACATAACCAAGACAATCCTAAGCAAAAAGAACAAAGCTGGAGGCATCATGCTACCTGACTCCAAACAATACTATGAGGCTACAGTAACCAAAACAGCATGGTACGGGTACCAAAACAGATATATAGACCAATGGAACAGAACAGAGGCCTCAGAGATAAAACCACATATCTACAACGATCTTATCTTTGACAAACCTGACACAAACAAGCAACAGGGAAAAGATTCCCTATTAATAAATGGTGTTGGGAAAACTAGCTAGCCATATGCAGAAAAGTGAAACTGGACCCCTTCCTTACACCGTATACAAAAATCAACTCAAGATAGATTAAAGACTTAAACATAAGACCTTAAACCATAAAAATCCCAGAAGAAAACCTAGGCAATACCATTCAGGACATAGGCATGGGCAAAGACTTCATGTCTAAAATACCAAAAGCAATGGCAACAAATGCTAAAATTGACAAATGGGATCTAATTAAACTAAAGAGTTTCTGCATAGAAAAAGAAACTACCATCAGAGTGGGAGAAAATTTTTGAAATCTATCCATCTATCCAACTGACAAAGGGCTAATATCCAGAATCTACATAGAACTTAAACAAATTTACAAGAAAAAAAAACAACCCCATCAAAAAGTGGACAAAGGATAAGAGCAGACATTTCTCAAAAGAAGACATTTATGCAGCCAACAAGCATATGAAAAAAGCTCATCATTACTGGTCATTAGAGAAATACAAATCAAAACTACAATGAGATACCATCTCATGCCAGTTAGAATGACAATCATTAAAAAGTCAAGAAACAACAGATGCTGGAGAGGATGTGGAGAAATAGGAATGCTTTTACACTGTTGGTGGGAGTGTAAATTAGTTCAACCATTGTAGAAGACAGTGTGGTGATTCCTCAAGGATCTAGAACTAGAAATACCATTTGACCCAGCAATCCCAGGATTATAAATCATTCTACTGTAGGGACATATGCACACGTATGTTTATTGCAGCACTATTCACAATGGCAAAGACTTGGAACCAACCCAAATGTCCATCAATGATAGACTGGATTAAGAAAATGTGGCACATATACACCATGGAATACTATGCAGCCATAAAAAAGGATGAGTTCATGTCCTTTGCAGGGACATAGATGAAGCTGGGAATCACCATTCTCGGCAAACTATTCCAAGAACAGAAAATCAAACACCGCATGTTCTCACTCATAAGTGGGAGTTGAACAATGAGAACACATGGACCCAGTGAAGGTAATATCACACACCAGGGCCTGTCAGGGGGTGGGGGCCTAGGGATAGCATTAGGAGAAATTCCCAATGTAGGTGACAGGTTGATGGGTGCAGCAAATCACCCTGGCATTTGTATACCTATGTAACAGAACTGCACATTCTGTTGATATATCCCAGAACTTAAAGTATAATAAAAAATAAAAATTAAAAAATTTAAAAAAAGAAATACTAATCAGCAATCAAAAAACATGAACTGTTATAGGAAACAACATGAATAAATTTAAAACACATTGTATTTAATAACAGAAGCCAGACACAAAATAATGCATACACTATGTTTCCAGTTGTATGAAGCCCCAAAACAGGCAAAACTAATCTATGGTGTTAGAAATCAGGAAACCTTTGCCTGAAAGTGGCACAAGTAAACTTCCTGGGTAACAGACATAGGCTACATTTGCAAAGTCAGTATTCAGATATATGAACTCATCTAAGGCAATTAAACCAGATGTGTTATATCTGTATAATTTATTGTCTATAAATTATACTTCAATGAAAAAAAACTAGTCCATTACTGTCAATTTCCAAATTAGGCCCACCCCTCTGCATAAAGAGTTATAAAGGTACAAAAGGAGGTTTTTTTGTTTTTTTTTTTTTTTGAGAAGGAGTCTCACTCTGTCACCAGGCTGGACTGCAGTGGTGCTATCTCAGCTCACTGCAGTCTCCACCTCCCGGGCTCAAGCAATTCTCCTCCCTCAGCCTCCCGATTAGCTGGGACTACAGGCGTGCGACACCATGCCCAGTTAACTTTTGTATTTTTAGTAGAGACTGGGTTTCACCATATTGGCCAGGATGGTCTTGATTTCTTGATCTCATGATCCCAAAGTGCTGGGATTACAGGAGTGAGCCACCATGCCCAGCTGAGAGGCATTTTTGATGAGTCATCACCAGGATGTGCTGTTTTATGGTAACAACATGTCCTAATAAATTTTCACCACCTTTCTTCCCATAAGCCTCAAAATTAAGTTATTAAGTTCCTCTACCAAAAATATCTCAGTATTTCTATGTATATGTAATTCATTCAGATTTTTTGGGCAAAGTTAATTCCCTGATGTTATTATAATTTAAATTGACAATCATTAAAATAGAAGATACAAAAGGATACTAAATTCATATTATTACCATGTTATTTAATCATTAAAACTGGTGTGTTTCATAAATATTTCATTATACACATGTTTATGTACACTTCAAATGAAGTTAGGCTTATCAAGTTTTAACACTTAGTTGAATAGGGAGTGTGTTAAACATATGGAAGCCCTAACCCTAATCCAGTAGCTTCAGATTGTAGGGGAAGGGACCAATTATTCTTTAAAAATAAATAAATGAATCTCCTCATATGCTAACATGCACCAAAGTTTTATAAATTCTAGTATGGGGCAATGCAAAATGGTAAATAAGAAAAAAAGTCCCTATTCCCTTGGTAGAGAAGTAAATTAGCAACCCAAAATAGGGTAGTATAACTCAGAATTTCTACAAGCAAAAAAATTATAAAGCCTTGATACTCAGAGTAATCAGGTGACCTTTAGCATTCCCATATCTCAAATGTTAAGGTGTATAAAAATCACTTAGAGATCTTATTAAAATGTAGATACTGATTACATAGCTTTAGTTTGTAGATGAAGGGTCTTCATTTTGGCTGCAGTTTGAATGTTTGTCCCCTCCAAAATTCATGTTAAAACTTAATCCTTAATGCAGCAGTACTGAGAGGCAGGGCTTTTAAAAGGTGATTGGGTCATGAGGGCTCTGCCTTTTCGAATGGGTTAATCCATTCACAGATTAGTGAATTAATAAATTAATAAATTAATGGACTAGAATAGGAATGGGACTGGTGGCTTTATGAAAAAAGGAAGAGAGACCTCAGCTAGCATGCTCAGTCCCCTCACCATGTGAAGCCCTCTGCAGGCTTGTGACTCTGCAGAGAGTCCCCACAAGCATGGAGGCCTCACCAGATGTGGCCTCTTGACCTTGGATTTCTCAGCCTCCATAAGAAATAATTTTTTTCTTTATAAATTATGCAGTTTTGAGTATTCTCTTACAAGCAATAGAAAACGTACTAAAACAACTTCTAGCAAGCTCCCAAGTGATGCTGATTCTGCTGGTCCATAGACCATACTTTGTGTATTTAGGTGCTAAAAGTTTTTGTCTTTGGTTGTTCTTTTCCCAAAAGTAAAAATAGTGTTGAAATTTCTACAACATCAGGAATAGTATCTCCCTGGTTTTAAGAATCTGAGCCCCAGTCTCTCTGTCTTCCTGAAACAAATGTGGTGGGGGAGGGAAAGAGGGGCAGAATTGTGAGTATTTTAATATCTATTTTAGTTAACTTAGAATACTAAGAAAAAAAAGAGAGACAACTTGAATAAATACAATTATAATTAAAGAGGAGCCATTATAAATGATAGTTCAGAGACACAAAAAATTATGAGACTACTATAAAAATTATATGCTAACAAACTGCATAACATAAATAAATTTCTAGAAACTTAAAACTTACCAAAACTGAATGATGATGAAATACAAAATCCTAACAGACCTAGAACTAGTAAAGAGATTAAATCAGTAAACAAAACCTCCCAACAGAAAAGGTCCAGGAGCAGACAGCTTCATGATGAATTCTATTAGACTTTAAAAGGAGAATTAATGCCAATTCTCCCCAAACTCTTCCAAAAAATTAAAGAAAAGAAAATACTTCAAACTCATTTTATGAGGCTGGCTTTACCCTAATAACAAAGCTAGACAAGAACACTACAAGAAAAAAAATCACAGGCCCTGATGAACATGGATGTAAAATTTCTCAATAACCTACTAGTAAACTAAATTCAACAGTACATTCAAAGTGTCATATGCATGACCTAGTGGGATTTATCCCTGAGATGCAAGGATGGTCCAACATAGGTAAATCAATAAACATGATGTACCACATTAAAAACAAAGAATAAAATTATACGATCATCTAAATACATACCAAAACAAAAGCATCTGACAAAATTCTCCATCATTTCATAATTTAAAAAACTCAACAAATTAGGCATGGAATGAATGAACTTCAAGATAATAAAAGCCATATATGACAAATCCACAGCTAACATTATACTAATGGTTAAAAGCTGAAAGCTTTTCCTCTAAGATCAGGAAGAAACAAGGGTGCCCAGTCTCACTACTTCTCTACAACATAGTACTGGAAGTCCTAGCTAAACCAATTAGGCAAGAAAAAGAAATGAAGGCATCCAAATTGGAAAGGAAGAAGTAAGATTGTCTCTATTAGCATGTGACATAATCTTATTACAGAAGACCATAAAGACTCTACCAAGAAAGTATTAAAAGAAGTACATTCAATAAACTTGTGGGATACAAAATCAACATATAAAAGTCAGTTGCCATTTCTATGTATTAATAATGAACTAACCTAAAACAAATTAAGAAAGGAATATAATTTACAATAGCATCAAAAGGAATAAAATACTCAAGAATAAATTTAACCAAGGAGGCAAAATATCTGTACATTGAAAACTCTAAAACATTGATGAAAGAAATTGAAGAAGACACAGATACAATTCTTCACTCTGATAAATGGAAAGATATCCATGTTCATGAATTGGAGGAATTAATATTGTTAAAATGTCCATACCACCCAAAGGGATCTATAGATTTAGTTCAATCATTATCAAGATCCCAATGGCATTTTTTACAAAAATAGAAAAATTAAGTCCTAAAATTTGTATGGAACCACAAAAAAACCCAAATATCTAAAGCAATCTTGAACAAGAAGAACAAAGCTGGAGGCATCACACTTCCTGATTCAAGTTATATTATAAAGCTATAGTAATTAAAACAATATGGCACTTGCATAAAAACAGATGCACAAACCACTGGAACAGAATAGAGAACCAAGAAATAAATCCACGCATATATAGTTAACTAATTTTCCACAAAAATGTCAAGAAAGGATAGTCTCTTCAACAAATAATGCTGGGAAAACTAGATGTCCATGTGGAAAAGAATGAAATTGGACCCTAACAGCATACACAAAAACTAACTCAAAATGGATTAAAGACAAACAAAAGACCTGAAATCACAAAACTCCTAGAAGAAAACACGAGGGAAAAGCTTAATAACACTGGTCTCGGCAATGACTTTTTGTATTTGACAACAAAAGCATAGACAACAAAGATAAAAATAAACAAGTGGGACTACATCAAACCAATAAGTTTATGCACAGCAAAGGAAACAATTGATGAAACAAAAAGGTAATCTACAGAATGGAAGAAAATGTCTGCAAACCATATATCTGATAAAGAATTAGTATCTAAAATACATATGAAACCCATACAATTCAATAGCAAATTAAAAAACTGATTAAAGAATAGGCAAATGATGTAAATAGACAATTTTCCAAAGAAGACATACAAATGGTCAACAGGTATGTAAGATGTTCAGCATCACTACATCACTAGTTATCAGGGAAATGCAAATCAAAGTAGCACCACTTCACACTTGTTAGCACGGCTATTTTCAAAAAGTCAAAAGATAGCAAGCGTTGGTGAAGATTGGAGAAAAGGGAACACTTGTACACTGTTGGTGGAACTTTAAATTGGTACAGCCATTATGAAAAATAGTATAGAGGTTCCTCAAAAAAATTAAAAACAGAACTACTATATGAACCAGTAATTTTACTACTGGAGATGTTTCCAAAGGAAATAAAATCACTATCTCAAAGAGGTATCTACAGTCCCATATTCAATGCAGCATTATTTATAGTAGCCGAGATATGGAAACAACCTAAGTGTTCATCAACTGAAGAATGAATAAAGAAACTGGGGTGTGTGTACACGTATACACACTCACACAGGAGAGAATACTATTTAGACTTACAAAAAAAGGAAATCCTCCCATTTGCAACAACATGGATAAAGCTGGAGGACAGTGAGCTAAGTGAATAAGCCATACGCAGAAAGACAAATACTGCATGATCACATGTTGAAATCTAAAAAATAAAAGTCAAACTCAGAAACAGAGAGTAGAATGTTGATTAACCCAGGCTGGGGAGGAGGAAGAGAGGAGATGTTGGTCAAAGGGTGCAAATTTTGAGATATATGATGAATACATTCTGGAGACCTAATGTACAGCATAGTAACTACAGTTCATAATTTATTTTATACTTGAAATTAGCTGAGAGAATAGATCTCAAGTTTCCTTACCACAGAAAAAAATGATACCTAATGAGGTAATTGATATGCTAGTTAGCTTGATTGTGGTAATCATTTCATAATGTATACTTATATCACATCATGTGGTCAACCTAAAATATATACAATTTTTATTTGTCAGTCTTACCTCAAAAAGCTGGGGTAAAATTGTTAAACCTCACATAAATAATGATTAAAATGAGAAAAAAAGAATACAGGCCAACAAGGCCTGCAGCACAATCCATAGACCAATGAATGGCATACTAAGCAAACAAAAAGTATTTTATATTAAGAAACAAAAAGTGAAAGGGAGAGTAAGGAGGCCATGCTTTCAGATCTATTTCACATGTCATTTGGAAATACTATATCATAGCTCATCTTCCTTCTCAGTAAGAAATTAAATGGGTCATTAGACACTTTGCCTATATTCTAGTTTTCCAAAAGCTTTAGAATATGTATGCTTAAAATTTGTCTTGATATGAATATGGAATAACTATGGTGGCAGGAGTGAACTAAGATGGAAAATAATGGTTTCCCTCAAGAATGACATTACTAATTAAAACATGAGTTTTCTTTTTTATTAACTGAAAGGGGCTCTACAGATGTAGAAGGACTAGGATGATATTTGGAGTCAGAGATCCTGGGCATAGACATTGAATCTTTCCCTTCTCCACTCTTCCCACAAAACCTTGTGAGAAATGCTACCACAGAGACAGAGGTACAGTGCTGCAATTCACCTGCAGAATTGGGTCTAACCTGTATCCAGAACTGCTTAAAGCCTGCTTGTGATGGTAACTATTACAGTTGTAGGGTCTCCATTAAATGATGCTTACATCCTCAACAGCAGAAAGTCCTTGGTTTCTTGCCTCACTTCTAGTGAATTGGGCTGTAAAGAATATTGATATAGATGCTACCTTCTCAAATATGGAATTCTGGTTTTTTTAATCAACCTTTTAATGGTACATAAATAATTCTTAATGGGTGACAGAAAAAGAAGAAATTATTTTTACCAGAATGTAGGAACTTAAACTGAGCTCACCTGTTAATATGGAATATATAGTAGGCTAAATAGACACCAAGAAATCCAGATTATAGAGTTAACACTGCCATTAACTAACTATAACTTAAAGAACATCCTTCTTAGTAGTTTTCTAATGCTTAGAAAAAAGAGAGGTAAACTTGGTAATCTGTATCTTCCTTTTCAACTATGAAAACAATGATTCATATTATCTGTCATCAAAGGATTATTGTGATAATTAAAATTTATACTTTTAAAACTGCTTTGAGAAAACTTTGGTTTATTTAATCTTGAGAATGTTGAGAGAATAAGGCCTGATTGGGTCATATGGTTTGCCTCCTGCATGTACTCAAAAGCAACAGACTCAAAAACCAAGTTTGCTGACTCCAGAATCCTTTCCATTACATTCATTCAACGACAAACATTTATTAAGTGCCTACTATGTGGCAGATACTCTTTTAGGTGCTGGGAATTCAGAGGTGACAAAACTAAATAAGGAATCTGCTTCCATGCAGTTTGTACCAGAGACTAAATAAATACATGAGATCATTTCAGATACTGGTAAGTGTATAATGAAAACAGTAATGTATCACTTGAGGCCAGGAGGAGAGGAAAGGCTCTGTTAGATTTGGAGGTCAAAGAAGGCCTCTCTAAAAAGGTAACACTTGAGCTGACACTTAAGCAACATGAAGGAACCACACTTGATCAGATCTGGGGACAAGATTTCCATTCCATTGATGGAGTAAGTTTGGTTTGTCCCAGGAACAGAAAGGTCAGTGAGTCATGCATGTGGGAGCAAGAGGAAGAATGACAGGGACTAAAGTAAAGTAGCATGATTCACAAGCATTATGTTCAGTTTAGAATTGTTTTTCCTAAATGCGAAGTGTGTCTATTAAAGGGTTTTAAGCATGGGTGCATCATGATCTGCTTTTTTAAAATTATTATACTTTAAGTTTTAGGGTACATGTGCACAACGTGCAGGTTGGTTACATATGTATACATGTGCCATGTTGGTGTGCTGCACCCAGTAACTCATCATTTAACATTAGTTATAACTCCTAATGCTATCCCTCCCCCCTCCCCTCACCCCACAACAGGCCCTAGTGTGATGTTCCCCTTCCTGTGTCCATGTGTTCTCATTGTTCAATTCCCACCTATGAGTGAGAACATGCAGTGTTTGGTTTTTTGTCCTTGTGATAGTTTGCTGAGAATGATGGTTTCCAGCTTCATCCATGTCCCTACAAAGGACATGAACTCATCATTTTTTATGGCTTCATAGTATTCCATGGTGTATATGTGCCACATTTTCTTAATCCAGTATATCATTGTTGGACATATGGCTTGGTTCCAAGTCTTGGCTATTGTGAATAGTGCTGCAATAAACATATGGGTGCATGTGTCTTTATAGCAGCATGATTTATAATCCTTTGGGTATATACCCAGTAATGGGATGGCTGGGTCAAATGGTACTTCTAGTTCTAGATGCCTGAGGAATCGCCACACTGACTTCCACAATGGTTGAACTAGTTTACAGTCCCACCAACAGTGTAAAAGTGTTCCTATTTCTCCACATCCTCTCCAGCACCTGTTGTTTCCTGACTTTTTAATGATCGCCATTCTCACTGGTGTGAGATGGTATCTCATTGTGGTTTTGATTTGCATTTCTCTGACGGCCAGTGATGATGAGCATTTTTTCATGTGTCTGTTGGCTGCATAAATGTCTTCTTTTGAGAAGTGTCTGTTCATATCCTTTGCCCACTTTTTGATGGGGTTGTTTGTTTTTTTCTTGTAAATTTGTTGGAGTTCATTGTAGATTCTGGATATTAGCCCTTTGTCAGATGAGTAGGCTGCAAAAATTTTCTCCCATTCTGTAGGTTGCCTGTTCACTCTGATGGTAGTTTCTTTTGCTGTGCAGAAGCTCTTTAGTTTAATTAGATCCCATTTGTCAATTTTGGCTTTTGTTGCCATTGCTTTTGGTGTTTTGGACACGAAGTCCTTGCCCATGCCTATGTCCTGAATGGTATTGCCTAGGTCTTCTTCTAGGGTTTTTATGGATTTAGGTTTAACATTTAAGTCTTTAATCCATCTTGAATTAATTTTTGCATAAGGTGTAAGGAAGGGATCCAGTTTCAGCTTTCTACATATGGCTAGCCAGTTTTCCCAGCATCATTTATTAAATAGGGAATCATTTCCCCATTGCTTGTTTTTGTCAGGTTTGTCAAAGATCAGATAGTTGTAGATATGCGGCATTTAAAAATTTAAGAATTCATTTGTATGTGTCTTTATATGTATTAATTTCTCATAAAGCTATGAGAAATAAGTTAAAGTATGGAAACCACAAAGAAATGGGTCTGACAATTAGTGAGCTCTTAATAAATAGAAGCTATTGTCATAATTATAGACAAAAATACATTTCAATTTTTAAAATGACAATAAATGCTTGAATAAGAAGCATAAAGACTTATAGCCAACCCACTATTTAACTGTTACATTTTAGTATACTAAAAATTAATGAGAAACTAAAGCATTCATTTTTAAACTTGTTTCATAAAAATGTTTACTCTTCCCTCAGTTACTGAATATTATTTAATATTATTTGAATACCTGGCTTGAAGTATAAGAACAGAATAATAATCCATTTCCAATTGAAAAAGTTCAGGATCAAAGGAAATCCCCTAAAACACTGATTTTGATTAACCCTAATCAAGGATAGTACAGATGAAAGATTAAACTATCTTTCAATCTAGATGATCAAGACTGAAGTTTTTACTCTTTCCAAAGAAAGATATATTTTTTAAAAATGCAGTGTGAAAAGGTAACTAAAGAGTATAACACCAAAAATGCAGGGGTAAAGGCATCATATATGTGTCAATTAATTAATAAAACTGTGTATTGTTTTTCTGGAGGAAAAAGGGAAAATCACAGCATTTCCCGTTGCTACAGTAATGGCTTGGCTTCTAGCCATTTTTGAAGCTAAAAACCCAAGAGCACACATCCATCTTCCTTATCTCCCCTAAATTTAATGGATAACTCATAAGGAGGACCACTTTGCCATTCTCTTTCATCACTGCATGATTAGTGCCTCAAATCGTACTTGGCAAATCACTGACCCTCAATAAATGTTGGTTTAATTCGATCTTTTTCTACTTCCAGCATCTCTTCTATCATCCTCTTATTTGACCCCACTGATAATGCCTTCCTCATCTCACACTTAGTCTACAGTGGTATCCACCTAAGTGATCTCTTAACCACTATCACATCCCCATCTAATTTAAACTGCTAGTTTCAGAGTCTGTTTTCACACTGCAGTGTAGGTATTTCTTGATTGGGTTGTACACTATATAATATAATATCCGTCAAAACCACACATGAAAGAGAGAACTGCAGTAACTTGCTTGTCTGGAGTTTGTATGAATAGTTTAAAAATCTAATCTGGCCATAGCAACTTCTAAATATTCAAGCAACAAAAGAATATACATGTCTGTATAATGAGACCAGTACAAGCCAAGAAATGGTGTACAGTGTATTTTATTTGCCTGTGCCAGCAAATGCACTGAAAACAGGCCACAGGATTCCATTGGTGATTTTAAACTCTGCTTATAAATGCAGCCTTTTTCTCTAGCTCTAAATTCCTCTTACATTACATTAATTAGCCTAATTTCTTACTTGTTTTTCTTGACTCAGCTTTAATTTTGACAATAAAATATTGTCAAAATATTTTATTTTACTGGTTTCCAAATGGAAAACTAATAAAACTTCTAAGACTAATAAAATTTCTAACTCAGGTCAAAATTTTTCTCCAACTATCTAACCTTCCAATTCATTCATGATACACCAAAAAGAATTCTGGATAGCAAGTCAAGTGATGTGAGTTCCAGTCCTGGATGTGCCTGGTTTGCCTACTTAGAAAATACAGTGTTAGCATATCCAAGGTTAAATAATACAGGATAGTAAATCAAAATAAATGGCATAGACAAAAGAGGAGTCAGTGAAAGGAAATGAATGGAAATGAGCACTCTTTGAGACATCAAGTGATATGAATAAAATCATCAATAAGTAACTCTAGCACCCCAATTGCAGTTTCTAAATATCATTTTCCATTAAAAGGAACCAAAGCTCTTTGGAAAAACAGCAGATTCCAGATCTGGGGCATGTGAGACATAAGACAGATATCTTGTCATTCTGAAAACAAGAAAACTGTCAAAATCTACTGGGATTAGATCAACGGGACCCAAGAGCCAATTTGAAAGGCTTCCATTGACTAAAGACGAAATCATTTGATTATTTAATTTCCAGGCAAGATGGCCGAATAGGAACAGCTCCAGTCTGCAGTTCCCAGCAAGATCAACACAGAAGGTGGGTGATTTCTGCATTTCCAACTGAGGTACCCAGTTCATCTCACTGGGACTGGTTGGACAGTGGGTGCAGCCCACAGAGGGCGAGTTGAAGCAGGGTGGGGCATCACCTCAGCTGGGAAGTGCAAGGGGTCAGGGGATCTCCCTCCCCCAGCCAAGGGAAGCCGTGAAAGACTGTACTGGGAGGAACGGTGCACTCTGGCCCAGATACTGCATTTTTCCCATGGTCTTCACAACCAGCAAACCAGGAGATTCCCTCTGGTGCCTACACCACCAGGGCCCTGGGTTTCAAGCACAAAACTGGGTGGCCGTTTGGGCAGATACCCCGCTAGCTGTGGAGTTTTTTTGTTTGTTTGTTTTTGTTTTTTTAATACCCCAGTGTCACCTGGAACGCCGGCGAGACAGAATCGTTCACTCCCCTGGAAAGGGGGCGGAAACCAGGGAGCCAAGTGGTCTGGCTCCGTGGGTCGCACCCCCATGGAGCCCAGCAAGCTAAGATTCACTGGCTTGAAATTCTTGCTGCTAGGACAGCAGTCTGAGATGCTTGAGCTTGGTATGGGGAGGGGCATGCAACATTGCTGAGACTTGAGTAGGCGGTTTAACCCTCACAGTGTAAACAAAGCCAGAGGGAAGTTCAAACTGGGCGGAGCCCACCACAGCTCAGCAAGGCCATTGCTGCCAGACTGCCTCTATAGATTCCTCCTCTCTGGGCAGGGTATCTCTAAAGAAAAAACAAAGGCAGCAACCCCAGCCAGGGTCTGATAAGATAAAACTCCCATCTCCCTGGGACAGAGCACCAGGGGGAAGGGGTGGCTGTGGGTGCAGCTTCAACATACGTAAACATCCCTACTTGACAGCTCTGAAGACAGCAGCAAATCTCCCAGCACAGTGTACAAGCTCTGCTAAGGGACAGACTGCCTCCACAGTGGGTCCCTGACCCCCGTGTATCCTGACTGGGAGATACCTCCTGTAGGGGCTGACAGACACCTCATACAGGAGAGCTCTGGCTGGCATCTGGCAGATGCCGCTATGGGATGCAACTTCCAGAGGAAGGAACAGGCAGCAATTTTTGCTGTTCTGTAGCGTCCGCTGGTGATATCCAGGCAAACAGGATCTGAAATGAACCTATGGCAAACTCCAGCAGACCTGCAGCAGAGGGGCCTGACTGTTAGAAGGAAAACTAACAAATGGAAAGGAATAGTATCAACATCAACAAAAAGGATGTCCATTCAGAGATCCCATCCAAAGGTCACCAACATCAAAGACCAAAGGTAGATAAATCCACAAAGATGGGGAGAAACCAGTGCAAAAATGCTGAAAATTCCAAAAACCAGAACACCTCTTCTCCTCCAAAGGATCACAACTCGCCAGCAAGGGAACAAAACAGTACAGAGAATGAGTTTGACAAATTGACAGAAGTAGGCTTCAGAAGGTGGGTAATAACAAACTCCTTCAAGCTAAAGGAGCATGTTCTAACCCAAAGCAAGGAAGCTAAGAACCTTGAAAAAAGGTTAGACAAATTGATAACTAGAATAACCAGTTTAGAGAAGAACATAAGTGACCTGATGGAGCTGAAAAACACAGGACGAGAACTTCGTGAAGCATAAACAAGTATCAATAGCCAAATCGATCAAGAGGAAGAAAGGATATCAGAGACTGAAGGTCAACTTAATGAAATAAAGCAAGAAGACAAGATTAGAGAAAAAAGAGTGAAAAGAGATGAATAAAGCCTCCAAGAAATATGGGAATATGTGTAAAGACAAAATCTATGTTTGATTGGCATACCTGAAAGTGATGGGGAGAATGGAACCAAGTTGGAAAAGACACTTCAGGATATTATCCAGGAGAACTTCCCCAACCTAGCAAAATAGGCCAACATTCAAATTCAGGAAATACAGAGAATACCACAAAGATACTCCTTGAGAAGAGAAACCCCAAGACACATAATCGTCACATTCACCAAGGTTGAAATGAAGGAAAAAATGTTAAGGGCAGCCAGAGAGAAAGGTTGGGTTACCCACGAATGGAAGCCCATCAGACACAGCAGATCTCTTGGCAGAAACCCTATAAGCCAGAAGAGAGTGGGGACCAATATTCAACATTCGTAAAGAAAAGAATTTTCAACGCAGAATTTTATATCCAGCCAAACTAAGCTTCACAAGTGAAAGAGAAATAAAATCCTTTACAGACAAGCAAATGCTGAGAGATTTTATCACCACCAGGCCTGCCTTACAAGAGCTCCTGAAGGAAGCACTAAACATGGAGAGGAAAAACTGGTAGCAGCCACTGCAAAAACAAACCAAATTGTAAAGACCATTGACACTATGAAGAAACTGCATCAACTAACGGCAAAATAAGCAGCTAGCATTATAATGACAGGATCAAATTCACACATCACAGTATGAACCTTCAATGTAAATGGGCTAAATGCCCCCAATTAAAAGACACAGACTGGCAAATTGGATAAAGAGTCAAGACCCATCAGTGTGCTGTATCCAGGAGATCCAACTAATGTGCAAAGACACACATAGGCTCAAAATAAAGGGATGGGGGAATATTTACCAAGCAAATGGAAAGCAAAAAAAAAAAAAAAAAAAAAGCAGGGGTTGTAATCCTAGTCTTTGATGAAACAGACTTTAAACCAACAAAGATCAAAAGAGACAAAGAAGGGCATTACATAATGGTAAAATGCTCAATGCAATAAGAAGAGCTAACTACCCTAAATATATATACAACTAATACAGGAGCACCCAGATTCATAAAGCAAGTTATTGGAGACCTACCAAGAGATGTAGACTCCCACACAATAATAATGGGAGACTTTAAAATCCCACTGTCAATATTAGACAGATCAATGAGACAGAAAATTAACAAGGATATTCAGGACTTGAACTCAGCTCTGGACCAAGTGGACCTAATAGACATCTACGGAACTCTCCACCCCAATTCAACAAAATAAATAAATAAATATATATATATATATATTCTAATCAGCACCACATCGCACTTATTCTAGAATTGACCACATAATTGGAAATAAAACACTCCTCAGAAAATGCAAAAGAATGAAAATCATAACAAACAGTCTCTCAGACCAAAGTGGAATCAAAATGGAACTCAGGATTAAGAAACTCACTCAAAACTGCACAACTACTTGGAAACTGAACAACCTACTCCTGAATGACTACTGGGTAAATAACAAAATGAAGGCAGAAATAAAGATGTTCTTTGAAACCAATGACAACAAAGACAAAACATACCAAAATCTCTGGGACACATTTAAAGCAATGTGTGGAGGGAAATTTATAGCACTAAATGCCCACAAGAGGAAGCAGAAAAGATCTAAAATTGACACCCTAACATCAAAATTAAAAGAACTAGAGAAGCAACAGCAAACAAATTCAAAAGCTAGCAGAAGATAAGAAATAACTAAGATCACAGCAAAACTGAAGGAGATAGAGAAAGGAAAAACCCTTCAAAAAATCCATGAATCCGGGAGCTGGTTTTTTGAAAAGATCAACAAAATAGATAGACAGCTAACCAGACTAATAAAGAAGAAAAGAGAGAAGAATCACATAGATTCAATAAAATATGATATAGGGTATATCACCACTGATCCCACAGAAATACAAACTACCATCAGAGAATACTATAAACACCTCTACACAAATAAACTAGAAAGTGTAGAATAAATGGATAAATACCTGGCCACTAACACCCTCCGAAGTCTAAACCAGGAAGAAGTCGAGTCCCTGAATAGACCAATAACAAGTTCTGAAATTGAGGCAGAAATTAATAGCCTACCAACCAAAAAAGTCCAGGACCAGATGGATTCACAGCCGAATTCTGCCAGAAGTACAAAGAGGAGCTGGTACCATTCCTTCTGAAACTATTCCAACAATAGAAAAAGAGGGAATCCTCCCTAACTCATTTTATGAGGCCAGCATCATCCTGATACCAAAACCTGGCAGAGACACAACAAAAAAAGAAAATTTCAGGTAAATATCCCTGATGAACATTGACGCAAAAATCCTCAATAAAATACTGGCAAACTGAATCCAGCAGCATATCAAAAACCTTATCCACCACAATCAAATCAGGTTCATCCCTGAGATGCAAGGCTGATTCAACATACGCAAATCAATAAACATAATCCATCACATAAACAGCACCAATGACAAAAATCATGATTATCTCAATAGATGCAGAAAAGGCCTTCGACAAAATTCAACACCCCTTCATGCTAAAAACTCTCCATAAGCTAGGTATCGATGGAATGTTATCTCAAAATCATAAGAGCTATTTATGACAAACCCACAGGCAATGTTATACTGAATGGGCAAAAACTGGAAGCACTCCCTCTGAAAACTGGCACAAGACAAGGATGCCCTCTCTCACCACTCCTTGGAAGTTCTGGTCAGAGCAATCAGGCAAGAGAAAAAAAATAAAGGGTATTCAAATAGATGATATGATTGTATATTTGGAAAGATGACATGATTGTATATTTAGAAAACCCCATTGTCTCAGCCCAAAATCTCCTTAAGCTGATAAGCAACTTCAACAGTCTCAGGATACAAAATCTATGTGTAAAACTCACAAGCATTCCTATACACAAATAATAGACAAACAGAGAGCCAAATCATGTGTGAACTCCCATTCACAATTGCTACAAAGAGAATAAAATACCTATGAATACAACTTACAAGGGATGTGAAGGATTCTTCAATGAGAACTACAAACCACTGCTCAAGGAAATAAAAGAGGACACAACAAATGGAAAAACATTCCATGCTCATGGATAGGAAGAATCAATATCGTGAAAATGACCATACTGCCCAAAGTAATTTATAGATTCAATGCTATCCCCACCAAGCTACAATTGAGTTTCTTCACTGAATTAGAAAACACTATGTTAAATTTCATATGGAAACCGAAAAAGAGCCCACATAGCCAAGACAATCCTAGGTAAAAAGAACAAAGCTGGAGGCATGATGCTACCTGACTTCAAATTATACTACAAGGCTACAGTAATCAAAACATTATGGTACTGGTACCAAAACAAGTATACAGACCGATGGAACAGAACAGAGGCCTCAGAAATAACACCACACATCTACAACCATCTTATCTTTGACAAACCTGACACAAACAAGCAACAGGGAAAGGATTACTTATTTAATAAATGGTGTTCGGAAAACTGGCTAGCCATATGCAGAAAGCTGAAACTGGATCCATTCCTTACATCTTATAAAAAAAATTAACCCAAGATGGATTACAGACTTAAACTAAGACCTAAAACAATAAAAACCCTAGAATAAAACCTTGGCAATACCATTCAGAACATAGGCATCTTATATAAAAATTAAGCCAAGATGGATTAAAGACTTAAACTAAGATCTAAAACAATAAAAATCCTAGAATAAAACCTTGGCAATACCATTCAGGACTTAGGCATGGGCAAAGCCTTTATGACTAAAACACCAAAAGCAATGGCAACAAAAGCCAAAATTGACAAATGGGATCTAATTAAACTAAAGAGCTTCTGCACAGCAAAAGAAACTACCATCAGAGTGAACAGGCAACCTAGAGAATGGGAGAAAATTTTTGCAACCTACTCATCTGACAAAGGGCTAATATCCAGAATCTACAAAGAACATAAATGAATTTACAAGAAAAAAATAAGCAACCCCATCAAAAAGTGAGCGAAGGATATGACCAGACACTTCTCAAAAGAAAACGCTTTTGCAACCAACAAGCATATGAAAAATGCTCATCATCACTGGTCTTTAGAGAAATGTAAATCAAAACCACAATGAGATACCATCTCATGCCAGTTAGAATGACGATCATTAAAAAGTCAGGAAACAACAGATGCTGGAGAGGATGTGGAGAAACAGGAACACTTTTACACTTGGTGGGAGTGTAAATTATTTCAACCATTGTGGAAGACAGTGTGGCGATTCCTCAAGGATCTAGAACTAGAAATGCCATTTGACCCAGCAATCCCATTACTGGGTATATACCCAAGGATTATAAATCATTCTACTATAAAGACTCATCCACATGTATGTTTATTGCGGCACTGTTCACAATAGCAAAGACTTGGAGTCAACCTAAATGTCCATCAATGATAGACTGGATTAAGAAAATGTGGCACATATACACCATGGAATACTATACAGCCATAAAGAAGGATGAGTTCATGTCCTTTGCAGGGACATGGATGAAGCTGGAAACCATCATTCTCAGCAAACCAAACACCACGTGTTTTCACTCATAAGTAGGAGTTGAACAATGAGAGCACCTGGACTCAGGTGGGAGGCATCACACACTGGGGCCTGTTGGGTGGTGGGGGGCTGGGGGAGGGGTAGCATTAGGAGGAATACCTAACGCAGATGACGGTTTGATGGGTGCAGCAAACCACCATGGCATGTGTAAACCTATGTAACAAACCTGCACATTCTGCACATGTACCCCCGAACTTAAAGTATAATAATAAAAAAAGAATAATTTAAATAGCTTGAACTACATATGAGCTTACAATGACAAATATAAGAAAACACGATGGGTCACCTTTGAAGGCTGCTAATAAATGGGCACAAATAAAGAGAATAAACATTTATCCTACTTTTCCTACATGATGATATTTCAAGGTAATAAAACATGATGGAGAAACAATAAATTCTAGAGTAACAGAATTCAAAATTCATGTTTTTCAACCCCTAATGAATAATAAATCTAGGCAAGGACTACCAGTGGCTGCTAATATTGTTAGGTGGAAGATTAGAGAGAAAATTTATGACGGATGCATTAGGCTGTACTACATGTGAACCCACTAATCTACCTTAACATCATTAAAGTAGAATAAGACATATATTCCTCCAAACAAGATATAATAGGAGGAGCACATCACCCTCTTCTGTGAATTGCTTTTGCCAATAAAAAGTAAAACTTGAATCTACTCAAGTCTCTATAGCTACCTAAATAAAAGAAATTCAGTACTGTGTTATATGACACCAAGAGGACAAAATCAGTGAAATCTAGAAATTCTAAAATTATTCAATAAATAAATGGTATGACAAGGGTAAGGAAACTTAAGAGGCATCAATTACATGCAGTTGTGGACTTTGTTGAGATCCTAATTTAAACCATTGAATGTAAATAGATATTTTTGAGTCAATCAGAGAAAACTGAACATGGACAGGACATTAGATGATATTCACCATTTTAAAAAAAAGTATGTGTGTGACAGTAGCAAGGTGGTTGTGTTTCCTTTAAGTCCTTAAGTATTCAAATGGATATATAAGCTTTATGTAGAATTCTATATATATACTTTTATTTATAAATATATATAATCTTTATATAGCAAGAGCAAATTCTATATGTGTGTAAATTTTGTGTGTATATGTATATATACATATATATATGTATATATAATGAAAGGATAGGCCACACAGTGGGAGAAAATATTTGTAATGCACAGTCACCAAGGAATTTGTATTCTGAATACAAATTTTTATTTATTTCTAATTTGTTTCTAAAATGAGTTAGAAAAAAATTAACCCAGTTAGTCTTGTTTTTCTCTTACTTTAAACCTTTTTAATAGTTGGAGTTACTAAAAAATATGTCAGAAATATTCTTTCCTGTTCTTAGGTGTGGCCAACAGCAGCATTATTCTCACAGAGCATGCAGGGTAGTAATGTAAACAGCCGTGGCAGGCAGGAAAGTCCTATATTGAATTATTTACCTCAATTCAAAACAAAGCAAAACAAAAGGCAAAAACAACTCATCTGATTTGCAGTGTTTCTAGAAGAATTACCAAACTGGGGGAGAGAGGAAGATTCACTCGAATGTATGATACACATAATTAAATTACTGTGATTGTCACCATTTTTTTAAACAAACGCTATTTCACTGGGTAAGCCTCTAAAAATTCAAACTACTTATTTTTTAATTGCCCCTTCTCCCAGTCCCTAGTTTCCAGTTGAACTAATTTAAGCCAGCCTAATTAATAAAATACATCAATCTATACCACTTTTATCAAAACCCAATGAATATTTGTTCATTGCATATGTCAGCAATTCTAAGGAAGAGTTGAGTAATTATTTTTCAAATTTTTCTAACCAAGTTTGATGAGTTTGAAAGATTTTTAAATTGTGACATAGGCACTGGAGAAAAAGGTGGTATCAACTCAAATTTCCTGGAAAGTTTAAGAAATTTGGTCTAACCTAAATCATTCACTCCTAAATGATTCTTAATTCTAAGAAGGGCAAGCAAGATTAGTGCTAAGTACTTCATTAACATTTCTTATATTCAAATTGTATATGTAATACAATAGAGGGTTTCCTAGAAATGTATTATGGTTCTTTGGAGCCTTGTATAATTGATTTGTACTCTCTAATTAGGTTCATTTTTAAAGTTTGGATCATTATTTTTCTACTTTGAATTATCCTGGTTCTGTGATTGCTATTCTGAGATCACCATTGATACATATTATTTAATGTTAATTGCTAATCGGGAACACAGCCCCCCACCAAAAGAATATTCTTCTTACTGTGAATATACACTACTTAATAAGAAATTTTATAGCATAGGTTTGCTACCAATAAAATACCTATTCCTACTCTGAGGGATTCTAGGTTTATACGAGAAATTCTAGTGTTAGACTAATGACGTATTGATAAGGACTTAGCATTTAAGAATGATTATAATTATCTTTCCAAACTTGAAACTTTTCCCTTTCAAGGAAAACAACTAATCATGAAAAACAAAAGTGCTTAACACTACATGGAACCCAAGAGAAGACCTAGGAAAAAACTATAGCTTGGAGTCAGCAAAGAAACAAAATATAACCAAGGAAAAGGCACAGAAAAATAGGTAATGAATTGATACAGAGCATCATTTTCACCTCACTTAATAGAGCACTTAACATCTCAATGATCTCTAAGAATATTTTCACAAGGATGTGAAATGCATGGTTTTCACCACAACATGTTTATATAATAGTTTATTGGAGCATGAAAAAATGAATGATATATACTCAAAATTCTTATAATTATTTTTATTCATTAATAGGTACCTATGCTGCAAATGAAAGAATGAAAGCATTACACAGCTTAAAGAATATTAGACTGGATGTTGGAAGACTGAGTTTTGCCTGATTCTGCCATCATATGAATTTAAGCAAGAGAGAAAGAAAAAATTAGGTGTGACTGCTATCTTAGACTCAGTTTTCTTTTCTATTAAAAAGTAGAGGGCTGACCAGTCTGATATTCTGTGACTCTATGATAAATCAATTTGCATGTATTCCTTTGGTTGTTTCTACGACAAAAGTATCTGTATGCCATTTCATAGTCTTATTTTTAAAAAATTGTATACATTTAATAAACAAGTCCAAAAGCCAAGACATTTTATTTCAATAGATAAAATACAAATATGTAGTATTGATTAGTATATGGTATAGAGCTCATTATGTAGTGATGTTTTCACTTACATTATCCATGATTACCCTCATCTACATAATCTTTCCTTGTCTGGACTCCTCAGAGCCAATAATACCTCCTAGCTCACTAATTGCTTTGTGTGGAGGGACTTGTCTCTCCAACTAGCAAGTGTACTTGCCAATGCTGGGCTGGTATTCAAACCTTGGCCCAACAAGCACTCTCATGGGCAACTTACCTAGCCTTGCTTAGCCACAGTATCTTCATCTGAAGACATCAGTATAATTCACTAGCCCTTCAATGATTGTTGTAAAGATTAAACAAAATAGTAAAACTCTGGCGTATATGAGGTTAAATAATAAGTATCAAGCACATACATTTCATTATTTTCCCTCTGTAGAGCACTCCTTTACGGAAAAAATAATAGTATATTGTATACAGTTTTCGTGTGTGTACTACAGAGCCCTTAACAGTGCTAAGCCCACAGAGGGCACACAAATGTCAGATCCATCATTTATTCAATAAATATTTACTGAGAACCTATTTGCGCCAGGCATGGGAGAAAGTAAAAATGAAGAATGTCACAGCTCTTTCCTGAAGATTTCTAAATCAGCTAAACACCAAATAATAGGGATATTAGAAGTATGAATTTAACATAGCTTAGAACAATTGTGACTGGAGGGTGACCCAAGTATTTAAAAATAAAAAACAAAAATAACAAAAACACAAAGTGGTACCTAAATAGGAAAGATTTTACGCTATAGCCATTGTCTATCTCCCTAAATTAAAATGTCCCTTGGAGTTAAACTTTAATAAGCTAAATGTGAATATTTGTATAATTGGAAACCTGTTTTCTTTTTCTTGGAGCAGGAATCACAGGAAAAACATTGCAGAATTTCAAGTTCCATGATAAAGGAGAAAACACAAAATGGTTTTCATAGATGGGATGAAATCATGTTTCCATGGAAACCCTGAACTGGTTTGTTGCAATCCAACTTAAGTTGGCAATTTGGGCTAATTTCAACTATAAAAATAAATCTGGCAACTTAAAGTATTTATCCATCCTATCATGAATGGAATTTCTAAATGATAGCTAAATATGTGAAAAGCATCTCACTGAATTGAATACATATTTTTAAATTCCTTTAATCATTACCAACTTCACCTGGCAAAGATATCATTTAAATTGGAAATAAATCCAATGAACTAAGTCGTGCCAGAATAAATAGAATCTAGAGTATGGTTATCCTCTGATTCCAATGTTGGAGAAAGAACAGGGACAAGGACTTCCTCTATTACAGACTAGCAGAGTCTGTGGGTTTAATAGCTTTTACTGAATCATGATAACCAAAATAGACTCAACATTCTACCCTAAACAGTCAAGGCCCCCCTTTTTTTTTTCATTTAGAACATTTTTTGCAAATTAGAAATCCATTTGATCATGGCATATGGTTGTTAGGCAAAACAAAAATAAGAACCAAAATGGTTATATTTTACATTAATGATTTTAAAAAGATTTTTGTCTTATGTTTTCCATTTATTAAAAGTTTTTACCCTTATTTAAGCACTTCATTGTTAACCCAGGATTGACTCCAGTCTTTGACTTTGCTTCATGTAAGTTTCTTTTACGTGACTCAATGCTTTTAGGCACAACAAATAAAAAGAGCCAAAGGGCAGGTTAATATATAGCTGAACAGTCAACTTTAAATTAAAACTGTCCAGTCACATAACGTTGGTCAGCTCTTCATCACATCCAGTAACTATCTCCTAACAATGTTCACAAATGCTTAACGTCCTATGTTATATACGTGTGGCAGGCAATTTCAAAACTGAGAAATTTGACACTTAATCTTAAAGTATTGTTCTTCCCTTGATTCTTTTATTGGCATGTCCTTTTATTTCCGTCCCCTCATGGCAAAGCCTGATGAGACAGAAGTCTTCATTTGATTCCGTCCATTTTCTCACCTCCTGCTAAATCTTCAACCCATTGCAATAATATCTCTGAGAGTGTGGGTAGCGCCTCTCTTCTTCCATATCCTTTATTATCCCAAATATCTGCTTTTCAAAGACTGATGTAGGAAACCTTATCCTGCAGCTGTGTTCTCTTTGGACACCCTTCTGACTCCAGACTCATACACTACTTGCAGAAGGGTCCACAATCCTCACCTGGCAGTGCAACTATGGATCAAGATGGAAATGTTTCTGGAGATTTGCCCAAATCTAGGCACTTTTGCATTTCCCTGCACATACTACTAGAAACTATGGCATAGTTGAAACTACTGGTTTTCAGTTAAAACATGCTTAAATTCTCACTCCCTGTGTGACTAAAGCAAGTTTCTTAATTCTCTCTGAATCTTACTATCCTCCTCTCTAAAAGCAAGGATAAATCTACCCCATCTACCTTGAAGGGTTGTTAAGTAAAATGCTAAGTAAAATGGCATAAAAGCACTTTCCACAGTCTCTAACCAACTGTAAGAACTAAATAAATAATATTTTTCTTCCCTTCCTTTAAATTTTTTAACAGCAAAATTTGCAAAAGCACGAGTGGAAAAACAAGTGATTGTTATGGTTGAAAGGAATCTCCTTTTCCTGAATACTTATAATGCATTATCTGCTAATTGCAAGCAGTCATCTGTCATTTTCCTGTAAGGTATTACATGTTCATGTGTATATGTGTATATATTCCAACTGCTTGACTACTTGCCTGTGAGTTCCTTGAGGGCAGAGTTTAAAGCCAATAATTCTCTAACCTCACAATTCCTTACATGTTACAGGCAATCAATTAAACATTTTAATGGCTCACCTGTCACTGGTAAGACATTTAGTTTCATTTTTTCACAATGGTGATAGATTTATGCTAATCCACCTACACTTTCTCTGATGGCTTCTCTTGGAGCCACATATCAGTGGAAGGACTGGCTAGGACAAAGTGTACAGAATACATGTGGAACACTATATTGTCCACTGCGATATGGGACCTATTGCTGCATTAGTGGCCGTGTTCCAACCAACCAAGCCAACTCAGATACATCCAACCCTACAGAGAGGACCAACATTATTATTTTTGGATAATTTATTTTTAGGAAATTCATATTTTAGCTTTGAAAGTATGAACCAAGTAGAGCCAAAAGTTGATACAACCAAATATACAAACAGCAAAAATTTATCCCTCTTCTGCTCACACACGCCTAACTTTCCTTTTTTGACCAAAGAAGTCTTTTAAAGCCCAATTCATACTAGGATAACTTTTAAATGTGCTGAAAATTCTGCCCCATCTCTTTTTACTCTGTTAACCAAATAATTCCCATGGGAATCATCAAAAGAAATTCTTGATAAGGGTCAACATCATACAGATGTGAGACTCACTAGTTGTACACAGCCAATGCTAGGTCAACATTATTCGCAGCCTCTGACCAAGAGAAGATTCCAGTTCAATTCTTTTCTCTAACCACCTGTAGAATATTGAAGCTATACTTTCCTGACATATCTTTTTACTCAGGCCAAAACTTCTTAACACATGGGCACTAAGCTGGATTTTTCCATACCTGCTTGCATTTTTAAACAATGAAAAATCTTATGAGATCATCTATCTCAGTATCACTTTTATTTCTAAAATAACAAGATAATTACAGAATAATTTCTTTCTGAAAATTAAGAACATGAGAATATATATTTAGAAGGTAAGACCTGATTAGATGTTCCAAAGCAACCTACAAGTATTTTCTGTATTAAGCAAACACATTCAGTTGTGCACATATTCTTCAAATGTTAAAATTCTAATAAAAATATGGCCAATCCATATTTTTAAGAAACTTTTAAGGTGTAGAGTTTGGGTACTAATTAGAAAATATATTAAGTTTCCAAATAAAAAGAAATAGTGTTGGAGAGTAATACTCTCAAGTGTAATAAAAGTATATTGCTAGCTTTTTAATTAAAATTTCTGTAAATGGACACTATATTAGTTCCAGTGAATGGTGTCCTCTGTCTAAACAACTGGACCAATAAATAAGGAGGACTCCACTTGGTGGGTTCCCACTCCTGGGTCATCTGAAACAAAATCACCAATTAAGTCAATGCTTTATCTCAGATAACTACCTGTCTGAACAGAACTCCATCCCAAATGTGGCTCTCACCCTCCACAGCACTGTCAACCATGAATTTTCTCAGAAATTCAGAAGACTGCACGTTAAATACATTTCAATAAGAAACTCCCTATAAATAGAAAAATAAAGAGAATTTTCCTCAAAAACATAAACCAAATGACCGAAAGGTACCAGAAAGTCCTTCCAACCCAATTTCGTTGTTTAGCAGATAGAATCTGAAGCACAATAAGGTTAAATATTCTAACCAATATTAAGTATAATGACAGACCAATATCAGAACTTGAGTGCGTTGACTCCCCAAACTGTGTTCTCTCCAATCTATCACACTGTCTGTCTTAAAATGGGAAAAGGCATAATGTTATTGCTCTGGAAACAACCTATAGGAGTCAGTGCATGGCTTAAACATGAAGAAGGCTTCCACCCACATGTAGTATCCTAGGAACAACAAGAAAACTTCACTCACTTCTCAACACAGAGCAAAACCATTCCAACTCCAGTCAACTCCAGTCCTAACTGCAAAGCACCAGGTATGTGATCCTCCTGATCGCTTAAGCACCTCTGAGAGCTGGAGGTTGCATATGTAAAAGGGGATGGCAAGCCAATTCTAATCCGTCTCACATGAGAATGACATGTCATGATGAAACCTCAAGAGCTTCACATATTATGACACACCATGCAAAGTACTTAAAATTCTGTGTCCCTAAATGAGAAGATTGCTTAGTCTGTACTATAAAGTTGTCTAAATACAATTTAGTACCCTCTTTTAAGAGGAATACACTAAAAATGTTTATAGATCACAAACTTGGTACAAAATATTAGGGGGATAGTCAAACTTTGCTGAATTACCTTATTTTCAAAGTGTAAAGAAAATGCACTTGATGAATATTCAATACTCAGAACTGTCCTCTAACATTATTTCCTAGCATAAAAGTATATGGCTTTGTAAAAAAAAAAAAGAATAAGAAAAACAACAGAATTCATGAAAGTTGTTAGCCATATCATTGTTTTGTTCTTAGTACATTTCCTAACACTTCCTAAAATCAAAAGGTGCTCTTTAACTGTATAGTAAAATGACCACATGGCTTGTTATTGTTATAAATCTATAAGACAACAGCTCCCTCTTAGATGGAAATAGGCTGGTGCAAATGTTATTGTGTTTTTTTGCCTTGTTGAAATTTGCCATTTGATATCGGAATACATTCTTAAATAAATGTGGTTATGTTATACACTATTTAAATGCACATTTATTGCTTTATTTTTTTTACTAATGTCTTATTACTTACTGCTCATTTTACATTTATTTTAGGCTATGGAAATGATGTTAGACAAAAAGCAAACTTGAGCGATTTTCTTATTCGAGTTGAAAATGGGTCTTAAAGCAGCAGAGACAACTTGCAACACCAACAACGCATTTGGCCCAGGAACTGCTAATGAATGTACAGTGCAGTGGTAGTTCAAGCTTTGCAAAGGAGACAAGAGCCTTGAAGATGAGGAGCATAGTGGCCAGCCATCAGAAGTTGACAATGACCAGCTGAGAGCAATCACTGAAGCTGATCCTCTTATAACTACATGAGAAGTTGCTGAAGAACTCAGTGTCAACCATTCTATGGTTGTTTGGCATTTGAAGCAAATTGGAAAAGTGAAAAAGTTCAATAAGTGGGTGCCTCATGAGCTGAGCAAAAATCAAAAATATCATCGTTTTGAAGTGTCATCTCCTATTCTATGCAACAACAATGAACCAGTTCTCGATCAAACTGTAACATGCAATGAAAAGTGGATTTTATGCAAACAACCAGCGACTGCTAGCTCAGTGGTTGAGCCAAGCCCAGAAGCTCCAAAGCACTTCCCAAAGCCAAACTTGCACCAAAAAAAAAAAAAAAAAAAAAAAGGTCACGGTCACTGTTTGGTGGTCTGCTGTCGGTCTAATCCACTACACCACTACAGCTTTCTGAATCCCAGCGAAACCATTACATCTGAGAAGTATGCTCAGTAAATTGATGACATGCACTGAAAACTGCAATGCCTGCAGCCAGCATTGATCAACAGAAAGGGCCCAATTCTTCTCCACAACAATGCCCAACTGCACACCATATAACCAACATTTCAAAAGTTGAAGGCATTGGGCTACAAACTTTTGCTTCATTCGCCTTATTCACCTGACCTCTTGCCAACAAACTACCATTTCTTCAAGCGTCTCGACTTTTTGCAAATTCAAATTATTTAAAATAAATAAACATGATCTGGTTTACAAAACTGTTATTAACAAAAAAAAATGCAATAAAGCATCTACTGCATAATTGAAGCATATTATTATATCCTGACGATGGATGTGATGATACACATCAATTATCATTCGTGATATCATCAGGATACATTTCATTTTATTACCCAATTAAGATAGCTTTTTGTCAAGCAGCTGACTTGTTGCAATGAATATTTTTGCCCATCTATCCACTGACTTACACTTTATTCATTTTTCAAGCAAATATGTATTGAGTGCCTGATTTACTGAATACCTCTATTTATTAAATGCCTGATAAACACTGAGGTGTTATGAAGATATAATAATCACAATTCTTCCAATCAAGGCACTTAACTGTATACAGGAAGTTTACTACAAATTATCCTGTTTCTTCAGAAAAAGAGTTTTTAGAGGGTGGGCTCAAGGTGTTTTTTATCTTTTTTCAATTTTCAATAATAGACTGTATTGGTATATAATGGATTGAAGCTCAATCAATATTGCGTTTATGCTTAACATATTTATACATTGAATTAGCATTTATTGCCTGCTTATCAAATGGCATAATACATAAACAGCACATTGCACAGTACTGGCATACAAGGAGTGCACAATTAATGTCATGTTATATGGAGAGATAAATGGCAGGCCAGCCAGGACTTGTAACAGGCCATAACCACACAAAAGATGTACAAAGAATTCTGGTGCTACAGAAGCAGAGAAAATAGCCTGGGGGAATCCAAGCAAATAACTGACACTGATTAGTAGAAGGAACAAAGGGAATATGTTTGCAAAAAAGTTAGTCATCATTTGGTATTAAAACACAAAGGAAGTTTAAAATTGCTGAACAATATCAGTGTTGTCTATGCTTATTTGGTGTCATTCTCACCTAAAATTTCTTAACTGCTAAAGACTTGTGAAAAACCTTTATGTTTTATGAAAACTTTATGTTTTATTTAAGAATGGTTCTGTATAACTAAGAAAGATGGAATGCCATTCACTCATAACAGAGTCGGAAGGACACAAGATGTCCACACTGTACTTGAACTTATCCGAGAAGAGGAAACTTGCTACCTTCTAAACAAACCATTCTATCTTTAGACAGTTCTAATTGCTACAAGGCTCTTCTTCATTGTCATACTTTGAAAAATAGCTGACTTTTATTGAGATCCTATAGGAACCAGGCAATGGACTAAGCAATTACACATATTATTTTATTTAATCCTACAAGACTTTGAAGTAGAAACTATACTATTACCTCAATTTTACAAGAGCACAGAGAGGCTCTGAGATATTTAAAGGAAGCTGGTCACAAAAAGGTGGAGCCCACAGTTTTTGCAAAGTCCCTTTGAGGTCATATGACCTCTGCTTTCCACTACACAATTCAATTCCATTCTTAAGGGAAAAATCTGCCTCTTGTTAATTGATATTTTGTAGTTCTTCTTCATGCATTAAGTGTACTGTTATGTATATTAGTCCAGAGTTTCTCCACTACTGGCATTTGAAACCACATTAACTCTTTATTGTGGAGTCTGTCTCATGCATTTTAGGAGGTTTGCAGCATCCTTCCACCCACCAGATGCTGGTAGCATCACCTCCAGCTGTGACAACCACAGATGTTCCCAGATATGACCAAATTTCTCTGTGGCACCAAATCCCTCTATTAGAAATCACTGATTTAGTCAATAAATAGAGGCTTTACCTCAAGGATTGATAATTGGACCTTAATTAATGAAACTGACTTTGAAGTTTCTAAGTCTTAGGTTCCAAACTAGGAATCAGCCACCATGTTCATATTCCTCTGCCCAAATAAGGCAGTTAAGGTAAAAGCTCAATTTGTTTAAAATATTGAAAAGGGTCGGGCATGGTGGTTCATGCTTATAATCCCAGCACTTTGGGAGATCAAAGCAGGAGGATTACTTGAGCCTACAAGTTTTAAAACAGTCTGGACGACATGGCAAGACCCTGCCTCTATAAAAAATTTTTAAAAGTTAGCTGACTGTCGTGTCACACACCTATAATTCCAGTGACTCAGGAGGTGAGGTGAGAGAACTGCTTGAGCCCAAGAGTTCCAGGCTGCAGTGAGCCATGACCACACCACTGCACTGAGTGACAGAACAAGACTCTCTTTAAAAAATAAAAAATAAAATATTACAAAGACTTGAATTTATTGGATATTCTTCTCTGTATCAGGTTTGACATAGCTCTATTCTTTTACTATCAGTGTTTCCATGGTAATGCTTCTATTTCAGAATCAAAATGGTTTTGAAATAGATTAAGTATTGCCAAAAAACAATTTAAAAGCAAATCGAGAAAGCTACTAAACACACACACAATTTCATGGCTTATATTTGCTTTTTATTCTTTGGCCATGAACTATAGAGTCCATTTAAAATTGAAAGTGTTGGCCAGGCATGGTGGCTCACACCTGTAATCCCAGCACTTTGGGAGGCCGAGGCGGATGGATTACCTGAGGTCAGGAATTCGAGACCAGCCTGACCAACATGGTGAAACCCCATCTCTACTAAAAATACAAAAATTAGCCAGGCATGGTGGTGCATGCCTGTAATCCCAACTACTCGGGAGGCTGAGGCAGGAGAATCACTTGAACCCGGGAGGTGGAGGTTGCAGTGAGCCGAGATCGTGCTATTGCACTCTAGCCTTGGCAACAAGAGTGAAATTCCGTCTCAAAAAAAAACAATTGAAAGTGTTTTCCTTTTATTTTATTTTAGCTTTACAGGCAACTAATTGTAAAATAGGAGGTTAATAATGTTGTCTATGAGGATTTTTATTATACTTTACTCACTCACATGATAATGGTGGTTATATTTTTCATGTTTCTCCATCCATTCATCTAAAAAGCTCTAATATTTCATGCCTATAATAAAATTGTTATATAAGTCTTCAGTACATTTAAAGAATATAAAACAAAAGAGGCATTGCTTCTCTAGGGAGTAATTAAATTTAAGACATGTAATCCATTTCTATGATGAAACACAGATTTCCCATTAGAAGACAAATCATTCATTTAAATCAGTTGAGTAGGAGAGTATCAAAAGAAAATACATCTGGTTACATTTAAGGTTCAGAAAAAAATCATGTACACAAAGATTCTGTGGCTTTCGGCCTAGAGGATTTTCATGAGGTTATCAAACAGATATCTTTTTATTCAGTGTAAGCTCCTATTCTTTAAAAAAAAGGGACTCCCAGGGAATGTTTGCAAGAATTTCAAAGTGAGTCACACAGATTAGTACTTACAGTTTCCAAAAAACTAAAGCCTACTTGGTGGCTTTGGCAATGGAGGGTGAGTGGATTAATCTATGTCCTTGACTTTGACCATCCTTTTACATTTTTTGCTCTCATACCAGTGAGTATCATGTGACTCAATCAGTATTTTTTTTTTATTAAATGCTGACAAAGTTATATTAAAGGAAGAGATATCCACATTCTATTCAGAACAAAAAAAAAATTGGAATCCCTGGATAAGCTTTTATTGCTGTTACTCTACCAGTCACTTCTGGGATAAACCGTGTTCTTCCAACATTACTTTCTGGGATAATCAGTTCATGTATTTGTTGTCTTTTCGTCTGAAGACAGGCTGATCATGACTGACAGTAACATCAGTAGATGAGAGGACAGGAGCATGTTATTTTTGTAATATTATTTTCCTCTTTATTGTCTTGAGCTTATTTTTGTCTTCCCACTGAAAAGTAAAAGTGTCCCTCTAATATGAAGGGAAAGACTGTACTTTATTATTTCATATTTTATTCAGGCTTTGTTTGAATGCCATAAGTAATATCCTTCATTCTATAACATGACTTACTGAAACACCTATTTATTTGCTTTTCCATGTAACTGAATCATTAAATTTAAAAACTATATTAAATTCCTCTAAAAATTTAGGTACTAGGTTTATGCAATTTTCTTTACATGCTTAGCACATTTGTTTAATGTGCCAAACAAAACACATTAAAATTTTCTGGCAGTCACCAGTAAATGTTTCTTATGATAATTACAGCTATTACATTGGGGTTTTGGGTAAGGGGATAATATTAATTTTAAAAAAAACATAAAAATTGTAAGCAATGTAGAATGATATTTGCATAATGCATTCATGGTAAACTACCTTTAAATCAAAGATGCTCAAGTGTGTAACATCATTAGCTATTGCCAGAGTAACAAAATGTGCCATGATTCATCTTGATAGTCACCAAAAGGCTTTCACCTTATGAGAAGTAAATTAATTGATACATGCATTAAGATTTTACATTTTATTTTATTTTTTAAACTGTAAAGTATTGGAAGATACTCATGGAGTGTTCTGTGCATCTTATTTCCACCTATTTTCCCAAAGATGTTGAGATACATCCCCTACAGCCTTGGGAGACAGTGTCTCTCTCCTGGGATAAGGGCAAATTTGTTTCCTGACTGGAATAAGAAAGGTAATTTTTTCCAGTATAAACATTGGAGAGATTTACTAGTACCCTTTTTATAAGACTGGGGATTTATTGAGCTTGGAGTTCTTTAGCCATGACACACACCCACTATGTACATAGCATCTATCTGGGTCCTTCCATATCACCCCACGGGGCTTAGGGGAAAAAGCAACCAATGCAAACATGAAGCTGTGAGTAATAAAGTCTTTTGTCCCTGACTCAACAGTCTCCTCTCTGCCAACACCTATAAAACTGTACCAGACTAGTTAGCTTGCAAGTAGGGTAAAATCTCAGGCTCATAGTTCTTGACATAAAAATAGTAGACAGACAATAATTACTTCTTAAACAAAGAGAACAAATAGCCATGTATAGCTGAATTCCATGACTTAACGTGGAGGCTTACAATTTTCTTTAGCAAAAGTGTGTCATAGTCTGTACTTTATTTTATATGTAATTAAAACAAAAATACTATTTTAATGCTTCTCATTCTGAAACCCATATACCTTATGTCAATAAGTGATGCTACTGAATAATTCACAGTCTTTTTGGAATATGGGAGACATAAACGAATTTTTTAAAAATCATATTTAATACCAAAAAAGGATTGGGTTTCTAAAAATCAGCAGATGTAACTAAATCAAAACAAAAACATCGACATTATGGGCCGTTCTTTCTCTGATATTTCTCTGTTTTACCAAGTCCCTTAATGGAAAAAGCACATCAATATGGGCCATTAAATGAAAACAATGACATACTGGATTTCATTTGGACAAATATGCTGAAATATTATAGTTAAATTAAACTCCATTATTTAACAAAAAGTACTACTTAACCTATCACAACTAGTGAACCAAATCACACCAACCTCTTTTCCTACCTACCTCTCATCATCAAACTCATGGTGATAAAGAACAGCAATGCTGTTGAGCAAGATACCATGCATGCAGTGTAATTGTAACATAAAACTAAAATGTAATAAACAGGGAAAGAAAAACAAAATTCTGACCCTCCAGGAAAAAAAAGTCAGAAAAGATTGCCCTTTTCTCAAATTCTAAAAAATGATCACTTTAACCACTAAATTAGTTTAAACACCACTGACTCCTCCAAAGCCACAAATTTTAAATTTTTCCCCACAAAGCCTTAAAACATTTCATTTTCCTTTGACATTATGCAAGTTACAATAAGATTTCTACTAAAGCAAACAACTGCCCCTGTACTCAACAATCATTTCTTTAAATCTTTTTGAAACCCCCCAAGCTATCGAGAAACTAACCACTAGGTCAACTGGTCTTCATTCATTCCAACACCTGCTGCTGAGTGATAGAATGACTCAAAATTTCTGAACTCTTTTAGAGCTTCACTTTGAGTGGGCTACTACTCACTCCTCAGTAAGGAAACTTGAAAGCCTTAAGTAGCTAAGTTCTCTACTCTAGCCCAGACAGAATCTATGGTAGCTGGTGGAATGAAGGCAACAAAAATGTACTTGACAGCAGAGACCTGGTATTTGGCTGCCTACAGGTTGCCACTTGGGCAAATTTTCAGCTTGTTCCTGTCCAAAGGATGTGCTATTTTCAGGTACTCAATGAAAAATAATCTACATCAGAAAATAATCTGATGAGAACTTTGGCATAAAAACAAAAGGATTCCAAATTTTAAACATATTCATGGCCTTTAATTTTTTTAGTCTTTTTAAAATTTAATTACTTTAAAAAGACAAGAAACACAATAATTATGGGAACAAAAAAGAGTATTTTGAAATTAAGTTTGAGTAATTCTAGAATGCCAGAAGGTAAAATTAGATTTGAAAAGAAAAAGTCAAGATATTTGCTCTGTGATTAATCTATTTAAACACTGTATGCTTCCAGGGATCTCCTACCCAGGAAACAAAGCCCACAGGAAGACCATCACATAGGAATGGTAAGACATCTCAGGCACTTGGTCACAGAGCATCCTGTCTTCATTGTGGTGTACATGTTTCTGGAAGTTACAAAGAGTATTATGCCTGCATTTCATGATGTCCTTTTCTCACCTTATTTCAAATATTCTTCCCAAGAATAAGAGTACAAATAGTACACAGAATTGTTTAAAGAATCCAAATATCTTGACTTTACAGTCAGGTGTATACCAAAAAAAGTCACTTTGCTTTCTTCACCTGGAAATATAGGAATGTTATATCATTCCTTTCTAGAAAGAAGAGCAAAGTAACTTTTTACAAAATGTTCCTCATTATTTAATGTATATGAACACATCTACTAATGATTCTACTGTAACTTTCAAGAGATAGAAATTTGTCCCTCTTCCTCATAATCCCAGAGGGAAAAGGTAACTATCATGAAACATTTTTAAAAGCTTTATATATTATATCAATATAAAATAAACCAGTTCCTCCATTATATTAATGGTATCTGGCTTTTCAAGACAGAATTCACTAAGGATGTTGAAAATATAAACCACACACCAAAATGTTAGACTTCCATTTGGAGGCAAAAGCTAACTGGCAAGCCTAGTTTGAGTCACACTGTGAAACCCCATTTTCCTAACTTAATTTATCTTGAATTGTTTGTGTGATGGTGTTGTTTGGTTTGCTTTTATGGTACAATGCACTGGTATCTTCAGCACTGCAGTTTATATGAAAATCCAGTGTTCCTCACTTCCATAAAAAACAGTTCAAGGTGATAAAACTAAATTAGGGAAGAGTTATGTTGTTATGACAATGAAACTTTCAATGAGACTATCAAACTTTGAAAACAGGTCACTGAGAAGAATTAAGAAATACTTTCTTTGGATTTTTTTTTAAGTAGATAAGATTCCCATCTCTGTGGGATGGCTCGTATAGGGGGAGCCCACAAACAGTATAATGGACTTTGAATCGCCCAAGTTATTTTCCAAACTTAAAATGGTGCCATGACAGGTCCTCAAAGGAACTAAGAGAGCAACTTTCTCAATAAGTAAAAGCAGGATACAGTTCCAGATCATGAAAACTCTGCAATGCTGGTTTTGTGACCTTGACTCAGCGTCACTGGGATGTTACCAAGAAACCACAATTCTTGGCAGCTGCACATTCAATGTACAAATGTTTACCAGATGTGAAGTTCATATGATCTATGCTGTATAATAGAAACAAAAATGAATGTGCTGTGTAATATGACATGCTAGTTCATTCTGTGAGCCAGCAAGCAAGAAAACTGGTCTCATATCTAGACAAAGCCTATGGACTATTTGGAGTAAAGACAAAACCTCTAAGTCCCACCTCCAATCCCCAATTAAAACTAATCCCATATGCTTGTTAAGCCTGTGGGAAATTCTACTAAGTAAGGTTCCTTTCTTTAGATTAAGCATTCCATCCTTGTTCAATCAAAACCCCCTTGGGAGACATAAACTTTCATCAGTTATTACACTTCAGAGTAAATGAACTTCAGATCCTGTCTTGACAGTTGGTTCTGATACGAAAAATACATGAAGCTTGGTTGTTTAGATTGTAAAAGAAAGAATCATCAAGAGATAAAATTTAATACATATTTTCCCACTATTATTTGTCTGTTTATCCATTCATTCCACAATATGCACAGTCATCTACTATTATTCAGGCAATGTACAAAGCACTGAGGATACACAGATGAGAAAGCCTAGTGATAGCCTCAGCAAGTATAGGGTTTTTGTGAAAAGATATCAAATATATAACTACAATACAATAATAGAGACGTTAATGGAGGTATGTGCAAGGTATTGGGAGCTTGGTGGAGTGAATACCTAGTTCCTGGCTGGCTGAGAGGAAATGGGTACATTCTCTGAGAGGAAGTAAAGTTCATCTGTGAATTAAAGGCAAACCAGGGATTTGCTAGATGACCTTAAGAAGACAGGAAGATAGTACCTGAAAATGCTTAAAATCACTAAAGAACAAGATGTGCTCAGTGAAAAGGTATTTATGAAGTGAACCGCCCATGGAGAGTGGGAAAGGGGTGAGGGGTGAAGGAAATGAATGATGGGGCAGGTACTCAGGAAACAGAGCATGAACATGGTCTTTTGCATTAAGTGAAGAGGAGTGGACTTTGTCTTTAAAGTTTACTACAGGAGGGATTTTTAGCAGAGAGAAGCATATTCTGGTTCACATTTTAGAAAGCTCACAATGGCAGCAATAGGGAGAATGGTGTACAGGAAGATGGAAAGTTTATGGCAGCAGTCAAATGAGAGGCAGTAAGGGCCTGAAGGATAGTGAGAGCAGAAATTGATTTGAGAGGCATTCAGGAGTTAAAACGGACCAGGTCCTATGACTATTTGATTGCAGTGGACAGGAGAAAGAGAATGACCCCAGCCTCTGGCTTGAACGTCTTGTAGATAGTGATGTCTTTCTCTGAAAGAATTCAGGAAATATAAACCAAATTTTCCTGCTAGAGGGTAGAGGAGAAGAAATATAAAGCATCTTAGTTTTTAGAAAATTAAGCACAAATTTCATGTATGGACATGAAATGGTTCATACATGAAATTTGTGCTTAATTTTCTAAAAAGGTATGGACAGATGAAAATGCTTACTTGACAGGTGAATATATAGACCCCCTGTGTGCCAGGATTTGAGTAATGGGGAGATGCAACTGACGCTAAGCAGAGTGAGTGGACATGGATTCTGGTCTGGCTTACTGTTTGCTTTTGAGTGTCAAGAGTGAGATTTTTAGTCCATTAAAACTCCTTGTATGGAATAAAACAAATGACTAAAGTAAAAGAATAACTAAGTAATTGCTGGTTCATCCATATGATGGAGTACTACAGAGGCATAAAATTCAAATGTTCCAAGAATACTTAATGACAATTTTAAAAATATCAATAAAAGAAAAAATGCAAAAAAATGCAAAACTATATAGTAAGCTAATTATGTGATACTATATCTCTTTCATAGAAATGTCAAAAATTGTTACTTCCAGATAATAGCATTATGGATATGTAATTTTTATTTTTTGATGCTTTCCAACTTTTCTATAAAGGATATGCATTATTTTGGCTGGGTATGATGGCTCACACCTGGAATCTCAGCACTTTAGAAGGCTGAGGCAGGAGAATTGCTTGAGATCAGGAGTTCAAGCCCAGCCTGGGCAATACAGAGAAACCCTGTCTCTACAAAAAAAATTTTTTTTTAATTAGCTGAGCATGGTGGCTCATGCCTGTAGTCCTGGATACTCAGGAGCCTGAGGGGACAGAACCATTGAGCCCAGGAGTTTGAATTGCACTGCTGCACTTTAGCCTGGCCAATAGAGAGAGACCCTGTCTCAAAAACAACAGAATATGCATTATTTTAAAATCAGAAATAATAAACATATTTTTAAACTTACATGTTTTAGATAAAGTTAATATCTCAAAAGGAGACTCTGCTCCACCAGCAAAACACATAATTGAATTATCGTACACTAACCACAAGAGGTTAGATTATGCTGAGTAACAAATATATCCAAAAACTGTTGTGCCTTATAACAACAAACATTTGTTTTTTGCTCATACTCTACGTCCACTATGAGCTGTCTAGTGGCTCTGCTCCACATTCCTCATTTTAGGATTGAGTCTGAGGAGTATGGTCATTTTCCAAGGTAAGGGTAAAGAGCTCTGGAGGTTATCACACTGAAAATAAATGTTCCAGTGCAGAAATATATGTTAATTTCCACTCAACTCGTTGGCCATGAGTATCATGGGGCCAGAAAACGTAATCTGACTGTGTACCTGAAATTTATTTGACAAACAGAACTAATAAGGATCTGCTATAAGTACAAATTCATCCCCTCCACCACCACCACCAGCAGCAACAAAAAACTGGAGGGATTTTTATGGTAGTGTTTTTTAAAATGCAAATCACGATCCATTGGTTGATCTTGAAATCAACTCAGTGGTCTATGACCAATAGTGTTTTATAGAATGGAAGGGAACAGAAAATGTCAAGAGCACATTGCATGTACAAAAGGTAAATATTATGATATATTTGGTATACATATTTCGAATAAATACAGATGTGTCACAATGTAAAATTTATTTCTTCCTGTGGGTCCTGTAAAAAAAATTGAAAGTCATTTTTCTATAGGAGTCCCAACTAAGCCAGATATATGGAAACATAACAATTTGCATACTAGGTTTTTCTAGTCCAGTGTCCTATGACTCTGTGAAAGGCTGGGGGAATCTTGTATCAATCTCAAAGAACTCAGTCAACATTTTACTCTTTTTTAATAGTATGGTCTCTCAATGATAAATCAGTCAAGAAATATCATAAAGCAAACTCAATGTTTAGCATCCTTCAAGTGCTAAGAGTATAATTACATTTTATTTCTCCTAAAATAAAAAAAGTCAAGTTTCCAAAGTTTTTCTTAATTCCGTACAGCCTCATTTTATTTTTTTTAAGGAATAGATATACTTCTTATATTAATTCAAATGGCATCCTTGACGAGGATGAATTGTAATATAATTTTTTTTTAGTTTGTATTGTTATTAACATAAAGTATTGTCATGTTTTATAAGGTGATGATTTTTATCAGGCTTACTATTTTTTGATGTTTAAGGGAAGAAATCGCACTTCAAAACCATAATCAATTGCAAAATACCTTTTGTATGAGTATCTAACTCCTTACCACATGCTTAATATTGCACAATTTTGAATGTTTTATTTCTGATTTTCAACTGAGAAAATACAAATTTGAAATACGCTAGCTGTACATGTTTATGGGAAACATGTCATTTATCAATTTAGTTTCAAATTTTTCATTTCCAAAACAAATTCATCTCAACTCTTAGTTTCTATCACCCATGTGAAAGGTTTATAATTGCTTACTTAAATATACGAGCTCCAATCAGTGTTTTCTACCCTTCCCTCAAATAAACTGCCGTGCTTTTTCCTACCTACCCTTCATAGCACCACCAGTTCAAAACCCAGCCTTTTGTTTCTACGGGAAAAATGCTTGCTGACCAGCCAAGAATAAAACACACCTCACATGGTACAATCTTCTTTTACCTCCCAGATGACTCTACTGCCATTTACTAAGGATGCCAGAAGAGGTTTCCTGAGGAAGAAACAATCAACGTGAATTAATACCATCCTGACATTCAGGAGACCCAAATAAAACATGACTATGTTTAAAAGAACGGAAAATAAAAAGACTATCCTCAAAAATAACTTGGTGTGCAATTTCTTACCATATAAAAGGAAGCTCTGGTATGGAAAAATGATAAACATCCTGCATTTGTTAGTAAAGGAAGCACTATATTCAGTTCGGTAACAGCAACTTTTTTAAAAGTGATGAGTCACAATATTCAGTTCCTTCCTGGCGTTATTCAGCTAGGTGTGGGTAAAAGAGGATAGTACTGAGAACTAGACTCTCTGTATCCCAACCAAGACCACTAAGACATTGCAGGAATTTGAGCAAGAAAACAAGCCTGGCTAGACTTCAGTATCTCCTCTGTAAAACCAGGGGCTGAGAAGATAAGCAAATTTGAGAATCTCTTCCATTTCCGATTGGCTACCGTTCTATTGTCTTAAATATTTTACCAATTATGTATACTAGTAAATACATGGTTAATAATCAGCTTTCTAAAGCTGCAAAAAAAGTCATTCGTTTTCATTATTCAAACTGGATCCACTAGATCTAATATGTTATGACTTTTCTATAATTAACATTTTATGATCAAAATTATAATATCTATCCCTAGTTCTATTACTTTTAAAGAGCTCCAAAGACATATACGGTAACATTCAGATCATTCTCTTTTCATAAGTTTTTTGATTGCTAAGCTATCAAGATGAAAAATAATCCCATGAAAATGTTCTTCCTTTTAAATGAGTAACAAGCACTTCAAAAATCCAACTGATTTCTTGCAGTATATGGTTTAGGACTCCAACATATGAGATTTCTTAAACTATTTGACATTGTTTTCAACACACACAAAAAAAGTTAGCAAATGAATACTACAGTCAAATGTTGACTATCTGCCAAGTGGGATGGCAAGAAAGAACTAGTACATATAACCTTAAATTGTGGAGAGTTGGGAAAGACATATAATTGGGCACTGGAATGTGTCTTATTCTTATATTTGAATAAAACTATGTCTGGCATTCTGAAAATTGACAATACTATACTTCCAACTGAGTAAAAAATGAAAACATCCTAGGAAAAAGCAACTCAAGAGAACTAAAAAACATTCTAATTAGTAAATATTTTGCCTCACATCTTAGAAAACAAGAACAATATGCAATGTTTAAAAAGATATTTTAAACTCTGCTGTGTTAGACTAGTGTGATGAAGTGAATTACAAACATTGATACTGTCATTAAATATTTCGAAAAATTCTTGCAGAACTGATCTCTAAAAGGGGTCATGTTGTATAAACTCAAGACAGTATTGTTATCAAGTTTGCTTCCTACAAAGCAGGAGATTCATGAGGTGGGAAACTCTCCTATCTCACTGTTCACTCCAAAGTCAGTTGGCTACGTTCTGTTATACAGACTTTCAGATTCAATGGTGTAAAGCAGAAACAGCTGCACTGGACTTCGTTCATCCTGAAAAACAGACATTTCTCAAGCATGTGCCAAGTGCAGTCTTAGAATTACAGTATGTCAGACTTTATCCAAAAGGAGATGCTCTTATTTTACTACGTCATCCAAATGCTTTTCAGAAGAAATTGCAAACAAGATCCCCAGAGCCACATATTGCTTGGTCCAAAATGTTCACTACATAGTAGAAGTAATAAAGTAGATATCAAAATGACTCTTCTTCCTTTCTATAATTACAGGTGCTTTAGAATATTGTCAGATTAACACTGAATGGGATACCTCTACAACTCCATAGCCTATATTGCTGGGAAGATTAGAAGAACAATAATACTCAGAGCTGGAAGTAAAAGAATTCTCAGAGCAGGGGGAAGAAAAGTGCTCTGACAGAGGTAGGTGCCTTTCAGAGAAGGATATACTTTACACAAATGAGGAAGAGTGGCCTCTTGAACACTGTGCAACTCCTATTTGTATCCACAGTAATCTATGAGTTTGGGCACTTAGACTAGACTGACAAGACAGGCCCCAGGTAGCTTCCCCACCAGCAAAACCCAAGAGAAGAAGCAGCCATATCCAATAAATAAGACACTAGTACATTGCCCAACTTTATAATTATTGGGGGCAAGCTCCAGATAGTTTTAAATACAAAATTGCAAACACGAAAATAGGCAACAAATAAGAGTGAACAAATATCAATAAAAACCAGCAACATGAAGAAAAACCATGAACTCAATGAATACATTAACAGCCATAGAAACAGTTAATAACAGTAAAAGGACTCAGTTAAATCTAATTGATATATTCAAATATATATGTAAGAATATTAGTGAATAAAAAGAGAAAATCAATTAGTATCTTAGAAAATCAAAAACTTAATAATGGATATAGTTGAAGATGGAAATAGCTAGATGGAAAATCAAGTTGAAGACTTCTACCAGATTACAATGCAAAAGAACACAGATTTTACAAAATATTTCAGAAGAATATTCAGAAGAAAAAACTAAAAAGAGACATATGGAGAAATATAGGAGAGAAACGGTAAAGGAAAAAATTTCAGTGCTAAATTAACATTTGAATCTTCAAACTGAAAAAGCATTACAAATATCAAGCTGCTTGAATAGACAAAAAAAAGAGCTATTTCATATTTTTGTGAAAAGTTATAATTCAAAGAATAGAGCAAAAAATCCTAAGTGTTTGGGGGAGGGGCAGGATGCCTAAAAAGAAATAAATTTAGATTGTCTTGAGACTTCTTATCACAAAAGTGAAGCTAAAAAACAATGAGGGGGTAATTGATACCAATCAGTCATTAATAGGAAAATATGTTTTAGTTAATATGTAGAAATATAATTATAACAATTATGATATAAATAGGATTATAACTTCCAGAGATGACTGGTAGAAAAGGAAAATAAAGCAAACAATTCCAAATAACAGAAAAAATCATTATAATAAAAAACAAGAAAGCATGGTAAAAACAGAAAACATAAGTAAACTTCAAGGAAAAAGTCCAAACATACTAGCAATCATAATAAAGTTTAATGGGTTAAATTTGCCTATTTGGGATCCAGAAAAATTTGAAATTGTGTTTTTTAAAGTCTTTGTATATGCTGTTTACAAGAAATCCACCTAAAACTCAGTGACAGAAAATGTTGAATATAAAGGGGCAGATATATAATTTACTAGGTAAATACTAATAAAAGAAAATAAATATAGTATGAAAAATAGAATTCAAAGCAAAAGTATTAAACAGGATCAAAAAGGAATATTTCATATTTATATAAGATGCACTTCCTAAGAAATAAGTTATGAAACTGTAACCATTTTCTTTTAATATTTTGTCATGAACATTTTCTATAAAGTTATTTACTTTCTATATTTTCTATTATCTCTAAAGACACATTTACTGTTAAACATCATTTTTAACACTGCTTCATAATCAATACAAAAGGCAACGTTTTCCCTAATAGTACACATTTAGGATTTTTTTTTCTAAAATACAAAAAAATTGCACTTTCATCTCCATCACCAGCAGAAATGCTCACCTGAAGAGTAATGACCTCCTCATTTCCCAAATCAATAGCTCCCTCACCCATACTCTCGCACTTCCCTCCTTTATCTTCCTCTGCTTAAAAAATCACACACTCTTAATCACTCTTCTCATGCTTTCTCATATTCATCTCTTAAAAGCTATCCTTTCTCCTGATTGGTCATTTTCTTTTGGCCTTTTTGTTTTTGGCAGACTATTGACAAATGTATTCTTAGCCAACTGATCACTGCCCCTCATCCAGAAAACACAACATCTTCCCCTGCTCCAGTGATTGCTTCCACTCAAGGACTTCAGTTCGTGCATACTGAAACATCTTATTTCCTACTTCTCCACACCTAAACCTTCCATTCCTACTAGGCAAGTTATACTGAGTCCCTTAAATAAGCCATTTCCATTCATAGTTCTAAGGCTTATCTGAAAACACACCTTAATTTGTGGCTTATAGATTAATGTTCAGGGTCTAGGTAATAAACACCATAAACTTACAGAAACTTGGTATAAGTAATCTGTATATGCAATAAAGAAATGGGAGGCAAAAGGGAACAGAAATAGCTATGAATAGCAATGCATATATATGCCTCTGGTAAACCCACAAGCCTGAAGGTTAAAAACAATTGTGAACCAGGCCTATATTCAGCTGGTACAAAGCAAGGTTGCTGTACAGATTGTGTATGCACATTTGTTTTGACTGGATCTGAACCCACTCCAATTGGCTGATGTTCTGGCTTTTCTGATTGTTTAATATTCTAAGCCTCACTCCTGTTTGTGAGCACTTACAAAACTTATAAAAGGAATGAGTCACTGAACACTCTGCAGTGCTTGCTAAGTGTCAAAAATAGATCATATAAAACTAACCTGTACTTCTTTGATAGCTGTACTAGGCTGACATCAGGGGAATACTGTTCGTGATAGTTCAAAAATGAAAATGAATTAATGTCAGTTGGATATAAGACTATTTAAATGGCCCCCTAATGAAGAATAACACCTGATGTCAGCCTGGTAGGAGGTTTCTGGTGGTATGTTTTAGAGTTCTATGCTTTTCCCTGTCTAATTGGTTATTCATAATTTGAATGAGGGAGATGATGGCTTGCAAATTAAATTTCTAGACAAAGCAAACCTTGAAAGATGACTAACTGATGGAATAGAAGACTTTGGACAAAAAAAAATCTTAACTGAATAAATAATAGACCACTGCAACAAGGCAAAATTCAAAAGAAATACAAAACTTCTGGGATCCAAAATTTGGATTGTAGAATGCTCATTAGGAATAAAGTGGCTTAACAGCAACAGGTCTGAGTTGACAAAATGGTCTTAGCTGATACCAAATTGAATTCATTCATGTGAACTGGCTGTCAAGAATTAATTTGCTCTTGAACTACATTGAGGAAAGAACACGGCTACATCCTTTCTATTAAGCGACCAATGGCCAGAGATATCAAAACTGAATGTGTTTAGGCAAGGCTGACCAGAGTGGAGATATAAACACAAACCATCTCAAAGAAGTGGTTTCAGAATATGATGTTCCACTTGGGGCATATATTAGCTGTCTTCAAATGCTGGGAACCTGGAAAAAGAAATAAGGCTTGTTTCTGTCACTCCCAGAGTACACAATTAGGTCTAAAGCCTGGAAACTCCAGGGAGAAGTTTTTCAGTTTAAGAAAAAAGTTTTCAATAGATGGGGATTTCCCTAAAATAGAAAGTTTCCCATCATTGGAGGTGTTTGGTATTGGAAAGTATGCTCAATATGTATGCTATAGGGAGGGGTTAAGGCATCAAGTATTGTTGGGATAAACAATATTCATATCACGAACAACAATTTGTAGGATACTGCCAGCCCTATGACTTGTGTTAACTAGAGTGTATCTAAACAGAAACATTTGTTCAAACTGAAGCATGCTTCAAAAGGCTGGGTCAAGCCCCATCTCCTCCATGAAGCAAATCATGACAAAAACAGATCATATCTTCCACAGTGCTTACCTCTAGCATTAGACCATATGGAACTCAATTAAACAGAGTATTAGTTTGCTTTCTAAAAATTGTATTTAAAATAGTCCATCTCACAACTGTATCATAAGCAATCTGGCTATGGCTTGCCTCGATCTACTAAGTACCTAATGGCCACTGAAATTAAACTTGTCTACTCATTGCTCCTCTTGTTTTCATACGGCATATATTCAATGTTTTTACAGCTGACAATACCTCCTTGTTGCGAAAGTGATGAAATATACAGTAATGACTATTTGGGAGTTCCTGGTGGTGCCCCTCCATCTTGATAGTTTAAAATTTCTATATTTTTCCACTTAAAACTTCTCAACTCCCTATTGAAAACAATGGTTATAAAAACTGAAATCCATTCTTACAGCTTTTGATGAGAGCAAAATGTCCCTTTTTCTCCCTGTTTTTACATGAGAACCTATCAATAGATGGCTCTGAGAAAACAGAAATCCCAGGAAAAGAAAAATTCAAAAGGAAAAAAAAGCCAAATTTTAAAATTCTCTAGAGTTTACAGTAATAGACAGTAGCCACGTAGTGCACTCTAAAGAGCCAGGGCTACATGTCTTCATTGCAACTTGAAAAGTCTGCAGCTCTATACCGTCCTGATTACCTGAGGACACTCCCTTGAGTAAAACAGGTTTGCCCTGTCTAAGCATTGGCAATACTAAAACAATGAGATTTTTAAAAAGGAAAATGTTTTCCTCAGTTAACTTTATGATAAATGCTAATCCTTAGGGATAAAATGAAAGAGTAGATAAAGTAGAAAGCATAAACACATTTAGGTTTTAAATTAAGTCATTAGTGTTCAAATCAATTTTGAAAATGTAAAAATATAATTGCTTCTCTAATCTCGCTTAGGCTCTTTAGGACAAAGGCTCAAAAATATGACAGGTTACTAAAAAGGAGATTTGGAACTCAACTTAGCAACCATATCCAAAGTGGCATAGAATAATTTAAAATGTACATTTATTAAATTAGTCAACCTTAGCATTTAATAATGTCATAAGTCTGGCCAAAAATGTCGAATGTGAAATTACACTCTCCACCTGAAAATTAAAAATATTTAGAGGCACAGTTAAGGAAACACACATACATAAATGGCTCTAACTATTGTACAGAGGCAACTGGACACTCATTTAATTAATTTAGAATGAATCAGAGGTCAAAAATATTCACATTTTTTCCAGTATTCTGAGATGTATAGTCTAAAAGTAATTGATTCTGATTCTCCCAGTGCCTCCACAGCTTTATTCTATAAAGCCTCAGTTCATTCAATTCAATTATGGTGTTTTTGTTTTATTTTTAGCTTAATAGACTACGTGGTTAGTCTAAATACCATGTAAAAATTTATGTACATTACATACACAGACTTCACCACAGTTTTGAGGAGAACATAGATCTGACCACATATTCCAATTATTAGCCTTCACATCACTGGGTATGAAACAATCAACAACCTGCTCAAAGTACTCTACTATAAGCAGCAATTGATTAGGGCTGGGAGCCTTGTGATATGACAACCAATCATGGCATCCAGAGAATCTAAGGGGAAACTGACTAACAAACTGAGTGCTCGAGGACAGGAATCATGTCATATTTAGGGCTGCATCCCTAGCACCTCATCTAATCTATGGAAAAGGCTGAATAAATATTTGTTGAATGGATACATTGATGCATATCTATACTGTTACAGCAAATCTGGACGGCAGAAGCATGAAGGCACCTGCTGAGAAGGCAGTGGATGCTGAAACTCGGGGCAGTCTTCTTAAAACAAAAACAAAAACAACAAAAAGCCTCCACAATTGCTAAATCCAGGAGCTCACCACAAACCACTTGCAGTTACAAGCAAGACCTGAGGATACCCTCAGTCTCACCCAACCACCACAGTGACTACAACTGTGCCATTACAGCAAAGACTGACAGCCTCATGGACCCCAGAATCAACACCTACAGCCACAAAGCTTTACCTCAAAAGCTTCTGTTAGAGCTGCCACTGCCCTGCCACCTTCAGCAGATACCTTTCTCCTGCATTCTCAGTTCCCTCTCCCAAGTACTAGGTGGATAATGGCTAAAATCTGGATTTGCCTCTGCTCCAGGTCCTCAGTTATATGAAGAATATTCTCACCTAAAGAAGCAACAAGCTTTCCAAAACATAGGGATTCAAATGTAAGTGTGAAAAAGCTTAGGAGAATATTACTTATGATAATAACTAATTTGAACTAATCTGAATACTTTGTATCTGCCAGCCCTTATGCCAAAGGGTTTATGTGCATTGTTTTATTTAACCCTTCTGACCATACTATGAAGTAGGTCCTCTGAATACACACTTGACACACAGCAAATTAAGCTTTAAAAGGTCAAGCACCATGCACAAAGTCACACAAGTGGTAAATGTCAGAGCCACAACCATACAACACTCATAATCTTAGCTATTACTCTATATGGCCTCAATGTATTAGAGCATGTAACTATTTTTTTGCATTCACAAGGAGTAATAATATTTTCTGCTTTTTAGAAATAATTATTTCATTTTCACCAGATATTACCATCTCTACTTAGTGTCAAAGTACATCTGGCACAACATGTACTTTATGAATTATAGGAACATGAATTAATCACATTCTAACAATCATTATCTCTCACTTGTATGGGAATTTGAAATTATAATTCCAAATGTTTCCATATACAAAGCATGTATCAAAGTATTCATTTTTGCATCATAAAAATAATACATGTATTTAAAAATACACATGAGAAAACAAAGAAAAGCATAAAAAAGTCTACCATCTCACAACCCAAACACAACTGTTAACATTTTGGGAAACATGTGATTTAGAGCTCGAAAATATAATTTGATTACTCATATAAACATGATTTCCAACAAAAAGCCATAATTCAAATTTAAAATTTTTTTTCAAGTGTTGGAAAGACCAATGAAAAAAATTTTTTATATAATTTCCACATAGAAGTCAAAGATAAATTTGTTTAGTCATCATGAAAAAGAGTTTACAATTTGTTTGGAAGAAAAAGCTGTTATTACTCACCATTCACAGTAACAACCATCTTCAGTGAACATTCAAGTATGTTGCTATGGTTTCAATGTGTCCCCTCCAAAATTTACATGATGCCAATGTGATTGTATTAAGGGGTGAGGCCTTTAGGAGGTGATTAGGCCATAAGGGCTCCTCTAATATGAATGGGATTAAAGCCTGGTACGGTTTGCCTGTGTCCCACCCAAATCTCATCTTGAATTATAGCTCCCACAATTCCAATGTGTTGTGAGAGGGACCCAGTGGGAGATCATTGAATCATGGGGATGATTTCCCCCATACTGTTCTCATGGGGTTGAATAAGTCTCAGGAATCTGATGGTATTATAAGGGGAAATCCCTTCCGCTTGGCTCTCATTTTCTCTGTCTGCCACCAGGCAAGATGTGTCATTTGCCTTCCACCATGATTATAAGGCCTCCCTAGCCACATGGAACTGTGAGTCCATTAAACTTTTTTTTTTTTTTTAAATAAACTACCCAGTCTCAGGTATGTCTTTATCAGCAGTGTGAGAACAGAATAATACAAAGCTGTTATAAAAGAGGTTTCAGGCAGCTTTCAGCTGGCTTTCCCTTAGTCTTCCACCATGTGAGGATGCAGTGTTTCTCTCCTCTAGAGGGTGCAGCCATGAGGCGCCACCCTGGAAGCAGCCTCCACCTGACAACAGAACTGCCAGTGCCTTGATCTTAGATTCCAGCCTCCAGAACTGTGAGGAAATAAATTTCTCTTCTTTATAAATTACCCAGTCTCAAGTATTTTGTTATAGCAGCATAAAATGAACTGAGATATACCTCAATAGGAATCTTAGGAATAAATAAACTCTACATTTCTCAGTAGACCAATTTCCTAAAGGATCCAATGACTTCATGCTGACTTAAACTCTATATAGAGATGCTCTGAGATGGAACCCTTTAGATGTTCCATGATGGCCTATAATGGTGCTTTTAACTAAGAAAAATATACAAATGGCAAAATGAAAGAGAACTTTGCAAGCACACCTGTCTAACTCTCCTTACTGCAGGCTTTTCTAAGCTTCCAGCATCTCAGTAAGTTGGTGGCAGGCTGGATGAGAAGCCATTTCCCGGCCCAGGGTCTTCTTGGCCTTTATTTAGTATTTGACATGTCAATATTAACATTATCTAAATAGTAGTGTAGAAATGACACATAATTTAGATTATAGGTACCTATCGCTCACACTTCACACTCACATGTTTGCTGTCGTTACAAAAATACAAAAGTTTGAATTAGGTTCCAAGTGCCTCTGCTTCCATTAAGAGCTCTGCATCTTACTTTCTCTTTTCAACCCTGCTCCCTCCCCATTCCATAGGCACCCAAGTAGGAGCTCTGCCCATTCCTATACCACTCTGGTTAAAACAATTATCATGTTGCTATGAACTGAAAGCTGCCCTCCCAAAAATCATGTGTACAAGCCTTAACTCCCAACATGGTGATATTTGAACGCAAGGCCTTTCGGAGGTAATTAGATAACAAGACTGGTGCCCTCAGGACTGGTAGGCCCTTATAAATAGACAGAGAGCTTGTTTTCTTTCTCTTCATCATGAGAAAAGAACAAAAAGATCACTCTCTGTAAGCCAGAAATAGAGCCCTTTCAAAAGCCAAATTGGCCGGCACCTTGAGCTTGGACTCTCTAGCCTCCAGAAACATGAGAAATAAATTTCTGTTGTTTAAGCCACCTGCTGTATGGAATTTTACTTTAGCAGCCTGGGCTAACTGAGACACATATCATCCCTAGTTGATATTTCTCTTTATCTCATTTCAAAACTCAGCCTAGTGTTGCTAGCTAACAAGGAATCTGAACAGGGAGAAAAAAAGTAAAAGAGCTGTAAAATGATCCAAAGGCAAACTGCCAAAGAGAACAGGTGATGATCAATAGGGAAACGGTGGAGAGCAGCCTGATTCTCAGGACCCTGGGTATTTACCTTCTCCACAATGCTTCTCTCTGGGATAATCTCTCTCCACTTGTTGCCAAGACATTACTTCAAACCACATTGAACACTTTCTAAAGATTAATAAATAGTATTATGTCAAACGACAATCAAAAATGGTTTAAGAAATCCAGTGATACATCATGCTATGCTTGTTGAGGTTTTTAAATTTAAATTAGAAGCATTTTGCCTTCTACATTGTTCAAGGTATTTACAAAATATTTTTTAATAATGAATTGAAGGGAGTTTTTCATTTTTAAAAAAGAAACAGCAGATTGGCTATTAATAGACTCTCTGAAACAGACTTTAGCAACTTTTTGTCTGAATCCCCTTTACCTAAGATAGCCAACCACTTGGTAGACACTTAATAGTTATTTGATGAATGGGTGAACACTAACAAGGAATGTTCCTCCCTGTTTTATCTTTAATATTCCATCTTCTGAGTACTGCTGGAAAACACATGCCTATACATACCCTATAAGTGGAACCAAACTCTCTCTTCCTAATAAAGTTGCAAAATACGTATACGACAAGGTCTAAAAATGTTAAAGTATATTAATTTAATATTTTAATAAGTTGTTTCCATTGAATCACCTATGAATTTAAAGGTTCTCATAAAAATATAAAAATAAGCTTTGAGTGCTTTTATTTACTCCATTACGTAATTAATGCAAAAGACTAAAATTCCAAAGAATCTTTTTAAAAGAACTTTCTAAAAAGCTCAAACTTCGCTAGAACATTTTACTTTGAATTAAAAAAATCTTTTTTCTTGGTCCTTAGTCTTTTCTTCTCGACATCAATGAGTACATAAACAAACAGTTAAGGGGTAGCATAACACTGCAATCATGGCTAAATTGACCTAGATGAAAACAAGACAAGTCCAAACAAAAACTAAGCACTGAATCAAACGCAAGCATCTGGCAGGATTCCCAGAAGGTCACTAAGCTTGGACTTCAGAAAATTGTCAATGTTTCCTGAAATTTTCAAAGATTTATCTGAGTATTTCATTGGTAAAAACCAAAATGTCCAAGAAACAACAAGGAGAAAAAATTATATTGAATTCTTTGAAGTGACAAAGGTGAAAAAATTATCTTTTTCACAACTGATAACTTCAGATTTATTTTCTTGGCATTGTAAACATATTGCTTTCAGTGCTCTTTAATTAAAGAAATATTTTAAGTAAATGTCCCTGAAATTAAACTGTGATAAGTGGAACAGGTATAACTGTAGTATTCCAGTGGTATTCTGTAAGTTGGATTGTGCGTCTCTTTGTCAACATTATCTGATTTTTTGGAATGCAAGACAGTTGAATGAAAAGTGTACTAAGTAGGATTAAAGTACTAAAAAAATATGAATTGTTATCCAGTGCCACCACTAACTCTTCATGAGCCCTTGGCTAAGAATGACATCTCCAAACCTGTTCCCTCATTTATATTACGCAAATTCTAATATCCCTAACCATTCTAAAAATTCTATGAGTACATGAGAATCCCATGAATATAGTGTGTAGATATGTTCCAGGGACTCTCTTTATAAATGACATGATTACTTTACTCTTTTCAAAATAAATTTCAAACATTCTAATACAGAACACAGTCTAAAAAACTGTTCTCAGGTGATTCAAATGTCCAGTCAAGTGGGTTAACCAGTGGGTTAAAGCAGTGATTCCCTAGGTGTGGTCTCTGGCCAGCCACAGTAGTATCAACTGGGACCTTACAAAAATGTTGTTCTAAATTTATTATTTTCTGAGAAACTTTAAGTACTTCACTTATTCTGAGACAAATTATCCCATTAAATAAAACAGAAAAATCATGGGAACACCAAATTAATAACCTAAATTACTATTTCCTTTTAGGATCTCACTTTCAGAGGTGAAAACAGAAAAGACAGCTTCAGCTTAAAGCATTCATTAAGGCCCAAAGTAAAATAATAGCAAATTCTTATTAAGCACTCACTATGAGCCAGGCACTGTTTTAAGAACTTCACATATGTTAACTCATTTACTCCTCACAACAGCCCTACTGAGGTAGGTTCTACTTCCCCAATTTTACCAATGAGGAAACAGAAGCAAAAGTGATTATGTAACTTGTCCAAGTTTAAACAACTAGAAAGTAATGAGGTCAGGATTCAGGGCTAGGCAGTCTGGCTGCAGAGTACCTTGTCTTTAACCAAGAGTCTATGCAGAAAGTTGGGGAATTTAGACTCATGGTTCATTTTCTTCCTATGAGACTGGACCACATACCAGAAATAAACATTTCAACTTTGTTTCTCACAAGAATAATAATGAAGCAAACTAAAGAATTACTATTGCATGCTGATAAATATAATCCAAAGATAATAAATACAAAATAAAAACACGTATCCATTTCCTGTGATAGGCCTTACTCACAACAGTTTCAAGATTGACCTTAATAGTAAAACCATCCACTATGGAACAAAGAGGGCCCTGAAAATGAACCTAAATGAATGCCAGGTAACTCTCATCAGAACATTTCTAAGTGAGCCAGGTTATGTAAACCAAGCACAACTTCTTTATGATTATATCTGCTCTGGACCCTATACCTATGACAGGAGAGTCATGAAGTCACTGTGGGGCATTGCAATATTGATCATTCCTAGTTGGCCATTCACTGCAAGCAGTGCTGCCCCATCTGTCACTCTGAATTGCAACATCATAGACTCTCTTAGCTTTTCAGTTAAGTTATCCAGAACACAGCATTTGATTACTGAGAATCTGAACTTGCTCCTATATGTCTCCATTTTTCCCAACAACAGGTATGCCTCTGACCTTCTTTTTCATCCCCACAGCTACTCCTCCTCTTTCCACGGTGAGTCAAATAGAAAACCCTATTTATAATAAATTGGAATTACATTTAGTTTAATAACATTAAATTCTAATTCGAATCATTTTAATAACATTAAATTATAATTTTTAAAGTATCCTAATGAAGATCTGATTTCTTGAATGGAGGACTTACTAAAGTGCTTAGATGCCGGAACTTGCTTTATGTTTAGTCTTATAGAAGTCATATATGATTGGTAATTGGCAGGTTACAACCTCTTGCATTTAAAGATGCCAGATGAGTCATAAAAGGCATTCTCAGTAATACACTATTCAACTTATCGCTAAAATAAAAGAGAATGGAAATTAATTTCAAAGTACAGAATCATTTGGCATCTTTTTTGGCATTAATACCATAAATATTTTCACTAGATCTACTTGGTCCTAAGAGGATAATAGAGATCAGTTCCAATCAAATAATGTGAAAGGAATTGATTGTATGCATGTGTGTGTGACTTGAAGCATTTTGAAATTATTGCAGCTAAGGAAGAAAAGGACTCATTACCTCACCTACTCTTTTTGCCAGTTTAGGCTTGTCCTTGCTCTGTGTCCTCATTTTGCTTTCTCTTATATTTTCTTGAACAAATCATGATGTAACTGGATAGGGTTTCCTTTATTCACTCTGTTAAGAACCTAAGAAACACCAGATAATACTTCTAAACTAGCTTTCCTGGAGACTACACCATCTCACTTTTAGATGCTCTCTCATTTGGATTTTCTTTTATAAAGAAAAGTATTCTGAAGAACCAGATTTTACGGCTATTTAAATATGAATGTTAATACATTATAAAGGCTACCAGAAGGTGAAATCCTTCACCACAGTGACTTAAAAAAACCTAGGCTATTGATTTGAAGCTAATCTAAAACTTTTTCCAGAAAGTTCCATATAAAGTATGTAATCAAATTATAAGGATAATTTGAGGATGTCCATATAGTCACCTTCTAAGAGTGCAGTTGGTATTTAAATAAAAATCTAATCATGTATCAACAGAGATCTTCTTTTAAGGTGGTTGAGGATTATGTTGTTTTATGGTGTGTATACATGAGTTTGTATTTTGAGCTAACAAATATTTAACTTACTACGCTAGGCACTTTAGAGCATTATTTAACTCTGACAACAATGTGAATTATGAGGTAAGTGTACTAGTACGCCCCACATTTCACAGATAAGGAAAATGAGGCTCGGAGAAGCTATGCAACTATCCAAGAGCACAGAGAAGCAGAAGAGCAGGTCTTGAACCCAGGTCTGCCTCAGACCAAAGTTCCTGTTCCTAACCACTATCTAAATTTCCCCCAGATTCTCTAAATACAAGCTTAGTACCTAACCCTTAACAAGTTTATATACCTCAGTCACAAATTGGCACAGAAAAAAAGCAGTTTGGAAAATAAATGTTCTCTGTACAGAAAGTCTTGGTACAGTTAGCCCTGTGTTCATTGCAGCACACATGTGCTGGGATTGGAGTCATGCCTATTCTAGATTTTCTTATCCAATGTCAGATTTCTAATCCATTTAAGCCCATTTGCAAAGTCATTCTATTTTTGAACTAATGGCTTAGAAACAGCTGGAACTATTTTAGCCAAAATTTTGAAATCTCAGATATCTATAAAAAGAAAAAAAAATGGTCCACTTCAATAATCCAGAGGCCTGCAACACTGAATTCCCTTTCACTAAAGAGAATTGGCATGAATCCCTTAAACCCTCAACTACTTTAGGAAAAGAAAAAATACTGCATATGAATGCTGTAACCTGCACTGATGACAGTGATGATCCAGGAACATTTCATCAGGGGTCAAAGATTCCTGTTATTACAGCTGGAAGACTCATGTATATTTCTTCCTTGGCTTCATTTCAACTTTTAGAAAAGGAAAAATTCCTATTCTCTCCTAAAGCAAGTGTACAAATTCTACTGCTTAAAAATTATTCGATGATGCTTAAGTCTCCCCTTTATAAGATCTTTCAAAGTCCCCAGTATGCTTTTTTTTTTTTTCAATATGGGCAAAACTCTACTAATAAATAACTAAGGTTTTTCTGAAAAGTGGTCTGTTGCCTCCTCCCTTGGTGAAGGGAAATTTGCAGGTGTCTTCTCTGATTAAGGTCCAACCCAACAGTTTTCAAACTTGAGCAAGCACTAGCGTCACCTGGAGGGCTCATTAAAACACAGGTTTCTGGGCCCCAACCTCAGGGTTTCAGGTTCAGTGGGTCTAGGGCGGAGCTAGAGCCCTAGATTTTGTTTGTATTTCTCAAAGTTACCAGGTGCTTGCTGCTGCGGGCCAGATGCCACACAGCGAATCACTGCTGTAGTTCGCTGCTTTCTATACTCGACTGCACGTTGGAATCACCTGAGAAAAGTTTTAAATATGTTAATGCTCAAAGTCCCACCCCCAGAGATTCTGAGTAATTGGTCTGGGGTGCTGCTCAAGCATCGATTTTTTTAAAGGTCCCGGAATGAGTCCATAATGCAGCTGCCGTAAAGAACCTCTGGCCCACTCAACACAGCCCCAGACCCACAGCTCTGCGCGCTCAGCGCCAGGTGTGGACGCTGGAGACCCTTCCAAGAAGCTAAAAGCTGAGGGTGGGGTTGAGCTCAGGGGAGTAAATCAACGCACGTTATCGTACTCAGAAGCCAAACACTCCAAGGCAGGAATCTGCACCCAGAGAACCTCCCAAGATTCATTAACATGAAGTAACTTTGCAAGACAAATCCTGACATCTCAGCCTCCAGCTGGGCGCGGAATTCACCGAACAGTTCACCAACTGCTTTGGCGCAGGGAGAAGACTGCACCCCCAGGAAACCCAAAATGCCAAATTGCAGCCCCTGGAGAACCAGCCCTGAGGCCCCCCGAGATGTCATTCTGGCAGCGAGAGGGGAGTAGGAGGTGTCTCCTTACCTGGCGCAGTGTCCAGGCTCGGGGTTGCCGTCGCAGCCAGCTGAGTGTTGTGCCAGGGGGACAGGTATGTTCCAGGCAGTGACAAGCCCAACCCGAGCAAGACCTGCGCTGAAACGGATTGGCTGCCCTCCGCCCGGAGTCCGTTCTCCCTGCAGCGGCCAGTGCAGAGCTCAGAGGCTCAGAAACTCGCTCTCAGCCCCCTGGAGGCGGAGCCCGGGAGATAAGGTTCGCGCTCCCCACCCGCCCCCTTTCCTTGGCCGAAGACCAGAGGGTGGATTTTGGATCTGGATCTTGAAGGGCGAACTGCTAGTGTCGCCCTGGTGGAAACACTCAGTTCAAATCCTGCTAGCATCAGAAAATGCACGATTGAGGATTGAAAACGAGGGTGAAGGAGGACCAGGGAAGCGCGAGGAGAGAGGCAAAATAAGGGACTGCCAGGAAAGCAGGAAAGGCAACTCAGTTGAAAGGGCAAGCACTAAAGGAGGCAAAGACTTGGGCAACACCAGAGCATTGCCTGCACTGATCGAAGGAGGCCTGCCTCCCTTGCCCAAGAAGAACCCCCCTCTGGGGCGCCAAGGTACGTTGCAGCGGACTGATGTTCCTTGCTTTTAACCAAAAGTAACAGCTGCTCCAAAACCTGGGGGAAGTTCACTTTCAAATAGTCAAGTAGGCAGTGACCTTTCAGGGTTTAGCAATTACAAAGGAAGCCTCGGAATAAGGTGACAGCCTTATGACAAGATAAAGATGCTGTCTGCTCTGCCCCTTTGAGTCCATTCTTCACAGAGCAGCCAGAAAGTTATTTAACATTCATATGCTTTCCCTATTACCTGCAACTCTTCTTTTCTCACCCGTGTGCACCCCTCCTACCCCAACATACACAAGACCTGTTTGCCCTTTCTTATACATACCAGTGTGTTCTCATCTCACTTGGCATTTCTTCTGCCTCCAAAACTCTGTCCCAGACCTTATCATAGTTGCCTACTTCTGTTCATCAAATTATCCACTCTTTGTGACACTTTGAGACACTTTGAGAGTGAGTCCTTCCTGTATATCCCATCCAAATGGAATGCCCAACCCCACTTTGGTTTCAACAGATCACTTATTGCTATCTGAAGTTTTTCATATCTTCATTGCTTGTGTGTTTCCTATCCAACTCAAGGTATGCTCTATGAGGGCAGGAAATTGGTCTTGTTCCCAGCTGTGTCCCCTGAGCCTAGAACAATACCTGGAATATACAAGGTGCTCAATAAATATTGGCTAAATGAATGTGTGAATTAATTTCTCCCTGTGGGAACAGGTTCACAAAGAAATGCCTTCTTCAATAACTAAATCTCACTTAATTCAGGTGTGATACAAACATCTTCAAATGATCATTTCCTGAATTTCCTTATTCATTCATGTTAGATTCTACTGTTACAAAAATATGATAGGAGAACATTGCTTTGGAATTGGTAACATCTTCTTAGATATGACACCAAAAGCACAAGCAATTCAAGAAAAAATAAGTTAGACTCCATCAAAATTTAAAATGTTGTGCTTCAAACCACACTATCTAGAAAGTAAACAGCCCACATACTAAGAAAATATTTGCATACCATCTATACAATTAGATTCTTGTGTCCAGATATACAAAAATCTTACAACTCAAGAGTAAAAAGACAGTTTTAAAATGCACAAAGTATTTAGACGTTTCTCCAAAGAAGATCTACTAATGGCCAATGAGAACATGAATGAATGCTAAACATAATTAGCCATTGGGGAAATGAAAATTAAAACCACAAGCAGATACACTTTATACCACTAGGATGGCTAAAATAAGAAAAACAATAAGTGTTAGGGAGGATATGGAGAAATTGGAACACTCATATATTCCTAGTGGGCTTGTAAAAATGATTAAGCCACTTTGGAAAACAGTTTGCCATTCTCTAAAATGTTCAATGTAGGGTTAACTTATAACCTGACAAATTCATTCTTCAGTAGATAGCCAAGAAAATCAAAAACATATTTCCACATCAACACTTCTATATGAATATTCATAGGAATGTTACTCATAAAGCCAAAGGCAGTAACAACCCAAATGTCTATCAGCGGATGAATGGATAAGAAAAGTGTTATATCCCTACAATGGAATATTATTCTGACATAAAAAGGAATGAAACACTACATGCTAAAGCATGGTTGAACCTGAGCATGTTAGCTAAAAGAAGCCAGTCACACACAAAAAAAAACACTTATTGTATGATTCTGTCAATATAAAATGTTCAGAATAAGCAAATCCATAACTACTTGAAGTACGTAGTAAATCCATACCTATAATACATGAAGTGCTGGTAGAAGGAAGAAATGGGAGTGAGTGTTAATGGGAATGGGGTTTGCTTTGGGGTGATAAAAATGCTCTGGAGTTCGTGCTGATAGTGACGATTTTGAATATACTAAAAACTACTGAATTGTTGACTTTAGAATGGTCAATTTTACAGTATGTGAATTATATATCAGTTTTAAAACACTGATTTGTACCCTTTTAGTGGGTAAATTTTATGATGCATGAATTGTAGGTCAATAAAGATGTTATTAAAAATAAGAAATAAAATGCACTGGTTTTAACTGAACTGTAAAATATTCCTCTAAATTTTGTCATGGCTCTCTAGAGAACTATTCTTGTCCTAAGTGAATTCACAATTTTTTAAAACATGTCTGCACAATCGTTGCTTGATTTCATCACCCCCATTCCCAAAATATGCCATGTGGCACATACATACTTAGGGAAATATTCATAGGGTTCCTTTAAGACAACTCCTTTAATTGAAAAGAAGGAGAAGAAGAAAAAACTAACCTAAACTAGGAAACTGTTGTGATGGCATTTTGCAGATATAACCAAGGTTTTAAATGAATTAACATTAAGAGAGACTGTATGGATGGGTTTGATCTGATCACCTGAACCCTTTAAAGCAGAGAGGTTTCCTCACAGAAGAGGAAGTTAGAAAGGCATGCTTTGGCTGGCCTCGCGGAAAGCTATCATCCATGTAATGAACTGACTGCGGAGGTCACATGGTAAGGAACAGTGAGCAGCCTCTAGGATCTGAGAACCATCCCAGGCTGACAGCTTGAAGAACAACAGAGACTTCAGTTGTACAACCACAAGGAAATGAATTTTGTCAACAACCAGTGAGCCTAGAAGATGACCCTGAGCCTAGATGAGAGCCTCAGCCCTAGCCAACACTTTGATTTCAGCCCACTGAGACTCTCAGCAGACAATCCAGCATCACCATACTCAGACTTCTAGCCATAGAAACTGTGATATGAACTATTTGTGATGTTTTAAGCTGCTAAATTTGTGGTAATTTGTCATGCAACAACAGAAAACTAATGCAGTTACCATAAACCCATATATTCTAGCAAGGTCTAAATTTCTTGAGCTATTCATTTTAGTAAAGAGAGTATCTTTTTATATCTGATTAATATTATTTAATTACTAAATACTTGTATGGCTTTAAATGTTTAAATTTACAAACTAGGAAAAAGAATATACTTGCCAAGTTAAACTTCCCAATGTTTGTTTTAGAACATTATTGTGCCCAAATTTACAATATTGTTTCTTCCTCCTCAATAACAGATATTTAAGTCATAGACGCCCAAAATTAGAACACAAGGGATCAAAAAAGCCCTTCATTTCCCTTACAGTCCTCTGTCTCACCTCTGCCTCATCCAAATGCAGGCTATCAAGATAGAAGATGCTGTTACATAAAGATTGGCTGTAATTGATATATTGCTCTCTTAGAAATACCTCTATCCTGATTCTTCAGGACTCCTCAATTCCCTGCTAAGGTAATAATTCTTCCTCTTCTTCAAAAGAATAAGCCTAAGTGACTACTATATTATGGCATTTTAAGTCTCAAATTCTCAACTAAATTATATTTAATCAATCTACCACAGTGAACCTAAGCCACACAGCACCACTAAGAACAGGTGTCATATCTACATTGTTTCTCATTATATTCCCATGGGAACAGTAAACAAATATTTATCGAATGAATACCTAATGTGACAAGTCCAAGGGAGAAAAACATCAATGTATATAATATTGAATAAATTTATGTTATTTATTCCAGGCACCAGGCTAGACTTTTGGGATGTAGCTATGAGCAAAAGCTCATTGTTCATAAAGCTCCTTTGATTGGATGTGTGTGAGTGTGTATGTGAAAAAATGGGAAATATTTGAGAATATTAAAGTTATTTGGCATAGTTTTTCTAAAACCTATAAACAGGACTAGCCCCTGTCCTCCCTCATGAAATGTCTAGTCTAGTGAATGAAATTTAACCCAGGACATAAATAGCTAACTCTAAAACAGTGGCCATTCACAAAGATAAGCAATTCTCAAATGCTCTCTCTAGGTTTGCAGGAAGGGTTATCCCAAGAAAATATGACAATGTCCTCACTTTTTCCCCTAGCAATCCTATGTAAATGCAAAACTTAAATCAAGGATATTTGTGAAGGGAGTGAGAAGTAACAGAGGACTCTGCCATCTTATTTCCTTCCGTAGTTTCCACTGTGCTACTTTTGATCACACTAACTTCCTCAGGAGACAGAGAATTTGGCTTTTCTAACTGTCCAAGACTCCACAGTATCAGGCTTTAAGCCATCTTGTTTTGCAGGTTGCAGAATATCTCTAGAAAGGCCTTCTTTCTTCTTTCTCTTCTTTCAGAATGAGCTTCAGCTTAAATGTATCAATTTCTCCTAGGATCCTACTGAAGATTACAAGATGTAGCCAAGAAACTTCAATACCTTCACATTTTCCTTTTGCATCTCTGAAAGATTCAAGTGGTCTGAGTTCCCAATTACTACAAGCTACAGCTTAACAAGCTTTTCCTTTATTGCATAACAATAATGGCCAACTTTCCAGCCTGGATGGAGGAGTCTTTTCTGCCTTCTATCTTCCTTTGACTAGGTAATTTTGCATGTTAAGCTCCGTAACTTGCAGTACCCTGCTTCTAGCCCTAACTTCTACATCGGTTAGTGCTCTCTGGTTGCAAGCACAAAAGCTGTTTATGTGTAATTTATTTTTTAAAAAATGAATCCTTTGGAAATATATGAGTAGCTCCCAGAAGGGCTGGAAAATTAAGTTTTGAAAAAGAGACATCAGACAAAGCTGCAGAGACCAGGTATCAGGAACTACTTAGCATCTTTAAAGGATACCAACAAAGGTATAAATATGCTACATTTTCCTTTTCATATATTAATCTACTAGATGTATAAAGACAGTGAGTTCCATTGGTTTAGCTTGGGTCACCTATTGACCCTTTAGATTAGGAGAGAGTAGGGCATGTAATTCTACTGCCCTACTAAAATTGCCCACAATGGGGAAGAAAATATCCTCAAAGAAAATCAGGATGCTGTTACCATAAAAAGGAAAAATGAATGCTGGGTGGAAAAAATGAAACAAAACAGCCACTGCATGGAGAGAAAAGATATACCATTTCCCTGGGGCTTTTTAGAACCAATGACAGGGGCCACCTCTATCTCCTTTCAACAACAATATCCTTGGATTATAAACACCTCCAGTTTGATGGATAAATCGAAGAGCCTAATACACAATAGCTGTATTCTATCTAAGCAGATATGACCTATGTATTCTATCTAAGAAAATAGAACAATCCCAGTTTCCAGACTTCTCTTAAAAGTGATATGTTCATTACAACAATCATTCTCTTAGCAACCTCTGATATTTCTTTAAGTGCTGCACAGGTCATGAATTCATAGCCCTACCCTGAAAATAATTGGGAAATATTTCAGATGCTTACTGCTGAACTATAGGCCTTCGGCTGCTGTTTCCAGAAACATCACAGCCCAGAGGCCTATGATTTTACGGGAGTGATTATAGTAGTCCTTGATTTGGGTTCATATGAAAACATCACTGGGACATTCAACCTGCCAGTGTCCACATGGACTGGTTTACAAATGAACCTTTGACCCAAATGGGGCCAGTTAGAGGTCTCTCCAGGACTTTGGAAGAAAAGAGAGTTAGTTAGCTGTTTTCTTAGATTGTGAACTCCAAGTACCATGTAAGCCTAGATCTTCCTAGGAGAGACACTGACTGAGAATGAAGCCAACACAGAGAAAAGTAGAACTCCAGAAAGACAGAAAACAAGCTACTGACATCATTAGAGTAGCTACATCCAGCCATTACTGAAACTAGGCCTACTTCTGTATTTTTCCCTATGTGAGCATTTTTTGTTTAAGCTCATTTGAATTGAGTCTCTGTTGCTCTCAACCAGAAGAGCTCTAAATTGAACATGCAAAAGCAATTCAGATACTGAAAGACTCTTAAGAAAACAGAATGTCCATATAAAATCCTTTTGTATCTTAAATTCTGTTCAAATATTTTGCTTTAAATGCTAAATATAAATGCTTAAAAGAGCTTGGCAACAATAATAACTATTTTAATAAGTTCTCTTAAAAGTCCAAAACCCCAAGGAAATTTGACTGATTCTAATTTGGTTAAGTAACCTGCAAGTCTTACTTCGGAAAGCATGTTCTTAGATCCAGATGTAACACCCCAAATTGACAGGTAAAGATGAAAAAAATCACAAATATACACTGAAGTGTACTCAGAGACTACTTGGAGATAATTATTCTATTTTATCATCCTCAATTTCAGAGTCCCAAATTCTTCTGGCCAAGAGAACATTGAGTGAAATCATATTTCCTAGGGCTTAGCTCACATTTCTCATATTTTTATCTTAGGGCTGACAGTCCAATTCAACTTTCCTCACATTAAACCACATGCAAAAATAAGAAACTATCTTATTTCTAACTAGCTAAGAGATGATTTCCTATTAGGCTTCTTCTTACAGAAACTCTTCGAGAGATGCTTCTTTGTGGTAACCCAGTTAAGAGGGAGGACAAAGAGGCGGTTGGCCTCTGTGTTGAAATCGTTTATATACAGGCATCCTCAAAGCAGAGGGAAGATACATTATTTGTTAGTTAATTTATTTTGATTGAAATGTATCTAAAGTGAAAGCACATAGTAAGTACTGGTTTCCCCTTGAATTATGGTTAAAACTTGAAAATAGAGGTTTATCAACAAGGATTCTGTAAGTACTTGAATTCTTTACAGATGTGGTTAGTAACAGGCTGGGATCAATAACAGAATTAAATTTCTATTAATTTTGAAGTTAACTTATCAATACATAACAAAATAATTGTTTATAAAGCTCCCTTGGTTGGATGTGTATGAGCGTGTGTGAAAAAATGGGAAATATTTGAGAATATTGAAGTTATTTGGTGTGTTTTTCTAAAAGCTATAAAAATCCCAGCTCCTTAACTTTTCTTAAAGGTCATATTTTTATTACTCCAGCTATTCTCTTAGCAGTCCTCGATTTCTTCAAGTGCTGCAAAGGTCTCTGGGTAATTTTTCATGAAGAAAATCAGTGAAGACTACTTGAAGAAGACATCCCACAGTATGCTGCTTGCTTTAAAAAAGAAAAAGAATCCTGTACTATTTAGTTTCACAAATTCCATTAATTATCCCTAGATTTTTTTTTCTGTCATGATAAGCCATTTATGATCCAACTCACATTATTTTCCTCAGGTAAATGACTCAGCACTCATTCCCTTAAATTTCAATTCTGTTTAATTTCAAATACTCTACTATACAGGTCACTTCGATTAAATTTAAGAGATATTTCATTATATGTCATATGAAAAATTAGGATGATGGATGAAATGATGTCTGTGGCTCTTTCCAGCTCTAATTGCTGTGGGGTCGGTCAAGTCATAATCATAATCATACATTACAACTTGCATTTTCTTATTTCTCGTGTTCTATAAACCATAGGTAATGGAATAAATGGTCTTCTAAATTCATAACTTTCTTTTTCAATTCTGGGTATAAAATCTTTTTTTTCCTAACCTTCTAGAGTGATCACTGTTGTTAAGGGGGTGTGTGTGTGTGTGTGTGTGTGTGTGTGTGTGTTTAGTGTTTGTATGGATTTTGCCCCAGTCTAATTGCATAGAGCGCTGTGAAGGGAGTCTTTTCTTAATGATATGCATGCCTTTTTTATCAGATGCTATCTCTAGAACTTGTCTTCAGAAATTAGGCCAGCTGCCTGCATTACATACTGTTGTAAGGAACAGGGAGGGAAATATCTCCTTCCTGCTCTGCCAACATTTTTCTGTGGCTACAAGCATACTTAGGAAGCCTTATGTAGCAGCAATGGGTGGGCATGAATGCCTTGGCTCTCTGTGTGTCATACTTACAAGGATGCCAAGTTATTAAAACAGAGCAGTCCCTCTGCTGTGGCAGAGTCATCTTCTGTAACCTGTGTATCTGAAAGATGTGGCTTCACCCTCAACGCTTCTAAAAGCTCATGTCTGATAAGCCTTTGGGGGCTGAATTCAAGAAAGCCGCAATGTACCTGGTAAGGTCCAAAAGGGACCCAGCCCTGCTTCTCACCGCAGCCACTGTCTGAGAGAAGGGGACGGCACAGGATGGGCTCCATAGGGTTCTTCTGAACCTGAACCGCAACAATTCTAGGAGGTCTGCTTGGCTTAGCTGGAAGAAAGGCTCTCACCCAAGGTTCTCAGTGATCGCTGAAGTCTAAGGATATAAGAGGATGCTTCTAGAGTCTCCCTATGAATTATTCTGATGTTTTCCTAAAGAAAAGTTAAGAAGATTTTGAATACTTTTAGTTGAGACATTAGCCCATTAAATAGTTGCTGAACAAAGAAATAAGGTTCTCTAGATGACACCGAGGTTAAAGACCAGGCTAAAATTACTAATTACTAAATTCAATGGTCTCATAACACTTCTCAGCTCCAGCTAGTCTCACTGTGTTCTTTACAAATCTGGAAAACTTAATCTGAAGATGATCTTATAGGGCTTCTGATGCAACACCTTTATTTCTGGTGGATACAGGTTGTGAACAGAGATGAAAAATACTCATCTCATAAACAACAATATATTTTCCTTTCAAATCCTAACAGAATGTATCTTAATTCCAGCATTTTCATTCTAAGTGAAAATTTGTTTTGTGACAGTTTCTTAATTTTTAAAAAAGTTCCCCATGGACAGAAAAAAAAATTAATTCGCATCAAATTAGGTCGTTGAAAACTTGATAAGCAAATACTCAAAATCAGCATAACTTATGTGCAGTATCAAAAGTAAAGCTTCCAATAAGAAGAGATTCAAAGCTGTACTCTATACAATATAGTTCACATTAAAGAGGGTAAAATATAGACTTAAGATTTTCAAGCCTAATTATCTGTTCTCTCCCTTCTCTGGCCAAATAATATTTTTTAAAAATTTTAAAAACCCCTTTTTTAAAAAGGGGTTATGAGGCCCCTTTCATGGTCACTGCTATACTCTTCGCAGTCCCACATGTGAGTGAAACTAACATGTTCAATGTTAGTTGAACAATGCTTCATTGTTCAAGAGGCCAATAAATTTATCAGTTAAAGGAGAAATGAGCATGGGCAGGTTCAGTTAGAATTTATCCATAATCAATCATACAAAATACAAGTAAATTCATGTCATTGCACAGAGGAGCTCTAAATTTAAATTTATACAAAATCAGATACAGACTCTGATGAATCTTATATTTCCCATAATATAAAGAAAGATTTCTCCATTAAACACTGATTTACAATGTCTGGGGAGTAAGCAAGTTCTGTGAGGTCTCACAACAGGATGTGTCAAAAGCAGAAGCTGAATAAATGTAGTGCTGTGTTGAAAAAAGAGATAAAAATCAAAAAGCATGTGAATCTTATTCCCCCAGAAAATTCCCATTACTAGCAAGTTTGGACATGATTAACACTTTGTTTTATTATTGAACTTAAAATAGTTTAAGGCAGGGTACTATGGAGCTTATTTTGCCAAAGGAAAATATTTGTAGCTCTCATATGGTTCTGGTGAGAGTATAACTTAGTTTGAGCTTTTTGGAAAAAATTTGGCATTATGCAGCAGAAGCCTTAAAATATTCATACCCTTTAACAAAATAATTCTGTTTTTAGGAAAATACCCAATAGAATAATCACAAAAGTAGGCAAATATTTATATGCAAGATATAAATATATTAACACATAAATATAATAGTAACACATTCTTTATAATGGGCCAGAAAAAATGAAGAAAAAACCCCCAAAGCCCCCAAATTGTGGATTGGTTAAATCAGGGGTTAGCAAACATTTTCTGTAAAGACCCAAATAGCAAATATTGTAGGCTATGCTGTCAATTTTACAACTACTACTCTGTCATTGTCCTGTGAAAGCAGCCACAGAAAATTGTAAATAAGTGGATATCACCATATTCCAATAAAACTTTATTAATGAACAGTGAAATTTAAATTCATGTAATTTTCAAATATCATAAAATATTCTTTTAATTTTTTTCAACAATTTAAAAATGTAAAAACCATTTTTAGCTTATGGGCTTTACAAAAACAGGTGGCCGGTCAGATTTGTCAACCCCTGCATTAAATTATAGTATTATAATTAAAATTTATGTTCATTATTTAATCAGTCAGAAATTATACAGTGAGACAAAGGGAAAGTAGAAGATAATATACAGGTATTTCTGGATTGAGATTATGGATAATATGGGTAATTTTTCTTTTATTCTTAATGTTTTATATTCTTGAAGTTTTTTACAATAAGTACATCTTATTTTATGATAAAAATGATATTCTTAAGGGGTGCCTTTTTGACTAAAAATATTCATTTCTTGCTCATTCTTTAAACATTACTCAGAAACTTTGGAGTTTCTGAAATTCTTGACAACATTCACATGTATTTTTAGCAATAACTTTTAAACAACACCATTTTTTAAAGCAGGAGCTAATAATTTATTTATTTTCAGGAGTACATACTTCTTAAAATTAAATACTTAGACTTTAGCACCAAAGTCAGAGTCTGCCCTGTGCTCTTTTTTTAGGTACCCTTCAGCCTCTGCCCAGCTACTTAGCAAATGCATGCTGCCAAGTTCCCCTGAACTTGCACTATAACACCTCCAACTACTCCACTCTACCTGCATCCAACGGAGGACCTCAAATGCATCCTTCTAACCTTAGGTGCTCACCAGACAAAACCCACACACATGCACTCTATTACAAGGGAAGCCTCGGAGTAAGGTGACAGCCTTATGACAAGATAAAGATGCTGTCTGCTCTGCCCCTCTAACTTTAAGTGCTCAACAGTCAAAGCCCACACACATGCACTCTATTTGCACATCTCTAGACCTGTTTTGGCTCACAGGTAACAAGCTACCTGTCACTTGTTGAGTCAGTGCTGGCAAGTTTTTAACTGATAATGGCTCACTTTGTAGGACCTCCAGAAATATTTTTATATTTATTTTAAAGAAGCTTTGGAATCTTCATATCTTAACTCAGTTGAATAATTAGCTGATAGGCAATTTTCAGGCATCCAAGCCAGCGTTTCTCAAATGTGTTTCACAAACACATGTCCTATGAGATATTTCAAGAAAAAGAAAAACCAGATCTGTATTCAGAATATTTTGAGAGCTGCTGCATACAATATCCCATCTCCTAAGGTTCACAATTCATTATTAACATATTAACGGCTCTGCAAAATCCAAAACTAAAAATACCCATTTAACTTTTATTCCTTGTATCCCAAACTTATTTGCACTCCCCCTTTATTTTAATAGGAATGCATAGACATTCAGCAGAAGCAGTGTTCTCAAGGAACACTCTTGGAGATACCCTGACTTGGCCAGTAGAAGAGCTGATTTGGGAAGGGGAGAATAGAATAATGAGTTCTAGCATCCCTCAAAGCATTCTGCATTGGATTGTGATGGTCTCAGACACTGAGACAGAACCATCCTGGCCTGGAGTTTACTGCATTCCCCCACTGCTTCTTCAATGCTGCCATTTGCATTTCTACTTAGACTACTGAGTGCCTTCCACTCCCTCCATCTCCATTTGTTGCTTTTCCTTCCATCCATCTCTCTGACTCCGCACCACTGGTGCTATCATTCTAGTACATTCCCATCATTGCTGAGCACTCACTCACTAATTATGTATTTAAATTTGAATTAAAATCGCCATAGCTTCCCTTGGCTGCTTCCAAATATTAGGATATGTTTTCAGTATTTATGAGACATACACAGCTGACATTTTTAGAAAATTACATTCTGTCTGCAAAAACATATGTATCCAACTGTGATGAGATTAGATGTTCTTGCATTTATTTTTCTAAGAATTGGGCACATCCAATATAGTCTTCTCTGAATGCATCTCATTGTTTCTCTTTTGGCAGTATCTTTCAAATGTCCTATCACTTGGGAGAGTTATGCATTATACTTTAATTGAAGTAATAGCTTCTTAGAAAAACATGCACTTTTCCCAAAAGCAAAATGCTACAGTCAGTCTGCAAAGGACATACAATATTGCTGCTACTTAGGATATTTTTTATAAAACCAATTATTTCAGACTCAAATATGTGCTCTTTATAACTAGAGCTTAAAGAAACACATGGCACACAGCCAGTTCAGCCTTTGCTTTCTATGCTGTAATATGATATCCCGGAGTCATTCTGGGCATTTTCAGATGTCTCATTATTGAGGAAAGAAAGCATGGCATACTTTCTCACATTAACCTTTAGATTCTAACCCAGAGGGTAGGTGTGACCCACTACTTCCCCACCACACACATAGCATGTTTTAAACTCAACAAAAGTAAGAGAGAGTTGTAACCAATGAGTCCAATTTAACAGGAGAATATTACTTGAGATTGTAAATTTAAGCTATATTATGTTTTATCCTCCCTCAAGACACAACTCTAAATGACTCTGTAACCATGGACTTAACTCACAAGAAAGGCTTGGATAAAAATAATTAAACAAAAGATGTGAGGTACTATTATATTATTACAGAAAACATGGAATCTGGCCAGGTGCAATGGTTCACGCCTGTAATCCCAGCACTTTGGGAGCGGAGGCAGGTAGATCACCTGAGGTTAGGAGTTTGGGACCAGCCTGGCGAAACCCTGCCTCTATAAAAAATACAAAAATTAGCCAGGCGTGGTGGCATGTACCTGTAATCCCAGCTACTTGGGAGGCTGAGGCAGGAGAATCACTTGAACCCAGGAGGTGGAGGTTGCAGTGAGCCAAGACTGAGCATCTGCACTTCAGCCTGGGTGACAGAACAAGACTCTATCAAAAAAAAAAAAAAAAGAAGAAGAAGAAAGAAAGAGAGAGAGAGAAAGGAAGGAAGGAAGGAAGGAAGGAAGGCAGGCAGGCAGGAAGGAAGGAAGGAATCAATCTTGGGGGAAGATTTTTTAGAAAGTAAAGTGGAAGACAATTTTGTATTCAAAGAAGCCACATTTTGGAGCACAATTTACTTTAATTCACTGTGTGTGTGTGTGTGTGTGTGTGTGTGTGTGTGTGTGTGTGTGTGTACCTTTTATAGCTATAGCTATACATTTAAAAAACCCTTAGAAGTAAATCACAAACTTCTTGATTCTTTTCTTACATATTCAAGTCTAATAAATATATTTATTTGAAAGACAAGTTTCAATGTCTTAATGAATTCTTCTGGTTCTTGGTTTTCTTGACACTTCTTTGCCTTCACTTTTTATAGAAAATAAGGAGCTGACTATAATTCTACTACAAATCCAAAGATCTTTCAATGGTCTGTGAAGCTGTGACCTCTCAGTTCTCATGCCCCACCCTCTCCCTCTCCCTCACTCTGCTTTGGTCATCCTGGCACTCACTAGCACAGCCCTGAGAAGGAGCGCCTCCCTCAGTTTTGCACCCTAGGCACCTCTCTTGCCTGCCTCACCCAAATCATGCTCCTGGTCCAGAAGCTAACATTATAGTCAGATTACAAGATTAATCATTGTATTAGTTAGGATAAGTCAGTGCTGAATGTTTGTATCCCTCCCAAATTCACATGTTGAAATCTTAACCTCTACGGTTATGGTATTAGGGGGTAGGGTCTTTGGGGGGATATTAGGTCATAAGGGCAGAGCCCTCATGAATGGGATTAGTGCCCACCTAAAAGAGGCCCAAGAGACCTGTTCTTCCTTGTGAGGATACAGCAAGAAGGCATCGTCTGTGGACCGGAGAGCAAGCCCTCACCAGACACTGCATCTACAGGCACCTTGGTCATTGATTTCCCAGCCTCTGGAACTGTAAAAAGATAATGTTTATTGTATTTAAGGTGCCCAGTCTAAGGGGTTTTTTCTTGTGATAGTATTCTGAATGGACAAATACAGTCAGGTAATACTGCAATAACAAATCAGTCCCAAAATTATGGTGGGCTTAAATCAACAAGGGATTATTTCTTGTTCTCACTACAGGTAGTTCAGTGGGAACCTCTGCTCTACCTGGGGAATTGGGTGGTGGGAGCTTTACCATGTTGTCTGCCATTCATGTGGAAGATGTGGTCTCTGATCACTGCATCAGTGGAAGAATATGGACCTTACCTGCCTCAGCTCTGAAGTGACACATGTCACTTTCTCCACATTTTATTATCCAAAACTGCAAGAGGATTAGGAAATATGGAAAAGAAAATGGAATCTTGATAAGCTTACTGTCTCTGCAAAACTCATATATAAATAACAACTGAATAGAACAGATAGAAATTTTACTTATTAATGCATTCGATTTCTCAAACCTGGGGTCTTTCTTATCCCTAGGCTTTCAAATATGTTTCCTTTGCCTGACATAGTCACCATAAATGTGTCCCACCCTAAATCCCACACCTGCAAAATCCTACCCAACCTTAAGGTTTTTGGCTTAAATAGCATTTCTTTGAAATTCTTAAATAATCCTTCTTCTCTCAACTTAGACCATCCTCTGTACTTTCATTTACTATTCCCACAATAACAGTAGCTAGCTAGTAAATACTGTAAGTATCTACTCCATGGCAGGCACTGTTCTGAGCACTTTATATTTATATTTAATCCTCACAATAAGCCAAGGACATGGTATCTTAGTATGAGCTCCCTAGAAAACAGAGCCTAAGCCAAAAGCATAATGCTAGCCCTGTAGAAAGTGGACAATCCCCAGGAAGCAGGAGGGCAAGAAGACAGCAATGTGTCAGGAAAGAAGGAGAATGTATTTTAATTAGATTTGGGTCTGTTTTTCCCCTGTAGATCTAAAATTGTATTTTATTCATCAAAGTTATACTAGAATATAAAATATACTAGTATATTTTATACTAGAATAGGGACTGGGATACAGAGCTGGCTGCAGCTTTGTGACAAGCTACAAACTTACAGGAAATCAAGAGATTCAGGGATGTCGAAAAGCACTACAATTAGTCTAAAAATCCAACCTCCCTCTAACTATACCAGAAGCAGCCACTATGCAGCTCCCAGGTCTGTAGCAGCATCAGCATCCTGGTTCTATTCCCAAGGGAAGATGTTATAAGGACTACTACAGCTAGAAAGCAAGGTGAGGACACAGACCTGGTGTGCTACAGCAACCAAATTCAGAATAATTTGGTTCAGGTTCTTGTAATTTATTTCCCGTTTTCAGATTAAGAAACTAATGCATTAAAATATATAATCTTGAACAAAGTTACACAGCTAGAAGGTGACATGGGATGCAAACCCAAAAATACCAGCCCTAAACCATACAATCCCAACCACTCCGCTCCTGCAAGAATGCAGACTCCACAAAAGCAATAACTGCCTTATTCCTAGCACCTATCACAAATACAGAGTCTAACGCATAGTATGCTTAATAGATACTTGTTGAGTGAATGAATTAATAAGTGCATCAATGAATAAGTTTTAAATCAGTAGTATTTCATAAAGGGCCAAAGAAATTAATATGAAGGAGAGCTTCCATTTTATTAGGATACTCTGGAATGGTCTACATCAGAAGTAACATATGAGCTAGATCTTCCAAAGACTTAGAGAAAGGTCTGACCCAATGACACAAAGGCCATATTTGGAGACTGTGGTTTTACTATGGGGAGTATTGAAATACTCTATGGAGTAGTGAATGGAGAATGGAAATAAGGGTGTGGTGGGAAATAAGACTTAAAACACACACTTGGTATCAAGCGTTGGAAGCTTGCCATCTTCAAGGTGAAAAAGATGCCTAAGCTGAAGAGAACTCAAAAACTGTTCATTACAAAAGAAAGTCCCACTCAAAACAATGCCCACAGTCAGGGAAGCTAAGCGCATGTCCCCAGAATATTCCCAAATCATAGCTCACTTAAGCTGTGTTTTATTCTGTATTCTAGGAACCCACAATTCTGTTTTAGGCAAAAGTTCTATTTTGTTGTTACCCAAGACTCTATGGCTTAATGTGAAGCTGTGTTCTTGTTTTCTATCAAGAGAAATGGAAAACAGCTGTTTAACATTCTTGCTATAATAAGCTTCATACAATTCATGCGGTTATTTAAACATTTTCCTGATATTTGATCATTAATCCTGCACACAACATAAAAAGACACCACAAGAAAATCATAGAAGAAAGAACAAATGATAGTATTAGCTTCATAAAGAGAACCACTCTCATACACAAACACACACACACACACACACAAACACACAAAGATGAAAATATCTATAAACAATGAAATTATGTTCCTTTATAGGACAATTCCTCTGTTTATAATGTTTTCCTTATGATACATAGCACATAAGACATATTTATCGTATGTCTTTATGATGAATGAAGTCTCCTTGGAACTATTTATATCACACATGGGAAGCAAATTGCTGGAATAAATGTTTATTTAGCAACATAAACATTTCAAATAAATCCACAAGAAAAGGGTTTCATAACACGTCCATTCCCATTTGCATTTTGATTTGGTTACTGTCTTCATACATCAGTAGGAGCAACATAAATAGAATAACCACAAATCACCCTCCAGAAACCTACTCTCATCCCACCACTTCTCTCAGACTTAAGCATCTTGTCCACCTTGGATACTATCCCTTGGCTTTCCTTCTACTTCTATGGTGGCTCCTTCTCATTCCCTTTGGGATGTTTATTCCTATCTACCCAACAATTAAATGTCAGAATCCTGGACACTCAAAAATCAATCCTAAACAATCTCCTCCTTTCATCCTATACTGTCTCACTAGAAGATTTTATTTACATGACTCACAAATTTATGTCTACTTGAGGACCTGGCCTCTAAAGTTGGGACCCATTTAACTAATTGCCGTGTGATATTTCCAATAAAATGCCTACAAGCCACCTATAATTCAACATATCAAAAACTGAATTTATTATGCATATACCTCAATCCGATACTAGTCTGATGTTCTTCTGTTTCATACCATTCTCCTGTACACCCTAAATTTAATCCATATCATCTAAACTCCAAGTTCTATAAATGTTATCTTCTAAATATTTCTAATCTATCCACTTCTATCCTTCACCATCACCATCAACTAAGTCCAACATACTGAAGTGGTGTGTTGAGTGAGACTTTCCTGTTGCTCAGGAGTCATCATAGTTCTTGATGAAGGGCATTTTCTTTCTTCTACCAATAGCAAAAAGAAGGTGCCTCTCCCAAACAATTATGAAAAAGACTATAAGAAAGTAGAGGTTCCTACAAGGAGATACCAAGATCTCATTTCACAGTAGATGCCTGCTTACATGGAGATCTTTTGGATTTTCTCACTGTGCTTATTTGAGCAGGAGGAGAGGACAGTTGAAAGGAGATGGCAAGGCTAAGACAGGGGCTGGAAGTGGAAGTCTTCAACCTACTTGGAAAATTAAGACTGTGTGAGTTTGCCATGGGTCAAGTGGCTGTCCCACAAATCTTGATGAGGATCCTAGGCACAAGAAGCTCTGGGGTGGATTGTCCAGAACAGATGCCAAGTAGGGAGTGGAACAGGCAATGGAATACATACATGTTCATCACGGGGAGCCAGAATTTGCATGCCTTTTACACTTGAATCACTAGGGTCTGGTCAGTGTTAGTCCAAAAACCATGGGAAACAATAGCCCAGGGGCTACAACACAGCCAACTAAGGAGACAACTGTCCCTTTCCCATCCTTCCTCCTACTCCACTTACCAGAAGGGCCCGATTCAAGGGCAGACAATGATACTCCCCATCCCCACTGCAAAGTGAGTCTAAAGTCTATTTCAAAAACACAGTGCATAAGCAAATGCTGTAGGTGTCATCATTCAAAATCCCTTTACCTAAAGAAGACTCTATATCCCATGGTTCCCACTGGTGACAGATCATACCATCTCAATTCAGTGGACAATAGACCTGCCTCCACCTACATCTTTTAGTTAGATCTTTTAATTTGCTTCTTCCATGTTCAAAAGGTTTTTTTGTTTGTTTGGGGGAGGATTTAACACTACTTGTTGACAGAAACATTTTAGGAAAAAATATCTTCCTAGATAGTTTGAAAACATTAAATAATGAATAAAATAACTGATGCTACCTGGAGTCTTATAGAGCAAAAGCTTTAGAAGAAAATTACATTCCATCTATCTATGAGAAAAAAAATTAAGTAAATACACATTCACAACTAAAGTTTATTAAATATTAAGTTTAACTTAAAAAGGCCCATGAACCTTGCCTCAGCAGTTGTTAAAGCCTCTGTCCCAGTGCTTTTAATGAGGCAATTTTACTCTGGGTAACCAGTAGCCTTTATAGGCCTGTAATCTAACAAAACATGCTAACACAATTATGACTTACAGCTTAATTAATGCTGATGACAAAAGACAGTGAATTAGTGTTATCTTAGGCCATGTTCATTCTTCCCACCGAAAATCAAAGCAAAAGTAAAATTCGAAACTCTGGAGATAAATCAGCTTCATGAATGTCATAAACATCTAATATAAAATTAGAAAATATAAAAGTACTGAACGTTCTAGACAAGAAGCTGGCAAACTACAGCCTTTGGACCAAATCTAGGCTGGTACCTGTGTTTATAAATAAAGTTTCATTGGAACACAGCCATGATCTTTTTTGTTTTTTTGTTTTTTGAGGTTTTGTCTGCATATTGTCTACAGTTGCTTTCACACTGTAGTAGCATAGTTGGGTAGTTGTGACAGAGACTGCATGGGAACAGAGACTGTATGAGCAACAAAGCTTAAAATATTTACTACTTGGCATTTTACAGAAAATCTTTACTGACTCCTGCTAGATGCAATGCAAAATCTCCAGCTCTGCTAAAATGACTGCTGTTCTTTGAAAGAAAAGTACCTAAGTACATACCTTTTCTGGTAAGATTAATTTAGATGGACTAATAGAACAAATAGATCTGTAGATAGACCGATAAACTCTCCACTTTAGTAATATTTTCATTCTCAGTGTCTGAAGGAGATGAATAAAGGATATTAAAGGTGCTCTTCTAATCTTAAGAATCACTTTATTCTTTAAAGAATGTATTGAATGAAGATTACTTACCTCAAATTATGTTCAAGAAAAGAAAATAATTTTACTATTCCTTTCCTTTGTGCAGTTAACTATTAATAGCTCATATTGACTCAGTCACATCTATATATTATTCACAGCAAACAGCTCGGGCAGAATGTACATATATATTTTTTAAATCCTGTTAACTTAAGCTTGACTTTAGCCTAAGGAAGAGACAATGAGCAACCTCTTCAACTCCTCTTCCACAGAGAAGTCTAGATGATTAATCTTAATTCTCTATATGGCAGACATTCACCAAAATATGTTGTATGCTTCACATTTCTTAAAATACATAAGGTGTCATGAAAGTTGTAAGTTGATATTCAATATGATAATAATAATAGTCAACATACCTTGAGAGTCAACAAAGTACTAAGCACTGTTCTAAGAGTGTACAGCAGAGTCTGTCCTGATCTTCATCAAACCTGCTTCCTCTTCCTAGGAACATTGCCTGAATTCTGGCCAATGGAATGTTCCTGGTGCATAAAAACTTTTTCTGCATAATCCTCCATGCTTTCTCCTTTTCACTGATTTGAAAGAGATGAGCCCAGCAACTTGAGAAATCACTGTTGAAGTTAAGTAAGCCCCAAGATGGAAAAAACCTGGGTCCCCAAACACAGTTTAGAAGAGAGCCTCCTGGCCAGGCACAGTGACTCACGCCTGTAATCCCAGCACTTTGGGAGGCAGAGGTGGGCAGATCATATGAGGTCAGAAAGTTCGAGACCAGCCTAGCCAACATGGCGAAAACCCATCTCTACTAAAAATACAAAACAGCCAGGCGTGGTGGCAGGCGCCTGTAATCCCAGCTACTCGGGAGGCTGAGGCAGGGAGAATCACTTGAACCCAGGAGGCGGAGGTTGCAGTGAGCCAACATCAGCCATTGCACTCCAGCCTGGGCAACAGAGCAAGACTCTGTTAAAAAAAAAAAAAAAAAAAGAAGAAGAAGAAGAAGAGAGCCTCCTATCTAAGAAGATTTCTTATTTGCGGGGAGGGGATAAGATGACCAACTAGATGCAGCCAGAAAGCACCATTCCCACTGAAAGAGACCAAAATATACAGTAAGAAAACATACTTTGAGAAGACCTGAGAGCACAGCCTCCACTGCCCAGCCTTTGTGCTTTGCTCCACCTGAGTACTTTCCCAGTGGCCTGAAAGCACTTTGGATCCCCCAGCACAACTGGAGCTAGATCCCAAGGGTCCGGAAGATGGAACCAGAGGCCGTTCCCAGTATCCCAAAGCTACAGTGCTGAGCTGGAAGTGTCAATTCAAGCGGAGATGTGTGGTGAGAGCTAAAGCAGGGGAGGAGCCCACACTCTCAGAGCACTAAGAAGGGTGAAATGCATGGGTTCATGGGCCGACACAGGAGCAGGGCATGCTTCCATTCATAGGTCCAGTCCAGAAAGAATGTAAGCTATCGCCCTGCCATGGCCTCTACCCAAAGTAGCCCCACAGCCCAGAACATCTAATAAAGGAAACATGGGTGCGGTTCCAGGGATCAGAATGAGCTTTCCCAAGACCCAGGAACAGACCTGATGAGGGAATCATGTCTCTCAAACCCCCACTACAGAGCATGGTTGTGAACACAAGGAAATACAAAAGAGCCATGTGGCTAAGTAAAAGCCAATCTTCCCACCACTACTCTCAATGACCACCTAATGAATCACAACTCAAACCACAACACCAAAAATATTCTGTCAATATATACCCCTGTGAAACCAAGGGCAAGAATCCAGACACAAATAAAGATCCTGTACTGAGACTTGGCCCTCTGAAAGTACTCAGAAATGAAGCCAATTGACTATACTCAACTTACACCACAGATAAAGGAACATCAGCCCTCTCAGATGAGAAGGAATTAGCATAAGAACTCTGGCAATTCAAAAAGGCAAAGTGTTCCCTTACCTCCAAACAAGCCCAGTATCCACCCAGCAGTGGTTCTTAATCAGAATGATATGATAGACATAGAATTCAGAATCTGGATGGCAAGGAAGCTCACTGAGATGCAGGAGAAAGTTGAAACTCAATACAAGGAATCCAGTAAGATGATCCAAGAGCTGAAAGATGAAACAGCCATTTTAAGAAAGAACAAAACTGAATTTCTGAACTGAAAAATTTACCACAAGAATTTCATAATACAATTGGAAGTATTAACAGCAGAATAGACCAAGCTGAGGAAAGAATCTGAGCTCAAAGACCAGTTCTTCAAATCAACTCACATAAAAATAAATCAAAAACTTCTAAAATAAACAAAACATCTGAGAAATATGAGATTATGTAAGAACAAACCTACAACTGTTGACACTCATGAGAGAAAAGGAGAGAGAATAATCAACTTGGAAAATATATTTGAGGACCATAGTCCACAAAAATTCCCCTAATATTGCTAGACAGCTAACATGCCAATTCAAGAAATAAAAAGAATCTCTGCTAAATACTATACAAGATAACCGTCCCCAAGACACATAGTCATCAGATTCACCAAAGTCAACATGAAAGAAAAAAATCTTACAGGCAGCTAGAAAGAAGTGACAGGTCACTAACAAAGGGAACCCCATTAGGCTAGCAGTGGACCTCTCAGCAGAAACCACAAAAGCCAGAAGAGGTTGCAGGTCTATTTTCAGCATCCTTAAAGAAAAGAAATTCCAATCAAGAATCTCATATCCTTTCAAACCAAGTTTCATAAGCAAAGGAGAAATAAAATCCTTCTCAGACAAGCAAACACTGATGGAATTCATTACAACCAAATCAGACTTACAAGAGGTTCTTAAGAGAGTGCTAAACATAAAAGAACGACACCTGCTACCACAAAAGCACACTTAAATGCATAGCCCAGAAACACTATAAAGCAACTACACAATCAAGTCTACAAAACAACTAGCTAGCAATACAATGACAAAATAAAATTTCACATATCAATACTACCCCTTAATGTCCCTGCCCCGCTTAAAAGACATAGAGTGGCAAGCTAAATAAAAAGACAAGACCCAAACATCCTCTGGCTTCAAGATACTCATCTCACATGTAATGATACCCACAGGCTCAATGTAAATAGAGAAAGATCTACCCCGCAAATGGAAAACAAAAACGGAGCAGAGATTGCTATTCTTATATCAGCTAAAATGGACTTTAAACTGACAACAATTAATAAGGATAAAGAAAAGCATTACATGACACAAAAGATCCAATTCAACAAGAAGACTTAACTGTTGTAAATATACATGCACCTGACATTGGAGCACCCAGATTCACAAAACAAGTTCCTCTTGACTGATGAAAAGGCTTAGACAGCCATACAATAATAATGGGAGACTTCTACATCCCACTGACAGTATTAGACAGACCACTGAGGCAGAAAACTAACAAAGGAATTCTGGAATTAAATTCAACACTCAACTAATTGGACCAAATAGACATCTACAGAACACTCCACCCACCAGTCACAGAATACACAAGAAACATTCTGGTATGTTTCTCTCACCCTAATCTCATCTCAAATTGTAATCCCCACGTGTCCTGAAAGACATCTGGTAGGAGGTGACTGAAACATAGGGGTGGTTTCCCCAATGCTGTTCTCATGATAGTGAAGGAGTTCTCATGAAATCTGATGGTTTAAGACTGTGGCACTTCCTCCCTCATGCTCTGTCTCCTGTCACCTCATGAAGAAGGTGCCTGCTTCCCCTTCACCTTCTGCCACAATTGTAAGTTTCCTGAGGCCTCCACATCCAGGCAGAACTGTGAGTCAATTAAACCTCTTTTGTTTACAAATTACCCAGTCTCAGGTGGTATTCTTCACAGCAGTATGAAAACAGACTAATACAGGAAATTTGTACCAGGAGTGGGGCACTGCTATAAAGATAACCTGAAAATGTGGGAGCAACTTTAGAACTGGGTAACAGGCAGAGGTTGGAACAGTTTGGATGGTGCAGAAGAAGACAGAAAGATGAGGGAAAGTTTGGAACTTCCTAGAGACTGTTGAATGGTTTTGACCAAAATGCTGATAGTGACATAGACAATGAAGTCCAGGCTGAGATGGTCTCAGATGGAGATGAGGAACTTACTGGAACTGTAGAGCAAAGGTCACTCTTGTTATGCATTAGCAAACAGACTGACAGAATTTTGCCTCTGCCCTAGAGATCTGTGGAATTTTGAACTTGAGAGAGGGTATCTAGCAAAGAAATTTCTAAGCAGCAAACCAGATTTAGGGTATCTGGCAAAGAAATTTCTAAGCAGCAAAGTTTTCAAGAGGTGACCTAGCTTATTATGAAAGCATTCAGTTATATGCATTCACAAAGAGATGACTTGAAATTGGAACTTATGTTTAAAAGGGAAGCAGAGCATAAAGATTTGGAAAATTTGCAGCCCGACTATGTGGTAGAAAATAAAAACCCATTTTCTGGGGAGGAATTCAAGCCAGCTGCAGAAATGTGCATAAGTAACTAGGTGCTGAATATTAAGAGTCAAGAGAATGGGCAAAATGTCTCCAGAGCATGTCAGAGACCTTCACAGCAGCCCCTCCAAACACAAGCCCAAAGGTCTAGGAGGAAAAAATTGCTCTGTGGGCTTGGCCCAGGGCACCACTCCTCTGTGCAGCTTCAGGACTTGGTGTCCTGTGTCCCAGACACTCCAGCTCCAGCCATGCCTCAAAGGAGCCAAGGTACAGCTTAGGCCATTGCTTCAGAGGGTGCAAGCCCCACGGCTTGGTGGCTTCCACGTGGTGTTGGGACTGTGGGTGTACAAAACACAAGAGTTGAGCTTTGGGAGCCTCCACTTTGATATCGGAGGATGTATGGAAATGACTGGATGTCCAGGCAGAAGTCTGCTGCAGGGGCAGAGCCCTCAAGGAGAACCTCTACTAGGGCAGTGCAGAAGGGAAATGTGGGGTTGGAACCCCCAAGCAGAGTCCCCACTGGGGAACTGCCTACTGGAGCTGTGAGAAGAGGGCCACCATCTCCAGATCAGAGAAAGGTAGATCCACTGACAGCTTGCACCAAGCATCTGGAAAGGCTGCAGGCACTCAACACCAGCCCAAGAAAGCAGTCACAGGGGCAGAGCTGACCATGGTCTTGGGAGCTCATCCCTTGCATCAGCATTCCCTGGATGTGAGACCTGGAGTCATAGGAGATTATTTTGGAGCTTTAAGATTTAAGGAGTGCCCTGCCAGGTTTTGGACTTGAATGGAGCCTGTGGCCCTTTTGTTTTGGAGTGGAAACATTTACCCAATGCCTGCACCCCCATTGTATCTTGGGAGTAACTAACTCGATTTTCATTTTACAGGCTCATAGGCAAAAGGGACTAGCTTTGTCTCAAATGAGACTTTGGACTTTCAGGTTAATGCTGGAATGAGTTTAGACTTTGCAGGACTGTTACAAAGGCATAATTGGTTTTGAAATGAGAAAAGGACATGAGACTTGGGAGGAGCTAGGGGTGTAATGATGTGGCTTGGCTTTGTGTCCTCACCCAAATCTCATCTCCAATTGTAATCCCCATGTGTTGAGGGAGGGGCCTGGTGGGAAGTGATTGGATCATGGGGGTGGTTTCCCATGCTGTTCTCATGATAATGAGGGAGTTCTCATGAGATCTGATGGTTTAAAAGTGGCAGTTTCCCCTGAACTCTCTCTCTCTCCTGCTGCCTTGTGATGAAGGTACTTGCTTCTCCTTCACCTTCTGCCACAATTTTAAGTTTCCTGAGGCTCCCCAAGCCATATGGAACTGTGTGTCAATTAAACCTTTTTTCTTCATGAATTACCCAGTCTCAGGTAGTATCTTTACAGCAGTGTGAAAATGGACTAATACACATTCTAAGATCAAACACATGCTTGGTCATAAAGCAAATCTCAACAGATTTAATCAAAACCATACCAACCACTTCCTTGGACCACAGCACAATAAAAATATAATTCAATATCAAGAAGATCTTTCAAAACTACACAAATACATTGCAAATAAACAACTTGCTCCTGAATAATTTCTGGGTGAACATAAAAATTAAGGCAGAAATTAAAAAGTTATTTGAAATTAATTAAAATAGGGACACAACACAACTTACCAAAATCTCTGGGATTCAGCCAAAGCAGTGTTAAGAGGAAACTTCATAGTGCTAAACACCTTCATCGAGAAGTTAGAAACATCTCAAATTAACAACCTAACTTTGCACTTACAAGAACTAGAAAAAAAGAACAAACTAACCCCAAAGATAGCAGAAGAAATAACTAAAATTAGAAAAGAAGTGAATGAAATTGAGATGCATGCATTCATATAAAAGATCAATGAAACCAAAAGTTAGTACTTCAAAAGAATAAACAAAATTGATAGACTGCTAGCTACATCAACAAAGAAAACAGAGAAGATCCAAATAAGCACAATCAGGAATGACAGAAATGACATTACAACTGATCACACATAAATACAAAGGACCCTCAGAGGCTATTATAGACAACTCCATGCACACAAATTACGAAACCTAAAGGATATGGATAAATTCCCAGAAGAATACAACCTCCTAAGATTGAATCAGGGAGAAAGTTAAAACTTGAACAAACAAATAACAAGTTCCAAAACTGAATTAGTAACAATAAACCAAAAACAATCCTGGCCCAGATAGATTCCTAGCCAAATTCTACCAGGCATTCAAAGAAGAACTGGTACCAATCATACTGAAACTATTCCAAAAAAGGAATTCTATTCAAGGAGGAGGAGGGGCTCCTCCCTAACTCATTCTATGATGCCAGCATCAGCATGATACAAAAATTTGACAGAGACACAATGAAAAAAGAAAAACTTCACACCAATAACCTTGGCGAACATACACGCAAAAATCCTCAAAAAAATGCTATCAAACCCAACCCCAGTAGCACATCAAAAAGATAATACACCACAAACAAGTAGGTTTTATTCTTGGGATGCAAGGCTGATTGATAAATGTGATTCACCACATAAATATAATTAAAAACAAAAACCTTATGATCATCTTATTAGACACAGAAAAAGCTTTCAATAAAATCCAACATCCCTTCATGATAAAAGTCCTTAACAGAGTAGGCATTGAAGTAACTTATGTCAAAATAATAGGAGCCATCTATGACAAACCCACAGGCAACATCATACAGAATGGGCCAAAGCTGGAAGCATTCCCCTTGAGAAGTGGAACAAGACAAGAATGCCTACTCTCACCACTCCTATTCAACATAGTACTGGAAGTCCTAACTAGAGCAATAAGGCAATAGAAAGAAATAAAAGGCATCCAAATAGGAAAAGAAGAAATGAAACTATCTCTCTTTGCTGATGATATGATTCTATACATAGAAAACTCTAAAGACTTTGCCAAAAGGCCTAGAACTGACAAATGACTTCAAAAAAGTTTCAAGACACAAAATCAATGTACAAATTTCAGTAGCATTTCTATACACCAATTACATTTAAGCTAAGAGTAAAACCAAGAGAACAACATCATTTACAATAGCTACACACAAAAAAGAAAAATGAAATACCTAGGAATACAGTTAACAATAGGGGTGACAGATCTCTACACGGAGAACTACAAAATACTGCTGAAGGAAATCAGAGATGAAACAAAAAAATGGAAAAATATTCCGTGCCTATGGATTAAAAAATCAGTATTATTAAAATGGCCATACTGTCCAAAGCAAATCATAAATTTAATGCTATTCCTATCTATGTCATTTTTCACAGAATTAGAAAAAACTATTCTAAAATTCATATGGAACCAAAAAAAAAGCCCAAAGAGCCAAAGCAATCCTAAGCAAAGAGAATAAATCTAGAGGCATCACAGCACTTGACTTAAAACAATACTATAAAGCTACAGTAACCAAAACAGTATGGTACTGGCACAAATACAGTCACTTAGACAAATGGAACAGAATAGAGAACCCAGAAATAAAGTCCCACACTGCAACCATCTGATCTTTGTCTAAGCTGACAAAAACAAGCAATTAGGAAAGGACTCCCTATTCAGTAAATGGTGCTCAGATAACTGACTAGCCATATGCAGAAGACTGAAACTGGACCCCTGCCTTTCATCATATATGAAAATTAACCCAAGATGGATTAAAGATTTAAATATAAGACCTCAAACTATAAAAATCCTAGAAGAAAACAGGAGATACCCTTCTCTACATTGCCCTTGACAAAGAATTTTTGGCTAAGTCCCCAAAAGCAATTGTAACACAAACAAAAATTGACAACTGGGACCTAATTAAATTAAAGAGCTTCTGCACAGCAAAATAAATGATCAATAGAATAAACAAACAACCTACAAACTGGGAGAAAATATTCACAAACTGTGCATCTGACAAAGGTCTAATATCTGGAATTTATAAGGATCTAAAACAAATCAACAAGGAAAAAAACAAATAATCCGGTTAAAAATGGATAAAAGACATGAACAGATACTTCTCCAATGATGAAATTGTATAAGCAGCCAAGAACCATATGAAAAAAAGATGCTCAACATCACTAATCATCAGAGAAATGCAAATCTAAACTACAGTGAGATAGATACCATCTCACACCAGTCAGAATGGCTATTATTAAAAAGTCAAAAAATGACAGATTCTGGCAATGCTATGGGAAAAGGGCATGCTTATACACTGTTGGTGGAAATACAAATGACTTCAGCGACTGTAGAAAGGAGTTTGGAGATTTGTCAAAGAATTTAAAACAGAGCTACCATTTGACCCAGCAGTCTCATTATTGGGTACATGAAGAAAGAAAAATAAATCATTTTACCAAAAATACACATGTATGTGTATGTTCATCCCTGCACTATTCACGATAGCAAAGACATGGAATCAATCTAGTGCCCATTAACAGTGAATTGGATAAATCAAATGTGGTATATACACACCATAGAATCTTATGCAGCCATAAAAAAGAGTGAAATGTCCTTTCCAGCAACATGGAGGCAGCTAGAGACCAAAATCAGAGGCAAATTAACACAGGAACAGAATGCTAAATACCACATGTTCTCACTTATAAGTGGGAGCCAAACATTGTGTACACATGGTAAAGATGGGGACAATAGACACTGTGGATTACCAGAGGGGAGAAGGAGGAACAGGAGTACGGATTGAAAAACTGTCTATTGGGTACTATACTCAGTACTTGGGTGATAGGTTCAATCATACCCCAAACCTCAGCATCATGCAATAGAGCTTCAATATACCCCTGCAACAAACCTGGACATGTACCCCTGCATCTCAAATAAAAGTTGAAATAATTTTTAAAAAGGTTTCCTGTTTTGATCTTTTTTTTTTAAAGTCAACAAAAGTCTTTCTTTCTAATGTAAAAATACATACTTTTTTCAGAGAGAGGGGGAACAACTTAAAATAAACCAGAAAATACCTTCATATTAATCATTCTTCTTATATACTTCAAATTTGTACTTAATGCGTTTCTCCTCCTGGACATCAGAGAGAACACCAGGGTATTCTGGCAGAAGTTTATATTTCTCAAAATCAATTTCTGGAAAACACGTGTCACTTTCAAAAGTCCTGAATGATCCTTGTCACAAATAGTTTAAGATGGCCTGGGTGATTCACGGCTTCCTTATAAACAGAACTGCCACCAAGTATCCAAATCATCTCTACTTTATTTGCTAATTCTGGTTGTTCAGTTAAGTTGCGTTTTTTTTGTTTTTTTTGTTTTTTTTGTTTTTTTGAGACAGAGTCTCACTCTGTCGCCCAGGCTGGAGTGCAGTGACGCGGTCCAGCTCACTGCAAGCTCTGCCTCCCGGGTTCACGCCATTCTCCTGCCTCAGCCTCCCGAGTAGCTGGGAATACAGGCGCATGCCGCCACGCCTGGCTAATTTATTTTCATTTTTATTTTTATTTTTAGTAGAGATGGGTTTTCACAGTGTTAGCCAGGATGGTCTCAATCTCCTGACCTCATGATCCGCCCGCCTCGACCTCCCAAAGTGCTGGGATTACAGGTGTGAGCCATCACACCCAGCCGGTTGTTCAGTAAGTTTTGTTTTTTTGTTTTGTTTTATACTTTAAGTTCTAGGGTACATGTGCACAATGTGCAGGTTTATTTCATATGTATACATGTGCCATGTTGGTGGGCTGCACCCATTAACTCGTCATTTACATTAGGTATATCTCCTAATGCTATCCCTCCCCACTCCCCTCAACCCACGACAGGCCCCGGTGTGCGATGTTCCCCTTCCTGTGTCCAGGTGTTCTCATTGCTCAATTCCCACCTATGAGTGAGAATATGTGGTGTTTTGATCTTTATGTGAGAAATTAAATTCGTTAATACTTGAACCATTATACATTTGGAGACTTGTTTGTTACTGCAGCTAGCATACATCACTCTAGCAGGTATTGTCATTTAATCAAGAGGTATTTTCATTAGCACTACTATGTATGCATAATAACTACCAAATACATTAAATAGTCATTCCTGTTAAGAATGACACCATAATTTATAAAAATATACCAACTCTTGTAGATATTTTACAACTGTGTAGCAGATTTTTTAAATGTCCTTAACTCCTTGATCTTAGAAATCCACATATTTTTAATCACATTTTGGGTAAGTCATTCAGATATTAAACATTCTCAGTGAAATTTGCAAATACTAAACAAATTACAGATAAGCATGTGAACCATAAAAATGTTAGTAATAGTTGGTGAATTCAAGTGGGACAGAAAGGTGGTTATTAAGATACAGACTTAACATGTATATTTCTGACAAAGGAACAGTATTTGTACTAATTACACAAATGCATGGGAATCCTACTTAAATCATAATTTGTTAATTCTCATATGTTTTTATATAATTTTGGTCAACATTAAAGACTCCTGGAACATCTTTCATTTGCTGAAGCATAAAATAATGATATTGTTCAAAGTGGCAAGTTTTTTCCTGCAAATCTGGTCTTTATTTCAAAACAACTTTGGATATTTTGTGCCACTTAGATTGGAATTGTTTCTGTATATTTTCTCTCTGGCAAACACAGAAGTAAACAAGTGCCAGAAACGCTCATCTTTCCTTTCCCATAAGAATTCTTACCACCATTATCCACACCCTGGAGCATTAGACCCGCTTTATTCAGTTTATGTGAATAGGCTAAAATAAATGGTGGGATGTTTAAACAACTGTGAGATAACTGCCTGGGGGTTACACTTAATGATCTCCAAAAGCATTCCAGCTGACACATCCCTGTGTACAAGCCAGAAGGGAGCAAAAGGTTTGACAGTAGGGGGTTGAAGAGGAGAGAAAAAACAGCTCTTTTGTATAAGCTCTTCATTCTTTGTCCTCTTATTCTCTCATTCTGTGTGGCCTGTGGAGGGGTCTATAAACACTGCATACCCCACCATTCCCCAAATGAGCTAAACTCTTCATATGGCCCAAGATGCTTCTTTCTCCCCATTCCCTTTTTTCCTTTCCTTCAGATATGCACTTTATAAAATAAGCATATTTGTGCATTCATGCAGCATGGTATATTTTACAAAGCTCTTTCACATCTGTTTTCACTGATCTCTAGAACAACTCTTTGGCTGAACAGATCATGGTCACAATCAGATGAAGAAAATGAGGCTCATGGCAGCAATTTCCCCATGTCACACCCATTGGTGGTGAATGATTGAACCTGTGTTGGAACCTCCACATACCTCATTAAACACCCCACTAAATATGCAAATATCTTCATCTCTCTAAACACCTTCCTTCTTGAAAGAGTAATGAGATACTCTAATTTCCTTGTCCTTAGATAAATTATGCTCATGCATGAGAATGAAGTTGCTTAGGCTGAGCTAGGGATTAGTGAGGGTAGAATGAGGCTGAGATAGATTCAATGGCTTGTGATATGTTTGGATCTGTGTCCCCACCCAAAGCTCATGTTGAATTGTAACCCCCAATGTTGGAGGTAGGGCCTGGTGGGAGGTAATTGGATCACAGAGATGTTTCTCATGAATGGTTTAGCACCATTCTCTTGGTGCTGATCTCCTTATAGTGAGTGAGTTCTCATGAGATCTGGGTGTTTAAAAGTGTTAGCACCTCCCACCTCACTCTTGTTCTTGCTGCACCTGCCATATTTGACACCTTGCTCCCCCTTTGTCTTCTGCCATGATTGTAAGTTTTCTGAGGCCTCCCCAGAAGCCAATCAGATGCCAGCATAATTTTTCCTGTACAGCCTGTGGAACTGTGAGCCAATTAAATATTTTATTTATAAATTATCCAGTCTCAGGTATTTATTTACAGCAATGTGAGAACTGACTAATACAGTTTGTGGTGAAGTTGGCTGCTAGGCATCTTTGCCTGGGACTCCTGTAGTTCCTGGAATTGCTGATAGCAACAGCAGGGGCCAGAATGTCTTTCTCTTGGCAATCAAGCAGCAGCCTCTCCTTTCCAAGGCAGCTCTCATGAGGCCCATTCCATTCCAATTGTCAGATTTGATAACTCAAGGATTGTGCAGGAAAAATTCTGGAAATACTTAAGGGTGACTCAGAAATCTCAGGTGCAAAATAAAAGCTGCATTCATTTAATCACTTAAAAAATCAAGTGAGGTGCTTAAATGAGTCTTTGTGTATGTTGATTAACAACATTGTCTGTCAGCTTTGAACCAGAAAGATACACTAGTGAGAACACTGAGATGCCATCTCTTCTTCTGACTACCAGGGTCAGATAGCTTTGCATCTTGACTATGTGATTCAGATGATACCTTTCCCTTTATCTGTAAGACTACCAACCTCCTTCAGTAATCTAGGTTAATGTTTAATAGCAATGCAAGGAAGTTAAGCCTGATAAATCACCTAGTCCCTCAGTGACTCATCTGAATGCACTTCCTCCCCTCCTTTACCCTCCTCTTCCTCACTGTGGTAAATACACACATACAGACACACACAGAACACAAAAAGCTACCATCTTTCACTACATACGCTACCTTCCAAATAATGTTTTACTTATCTACAATCCACAAGTTGTACACCTCCTATTTATTTAATCATTTTTTTCATTGATTCAATGAATATTTATTGTGTTCAGTTCATACCAAGGACTCATCTAGGACACCTAATTTCAGTTCCACAAGCTTTTCCTGTGGGATTCCTTTACAAATATTCTTGCTAATATCACTCCTTCAACAAGTATTGACTAAGTCCTGAACTATCAAGAAATAAGTTTGGATAGATGGCACAGGACCAGGCTTTTATTGCTCGATTCTGCTTCCTTCCAAGTTTTTCAACGCTTCTCCAAATTCCTGATATTATTATGGATTCTTTGCACAACTGAATGCAGCTCAGTGTAACTGTCACTCATGGAGCCTCCACTCTCAGCCAAGCACTGACCTGGCCCGCTGGAGATGAAAAGTGAACAAGACACTATTCCTACCCTTGAGGGGCTCACCTGTCTTTATGGTGCGTAAAGCGCTACCAGAAAAGCCCAATCAAGGACTCTGAGCATATAAGAAAGGAAGAAAGATGGAAACACTTGTGGCTTGCATACTTCTTGACCAGGCCAGGAATGTAGCACACAATCTTTTGTATGAAAGAGATTTATTCTCATCACTTTACAGATGAGGAAACTGAGCCTTATAGGGTCGAAACAATTCACCCTGGCTGGGCACAGTGGCTCACGACTATAATCCTAACACTTTGGGAGGTCAATGTGGGTGGATTATTGAGCCAGGAGTTCAAGACCACCCTGGGCAACATGATGAAACCTCATCTCTACAAAAAATAAACACACACAGGCAAAATAGCTGGGTGTGGCACATACTAGAGGGGCTGAGGTAGGAGGATCACTGGAGCCTGAGAGGTTAAGCCTGCAGTGGGCCATGACTGTGCCACTGCAGTCCAGCCTGGGCGACAGAGAGAGACCCGGTCTCAAAAAATAAAGATAAAAAAAGTAATTTACCCAAATCTGCCTGACTATAAAGCCAGTGTCCATCCTACTACACCACACTTTCCTATGATCCTCACAGCTCAACATCTCAAACCCCTGTCTTCCCTCCAGCTTTCATATCCCAAGTATTCCTATTCCTAATTCCTAATTGGAAAGACATCAGAAACACGACCACAGCCTAGCATGTTTGGGCTGACAGAATAAAAGAAAATGAGAGCTTTCATATGTCTTTGAAGATCATTGCCTTTCAATGAACAATGATAATATCAAATAACAGTTATAAAGTTAGAGTTTACAATGCCATTTCACATTTAAGTCATAAATAGTAAAAACTGCAAGAGAGTACTAAGAACATGTTTTGTCCTTTTTACATATAGTTAGCATGGCAATGAGGAAAAGCAAAAAGGTAACAGTTAGTGGGCATCACCCCAACCACCACTATTATCATTATCATCAACCTCAACAAGCAGAAAATGTTCCATGAGATTTAGATGCCAAGAATACTTCCAGAATTTTATAATTTTACTTACCTACAAAGTAAAATATCAAATTCTGCTGATATTCCTCCTCCTTGCATAGTGGATGAATGTTTCACCATTACAGTATGGATTTGTCTATCTCTTTCTTTATCCCCATTAGCTTTGTGCTGCTAATCTGAAGCAGCACTTCCATGGCCTGTGATTTGAGTGGTTGCCTCTAGATCTCAGTTTGAAAAATTAAGAAATAATAGAAATACCTGATCCTCGTATTAATTGAGCATCAACTAGGTAGAAGACTGAGTACAGGCATATATTAGATGGCATCTGGTCACAAGAGATAAAGCCTATAATTAAATAACTCATCACCACAAGAAAAAGTTGTGTCATAAGAAAGATATAGAAAAATACATTCTAAGAAGCTTGAAAAGGAGAAACAGTGAATTCCAGAAAAACTTAGGAAATTTTTGTCAATACCAAATAACTTTGCTGTGAGACAATGTGTCAAGAGTGGGTTTTTTAGAATTGCTATTTTCTATGTGGTAAATTTTCATTCAAAATATTTTTGGAGAAATATTAAAAGCACTGCTGCCTTCAAATTTCAAGTATGTCAAATAAGCAACTATTGGTTGGGGTCATACACAAAAGTCTGTATTTCTAGACTAGAAAATCACCTTAGGAAGCCTTTCTATTAATTACCATCAAAATTTTGTTACAGTTGTAGGTATCATGAGGATTTCAATAGAATTCTAAAGAATTTTTAAAATGGGAAATTTTAAGCTGGAGAAGGTAAACAAGAAATTTGTTCCTGCTGAGGAATGGTAGTAAATTTCTTCTTGTACATTAAGATTTTGTTTTTTCTCACACGCATGGTTTTTCATAATAACAAAAAATAATTTTATAGCAAATATTCCCAGAAAAAAACTAAAATTACAAACAAAGGTACAAGGACTAGAGCCACACATACTATTGTTCTATTATTATGAAATATGTTCAGTCAGATGAAGAGGCCTGGATGCCAGATACACCATATAAATAATTCAAAGTTTGTCTATCATATGTTTACCATGGGAAAGCTCCTCTGTGGTCAGAACAGCATGCAGAACATTGCACAGCCTGAAAACTTCTGCCAGATGCATTGTTTGAGGGTTTTATTAAATAAATCAAATCCAGACACCTTTGTCTTACACAATTTTCAATATAGAAAGGCTTCCCAAGAAATGTATAAGTCAATTGTAATCATCTTGCAAAGACACATATTATCTACACACACGTTACCAGGATGATAGATTTGTCCCCCAACAAGAACAATCATTTCTTATCCAGTATGTAAGATTCCCCACTACTGAAATCACATTCAAACCTATTGTATGGCCACTTGAGTTAATGAACTCTTGTTTGTAAAAATTGTGTCAATAGTCTCCTGAATTACTATTAAGTTTTAATGGCCTTCTCAGCATAGATGTACTTATTTGAAGTAATCCTTCATATTTAAAGAAACATTGAAGGAACTTCTATTACAATAATGAGATGTTATAGAAATATGTATGCAAAATACAGTCTAACACAATAAATACATTCAAAAAAATTTTAAGTAACTTAGCAATCTGTATAAAAAGACTTTCTGAAGTAAGGACACTTTAACTCAGTAATTCCACTTTTAACTATCTATCTTAAGGGAATCAAGGCTTGCATAAAGATTTATGTGCAAGGTTCTCAGTGTAGCATTATTTGTAAAAGCAAAAAAAAATGTCCAACAAGGAACTGTGGCCAAAAAGTTATTATAAATAAATGTATTAGAATAATATATAGTCATTAAAATGGTTTTTTGACAAATATTTAACCATGTAGAAAAAAAATCTCATCATAAAGGTTAAGAGAAAAAAGGAAAAGAATAAATATTCAGCACAAAGCCATCTCCAAACTTAACAAATAAATTTAGGCACGGAACAAAAGCATACTTAAAATACACCAAGTTAACAGCACAAGAGAGTACTATTATGAATAATTCTTATTCTCTTCTTCAACTTTCCTACATTCTTAAAATAATTACAATGAATATGTACTATTTTTTAAAGGAAGACATATACCAAAAGCAAATCATTTCTGTAATTGGTGCTCAGTGACAAAAAAAATAGCAATGATGGCTGGTGATAAATGAAAGAACCACAGACAAGAAAATGAGACCATTTTCCAACAGATGAATGAACGAAAACCGTGTGCAAACTTCACGAAGCTATGAGTAGCCATTTGGAGGAGGAACCAAATTTTTAAATAAATCTTGTGAAAGAGTATGTCATAACTCAAAAATTCCAATACAAAAAGGATGCAGTCTCAGAAGGCACGGCAGAGATGAGGGGTAGCATTTTATCTGTAGACACACTCACACACTCTCTCTCTCTCTCTCTCTCTCTCTCTCTCTCTCTCTCTCTCCAGCAGTAGAGCAATCAAACAGTAAACATAACAGGAGTGGCCGACCTGGGGCAAGCCAACCAATTACTTGGGGTGAGGTGATTTTCTCAATTAATAGATACTAAAACTGTAATTATGAGGATGTGAATGTTTGTAGTTTTGTTTTGTTTTGTTGTTTTTTGAGACAGGGTCTGGCTCTGTCACCCAGGCTGTAGTGCAGTGACACCATCTCAGTTCGTTGCAACCTCCACCTCCTGGGTTCAAGGGATCCTCCCACTTCAGCCTTCCAAGTAGCTGGGACTATAGGCACACGCCACCACACCCAGCTAATTTTTGTATTTTCTACTTTTGGTAGAGTTGGGATTCACGATGTTGCCCAGGCTGGTCTCTAACGTCTGAGCTCAAGTGATCCACCTACCTCAGCCTCCCAAAGTGCTGGGTTTACAGGTGTGAGCCACAGCACCTGGCCTGTAGTTTTTAAATTAATGTTAAAAAGTGATCTTCACACTTGAAAGCACAATCTGGAAAACTTACTGTTATCTTAGTATCCTGTTGTTGTTGTTTTTTCTGTCATCAACTTACCACATTTGATTAACAAGACTGTGTGAGTCTATCCCAGCAGTGTCTACTGACTATGGCTTTTCATCTCCATCCCCAATGTCGTTATTCTCCTGGACTAGTGCAATAGCCTCCTAACAGCAGTGTCTTCCCCTTCCCATCCACGCCCTCCACCCATGCCAGAATTACCATTCTAAGACACAAATTTTATTATACCCTTCCTTACCATTCTTTCTTAGCTCCCACATGGCTACAGAATAAAATCAATCTCTTTACGCTGGCAATGAGATGAACTTCATCGACCTACCCATTTCCTGTCTAGAAGGTTCATCTTCCAGCTATGATTAGTTCACCCTACACTTCACCCACTCCAAATAACTTACCTTTCTCCAAAATGTGCTTTGCTTTTCTGACTTCCTGGGTCCATGGGCATGGTTTTCTCTCCTCTGTTTTCTTTGCCTTTGAACCAACTAAATTAGACTCATTTAGGATGGCATTTGGGCATTAGTACTTTTTAAGCCCCCAGGTGATTCAAATGTGCAGCTAAATGTTAAGAGCCACGTATCTAGTCTCTATTCAAGCATTTCCCTCCCTGCACTCTATTGATTTTGGTGTCTATGTCCCCAATACTTCTTCCTATCCCTCCCAGAAAACAGAATCAATCAATAGCAGGGACTTGACCATTCATACATTCCTTCATCCAATGGATGCTATGTGCCAGGCATTATTCATCTTTATATCTGAGCTCCTTCTTCTTTCCTTCCACCTAGCTACCATATAACTGGGCACGGAATAAGACTCAGTGACAATGTGTTACATTTCAATGAAACCATCACTAGGCTTTTCAAGCATTTCATCAATATCTTAAATAGGTTTTTCTTAAAGAGCAATCAGTTAGCAAAGGTGATAGGTTCTTCTTCTTTATTACATTAACTTCATGTAATTTAGGGCTGGAAAGGGTCTTAGAATTGTCCTTAGAATAAAACACTAGGAGTAGCATTTGTCCTGAGCAATTTACCTCAAACAACAAAAATTGGTTTTCTTCTTGGTAAATGTAGGTAAAACAATTCCTTCACAGAAGAATAAATATACTTTAAAGGGGTTCATTTCTCATTTCTCTTCTCATTTCTTTTTTGTTAGGACAAGAAGAAGAAAACATGCCCAAAAGACGACATTTATTATATTAAATTGGTATAGTCTTCTCAAGTACTCATGTAATGTAATACTTAACTGAAAATTTTCTCAGCCACTACCCTCCTAAGGCTCCCTTATCTCTATGGAGCAAATCAAAGTCCTCTTCCCACTCGTTAAAACCTTCCTCCAGGACCCTGCTAACCCCTCCCCCACGCTCCCTCATTAGCCCACCATCTCACCATCCTGAAGGCACAGTCTTTGCAATAAATTTTGCTAATCTCCCAAACACAGCTTGCTTACTCTTTTCTTCCTGCCACAAATTATTCCCTTTTTGACTCTCACATGGAAAGGGAACAGTAATGCTGATTTTATTTACTTTTTTTTTGCCTTTCCCTAAGCCTTTTATACTGGCAGTTAATTAAATTTGGATATCATTAGCTCAATCTGTTTCAGGAAACAGAAAAATCAAAACAAGCAAAATATTTAAAGCCTCCCTTGATAAGTCTTAAAAACTGGCCAGTCAGAAACCATCTTAGTGTTTGGGCTACAAACTAGGCCATGATATAGTTTATGCAAGGTTTAAACAGGGCAAATTCAAAACAAGTCTGTTAGAGAAGAGACCATCCATAAAATGAATTGAGGAAAGGTCAGTTTGATACTAAGCTGCATGCACTGAGCACTGCGCTATCACTGACATTCAGTTACAAATACACATGTACACACACTAATTTGTACACAAACACATGTGAACACACTCACACATGCAGGCATACATACACGCACACATACCAATACCCATGTATACACAAATACACTCATATACAGATACACGTACACATACAAATACCCATGCATATACACATACACTCATATATGCACACATGTATATATGCACACTTAAGCACACTTGCATTTTATTTCCCAAATAAAATTCTAAGTTCCATGAGGCTGATACCATGTAAGCTACTTTTTTTATATTCCCATAGCATTTAGCACGGGGCTGAGCACGTAGTAAGTACTGAACAAGTACAAGTTAACTCAAAATGTTTACACGGTTTTGTGAACTGGTATGCCTAAATTTCTAATTATTTTTGTCTTACTTACATTAACTTAATATCTTGTTTTTTCCAACTGAAAACTGTGGATAATAGCCTCTACTTACCTCACAGGGTTATAGTGATACTCAAAGCAGATAATCCTCGACCATATACACTATAAAGTGATATACAAGTATGAGAAGGGGCCATCATCTCCTAACATTCTATAGAAATAAGCCTGGAGAGGAAAAGAATGTTCCTAGAGAGAGATGAAACTATCTCAAGGCAGAATTTCAATTTTCTTTTCTGAAAAGCATAGCTTTATTTTGTTACCTTCTTGGCTTTTATTTGAAGATAACACTGATTTGACTTTAATCTTTCATTTATCATATTCATTGCTCTTAGGAAAACAATAAATAAAAGGTGGGAGAATCACTGCTGACATTCAGATCTATGAGTAGATTTCCATATTAATAGAAATCAAAAATGATCAATCCTCACATTGAGGCTAAAAGATATGAAAGACATGATGTTGAACTTGATCTGCCACTAAATGGAGGTGCTTCAAGACTACTTGACATATTTGAAGCAGGATATTTTATCATAGGATTGTATTTTTCAAACTCTTTTACATTGTGGCCCTGCGGTGGAAAAAATAATGGCTCCCCAAAAATGTCCGTGTCCTAATCTTCAGAACCTGTGAATATGTTAGGTTACACAGCAAACAGGATGATATGTTTGGCTCTGTGTCCCCAACCAAATCTCATGTTGAATTGTAATCCTTAGTGTTGGAGGAGGGGCCCAATAGGAGGTGACTGGATCATGGGAGAAGACTTTCCCCTTGCTGTTCTCATGATATTGAGTGAGTTCTCATGAGATCTGGTTATTTACAAGTGTGTAGCACCTCCCCCTTCTCTCTTTCTCTCCTGATTTGCCATGTGAAGAAGATGTGTTTCCTTCCTCTTCACCTTTACCATGATTGTAAGTTTCCTGAGGCCTCCCCAGCCATGCTTCCTGTACAGCCTAGAGAACCGTGAGCTAATTAAACCTCTTTTATTCATAAATTACCCAGTCTCAGGTAGTTCTTATAGCAATGTGAGAATGGACTAATACAGAGGAAATAAGATTTCTAATCAACTGACTTTGAGACATGGAGACTATACTGGATTATCCAGATAGGCCGTAAGTAATCACAAGGGTTCTTACAAGTAGAAGAGGGAGAGAGCAGAGGAGGTCAGAGTGATGTGATGTGAGAAGGATTCAGCCTATCACTGCTGCCTTTGAAGATGGAGGGAGAGGTCACAAGCCAAAGAATGCAGGTAGCCTCTAGAAACTAAACAAGGCAAGGACAAGGATTCTTCCCTAGGGCCACCAAAAGGAGTACAGCCCAGTCAACATCTTGATTTTAGCCCAGTGAGACCCGTGAGTGAGTTCTAATCTATAAGATTAAGGTAACATATTTGTTTGTTTTAAACCACTAAATGTTTGGCAAGTTGTTGCAGCAGCAATAGGAAGCTAATACAGGTCCCCGTACAAACATTCATGCAGCAAAAGTTACATGAAATAACACTTATCTTTCTGCATGGAATGCTGATAGTTTCTATTCTACTCCAGCTTATTACATTTAAAAAAAAAAAAAGAAAAAAAAAAGGAAATGCTGGCTATTTGACTGCATGACCCACTAAAGGGTTTCACAGCACTCTGGTATGGAAAACACTCCCCTAGATAATACAGGTTAGGATTGCTGTGGTACACTTTAAATACAAATAAAGAAGAAAATTAGTTACAATTATAGCGAAATCATAAAAAGTACAAGTACTTTTACTGTACAAGTACAAGTAAAAATGATTCCTGCAATTATGCTCAAGAGATGAATAAATTTTAAAATGACTCAGTGTTTGCTGACTTTGAAGTCACACTCCCTGTTTTCACACTACACTTACCTCCTAAGGGCCAGCCAAGATAGAAGAGCCAGTGAAAGAGCAGAAAGAGTAGATAAAAGGGCAGGTGCTTATGATCACCTGTCACTCAGTATCTGTTTGGGGGTTCAGAGTATATAAGCCAAAACCAAGGAAGCCCGAGGGCCAGCTATCTGGGAACCAGTTAGCACTTTAATGATTAGCTGCCATTCACGGTTCCTGAAACCTGGGGATGCACAGGAATAGAGAATACTGTGCTAAAAGTGTCAGAGGTAATGATAGCAGTACAGTGATGAAAGAGGATTATCAATACTCATAGCAATGATTTTAAAGTTCTGACCTGTATATCACAGTGTCTGTGCCCCTGTAAATTACAAGAATTCCCTATTGGGATGAAAAGTTTTAGTATTCTTAAAGGGTTATCACTTTATAAAATGATACAAACTCTGAGTCCTAAGCTATGTAAAATTGCCATATTATTTAAATTCTCCAAGTCTTGGTCACATTAACTTTAAAATGGAGACAAATTTTCCCCTTTAGAGACTAAAAGCAACATAGGTAAAGTGTGCCTAACAAAGCTCCTGACACAGTGCAGGCCCACTTGGTTGCAAGTATTCATTACTGTGTTCACTCATTCATTCTTACTGATATTAACCAATTTCTCAATTCTTAAGGATATGCATTGAGCACCATGCTAGCAGCTAAAAGAAAGTTTCGATAAACATGTCAGCTTTCTCTCCACTTTGGGACTGTCTGTCATTCTTGTGACGCCAGAGTTCCTTCCAGCAATATACAATGAGACAAAGTACATAACATCTAAGGGTTCTGAGAGAATCCTTGCAGCTTGTACATATGTTGGCAAGCACTGAACTACAGTTAATTTCCAGCACCTATAATAAGTAGCAAACAAACAGAGCATGCATCTTCACCTAAAATGCACATTATGGGACTATTTTCTCTCTGCTAAGGTTTTATGATAATACCTGGTTCTGAAACTTTATGTAGTCTCCAGCATCTAGAAAAGCCCATAGTAAATGCTCAGTAGATATATGTGTGTAGGATAAATGCCCTTGATAGTAATAATTTAACCATACTCTTAGAATGACCCTGTATAGCTAGATGCACCTGAATATGTGTTCTGAGCTAGGGAATCCAGGAATACCAACCTAGAGAGTCATTGATTACCTGATAGGAACATCTTAGCCCCTGGCCCCTTTCTTGGAACACAGGCTGTACAGGGGATTGAGGTCTTGAGTTTTAGGTTAAATGAAGGTTGCAAGATGGAGGTCGTTAAGGGGAGGCTATTATGTGAAAACGCTATGTAAACTGCCTGATGTTTGCAACCAGTTGCGGTTTTGGTTTTCCTGCCCAGCCCACAGCCACTGGGTTGGGCAGTTATCTTGTGTAGCCCACCACCATTGGACTGTAGGAAGGCTGATACCTTGTCCAGCCCACCGCCACTGAATATGAGGCGGTTCCTAATCCAGCCCTCTGCCACTGGACAGTCTTCTTTGTAAGTCACCCCCTATTAAAACCCCATGTCTCACTTGCCAGCTCTAGGTCCCTTCTTCAGCTTCTTGAATGTGGCGCCTTCCCTGTTGAGGTTAACAGAGGTTTGGCACAACAGAATGAATAAATAAATGAATTAGCAAACAGATAAAGAGATGAGCTGGGTTGACCTTGCCACATATTCTAGATCAGGGTTTTTCAGCCTTAGCACTATTGATATTTTGGTTAGAATCATCCTTTGTCATGGAAGACTGTCCTGTGTATTACAGGATGCATAGCAGCACCCCTGGCCCCTTCCCACTTGATACTAGTAGCATCCCCCGGCTAATTCTGACAACCAAAAATGTCTCCAGACATTGCCAAGTGTCCCCTCAGGAGGACAAATTTGCCCCCAGATTGACAGCCATTGCTCTAGAACAAAGATTCTCAATTCTAGATGCATATTAGAATCACTTAGGAGATTTTTTTTTTTTTTTTTTGAGACGAAGTCTTGCTCTGTTGCCCAGGTTAGAGTGCAGTGGCATGATCTCGGCTCACTGCAACCTCCGCTTTCCAGGTGCAAGTGATTCTCCCGCCTCGGCCTCCTGTGTAGCTGGGACTACAAGCACATGCCACCATGCTCAGTTAATTTTTTTGTATTTTTAGTAGAGATGGGGTTTCCCCATGTTGGCCAGGATGGTCTTGATCTCTTGACCTCGTGATCCACCCGCCTCAGCCTCCAAAAGTGCTGGGATTACAGGCGTGAGCCACCACGCCCGGCCAGGAAGATTTTAACAACCCACTGACAACCCAATGCTTAGGCAACACCTCAAACCAACTAAATCAAGCTCACTTGAGGTGACATATGGCCATCCCTATTTGTCTAAAGCTCCCAGGTGATTCAAATGTGCAGCCAAATATCGAGAACCACTTCTCTACACCTTTGAATAGCACTTCTGCTTGCCACTAAAAATGTGATCCATGGACCAGCGACTGGGCATTACCCGGGAGCTTGTCAGAAATGCAGAATCTTGGGCCCCACCTCAGACCTACTGCATCACTCAGGGTCAAGGGAAGGGAAAGAAACCACAGCAGTTATCTGAACAGTGAGAATCTTGTATAAAGAACTGTTAACTAGGGATAAAGTTAACTAGGTAATTGAAAGAGTAAAAGTAAAACTCTAACAATATATTATGGAGGTAACAATTGCAGAAAGCAGCTCCAACTCTAGAGTTAGGGGAACAAAAAGAAAGAGATTGGATCCCTGAGAAAGGGGCAGTTTCTTGGCCAGTGCTGGGGTGTTTGAAGGGGCAAGGTGAAGTTCATTTTGAGAGCGCTGGAAAAAAAACTGCAAACTGGAAGCTGCTACCACAGAAAGGAACCGCTGCTGCCAGACTGAAGCAGCATTGCTGGGATGATACAGAAGCTGCAAACAGGCAGATGCCTTCTCCCACTTCTGGCCTTGCAGTCTCCCCCTGGCACCCACTACTGCAAAAGCTGAGCACAAAGTAGTGGGTGCTAGAGGGAGACTAAGAGCCAAAATGCGGGTCGCAGAGTCTAGCTCCAACACCACAAAGCAGAGCTTAGGAGGGTGGGTTTGGAGTTGAGAGGCAATAGCTGTAACTGGCACAGCTACTGAATCAGACTCGGCATTGTAGCAAGAACCCCAAGGGATTCTTACATGCACTATACTGTGAAAAGTCCTGTGTTAGAGGATGTCACTCTATCTTGACTTCTAAAATAAGTTATCTCCTGTTAGTCAGTAGCTTGGCAGCAATCCCCATTTTAAAATAATCACAATTCGTTCCCTAATGCTGAAGATACAAACCACTACTTCACCATGGTTTATCATCTTACATGTAAAGACTATTTTCAGGCCGGGTGTGGTGCCTGTAATCCCAGCACTTTGGGAGGCCAAGGTGGGCAGATCACCTGAGTTTTAGGAGTTCGAGACCAGCCTGGCCAACGTAGTGAAACCCTGTCTCTGCTAAAAACACAAAAATTATCTGGGTGTGGTGGTGCACGCCTGTAATCTGAGCTACTCGGGAGGCTGAGGCAGGAGAATAGCTTGAACCTGGGACGTGGAGGTTGCAGTGAGCTGAGATCACACTACTGCACTCCAGCCTGGGCCGCAGAGTGAGACTCTGTCTCAAAAAAATAAAAATTAAAAATAAAGAGTATTTTCAACGGGATTAAGAAATGAGTTCAGTCAAGGTGTTATCTCTAAAGTTAGATATTTTCTTGCCTGTTACTCTGCTTTTGTTTAAAATTATTACAAACATCTTTTTCTTGGTCCTTCCTTAATTGCCCGAGTAAAATTCAAAAACTTCACTTTGAATTTATATATGGTGTAATTAATATCAACAAAACAGGGACCCCCCCCCTCCCCTGCCAAAGAGAGTCTGGGTTCTTGAACTCACCAGGGAAATAGTAAGTCCAGGCATTAAGTTTTTGTTTTTTGTTTTGTTTTGCTTTTTGTTTTTCCCCCATGCAGGTGCCTCAGCCTCTCACAGAGAAAGCCCTGTTAGCCAGAGCTTGGAGTGTCTCCCTCTACCAGGCATCTGGCAAATGTGCCTGATTCACCACAAGGGATACCAGGTGGGAGAACATAGTAGCTCAGTGCCAACACATGGACACAGCTGAAGAAATAACTGGTCAGTGCATGACCTTCTTAGGGGCATCCGCATATTCTCCTAGGTAACATCCACACACTGACAACACATTCCCTGAGCCAGGGTCTATTTGTGAATATTCCTGGTATGCTTCTGCCACCCAGTGGAGGATCTCTAACTCAAGCTTAGATTGTTATTGTAAAGTCTAGTATTTTGAATTTAAATCTTAAGCATAATTATTCCTGAAAATTGTCAATCCTTTTAACAATTGTATTAAAACATCATTTAAAGTAGGATGCATTTATGTATGTGTTAATATAAAGTATATATACATATGTATTCAATTTTATGCTTAAAAATTTATAGTATGCTTTTATCATTAGACTAGCTCATATCAAAGTACAAATAAAAAGTGATATTTTTCAAATCTAGGAAGATTCTGCATAATTTTAAAATACACTAAGATTGAGTTTGCATTGAATCTACAGTGAAAGCAGAAGTTTCCATATATTTGTGCATGTTCAGTTTTTAGTTTTAAACACATTATTAATTCTCTTTCAACTTTTACGTGAAATAAAATTAAGTAATGTAAAAAGTGTCAATAATTTTGATTCAAAAGTTCTCATTTGTGTTCCAGATTTGCCAAAACAATGTCATTTTATACGATCATTGTCTTGTATATAGGAGTCTTTTTCTCACATGTTTTATGAGTCATGTATTCTGAAATTTTCAGGTTTTTTTCAAGTTTCCATGACATATGACATTAAGGATTCTTTTAGTGTAGATGAATGAGCTGATGAATAAATATGAAGATAAAGATATTATGACAGTCTTCAGACAACAACAAAAAAGGTGTAACTCACCATAATCATATTTACTATGTAGAAACTAGAAGACCTAGTGTCCAATATTAAAGAAAAACACAATGTTAAACTGTCTTATAAATGTATTAATTTTAATCATTAATGAAATAAAACATGAGATTATAGATAAAAATCTCTTCTAACTTTCACATTTCCTTAGGCAGCTTTGACTTGGTTGCCAAAAATATCTTATGGAAATCCTGATTTAAAATGAAAATTATCAAATAAATCTAAGAATTACTATGAAAAATTTATGATGAAGACACATGAAAGCTGATAATGATTTGGAAATTTAATTAAAATAAATGAAAAAGTCCCATGAAAATTTCCAAACAGTTGGCTAATTATGCAAAATGCATTCAGCCATGAGAAACTTTTATGAAAGGAAGAAAGGTTTCTATTGTATTAAGTTGCAACTGAACTTGAACTGTAACAGCTGAGATGCGCTAGCGCCTTCTGGAATTTATCCTGGTTTATTGCAAAGTGCATATGGTGAAAACTGCATGTGGTGAGTCAAACGTAATTAAAATAAAACCACAAAATTGATTTGAAATGGCAATTCAGTTGAACCAGAACTGAACTCAAATTGTTATGTTACTCTACCAGTCATAATCACACTAAACTCCTATCTTTACTATACTAAATGGGACTATCACTTACAATTATATTTTGATTCTGAATCAAACAAAAAGGCAAGATTGAATTAAGTAGCAAATCTCTACTGCCTTTGTGAATTTATTGCATTGTGCGAGGGCTTAACTTTGCCATTTTCAGTCAAAACTGAAAATCAATCGATACATTCCATAGATTAAAAACTTTCAAAGGGTCAAGAAATAATGCATAATGTTCTACGGTGCATATAAAATACATTGCATATTTCTACAATGTATATTCAAGTGAAAAGCAATTTCACATATTTTTTGTTTATGTTAGGCTTTAGGTTTATAGAAAACTGATCAGAGAATATTGAGAATTCCTGTCTATTCCCTTTGCCCATATACACACATATATTTTCACCTATTTTTAACATCTTGCATTAGTGTGGTATATTTGTTACAACTGATGCACTACTGATACGGCAATAACTAACGATAGCCCATAATTTACATTAGGGGTCACTCTTTGTGTTACACATTCTATGGGCTTTGACAAATTTATAATGTGTATAGTGGTATCTCATTGTTTTAACGTACAGTTCTCTACATGACAAATGATGTTGAGTATCTCCTGTATGTTTATTTTTTGGTGAGGCATCTGTTCAGATCTTTTGTTCATATTTTAGTTGGGTCATTTGCTTTTGTATTTTTGAGTTTTAGAAGGAGTTCTTTGTATATTTTGGATACTAGCCCTTTATCAGATATGGTGGCAGAAATTTTTTTCCCAGTCAGTGGCTGTTTCTTCCTTCTCTTAAAAGTGTCTTTCACAAAGCAGAAGTTTTTAATTTTAATAAAGTCCAACTTCTCAATTTTTCTTTCATGAATAGTGTTTTTGGTATTGTATATAAAAAAGTCAAAGTCACTTAGAGTTTCTCCTGTGTTATCTTCCAGCCATTCTACAGTTTTGCATTTTGCATGTACGTCTATGATCCATTTTGAGTTAATTTTTGTGAAGGGTGCAAGGTCTGTGTTTGGAATCTTTTTCATTTTATTTTATTTTTTTTACTCATGGGTATTCAATTATTCCAGTAGCATTTGTTGAAAAGATTGGTTTTTTTTTCCACTGAATTGCCTTTGTCCTTCATCAAAGATCAGTTGACTACATTCATGTGAGTCTATTTCTGGGCTCCCTGTTCCATTCCATTCGTCTATTTGCCTGTTCTTTCACCAGTACCACACTGTTTTGAATACCGTAGCTTCACAGTAAGTTTTGAAGTCCAGTTATGTGGACCTGCTGACTTTGCTTTTCTCCTTCAATATGTTTTTATTCTGGGTCTTTTGACTTTTCAAATAAACTTTAGAATCAGTTTGTCAACATCCACAAAGTAACTTGTTGAGATTTTATTAGGATTCCATTGAATCCATAGATGAAGTTAGGAGGAAATGACATCTTAATATTGAGTCTTCCTTTCATTGTATATGGAGTATCTTTTCATTTATTTAGATTTTCTTTGATTTCTTTCATCAGAGTTTTGTACTTTTCCTCACATAGATTTTGGACATATTCTGTAAAATTTATACCTGTTTATTTCTTTTTGGAGCCAATCTGAATGGTATTATATTTTTAATTTTAAATTTCAATTGTTCATTGCTGGTATATAGGGAAAAAATTGACTTTTTATTAACCTTATATCCTGCAACTTTGCTATGAGTAAGGTTGCTTATTAGTATTAGGATTTTTTTGTTGATTCCTTGGGATTTTCCACATAGACAACCGTGTCATCTGAAAACAATTCTATTTCTTCCCTTCCAGTTGGTATACCTTTGATTTACTTTTCATGTCTTTTTACATTATCTAGTACTTACAGTATGATATTGAATAGGGGTAGTGAGAGGAGACATCCTTGCCTTATTCCTGATCTTAGTGAGAAAGCATCTAGTTTCTCATCATTAAGTATGATGTTAGCCATAAGTTTTTTACAGATGTTCTTTATCAAGTTGAGGAAGTTCCCTCCATTCCTAGTTTATTGAGATATTGGTTGATTTTAATGTAAATATTAGTATATTTCAGCATTAATCAAAATCTGTCTTAAAACATGGTAGGTACTCTTTTCTTGTCTAACATAAAACTTTTAAGTGACAACATATCCAATATATATCATATTTTTAAATGAAGATAAGAAATGGGCAATCCAAATAACTTGCAATGGGTATAGTTAAACAGCAAGGGCATTTTCCAGTCTTCAGTGAAAACTATATTTAAGCAAAACAATTCTCCAATCTTCCTGGTCACAATCACTTCTTTAAACTATTGTATCTACTAATGACTTTAAAATTTGGTCCATGATACTTAGCTGTATCTCCAATTACCTCATATCTATAATGATACCTTTAAAGTATTACGTTCCCTCTCATTTTCTCTTGATACACAGACAGGTACCACCTATAATAAACATCCAAAGGCAATTTCGTAATTTGTTTCATTCACTCTGGGTTGTTAACATATACACTGTTAACAATGTATATGACAATATTTAGGCTGTGTCTTGAATTATGGTGAACCAACATTTCAGAAGAAATATACAAATTCAAGGATGGTGAGATTGGAGGGGTTCATGTAAAATTCCTATAATATGAACCACCAACATTTTACATTTTGTTTCTAGAAAAATACCCACAAGTGTCCATAAAACACTTGAGAAATCATGTACTCTAGGCACTAAATATATGAAATGGATTACAGGAATGGAAATATGCCACATTTTATCAAAGATGGGTTTCCAATATGATTTTCTAACCGCATATTCTTCATCATTGACATGACTAGCAACCCAAATTAGGCTCAGCCTAGGCTATTACCATCCATGAGCTGTCTGAAGGCCCTTCAACTCTTTACCCACTTATTTAAATTTTAGTCAGCAGAACTTTTGTTGTAGCTTTATCATAATAGTCTTCTGCTATATTAAATTGCCAATCTCCCATAGAGATACAATACAGAGCCCAAACTTTTTTTAATTTTTAAAGGAGGGGAATTAAATGCAGGCCAAAATGACAACATACTTCAATAGAAGAAAGACTCAACACAGATTAAGTTGCCATGCGCATGAGTTACTCAGCATGAATAAAAGCCTGGACAAGTGAAAACTGGTTTCTATATTCCCTGTCCTTTGAAGTCATCTCAGTAAATTCCTCCCCAAAAAAACCTGCAAATCTCAGAATTCCCTTCAAATTGCTTCATTGTTTTTTTATTCTCTTCTGCTTAAATCAGGTGAAACTTGAGGTTACTTGTCACTACCTTAAAATTTAATCAGTAGTGCTCTGGACTTACAAAGACAGACAAGTCCCTTTATATGGGCCAACATACTCATTTTTACTTTGCTTAATGTTCTGGCATATTGTGAAACAATTCCAAGTGTGTAAAGGGTACTTAAAAATAGTTAAGAATATTTACTACACTCTTTTACTGACTGTAACTTATTTGGCTTCATGAGCAACTGGCTGTTCTAACTGATCAAAGAATCGCTTGGTTTTTTATTGATGGCAATGTGAAAAGCAAAATCCCTAAAAAACAAGCATGTTTTACAATGATAATAAAATGAGATATTGGAAAGTAGAAACAAGTTATACACAATGAAGTTATGGTTCTCAAAAGGTCACAACACTCTGGACTGATGGCATCTACATGCCATTATTATGACTCAGAACTTTGCCTTCAAGCCACTGAACATTATGTTACAGTTAGGGTTTAAAAGCTGGTAGCCATCTATCATTTTTATCCTTTGGTTGGGGCCTCAATTCTGCACTGTTCATTTTTTTGGGGTGCACATTTCTCTAGACCTTAGAAGGGGCATCTGGAAGATGACAAAATCCTGGTGTGGAACCAGAATATCTGGCTCTAACACTTAAGAGTTGTGTTAGTGTGAGCAAGCTTTTTGGTTTTCCTGGAGTTCAATTTCTTTTATGAAAGTAATATAGTAATATGGATGCTAAATTTAAAAAAAAAAAATCTTGCACATATGGTTGTCACCAAGCAAGTGAACAGATTGGAAGGCGCCAAGTCCAATGGTGAAGGGAATACTCCGGAAGATGTGGCCACAGTTCAGGAGAGGTGATGTTGACTAGAATTAATGTGAGCCAACAGATTTGCAGAACAAAAAACAATTTTAGATATATTTAACTATTAAAATCAATAGAATTTGACTTAAATGGAATGCAGTTAAGTCAGGGTGGTGTCGCGTATCATTCTCAGATGTCTGTCTCAGGAAGTTGCAAACTTGGGGTGCCTTTCACTGAAACAGTAAGAGCGGGGAGTAGATTTGACAGTGGGATGGTTGAGGATGGGAATCAGAAGCAGTTGAGTTTGTTGTCTCTGTAACCTATAATGTGCAATTGGGAGCCAGACATACAGTCTGAGGATGAAGGAGAAATTATCTAAAAATAGTAATGAGGAGTGAAAAGGACACCACCTCACTCTCAGCCACAAGGTCTAAAGAGTTGGTGGCAAGGGATGGTAAATTCAGGATAGAGCCAGTTCTAATTAAGGTGAGGAGTTGGAAGGAGTCTTCAGAGAAACAGGTGACTTATGGGAAAATTGCTGCAAGTATTCTTGCTCAGCACAGCTGTAAACATACCGCCAGCCCCATCAACAGCAACAGCAACAGAGACCAGACGCAGAGTTCCAATTTCCTTTCTCTCTATTTAATCTTTTTGAAGTTTCGTATTCAATTTAAGAAATGCAAGTTAGTACCTACTATTACAAATACATCATCATCCTCTTAGAGCTGAAGGGGACCTTAAAAGTCATATAACTCCTTGAAACAACTTGTATTCAAAGTCATAGTATCAAAGTACAAATTTCTACACAATCACAGTAAACAGAATCAAATAATTTTCTTCATGTGTCACTTGCAACAAAAACCTCATCTTTTGTAATGAGAGAGAGCAGGGACACAAACCTGGAAGGCAGGAAAGTTGGCTTCTTGTCTCCAAACTGTTGCTTTTTAGATGTGTGGCCTTTAGCAATACATTTAATCCAGAGACATCAGGGTTCAAACACGGAGCTGAATTAGATCACTTCATATATTCTATCCAGCTAAAAATTCTTAGGACTCTGTGAATGGAATGGCTACATAGAACCTTTCTGCTTTGGGGAAAAGTGGCATAACAGAGAGTTTCAGCTTAATGTATTTTCAAATGCCAAATTGGATTTGAAAAATTGATTTTACTTGTTCCCTCAAAAATTTCAAGTCATATCTTTAAGAACAAAGCATTGTGATTCAGGTCCATTGCATGGACAAATTAGCTGTGGTTCTTGGTAGTTAAAAGTGGCAGAAAGACAGAAACAACTATTTGATAACATTATGTAATTTTACAATAAGGTAAATCTCCAGCCCAACCACCTTAATAATGTGCATTTTTGTCAATATATTTAATATATTGAGAAAAGTCATTTACAATCACTGTATACAGACTCATATGAAAAAAAGACATTTTCATTCCCATAAGAAATATTTTATGTGAAATCACATTTTTATGGCCTCATATTTTCTGATCAGACTTCCATCTTCATCAATATCTTATTTCTCAGTTAAAATTCTGGTTTCCCCTGATTATTATTCTGAGAAATTCTCCCTCAGAACATTCCCTAATCCCAGAAGGTCTCTATGTTCCTTCTACAACTGAATGATATGTCTTACCTCAACATTATTTAATATATTCCTAAAATAAAAGGGAGTAGAACTTGGATATTTTTACTCATATTTCCCCTGTGGTTAAGAGCTCCCCTTTTTCCCGATAAATAAAAATATAAATATTGTTTTAACTCTACTCACAATCTCATATAGTTCCACTTTGTAAGCTGTTTTCTAAAATATGAATTGAAGTAATAGGAAAATTAAACAAGGCTAGCCAGCTTAGTGTTTTCTATATTTAGTTGTTATGTTTTTCCTTCAGTACAAAATTCCACATAAGATAAAGAAAAGACAATAAATACCAGAAAGATTATGGCGTAGCCAAAATGTGCCGGAAGCCAACATGAATATGAGGAAATTCATTAACAGATCCTTCTAAATGTGTGTATAATGATTAAATGTACAGATAAAATGATATTTTTATGGGATTTGCTTTGAAATAATCAGAGTAGAGGCTGGAAGTGGGGATAAGGAGTGGAGAGTGGAATTAGATTAAAACAAGGCAGTCATGGGATGATAGTTGCTTGTTCAAGCTGAGTAACAGGTACCTGAGTTTGTTATATAATCCTCTTTGCTTTTGTATGTTTACATTTTGAAAAATAACCTTTTATTAAATGCTTACTTTATTTTAAAAATTTAAATTAGACATTTTTGTCCTGGAATGTCTTCTAAAAAACTGGGTAAATTGCTCATTCATTGGATATAAATGTTTAATATATTTTTTCATACATTAACTTCTTTCATCAAATAATGTTTTAATCTTAAGATGTCTTTGGTTTTTTTTTGTTTTTTTTAATTATACTTTAAGTTTTAGGGTACATGTGCACATTGTGCAGGTTAGTTACATATGTATACATGTGCCATGCTGGTGCGCTGCACCCACCAACTCGTCATCCAGCATTAGGTATATCTCCCAATGCTATCCCTCCCCCCTCCCCCCTCCCCACCACAGTCCCCAGAGTATGATATTCCCCTTCCTGTGTCCATGTGATCTCATTGTTCAATTCCCACCTATGAGTGAGAATATGCGGTGTTTGGTTTTTTGTTCTTGCGATAGTTTACTGAGAATGATGGTTTCCAATTTCATCCATGTCCCTACAAAGGATATGAACTCATCATTTTTTATGGCTGCATAGTATTCCATGGTGTATATGTGCCACATTTTCTTAATCCAGTCTATCATTGTTGGACATTTGGCTTGGTTCCAAGTCTTTGCTATTGTGAATAATGCCGCAATAAACATACGTGTGCATGTGTCTTTATAGCAGCATGACTTATAGTCATTTGGGTATATACCCAGTAATGGGATGGCTGGGTCAAATGGTATTTCTAGTTCTAGATCCCTGAGGAATCGCCACACTGACTTCCACAATGGTTGAACTAGTTTACAGTCCCACCAACAGTGTAAAAGTGTTCCTATTTCTCCACATCCTCTCCAGCACCTGTTGTTTCCTGACTTTTGAATGATTGCCATTCTAACTGGTGTGAGATGATATCTCATAGTGGTTTTGATTTGCATTTCTCTGATGGCCAGTGATGATGAGCATTTTTTCATGTGTTTTTTGGCTGCATAAATGTCTTCTTTTGAGAAGTGCCTGTTCATGTCCTTCGCCCACTTTTTGATGGGGTTGTTTGTTTTTTTCTTGTAAATTTGTTTGAGTTCACTGTAGATTCTGGATATTAGCCCTTTGTCAGATGAGTAGGTTGCGAAAATTTTCTCCCATGTTGTAGGTTGCCTATTCACTCTGATGGTAGTTTCTTTTGCTGTGCAGAAGCTCTTTAGTTTAATTAGATCCCATTTGTCAATTTTGGCTTTTGTTGCCATTGCTTTTGGTGTTTTGGACATGAAGTCCTCGCCCACGCCTATGTCCTCAATGGTAATGCCTAGGTTTTCTTCTAGGGTTTTTATGGTTTTAGGTCTAACGTTTAAATCTTTAATCCATCTTGAATTGATTTTTGTATAAGGTGTAAGGAAGGGATCCAGTTTCAGCTTTCTCCATATGGCTAGCCAGTTTTCCCAGCACCATTTATTAAATAGGGAATCCTTTCCCCATTGCTTGTTTTTCTCAGGTTTGTCAAAGATCAGATAGTTGTAGGTAAGCGGCGTTATTTCTGAGGGCTCTATTCTGTTCCATTGATCTATATTTCTGTTTTGGTACAGTACCATGCTGTTTTGGTTACTGTAGCCTTGTAGTATAGTTTGAAGTCAGGTAGTGTGATGCCTCCAGCTTTGTTCTTTTGGCTTAGGATTGACTTGGCGATGCGGGCTCTCTTTTGGTTCCATATGAACTTTAAAGTAGTTTTTTCCAATTCTGTGAAGAAAGTCATTGGTAGCTTGATGGGGATGGCATTGAATCTGTAAATTACCTTGGGCAGTATGGCCATTTTCACGATATTGATTCTTCCTACCCATGAGCAAGGAATGTTCTTCCATTTGTTTGTATCCTCTTTTATTTCCTTGAGCAGTGGTTTGTAGTTCTCCTTGAAGAGGTGCTTCACATCCCTTGTAAGTTGGATTCCTAGGTATTTTATTCTCTTTGAAGCAATTGTGAATGGGAGTTCACTCATGATTTGGCTCTCTGTTTGTCTGTTGTTGGTGTATAAGAATGCTTGTGATTTTTGTACATTGATTTTGTATCCTGAGACTTTGCTGAAGTTGCTTATCAGCTTAAGGAGATTTTGGGCTGAGACGATGGGGTTTTCTAGATAAACAATCATGTCGTCTGCAAACAGGGACAATTTGACTTCCTCTTTTCCTAATTGAATACCCTTTATTTCCTTCTCCTGCCTGATTGCCCTGGCCAGAACTTCCAACACTATGTTGAATAGGAGCGGTGAGATAGGACATCCCTGTCTTGTGCCAGTTTTCAAAGGGAATGCTTCCAGTTTTTGCCCATTCAGTATGATATTGGCTGTGGGTTTGTCATAGATAGCTCTTATTATTTTGAAATATGTCCCATCAATACCTAATTTATTGAGAGTTTTTAGCATGAAGGGTTGTTGAATTTTGTCAAAGGCTTTTTCTGCATCTATTGAGAGAATCATGTGGTTTTTGTCTTTGGCTCTGTTTATATGCTGCATTACATTTATTGATTTGCATATGTTGAACCAGCCTTGCATCCCAGGGATGAAGCCCACTTGATCATGGTGGATAAGCTTTTTGATGTGCTGCTGGATTCGGTTTGCCAGTATTTTATTGAGGATTTTTGCATCAATGTTCATCAAGGATATTGGTCTAAAATTCTCTTTTTTGGTTGTGTCTCTGCCCGACTTTGGTATCAGAATGATGCTGGCCTCATAAAATGAGTTAGGGAGGATTCCCTCTTTTTCTATTGATTGGATTAGTTTCAGAAGGAATGGTACCAGCTCCTCCTTGTACCTCTGGTAGAATTCGGCTGTGAATCCATCTGGTCCTGGACTCTTTTTGGTTGGTAAACTATTGATTATTGCCACAATTTCAGCTCCTGTTATTGGTCTATTCAGAGATTCAACTTCTTCCTGGTTTAGTCTTGGGAGAGTGTATGTGTCGAGGAATGTATCCATTTCTTCTAGATTTTCTAGTTTATTTGCGTAGAGGTGTTTGTAGTATTCTCTGATGGTAGTTTGTATTTCTGTGGGATCGGTGGTGATATCCCCTTTATCATTTTTTATTGCGTCTATTTGATTCTTCTCTCTTTTTTTCTTTATTAGTCTTGCTAGCGGTCTATCAATTTTGTTGATCCTTTCAAAAAACCAGCTCCTGGATTCATTAATTTTTTGAAGGGTTTTTTGTGTCTCTATTTCCTTCAGTTCTGCTCTGATTTTAGTTATTTCTTGCCTTCTGCTAGCTTTTGAATGTGTTCGCTCTTGCTTTTCTAGTTCTTTTAATTGTGATGTTAGGGTGTCAATTTTGGATCTTTCCTGCTTTCTCTTGTGGGCATTTAGTGCTATAAATTTCCCTCTGCACACTGCTTTGAATGCGTCCCAGAGATTCTGGTATGTTGTGTCTTTGTTCTCGTTGGTTTCAAAGAACATCTTTATTTCTGCCTTCATTTCGTTATGTACCCAGCAGTCATTCAGGAGCAGGTTGTTCAGTTTCCATGTAGTTGAGCGGCTTTGAGTGAGATTCTTAATCCTGAGTTCTAGTTTGATTGCACTGTGGTCTGAGAGATAGTTTGTTATAATTTCTGTTCCTTTACATTTGCTGAGGAGAGCTTTACTTCCAACTATGTGGTCAATTTTGGAATAGGTGTGGTGTGGTGCTGAAAAAAATGTATATTCTGTTGATTTGGGGTGGAGAGTTCTGTAGATGTCTATTAGGTCCGCTTGGTGCAGAGCTGAGTTCAATTCCTGGGTATCCTTGTTGACTTTCTGTCTCGTTGATCTGTCTAATGTTGACAGTGGGGTGTTAAAGTCTCCCATTATTAATGTGTGGGAGTCTAAGTCTCTTTGTAGGTCACTCAGGACTTGCTTTATGAATCTGGGTGCTCCTGTATTGGGTGCATATATATTTAGGATAGTTAGCTCCTCTTGTTGAATTGATCCCTTTACCATTATGTAATGGCCTTCTTTGTCTCTTTTGATCTTTGTTGGTTTAAAGTCTGTTTTATCAGAGACTAGGATTGCAACCCCTGCCTTTTTTTGTTTTCCATTTGCTTGGTAGATCTTCCTCCATCCTTTTATTTTGAGCCTATGTGTGTCTCTGCACGTGAGATGGGTTTCCTGAATACAGCACACTGATGGGTCTTGACTCTTTATCCAACTTGCCAGTCTGTGTCTTTTAATTGGAGAATTTAGTCCATTTACATTTAAAGTTAATATTGTTGTGTGTGAATTTGATCCTGTCATTATGATGTTAGCTGGTGATTTTGCTCGTTAGTTGATGCAGTTTCTTCCTAGTCTTGATGGTCTTTACATTTTGTCATGATTTTGCAGCGGCTGGTACCGGTTGTTCCTTTCCATGTTTAGCACTTCCTTCAGGAGCTCTTTTAGGGCAGGCCTGGTGGTGACAAAATCGGTCAGCATTTGCTTGTCTGTAAAGTATTTTATTTCTCCTTCACTTATGAAGCTTAGTTTGGCTGGATATGAAATTCTGGGTTGAAAATTCTTTTCTTTAAGAATGTTGAATATTGGCCCCCACTCTCTTCTGGCTTGTAGGGTTTCTGCCGAGAGATCCGCTGTTAGTCTGATGGGCTTCCCTTTGAGTGTAACTCGACCTTTCTGTCTGGCTGCCCTTAACATTTTTTCCTTCATTTCAACTTTGGTGAATCTGACAATTATGTGTCTTGGAGTTGCTCTTCTCGAGGAGTATCTTTGTGGCGTTCTCTGTATTTCCTGAAACTGAACGTTGGCCTGCCTTGCTAGATTGGGGAAGTTCTCCTGGATAATATTCTGCAGAGTGTTTTCCAACTTGGTTTCATTCTCCGCATCACTTTCAGGTACACCAATCAGATGTAGATTTGGTCTTTTCACATAGTCCCATATTTCTTGGAGGCTTTGCTCATTTCTTTTTATTCTTTTTTCTGTAGACTTCCCTTCTCGCTTCGTTTCATTCATTTCATCTTCCATTGCTGATACCCTTTCTTCCAGTTGATCGCATCGGCTCCTGAGGCTTCTGCATTCTTCACGTAGTTCTCGAGCCTTGGTTTTCAGCTCCATCAGCTCCTTTAAGCACTTCTCTGTATTGGTTATTCTAGTTATACATTCTTCTAAATTTTTTTCAAAGTTTTCAACTTCTTTGCCTTTGGTTTGAATGTCCTCCCGTAGCTCAGAGTAATTTGATCGTCTGAAGCCTTCTTCTCTCAGCTCGTCAAAATCATTCTCCATCCAGCTTTGTTCCGTTGCTGGTGAGGAACTGCGTTCCTTTGGAGGAGGAGAGGCGCTCTGCATTTTAGAGTTTCCTGTTTTTCTGTTCTGTTTTTTCCCCATCTTTGTGGTTTTATCTACTTTTGGTCTTTGATGATGGTGATGTACAGATGGGTTTTCGGTGTGGATGTCCTTTCTGTTTGTTAGTTTTCCTTCTAACAGACAGGACCCTCAGCTGCAGGTCTGTTGGAATACCCTGCCCTGTGAGGTGTCAGTGTGCCCCTGCTGGGGGGTGCCTCCCAGTTAGGCTGCTCGGGGGTCAGGGGTCAGGGACCCACTTGAGGAGGCAGTCTGCCCGTTCTCAGATCTCCAGCTGCGTGCTGGGAGAACCACTGCTCTCTTCAAAGCTGTCAGACAGGGACATTTAAGTCTGCAGAGGTTACTGCTGTCTTTTTGTTTGTCTGTGCCCTGCCCCCAGAGGTGGAGCCTACAGAGGCAGGCAGGCCTCCTTGAGCTGTGGTGGGCTCCACCCAGTTCGAGCTTCCCGGCTGCTTTGTTTACCTAAGCAAGCCTGGGCAATGGTGGGCGCCCCTCCCCCAGCCTCGCTGCCGCCTTGCAGTTTGATCTCAGACTGCTGTGCTAGCAATCAGCGAGATTCCGAGGGCGTAGGACCCTCCGAGCCAGGTGTGGGATATAGTCTCGTGGTGCGCCGTTTTTTAAGCCGGTCTGAAACGCGCAATATTCGGGTGGGAGTGACCCGAGTTTTCCAGGTGCGTCCGTCACCCCTTTCTTTGACTCGGAAAGGGAACTCCCCGACCCCTTGCGCTTCCCAGGTGAGGCAATGCCTCGCCCTGCTTCGGCTCACGCACGGTGCGCGCACCCACTGGCCTGCGCCCACTGTCTGGCACTCTCTAGTGAGATGAACCCGGTACCTCAGATGGAAATGCAGAAATCACCGTCTTCTGCATCGCTCACGCTGGGAGCTGTAGACCGGAGCTGTTCCTATTCGGCCATCTTGGCTCCTCCACCCTAATCTTCAGATGTCATAGTGGCCTTGTGAAATGTTTTCTTGAGACATAATCCATTAACTGTCATTCTACCATTATTTGTTCTTGACTTAATTTCCAAAGAACCATACAAACAGGCTTTGGCTTCCATTGCTTTCATTAGCCCAAGACACATAATTAGCCAAAATAAATAGAAGAGGGTACAATTATTCAGTCTCTATTCAATTGGTGATTGATAAATACTGCTCTAAAATCTATTTTATTGATTGCTTGGTTGATTGACTGGTGAAGACTTCATGAAAATGATCAAAATCAATTTCCTACACCAGGACCCACCTTAAGGGGCTTTATTTACCCAATCTAAACCTATCAAATAGTCTTTCTATTTATCTTATTTCATTCCGACAAACATATTTTGAGCATCTGTGGTATGAAAGCCACAGTTTTAACCTAGGAATTAAAAATCATTCAGACCCAATTGTTACTCTCAAGGAGGTGGATAGAAAAGCACATGGGAAATTATAAGGCAAGGCAGAATAGCTACAACGGTTTGGTAAGCAGAATAATGGTTTCCCAAAGATGTCCACATCCTAATCTCTGGAACCTGCGAATATGTTGCCTTACATGGCAAAAGAGACTCTAAAGATGTGTCTAAATTAAGGATCTTGAAATGAGATTACCCTGGATTATCCAAGTGGGCCCAATGGAATCAAAAAGATCATTTTAAGGAGGCACAATGTCTGAGTTAGAAAGAAATTTGAAGATGTTATGCTGCTGGCATTGAAGATGGAAGAAGACACCACAAGCCAAGGAATGCAGGCATTCTCTAGAAGCTGAAAAGGCAAGGAAATGGATTCCTCTGGAGCCTCCAGACATGAATACATTTCTACCTATTTCAGACTCTGACCTACAGAAGATGATAAATTTCTGTTTTTTAAGCCACTAAGTTTGTGATAGTTTTTTAGAGCAGGAACAAGAAACATAAAGATAGGAACAAGATTACTTCTAACTACAGACATCAGAAACAGTTTTCTCGAAGGGAAGAACTGGAAATATGACAGAGATTACCACTTCACCCTTTAGATATGTACTGTCCAACACAATAGCCACTAACCACATGTGGCTATTTTAATTTTAACTTTTTTCTTTTTTTTTCCATTATACTTTAAGTTTTAGGGTACATGTGCACAATGTGCAGGTTAGTTACATATGTATACATGTGCCATGCTGGTGTGCTGCACCCAGTAACTCGTCATTTAACATTAGGTATATCTCTAAATGCTATTTCTCCCCCCTCCCCCAATCCCACAACAGGCCCCGGTGTGTGATGTTCCCCTTCCTGTGTCCCATGTTCCCCTTCCTGCGTCCATGTGTTCTCATTGTTCAATTCCCACCTATGAGTGAGAACATGCAGTGTTTGGTTTTTTGTCCTTGTGATAGTTTGCTGAGAATGATGGTTTCCATCTTCATCCATGTCCCTGCAAAGGACATGAACTCATCATTTTTTTATGGATGCATAGTATTCCATGGTGTATATGTGCCACATTTTCTTAATCCAGTCTATCATTGTTGGACATTTGGCTTGGTTCCAAGTCTTTGCTATTGTGAATAGTGCCACAATAAACATATGTCTGCATGTGTCTTTATAGCAGCATGATTTATAATCCTTTGGGTATATACCCAGTAATGGGATGGCTGGGTCAAATGGTATTTCTAGTTCTAGATCCCTGAGGAATCACCACATTGACTTCCACAATGGTTGAACTAGTTTACAGTCCCACCAACAGTGTAAAAGTGTCCCAATTTCTCCACATCCTCTCCAGCACCTGTTTTTTCCTGACTTTTTAATGATCGCCATTCTAACTGGTGTGAGATGGTATCTCATTGTGGTTTTGATTTGCATTTCTCTGATGGCCAGTGATGATGAGCACTTTTTCATGTGTCTGTTGGCTGCATAAATGTCTTCTTTTGAGAAGTGTCTGTTCATATCCTTTGCCCACTTTTTGATGGGGTTGTGTGTTTTTTTCTTGTAAATTTGTTTGAGTTCATTGTAGATTCTGGATATTAGCCCTTTGTCAGATGAGTAGGTTGCAAAAATTTTCTTCCATTCTGTAGGTTGCCTGTTCACTCTGATGGTAGTTTCTTTTGCTGTGCAGAAGCTCTTTAGTTTAATTAGATCCCATTTGTCAATTTTGGCTTTTGTTGCCATTGCTTTTGGTGTTTTAGACATGAAGTCCTTGCCCATGCCTATGTCCTGAATGGTATTGCCTAGGTTTTCTTCTAGGGTTTTTATGGATTTAGGTCTAACATTTAAGTCTTTAATCCATCTTGAATTAATTTTTGCATAAGGTGTAAGGAAGGGATCCAGTTTCAGCTTTCTACATATGGCTAGCCAGTTTTCCCAGCACCATTTATTAAATAGGGAATCCTTTCCCCATTGCTTGTTTTTCTCAGGTTTGTCAAAGATCAGATAGTTGTAGATATGCGGCATTATTTCTGAGGGCTGTGTTCTCTTCCATTGGTCTATATCTCTGTTTGGTACCAGTACCATGCTGTTTTGGTTACTGTAGCCTTGTAGTATAGTTTGAAGTCAGGTAGCGTGATGCCTCCAGCTTTATTCTTTTGGCTTAGGATTGACTTGGCAATGTGGGCTCTTTTTTGGGTCCATATGACCTTTAAAGTAGTTTTTTCCAATTCTGTGAAGAAAGTCACAAAGTAGCTTGATGGGGATGGCATTGAATCTATAAATTACCTTGGGCAGTATGGCCATTTTCACGATACTGATTCTTCCTACCCATGAGCATGGAATGTTCTTCCATTTGTTTGTATCCTCTTCTATTTCATTGAGCAGTGGTTTGTATTTCTCCTTGAAGAGGTCCTTCACATCCCTTGTAAGTTGGATTCCTAGGTATTTTATACTCTTTGAAGCAATTGTGAATGGGAGTTCACTCATGATTTGGCTCTCTGTTTGTCTGTTATGGGTGTATAAGAATGCTTGTGATTTTTGTACATTGATTTTGTATCCTGAGACTTTGCTGAAGTTGCCTATCAGCTTAAGGAGATTTTGGGCTGAGACGATGGGGTTTTCTAGATATACAATCATGTCATCTCCAAACAGGAACAATTTGACTTCCTCTTTTCCTAATTGAATACCCTTTATTTCCTTCTCCTGCCTGATTGCCCTGGCCAGAACTTCCAACAGTATGTTGAATAGGAGTGGTGAGAGAGGGCATCCCTGTCTTGTACCAGTTTTCAAAGGGAATGCTCCCAGTTTTTGCCCATTCAGTATGATATTGGCTGTGGGTCTGTCATAGATAGCTCTTATGATTTTGAGATATGTCCCATCAATACCTAATTTATTGAGAGTTTTTAGCATGAAGGGTTGTTGAGTTTTGTCAAAGGCCTTTTCTGCATCTGTTGAGAGAATCATGCGGTTTTTGTCGTTGGTTCTGTTTATATGCTGGATTACGTTTATTGATTTGCATATGTTGAACCAGCCTTGCATCCCAGGGATGAAGCCCACTTGATCATGGTGGATAAGCTTTTTGATGTGCTGCTGGATTCGGTTTGCAAATATTTTATTGAGGATTTTTGCATCGATGTTCATCAGGGATATTGGTCTAAAATTCTCTTTTTTTGTTGTGTCTCTGCCCGGCTTTGGTATCAGGATGATGCTGGCCTCGTAAAATGAGTTAGGGAGAATTCCCTCTTTTTCTATTGATTGGAATAGTTTCAGAAGGAATGGTACCAGCTCCTCCTTGTACCTCTGGTAGAATTCGGCTATGAATCCATCTGGTCCTGGACTTTTTTTAGTTGGTAAGCTATTAATTATTGCCTCAATTTCAGAGCCTGTTATTGGTCTATTCAGAGATTCAATTTCTTCGTGGTTTAGTCTTGGGAGGGTGTATGTGTCGAGGAATTTATCCATTTCTTCTAGATTTTCTAGTTTATTTGCGTAGAGGTGTTTACAGTATTCTCTGATGGTAGTTTGTATTTCTGTGGGATCAGTGGTGATATCCCCTTTATCATTTTTATTGTGTCTATTTCATTCTTCTCTCTTTTCTTCTTTATTAGTCTTGCTAGTGGTCTATCAATGTTGTTGATCTTTTCAAAAAACCGGCTCCTGGATTCATTGATTTTTTGAAGGGTTTTTTGTGTCTCTATTTCCTTCAGTTCTGCTCTGATCTTAGTTGTTTCTTGCCTTCTGCTAGCTTTTGAATGTGTTTGCTCTTGCTTCTCTAGTTCTTTTAATTGTGATGTTAGGGTGTCCATTTTAGATCTTTCCTGCTTTCTCTTGTGGACATTTAGTGCTATAAATTTCCCTCTACACACTGCTTTGAATGTGTCCCAGAGATTCTGGTATGTTGTGTCTTTGTTCTCTTTGGTTTCAAAGAACATCTTTATTTCTGCCTTCATTTCGTTATGTACCCAGGAGCAGGTTGTTCAGTTTCCATGTAGCTGAGTGGTTTTGAGTGAGTTTCTTAATCCTGAGTTCTAATTTGATTGCAGTGTGGTCTGAGAGATAGTTTGTTACAATTTCTATTCTTTTACATTTGCTGAGGAATGTTTTACTTCCAACTATGTGGTCAATTTTGGAATAAGTGCGGTGTGGTGCTGAGAAGAATGTATATTCTGTTGATTTGGGGTGGAGAGTTCTGTAGATGTCTATTAGGTCTGCTTGGTGCAGAGCTGAGTTCAATTCCTGCATATCCTTGTCAACTTTCTGTCTCGTTGATCTGTCTAATGTTGACAGTGGGGTGTTAAAGTCTCCCATGATTATTGTGTGGGAGTCTAAGTCTCTTTCTAGGTCTCTAAGGACTTGCTTTATGAATCTGGGGGCTCCTGTATTGGGTGCATATATATTTAGGATAGTTAGCTCTTCTTGTTGAATTGATCCCTTTACCATTATGTAATGGCCTTCTTTATCTTTTTTTTTTTTTTTTTTTTTTTTTTTTTTTTTTTTTTGTTAATCTTTGTTGGTTTAAAGTCTGTTTTATCAGAGACTAGGATTGCAACCCCTGCCTTTTTTGTTTTCCATTTGCTTGGTAAATCTTCCTCCATCCCTTTATTTTGAGCCTATCTGTGTCTCGTGCACGTGAGATGGGTTTCCTAAATACAAAACACTGATGGGTCTTGATTCTTGATCCAATTTGCCAGTCTGTGCCCTTTAATTGGAGCATTTAGTCCATTTACATTTAAGGTTAATATTGTTATGTGTGAATTTGATCCTGTCATTATGATGTTAGCTGGTTATTTTACTCATTAGTTGATGCAGTTTCTTCCTAGCCTCGATGGTCTTTACAATTTGGCATGTTTTTGCAGTGGCTGGTACTGGTTGTTCCTTTCCATGTTTAGTGCTTCCTTCAGGAGCTCTTTTAGTGCAGGCCTGGTGGTGACAAAATCTCTCAGCATTTGCTTGTCTGTAAAGTATTTTATTTCTCCTTCACTTATGAAGCTTAGTTTGGCTGGATATGAAATTCTGGGTTGAAAATTCTTTTCTTTAAGAATGTTGAATATTGGCCCCCACTCTATTCTGGCTTGTAGAGTTTCTGCCAAGAGATCAGCTGTTAGTCTGATGGGCTTCCTTTTGTGGGTAACCCGACCTTTCTGTCTGGCTGCCCTTAACATTTTTTCCTTCATTTCAACTTTGGTGAATCTGACAATTATGTGTCTTGGAGTTGCTCTTCTCGAGGACTATCTTTGTGGCATTCTCTGTATTTCCTGAATCTGAATGTTGGCCTGCCTTGCTAGATTGGGGAAGTTCTCCTGGATAATATCCTGCAGAGTGTTTTCCAATTTGGTTCCATTCTCCCCGTCACTTTCAGGTACACCGATCAGACGTAGATTTGGTCTTTTCACATAGTCCCATATTTCTTGGAGGCTTTATTCATTTCTTCTTATTCTTTTTTCTCTAAACTTCTCTTCTTGCTTCATTTCATTCATTTCATCTTCCATCACTGATACCCTTTCTTCCAGTTGATCGAATTGTCTACTGAGACTTGTGCATTCAGCGTGTAGTTCTCGAGCCTTGGTTTTCAGCTCCATCAGGTCCTTTAAGGACTTTTCTGCATTGATTATTCTAGTTAGCCATTTATCTAATTTTTTTTCAAGGTTTTTAACTTCTTTGCCATGGGTTTGAACTTCCTCCTTTAGCTCAGAGTAGTTTGATCGTCTGAAGCCTTCTTCTCTCAACTTGTCAAAGTCATTCTCCATCCAGCTTTGTTCCGTTGCTGGTGAGGAGCTGCATTCCTTTGGAGGAGGAGAGGTGCTCTGATTTTTAGAGTTTCCAGTTTTTCTGCCCTGTTTTTTCTCCATCTTTGTGGTTTTATCTACCTTTTGTCTTTGATGATGGTGATGTACAGATGGGGTTTTGGTGTGGATGTCCTTTCTGTTTGTTAGTTTTCCTTCTAACAGTCAGGACCCTCAGCTGCAGGTCTGTTGGAGTTTGCTGGATGTCCACTCCACACCCTGTTTGCCTGGGTATCAGCAGCAGAGGCTGCAGAACAGCAGATATTGGTGAACAGCAAATGTTGCTTCCTGATCGTTCCTCTGGAAGTTTTGTCTCAGAGAAGTACCCGGCCGTGTGAGGTGTCAGTCTGCCCCTACTGGGGGATGCCTCCCAGTTAGGCAACTTGGGGGTCAGGGACCCACTTGAGGAGGCAGTCTGTCCGTTCTCAGATCTCCAGCTACATGCTGGGAGAACGACTACTCTCTTCAAAGCTGTAAGACAGGGACATTTAAGTCTGCAGAGGATTCTGCTGCCTTTTGTTTGGCAATGTCCTGCCCCCAGAGGTGGAGTCTACAGAGGAAGGCAGGCCTCCTTAAGCTGCAGTGGGCTCCACCCAGTTCCAGCTTCCCAGCTGCTTTGTTTACCTACTCAAGCCTCAGCAATGGTGGGCACCCCTCCCCCAGCCTCGCTGCCGCCTTGCAGTTTGATCTCAGACTGCTGTGCTAGCAGTCAGCAAGGCTCCGTGGGCGTAGGACCCTCCAAGCCAGGCGTGGGATATAATCTCCTGGTGTGCCATTTGCTAAGACCGTTGGAAAAGCACAGTATTAGGGTGGGAGGGACCCGATTTTCCAGGTGCCGTCTGTCACCCCTGTCTTTGACTAGGAAAGGGAATTCCCTGACCCCTTGGTCTTCCTGGGTGAGGCAATGCCTTGCCCTGCTTGGGCTCATGCTCAGTGCACTGCATCCACGGTCCTGCACCCGCTTTCCGACACTCCCCAGTGAGATGAACCCGGTACCTCAGTTGGAAATGCAGAAATCACCCGTCTTCTGCGTCGCTCACCCTGGGAGCTGTAGACTGGAGCTGTTCCTATTCGGCCATCTTGGCTCCACCCCCTCTTTAATTTTAATTTTAATTAAAAATAAATATTCACAATAGCCAAGATGTGCAAACAACCTAAGGGTCCATCAACAGATGAATGGATAAAGAAATCTGGCTACATAAATACAATGAGATGCTGTTAATCCTTTAAAAAGAAGGAAATTCTGCAATATGCAACAATATGCATGCTATGGTGTGAATGACCCCCAACACTCAAGTGCTGAAACTAAATCCTTATTGCGGTGGTATCAAGAGGTGTGGCCTTTTGGCGAGTGATTAAGTCATGAAGGCTCTGCCTTATAAAAGGGCTGGTAACAGCCCATAAAGAATCCCTTATGGTTTTATGGGACGAGTGCCTTATAAAAAGGCTGGTAAGAACTAGCTTACCAGCTTCCATCTTCTTCCATCTTCTGCCATGTGAGGATGCAACAAGGAGGCCCCCATCAGACATTGAACACTATTGCCTTGATCTTGGACTTCCCAGCCCCCAGGACTGTGAGAAATCAATTTCTATCATTTATAAATGACTCAGCCTGTGATATTTTTGTTAAACTAGCCCAAAAGGACTAAGACAATAAATTAACCTTGAGTACATTATACTAGGTGACGTAAGCCAGTCACCAAAAGACAAACATGGCATGATTCTATTAATACGAGGTATATAAAATAGTCAAATTCATAGAATCAGAGTGGAATAGTGGTTTCCAGGAACTGGGGAAATGGGAAATGCAAAGTTGCTACTCAAAGGACGTGAAGTTTCAGTCAAGCAAGATGAATAAGCTCTAGATATCTACCATAAAACATTGTACCTATAGTTAAGAATAATATATTGTACATCAAAATTTTTGTAGAGGATAGATCTCGTTAAGTGTTCTTACTACAAAAAAAATAAGATTTAAAGCTCAATTTCTCAGTTGTACTAGCTACATATCAAGTGCTCAGTAGCCTCATGTGGCTAGTGGATACTCAGTTGGACAGGGTAAATATAAAACATTTCCACCATTACAGCAAATTCCACTGGGCAGTAGGTCCATAAGAGTGGCACTAATTTTTATCCTTCCCTTTGGATGTGATAAGCTTTAGATTTACTATCATAGTCAGGATGGAGGGCAGAAAGATAGAGAAGATTCAGAGACTTCCATTTGACCTTCGGCTGTTTGTTAATCACGCTCAGTCCTCAATTATCTTTTTTTTTTTTCCCCCGAGACAGCCTTGCTCTGTCGCCCGGCTGGAGTATAGTGGTGTGATCTCAGCTCACTGCAACCTCTGCCTCCCGGGTTAAGCGATTCCCCTGCCTCAGCCTCCTGAGTAGCTGGGACTACAGACACATGCCACCACACCCAGCAATTTTTTGTATTTTAGTAGAGACAGGGTTTCACCATGTTGGCTAGGATGGTCTTATCTCCTGACCTCGTGATCTGCCCGCCTCGGCCTCCCAAAGTGCTGGGATTACAGGCATGAGCCACCGTGCCCGGCCAATAATACTGGGTTTCCTCAGATCACCCTTTTTGCAGGCTGAGGTCTTCAGAAGCAGACTCTGAGATGGCACTTCTCATGTAGAATGTTCATGAGAGAGTTTAGAGAGAGTGTCTTTGAACAGTATAGGTCCAACATTTTTCAGACAACCCCAGAGGTAGCTCTGGAATAAAATAGCCATCACATGTCTTATGTTGAGCTCTAATAGCAGGATTTTTATATTTCTGCCTCTATTGTTGGATGTGAGATACTCCCAGGGGGGCAGTGACTATGAGCCAGGTAGCTCTCATAGTTTAGGCAATGTCTGTAAAGTGCTGATAGTGGAAAGATGTCTACTGACAGTACTCCCAACAGTTGAGTCAAAAAGTCTCCTCTGAAGGGACCTGAGCAGTTCATCACCTTATCCTATCATAAAGGTCTTTAGAACATATAAGCCTATAAATGCATGCATTTTTGTCTACTTTGTTCATTAGACATCCCTAGAACCTAGAATATTGCCTAACATATATTATAGTAAGCACTCAATTATTACTTCTTCAATGAAAGGACAGATCGATGCAGGGATGGATGGATGCACTGATTAATTATAACAATAGATAAGGGTAAAACAAGGTCATTAATAGGCAGACTGTAGTCATAATTCAGTGGTGAATTTTTCCAAGACAAAAGGCTGTATTTTATTCTTCTTTGTACCCAGGCTTTAAAAGTCCAAGATTGATAAATGAGTGAAAGGGTAAAGTCAAGTATCAAAATCCAGGATCAGTTAGTTGGAGGATAAACTAGGCACAGCAAGAGCTAGGGAAGAAGACACCAAACATCTGTAATCAGAAACGCAAAAAGAAATGGAAGACGTAAGACAGAAAATTGAGCTAATGAGACTTGATTCCTGCAGATACAGCCTGGCTACTTTGGACTACTTTGGAAGACCTGGGTGCCTATCTTTTTGCTGCCACTAGAGGAAGTTTTAAAGCTGGGGGTCTCAACACCAGCCGCACATTGGAATCTACTAGGGAGTTTTTAAAAACACTAATGCCAAACTCCTCAGCCAAATCAGTTGAGTTGGAATCTCTAGGAGAAGAGTTTGAGTATCAGTATTTTTAGCACTCCCCAGATGATGCTAATATCCAAGATTGAGAACCACTGTCTTAAAGGCATACTGATGCCTGAAAAGTGGGGAGGTCTACAAAGTAAAAATAAATTCACCACTCCTGATGTTGTATACCTTAGTATTTAATAGGACTATTACTGACTCATAATTTCATTTAAATGAGGTATTCTGATATTAAATCTCTTTTTATTTTTATAAAAATTACTTAGAGGCCACTTACAAATACATGATTGCAGCCCAAATAACTTGTCTGACTAGTTAAGTAAGTCTTGCTCAAAAGCTTTACCATCCAATGCTAAGGAATATATACAGACCAAATGAAGAAATACATATTAATATATGTATGTATTTGATATGAATATCCATAATATTGTTATATAATATTTAGAACATATTATATAAACATATATTACATTAATAGATACATTGATAGATTTTTTTTCCTTCTACCAGAAATCTATTTGACTATTTGACCCATAAGCATACTTGAGTAGACATGTAAACCACGGATTTTAGTCCCTGGCACAGATGTAGCAAATTAACAGATACTTAGCTCACAAAAGCCAGGAATCATATACAGCTATTAGGTTTTAAAAGATATAACAAGTATTTAGCAGTGCAATGCCAATGTATTTTAAAAGCACCATTTCCATAAACAGAAAACTTTCAAAACTCTTAATATTAGCCCATCAAATGCTAGTTCTACAGAATACAATGACCCTTTTCCTGGCCAAAATGAATACACAAAGATGGTGAGTAAATAGCATAAACCAGAGATTACAATTCTTGGATTAGTGTGTAGAAACTAGTTCCAGGATATGAGTTGCTACATCAGAGCATTTGTTTGAAAACATGTGTTCCTAGTATAATGAGGGAGTGGTCCAGATCAGAGCCCCTTGGCAGAGAGTCACTCGGGCTCAGGCAGTACCGCCCTAATTATTGCAATGTGTGCTCCAGTTCCTTTTCAGATAAGCAGTGAAAAGGAGGAAGAACATTGAGAAGAAAGCTAGTGGAACCCTTTATAATTATATTTTTATGAGGGGGTTGCACCGTGACAAAGTAACTTTTCTTTAAATGGACCTGTAGTACCACTCCAGATTTTTATAACAGGAAAACAGGGTTTTACTTTTGAAGAGAACAGCTACTTAAGGTGCTTATGGTTGTGTGTGTAAATATATGGTGTGTGTGTACATATATTTCTGTAAAAATAAATAGTTACCCACAAGATGTTGAAACTGAAGGCTTTAACTTTAAATACTTGCCCTGGAAACACTTCTTGGGACCCATTAGGCCCTGGGCTGAGCCTTGACATGGTCACTCCCTTTGAGGAATGACTGAGGAAGGCAGATATACATGAAACTACAGAATGATCCTTGCAATGGCAGAGGGATGTTCAGGACTCTATGTTAGCACAAAGGGGAAACACTTATACTAATGCAATATTGGGAAGGCTTTCTGGAGTGGGGGATGCCTCAACTGAGTCTTGAAAAAATGACAGCGAGGATGAGGACTGAAGGTTTGCGGTAGTAAGTCATAAACAGAGGAAAAGAGCATAATGAACTGACAACAGAATTGTGTGAGCAGGGAACTATAAAACTATTCAGCAAATCTGGAATATGACATGCTGAAAAGGTGACTGGTGATGAGGCTGGAAGGAAAGGCAGTGACTAGAGTATAAGGACCATATGCGCCTTGTTTTGAAGACAGCTCTGTCATTTGCAACCAGTCACATCTGATCTTAAGATTGTTTGATCTAGCTGTACTATAAAAGATTTAAGTGGGTCAACAATGGAAGCCGATTGTTGACTTAGAAGGTTAATGCAAACAAGCAAGGAAGAAGGTGTCAACTAGAGAAACAGCAGCAGGGAAGGAGAGGAGGGATGCAGTTTGTGATTACTTAGGTGATAACACAGAATTTGATGATTCATTGGCCATGGGAGAAGGGGTGAAAGAATTGAGACTGACTCCCAGCTTTCAGGCACATGTGACTGGGAACATGTTGGTATTTCTGAGTCAGGGAATGATGAGGTTTGAGTAGGAACATTCAGTAAATGAAAACTGTAAGTTCAGATACTTAAGTTGTTTGGTTTGAGATATCTCTCAGATGGTCAGATAAAAATATCCAGCAGATACTTAGATACTTAGCTCACAATAGCCAGGAATAATATACAGCTATCAGTTTGGATACATGAATTGAAGGCTAGAAGAGATTTTAGGACAGGAATGAAAGAAAAAAGCTATTTTGGAAGGCCGAAAAATATGAATGGTAGTGAAAAAGAAAAACATTATAAGACACAAGGTTGCCAAAAGAGAAAGCATTTAGAATGAGAACAATGGACTGATACCATCTGGCGCACCTCAGTACCACTGAGACCACTGAGGTACATACAGAGGAAATGGTGCCCTTGAGGGGAAAAGGAGGGAAGGATTGGAAAGGAAGCAAGAGAGCCAGTAGAAATTGATGTCTTTTACAAGGAGGGTATAGTCCACAGTAGCAAAAGTTTCAGAGATGTCAGTAAGGAAGTTGAATTCATAGCCTTCCGCACTAGGAAGACTGGCCGCATAGCACATATCTTTAATTGTTGTGACTACTTATCCATGCTTGGCAAATCCCCCTGGTTTCTCGGGATCATTCAAGGTGGGGCAGGGGAGGAGGATGCAGTTTAGAGATAGCTAGTAAGGAATTAAAATGGCCAAAGTACAGGGCAAGTGGAGTGATCTAGGGTATCTGGAGATTCTAGTAGAGGAGCACAATTCCTCATATATACACTGCACAAAACAGTCCTCCCTTATTTGTGAGGGTTACCCAAAAAAAGATAGGGATGGAGCAGTCAGAGAACAGACTAGTTGCTCTCCAGTGAGAACAGCTCACTAGTCTCTAGACTAGTGAACACATTACCTAGCTGTAACCTATCTCAGCTTGGGCTGTCATAACAACATACCATAGGATGCATGCCAAAACAGTAGAAATTTATTTTCTCATGGTTCTGGAAGCTGTAAGTGCAAGATCAGGGTGCCAGCATGGTTGGGTTCTGGTAAGAGCCCTTCTTCTGGATCACAGACCGTTCTTTCTCACTGCCTTCACAAATCAGAGAGAGATCTCTCTATTGTCTCCCTTTCCCTTCTTATAAGGCCGCAGTGTTATCAGATTAGGACTCCACCCTTATGACCTCCCTTAATCTTATTACCTTTTTATAGGCCCTGTCTCCAAATACAGTTACATTGGAGGTTTGAGTTCAACATACAACCATTAGGAAAACACAATTCAGTCCATAGCATAGCCATTTGGATCCTTGATAGAAAGGGAACAGATGCCCCAGCCAAATCAGCCTAGTGACCTATTATTTGAATAAGGGAAAGCACATGAGGTCAGAAACATGAAAGACTCCTGTAGTTCCTCTTCACTTGCATCTGCTCCATTCAGTCTGTTTTCTGCTCTTTCTGCTTTGCCAAGAAATAATACTCTGAAATCAATAAAGAAGGTATATATATAGAGAGAGACATAGTATCACTCTGTCACCAGGCTGCAATGAAGTGGGGTGATCTCAGCTCACTGCAACCTCCACCTCCTAGGTTCAAGTGATTCCCTTGCCTCAGCCTCCCAAGTAGCTGGGACTACAGGCGCGCACCACCACGCCTGGCTGATTTTTTGTATTTTAGTAGAGACAGGGTTTCACCATGTTGGTCAGGATGATCTCCATCTCCTGACCTTGTGATCTGCCCACCTTGGCCTCCCAAAGTGCTGGGATTACAGGCGTGAGCCACCGCACCTGGCCAGAAGGTATCCTTTTAAATTGTATTATTTTCCCAACAAAGAAAGGGTATATATCTTCTCCTTCCTTCAAACAAAAGAGAGATTCATTTTCCTGTTGGAGATGTCACACTTTTTTTCTTGATAACAGCCTGGACCTTGAGCCCTCTTCCCATTGAGTAAGTCTAATTGTAAGATATGGGTTGTATAAAAGAAAGATTCCTAGAATCAGGAAACCCAGATTCTAGGCTCAGTTCTAATGTAAATTGTCTGCAACACCTCGGCCAAGATATTTAAATCTTGGAGCTTTTTTCCTCAACTTCAAAGTGATTGGGTTGAATTCAGTGATCTTAAACTTTATTCCATTCCTAACATTATATAATTTTAACAACACGAAAAGCTTCTAAAGTTCAAAACACTCAGTTTCCATAGTCTCCAACTTTGGATTTTCTATCAGAGTTTTATGTACCATTTGTGATTTTCCCACGAGAAGAAATAGAAACATATTGTGATATTATGGTTCTTAGTGCATTCTCTAAATGGAACAAAAACAGTTTCCCTTGTAATTTTGAATTAGTGCAGAAAGTTGCAGTGCAGTAACTGTAAACCCAAGCAAAAACCACTAGAGGGCAGGACAGCAACACAGATTCTTTGGTTCCTTGGCATTTGAGCACCTGTAGACAAGAATCACTGGAACCTCTGAGCACAAGCAGTATTGTGGGGTGTTACCGCAAACACAGACTACATAACTTTACAAAAATCAATGCAACCGATAATTATTTAAAGCCAGTGTAATAAATGCTATAAACATTTTGACAGTCTAGAAACAAGGTAAATACATGAATGTAAACTCAAATAACTAATTGACTTTCTCTTTTCATCCAGATGTCTGATTGTAAAACACAAGACAGCTATATTCTGTTTCCTTTGAAGGAATATCTCCTCATGGAGAGGCCCTGAGCGGGGTGACTGTGTTCTCCACCTGTGAGAGCTTCCTTGCCCCTCGGGCCTACATGCCTGCCTTTTGATTGATCCCACGGGGCAGATGAACACATAGGCTGACCAGTCACCTATGAGGCAGCTTGAAGAGTTCTCTACAAACACGGCCAAGGATGACAGCTACACCGATAAGATTATCTCATTATTAAAGTTAAATTTAGAAGTATGGAGAGAATTAGTCATTTAATTGCAGGAAGAAATACGTAAAAAGAAGAGAAAGAGTGATGATCTCTTATTCCTTCTGAAGGACCAACAGAAAGGCCCATCTTTAGATCCGGGTTGAATCTTGAATCTCCCATTTCCAAACTACAGTTTCTATTCTTCCCTAGAGGCTGTTCTTAGCTTCCTTTGAGACTTTTCTCTCCTTCTCTTCCGCCATCCCTCCCTCTCCTTCCCTCTTCCTTCCTCCTCTCCCTCTTCCTCCTCATCTCCCGCTCCTCCCTCTACCCCTCCTCTACCTGTTTTTGCACATAGATCTTTGCATTTGCCTGAGTTAGGTCAATCAAGTTCTTCTCTATTCCCCATGAAAAGGAACTTAAAAGCATACCATAGTTAATAATAATGTATCATATAATCAAAATTTGCTGAGAGGGATCTCAAGTAATTTCACCACAAAAAAAAGATAAGTATGTGAAGTGATAGATATGTTAAATTAGCTTGACTGTAGTAATCACTTCACAAAGTATGTGTCTATTGAAACATCACAGTGAATTCCTTAAATATATACAATTTTTATTTGTCAGTCATACCACAATAGATCTGGGAGAAGAAAACACACCTATGCTAATTGCTATGCCATTGCTAACCAATTTTCTCTTTTTAATTTATTTTTAATCAACAAGTAAGAATTGTATATATTTATGGTATACAATATGTTTTGATATATGTATACACTGTGAAATGGCTAAATCAAGTTACTTAATATATGTGTTGCCTCACATTCTTAACATTTTTTTGTGATGAAAATAATTAAAATCTACTCTCTTGGAAATTTTCAAGTATGCAATATATTGTTTTTATTGTAATCATTATGATGTGCATAGATCTCTTGCTTGAACTTATTGCTAACCAGTATTTTTGCACATGGTACTTAATGCGTTATTATATTGCAGTTGTGTGAGCATATCCTTGAACTGCCATGGAGTCAAATTATAATTTTATTACATGCCTACTAAGAAAAACTACAATTAAAAGCACACCTTTTAAAATTCTAAATAGACTTTTTTTTTTTTTTTTTTTTTTTTTTTGAGACAGAGTCTGTCTCTGTTACCCAGGCTGGAGTGCAGTTGCGTGATCTTGGCTCACTGCAACCTCTGTCTCTCAGGTTCAAGTAATTCTTGTGCCTCCGCCTCCCAAGTAGCCAGGACTACAGGCATGTGCCACCACACCTGGCTAATTTGTGTATTTTTAGTAGGGATGAGGTTTTGTCATGTTGCCCAGGCTGGTCTTGAACTCCTGGCCTCAAGTGATCCACCCACTTCAGCCTCCCAAAGTGCCCTCAGTTCACAGGAATGAGTTACTGCACAAGGCCAATTATTCTTACTTTTTATAAAAAGGAAATATAGTTTGATAAAAATACTTCAAGAGATGAAGTAGTTTGACATTTAAAATTCTGAACAGCAGGCTGGGTTAGGGTGTACAAAATTTCAAGCCCAGTCTAGTCACTGGGGCATATTTCTTCTGCTTCAGAAGTGTCATTTAGTATACAAAGACTGCAGCCCCAAGGAGTTTCTCACTTTTAGATTACTTCACACTCAAATTCAAGCAATGAATCAAAATTATCATGTAAATATTCCCACCAGTTTATGGCTCCAGCACCTTCTGTTCCAGGTAAGCGGATCTCAGCTGTGACTGTCTGCACTCACCTCTCTCTCCAGATGTCAGGGTGGCAGTTTATCCCTCAACCTTGGTTCGCTTATAGACCAAGAAAAGTCACTGGTTTTCAATTTGTTCAGCTTCTTCTTGTAGTAAAGGTGAGAGTGATGAGTTCTGAGCTCTTTACTGCTGAAACTAAAACTAGAATCTCAAAAATGATATACTGAGCACTTACTACATGCCTGGCACCATGCAAAATATTTTATAAGCTTCTATGCCTTTATTTTCTCAATAACACTGTGGCTCTCTGCTGCAATCCCCCATACTGTCACAATGCCTCTTATATTGCAGTCATCTTCAGACCCCTAGGTGATTCCTCCTCAGTATGTGAAGATTTTAGTTCCTTATTCACTTGTTACTCCTCTCATAACTTTTAGAAATTTCAAAATCATGTAGATGACTCTTCCAATACCCCAGCCTCTTAATTCATTGACCACCTTCCTCTCTTCAGTAAATCATGTCCTTCATCCTGGCTCAACCCCCAACTCCATGGTCATACCAATGGCATTGGTCACTACAAATAACTGAATCCCTTCATAATCTCAATTTTAAACATATCACCTTCTGACTACCACCTCGTATATCTCCAGCTCAATTTCTCTAGTACTCCTATCCCACAGGTATTTCAATGGCAGTAGATATGCGACCGTTCATTCTACTTTTCGCCATCCCTTGCCACCTTCATGATCCACCTTCCTTCACCTACTTGATCTCTTGGAGTATTTTTACAAAACTATATTTCCTTTTCTTAAAAAAATAAGAATAGTCTATTTACAATTTTTAAGCGTGTTTTTAATTGTAGTTTTTCTTAGCAGGCATGTAGCAAAGTTACAATTTGACTCCATGACAGTTCAAGGATATGCTCACATAATTACAATACAGTAACACATTAAGTACCATGCGCAAAAAGAAAATCGGTTAGCAGTAAGTTCAAGAGATCTATTGTACATTATAATGACTACAGTAAAAACAATATATTACATATTTGAAAATTGCCAAGACAGATTTTAATTATTTTCATCACAAAAAAATGTTAATGACCATGGTCCATCATTATTTTTCCCTTGCATACAACCTCAAACCCCTTTCTTCTTCTTTATATTCTCTTAGTATGACTCCCACTCTGATGAAATCTAACTCTACTTACTCCTATCCCTGTACCTGTGAAAGTGAACATGGCTAAAAAATATTCAACCATCCTGACTGTTCTTAAGTTAAATATGTGTCCACTAACCCTTAGTGCTACCTAGAAGTCCAATTGGACTTCCTAATGCACTCACTCCCCCATTCCCCTAAATCCCTTTTCAGATTTTTTCTTTCCTCAACCCTTCAACACCTTCACCACTCTTATAACTCTCAGCTGATGGCCACATTTCCTTTTTCTATTGCAGGGGGAAATAAAATAAGCCATCAGGAGAAAACTTCCATGCCCTCCCCTGACTACCTCTACCCACTTGTCCTCCATCTCTGTCCATGTTCTCTGCCTTCATTCCTGCTGCACTTGATGAGTGGTTCCTTTATGTAACTAAGTTCAATCTTACCTCTTGTGCACTGGATCCTCTTCCTCTTACCTTCTCAAGCACACCTCTCCTGACTTCATTAATAGATTTTTCCTTCTCTAATAGATTATTCCCATCCAAAATATGCTATAAATTTTCCCATCTTAAAGAAGTATATGTCTAGTATTGAGCTCACTAGCTGCTAATCTATTTCTTTGAATCCATTTTTTCAGTAAAACTTCTTCAAACTGTCTGTACCTATTGTCCAAAATTCCTTCCTACCCCACACCTCCCCCCAAACACACACACACACACACACACACACACACACACACACTCTTAAACCCACTTCATTGAAGCTTTTGCCTCATCTCCAAAACTGCTCTTGCCATGGTAACCAACCACAATGTTTGATCAAATAGTCAATTCTCAGTCTTCACCTCCCTTGACTTTCCAGCAGCACTTGACACAGTTGATCGCACCCTTCTCTCAACACTTTCTTCAGTTTCTGGGACATCGCCCTCCTTTACTTTTCCTAACCTGTTTTGGTGGTTCTTTTCATCTCTCCATTATCAAGAAGTAACTCAGAGACATTTAGATAGTTGTTTGGCAGTGTGTTTAGTTATTTTGCATGCAGAAGTTTTCACACCTGTCTGGTAGGCAGAGTCAAGAGGGGAAGGAAAGGTGGAAAAAAACTGCAGGTGGCCTGGAACAGAGATCTTTTGTACTGTTTATTTATTTGTTTGTGATGGAGTCTCACTCTGTCACCCAGGCTGGAGTGCAGTGGTGTACTCTCTGCTCATTGCAACCTCCACCTCCTGGATTCAAGAAATTCTCTTGCCTCAGCCTCCCAAGTAGCTGGGACTACAGGCACTTTCCACCAGGCCTGGTTAACTTTTGCATTTTTAGTAGAGACAAGGTTTCACCATGTTGTCCAGGCTGGTCTCAAACTCCTGACCTCAGGTGATCTGCCTACCCTGGCCCCACAAAGTGTTGGCATTATAGGCATGAGCCACTGGGCCCGGCCTTTTTGTACATTTTTGAGTAAATTGATTAGTTGGCAGACAAAGAGATCAGCCTGAGCATTATGTTCTTCAATAAGCTGATTAGACTACCAAATTTAAAAATCTCAGTTTTTTATGGATTCTCCATGAAAGCTTAGGAGTTTAGCCATGGAATATATACCTGACAGGCTGTGTTAGGTCATGTCTGGCAGGATCCTTAACACCTCTACCTTAATTAGACCAGGTCTGTACTAGTTCCTCCATTTGAATTTCTCCCTAAACTTAAACTTTGTGGCCTCATAGAGATCAATAGTTAGACATGTTATCTTTTTTATCTGGTTACTTGTGGCTTCCTCCAGCTCACCTCTTTAAATACCATCTAGATATTGACAACTCCAGACTCCTGGGTGTCTAACCACCTACTTGACACCTCTACTTGGATACTTAATAAGTCTCTCAAAGCAACACATATCTTAAACTGGCATCTTACCTTCTGCCATCCCCCAAATTATGTCTCACATAATCTTATATATTACAATAAATAGCAACTCCATCCTTCGAAGGTCCAAAACCCTAAAGTCATACTTGACTCCTTTCTTCCCCTAATACCCTACATCTAATCGTTCAGCAAATCTTGTTGGTTCTGCCTTCAAAATATGTCTAAAACTTGGTATCTTTACCTTGTTCCATATAGCCATCAGCTCTCTTACATCAGTGTGAAGCCTCCTCAGAGCCCTCTCTGCTTCTTTCCTTGTGCTTCTCCACCAGGATATCTTCAACTCAAGATTGTATTTTAAAGTAAGACCAGGCCACTTCCAAACTCAAAGCCCTAAATACCTTCCTATCTTATCCAGGGTCAATTTCAAAGTCCCTATGATAACCCCCAAGGTCCTACACAATCTGAACACACACACACACACACACACCCCTCCCACTCTCCTTTTCTTCTCTCTCCTACAGCCTCCACTCCAGCTATAAAGCCTTCTTGCTAATTCTCCAACTCACCAATCAGGGTCTGCCTAATAATTTCACATTTTCTGCTTCCCCTCCCTAGAAATCTCTTTCCATTGATATTCATGTGGCTTGTACCTTCACATCTTTCAGATTTCTGTTCAATGTTCACCTTATCAAAAATCCTAATACCTTTCTAAAATAAAAACACACTCTACTCAGGACTCTCTTCCTTTCTTTTCTGCTTTACTTTTTCCAAAGCAATTACATCTTCATCTCACTATATACTTTTGATTTTTTTTATGACCAATATGTACTCATTAAAATATAAACTCCATAAGAGTGACTTTTGTCTGCTTTACTTACTACTTTATTTTAAATGCCTAGAACTGTGCCTGGACACAGTGGGGATTCAATATATATTAATTGAAAAAATACTAACTTTCACTGATGAAAAAAACAAATTTTAGACATGGAAAATAATAAGTAGCTCATCCACTAGGAGTACAGAACTGCTAGAAATTGCAGAGCTTCTGATTAAACACAGATCTTCCTCACAACATGTTTGGGAATCAATTCCCCATGGGTCTCTCACGTTTCTGCACATCTTATGAGTCAAGGCATTGATTGCCATTTGTTTTAGACTATGTTTTCAAGAATTTTTGTATACTGACCAGTCCTAGAAATTAAGAGATAGTATCTGCCTCCCAAACAAAGGTGTGCTTGTTGCCCGTTATAAAAAAAATTGGGTTCTCTAGGTTCAGAGTTCCTCTCCTAAAATGAAGCCTATTACACATTAGTTTGGAGCAAAAGTCATTGAGATTTTTGCATTGGCATTTGCCATTTGATATTGGAATACATTCTTAAATAAATGTGGTTATGTTATACATCACTTTAGTGGGCATTTCTCACTTTATGTTTTTTTGCTAATGATTTCTTACTTGCTGTTTATGTTTATTGCAGACCATGTAAATGATGTTAGACAAAAAGTAAATTTGAGCAATTTTCTTATTCGAGTTCAAATTGGGTCGTAAAGCAATGGAAACAACTCACCACATCAACAACACATTCGGCCCAGAAACTGCTAACAAAGGTACAGTGCAGTGGTGGTTCAAGAAGTTTTGCAAAGGAGAAGAGAGTTTTGAAGTTGAGGAGTACAGTGGCCAGCCATCAGAAGTTGACAATGACCAACTGAGAGAATCATCGAAGTTGAATCCCCTTACATCTACAAGAGAAGTTGCCAAAGATCTCAACGTCACCCATTCTTCTATGGTCATTCAGCATTTGAAGCAAATTGGAAAGGTGAAAAAGCTCAATAAGTGGGTGTCTCATGAGCTGAGCGAAACATTTTTAAAATCGTTTTGAAGCGTCATCTTCTCTTATTCTATGCAACAACAACCAACCATTTCTAAATCATCATGCAATGAAAAGTGGATTTTATATGACAACTGGCAACAACCGGCTAAGTGGTTGAACTGAGAAAAAGCTCCAAAGCATTTCCCAAAGCCAAACTTGCACCAAAAAAAGGTCATGGTCACTGGTGGTCTGCTGCCAGTCTGATCCTCTACAGCTTTCTGAATCCAGGCGAAACCATTGCATCTGAGAGGTATGCTCAGCAAATCAATGAGATGCACTGAAAACTGCAATGCCTGCAGCCAGCATTGGTCAAGAGAAAGGGCCCAATTCTTCTCCACAACAACGCCCAACTACATGTCTCACAACCAGCTCTTCAAAAGTTGAAGAAATTGGGCTACGAAGTTTTGCCTCATCCACCAAATTCACCTGACCTCTCATCAACCAACTACCACTTCTTCAAGCGTCTCAACAACTTTTTGCAGGGAAAACACTTCCACAACCAGGGGAATGCAGAAAATGCTTTCCAGGAGATTGTCAAATCCCAAAGCACAGATTTTTGTGCTACAGGAATAAGCAAACTTATTTCTCATTGGCAAAAATGTGTTGACTGTAATGGCTCCTATTTTTATTAATAAAGATGTGTTTGAAAGTAAGTAAAATCTCAGAGAATTCACAGTTCTTGACAAACACTACACTACTATTCCCAGGTGTACTAAGTGAATACTAGCCATTTCTATCCCTGATTCTTATAAACCTTAAACTTATTCAAGATATTCCATTTGGTTGACCCTTATTTTGTTCTCTGTATAACTTATATAGTTGACTGTTGAGGACAGGTTTAATCCTTTGTGTTAATATTTAATCCAAAATGCCAGGTAAATCCTTTGAAATCAAAGTTTTCAATAATCTGATAACCCAGAGGTCGATGGATCAAAACCATCCTCTGCTACCAAAAAAAAAAAAAAAAAAAGTCATCAAAGAATACAAGTTTTAAATTTTCAAGTTTTTTTTATTAATAAGAGCTAAGTAATGTGTACACACAGACATAGAGAGTGGAATAATAGACATTGGAGGCTCAGAAAGGTGGGAGGATAGGAGGTGGGGGTGAAGGATGAAATATTACCTATTGGGTACAATGTACACTATTTGCGTGATAGTTACAATAAAAATGAGACTTTACCACTACACAATATATCCATGCAACATGTATCCTTTGAATTTACAAGAATAAAAACTAAAAATAAATTTTAAAAAATTCTCAAGTATTTTTAAAGCCTATACTCATTTGTGCATGATTAAGAAACATTTAAGCAGAGAATTACAGATATGGCATGAACATCAAAGTTTTTCATATTGTTTTCTTGAAAAATCACTTGTTAATAGCTAATTGGAAACAAACTCAAAGATAATTCACATTGTTTTTCCTTAGGTATGCTTCAAATGATGTTTTGTTTGTTTATTTGTTTGTTTTGAGACCAAGTCTCGCTCTGTTACCCAGGCTGGAGTGCAATGGCATGATCTCAGCTGTCTGCAACTTCTGCTTCCCGGATTCAAGCCATTCTCCTGCCTCAGCCTCCCTAGTAGCTGGGATTACAGGTGCACACCACTGTGCCCAGATAATTTTTGTATTTTTAGTAGAGACAGGGTTTCAGCATATTGGCCAGGCTGGTCTCAAACTCCTGAACTCATGATCCACCCTCCTCAGCCTCCCAAAGTGCTGGGATTACAGTGATGTCACAATTTTAAGATAAATGTTGCCTCTTTGAAGGAGTAGCTCTTTCTTAAGTGTTCAATCTAAAATAGCAGAAAATACTCAGCTTACAGGTCAATAGTACATTGTTAGTACACTACAGTTAATAAGTATTTACTTAAGCATTCGGTGACTTTAATAATTATTACTATGATGTAGCCTGAAGTAAAAATGTTAGAAAACACTTTCTAAAACTATATAAGGAGCTACACAGATGGGGAGAGGGTTCAGGGCAGCCTGACTAACGCTTGGTCAAGCAAAGAATCTTGGTCAGTGTGTTCTGGTATTTTATTAAATACATCATTTTATGGGATATTATAAAGGCTGGTAGTATTATCTTATAAAAATAATGGTTTGTGCTCTTGGGTTGGAGGTAATCCTCACAGAAACACAGATGTAGGAAGTAAAAGTATGGCACAGAGATCAACATTAATTTAATGTAGTGAGATAGTAATTCAAAGCATTTCTTTATGGTCTTCCCCACCCCTGAGTCCATTATACTTCAATCTCTGAGGGTTTTCTCCTTTAACTCAACCAGCCTTCAATGCCCACTTCTTGAGTTCTAAGCATAACATGGCACAGGGACTCAGATAGAAACTTGCAGAGCAAGCCTTTCCTTCCCTTAGACTAAATAAAACATACCACAACTATCTAGAAAGGAGCAGAGTAAGGACAAGAGGTCTCCAGCCACCACAGGCACAAGCACCAAATCAGTGTCCAGTTGCCCTTCTTTCTATGGTCCAGTGAGCAGCCTGTGCGTTGCCTTGAATTGTCAGCAGGAATGACAGTCATCTCTGCCTCAACACGTTGCCTAACATCCCCCTCTGACCCTCTCATGGGGGCAATCTCTCCATTCACCAACCCGAATATGAGGTGGAGCAGGGTCCTGGATACCTGGCTGGGAGTAGTACCCACCCTGCACACATATGATCATGGTGAAACTAGACAGAACCAGATGTTCTACCTCATCTGAACAGCCATGGACCCCCAAGTATATTACATTAATATAATCACTTGGACACTCTACACGAATATCTAACTGATGGGGTTCAAAACATACTACCCAAATCATTGAAACTTGGCACATTGATAACCTGAAGGTATTTGAAAAATAGCACGTGCAGGAAGGTCTCTCTGACCTTCTCCTCACCATCTATCTTAAAGCGGGTCAGTAAACTTAGGAAGGATTTTCTTATCTTGCCCCAAAGCAGATCAAGAGATGCCTTCCTATATACACAGTACTTTTATCTCTGAAGATGAAGGGTCACAAAGAATATGAACAAACAGATCTTGCCAAGTTTCTCCTAGTTTATTACCATTAGATCATACCCTTTTTGCGCTATCCTGTTTCTCCATGACTCTTCATTCTTCATCAAGCCCAGCATAATAATACTCAGGTTCACCTGTTTCTCAGGGTCTTTATTCTACATGAAGCCTCCTATGTTGCATAAAATTTATCAAATAAATTTGCATGCTTTTCTCTTGTTAGTCTGTCTTTTGTTATAGGAGCCTTGGTCATGAACCTAAGATGAGGAAAAGATTTTTTTCTCCCTTAAATAATATTATGTATATTATATAATATTATATTATATATTATATATTATATTATATATAGTATATTATATATAGTATAATATATATTATATATAATATATATTATAATATATCTGATATATTATATAATATATAATATATTATATGTAATATATTATATATTATATATAATATATAATACATATAATATATTACATATAATATATTATATATTATATATAATATAGAATACATATAATATATAATATATTATCTATATATATCTATAATATACAATATATTATCTATTATATATAATAATCTATTATATATAATATATAATATAATATATGATATATATTATATATTATATATTATATTATATATTATATATAACATTATATATATACATATTATATATAATATTTATATATAATATATAATATATATTATATATAATATTTATATAATAATATATAATATATATTATATATAATATATAATGTTATATATATTATATAGTATACAATATATAATATTTATATTATATATAATATATATTATATATAATATAATATATGTATATACATATATTATGTATATGTATGTATATAAGTATTAATATTAATACATAATATTAATTATGATAACTGATTAAGAATTTTAACACAAAACAAAACTGGGAAACACATGGTTCTAATTTAATATCATATTTGATTAGATATGTTGTCTTTAATTATCAAAGTTCTTTATACATTTTAATTAAGTGCACATATACAAAATTGAAAAGATAATTAAGTTTTAAAAACCTTTTGAACATACTGAAAGTAATCAATGGAGGTTATTTTGAATAACTGAATTATCCAGTTAGCTAAAATTTACTATATTAAAAATGCAATCTGTAATTCACATATATTAATTCAAATAACCTGGAAAATTATAAAAACGTATTGAGTTAGAAGCAAAAGGATAATAATGATTCCCCACTTCGGAAAGTAGCTGCAACATGGGCTGTAGCATACCCATTGTTTCTGTCTTACCTAAAATTATCTTCTTTCCAATTTCGTTAGACTCTCGAATCTTGCCAGAGGGACAAAAACTAATCTACTTGTAATTCAGTGATAGTGTATCACACTAATGTGAGATAGCGTGACAAATCAAAATAACAGCCATGTTTTTCTCTCTGATTGACAATTTTACAATCTTACCTGGTGATTAGTTGAAACAACTTTTGGAATTCTTCAAAACATTAATTTTTAGCAAAGTGACCATTTTGATTAGGTTAGGAAGGAAATTGTAGAAACCTTTAATAAAATAACTTAATTCAATAAACAGCTCATCTGTTCAGTTAAAAACACATATTCATTTCTATCTTGACTAGATTAGGAATGATGGTGGGCAACACAGGACTGATTTAGTTTTACATAACACTAGACATTCACACCTGAATCTGCCTTTAAAAGTTACTTCCACTGGATAGCTGGACTCAATAAAAGGGAAGTCTTAACAGAAAAGGGGGAATTCTTACATACCAATTATATATTTAGGAAATGACGTATAGAGACACATATATCTTCAGAATGGATTTTTCCCTGTATATGTAAACCAGTATGATCAAGTTAACATTCTAATTTGTAGTAGATGATGTAAAACTTTATTACTTTGATTTGGTCCTTTTGTGCAACTATTAATATTATATATTGTCAAATGCTCTAAAACTCTAATTATTTTTTAAATTCAACAACTTGGTTTTAGATGAGCTTTAGATTTCATAAATTTGTTTTTATGTGTGAGTAGAAATAAATAATTATCTCATTAAATAAAATATTTAAAATGTTAAAAAATTAAAAATGTTAAAAAATACTTAATGAAATAAAGATAAATTACTAAATAAAATATGAAAATATCAAAATTAGAAATAAAATATTATTCATTTAAACAAAAGTAAATAAAAATGTAAACCTCGTACCACATGGTCTATAGTGAATTTTGACAGCAGAAGAAAAGTGTTTGGCCTGGGGAATGGAAGACACTAAGGTGATGGATTCAGAAACAAACAGGTGGCCATTTTTCCAGATGCCTACATGTGGTGTAGGGGAACATGAAGCAAAAGGAGAAATATCAGGTATCAGGTTAGAGACCAGAAGCCCCAGGTTAAGCCCAAGGCAAGACAGTAGTCTGGAGCCAAGGAGGCACTTAGAAAACTGCTCAGAACCATACCCAGTTTGGAATCGTGGTTGAGATTTGAACTCAACAAATCAAGTAGGCCTGAGGTCAAATCCTGGCTCCATCAGTTAGATACTCCTGGGCAACTCATTGTCCTGCCTAAGCTTAGGTTTCTTCAAAATGTAGATGGAAATTATCACAGTACCTACCTGCTAGGGTTGCTATGAGGAATAATGAGACAACCATCCATAGAATGCCTGGCTAGGAAACCATCTCACAATGGGACTAACCCAGCACCTGCAGCTGAGAAAAGTCACTCTGAGAAATGGTTAAGTTTGGAATCAGGCTAACATAATAGCCTGATTAGAAGTAGCTATTTCGTGGATATAAGACAGATTACAAACGCATAAATATGGGGTCAGGCTGCGCATCATACATTTGGGAGTTGGGTCATTTTAAATGTTTGTTTTAAGGGGCTCACAATTTACCCTTAAAAATTCTTGAACTATTTCTCAGATCCTTAATTATGTGAGTCAAAATAAATTAATAGTTATATAAACCAAGTATGTAAACTTGTCTTTTCACAGTGACAGCTGCAAATACTTTTAAGGTCAACTATTTTTAAAATATGAGTTCTTTCCCATTAAAAACTCTTAAATATATTTTAATAGTCTGTCCTATCTCAAATTTGATAATACAATATGCATACTGAACTTTAGGTACAACGCAGAACAGCTTTCCCACTACCAAAGCCAGAGTATAATTGTCTCTTCAATTGCCATTGGTTGTAAGACATACTTCCCCATCACACTAGTGGTATGGCATAAAACAGTACTTCACCTATACCAAACAACTGAAAGGTGTTACAATTCATCAACTATTCACTGATTATATATCTGTCTTCTATTATACACGGAAAAAAATAAAGCAGAGACCCTGCCTGTCACATTTTCCACAAAATCCTCAAAGTCCAGGAAAGACCTGAATAAATAACAAGTTATAATGAAGCATTAATATAAGTCACAGAAACAAAACTTCTTTCTAATTTGATGAAAGCTATACATTCACAAACATATCCAAAACAAAAAGGAGTTACTTTGTAAGTACTGAACTTTACTATTACAGTATGTTTTCCCACCCACTATCTTAAAATATATAACAGAAAACCATGCCTCGAAATAGCAGACAGGGAGAAAAATACTAACTGGCAAACTCTGCTAATCAAGCTCACAGACGGTTATTTTGGGGGTGCAGCTCCTAACACCATGACCACTTAACCAGCTGAATCTAAATACTCTAGTAGCAGCAAGGCTCCTGCGTCATCTGGACAATTCCAAAGGAAGAGTCGTATAGTTCAGAGCCTTCAGAGCCCAGGTTTAGGGTCAGAACAAGCCTGAATTCAAATCCCAACTTGGCACACAGGTTGTGTGACCAAAGGGCAAGCAATGTATGGCTTTCTCATTTCAGTTTTGTCATCTTTAAAATGAAAAAAGCAGTATCTTTTCACAAATTGCTTTAAACAGTGTAAGGCATATAGTACAGGCTCAAAAATTATAGCTAGTATCGCTATCATTATTACATGACATGTGTCTACTGCCATGTCAAACTTGTTTCTTTAACTTTGACTATCTTAAATATTTTGTGTGTACATATAATCACACACAGATGCACACACACTTAATAATTATGAGGGCTATCCTTTTATCACTGGTTCCCTGGTTCTTTGAGCTTTGCCCCAGTTGCATGGCTGTGGGGGAGGAAAGAGATGGATGGAGAAAGTCAGGGGTGAAGGAAGTCAGGGAAATGTATTTCACATTCAAAAGCCAAATCTGTATAACCACATTGGACCATTTCCTATCTTGATTTTTATGTTGCTGCCTGGATAATGTAGGGCAGCTGCATTTTCTCCCCTCTTTACAACAGTTTAGTTCAGAGGTGAGAGGAAATGAAAAAGATTGTTTGTCAGGAAATGTTACTGTTTTTCAGCTGAGAACATGCATGGAACAACAGCTGTTTGTGTAGCAATATGCCGAAACAGTTCCACAAACTCCGGTCACAGGTTTAAATAAGGCTGCCACGAACTTGGAAGGCATCAAACTGTCAGAGAAGGTTCAAAAAAGTCCCCTAGGACTTCCCATAGGTGTAGCATGTAGTCTCCAATTTCTGAACTAAGTTTAATAAAGGCTTCATATATCAGCATGTGATTCTTAGCATAGTCTAGACCACTGTAATTTCAGCATGGAAAAGATATGACAGACACATACAGAATGCAGTCATAACCACAAGGTTAATTTTCTCCAAGGATAGAACTTTTGAAGACTCTTACTAAGTTTTCTGTAGCTGATTTGACCATGAAGTATCCATACCACAAACTAATTTCATAAAAACTAAAATTATCTGCTCTTCTAAAAGTTTTCTATTCAATATAACCTCTATTAGATCTTAAAATCAGTGGAAGTCTACAAGCACACTTCGTTTGCTATATTGTGAAACACACATTGATTTTCTTTGAATATAAATGTACATTAATCTCCAAATATACTGGGCATGTTTAAGAAAATATAATTCATTTATTTAAATATTAAATTTTTGAATTATTTGGAAATAATTTGAAAATTTGGAAATTATTAAGATAGATTTTTGGTATAAACCAAATTAACTGCTATATTAGGAGGGTAAAGCAAAAATAAAATAGTTGTAAATAAACACAGAGAGAATACATTTTTAAACACTAAAAACGCATTGGTTAATATTAACTATGTTCTTTAATTATGTAAATCATCAATAAAAATATTCAGATAGCAATTACTCCTTTATTTTGATTTTTCTGCTAGGAAAACTGGACTACCAGGTAGAGAAACATTCCTTTATTCCTCTGATATAAAGCCAAATACAAATGTTTTAGTTATATTTTTATGGATTTAGGGGTGCAAGGGCAGTGTTACATGAACGTATTGCACAGTCGTGAGTCTGGGCTTTTAATGTACCCATCACATGGATAATAAACATTGTACCCAATAAGTAATATTTCATCCCTCGCCTCTCTCCCACCCACTCACGGTTTGGAGTCTCCTGTATTATTCAATCATCCATTGATGGACACTTAGCTTGATTCCATGGTTTTACTATTGTGAATAGAGCTGTGATGAACATGTGAGTGCAGGTGACTTTTTGATGTCAAGGTTTATTTTTCTTTGGGTAGATACCCAGAAATGAGATTGCTGAATCAAAGAGTAGTTATATTTTTAGATCTTCGAGAAATCTCCATACTGTTTTCCATAGAGGCTGTACTAATTCACATTCCCACCAACAGTTTATAAGCATTCCCTTTTCTCCATGCCAACATCTGTTGTCTTCTGACTTTTTAATAATAGCCATTCTGAATTGTGTAGGATGGTATCTCATTGTAATTTTAATTTGCATTTATCTGATGATTGGTCATGTGGAGCATTTTTTCATATGCTTGTTGACCATTTATATGTGTTCTTTTGAAAAATGCCTGCTCCTGTCCTTTGCCCACTTTTTAATGGAGTTATTTGGTTTTTTTCTTGTAGGATTGTTTGAGTTCTTTGTAGATTCTGAATATTAGTCCATTGTTGGATGCATAGTTTGTCAATATTTTCTTCCATTCTGCAGGTTGTCTATTTTTTTTTTCTGTGTAGAAGCTTTTCAGTTTAAGTTCCATTTGTCAATTTTTGTTTTTGTTGCATTTCTTTTTTAGGTCTTTGTCATAAATTCTTTCTTAGGCCAATGTCCAGAAGAGTTGTTCCTAGATTTTCTTCCAGCAATTTAATAGTTACAGGTCTTATATTTAAGTCGTTAATCCATCTTGAGTTAATTTTTTATATGGTGAAAGATGGGGGTCCAGTTTCACGCTTCTGTATATGACAGTGCAGTTTTCCCAGCACCATTTATTGAAAAGGGTGTCCTTTCCCTAGTGTATTTTTTTTGTCAACTTTGTCAAAAAAGTTGTATGTCAAAAAGTTTGTCAAAAAAGTTGTATGTATGTGGCTTTATTTCTGCATTCTCTATTCTGTCCCATTTATCTATGTGTCTATTTTTATACCAGCACCCATGCTGTTTTGGTTACTAAAGCCTGTTAGTATAATTTGAAATCAGGTAACGTGATGCTTCCAGCCTTATTCTTTTTGTTTAGGACTGCTTTGGCTAATTGAACTCTTTTTTGGTTCCCAAAATGTGAACATAAATATGAACTATCTGTACCCATCTGCAGGTCTAACTCAGAACTAAGGTACATAAAATCGAAAGCAAAACTGAATGTTTTAAGAATAAAAATAAAAGCTAGGATTGAACACTGCAATAAATCAGAAGTACTGCCTCATGTACATACTTAACTATTTACAGATAAAAACAGGCATTACCACAACACTATCTATACTCATTTATATATAAAAAACACAAGTTTCATACGTCACAAAAAACCTTCCATTATAACACAGAAGTGATGTTACCAGACAAGCATCAGTGAAGTATACTGCCTTTTCTAGTTGTTATTGTACAATGCTGTAGGTATTAATTTAGAATTAATTCATTCTATTAATTTTAGAATTATTTTTTTCTAATTCTGTGAAGAATAACTTTGGTCATTTGATGAGAGTTGTGTTGAATATGTAGATTGCCTTGTGCAGTATAGTTATTTTGATGATACTGATTCTCCCAATCCATGGGCATGGGCTGTCTTTCCATTTTTGTTTCAACTATGATTTCTTTAATCAGTTTTTTGTAGTTCTCCTTTAGTTTTAGAATGCAAATTCTTAGCTGGTAAGGACTATATTAGAGGATCACTAATGTGATATAGCCAGAAGAATATTCAGAAGTGTGTTCAAAAAATCATTTAGTTGTGGTTGAATCTAGCTGCAAATTGGGTAAAACATTTTTTTTGCTACATTAGTAATATTTTCTTTGAATAGATTACTATGGTATGGAATTTATGTCTCAAAGGATTCGGGTTTTTAATACATGTCACCAAATAGCCCCCCACCCCACCAAAAAGAGTTACATGTTTGCCCTTCCATTAGCAGAGTAGGGTAGGAAAATGGTTGTCACCATTTTCAACACTAGGTTATATATTTTTTTTAAATCCATGTCAGTTAACTAGATAGAGAGTGCCATCTTTCTACTCAGTTATAATTTTCTTTTGTGTGATTTTTTAAAAAAATAAAAACTTCTAAATGTTTCTTAACCATTTTTATTTCTCCTTTTACAAGCCTCCTATTAAATGTTCCTTGCCCATTATTCAATGGGTATGTTCTCATACCAACTACTTTGTAAAAACTCTTTAGGTGTTAAGAATTATAAGCACATATGTCTGGACATATTACTCAATATTTTACCAACTTGTCATTTTTCATTTAGTTTTCCATGTTGTTTAATTTTAAATTTTCATTTCATTAAATCTATTAACCTTTTCTCTTTTTATCCTGCACTTATGCTTCAGAAGCTCTTTCCACTCTGAGATCAGAAAGTGCCATATTTTCTAATTTTTTGAAACAGTTCTATTGAGGTATAATTGACATACAATAAACTACACATGTTTAAAGAATGCAATTTGATAAGTTTTGATAAATATACATACTTGTGAAACAATCACCACATCAACATAATAAACGTGTCTATCACCTGCAAAAGTTTCCTGTGTTCCTTTCAATCCTTCATTTCCAATTCTCTCTGTTCCCTCACGCCCTCCCCTTCCTAGGCATCTGCTAATATACTTCCTGTCATCATAGATTACTTTGCAGTGTTTGAGAAATTTATACAGATAAACTCATACAGTATGTACCCTTATCTGGATTCCTCTGATCAGCATAATTATTTTGAGATTTATCCATATTGTAATGTATATCAATAGTTTATTAACTGCTTATTTCTCAGTAGTTCATAGTATAAATATATCACAATCATTTTATTCATTCACTTGATGTACATTGGGGTTGTTCTAGTTTGGGGCTATTACAAATAAAGCTGCTATGAACATTCACGTGTTAAGTCTTTGTATGGATGTATGCTTTCTCTTCTCTTGGGAAATACCTAGTAATTGAATGGCTGGATCATGTATGTTAAGTTTCTTAAGAAACTATCAACCTATATTCCAAAGTATCATTTTACTTTCCGAACAGTAGCATGTGAGAGTTTCGGTTCCTCCATACCCTTGCCATCACTTGGTGTGGTGAATCTTTCATGCAGCCATTGTAATAGATGAGTGGTGGTATCTACTGCTGCTTTAATTTACATTTCCTTAATAGTTAATGGTGTTGAGGATCTCTTCATGGGATTATTTTGCTGTTGTACATCTTCTTTGATCCAATCTGTGTTTAAATCTTTTGCCCATTTCTGATTCTGTTGTTTTGAGGGTTCTATATATGTTCTGGTTACAAGTCCTTTATCAGATAGATACAGTATATGCTTTGCATATGATAGTATGGAGTTTCAGTAATGACAGTATGGCGTTTCAGTAAAGAGTTCATCAGGTAGCTAAGAGCTATAGAAAGAGGGAGTAGATAAAAAGTCACTTATTCAGAGAAACCTTCCATGACAACTCAACAGAATTTGGGTCCTTTCTGTTATTTGTAAAATTCATCACAATTTCTAATTATGTATATACTTGTCCATCTGCCCTCCAGAAACATGATGTCAAAGTAGGAGCCCCAAGATTAGTAGCACCAGCATGAACTGGGAACATGGAAACCCAAGTTCTTAGGCTGCCCAATCCCAGACCTGCTGAATTTGAAACTCATTAGTACAATAATGATACTACCTACCTTAGAGCACGTCTGTGGAAATTAAATGACATATGTAAAGCACTTTTGCACACTTTAGCTTAGTATACAAGGAAAACACAACAATTTTGAGTTATAATTGGCATTATTACTTCTGGCCCTGGTTTGGTGGCATAAAGAAGCTGTAAAAATAAATATAATCATAAGTTAACTGTAAACTACAATGAGATTAGTTTGTTTCCCATAGAAAGATGGCTGCATGGCCAGCAAGAGGCTTGTCACAAAGCATTAGCTTATAATTCAGTAAATTATAGGATCTGTTCCTTGGTTTTGGTTGGCTCAGAGTCTTGACTTGTCCTGTGGTTTGAATATTCCCTCCAAAATTCATGTTGAAATGTAATTGCCAGTATAACACTATTGGAAGGTGGGGCCTTTAATGAGTGATTAGGTCATGAGGGCTCTGCCATCATAAATGGATAAAGCATTATTGTGAAAATGGGTTAGTTATCACGGGAGAGGGTTCCTGATTAAAGAATGAGTTGAGTGCATGTTTGCCCTTCTACCATCAAATATAGCAGCACAAAAGTCCACACCAAATGCTGGCACCATGTTCTTGAACTTCCAGGCCTTCAGAACTGTGAGAAATGAATTTATCTTCTTTGTATATTACCCAGTCTCTGGTATTGTTATAGCAGCAGGAAACAAAGACAACTTGCCAGTGTGCCAAGAATGGATTGTTTTTTGTTTTTTTTTTTGGATAGACTAATACTAACTGGGCTAACAATAGATGATGCCAAAATGAGTCAATCTATGAGCTGTCATAAGGGCTATAAGTACCACATGAGTTGGACCACTGGTTGGTGCAGTCAGAACTTCCTTTCTCTACAGATGGTCTCTGCACTGTGAAAGACTAAATATACAAATGGACAATGGCCAGGCTAGATATAAAAATTAAACTGTCACTCACAACCTGCAGCAAGCTTCCCAGGAACCAACTCCCTTACCTATAATGAACAGCCCAGATCAGCCTGCTACAAGTCAAACTTGCAGGAAATCAGATTGCTATCTCTAGTGACAATCCCAGAAACTAAGCCACAGCTCCTGTAACAATTGGCCTGAAATAGCCAGGATTTAATTTATAACTGACAGCTTCTCTAATCTTTGTCCCCTCTTTCAACTTAGGACCAACCAGAGAAAACCAAATTTGCATCTCTAACCAATCACATAGGATGCCCCACTTCTAGTTAGCCTTCTTACAGCCCCACTATGTGAACAGTCTCCAACTGGGGCGTACCTAAACTCTTCATTTTTCCACTTTAAAGTTTTCCCACTCCTCTGCCTGCCTTTGTGTCCTTGCCAAAACACAAGTGACAATGGCCAATTCCCTTGTTATACCAACTTCAGAATAAATGGCCTCTGCTTTTCTCATTTGTTTGGCTTTATTTATTCCCACAACTGTATGGGGGAAGCCAGGCTGAGCTGCCTACAGGGAGGCCTGCCATGGATACCTAGTTTAATTTCTTCCATGGTAATTGCCAAGGAATGCTGATACAGTCTCCACTTTGTGTTACTGCATTATTTTAACTGTGAGAGTCTGGGGGACTCTCTGCTATTGACTCATTGCATTATCATCTATTCCATGATGTTGATGATGATGACTAAGAGAATTGCAACAATAATGAGGACAACAGACAAGGCTAATAACAGCTAACATTTACAAAACACTTGCTGTGTGCTAAGTTCTTTGAGAAGCACTTTAGTCACATAAATTAACTCACTGAAGACCCCCAGATTTCTCAAAGTACATCAGCCTCAGCTGGGGACTTGTTAGATATGCAAATTCTCTGACCGCTTCCCCACTGACCAAATCAAGACCTCTGGGGCTGGGGCACAGCTATCTGTTTTAAGTGGTCCTTTAGGTGATTCTGATTCAGCTTAAGTTTGAGAACCACTGGAATACTCCATGAATTCTAATTCCTATATAATTTAAGTTTAGAACATTGAAGCATACCTAGGGAGGTTAAGTAACTTAACCGAAGATATGGAGTATCCTGTTTTATTTTTAATCTAATTAGTCTATGTGGATACTATTCACTTTAGGAGATTTTAACTAAATATGGTAGAACGAAAACAGATTATAAGAAAATATTCTGATATTAAAAATGTTTTACCCAGATCCCTGAAAATGGGGGCATATAAGCCAGCCTTAGAGATTGTGTGAGTTCCTTCAAAACCACCAAGATTAACTATTTTTCCCTGTAGCCATGTTTTCCTCAAGGATATGTAACAGTGAATTACTGAAGAACACAAATTGAAATCAGCTTCAACCAAATGAGATCATTTATGTGAAAACAGTTTTTCTTAAGGAGTTATACAAATTCAAGTTACTGTCATTGTTGTTAGGACCAATAGCAGCATCTGTAAAATTATCCTCCTGGTATTCTCACTGCGCTGTGATTTAGGTTGTGTCTGCTCAACCAAAATTTTGGTCAGTGCAGTGGGAAAAAGAAATACGTCAAACCAGTTATTTGGTACTGTCTAGCCCAAAACAATGGGTGGATCATTTTTCATCCAGTTATTTTGGCAAAACCAATATGGGCACTGTTGCTTTGTTTTGACTAAGTAAATACTCTCTACGCCTTTTTTCACATTTAAATGTCCACAAATCTTCCCCTGCCACCCTTAATTGTTTCATGGAACTGCTCTTAGCTCAGACCTTAGCTCACTCTTCCAAGATATTTGTCTCATATCTATTTCTTTTTCAAATGTGCTCTACGAACTCACTTTTCCTGGATGCTCTTCTTGATCCACCAAAATAACAACTATGAGTGGACATGACAATGTTGGACACCCCTATTTTTAAACATTTTCTGGACAATGAACCTTTTTAATTTAGAATGGGTATCTGAAGGGCTCCATCACATAATAATAAAAATTGCTGTATCAACAGCAACTTCTACCATTTACTGAAGGCCTGCAATGTTCTAAGATCTTCCAGCTACAGTCCTACTCTGCAAGGCTGGAGAACAAAAGGACATATTCCTCTGAGAATAAATTATTTCTTCAAGGGGGTCTGCCTATAAATAGCCATTAGGCCTATATGAAAGCGTTACACCACACTAAAAACTATCAGGATCAAAATGCTTTACCTTTGCGGTTCTTAATTCTTATTCTCAACCACCAATCCAGGTTTCTGGTTTAGGGCTTCAGCTCTGGAGTCAGACATCCCTCTCCCTGGCCATATTGAGGCCCATCTTGGGCCCCCCTCAGTGCCTCAGTCTTAACATCTGTGAAGTGGAGATAACATCTAGCTCACAGAATTCTAGTGAAGGTAAAATGGGATAATGCATGTGTAACTGTGTCTAAACTCAGTGGAATACAAACATGAAAAGCTTTCCTTTCTCTTCATAGGCTGTCTTCCTTGTGTGCTATATCAAACTTTTATTTTACCGTATTTTGGAGCGATTCCATTGATTTGGGATTATTTGCAGATATTCAAATTTAAAAGCCTTACCTAGACCAGATCGATTTTAAAAACATAGTTTCACATTCACTGTAATGCTCATCTCTTCCCTTAGCTTATGGCACTCAAAGTGAGGAAGAAAAGGGGTTTTTTTCTTTTCTGTTTTTTTTTTTTTTTTTTTTTTTTTTTGAGAGGGAGTCTCATTCTGTCGCCCAGGCTGGAGTGCAGTGGCGCAATCTCGGCTCACTGCAACCTCCGCCTCCCGGGTTCAAGGGATTCTCCTGCCTCATCCTCCCAAGTAGCTGGGACTACAGGTGTGTGCCACCACGCTTGACTAATTTTTGTATTTTTTTAGTAGAGACGGGGGTTTCACCATATTGGTCAGGCTGGTCTTGAACTCCTGTCCTCATGATCTGCCTGCCTCAGCCTCCCAAAGCACTGGGATTACAGGCGTGAGGGGTTTTTTTCTTTTATGCCACCCCACTTTATTTCTCTTCCAGCGCTTTGGAGAAGAGGCACTTTTCTCCAACCCAGCTAGTAGTGCTCCATACCTATTGGCTGTCATACTCTCTAGAAGGCAGCATACTTCCCAGAGCACTGGAGCTTCCTGATTGCACAGTTCTCTGATAATGGAGATAGGCTCCACCCTGACCCTTTCTGAGCCCTGCCCTCTCTCACCCTGGCCATCTACCCCTCAGCATCTTGCTTTTGGGGTGGGGTCCCTGCAAGGTGGCCTAAGCCCAGGTACCTTCAACAGTGTCCAATGGACCAAGTGAAAACTCATTCACCTTTGCCAGCCAAACCATCTCCCTCTCTATCTCTTCTCCATTTGATCAAAGATTCAGGCAGAAGACCAGCCAGCCTGCTACATAAGCAGTTGTATAACAGGCCAGGGCTCCATCTTAGGGGCTTCTCTAATAACTTTAAGAGATTCTCTTGGAGCCTCCACTTGTCTGTGGGAGAAGACACATTCACAGGAAGGGAGAAAGTAATGGCTCAGTATAAATACTGGATTCTCAACTCCTCTCTTGAATGAGTCCCTGGATCTTCTTGTCTCCTGCTTATATAGACTTCTGGGGAGAAAGGTGGTCCCATGATGGTTGGGATGGCAGAGCCAGCTCACATGCTTCTTTATGATCCCTAAAAAGGTTGCTTAGCATCTCTCTTTTTGTAACTATCTTTACAAAAAGGAGTATTTCTTGTCTCTAGTAGCCATTTCCCAAGCCAATAGGAACTACTCTGTAGCATGTACGAAGCATAGCATATTACATATTAGCCATCATCATCATCCTCTCAGATGGAAACTGGACTTAGAGAAGCTGCATCACTTCCCCCCAGGAACCACAGTTATCAAGTGTCAGAGGTGTGAATGGAACCCAGGCCTGGCTCCAAAGCCCTCTTCCTTCATCAGGTTGCTTTACCTGCAGGCTATGGGAGCCTGTTTGGTGGTCAGAGGGACTTGTTTTTAGTTCACAGGCTGGTTTCCTAAAATTAGTAAAGGTTTATTAGACGGCAATGTCTATGTTTTATTATCCAACATAAATTTTATTACTGCATTTAATAAAAACCTCCTACAGTGTCTGAAAAGTAGTACTACCCTTATTATTTTGCTAGTGGTCTTTCAGAATTATTTTGTAGTTGTGGTTCTTGTTGGTATAATGAGGATTCATATGGTTTTGCACCCCTGAAATAGTCTTAAAAACAAAAGAGTTTTGAATTACTGATCTAGAATATGAATTTATGTTGTTGATAGTCAATATTACCAAATCTTTGGTTTTCTCTCTGTTAGTGAAGGAAAAACTCCAGGTAGCACACACTTCATTAAAGCGACTCAGTTCACTTTTGAAAGCCACATTCTTTTGAACTTTATAGTAGATTTCCAGACATTTATATTCACCAGTGTTTAGTTAAAGTGAGAACTAAAGCTTGTGCAGACACCATGAGTGGAATCTAAACCAGCTTTGGCTACTTCTAGAATCATAAGAAAAATATTTCCCTTTAACTCAACTGAAAGTATACCTTCCACATCTAGTTTTGTCATCATTCTTTAATGTTTTCTGTATAATGGATAAGTTTATAGGGAGAATACCAGAAAAAATATATAAATGCAAGCAGCTAGTCACAAATGAAAAACCTCCAAAAGATAATATGATGCAGTCAATATCACACTTTTGGAAAAAATGGGATTACTTATGCCAGTAGTTTGGACATCTAAGTCAGAATTGGAGAGGCTCAATATCCTAGCACTGGATAATACCCCAGAGAGGAAAAAAACGCCATCTCAGAACCGTACATGCCAAACACATCTTAATTAAAAATATTTTTCTTTAGAGATACATTGTTTTTCCTCTCTTATTTGATCTAGATTTATTTTTCCTGAGCCCCACCTCACCCCTCCCACTTTAGTGGCCTGTTCATCAGTCACCTGGGAGCAATTCTGGGTTTCCTCCATTCCATTCTCAGCACAAGGCTGTGGTCTTTCTCCTTGAGGACTACAGAGATCATGGGGCTGAAATGAGCTATCGATCCATGAAAAGACATGGAGGAAACTTGAAGGAGAGGTTGCGGTGGGGCAGGGACTTGGGGCAAGGCACACAGGGAGGAGGAGACAAAACAGATACAGAGGTTGGAGAGGGAGACTTTGTGCCCTGCCACAAAGTCATACAGCTGGGGAAGGACAGCAGCTTTTCAAGGCCAAGTTTAATGCTTTCACCACTTCTCCTGGTTGATGGGGAGAGGAGGACCAGCTAGGTCTAAGGACTAGTGGAATATTTCATATATAATTATTTGAAGACACTTATTTGATCAATTTCCCACTAGACCTTTAAATTCAGAGAGTCTCTGTTGGCTGTGTTTATTTTCAAGTAGCAATTTGGCTTTCCCTAGTGTTAATACCTTATTGAACACCTTTCTAACAATGAATGAAGTTTTCCAATATTTTTCTCACACTGGAGTCATTTGAAAATCATGACAAATTAGTTAATATCCACAAGTGATTTTAGATTGGGTTGGATTCCAGTCTAAAATTACCTGCATATTTTTCCATGAGGAGTTGTTAGCTCATGGAGCAAGTAATCTACGTTCTCTGGCAGCCCAAGGTGTCGGCAAGTAGAAAGAAATCAGACCCCTTTGTTGATTGAACACACAAAATCAGCATTCATGTCTCCTTATGCCTACAGTACTAGGGGCTCTAGGCACTTTCATGGGTGTGTGAAACATACTTCCAGGACATGATAGAGTCATAACGTTTGTGGCCTGTTCAATGGTCACCACTTCAAAACTCATCTCCAAGGAGCTACATTGCTCTATTTACAGACAGGAAGCTGGATCCCAATATTAGACTTCCATGCTCCAGAAGAGAAGAGAGAATACATTTGGAAATAAGAAATTTAAAACTGAATGAAAGAAAAGAATATCGGTATATAAGGAAAATTATGATAATACATTTGTGGGAAACAGAAAATCCAAGAAATTTTTCTCAGCACATTTGAAAATTTTGATAAGGTATGATGGAATTTATTTTCAGATAATGTCAATAAACTCCATTATTCAAGGATGGAATAATAATTACATTTGTTGTGGTAAATCCATACACTGGAATATTATGCATTGATAAAAAGAAATGAACTGCCAAGCCATGAAAAGACATGGAGGAAACATAAATGAAAGTAAAGAAGCCAGTCAGAAGACCAGAAGACCACACACTCTATGATCCCCACCATATGATATTGTGGAAAAGGCACAACTATGGAGACAGTAAAAAGATCAGTGGTGTCAGGGATTAGGAGAAAGGAAGGGATGAATAGGTGGGGCACAGAGGATTTAATGGCAGTGAAACTACCTTGTATGCTATTACAATGATGGATATGTGTCATTATACATTTGTCTAAACCCATAGAATGTGCAACACCAAGAGTGAACCCCATGGACTTTGGAGGATAATGATGTGTCAGTGTAGGTTCATGGCTTGTAACAAATGGACGACTCTGGTGCAGGCAGTTGATAGTGAGGGAGCCTGTGCATACATGGTGGCAGGGCATATATGAGAGGCCTCTGGCACATTCCTTTCAATTTTGCTATGAATGTTAAACTGCTCTCAAAGATAAGGTCTATGTTTTTAAATCTAAAAATCACAAAAAATAATGATAAAAATATTTTTGAAATTTAAAAAATTACACTTGTAAAAAATGATACTGAAATGTCATTAATAGTCACTAGATTTAAAAATGATCATTTTCCCTCCCCTGTTCCAAATAGCATGTGACTGGGTTCCAGTGTTTGTATTTCATGCTAAACAAAGTTTGTATTTGGTGCTGGTTTGGAAGTTCTGCTTATACATTCTAATTTGTGATTCTAGCTTTTGCAAATAAAAACTTCAGAAAAGGAATAACGTGGTTTCTGCTATACCTCGGGGAAAGGGCGGGTAAGTCAGAAGCAACCAAACTTCTGGAAAACAGAAGTTTGATTCTGGACATGTATATACATGGTTTCTATTACAAAAACTCCTCTAAACATTCTGGATGACTGCACCATTGGGTTCCAAACAGACCATCTAAGTGATTGTTGTTTTAATGCGGTTCATCCTAACTCCCATATTATTTGTTCTTGCAAAAATCCCACTGACCTGAGGATGAAACTTAGCCATTAATGCTCTTCAGGAGTGGACAAAGGGATTGCAGAGGAGGACAACTGAATTGTGTGCTGGCCTCACTGATGCTACACTAAGAAGACAAAATCAATGCCTTGCTTTATGCTTTATATAACATGTTCACATATATCAGAATTCTACCATCGACTATATATATCATTTCTACTTTCATTTTTCAGATGAGAAACACTCACATGTGATTTGCACAAAATGGCTTGGCTAGTAAACACTGGGGCTGGAAAAAGAAATTCAAAATTAATCTTGTTATCTCCTTTTAATGGAAAAGGAAATGAAGGCATGGATGCTTTTAAAGCCCAACTCTGCAAATTAAAGAGATTGAGAGAACCACGATCTGAATCTTCTTTCCATGCTCATACTTTTGCCAACACACCACCCTGAAAGGTCTGTGCACTTGTGGGGCAGGAATCCAGCAGAATATGTTCAGCTAGAACTCTCCTGGGAATCCAGTCACTTTCTCAGTAGGTAAGAGACTCTCCTGTTACTTGGTACTGTGGGACCACTGCAGACAACTCATAGCTGATCAATTCAAATAAAATTTCAAGCTAGAAATCGCCTTTATGTGAGCAGAATCCTTGCCTTTATCAAGTAGAACCTCAGATTATGTCTCAAGACAGTCCCAGGAAAATGATGTTTGCATTCCTGGGGACCCATCTGTAAAATACCCCAAGGTTTAGAGGAAAGATTTCCTTTAAAAGTAATCACCATAGGGACCACCCAGAGAGACATGTGGGCCTTTTAGCAAGCAACTAAATGTCTGTATCTGGTCTTTGAAAAGATCCACAAAAGAGCTTACAATTCTTTGAGTTACATTTTACCTTCTGCTTTAAGGAGTAGCAGTTTACCTGAGCAAGGTAAGGCTTTTCAGTCTAGTTTCATTGCCTGAGAAGCCTTCCTAGTCTGTCCTTGTAAAAACTTCCAGAACCTGCAATAATAATTATTGCCAAGCTTTTAAAAATTGCATGCTTCTCACATATGGTAGCAATAACTGTCAACTTCCATCATAATTTAAATGCTGAAACTTTATTTCGGCCACATGTGGCTCTTTCTTGCTGGGTGAATGACTATCTGTTTTTGTTTGTGGCTCTTTACTCATTTGCTGGGATAGAGCTAGAAGTTACTTCAGCTTGTCTCAGATGCCTCTTTCTGATTTAGAAGCAAAGTCAACTTCACAATAATAATTGATTGTAGGCCAGGCACAGTGGCTTATGTCTGTAATCCCAGTACTTTGGGAAGCCCAGGCAGGAGGATCACTTGAGGCCAGGAGTTGGAGACCAAACTGGGCAACATAGCAAGATACTGTTTGTACAAAAAAAATTTAAAAATTAGCCAGGCGTGGTGGCATGCACCTGTAGTCCCAGCTACTCAATGGTAAGGGAGCTGAGGTGGGAGGATTGAGCCCAGGAGGTCAAGGCTGTAGTGAGCCATAACTGTACAACTGCACTCCAGCCTGGGTGACAAAGAAAGATGCTGTCTCACACACAAAAAAATGTAAACCAATGGGAAGTTGAGACAGTGATGGATAATAATATTTGACTATTTTGGCCAGTTTTCATTGTGAAGAGTGACTCCAATTTCAAAATTCAAATTTGCCTTCAAAATTTTTCTATATTTTATTTTTGTGGCTAATGTTACTCAAATGAAATGCATTCCTAGACAGCACAGGGAATCAAAGAAAGGATTATTTTTCCTATAATCGCTAACATAAAGCAACTGAATTTTTGTTATATTTCACCAAGGACATTTACCCACAGTATGCCTGCCATCATATAATACTAACAATCTCTTAAAACTTATTCTTATAATCAAAATACCAAAAACTCTATTTCCAGAATTAATGCTTCCAAAAGAATTGCAGTTGTCCTATTTTCTTTCATGATAATGCTATACAAATAAGAAAAAGAAAAGAGATGTTTTACAAATAAATATCATAAAAAATTCCATGAAACTAAATTTTTCAGATATTCAAGTAAAAATTAAAGTAACATTTGTCTAACTACAAAACAACTTTTTTCTGTACATTAATGATAAACAATGTATTATCATGTGTATATTTACATAATAAAGATTCATGTCATTTGTTTATAATAAGTTGGATGAGAGTTCAGTTAATAATAGCAGATTTCACATTCATTCGTTATTTCATTTACCCCATATTTGTGTCCCAGCTCAAATCTTACGTCAAGTTATAATCACCAATGTTGGAGGACAGGCCTGGTGGGGAGGTGACTGGGTCATGGGGGCAGATTTCCCCCTTGCTGTTCTCGTGATAGTGGGTGAGTTCTCATGAGATCTGGTTGTTTAAAAGTGTGTAGCACCTCCCCCTTCTCTTTCTTTTCCTCCTGCTCCAGCTATGTAGGACGTGCCTGCTTCCCCTTTGCCTTCCACCGTGATTATAAGTTTCCTGAGGCCTCCCTAACCATATTTCCTGTACAGCCTGTGGAACCATGAGCCAATTAAATCTCTTTTCTTTATAAATTACCCAGTCTCATGTAGTTCTTTACAGCAGTGCAAGAATGGACTCATAGAAGTATCCTTCGAATTACACAAACATTAGGTGCTTACCTACATGAAACACTGCTGGACCTCTGTCGGATGCACAGGTGAACAAGGAACTTATCCTGTAAGACCTTACCAGTTAACAAGGGCGACAAAAGGCAGAATCTGGTTTATCCTGATGATGGTTATAATCCTTATCTTACCAAAGAGCAACATGGATTACTTCTGGGTGGGAACAATAGGAAACATATGAGTTAGGAGTAGAAAGACACTCCCAAAAGAATGCAACTGTGAAATAAGGTGCATGACTGCTGGGGGGAGATATTTGAGTAGGTGGCTTTTTGCAGTCCTTTAAGAACAATAACAATAAATACCCATTTGTTGAGGGTCTATCATATACCAAGTGCCCACATATGATCTAATTTTATATTCATAGTACTATCTGTACAAGAATTATCTGCTTTTTATAGATGAAGAAACAAAGGTTCTGAAAAATCAAGTAGTTTCTCTAAGATCACCCAGATAGAAATGGAGAAGTCAGTGGCTGAACTCAGATGTTTTTGATGTTGAAACCAATGCTCTTCCCACTACATGACAATGAAATGAAGCAGCTTTCCCAAGGACTCAGAACGTACACACGCCTGATCCCTACATCTTCCTGGGCCCCTTATGTCACCATTCTTTCTTCCCCCAAAATGCCATTAGGATGTGTTGACAGCTAAGTTTTTATTTTAAAGGAGCCAGTGTGTCTTTCAACAAATCAATTCCAGGAGAGTTTTGGAAATATGCTGTGGTAATATAATGGGATCTAAAAATTTCCAAGAGAGAATGAAGTTGTCAGAGGCGGCCCAGGGGCCTTCTGGTAAAACACATTTTCCTCCTTGCTCATGTCTAAACTTTCTATCTTCTCTCTCTGCTACTCAGGGGCCAGACTGAGTCAACCCTCGGTGGTTTTAAGCATCACGTATATTTCTATCTGTCACCATTCACTTTTCAACACTTGGCTTTATACTCTGACAATTTAGCCCAAGTCTTTGGGTGAAAAATGAGTAGAACTGTTTTCTTCATTTACCTCCTATCTTTTTTAGTATTTTTTTAATTATAATTTATATATAGTAAAATACACAATTTCAAATTGGACAACTCAATGACATTTCACATATGTACACATCTATATGGCCACTGCGCAGATCAAAATATAGAACTTACTCATCACCCTAGAAAGTTTCCTCAAGGACCATTCACTCAATAACTACACCCCCACCAGCAGCAATTGCTGATACTCTGACTTCTAATCCTGTACATTGGTTTGTCTATTGACCATAGATTGATTTGCCTATTCCTCAAATTTATTTGGTGGATTGATACAACATGTACTCTTTTGGGTCTAGCTGCTTTTGTTCATTGTTTGTGCGTTCCTCATGTTGTTGCAGGTATAGCAATAAGCAGTCTCTTTTTTACTACTGAATAGCATTCTGTTGTACTAAAAGCTACTTTATGTGAAATAGTACTGAGAAATTATTTGGCTCTACCTTGTCAATATTTAAACTCATCTCTTATATTCTTTGTAGCATATCACAAATTTACATACCACAATCCAAACACACAAGAAGCATAGCTTTCTTTATTATAAGAAGCCTTCTCGTTCCTACTTTCAATGATAGCAGAAGAAAAACACATTAAAAAATAAAAAGTAGTTCAGTATGGTGTAAAACAGTGTGTACTGGCCTAAGTTGATTTGGAATGAATATTAATTCCACTCAAAATTCCACCTCCCAATGAGAGCTGTACCGCTCCTCTCAGAGTCATGACTGAATGCACAGGTAGGCATTCCTATACTCAGGGTAGCAGCAGATGGAGTTTCAGGCAAAAAACAATGTTCAGGTTTGTGCTGGTCTCCAGTGGGTGAGCCTCTATCCTCTGCGAGGATCTGGTCCCTCCTGGTCTCTTGGGTGTCATGATGTCACTCGCTGTAACACTCAGCAGGTCCCTGCCACAGCCTCTTGCAGGAGGCCCCTGCACTCAGCAGTCTCCCAATCTCAACTCCAGGTCTATCCAGTTAACAGTCTACCACAACTTCTGCATTGCTTTTGGGTCCCAGGAACACTCAGCTGCCTTTGCTGCACCAAACTGAAGAATGATGCACTCTGTCGGGCTGCCTTCTGGTCCATCTACTTAGTCACATTCCTCAGACATTCCCGGCAGCCCTATACTCAGCACCATGTTGAATTCATGGCTTCCCTGTGTGGCTTGGGAGTCTCCTGTGAAACACCTGAGAAGCCATGCCTAAGACCCACACCAGGAATCCCCCAACCTTTCTGGGTGTTCCTACTGGCCCTTTCCCACCCCCTCACCGGGATTCAACTCTCACAAGGGAATAAAGTCATTCCTGTCTGATCTCCTTGCCCTGGTCTTCTATTATCCTTCCTGCATGCAATGGGTCTTACCAAAAGTCATTTTATCCAGCCTTCAAACAATACAGTTTACAGAAGTGTTCTCCTATTGGGCTGCACATTAGAATCACCTAGGAAGCATTAAAAAAAAAAAAAAAAAAAAAAAGCAAAGCAGTATTACCTGAACTCCATCTCAGACCAGATAATTGAATCAGAGTCTCTAGAAGTAAGACCTCAGCATTAGTATTTTTTAAGCCTCCCCAAGTAATTCTGATACACAACCAGGGTCAGAACCCACTCATTGCAATTAAACTCTGATTTGAATCAGGCTGACTCTTGATGAGTAAAGGGAAGCTTTTGGGATTTAGAAAATCTCTTTCTGATGATAAGACATTGTATTACTAAAGACTCAAGAATGTCAGCTCTGAGAACCAAAACCAAAAAATAACTTCTCTGCTCTGGAGTAGGAGTATCTATTATTTTTCAGAAATAACAAAACCCATTGATTCTATGTACAAGTAGCTGAGAAGTAGTATAAGTTAAAGAAATTTAAAAACGTATCAATTTAATATTTAAAAAATATTATCATTTCATATTCTATTTTGTGCATTCATTTATGCACTCACTATGGCTCACATTACTACATACAGGAGTAGGCAGGACCAGCATATACAGAGGAGGAATACGCAGTCACATGATTGTTGTGATTGGAGCAGCAAGAGAGGGCCCTCTTCATTCATTCATTTATTGAACAAATATGTCGTTTCTGAGTACTTACATGGGGCCATGTGCTTTAGCATGTAGGAAGGGCACAATGGAGAAACCTGCTTTCTTCCCTTAAGAAGCTAAGAGTCCAGAGAGGGAGGTGATCATATTGAAGTAGAGACATAAGGGCACAGAGCTGTGACTCGGTGAGTTGAGAAAGGATTTTCAGTGAAGTGAAAATTCCAGGATATGTGGGGACCAACTCAGGGCACACCTCTGAATTGCCCTTTCCTCTTTTTCATTTCGCTTTCTCCAATACCCCAACTTTTGTCCCCTGGAAACACTTTCCACATAAGCTACTGCACAGGAGTCTTAGGGGAAACACAGGCTAAGCTCCACCTGGCCATCATCTGAAATTTTTCCAGCAGAGGTAAGATTTCTGGTAAAATGAGAATAAGGAGGGAGAGGTTCTTCTGTAGCATGGGAAGGCGGCTGGGAAGAATTCTAGGACAACAAAAGAGGCCAAGGGGAGGCGACAACTCACTGGGAGACCAGAAAGAGCCAATAACAGAAGTCAACAAAGAATCCTGGTCCAAAAGGTGAGGGGAGGAAGGGGAAGCAAATTTTTCTGCTTTTCTGTTCAAGCTGGGGCCAGCCTCTCTCAGAACACTGGGATTAGATAACAGGGCAACTGTCCTCCTTTGTGAAGACAGGAAGTGGGATCTTTCCCAATCCTATATAAGTGCACTTTCTTGTTTTAGCCAGAATGTATCATTAGAATCCTCACATCATTTATCTTTGAAATCGAAAAAGCAAAGGGGATAGGTGTATCCACTTAATTTGCAGCAGATGGACCAAGATGGGGTAAAAATTCAATGTGAAAGTTTAGACAGGTTAAACTGAGTGATGAAGATGCTAAACATGTCTCTGTCACTTAGGACAGAACACTGACCTTCCTTTTAGAGTGTTCCTAAAGGGGAAAAATGTCCTTAAAGTGGAGAAAAGAGCAAAGAATAGCTTCTGAAGAAGAGAAATTTAAAATACCCTCTTTCTGGCCTTGGCTAGGGCACTAGGAAAATGAAACTTGAAAATAATCCACTGCACTGATAAAATAAATTTAGTGAGACGGGAAATTTATGGTTGGACAACTTAATACTGAACAACCCAAATGAAGTAAAACGGATTGAGGTAAGAAATGAAACCACATTTCTTTTAATTGTATGTTTTTAATAAAGAAAGCTTGGCTAAACCATAAAGACCCGCCCCCCTGAAAAAAAAAAAGTTAACCACATAGACTGAGATGTTGAGTCATCATAAATCAAAATAACTCTTACAAAGCAAACTCAGAGTGCAAAGCCATAATTATCTGAAGTTGCATTCTTGCCAGAAAGTGGTTTTTGACCAAAAAAATGAAAGATGTTAAGAGCTATCACCAAAGTGGCAATAGATGTATCTCTACATGTTTAAATTCATTAAAATCACCAATCAGAAATAAAATAATTTAAAATTGCAGGACACTGATTTTTAATTTTTATTCTTAGAAATGTAAGAAGAGGCACAGCAATGAGTTAGAAGTGGTATAAAATGAACATGCCTGTCTTTTAAACTAACCCATCAAAATTATTTCTATTTCTTCTTTTACAGTATTGCTTATACTTGTATTTAGGTTGCCTTACCTTCTGTTTTGTCATTTTAATGAAAGACCATTTTGTTGTCAAAAGAAAGCAAACAACCTAGAAATCTCCTCAAGTTGCCACTACTGGGAGTTTTATCATAAAGAATCCAAGGGCAGGAGGACAGCAGCCTGATGGGGGCCTGGGACAACATTAGGAACCAAGAAGGATCCTCTCTCCATCTCTCTTGGGGGCTGATGTGAACTCTGTTGGGATCCTGTCTGCATTCTGTTTTCCTTGTCTTTCTGTAGCAGACAGAGCAGTGCACTTCCCTTACTAATTAGCCACCAACTCCCGCAAGTCTGCTCAAAATGGCAGCTTCTATGTCTGAATGCACATCAGCATGTTAGCCTAGCCAATTCAGAACATGGCCCCCAGTCAAAATTATCAGAAGGAATCTAATTGACCAGCTAGGATTCAATATACACTTGCGGTCCACTCCAAACTGGGGAGCAGGGGCAGGTGTACTCAAGGTCACATGGCCTGCCACTAACTTAGCAGGGTCAAGACTGCACAAGATGATGGCATGGGCAGGTGAAAAGGGTGATGTGAAGGAGCAACAGAGAGGATGATAGAGGATTGGTGACCTCTTAGGCACTTGTACTACATGGGAGGTTATAGGTTTTGGCCTCCAGAAGAATGTTAGCTGGGGGAGAAGCAGGGAGGACAGGGCAGTGATTATATATTTTTCAATAGGTCCTTTTTTTCATCCCTCAAAAGCGTATTAAATATGGCTGCTCACAAAACAGACTTTAAGCAGTGTTTACTAAATGAATAAACAAAAGGTAAACTAAAATACATTTCGGGGAAAATATACTCAACAAGAACACTGCTAACTTTTTAGTTAAGTTTGTTTTCTAGACTTTCCACAAGGGGCCTTGAGTGTTAGTAGCTCTCTCCTGGATGACTTGGGGATCTATTAATAGAAGAAGAAGATATAAGCATTGCCCGATGTGTACCAGAATTGTATTCTGAGACTCCCCACCAGTTGGGTCTACTTTCCGTAAGTTAGTAACCTAGGGCCTTGGACTAGAGAAGAACAGCACAGAGCCAAGTTACAGCGTTAGTGCGAAATGCCCACACCCTAGGACTCAGCCCATTCCTGCAGCAACCCAGCTACCGGAGGTCCCCGTTTCTGTCATGACAAATAAAGACACTTGCATAATGTAATATTAGCTTATTACTGAATATTTAAAACTTGGAAACATAATTTGCCGTAGTCAGGCTTCAAATGGCTAGGGTGCTGGAGTCTGTCTCTCTAACATTTAGCAAATATTTGCTTCATGCCTACTCTGTGCCCAGCCTTCTGCCATGCATTAGAGACAGAGCCATGACAACACAGGCATGAAGCTAACAACCTAGCAAGGACTCTAGGCTCTAAACAAATAATAAGCTGCCCACTTTGATGCAAAGAACCCATGCTTTGTATGACTTTAGCAGCACTGCTAAACTCTCTTTGGGTTCTTGGTTGTATTCTTTGAAGGCCACTGCCAAAGAAAGTGATACACTTAACAAATATTTTTGTAGTGCAATGAACAATGCTGAGAGGGATACAGAAAAGGGGGTCCCCATTGTGAAAAGAGTATGGGGAGGGGGAATTTCTGTTGTTTCCTTTCTCTTGTCTCTCCCAGCTTCTCCTAAGGGCAGGCCCTGTCACATGTAACTGCACACCAGCACATGAAGCTAAAACTGTAAGAAAATCCATCTTTCTGGACAGAGAACCAGTAAACGGGGGACCTGGGAGCTAGAGAGTATTGCTGAAATCTCAGAGAGGAGAGACTTCGGAGAGGGGAATCCTAAATCTGCATGTGAACCAACCCAAGTCCTGGGATCAGCCCAAGCTGCACATGTGTATAATGTACCCAAAGAAGAAGAGCAAAGGCCTCAAGAACTGAACTGTGCAACATATTCCATGCTCACATCCCAAACTAATCCTGGGTGGCCAGAGGCAGGCCTCTTTGAAGTCTGTACTGACATTGGAACCACTGCTGGAAGAAGGTGAAATAGACCTTGCAGCCTAATGGGGCTGATTGCTTGATAAAACAAAAATAAAACAGACAAACAAAAATCAACATTCTCCAGATGATTTTAACAAGACATAGAGTCTTACAATATGATATGTTAAATGTCAGGGCTGCGACTAGGGTGAGGTAAATGAAGCACTCACTTTGGACACAAAATTTAAAAGATAGGGGGACCAAAAAACTCAGTAATCAATATAAAAGATATTTTAATGGCCAGGTGCAGTTGTACACACCTGTAGTCCCAGCTACTCAGGAGGCTGAGGCAGAAAGATCATTGGAGCTCAGGAGTTCAAGACAGCCTGGGAAACATAGTGAGACCTTATCTCAAAAAAGAAAACATATTTTACTGCATTATTTTTTTAAAATCAAAATTGATGCAAAAAATCCATGATGAACAAAATATCACAATTTTAAATAAGGGCAGGATCACTATGAATTATTTTTCATTTTTCCTCAGGCTCCATCATGGCTCAGCACAGCACTGTTACTAATCCTGAAAGCCAGAACATAAGGGAGGCCCATGGTGTAGTCCACATAGTCGGTCTTCCAAGGCCAAGAACAAGTGGGAGAAGAATGGAGAGTAAATCTAGAGTGGCAAAGGAAGGTTTCCAGAACACCCAGAAAGACTCATGGTTTCCAGGCACCAAGTATCAAAAAGTCAAATAGGTATATGTCAGAAAATGGAGATCGGTTGGAATAGTTAAACTCCCTGGCTCCACACAGCAAAAGACCAGAGCTCCCAGGGAATCTGAATTCAGAGAATGCAACTAAGGAAAAAAAAAGAAAAAATGCAGTTGAAGAAGGGGAGATTAAATGAAAATTTGTATAGTAAATCATGAGACAGTCACAAGCAAACTGTAATCGCCTTCCTTCCTCCATTAAGTATACTAGCAGACAACTATTCAACTCTGACCTGCCTCCTATCCTCACTAGTTTAATGGAGAATTTATTTTAGGAAGAACTCAAGAGTCTTAAAGAAAAGATCTTCAGGCCAGGTGCAGTGGTTCACACCTGTAATCCCAGCACTTTGGGAGGCCAAGGTGGGCAAATCAGCTGAGGTCAGGAGTTTGAGATCAGCCTGGGCCAACATGGCAAAACCCTATCTCTACTAAAAATACAAAAATTAGCTGGGCGTGGTGGCGCAAGTCTGTAGTCCCTGCTACTCAGGAGGCTGAGGCAGGAGAATCACTTGAATCGGGGAAGTGGAGGTTGCAGTGAGCCGAAATTGACCACTGCACTCCATCCTGGGCCACAGAGTGAGACTCTGTTTCAAAGAAAAAAAAGGAAGAAGAAAAGATCTTCAGATCGTGACTCTAGTGGTTTTAAAACATGCCTACAAATTATTTGGAATTTATCCCACCATGAAGTGGAGTTCAATTTTGCTCCCTATGAACATGGGCTGGCTTTAGTAGCTCACTTCTGCTGACTACAGTGCTATATAGAAAGTGATGTTGCATGATTTCTGAAGCTAGATAAGAAGAGGCCATTCCTATAGCTTCTGTCCACCTCAAGACACATGCTTTTGGAACCCTGAGCTACCATGTAAAAAGTCTACCTATTCCACAGCTGCCAGACTGGAGAGACCACAGAGAGACAGAGATATGCCTGAAGAACCCCACCACTTCCAGCTTCCAGCTATTTGAGTCTTCCTGGCCCAGGAGCCAGAAGCTTCCGGAAGCTTCTGTGAGGGCAGAAGCCTCCAGATGACCCAGTCCCAGACATTCCTACAGCAACCACATGAGAGACCCTGAATGGAACCAGCTTAGCTTAGTTCATTCAACCCTTGGCATCATGCGAGATAATAAAAACTAGTGTTGTCTTATAACACTAAGCCTGGAGTGGTTTATTATGAATCAATTAGGTAAAACTTGGCTCTTCATCCAGTCATCCAATAGTTGCTTCCATATGGCTGTTTAGCTCTAATATCAAAATGTGAATAACCAGTTAGAAATTACCTAAGAATGCCAATAGAATAAAAGACAAAGACCAAAACCATCAGGAAAAAAAAAAACAAAAAGGACAAACAAAACAAACACCCTACAGGGAACAGAAGAATACTTAAACATAAAGCTGAGAAAATCAACGAAAAGTAGAACAAAAAAAATTAAAACATGAGAAATACAAGAGAACATAATTTTTAAATTTAAATATCACACTCTACCCCATAGATATGTATAATTATTATGTGTCAATTAAAAACAAAATATAAAACATAATCTAAATGCTTTTAAAAGATTTTTGAAAGTAGGGAATCTGTCCAAGAGGTGTGACATCTGATAACAGAGAATGAACTATTGCTACACTCAAGAACATGGATGAATTTCAAAAACATAAAGTTGAGTAAAAGAAACCAGACATTAAAAAGAACAAACTGTGTGATCTCATTTACATTAAGTCAAAAACAGGCAAAATGAATCTGTGGGGCTAAAAGTCAGGTGGTGGTTATCTTTGAAGGGATAATGACCAGAAAGGGCAAACAGTGTGTTGGTAATAAAACCTGTCTCTTGATATAGTTGTTATACAGGTGTGGTTGTCCCATGCATATTCCAGCTATACTTTCATAAATTGTGCTTTTTTGAATATATGCTATATTTCAATTAAAAATGTATCTTAAAAATTGAAGGAGAAAATCAACCCATGCATTTATATTGCCAGGTAAAACTAATGACAAAAAGAGTAGCCATTTTAGAAATAAAATCATAAAGCTGCTGAAATTAGAAAAACAAACAAAAAAAAAGACACAGGAGCTGACATGACTAGATTCCCATTGGCCACAGATAGGACAATTTAACTTGAGCATTAATGATAATAAAAATAATAAATACAATGGCTGGGCATGGCGGCTCATGCCTGTAATCCCAGCACTTTGGAAGGCCAAAGTGGGAGGACTACTTGAGTCCAGGAGTTTGAGACCAGCCTGGGCAACATGGCAAGATCCAGACTCAAAAAATGGTGTGGTATGGTGGTGCATGCCTGCAGCCCCATCTACTGCGAGGAGGATCTCTTGATCCTGGGAGGTCAAGTCTGCAGTGAACTGTGATCGCACCACTGCACTCAACCTCGGTGATGGAGTGAGACTTTCACAAATAAATAAATGAGATGATATATACAATGGAATAAAACATATCCAACAAGTTCAAGTCTATGAAAAAAAGTAATCCTCATTGGTCACCATTGGACAGTGATAAAAAGTTCAACTTATTATTTTAAGAAAATAATTGGGCCTTTATTCTGCCATTCCTATACAAATTAAACCTCAGAGGGACTTAAGAGTTGACTCAGGGGGTTCTCGTTGTAGATTATACCAGCTAATTAACTAAGAAGGAATGATAGGATTAGAATATCACCACTTTGCAATCTCTAATGAAGTATAGGTAAATGGTCACTAATATCACAAAACGAGACAGTCATTACAAACCTTAAGATAGAAGTACTGACACCCGCTATGGAATAGTGCTGCCAAGGGGATTGAATATGAATCTGATCATACTTCTAAATGTAACTGCCAATTTCTAGAAACACAGTGGACAGAGAAGTTCATTAATCAACACCACACCATGGGGGTGCAATCAACAAGATTCAGACTGTGGGAAACACAAGAGCACAAATAACCAGTTTTTCAGTGAGGAAATTACAAGGAAAAAAAAGGGAGAGATGGGGTGGGGGGGTAAACCTGTAGATTAAAAAGAGACCTAAGAGATCTATCAACCAATTGTAACACATAAACCTTATTTGAATCTTGCCTCCAAAAAACCTGTAAATTACAAATGGATGAATGGATAAATTTTAAAAATCATAAAAATGTAAACATTGCTGGATATTTCATGTTATTAAGGAAATAGTGCTCATTTTTAAGGTATGATAACGGTATTGTGATTTTTAAGAGTCCTGTCTTTCAGAAACAAGTTTTTGTAGATAAAATTTCTCCAGGGGCTTGGGAAGGATGGAGGAAGCAGGTAGCGATATGAATGATGCAGGATAAACCATGAGTTGAGGGTTGTTGGAGCCAGCTGATGGATCCAAAGATATTCTTATACTATTCTCTATTCTTGTTGGCAATATCCTATAACAATATAAAGACCTTTTCTCATCTTGTATGTTGTAATTTAAAAGAAAAAGAACTCATTACTCTCCTAAACATATATGCCCTCAACTGAGGCTCTGCCATCAAACTGAAGCTCCCAAAAAAGTGGAAGACTAGGATGCAGAAGCTGAGGAGGAAATGGATTCTGACCTTGCTGAAGCTGGGTTTTTCAATATTTCCTGAGATTCTTTATTTTGCCTAAGCTAGTTCTAATTAAATTTCTGTCATTCATTTGTAACCAATATAATGTATTCAAGCACAATGCCAGTTTCTAAGGACATAATAGAGACCAAGAACAGAATAATGAGTTCTGTGAAGGCAGTGAGCATAGGATGCCAGGCAGCTCATGGAAGAGGCACCCAAAAGGCTTTCCAGAAGAGATGCTATTTTGTAGGAGCTGAAGTACTATAAGGGGCTAGACTGAGATATCTCAATCTCAGCACTATTGACATTTTAGGCCTGATCATTCCTGGTTGGGGGCGGGGACAGAGGGGCAGTGATTGTCCTGTGAACTGCGACATATTTAGCAACATCCTTGGCCTCTACCCACTATATGTCAGGGGTACTCACTCCCCTCTGCCCCCCAAAGAGACAAAAAGATATTACTTCTACCCAATGTCTTCACATTAAAAACAGAGGGCTGAGTTGCATGAAATGTGGCCAACATAAAATAATGACTGCCTTATGGAATAACAACATGATTTTCTCATAAAAGGTATCCTTTGTGGCCAGATGGTGACAACTTGCAGGCAGCTTAAATTCCTTAGGCAGTTCCTTGGCACATGCCTGGGAAAATTTGTTGACACATTCTTGTTTCGATAGGATGAATCTCTTAGCCACCATTTCCTGCTGTGAAGCACTTCTCTCTGAAGAAGCTTTTGGATCTTTGCTGAAAATAATTAAAATTTCTCCATGGAGGAGCCCTGCTGCCCAATTACAAAAATAACATCAAAAGTTCAGTCTCCACAATACTGAAGCAATCACAGCAGCTTCGATGATTTTGGTACAGGAGACAATGAAAAAATGTTATGAAATGCATCTCTATTTGTTTTTCAGAAATCAAAACTAGAGGTCAGTTACATTTTATCAGTACTTTTACACATTCTGCAGTATTCTGTGCATTTTTTTTCTGGGCCCACTAAAGACAATATATATGATAAATTTACTTCTTTGTAAATAGGATACATACCTGATACCAGGTCCCATGAACTGAAACAATCACTCCTCATTTCTTCTAATTGCTTAGAAAGGACTAACTCAAAGCAACCATTCCTCTTGCAAAGTCTGTTCTCTGTATTCTTAAATCTTCCTTTAGTGCTATAGTTTCACTGAATAATCCGTAAATTAGAGAAAACAGTATCTACCTCACAAGGTTATAATGGAAATTAAAGAGTAACACATCATACTTCACTGATTCAAAAAATTATGTCTCCCCATGTCTGAGCATCTCCAAAATGGAAGTGTATCTTACAGTCTACAGCATCTTACAATTGCCATCGGTAAGAGTGTAGCTGCATGTAGCTATCATCGCCTGTCCATGCACAAACTCGCTAACACTGGTAGCATGACTGGAACTCAACTTCCAGTGGAGGTGAAAGAAATACACAAGACACTACACAATGTGTGAAAGTACTCATAAAATGTAAGTGGGCTCTGATTGTGATTTCTGAAAAACAAATAAAGATGAATTCCATAACATTTTTCACCACATCCTGTACCAAAATCATCAAAGCTGCCGTGATTGCTTCAGGATTGTGGAGATTGATCTGTTGATGTTATTTTTGTAATTGGGCAGCAGGGCTCTGCCACGGAGAAATTTTAATTATCTTCAGCAGCGACAGAAAACAATAACAAAGTTCTCAGAACCATTTGAGAAAGGACTTTGGGTCCTGGTTATTCTCTGGAAACCTTCTGCTGACACCTCAAGAATGCTTCACGGCATGCCAAGTCTTGCAGAAGAGGTATCAGTGGCATGGGAGATAATAGGCATCTTCTAAAAAATGCTGTGCTACCCACAGAAGACAATATTGGTAGTGAAACAAGAACCTCAACAATTCTGAGTCAGAGTGATTCAGTGAAGACAGACTGAATGCAAAAAACGTTTAGAAATACCTCAATTTCCTCGTACTTACCTTTTTATACATGCACAAGAATGATATATGATAAAAGAATCAATGTCTAGCTCAGCCTAATACAGCTCTTTCGATATATATACAATGGCATTCTATGTGATATTAAATCATTTAGCAATATTTCAGTTGCACTTTTTTTCTAAGGGATATATAAAATGATGATGTGTCACTTTTGATACGGTTTTAGGTTTCAGGGAATGCAATATAGAGAAGGCCAAGTGCAGTGGCTCACACCTAGTCCATTCTCAACAAGATGTAGATGTTCTTGCTGTTGTTGTTAGGACATTTTAGTTGCCAAATCTGATTGAATCAAATCAAGCAACATTTGAAGATAATCTGAAATTTTAATATGTAAAAAAAAAACCCAAACCAAGTTTGAGACAGATGATGTTATATTACAATTTAAACATAAATGTCCTCTCTAAACAATTGATTTCACGTCTGAATTTGAATCTTCAAACGATGATTGCAAAGTGTAATTTGATTTATATCTTCCCTTCTCCTCTTTCCCTAGATCTCTTGTCTACATGATAAAATTCAACAGCCTAAGGAGGCAGAAAGAGAAAGAAAAATAGAAATTAAAACAACTCCAACCCACTGGTATACACATGCATAATTCAATTCTGTATGTTTTTAAGCTTCTAGCAGTTTTGATTAAATCTTGCTGGAATTTAAATTGTATCAGAAGAAAAGTTTAGCATTAAAATATGGAATTCTACCAAACATGTCCCCAAGTCAGGAGAGATACTGAAAGAATATAAATTAAAGAAGAAAGAAAAAAGCCTAAAATCTCCAAATATTCTGGAAAAGTGACATTTATTAATATTTTAAATTGCATGAAAATGCACGTTATGGTCAAATGGATAAATAGAGCTATAGGAATATGTGTAGAAGTTTTGTCTTATCCAACAGTATAATGTGGTGTATTTTCCCTTCCTAATGGTTAAAAAAATATTCCATTCAACAGATGTTTGGTTAAAGCTTGGCAATTTTTCTATTTTATCAATGTCACATTTTCTATCTATAATATATTGAATAATTTTTCTCAAAACTTTCATAGAATTTAGTAAGTATTTAAACTGACTATAATTCACTTCTAAAATATAATTTCATTGTCTAAAAGTTATAAAATACGTCAGATCATTCCACACCAAAATTACTCTGTGGAAGAATTTTTCTGATAATATTTTCTGAAAACAATTTCAAATATATGATAATTATATACTTATCCAGTAACCTTAACAAGAATGCTTCAAGTTAGACTGACACGGGATTACGATTTCCTGGAACTCTGCACCAGTCACTGGGCCCCATGGGCTCTGTTTTGTCTCCTATAGTTTGAGGATTGGAACAGATTTCCAAGGCCCCTTCAAAATGAACTATGACTAAAACACCGTCTGTGTTGTTCAGATGATTACCCACCAGAGGGCACCAAAGCACCTCACAATACCTTTCTTCAACTCAGTTCCCTGAATCAGATCATGGAAGTAGGTGGGGGTTGGTTGGGTTGGGTTTTTTTCTGTTTATGTCCCGTAATTCGTTATTACATTAATAAAGTCACATTTTAAACCTGAAAATATGAGGCAATCGGACATCTGTTATTGATTATTCTAAAGGAGACATTTCTGAGCACATGCACAAATTTATCTTTACGAGTAATGTACCCATTTTTCAGTCATGCTTAAGATTGATGTATTAATGGAGGATGGAAGATAAAGACTTCCAGTCTTGACCAAGTAGTCTATTAAATTAAACTCAGTGGTTTTGGCAGAGAGATCCTTTGCAAGATTGATGTTCTATTATGTGAGTCTGAAAAGCAAGACAAAGGAGAATTGCTGGAGTCTCTGAAGTCCTATCCGTGTCCTAGATCGAAGGAAATGAAACATATTCCTTAATCTAATTTGTGATCTTCCTTCTGCAAAGAGTCATTGCAAACTGTGGAATAATAAACTAGCAAGATATGATGTGCGCAAAACATCACTGAATAATCGTATTTGCACTGCAAATAATCACATAAATGAACATTTCTATTGACCTAAAAAGAATGACAGAGAGAGGTTTTGAAGCACTGATTCTTTTTCACAGGATTTTAAATCATTCTCCTGGAATTGGAAGTCCTTGAAGATACAATGGTGATGAGAAAGCAGAAGGCTTAGACTACTAAAAGTGACAGGGGAGTGGAGGGAGGGTCATGTCACATCTACCACAGAATAGGTTGAGCACATAAAGAGAGTAAAGCCAGTTGCATTGTGCCATGGCATCTGCTCGACTTCACACTGATGTGATGTGGACCACTTTGAAGGTTACAATAGCAGAATTCAAAATTGCAAAGTCAGGGAGAACAGATGCTAGACTCAGGGATGTGCATGATACTGAGATTATTGCAAACCCGATGAAAGACATGAACAGGCCCTTTTATTAAATATGAGAAGAGTCTAAGCCATAATAAACACTGTGAACCTGGGGACTCAGAGTGATGATGTGGTGGCAAGAGTTAACAGAAATAGAAACCAAAATGGAAGGGGATGGAATAATGCAATAGCAACAGGTAAAAACGTTTTTGCAAAAAGTTGCCAGCATGAATTTAAAAAGGCATTGAAAAGATTTAAAACCAAAATCGTGTAGGTTGACAACACCAAATACATACAAATCTTTCCAGGGCACCATCCCTAAAATAAGTGGAAATGTATCTAAATAACAGAAATATGATTCTATAAGTCTCAGGTAGAAAGGATGCTGGAATTATTATCAGCAACAACCGTCACCTTTTTTCTTATTTGTATTTTTAGATCTAAGAATATTGGATTTAAATATTAACCAAATAGGCTGGGCGCAGTGGCTCATGCCTGTAATCACAGCACTTTGGGAGGCCAAGGTGGGCAGATCACCTGAAGTCAGGAGTTCAAGACCAGTCTGGCCATCATGGGGAAACTCCGTCTCTACTAAAAATACGAAAATAAGCCAGGCGTGGTGACGCGTGCCTGTAATCCAGCTACTTAGGAGGCTGAGAATTGCTCAAACCTGGGAGGTGGAGGTTGCAGTGAGCCAAGATTGCGCCACTGCACTCCAGCCTTAGTGACAGAGCAAGACTCCGTCTCAATCAATCAATCAATATTAACCAAATAAAGGGCATAAGACAGCAAGTCAGAGACTTTCGGGTTTTATGATTTGCTTGTTCTGTGGTTGGGAGAGGTAACTCAAGTTTGTTGACTCTCAGTTCCCTACACTGTAAAACAAGAGGATGAGACTAAACTACATCCTCAAAAGCAGAGCCAGTGGGATGTCCGTCTCCTGAGTTTCTTCCATGTCATGCTCTGTCTCATAAAAGAATAACCAGGGTATTCAGTGATCATGATTTTGTTTGCAGGTTGCACAACTATTTGCTTAATTTTATTTTTAATATTATAAACATTATTGGAAAACAAGCCTAAAGTTGGAAATAACCTAAATGCTCAGTGACAAAGGATTATTTTTCATCCTTATAATCCATTCAGTGGACTATCAGGTACCTGTTTGAAATGATGTAGAAGATTATCCAGTGGCTTAAGGAAAACACTTGGTTACTACAGGAAGAAAAAGAAGCTCCAAATCAGAATAACTACAATTTTGTTTTTAAAAATAATGGCACCAAAATGGTAATAATAGGAATCTCTGGTTGGCAGAATTATTTTAAATTAAGAACGAAAGATCCAAGCACAAAAAAAAAAATCAAAAAGTCAAAGCAGTTATCTCTGTGGGGTTATGAGTGATGGCTGCGTATGTGCGTGTGTGTGTGTGGTGTGTGTGTGTGTGTTCTTTTCTACAACATAAACAACACAAAGGCAACCAATATCTCTTTAAGTAGCATTTCTACTGAAGCCTGTGTAAGGAAGCACAGCTCAAAGTGTCCATGGTTCATCCACAAGGATATCAAGCATTGTTTTCAAACAGACGTAACCTTTTCCTTTGGCTCACTGGCTGTTTGGCCTTCCATCAGGAACAGTCACCTTCCTGGTCACTAAGAGGATATGAATCAGGTCTCCAGGTTAACTGAACACAATGAGCGCTTGCCCCTGGAAACCCTTGCCCAATCCACCCCCGACCCGTCCACCACCTCCTACTACCACAGGGGCACCCTGAAATTGCCAGATGACAAACCATTGACAAGTAGCAAGTTCAGCCAAGCTAGAGAGATACTAGCAGTATAGCAAGTGAAAAAAATTATATAAAGTATGATCTCATTTATTATATTTTAAATGTATAATAGTGTCTGAAGAAAACTCACTAAAATGTTAACCACGGTTATCTCTGTGTGGTGGGACTATGAGTGCCTTAAGTTTTCTTATTTTTGCTTAGCTCTATTTTCTAAATTTTCTACAATAAGTATGTATTATTTTTTCATTTTTAATAAAATAAGTAATTTTGCCAATTTGATCAAGCCAATAATTTGGGATCCCTGATTTATAAATAGACCAGTAGGTAAAGGACTCAATGGTTTAAAATATTGAGACTTTTACTAAATTTGTTCAAATACATTTTACTAAATGTACTCAAAGTAGCAGTGGCCCCATGTTTAAGAAACACTGATTTTGGCTCTCCCTCTGACCATCTCCTTCTCGGCCTTTCCTTGAAAGATATGCTCCTCCCCCAGCCCACTTACCATGAAGACACCTCTCTCTACTTTCCACATGGGCACAACCCCTCTCATTCCTGAATTCCTGCCAGCATTTATACACAGTCTGCCCGGATCAGCCCTCCCCACTCCCACCACCTCTACCACCTAGGCCCCTCTGTTAAGAACCTCAGCAGCCTTCTCTTGTTGCTGTGCAAGTCCCTAGCTGTTCGTGTGTTTGATCCCAGGTCCCGGGCCGGTGCATATTTGAAAACTTTATTAATTCTTCCACTTGGCAGCAAACCCTTACCCCCCACGCCCACATTGCCCCTTATATTTCCAGGGCTTATCACAATGATGCCTTTCTCCCACCTTCTTTGCAACATCTCTGCCCTGAATCTCCATCAGGGCCAGGCACTACCAAAAGCCAGAAGAGACAATCAGTAACTTCTTTGGGGCATTCTTCCTAGAAACATGAATGTCTGACATCTGTTATGCACAGCCTTCAAAATGAGTGTCCTACATATGTGCCCAAGAAATGGAGAGACAAATTGTCCTCTCTAAACTCATAAATGAATGCATGATTTTGGAGAGCAAAGCTCACTTCCTAGCCTTCTGGGAACCAGGCTTAGGCCTCGTTCTCCTAAGTGTCTCAGACAGCAGAAGCAGCAGGTCATATACACGTAATAAGTATCATGTGTATGGAGCTTTTTATTTGCAGTGATTGCACACTTATCATCTATTTTAATCTGCACAGCCCTGTGAGGTATGTTTTCATATCTTCATTTTTCTGATCTGAAAACTGAGGCTTACAGAGGTTAAGTCACTCAGCAGAGGCCACACCACTAGGAAATGATAGAATGAGACTTGAATCCAGGTCTTTGGACTCATTTAGGTGGTCCTGTTGTGCCACAGATCACTGTGGGAGCCATTTTGAGGTCAGTCACCCTGTGGCATTACCAGTTGATTGTGTGTTTCAGAAGATTTGCTTCATCCAGAGATAAGTGAAGTTCCTAGGAGGGGCCATCAGGACTGAGAGGGAGGTATTGGGTAATATTTGTCCATTTAAACTCACCTTGGACATTTGGGGTGAGGAGATCTTATACTGAACAGGTCTGTCCTGCGTGTTTCAGGAAGCTTAGCATCACTGCTCTCTGCCTGATAAAATCTGACTGGACAACCCAAAATACCCCCCACACATTCCCAAACAACCCCCAAGGGGACTGTGCCTTCCTTGGGAGAGAACTACTTCAGAAATCTGAGAACCTCTGATTTAAAAGCAAGAATGCCTATATTGCTAATAGGTGACAAGTCAGAACAAAAATTAGATCAATGGGCAGGTAATTACTGGGACAGACAGACCTGGACAAACTCAGAGTTTGCACTGGACAGCAAATTTGATGGCTGACATAATCAGCAAGCGTTCAATAGGTTGGAAAGCTGCCAAGATAAGTGCATTATGAGCACAATGAGTGTTGTGTGATTTCATTAGAATAGAAAAAACAAATATCTACATCTTTGACGGAGTGTGTGCCTCTCCCAGTTGTCCCTTGAGTTGCTGCTGATGAGCTCTTTAGTGCCCAGCCCCTCATTAATGTTAAATTCTTTGTAATTGGCAGAGGGAACCATCGAGACAATACTAATGGATCCTGGCAGAATTAGCAGTGTCAGGTGCTGTAAATGAGAAAACCTAGGCAGCGACCTTTCAGAAAAGAGGCAGGCAAGAATTAAAACCCTCAATGATTCCTCTACCTCCATGGAAACAAATAGTTTCTTTGACTAGCACACAATGCTTTTTCACAGATATTATCTTCAAGGGCCATTTTCTCCTGGATGCTGTTAACAGATGAATAAGGTTTCCCGTTTGTCTAGAAGAGAGGATTGTGCGCTAGACCCTTTGGGGAGACCCTCTCCCATAAATCCAACTTATCTCCATCCATAGCAAACCATCTGAATGGCACAGGCAGCTGGTGAAAGGGGCTTTGTGCTATGCTGCTTTTCCCATCACAAGCCTTGCCTGGTTCTCAGACAGCTGAGCTTGGTGCCCTTCATTTTATCTTGCCTGGCTTTAGGGCAACAATTTACTTCTCCCTCAGTAAAGACTACAAAGAGCAGCTATGATTTTTTTCTACCCAATTTGCTAGATGTTATCTCTCTCTGTAAAGAGCCCAGAAAAAAAAAAAGATTCAGAAATTTAAGCAGTCTATTTTCTCACACAGAGGACACAATCTCTTTTACCATAGCTATTATTGGGCACCATTTAAGGCTTATACAAGAAGGATTATATGAGTTTCAAGAAAGTATTTTGATTCCATTTTTGTTTCTGAGTCACTGGTGAGTTGAATACTCTATAAACCCTGTGAGCATGTGTAAAATCCTTTCCCCAAGAGACGACCCTGGGATGCTCATGTTATTGCCCCAGAACTTTGCTTCATACATAACATGTCCAGGAAACATACTTCTCGGGGTTCCTAAAATGGATTAAGGTAACCCCTTTAATCTCAGGAATCCTAAACCACCAGGAATCAAATTTATCAGGAAAAAAAACAATTACAGCTCACCACAAACCTCTTCCCCACATTTTCAAATCTCTATTAATCTTAAATAGCTATCTACACTTGACCAAAATGACTCACCGGAATAAATCATCTTATCCTCTGTATTGTTGAATATTCCCCCACATAAAAACTTGCATAATGGATTATTTCCTAAACTGAGGACTAGAACTCTTCTACTCTCCTAATGGCTAGACAAGCAAGAAAAGCAGACCTGTGTACCTTTCAACTCCTTCTTGATTCTAAGTTCAGCACTAACTTATATGCTCCAAAGAATAGTTTAATATAAATAATTTTCTGGTATAATCCTACCCTTACCATTTAACTTCTTGGTTCTTGAATCTTTTTTTTTTTCGTGGTTTTGCTATTTTATTGCTTAGGATGTCTTAATGTAAGCTGCCTCCCCTCCCCTTTAGCTATAGGTAGGACATAAATTCAGTGTTTATAATTTTCTAAAATATTCCTGTCTCAATTCTATTCCCAATAGTCTAATGCACTAAAGTTACCAGGCCTCCCAAAGTTATTAAACTGTGGGTTCCAATGTGGTAATAAAATGCTCCCACCATTCTTATATGTCAATGCCTCACAGACTGGGAGGGTGGCGAGTGGGTATGACATCGAGCAGTTTCATTGATCTGATGGATTTAACTCTGAATCTTTACACCATGTATAACAACCACTTCTTTCCAAGCCTGTGTTCCTTTCACTATAGCCCCTTATAGATTAAGAAGCCACCTCAGTATACGGAAGGATTTTTTTAGGACTGCAAGAAGAATTCTAATCCCTAAAAAAGAATAAAAAGACAACCTTCCTTCCTGGCTTTTTTGGAAAACCCAAATGTCACAATTAGAAATGCAATCTTTGACTTAGAGATTTGTCTTACTTGAAAATTCAAGGAAAAGGTTAATGCAAATGTGTCTCTCACCTTATAGCATTTACCCTTGTATGTTATGGAGTTTACTGGATTCCTTTTCTGGAATTAGATTTAATAGAGGGAAAGAGATAAAAAGGATGTAGACACTGAAGCCACAGCAGGAGGGAACATGCAAAAAAGAACTAAAAGGTGAGACAGTCTCGCTCAACATACAAAACCCTGATTACAACACAGCCTCGCCAAGCCTGAGCCTGAGCAGTGCTCTCCTTCCTCCCATAACAACCCTCTCTGCAAGTCAGAGATCACTGGTCTTATACTAGGACTGACTTTTAGCTTTGACAGCCAAGTACCGCAGCAGGAAAATCTGACGAGTGTCTGGTTGGGATCATGTCAATTCTCAGAAGCTGAGAATCAGGAGTAAGAATGGGCTACTCCCATTTGAAAATAAATATGTTTTTAGAATGCAGAAAAACTCCCAATGTACAACTAAGTAGTGCCAAAAAAGCAACTAGCTGGGAGGAAGATGTCATGTAAAGTCATATTTCTCTCTTCTCTTGCAAGCAATAGATCTTGTGGAGCTCTGCCCCCTCTGTCAGGTTACAAAGGGAGCATTCTCTACTCTTGAGGCCCTGTGGCAGGAGCAATTAGGTTGATGGGATTTGGTCTGAACTGCAGGCCAACACCTCTCAAAAGGATAAATTTAAGTTTCTTCCAGATGAGTGTTTCCACACTTCCACAAGTGGAAAACTTTCACAGCAAGAAAAACAGCACAACACTTTTAGCAACTATTGCAGCAATAGTTTGTAAGATGGTTTCATTCCCATTGGGCCAGTTTGCGTGCTTAGCAGAACTGTTCAACCATGTAAGTATAACTGTACTTCTAAGATTTTAGGGTGTCCTTTGTACTATTAAAAACACATCCGTCTAAACCTTACCTCAATTTACTTAACAAAAAATATAATCTTTTCAGAGTTAGACCTTTACTAGAATGGTAAATATTTTAAGACTATGTAAGGTCTCTGTGATCTTACAAATAAATACAAGTTTTAATGGCTCATCAGAAACATGTTAATTTAGTAGCTTTTCCATTTTAGTTAAAATCAACTTTAAAATATTTAGAATTGATTTAAAATGCCATTATTCACTGATTACTGTTCATATATAATATATGGGAAATCACTTTCAAATGCTGGTTGTTGTTTACACAATAGCCTCTCCCTTCCTCCTGGCTGGTAGAATCTCAATACTGTTTGCTTGCATGTTCACGCCTTCCCTATGTGATCCAAGTCTAAATTGATTGGTCCGAACAAACTACAGTCAGTTTATTTGCTTTGCCAGTGATTAGTCTGGGAGTGGGCAATTGGTTTAGATCTGGCCAATGACCTGTGAAGGACAGTCTTGTGAGGACTACTAGAAAAAATTTCCTCCCTCTCAAGAGAAACAAGAGAAAACACTCCCACTCTTCTACAGTATAATTTTGTGTCTACAAAGGACGCTTTGAGACAATAAGGGGAGATGACCAATCCCTCTCAGACCCTGAGAATGGCAGAGCAGCAGAAAGTAGGAACCTAAATGACCAAGCCAATGAATTCATCTTCTCTGGAACATTAACCTCTGAATTCCTTGTTATGTAAGTTAGTAAATATCCTCATTGTTTAAGCTAATTCATCTAGTTTTCTATTACTTGGAACTGAGACAATTTTTTGTTTTTTTGTCTTTCTTTGTCACCCAGGCTGGAGTGCAGCGGAGGAATCACAGCTCACTGCAGCCTCGAACTCCTGAGCACAAGAGATCCTCCCACCTCAGCCTCACGAGTAGCTGGGACTACAGGCATACGCCTCTGTGCCCAGCTATTTTTTAATTTTTTGTAGAGATGGAGTTTCCTTATGTTGCCCAGGTTGGTCTTGAATTCCTGGACTAAAGTGATCTGCCCACCTTGGCCTCCCAAAGTGCTGGAGTAACAGGAATGAGCCACTGCACCTGGAAGAAACAATTCTTAAAGGTATATCATAAACACCCAAAAGCATTTGCGCACAATCATTTCAATTAAACTACTGTGAAAAAAAATTTTAACCTTTTCTAATTTGTGCTAATCTCAGCACTCTAACCAGAAATTATTCAACAAGCTGTCCTTTGACTCAACTAAGCAGGGAGGTATTTGCAGAATATTTGTAATTTTTTATTTCATAAATAATTCTAAACATTAAAATAAGTTATTCTAGGACAACCTAACCATTTTAAATTATTCTCTCATTTGTTGAGCTATAATTTTTATATACTAGACAAATACAGAATTTTAAATCTCTGCACCTATACACATTAAAAGTGTGTTCTTCAGAGATGTGGACAAATCAAAAAGAATTGAAATGACACTTCTTTCATAAGATAATTTTAGGTGGATGATTACACAGCTTCATCCATTGCAGAGGAAAAAACTCAGTGTGAAATGGCTTGATTTGTCTACAGTTAGAAGAAAATCTTGGTTAAGAGCACAACAGTGGCTATCCAGGGCAGTGACCACTTTGTTATTTGATTAAAATTCCAGTTGGTCATGGTTGGAACCAGGTTCTTACTCCACAACCTCTTCTCCTCACCCCCCTTAAAATTCACTTACATTCCTTTTGTTTCAGAGTTATCTGCCATTGGCTGCCAGGGAAAGTTCGTTTATATTTCTTGGGAACGAAGCTTCAAGGTCACTTCCTATCATTAATTCTCTGTGAGCAAGTGTCGCTTGGGACATTTCCTGTTCCTATTCTCAGTGGTGCTGAGGAAGAGAAATTTTCAATGGTCTCTAATTTTTAATCTTCTACAGCAGTCTTCAAATATATGCTGGATGCTGGTATACCATTCATTTTATTTAACTGTGACTATTTCAGTAGAAAAATGTCCACATAATTTCTCCATTAAAAATGTAATATGCTCACTGCTGAGACTCTATCTGTAGAATGGGCAGCACGGTATTTTCTGCCATCTTTGGAAACAAGCTAGGTGGAGTACAGATTGCTTAGAAATCAATGCAAATAAATACTAAGTATGAATCCAGAGTATCTACTATTAGCTGAATATCGAGAACCAATTGTTTTGGTCATCTTTCCTAACTATAGACAAAAGACAAAATTCAATTCAAAACACTTAAGTAAAAGTGTTATTTTAATCATTGGTGGCTTTTTAAAGATGGAAATACTAGTAAAAAGTGGGAGGACTTACCCTAGAAGATAATGAAGGCATACTATAAAGTTATAATAGTTCAAGCAGTCTGATAACAGGCTAAGAATAGCCATAAGTCAATTCAAAACAAAATGAATACTAGATAAACGCAGGACCCATCAAAAACCATCCTACATATCACACGGCAAAAGAAATCCAAGATGTGAGAGGGTGTTATGTAAAATTGTGTCCATGAAAGAATGAAAATATTGATAAAAAAGTGTCTGATGTTGAGACCCAGAGGCTTTTCTGGACATAAAGGTAGAAAAAAAAATAAAGAAAAAAAACTGATGTATGTGACTGCATAAGAATGTAAATCTTCCCATCTTAAAAGAATCCTGAACAAGATAAGAAAGGAAACAATTATGAAAACTTTTTTTATAAGATATGATAAAAGGAGTTAATGTGTTCAACAGAGAGAGATCTTTTAAATCAATTAGAATTAATTCAATGTCTCCATCATAGAAATATGGGCAAAGGATGTAAATAGCCAGTTCGCCAAAGAAGAATCACATAAATGGCCATAAATATGAAAAAATTGCTCAACCTCAATGATATTCAAACAGAAACTAATTAAAACAGCCACAGTAAATATTTATACAAAACCAATTGATATTCAGAGTGAATGTACAGCTATAAAAGGTAATCAAACTCAGCTACTAAAATTTCTTTCATTTGAATTAAAAGCAAGGGAAATGCTCATGATATATTTTAATTGGAAAAATATCATACAAAACAGTTTATGTTGAATGGTTGTAATTATTCAGAAATATATGCTTACGTGTAAACATAAGCTAGAAAAAGACTTGAAGCCATATAGGCGTTATCTCTAGGTGGTGAGATTTTGGGCTACTTTAAATTTCTTGTTATGCTTTTCTGTATTTGTCTTTTCCTTTATTAATCAAAAAACAGAAAAGGTCAATGGCCCACATGGAGTCTGATCTCCAGGTCCTCGCCTACATTCACGTTCCCAGCAGTGGCCGCTTGAGGACACTAGGCTCCTGGTTTGCCTGATTCAGATCCCGATCTGGAAAAACCTGTCTCTGTTCCCAGCCTTCCTCAGAGTTCAACTTCCACCGGCATCACGTCCCTCTCTGAGCACACACCATGAGAATTAATCAGAGCCTCTCTGTAAAATGTGAGATTTGTCAAATATATGAAAAGCTAAGCAGTAAAATTTGACACACCAGCTAAATACAGGTGGTGTTAACATGCAGTTTAAAATAACTGCGGTCCCTCTGTGAGGGCACTGCACACGATTAACACAGAACTCTACCCTATAGCTGGTGTTATTCCTGCATTTTTCAAATGCTTTTACTTGGACCTTTTCAAAATAAACCGTACAATTGGGCTTTATGTGCTTATATGGCAAAGCTGCTCCCTATGATACCATCACAAGGCGAAAGCATAAAATCTAGTTAAGAGTTCTTGCCAAAACATGAATCAGTTGTAGCATAATATTCTGAACTCTGGTCTTCTTTTTTTCCATTCTCTAATATTTCTTCACATCACAGCCCAAACAATTGCTCATAATTAAACTGAGTGCAGGAACAGGCCCTGGCAGGAAATGTACTTGGCAAAGATCCAATAGCTCTTCATTGTCCTCCACACAGAACAATTACATCAGTTCCTTCCATTCCCAGAAAAAGAATGGATTTTGCAGAGCAACAGATGAAAATAAAAGGAAGGAGGCAGCTTATTTACATATTTCTAATCAGGTTAATATATAATCTTTTTATGGAAAAAGGAAATGCCTTGAAGAATTGAATGATCATCTTAAAAACCTGCTTTCACTTCCTCTAGGATCTGCACCACATGCTGACCACAACTTCTGCTCACCAGTTACTCATGTCTGCTGAAAACCCTCCAGGTTCAAAGGGAAATTCAGCCAATAAGTGTGATATATTCCAGAGTCTGGAAGCTTCAAGAGAAGTTAAATGCCATCAAGTTGCTGTTTGAAAAGTTAAAAATGTATCGTCACTCAGTTCTTCAGCATCTGCTATTTATTCAGTAGATTCACTGAAAATCCTAATGCAGAAAGAGGATTTAGGGACTACATTTGTACACTGAGATAGGGTAAGATAAGAGACATCTTATGAGTTGTTTGGCTTCAGCTCATCTAAATGACAAGGAATCACAGCCCAATCTGCTGCATTCTGATGACCAATGCTTTATCAGCTTAAGGGCATGCCAGGAGAGTCAGGAGCCCAGCCCCACCTCAGGGGCAACCAAGGTGAAGAGATATCAGCCTTCAACCCAAGTTCCCCCCATTCAGCTGGACCATCCCAGGCCTTTCCTCTTCTGCCTGTTCACCAGCTCCTGGGTAGACTGGAACTTCTCAGGGTTCCCCAGGAAAGGGCAGTTTGAGTAGAGGGGCCCATCCTCATAAATCCAAGAAGTGCCAGAGACATGCAGAATCTGCAGTTCAGCCTCTCATTGACATCAGATGAAAGAACACTATATCCACAGGAGTGTCTGAGCCATTCAGGAGAAGTGGGTACCATTTTGGGTGCCAAGAAGACCTTAGACTTTCCATTCATATGTTATTTGAATTCCTTGACCTTTCATCTATTTCTCCTGGGCTAAACCCCTAAAGGCCTCAGCTCCCTGGGCCATCAGAGAAGTGAAGATGATCGGACAAGCAGAAAGGAGTTTCCAGAATCTACACCCAAGTCCCTGCTCCACAGAGCTGGGCTGAGTCCCCTTGTGACTGGGTTGGACCCAAGAAACAGGGAGGCCAGAGGTGCTTAGCAAAGTGAAGGGGGACAAGGCAACAAGTATTGTGCCCCAGAAAATGAGGGGACAGCTCCAAGATGTTTATTCCCCCAGAGAATAAATCCTTGAGGTGTGTCCTACACCAGAACACTAATTCAACAGGGCCAGAGATATGCCAACTCCTGGAGAGGAAGGAGCCGGCTTCTAATCAAATGTTTACAAATGGATTCCTATACAAATCCACAAATCTTAGAGACAGTCAAAGCAGACACTTTGACCCTGCAACTGGACATAGAGCACGGATTTCATGTTCTCTTTAGCTGAGAACAGTATTCCTTGAAATACAGGAGACAGGAGCAAAATTAGAGAAAATCTGGATAATTTGATCCGAGAAAGCATTTACACAGGACAAGGAGAGACTGGCCAACCTACCAGGCTGGCTGACAGGAATGGTGGTTCTCTTCCTCCTCACTCAGGCTTGTCCATGTGTCAACGCATCAAGAGTATTCAGAAAGTATTGGCAGGGAGAACTCTGTAAAAATGCCCCAATAAAGAAGCAAGAATATGATTTCTACACTAATAATGAACGCAGCACCATATAAGGCAGGAATTTCTTGTTTACAAGTGACAGACGCTCAACTCATAAGGGAGTATGTAACTAAAGCCAAAAAGGGAATTTATCAGTTTATGTAAGGCTGGAGTGGGGGGGAAAAAAGCTTCAGGCACGTCTAGATTCAGAGGCTTCAATAATGTCATCTGGGCTTTGTCTGTCTCTCCATCTCTTGGTTTTTCTCCCTCCTTTATGTTGGCTTAATTCTGCAGTCCAGTTCTCCCATGATAGGGAAGGTGGCTGTTGTAATGGTATTGGTCATTCTTTTGTTCTGTAGCATCTGGAACTCCTCTCTATGTTTAGGGAATTTCCTGCCTCATAACTCTTGGTGAGGCGTGTGCCCTCCCAGTATAAAAACTGAAAATGTCAGATGTTTGATTTCCCATATGCCTTTGCAGCTGGGGATCTGGCATATAACCCAGACTACCCCTAAATTTGGAGCTAGAAAGCAAAATTTAAAAAAAAAAAGAAACTTTGAGGTCTTGTCCCTGTTGAACTCACATTTTGGGGGCAACAGCAGCAGCTGCTGCACTAATGTGATGTCCAGCATCCTAGGTTCAGTGTCAGGTCTGTGGGCTGGAGAGCTTAGGGCTCAGCCATGATGGCAATGGTGTCCTCACCGGACCAGGCCTGAGGCATAATTTAGAGCCATATTCCAGTTGGTGAACATAGTACCTGATGTTCTGGCCACCCTAGGGATTCCGTCTGCTACTTACTAATAAGCTATTTTAAAAAGTAATTTTTTTATTTAAAAATGTTTAGGCCAGGTGCAGTGGCTCATGCCTGTAATCCCAGAACTTTGGGAGGCCAAGACGGGCAGATCACTTGAGGTCAGGAGCTCCAGACCAGCCTGGCCAATATGGTGAAACCCTGTCTCTACTAAAAATACAAAAATTAGCCGGGTGTGGTGGCACATGCCTGTAGTCCCAGCTACTCGGGAGGCTGAGGCAGAAGAATCACTTGAACCCAGGAGGCAGAGGTTTCAGTGAGCTGAGATTGGGCCACTGCATTCCAGCCTGGGTGACAGAGCGAGAGTCTGTCTCAAAAAACAAACAAACAAAAAGTTTAATTGACATATAAAATTGTACCTATTTATCTTGTATAACATGTTTTGAAATATGTATACATAGTGGAATGACTAAATCAAGACAATTAACATATGCATTACCTCACATACTTTTTTTTGTACTGAAAACACTTCAAATCTACAGTCTTAGCAATTTTCAAGAATGTAATACATTATTATTAACCAGTGAGGGTATTTTAAAATAGGTTTCTTGAACTTATTGTTTCTGTGTAACTGAAATTGTATATCCTTTGACCAACATCTCCTCGTAAACAGCCTTTTAATAAATTTATTTTCTGCTTAAATCATCCAGAGTGGATTTCTACAGCTTCCAAATAAGAACCTGACCACAAATAGCTGCCCCAGATTCACACCTTCCCAACTTAGCCACCCTATTTTAAAAGGAGTGTGTCTCTTCCAGTGTGTACATCAATCCAGGAAAAGATTTTTATTGATCTCTTAAGGGTCACATGCTCACTTCTACCCCAAACATGTTGCTAGAGGAAGGATACTTTCTTTTTGGCACGACTTGTATGAAATATCCATTTCTATGGCTGAGAATGATGGAGCTCATGGAAGACCACCTTACAAAGACCTTACGGAATGGATGAAGTGATATTTCCCCAAGAAAATAGGCGTCCATGATAAGCATTTTCCTCTTACATAGAATTTTTTTCCTATTTACCAGCCTTTTGACAGCCACAAATGCCAAGCTGCAAATAATTGAAGACATCTTGTTTGCTAATTCTACCTCCCCAGTAGAACAAAATAGGATATTTTAAAGTGAAAGAACCAAGAAATATGATAAGTAAAAGGGATCTTGTGTGTAGGATTTCTCAAACTAAGATATATTACATGGGGAGGCCCAGGCTAGCGGATCACAAGGTCAAGAGATTGAGACCATCCTGGCCAACATGGTGAAACCCCATCTCTACTGAAACTACAAAATTAGCTGGGCATGGTGGTGCGTACCTGTAGTCCCAGCTACTCGGGAAGCTGAGGCTGGAGAATCTCTTGAACCCGGGAGGCGGAGTTTGCAGTGAGCCAAGATCGCATCACTGCACTCCAGCCTTGTGACAGAGTGAGATTTCGTTTCAAAAAAAAAAAAAAAAGATATTATATTTTCATGTCTCCAAACCTTGGAATGTTTGTAAAAAAGACATTCAGTAACATCTAGGTATTATTAGGAAATCACTGCGTCTAAACAAAATCCCTCCCTCCCTCCCATCTAATTACTCATTTCTGGTCACCTAGAACTTGGTGAGATTCTTTAGACTCTCATGAACAGATGATTCTCCAGGTGGAAACTTGCCAGGAAACTTTGCTGAGGGAAATAAACAGTTTCAACCCTCATCTAGTGTCACTGTCCCAGAGAACAGGAATCCCACCACATGCCTGAGTAGAGCCTTACATGATGCCAGAACTCTTGGGACATACGGACTCAGCCAGAGGCAGAAAGCCAGTTTGAAAGAAAAGTGAGAGAACGCCAGAGCCAAAGGGGAAAAAGAGAAAGAATGTTAGAGACTGAGAAAGGAAAAGTATGAAATTACATCAAGGTCAGCAAAACCCTAGCATAAATAGTAACAGCTGTATGCTGAGTCCCCACAGGAGTCTGTCCTGGATATTTTCCACTTGGCCCTCCAGATCCACCCTCCTCACTTCTCCACCCAGCTCTCTAACTGAGGAGGCTGAACCGTATGGACTGACTGAATCAGCTCCTTGTCCACTCGCTTCCAATTGAGATCAGCCAGTGGTAGGCACCCGTGGAAGAAGGATAGCAGGAAAGTGAGTCTGAGATTATTTTCCCTGCCTCCTTCCTGGCCAGATGACAGCTCTCACCAGGCAGTCTTCTCTGGAAAGGCACAGCCTCCAGGTTCTAGTCACCTCCCCTTCTTCTTGCCCTGTCAGGATGAGGGTGGTGGGCACTTGCTGCTGTTCTGGTCCAGTGCATGGTGCCATTATTTTATGGTTTCCCTAAACCCTGCCCACACTTTGTAACAAGTCCCTTTACACAGTGGTTTTCATATTCCTTAGTCACATGATTTGTTCATGCCATCAGGCTCCTGCCAGGACCACGACTGATGCAAAATCAAATCAAAATATTCCCTGAAAGACTTCATTATTGACCACATGTGGCTTGGGGTGGGTGTAGGGGAGAGCACATGGGGAAATTAAAGGCAGGAAGAAAGCAAGTTGAATGAGAATGAGGGTGGCAGACATATTGCATTCAGTTTAGACATGTTCTTATGTGGCCTCCAGGTGTAGATATCAAATATGTTCATAGCTGGAGGGTTCACTTTTAGAGATGGAAGTTTAGTGCTTAACATGTTGGAAGTAAATAAAACTAGTGGATTTGGTTGTTTAGGAAACAACGATAGGGTAAGAAGAGCTGCGGGTAGCTGATGTATTCTCCAGAACATAGATGTTTAATGGGTAAAAGGAAGACTCGCCTCTGACAAGGAGTGCTCAAGAAGTGGGATAAAACAAGTAGAGTGATGTCACCCAAGCCACAGGAGTAGAGGGTTTTAAGAGGAAAAAACTAGCTAGCTAACACTGTATATCCAATAAGAGGTCTCTTAAGATAAGGATTAAAACCTCTCCACTGGCTGCAACATTTGAGAAGACAAGTATAACCTTTGGCATAACAGTTTCCAAGGAGTGGGACTGTGGACACCAGCTTACTGTGAAACCCACAGTGAAGAGAAAACGGAGGAAGAGGAGGCAGGATGAGAAGACATGCTTTTGGAAAGCTTGGCTGAGAAAAGAAGCATGAGTAAGAAATACCAGTAACCAGAGTGGTAACAAGGTAAAGAAAGTTTTTTTTTTTTAATGAAATGTGAGAATATTTATATGCAGAGGGAGATAAATCAGTAGAGAGGGAGAGTTTCAACCTGCCAGAGAACAAAGAGAGGCAGGCTCTAGCAAGTTGAACTTGGATTCAAGAAACTTCATCCTTCATCTATAAGGGGGAAAAGTAAGGCTAAGTAGATATCTAGACAAATCTTTTAGAGATAGGGGAGAAGTCAAGACATTTTATACTTTATGGCTTCAATTTTCTCCATAAGTTAAGAGCTATGAAAATTTGATGTGAAGGGTTGAAATAGGATAGGGGTCTTGAGATTTTGAACAGTTACAGAAAATAAAAAGGAGGAGACAGAGCAAGATGGTAGAATAGAAGGCTCCACCAATCGACGCCCACCCCCCACCCCCGCAAACAAGGACACCAATTTAACAACTGTCTATAGAAAAAAATCACCTTCATAAGAACCAAAAATCAGGTGGGCACCCACAGTACTTGGTTTTAACTTCATATCACTAAAAGAGTCACACGAGAGGTAGAAAAAAGTCTTTTTTTTTTTTTTTGAGACAGAGTCTCACACTGTCTCTCAGGCTGGAGTGCAATGGTGCAATCTCAGCTCACTGCAACCTCCACCTGCCAGGTTCAAACAATTCTCCTGCCTCAGCCTCCCGAGTAGCTGGGACTACAGGCATGTGCCACCATGCCCAGCTAATTTATTTATTTATTTTTTTGTATTTTTAGTAGAGACGGGGTTTCACTATGCTGGCCAGGCTGGTCTCAAACTCCTGACCTTGTGATCCACCCACCTCGGCCTCCCAAAGTGCTGGGATTACAGGCGTGAGCCACCGCACCCGGCCCGGAAAAACAGTCTTAAATCACAGATGTCATCCCTCCCCAATCCCCCATTCCCCACTCCCCTCTCCCCCATTTCCCTCTTCCTCCAGCAGTGATGGTGTGAGTGGAGAGAAGGGCATTTCAGTGCTCTGGGAGAGGGAAAGTGCAGCAATCATGACCCATTGAACTCAGTGCTGTCCTGTTACAGCATAAAGGAAAACCAAACCAAACTCAGCTGACATTCAGCTATAGAGAGAGCATTTAAACTAGCCCTAGCCAGAGGGGAATCACCATTTTCAGTGGTGGGAACTTGAGTTCTTGCAAGCCTCGCCACAGCAGGCTAAAGCACTCTGGGGGTCTAAATAAACTTGAAAGGCAGTCCAGGCTGCAACTCCTAGACAAGTCCTAGGGCTGAACTGGACCCAGAGACAGTGGATTGAGGAGGCACACAACCTACTAAGACACCAGCTGCGGCAACTAAGAGAGTACTGGAATCACCCTTCTCCTAATTCCAGGCTGCACAGTTTGCAGCTCCAAAAGAGATATGTTCCTTCTACCGAAGGAAAGGAGAGGGAAGAGTAGAGAGGACTTTGTCTTGCATCCTGGATACCAGCCAGCCACAGCAGGATAGGGCACTGGTCAGAGTCATGAGGTCCCGTTCCAGGCCCTAGCTCCTGAACAACATTCCTAGATACACACTGGGCCAGAAGGGAACCTGCTTCCTTAAAGGGAAGGACCCAGTCCTAGCAGCATTCATCACCTGCTAACTAAAGAGCCCTTGGGCCCCAAATAACCAGCAGCGATACCCAGGTACTACGTGGAGGGCCATAGGTGAGACTCTGAGACTTACTGGCTTCAGGTGAGACTCAGCACATGCCCAGCTGTGGCGGCTATAAGGCAAGACTCCTTCTGCTTGAGAAAAGCAGATGGAAAAGAAAAGTGGACTTTGACATGCACCTTAGGTACTAGCTTGGCCACAGTGGGGCCCCAAGAACTAAGCAGGCTCTTGGGGTCCCCGATTCCAGGACTCAGCTCTTGGATGACATTTCTGGACCGCCCTGGGATAGAGCAGAGCCCATTCCCCTGAAGATGAGTCCCAGGCCAGATAGCATCCACCACAAGCTGATAGAGGAGCCCTTGCTTGGACTTTAAGGGTACTTTGGAGGTAGTCTGGCAGTACTCCCTGTGGGCCTGCAGAGGCAGTGGCCACAGGTTAAGCTCTCTGCCTTTCAAAAGAGGAAGGAAGAATGGGAAGGGCTATGTCTTGTGATTTCAGTGCCAGCTCAGCTGCGGTACAATAGGACACCAGGTAGACTTCCAAGGTTTTGACTCTAGTCTCTGGCTCCTGGATAGCACCTCTGGACCTGCCTGGGGCCTGTGGGAACTTTCTGCCCTTAAGGGAAGGACATGGGCCTGGCTGGCGTTGCCACTTGCTGATTATAGAGCCCCAGGGCCTTAAGCGAACATACGCAATAGCCAGAGAGTGGTTACAGGGGGCCTTGGGCAAGACCCAGTGCTGTGCTGGCTTCAGGTCTGACCCAGCACAGTCATAGTGGTGGTGGCCACAGGAGTGCTTGTGTCACTCCACCCCCAGCTTCAGGTGGCTCAGAACACAGAAAGAGACTCTGTTTGTCTGGGAGAAAGTAAGAAAATAGAACAAGAGTCTCTGGGTAATCCAGAGAATTCTCTTGGATCTTGCCCAAGACCATCAAGGCAGTACCTCTACAAGTCTGCAAGAACCACACAGCGTTACTGGGCTTGGGAGGCTACCTAAAGCAGATACAGCTTAGATCACAATGCCTAAGTCTTTTCAGAAATCTGGACAGCCTTCCCAAGAAGGGCAAGTACAAACAAGCCCAGATGGCGAAGACTACAATAAATACCTAACTCTTCAATGCCCAGACACAGATGAACATCTACAAGTATCAAGACCATCCAGGAAAACATGACCTCACCAAATGCAATAAGGCACCAGGGACCAATCCTGGAGAAACAGAGATATGTGACCTTTCAGACAGAGAATCCAAAAAGCTGTTTTGAGGAAGGTCAAAGAAATTTAAGATAACACAGAGAAGGAATTCAGAATTCTATCAGATAAACTTAACAGCAGAAAAAAAGGAGAGGCATCTGAAAATAGCCTGAGGCTGATCCGAAATGGGGAGAATGCAAGACCTAGATTTTTATCATTAAAGACCCAGGGCAGGAATGCTTGGTGTCCACTAGCAGGAAGATATAATTAAATATAAATAAGATATAGATGAATATAGAGAAGTAGGATAAAGCAATACTGCATACTCTCTTCTACCTCCTCCTCATCCTACGTTCCTGCCTAGAAACATATGTACATAAACATCAAAAACTGTAATTTTAAAGGGGCAGGGGTAGGGAAAAGAGTACTCTGGTATCCCCAAGGACCAGACGTGGTCATGGGAAAGAGCATAGGATTTCGTATTTAATATTGTATCATTTTATACACACATAGGCAAAGTATGAGAGTGCCTATTTCCTATCTCTTCAACACAATAGTTTATTAAAATTCTTTATCTTTGATAATCTGATAGGTTTAAAAATGGCATCTCCATATAATTTTAACTTAATGTGATAATTTTTCTTATTATGAGGGAGGTTGAGCATCTGTTCATATATTTAGGAGTCATTTGTCTTTCCTATTTTGAGATCTGTCTATTCATTACTGATATAGTTTGAGTGTTTGTCCCCTCCAAATCTCCTGTTGAAATGCAATCCCCAGTGTTGGAGGTAGGGCCTAGTAGAAGATGTTTGGATCATGGGGTAGATCCCTCATGAATGGCTTGATGCCATCCCCTTGGTGATGAATTGGTGCAACCCCCTCTAGTTTACACGAGAGCTGGTTGTTTACAAGACCCTAGCACCTCCTCCCCTAGCACCTCTTGCTCCCTCTCTTGCCATGTGACACAGCAGCTCCCCTTTCTTTCCACATGACTATACGCTTCCTTAGGCCTCACTAGAAACTGAGCAGATGCTGGCACCATGCTTCTTATACAACCTGCAGAACTGTAAGCTAAATAAACCTCTTTTCTTTATAAATTACTCAGTCTCAGGTATTCTTTTATAGCAATGCAAAATGGACTAATATGATTGCCTTTGCCCATTTTTTCTAATGGGCAGGTGGTCTTTTTCATATTGCTTTTTGTAAACCCTTTAAATATAAAATTGATCCTCATTATTCATGAATTCCTTTTTTGCAAATCTACTCAATAAAATTATCTGTAATCTTCAAATCAATACTCACAGGGCCTTCATGGTCACTCACAGACAGGCACAGAGCAGCAAAACATTTGTTAGCTGAGGTCAAACAAGGTGACTCTCTGCCTTCCTGTTCCGGTTCTCATACTGTAAACAAGTGTCCTTTTCATGGTCTATTTAGTGCCATATTTTCCACATTTTCCACATTTTTGTGCTTTTTACTGGTGATGTTGATGTTGAAAATGGCCCCTAAATGTAGGGCTGCAGAGCTGTCTAGTGTTCCTAAGGGTGAGAAGGCTGTGGTGTGCCTATGGAGAAAATCCAGGTGTTAGATAAGCTTCTTTAATGCATGAGTTATAGCACTGTTGGCCATGAGTTCAATGTTAATGAACATTATATACTAAAAAATACATAACAATAATATGTATTCGGTAAGGTGTCTTTAAATAGAAATACATACAGAACAACGTTACATATTGATTGGTTGAGGAAAATCTTGTGACCAAAGGCTCTCACAGGGAACTAACCCTTTATTTCCCATAGGAGCAATAGTTCAGCAGTCGCTAATTCAGGTTTTTCAGTGACTTTATAGAACATAACTATGTTATGTTCTATAAATGATGCCAATCTGCTATATTTAGGAAATTAACTTTGTTTATACCATGAAATTATCTTGTCCAGTTTGTCATTTGTCATTTAATTTTGCTTATTTTGGGGGCAAGAATTTTTTTAATTTTTATTTGGTCGAGTTTATGAATTTATATTTACTATATGCCTCTGGTTGTTGTGATTTAGTTAGAAAGGGAAAAAAATGAATGAGTGAAATAGACACCTAAATTCAGATATTACCTGCCATCTGGTTTGTGGACCTCTGCTCAAGCAGAAACAAGCTATCTCTCCATCTGCTCAAATAAAACCCACCTGGTAGAGAGGCAAAGAGAGATTATATGACTGTTACTTCAAAGGAGCACAATTAGACTCTCTGGGGTACTATTTCACTTTATCCTTGAAATATTTATTTGATGATGGCATAAGCCCATGGCCTCAGTTACAAAGAAATGCATGAAAGCTTTCACTATTCCTGTTACAAAACACGTAGCAAGGGTGTTGTTATATTTTGGGTGTCACATTAAATTTCACCGAACATAAGCTACAAAAGTTGCTTTTAACAATTATATAAAACTTTCCCTTTAATCAAGTTTGACTGGGAGCATCCCTAAAAGAATGAGAACCAACCTTCTAGCAAAATAAGGAATGTTTTGTCAATTATCAGCTAAGATTGTCCACAGTTGTATTTTAATGAAGCTGAAAGTGACAAACTGACTCCAAATTGGAAGTCACACTTCCAGCACCTCAACTTGTCAAATCTCAGGTGAAGGTTGATTTTCAGACTCTGATAGCAACACTCTTGCACAATGCCACCACGCAAAAGCCTCTCCTTACCCACAATCTTCCTCACCAGTAATTTGACTTCAGCAACAGATATGAATCTGTGACCTAGATGCAAATTATTCCTGATGACATGGATACTAAACTGTAAAAAGGAACTAACAAAAGCATCCTGTTTGACAAGGGTTTGATTCTACCACCACTAGGGCAGTAAATAGGTCACGCCTGTCAGGACTGGTGAGCTTTATTATGTGTAATCTACACAATAGTACCATTGAATTTTCAGTGTCTGGTGATTAATCCTACGTTTGTGAGTTCTGGTGCCCTAGAAATGTGTTTGGAATGCTCAAGGCCTCCCTTCTAGTTCACCATTGGTTATTAGAAAACATTTGTCTTTTGTGTAAAACAAAAGCACTGTACTCTCTATATTCTCATAATTCCATTAGAAAAATGAAGTAGATTTGTTGTTCTTTAAAGAGGAAAGCATTATGAAGAAACGAATATCACTGGAGGTGAAGTTATGAGATAGGTTCTCTGTTCTTCCCACCTCCTTCTTTCTCTGTCTGCTATGAACTAAATTGTGTCCCCCTTAGCCCACTCCAAAAATTCATAGGTTGAAGCCCTAACCTTCAAAGGGACTGTGTTTGGAGATAGAGAATTTAGGAGGTAATTGTGGCTAAATGAAGTCATAAGGGAGAGGCAGTAATCTGATAGGATTGGTGGTTTTATAAGAAGAGGAAGAGAGGAAGATCCTTTCCTCTCCCTCACCCTCTAGGCTCAGGAACCAAGAAAGGTCTTGTGAGGTCACTGCAAAAAAACAGCTGGAAACCAGGAAGAGGGCCCTCACCAGAAATAAACCATGCTGGCACCCTGATGTCAAATGTCCAGCCTCCATAATTCTAAGAAAATTAATTTCTCTTGCTTGCACCACCCATCCTATGGTATTTTGTTATGGCAGCCCAAACCAAGGCACTGCCTCTCCTTAGACCAGAGGCTCTGGTGCTTCTGCCATATTGGTTGTGAACAGTCTACTGTGCAGCCACACATTTCCTCACATAGTCCCCCGACCCATACCTCAACAGTACTCACAGTCCTAACCTTTGCTAATAACTTCCTCGTCCTCCCAATTAATCAGAATTTCTCCTTTCTAACCACTGTTCCCTTGAAACATTGTCAATTCAGGATGCTATAACAGATTGCCATAGACTAGGTGACTTCAACAGTAAGAATATACTTTCTCACAGTTCTGGAGGCTGGAAGTCTGAGATTAGGGTGCCAGCATGGTTGGGTTCTGATAGGGGCCCTCTTCTAGATTCCAGACAGCTGCCTTCTCCTTGGATCCTCACGCAGCAGACAGAGAACTAGCTAGCTTTCTGGCCCCTTCCTATAAGGGCATTAATCACATTTATGAGGGCTCCACCCTCATGACCTAATTACCTCCCCAAAGCCCCACTGCTAAGCACTATCATACTGGGATTAAGGTTTCAACATATGAATTTGGGGAGACACAAATATTCATTCCATCGCAAGAATTGTTTTCTTAGGTGACTGGATGATCTGATAAACTATTCCACACTACAGTGTTGATGTCTGTTAATGATTTTATGTGTCACATTCATTTCTTCTCCTTCTCCTAACCCAGGTAAGGTACCTGAAGACAGAGTAGGTCTCTTGAAACTTTCCCGGGTTATTCTCACAGATTCTGATAAGGAAAGAAGAGGCCTGAAAACACAGCTTATTCTGGAGATGGGCAGAGGAAGTGGGCAGAAGCACCACCCAGAGGGCTAACATCAAAGTCAAACTACTTCCTTCACAGTCTGGTTCAATGCATTAGGAATTGACGCAGGTTTTTGGCTTTCTATTTAACAGTCCTTGTAACATATACTCTTGCCTCCTTCAGTGACTTTATTAAAATAAGTTTTAAAAAAACCAAAATGTGATAATTTCAGGCAATAAAGCAGGTCTCGAGAAGAAATATTTGAGGGTGAGGGATTCGTTTTGATCCCCCTTTCCTCTATAGCTCGAGGCTTTCATCCATTTATCAATATTTAAGTGTGTATTAATCTTAGTTCACAAATCCAAAGATGTGAGAAATATAGATTAATTTTTTCCTTAGATTAAACTAGGCACAATTCTTAGCCCCCTTCGCACTAATTTGTGGTGCATCCATCCCTCCAAAGCCCCTTCTCAGCATACAGTCACACCAGAGTCCAAGAGGCTAGGCAGTGCATGGAAATTGGGGGAAAGACACTTAATGATTGGTGTCTCCCTAGTGCCCTGTCATCCTCGTTAGCCAAGCCCAGAGTGCCTCCTTGAACAGGCATTTATTTGCTTCTGCACCATGAGTGGGGTACAGTACCTAAGGTACAACTACCACTCTCACACCCTCCCTGGCAGGTCCTTCCAATTGCATAGGCCTTGACCATGCAATAGGGCATGGGTTTTCCTTCTCCCCTTTCATCTACTTCAAATACTTACATGTCTTTGACCTTTTATTTTGATCTGTGGGAAAAAAAAATCTATCTCCTTCTAATTGTCCTTAAAATGTTTTTCATAAACTTGTCAAAGCTGAGGCTTTAGGAAAAGAAAAGCCAGGAAGATAAATTCTTACTGACAACTTCTGCTTCTGGTCCATAACAAAAACTTTTTCTAAGCCAAAAGAACACCAAAGGGTTTGGTTACATTCGGGGAACTGGGAAAGGAAAAGTACAAGGAGAAAGAGTAATATTTTCTTAAGTATTCTGGCCCACAAACAACAGATTCTGTGTAGAAATATCTGATAATATTACAGGGCAAATTTTTTTTTTCTGAATATTTTTAGGCGGCTGGTAAGAGCACCAGCCTGGAGAGAAGACTCAACCCCACTTCTGCTAATAACACTTATAAGCCACTTTTCCTCTGTGGACTAAATTCTGTACACTTGTTCATTCAACAAACTTTTATAAGCACTATTCTCTGCAGGAATTGAGGGAAGGTGTGGTATAGGTCCTGAGGCTTCGAGGATATATGTTGACCTCCAGAAGAACATAATCAGCACATAAGCCAAAGGTCACAATTGCAAGGATAGAGACACTTCTAAGATGCTATGGAGCACTGAGGAAGGAAACTTAACATGACCTGGAGAGGAGCAGTCTCAACTGAGTCCTGCAGAAGCAGATGAAAATCAGGCCAAGGGTGATGGAAAGGAAGCACTAGAAAGGGTAGCACTGCCAACAGGAGTGACGTGTTAGACTCGTGGAGAGGTTAGTAGGGATCAAATCTGAGTGTGGCTTTCATGGTGTATTGTCTTTTAGTAGCAATGAAGTATCTTGGAAAAGTTTTGGTGGGAGGTGATGTCATATGCTAAGAATTACAGGTCTTTTGCTTTGCTTCGTTTTGTTTGGGCTGCTTAAACAACATCAACTTATCTCACAGTTCTGTAAGTCAGAAGTCTGAAACAGGTCTCACTAGCTTAAAATCAAAGTGTTGGCAGAGCTGCATTCCTTTCTGGAAGCTTGAGGGGAGACTCCATTTTCTTGCCTTTTCCAGCTTCTAGAGCATGGCCACAGTCCTTAGCTCATGGCCCCTTCCACCTTCAAAGTTAGCAAAGGCAATTCGAGTCCTTCTCACATTGTATCACTCTGACCCTTTTTTTTTTTTTTATGTCTTCCTCCTCCACTTTTTCTGACATTTTTTAAAAATTGAGATAAAATCCACATAACATAAAATTAACTGTTTAAAGCATATAATTCAGTGTCATATAGTACATCCACAAGTGTTGTGCAGCCACCATCTATATCAAGTTCCAGAACATTTTTATCACCCCAAAAGAAATCCTGTACCCATTAAGTAGCCACTCCCCCTCCCTTCCTCCCAGCTCCTGACAACCCTCAATCTGCTTTCTATCTCTGTGAATTTACCTATTCTGAATATTTCTTATAAAAGGAATTACACTATATGTGACCTTTTGTGTTTGGCTTCTTCCACTTAGCATAATGTTTTTGAGGTTCTTCCATGTTGCAGCATGTGTCAGTACTTCATTCTTTTTTTTTTTTGAAATGGAATTTCGCTCTTGTCACCTAGGCTGGAGTGCAGTGGTGCAATCTCAGCCCACTGCAACCTCCACCTCCCGGGTTCAAGCGATTCTCCTGCCTCAGCTTCCCTGTTATGTAAAACAGCTTCCTGTTTTACATAACATTCCATAAGTCAATCCCATAGCTGGGATTACAGGCGCCTGCCACCACGCCCAGCTAATTTATGTATTTTTAGTAGAGATGGAGTTTTACCATGTTAGCCTGGCTGGTCTCAAACTCCTGACCTCAGGCAATCTGCCCACCTCAGCCTGTCAAATTGCTGAGATTACAGGCATGAGCCACTGCGCCTGGCCTCATTCCTTTTTATGGCTGAATAATACCCCATTGTAGGGCTATGAAACATTATGTTTATCCATTCATTCGTTGATGAACATTTGGGTTGTTTCCACCTTTTGGCTAATGTGAATAGTGCTGCTATACATAGTGTTTGGGTGCCTCCTTTCAGTTTCTTTTATGTACAAGTGTTTGATGTCTGTTTTCAGATTTTTTTACTATACCTAGGAGTGGAATTGCTGGGTCATGTAGTAGTTCTTTTTAAGAAACCCCCAAACTGTTTCCCACATCAGCTTTACCATTTTACATTCCTACCAACAAGGTATGAGGGTTCCAATTTCTTCGCATTCTTGATAAAACTTGTTGTTGTTGTTGTTTTTAAGTTACATTATAGCTAGCCTAAGGGGTGTGAAGTGATCTCGTTATGGCTTTGATTTGCATTTCCCTAGTGATTAATGATTCTGAGCATCTTTTTATGATTTTCTTTTTAAATAACTGAATTTGAAGGTTGTATGTAAGAAGGATTTTAAAGGAAGCAAAAAGAAAGTAGAAAAGCCAGTTTTCCAGATTAAATCCGATGACCTCATGAACAAACAGTAGGGAAAGGGAAAAACAGATGAATTGGAGAAATATTTAGAAAGTAAAACTGTAAGAATTTGGAGCCAGCTGAATGTGGTGGTTTGAAAGAAAGGGAGAAGTGAAAGCCCTTCCATCTCCCTCATTCCTAAAATGAAAGGGTTAGGCCAGATGGCCTAGAGTGCTTCCCAGCACAAACATTCCCTCTTAAAAGTGAACTCACCTTGCAAATGTCAAAAGGGTTTATCAAGTGAAATTTACTCAAGGCTCCTTAAAACTGATGTTGCATGTGTTAAATGCTTCTAAGGATAAGCTCCTCTGATTTCAGGGACAGCTGAGACAGGACAAAATTTAAATGAAAACAATTCAATCTCATTATTTACAAATTAATTGTTAATTAACTTAATTAATTTAAACCATGTTAGCCTCTAAATGTTCATCACCCTGTTTTACATAACATTCCACAAGTCAAGCACCAGGGATTTATCATGCTGTTTGGGAATATGGATTCCAATGAGAATTATTTTTTAAAGTCTGTGCAAGAGGAGGACAGAACAAGATGGCCAAATAGAACCCTTCAGCAATTGTCCCCCTGAAAGAACATCTAATTGAACAACTATCCATGCAAGAAAGCACCTTCACAAACACCAAAAAAAATCAGGTAATCAATCATAGTACCTGGTTTTAACATAATATTAAGGATAGAGGCATTGAATAGTGTAGGAAAGACAGTCTTGCGTTGCCTACACCACCCCTCTCCCAGCCCTCCTCAGTGCTATACATGTGGAAGGAGAATCTGTGTGCTTGGGAGAAAGAGACCTAAGTGAGTGTGTGGGACTTTGCACTGGAACTCCCTGTAGCCCTGTCACAGTGTTGTGAAACACAACCCAAAACAGATTTCTGCTGGTACCCATGGAGGGAGCATTTAGATAAGCCCTGGACCAGAGGGAAATTATCCCCAGCAGAAGTCCTGGCTGGCTCCACCTTTAGCTGACTCATGGACCTGTGGCCCAGAATAAATTTGAGTGGCAGTCAGGCCACAAAAACTACAGTCCTTGGGCAAGCCTTAGTGCTGAGCTGGTCTGATAAGCAGTGGACCTGGGGTACACATGACCCAGTGCAATACCAGCTGTGGAGGCCAAGGGAGTGCCTGCATCATCCCTCCCCCAGCTCCAGGCAGTTCAGCTCCAAGAGAAACTACCTCCACTTGGGGAAAGGAGAGGGAAGAGTACAGAGAACTTTGTCTTGCAACTTGGGTACCAGCTCAGCCACGGTAAAATAAAGCACCAAGCAGATTCCCAAAGCCCCTGATTGCAAGCCTTAATTCCTGGATTGTATTTCTAAACCCACCTTGGGCCAGAAGGAAATACACTGCCCTGAAGGGAAGGATCTAGTCCTAGCAGGATTTACCACCTGCTGACTAAAGAGCCCTTGAGTCTTGAATAAACATCAGTAGTAGTCAGGCAGTAGTTGCTATGGGCCTTGGGTGAGACCCAGTACTGCATTGGCTTCAGGTGTAACCCAGCACAGTGCCAGCTGTGGTGGACATGGGAGTGCTTACATCCCCTCTGCCGATTCCAGGCAGCCCAGCATGGTCAGAGACTCCTGCTGATTGGAGGAATGAGAAAGAAAAAAGCAAGAGACTTTTCAGGGTAACCTAGGAATTCTCCCTTATTTTACCCAAGTCAACCAATGCTGTCCAATGTTGTGCCTCTAGGAGTTGGCAAGAGTGACAGTGCTTCTGGATTTGGGGAACTCCCTGTCCTCTTCTGCCCCCAGTGCTGATACAGCTGCAGCTGCAGTGACTACAGGCTTAAATCACAACACTCAAATCTTCTTTGAATATGTCCTTCTCAAAAAGGATGAGTACAAACAAGACCTGACTGCAAAGATAGAAATAAATAACTCTTCAGTGCCCAGATATTGACAAATGTCCACAAGCATGAAGAGCATTCAGGAAAATTTGACATCAGAAAACAAACTAAATAAGGCACTAGTGACCAATCTCAGAGTAATAGACTATGTGACCTTTCAGACAGAATTCAAAACAGTTGTCTTGAGGAAGCTCAGCGAATTTCAAGATAACACAGAGAAGGAATTCAGAATTCTATCAGAAAAAATGTACCAAGAGAAATACAAACAACAAGAAATCCTGGAGATGCAAAATTCAATTGACAAACTGAAAAATGTGTCAGAGTCTCCCAAGAGCAGAATTGATCAAGCAGAAAAAATAACTAATGAGCCTGAAGACAGGCTACATAAAAATATGCAAAGGAGGCTGGGCGTGGTGGCTCATGCCTATAATCCCAGCACTTTGGGAGGCTGAGGCAGTGGATCACCTGAGGTCAGGAGTTTGAGACCAGCCTGACCAATATGGCAAAACCCCATCTCTACTAAAAATACAAAAATTAGCTGGGTGTGGTGGCGTGCACCTGTAGTCCCAGCTACTTGGGAGGCTGAGACAGAATAACTTGAATGTGGGAGGTGGAGGTTGCAGTGGGCCAAGATCACGCCACTGCACTCCAGCCTGGGCAACAGAGCAAGACTCCATCTCAAAAGACAAAACAAAACAAACAAAACAAAAAATATACAAAGGAGAAAAAATTAAAAAAAAAAAAGCATGCCTACAACATCAAGAAAATAGACTTAAAATGACAGATCTAAGAGTTACTGGCCTTAAAGAGGATGTAGAGAGAGATACTGGGGTAGCAAGTTTATTCAAAAAAGTAACAACACATAACCCTCTAGACTTAGAGAAAGATGTGAACATCTAGGTACAAAAAGGTTATATAACACCAAGTGGATTCAACCCAAATAAGACTGCCTCAAGGCATATCATAATCAAACTCTCAAAGGTCAAGGATAAAAGATCCTAAAAGCAACAACAGAAAATAAGTAAATAACATATAAAGGAGCTTTGATACATCTCACAGCAGACTTTTCAGTGGAACCTCACAGGGCAAGAGAGAATGGGATAACATCTTCAACATCTGAAGGAAAAATCTTCCAACCTATAATATTATATCAGCAAAATTATCCTTCAAACATGAAGGAGAAATAGACTTCCCCAGACAAACAAAAGTTGAGGGATTTCATCAACATCAGACCTGTCTTATAAGAAATGCTAAAGGGAGTTCCTCAATCTTAAAGAAAAGGACATTGATAAACAACAATAAATCATCTGTAGGTATAAAATGCACTGGTAATAGTAAATACACAAACAAATACAGAATACTCTAACACTACAATTAGTGTGTAAACCACTCATATATTTAGTAGAAAGACTAGAAGACAAAACAATCAAAGAATAACCACAACAACTTTTTATGAGATAGACAATATAAAAAGATATAAATAGAGACAACAAAAAGTCAAGAGGTAGGAGACAAAGTTAAAGTGTAGAGTTTTTTTAGTTTTCTCTGCTATGTGTTTGTTTGTTTATTTGTTTTGCAATCATCAACATTGTCATCAGTTTAAAATATTGGTTATAAGATGTTATTTGCAAGCCTCATGATAACCACAAAATGAAAACATATAACAGAGACACACATACAAAAATGCAAGAAATTAAAACATACTACCAGAGAAAATCACTTTTACACAAATTACAAAATGGCAGTAGTAAGTCCTTACCTATCGATAATAACATTGACTGTAACTGGACTAAATTCCTTAATCAAATACATAGAGTGGCTGAGTGGACACACACACACACACACACACACACACACACACACACACACACGACCCTACTATATGCTGCCTACGAGAAATTCAATCTATAAAGATACAAACAGCCTGATAATAAAGGAATGGAAAAAATATCCAATGCAAATGGAAACTAAAAAAGAGCAGGAGTACCTACACTTGTACTGTCAGATAAAATAGATTTCATGACAAAAACCGTGAAAAAAAGAAAAAAGAAGAAGACAAACAAGGTCATTATATAATGATAAAGGGGTCAATTCAGCAAGAAGATATTACACTTGTAAACATATATGCACCCAATACTGAAGCATACAGATATGTAAAGCAAATATTAGAGGTATATAGAGAGATATACCCCAATACAATAATTGTTGGGAATCTCAACAACCTACTTTTAGCATTGGACAAATCATCCAGACAAAAAAGCAACAAAGAAACATCAGACTTAATCTGCACTATGGACCAAATGGATCTAATAGACATTTGCAGAGCATTTGATCCAGTACCTGCCAAATACACATTCTTCTCCTCTGCTTATGGAACACTCTCAAGGATAGACCATATGGTAGGTCACAAAACAAGTCCCAAAAAATTCAGAAAAACTGAAATCATATCAAGTAACTTTTCCAGCCACCATAGAATAAAACTAGAAATCAGTAACAAAGGAACTTTGGAAACTATACCAACACATGGAAATTAAACATTACACTCCTGAATGGCTATTGGGTCAATGAAGAAATTAAAAAGGAAATTTTAAAATTTTGTGAAACATACCAAAACTTACAAGATACAGCAAAAGCAGTACCAAGAGGGAAGTGTATAACAATAGACATTTCCATCAAAAAAGCAGAAACACTTCAAACAAATAACAATGCATCATAAAGTACTAGAAAAGCAAGAGCAAATCAAATTCAAAATTAATAGAAGAAATAATAAAGGTCAGAGTAGACATAAATGTAACGAGACTAAGAAAACACAAAGTATCAATAAAATGAAAAGTTTTTTTAAAACCTTTTTAAATGAACAAAATTGACAAACCTTTAGCAAGACTAAGAAAAAAAGAGAGAAGACCCAAATAAATAAAATCAGAGATAAAAAAGGAGATATTACAACGAATACTACAGAAATTCAAAGGATTATTAGAGACCATTATGAGCAACCACATGCCAATAAGTTGGAAAACCTAGAACAATTGGATATGTTTATAGATGTATAAATGTATTGGATAAACTGGATACATTTATAGATGTTATAGAACAACTGGATACATTATACAATTTTATACATACAACCTACCAACATGAAACCATGAAGAAATACAAAACCTCAATAGACCAACAACAAGTAACAAGACAGAAACTGTAATTAAAAAGTCTCCCAGCAAAGAAAAGCCCAAGACCTGATGGTTTTACTGCTGAATTCTACCAGACACTTAAAGAAGAACTAATACTAATCCTACTCAAACTATTCCCCAAAATCAGGAAGGGAATACTTCCAAATTTGTTCTGTGAGGCCAGTATTACCCTCATATCAAAACCAGACAAAGACACAACAAAAGAAGAAAACTACAAGCCAATAACTCAGATGAACATAGACGCAACAAAATACTAGCAAACAAAATTCAACAACACATTAAAAGGATCACACATCATGATCAAGTGGGATTCATCCCATGGATGCCAGGATAATTCAACATACACAAATCAATCAATGTGATATATCATACCAACAGAACAAAGGACAAAACCCATATGATCATTTCAATTGTTTTTTGATCATTTATCAAAAAACATTTGATAAAATTTAACATCCCTTCATGATAAAAACCCTCAGAAATGGGTATAGAAGGAACATACCTCAACAATATAAAAGCCATATATGACAAACTCATAGCTAGTATCATATTGAAGGGGGAAAAAACTGAAAGCCTTTTCTCTAAGATCTGGAACAAGACAAGGATGCCCATTTTCACTACTGTTTTTTCAACATGTTCTGGAAGTCCTAGCAAGAGCAATCAGACAAGAGAACAAAATAAAGGGCATCCAAATTGGAAAGGAGGAAGTCAACCTATCCATATTTGCAGATAATATGATCTTATATTTGGAAAACCCTAAAGATGACACCAAAACACTATTAGAACTCATTCAGTAAACAAATTCAGTAAATTTGCAGGATACAAAATAAACACACAAAACTCAGCAGCACTTCTAAAAACAGTGAATAATCTGAAAAAGAAACCAAGAAAGTAATCTCATTTATAATAGCTACAAATAAAATTAAATGCCTAGGAATAATCTTACCCAATGAAGTAAGAGATCTCTACAATGAAAACTATAAAACATTGATAAAAGAAATTGAAGAGGACACACAAAAAATGGAAATATATTCCCATGTTCATAGAGAAGAAGAATCAATATTGTTAAAAATGTTCAACTACCCAAAGAAATCTACAGATTCAATGCAATCTCTGTCAAAATACAAATAACATTCTTCACAGAAAAAGAAAGAAGTCCTAATATTTATATGACACCACAAAAGACCCAGGATAACTAAAGCAATCCTTAGCAAAATAAAGAAAACTGAAGGAATCACATTATCTGACTTCACATTATACCACAGAGCTATAGTAACCAAAACAACATGGTATTGGCAAAAACAGACAGACCAATGGAACAGAAGAGAGAACACAGAAATAAATGCACAGATTTATAGTCAATTCATTTTCAACAAAAATGCCAAGAATATAATTGGGGAAAGGACAGTCCCTTTAATAAATGGTACTGGAAAAACTGGATATCCATGTGCAGAAGAATGAAACTTGACCCCACCTCTTTCCATGTACAAAAATCAAATCAAAATAGATTAAAGACTTAAATCTAAGACCTTGAACTATGAAACAACACAAAGAAAAAATTGGGGAAACTCTCCAGAATATTGGTCTGGGCAAAGATTTTTGGAGTAAGACCTCAAAAGCACAGACAACCAAAGCAAAAAATGGATAAATGGAGTCACATTAAGCTCAAAATCTTCTGCACAGCATAGGAAACAATCAACAAAGCGGAAGATGGTGGATTGGTGGAATTGTTAGCATGCGTCTCCCACTTGGAAAGACAAAATAGTGTATAGAGATTCATGCTGTGAACATTTACCAAGGAGCAACACAAACTTAACAGGAAAACTGAAAGAAACCACAGGCCCTTTGAAATAAGCGGCAGGCTGCAGCCTACACCATGAGGCAGGTAGAAAACTGCTAGTCCCCAGAGTGTGCTAGTCCCCAGAGGGATAAACTGCCTCCAGGACTCACACTCCTACTGGCGGACCTGGCAATACAGGCCACAGGAGAAGGCCTGAACCCTACCCAGTAATGGAACTGACTTAGAGAGCGGTGGGAAATACAAAAGTAGAAACGGCGAGAAGAGCCTCACATGCATGCCCAATCTCCAACCCATATGAACAGAAGCCATTCTTGATCCTACCTCACTGGGAACCTCACAGAAGTCGGCCAGCTAACTCATGTGGTGGCTGCAGGTTGAGAGAAGCTCCCATCTGAAATTCGTAATATAATCTTTGAGTGGGTATGAACTCCCTTGGCCAGAACCAGGGGTGTGAGTGGGAAGTGTGCTGCAGCCACAATGCAGGAGCTGGGTGCCCTGGCCTCATAGGCGGAGTGGGAGGGGCGTGGCCTGAAAGCTATGGTTGCTATCTCCACTGGGAAAGCTTATGGCCTGTGGCAGTTTTGAGTCCTGCCCACAGACTGCCTGGAACTTAGCTAGCTGCTGCTAGTGGAACCCTGCGGATGTGAGGCCTGCCTTGCCAAGTGTGTGGGAGCTGAGTGTGGCTTACCTCTACCTGCTATTCCCCACTACCGGTGTAAACTTCTGTGCAACAGAGACAGCTGTGCTATTTCCTGGAACATAACCCCAGAGGCCAGAGAGCTGGCCACAGACCTCCACTGGGGTTTCTGCTTGTCTTACACATGCAGAGCTAGAGCATGGACTTGCCTGACCCAGCACCTACCTGGCTTTACCCCTCTATCTGCTTTTGCAGCTCAACACAAAGGACAGAAATTGTGGGAGCTTTACGGGGTAGCCCATTGCCTGAAACTGACCAAAGTACCTCTCCTGGGTAACATAAGGCAAGCACAAATCCCACCACTACCACCTCAGCTGGTGTTCTCTTGCAAGCATCACCTCTTGTTTGGAGGCCAACTGACACAATCCATTGCAGCATCTCCAGGTAGCATAATGAAGTGCCCAGGAAGGAGAAAACTTGTACATGACCTCAGCTATCGCCATTGCCTATAACAAGCGGGCTGACTAGGAAGTTCTGAGTGTCCATTTGACCAGTTCATCATGACTACAACTGGCATTTGAGAAAGCCAACACACTAAGGTTATTTATAACCAAGGAGTCGCACAGAGTCTATGTCACCCCCCTGCCACCTCCACCAGTGCTGCTGGTGGTACCTGCTACTGAGAGACTTGAGGATAGATCACATCACTAGATCCCTTGCAGACATTCCCCAGTACTAGCCTTGAGTGTGGCAACTCCACTGGGTGGCTAGACCCAGAGGAGCAGCAGCATTCACAGTAGTCTGGTTCTCAGGGACTCCTACTCCTAGGGGAAGGGGGAGTGCACCACATTAAGGGAACACCCCATGGGACAAAAGAATCCAGGTGGCAGGCCTTGAGTCCCAAAACTTTTCTGCTTGTAGAAAATCTCTTTCAGCAGAGGCACAGGTGGAGTGCTGGGCTAAGGAGGTTGAGGAGAAGCCTGTGACTCTGCAATGGTCTGGCAGCCCTGGTGCTCATGAAGTGCCTTGAACAAGGGGAATTATTTTCCCCCTTATCCACCACTACAGACACAGCTGGGTCTTCTCCCACAGGAGGTTGGCATGGGTGCACCTATAGACAGCCTTTCTGGAAAACTTCAGGATAACGGCATCCCCACAGGTTCAGGTTTGCACACGGGTAGAGCCACAATCCCTGTCTACTTGGAACACCAACATATCTGCAGATGAAAACAAGTGCCTGTCTGATTGGACTAGCTGGAACACTGGATTAGGAGTGAGTCTCAGAGCTGGATCACTTCCCTGCTGGCCCAGTAGGGGAGCTGAAGTGGCTCCCACCCTTCCCCCTGATGAGACCTCAGTATGTTTTACTGAGCCCCCAGCCACCTCTGTCAAGGCTGGGACCTCTGCCCACCACTGGGCATTGCATTTATCTATCTGCTTTAGCCACAACAAGTTTCTACCCAGGGACACCTTATGTACTGGCCTGAAACCTGAATTATTCAACTCAGTAAATAAAATACTGGGGAAAAATTAAAGAGATAAATCTCACGGAGAATAAGATAAACTTCAGGAAACCTCTACCATTCCAACTCCATAGGAGACAGTGCACTTGCTCACACACCAAGCACGTTGCTACTAAAATCAACATCTGAGAAAGCCATAATACAAAGATTCATACAAAAAACCAAGGAACTCATACAAATTCTTCACCTCTGAAAGCACAAAAAGCCAAATTAGGTTACAAAGAACTATAAACATTAAAGTAATATCCTAAAGGGAAAAAGGAAATTTAAAAAATAAACACAGTTAAATCACATATAAACCAAGAACAAATAGAAGAAGTAGCCTACCCAAATGAGAAGGAACCAGAAAAATAATTCTGACAATATGACAAAACAAGGTTCTATAACACACCCAAAAGATCACATTATTCCCCAGCACTGGATCCAAACCGAGATGAAATCTTTGAAATAACAGATAATAAATTCAAAAGACTGATGATGAAGCTACTCAAGGAGATACAAGTGAAAGGTGAAAACCAACATAAACCAACATAAAAAAGTGTTCAAGAAATATGGATTATGTAAAACGACCAAACCTAAGAATAGTTGGTGTTCCTGAGGGAGAAAAGAAAGCAAAAAGTTTGGAAAACTAGAAAACTTCCTTGGCCTAGCTAGAGAATTAGATATCCAAATAGAAGAAGCTCAAAGAACATCTGGGAGCTTCATTGCAAAAAGGACATCGCCAAGGTATATAGCCATGAGGCTATCTAAAGTTAATGTAGAAAAGAATTCCAAGAGCAGTGAGACTAAAGCATCCACTAACCTATAAGATTAACAGTAGACTTCTCAGCAGAAACTTTACAAGCCAAAAGGGATTGAGATCGCATTTTCAACCTCCTTAAACAGAACAACTGTTGGCTAAGAATTATTTTACAAAACTAAGTTTCATAAATCAAGGGGAAATAAAGTCTTTTTCAGACAAACAAATGCTGAGAGAATTGTCACTACCAGACAAGTCCTACAAGAAATGCTAAAAAGAGTTATAAATCCTGAAATGAAAGGTCCATATGTACCAGAATAGAACCTCTTGAAGCCATAAAACCCACAGGGCCTATATAACAAAAACACAATGAAGAAAAGAAAGTATCTAGGTAACAATCCACATGATGACTGGAGTAGTACCTCACATCTCAATATTAATATTGCATAAATGGCCTACTTAAAAGATACAGATTGGCAGAATGGATAAAAATCATAAACCAAATATCTATTGTTTTTAAGAGACTCACCTAACATGTAATGATTCATATAAACTCAAGGTAAAGGGATGGAGAAAGATATCCCATGCAAATAGAAGCCAAAAGCAAGCAGTAGTAGCTATTCTTATGTCAGATAAAACAGACTTTAAAAAAACAACAGTAAAAAAATAGACAAAGTCATTGTATATAATAGAAGGATCAATCCAAAAAGAAGATATTACAACCTTAAATATATGCACACCTAACTCTAAAGCTGCCAGATTCATAAAACAATTACTACTAGACTTAAGAAATGAGATAAAAAGCAACACAATAATACTAGGGGACTTCAACACTCCACTGACAACTCTAGACAGATCATCAAGTCAAAAAGCCAACAAAGAAATAATAGACTTAAACTATATTCTAGAACAAATGAACCTAACAGATATTTACAATTCTACCCAAGACCTGCAGAATATACATTTTTCTCATCAGCATGTGTAACATTTCTCAAGATAGACCATATGATAGGCCACAAAACAAGTTTAATAATTTTTTAAAACTCAAAATCACATCAGGTATCTTCTCAGGCCACAGTGAATAAAACCATAAATCATCTTTAAAAGGAACCTTCAAAACTGTACAAATATATGGAAATCAAACAATCTGCTTCCAAATGATTTGGGGCTTAACAATGAAATGAAGATGAAAATTTAAAAATTATTTGAAATAAGTGATAATAGCAACACAAATTATCAATAACCCTGGGATACAGCAAAAGCAGTGCTAAGAGGAAAGTTTATAGTGCTAAATGCCTACATCAAAAAGCCTGAAAAAAAAAAAGCCTGAAAAATCACAAATTGACAACCTAACATCACACCTTAAGGAACCAGAGAAACAAGAACAAACAAAACCCAAAGCTAGCAGAAGAAAAGAAACAACAAAGATCAGAGAAGAACTGAATGAAGTTAAAACAAAAAAATTCAAAAGATCAATGAAACAAAAAATTGATTCTTTGAAAAGATAAACAAAATTGATAGAGCATTAGCTAGATTAACCAAGAAAAGAAGAGAGAGGATTTAAATAAGCTCAATTAGAAATAAAAATGGAGACATTATAACCAAAACCATAGAAATACAAGAGATCATTCATGACTAGTATGAACACCTCTATAAACACAAACTAGAAAATCTAGAGGAAATGGATAAATTCCTGAAAACAAAAAACTCTTCTAGATTAAATCAGGAAGAAACAGAAATCTTGAACAGACTAATAACAATCAGTGAGATTGAATCAATAAAAAAAATTGCCAACAAAAATAAAGCCCAGGGCCACATGGATTCACAGTAGAAATCACGCCTCTGCACCCCAACCAGGGTGACAGGGTAAGACCTCATCTCACAAAAAAAAAAAAAAAAAAAGAATGAATCTAATTCACAGAATGAAGTAAATGATATGATCCCAATAAGCACCTACTTTTTAAAATTAAAAGTGATAATTTTATTATGTGTGTTGATCCTAAATAAATGCAATTTGATAGTGCTATAGTGACATGTGATTATAAAACTACTTTGTTTTTTGAAAGATTGAGGAATCCTTTGGTATTATTATCTTTGTCATTAAAATAGCAAAATAATTGAAACATTTTGCCTTTCATAGCTAAAACACCTTTCATTTTCTTGAGTGCTTTTTTCACCTTCATTGATAACTGTTCATCATTTCTTTTTCTTAGCTTAATCTTCTTTGAGGCACACATTCCATTCAACCATTAAGTGGAATTACCATCCTACCAAATAATTTCTGTCCTCTCAATCTTGTTCTTAACAAGATATAAAATGTACATTTTTCTAGAACCCAACCTGATCATGAGATTATTGTTACTGAGGGCTCACAGGAAGGTCATAGTAAAGGCCAATTAAATGTTGATCTGTGAGGTTTGTGGGGAAAGGGATTCCAAGTTATGTCTTCTTCCCCCTGACTTTGTTTCTCCTAGCTCATATTCCTAGGACATTTTTTACTCTAATGGGCCTTGTCCTGTTGATGTCTTCCCCAGTTCCTAAACCAATCATAAAGGAGCAAGCAAACATTGTAGCTTCAGATTCTCCCCTTCTTTCCACTCACCAATTCCTCTTTCCAGGATATTAGGGAATTGTAAAATGTTCCTTTCTGTCTCTAGCAACATTTTTTGCTTAAAGTCTATTTCATTTCATCTTTGTATAGATACTTGAGCTCTCTTATGATACTTCAGCTTTTATGTTTGCATGGTGTGTGTGTGTGTATTTATCTGTAGTATAATAAAAAATAAATACTTGATCTTTGATCCTCTACTCTTGGCACAAATCTCCTAAAACCTTTGGAATTTACTGGCTTTGCATCTGGATAAGATGACTCATGGTAGTGGGCAGCAGTGGGCTGCGTAGATACTTCAGGTTAGGGGCTGGTCACCAGATAAACCAATCATGTAATTAGAGGGTTGCAACTTGCAGCCCCACCCCCTGACCTCCAGGGCTGGGATTCACTCAGGATGCTGGCAGAAATATTAAAGGGAAATATTAGGGAAAGTTATAGGGAATAGTCACAAACCTTTTTGGAAGGCCGAAAGGTTACATAGCTTGTAATAATTGAACAGGCTGAAGGCAGCTGGTTCTTACCTTAGAGCATTATGTCATAGGGTAAATACTAGAGATAATAGAGGCTTCCCCAGTTAATTTTGTTTACCCTACCTCCATTAACTAACCTTTGAGCCAGATAGCCCTCTCGGGGTGGGGGGTGGGGGAGGTCGACCAGGGATATTGCCCCCTAATGGTATTTACTTTAGACTGCAGTACCTGAACTTTAATCATTCATAAAACTACTCTCTTAACCATGTTAATTATCCACAAGTGTGTTGACTCAGAGCTTCTGTTGTTAATTCTATACTAAATAAATGCCTGGAGTGCAAGCTGCTCAGGGCCCGCCGCAGTGACAAACCTCTCTTTGTGTGCAGGCGGTCGGACACTGAGCAGGACCGGCAAAACAGAATATCTGTGTGTCAGTGTACGTTTTATTCATCTGTCGTTGGGTCAGGGTCTGAAGGCAGACCCCCGCAGCTAATGCCCTTTTGTGGGGAGCAATACCTCACTCCAGGGAAGGCAGAGGGACTAGAGACTGAATTCAATCACCAATGGCCAATGATTTCATCAATCATGACTATGAATGAAACCTCCAAAAAAAAAAAAAAAAACCCCTAGATGATGAGGTTCAGAGAGCTTCCAAGTTTGAATACATCTGCATGCTAGAAGGGTGATGCACCCTGACACCATGAGGGCAGTGGCTCCTGTGCAGGGATATTATCCTGAAGTACCTGGGCAGCCCACTCCTGCCCACTACCATGAGTCATCTTATTCAGACACAAAGCCAGTAATAGTAAGTAGAGTGCTTTTCTGAGTCCTGAGGGCTGTTCTAGCAAATAATTGAACCTGAGAGACGGTGGGAGGCCCCAAACTTGTTGTCAACTGGGCAAGAGTTTCAGTGACCTGAGAACCCCACTCGCAGCTGGCATCTAAACTGAAAGTGATCTTCCGGGACTAAGTCCTTTAACTTGTGGGATCTGACACTAACTCCAGGTAGATAGTATCAGAATAGGATCGAATTTTGGGGCACCCAGTTGGCGTCAGAGAGTTGGAGAATTGATGTGGGGAAATGATACATATGCAGTGCTGGGGAAAAAAAACAAACTATACACCATCCTTTAATTTTCAACCTATTTTTAGATTAGAATCTAAAGTGTTTCTTACAGACAGCAAAGAGTTGGATCTTGTTTTTTTGTCATTATGACAATCTCTAACTTTTGATTGGATTGTTTCATTCCCTCACATTTAATATTGTTATTGATATAGTTGGATTTGCATCCCGTTTTACTTTTTAGTTTGTCTCATGTCTTTTTCGTTTCTCTATTTTTTATTTACTGTGTTCTTTTTGTATTAAGTGGGTAATTTTTCTGGTGTATTATTTTAATTTCTTTAATGACTTTTAGATTATATTTTTGAGTTATTTTATTAGCATTCACTAGAGGAATTACAATATATACCTTAATTTATTAGATTCTACTTTAGATTATTACTGTCCTCTTCTTTTCTTTCTCTGGATTTGAGTTACCATAATGCCATTTTCTTACTCCAGTATAGTTTCTTTCTCTCCTTGTGTCAAATATATTGTCAAATATATTATGCCTCTATATGTTATAGGCCCGACAATATAATTTCATAGATCTTATGAAATTATATTGCAACTTTTAAATCAGTTAGAGAAAAAAAGAAGAAATATGTAATTATACTTTTTTATAGCTACCTATATAATTACATTTACCAGTCCTTGAGTTTTTCATGTGAATTCAAATTACTCTCCAGTTTAATCTTCTTTCAGCCTCAAAAACTTCCTTGTAGGTCTTGGAAGTATTTCTGCTATAAATAAATTTTCTCTGTTTCTGTTAATCTGGGGATTTGTTTCATTTTTAAAAGATAGTTTTGGTTTTTTTTTTTTGGCTTCAGCAGATTGAATATGCTTCCCCGTTCTCTTTTGAAATTCACTGTTTCTGACAAAAAGTCAGCTGTTAATCTTATCACTTGTATGTGATAAGTCATTTTTCTTTTGCTACTTTTAATATTATCTCTTTCTCTTTGTTTCACTATGATGTGTCAGAATGTGAATCTCTTTGTGTTTATCCTTCTTGGGGTTCATTGAGCTTCTTAAAGGGTAGTTTAATGTTTTTTCATTAGATTTGGAAAGTTTCCAGCCATTACTTCTTTGAATACAGATGCTCCTAAACTTACAATTGGGTTTCATCCTGATAAACCCATTGTAAGTTGAAAATCTAGGTTGAAAATGCACTTAATACACCTAACCTACTGAACATCATAGCTTAGCGTCATCTACCTTAAACATGCTTGGAACATTTACATTAGCCTACAGTTGGGCAAAATCATCTAACACAAAGCTTATATTATAATGAAGTTATTATAAAGAATTTTAAAATTCAAAGTACAATTTCTACTGAATGTGTATTGCTTTCTCTACATTGTAAAATCAAAAAGTTGTTAAGTTAAACCATAGTATACTGGGGACTGCCTGCATTTTTTTTGCCTCCTCTCTCTTCTCCTTCTGGCACTCCCATTACACACATTTTGGTGCACTTAAGGCTGCTCCACATTTCTCTGAGGCCCTTCATTTTTCTTCATTATTTTCTATTCTTCAAATTGTGTGATCTCTATTGAACTATCTTTAAGTCTGCTGATTCTTTCTTCTGCCAGAAAAAGTACCCATTTGAATCCTTCTAGTGGATTCCCATAGAAGTACCTCTTGGCATTTCTTCTGGGTAATTCCTTTTTCTAAACCCACCAATTCCATTCTGCCTTCCAGAGATGATGCAAGCCTTACCTCCAATTACTCCCTCTTGGGGGATTTCTAGACCTTGTCTCTGCCAACTTTCATGGCAGATTGGTCATTATTATCAGATAGCAGATTCTTGCTACAATCCTCTATTCTCTGCAAGGCAACTATCATCACTCCTGTTTTAAATAAATGAGTGTTGGTGTTTGGTGTCCCTGTAAGAGGAGCGCTGCTGCAAATGAGAAACTTTTTTTTTTTTTTAAGAGACGGAGTCTTCCTCTGTCGCCCAGGCTGGAGTGCAGTGGCGCGATCTCGGCTCACTGCAACCTCCGCCTCCCGGGTTCAATCAATTCTCCTGCCTCAGCCTCCCAAATAGCTGGGACTACAGACGCATGCCGCCGCACCCAGCTAATTTTTTGTGTTTTAGTAGAGACAGAGTTTCACCATGTGAAAATGTAAACCCAGAATTGAGTAGTAATTTGTCCAGAAATTGAAGGACTAGAACGCAGGTCTCTGGAATTTTAACCAGAGTAGTTATTGCATATAAGAATCACCTGAGATTTATTTAAAAGATGTGATGATTATCCAAACCTATAGTGAACATGCAACAAAGAGTTATTTAACTTATTAATGAGGAAATCAGCTGGATAGCAATGGCAATTCAAGGGAGTATGGGAGAGACCGACATCCATAGTAAATGAAAGAAAGTGCTGGAATAAGAATGCCAAATTATTTACAAAGGTGCCAAATATCCTGTAGAGTAATAAAACTTAACATGTGTAATTACCTTTTCTATAACAATTATTTGGATGTCTATCACCCAAAAATTATTTTAAATACATTAATCTCCTACAAGTTACCATCTAATGTCATACAATCTGGGTCTGAATCAATAGTAAATAGAAAGTCAAAGACACAGTCCTGGAAAATTAGATAAACCTTGGATGGACCTGCTAGACAATGCTTCATCATAAAAAGACATGCAGTCATCATTTCATGTTATTTCCAAGTTTTGGATTTTTAAAAAATACACATAAAGTGTTTAGCCCAGATCCTGCCACATAATAAATGCTTGACATATTATAGCATCTTTGTTATTTCTATCTTTGTAATCCTGGCTCAGTCACAACTAGTTGGGTGATGTTGGTCAGTGTACTCTCTTTGTTTTCCTTTTCTCATCTGTAAAATGGTGATAATGATGGTTTCTATCTTACTATTATGAAGATTAAGGATTTAATATACACAAAGCACTTAGTATCTGGCACAGAATAATCACAAAATAAGTAAAAGTGAATGCTGTCATTCCTCACAGCATTTGGTGTCTCACTACAGTTGACATTTTTACAATATAAGGAAATGAAGCAGTGGGAGGGAACCATTGCTGCCATGGCAAGAGGGTGTGTACAGCTAGTCAATGGATGCCTGAAGAACTTTTGCAGCTTGTACTCACACTGAAGAGCAAGCTATTTATATCTGGGCTGGGAAACTAGCTCAGCGTTGCCTCAAATATTATTAAAATGGACATATTCCAGGGTTCTGAAAGCAAAGATAAATTTTATACTCTTGTTTGTCTGCTTTTTGCCTTCATCCTGACACAGTAATAACATGCAACACACTTTCACAGATTACTGCAAGAACTGCTTGAGGTTTTTCAACCAAATCCAGGCCTATCGTGTCCATGACATATTTCCCTGGGGATGAAAATTTTAACTATTTTCTACTAAGAGCAGCTTCCTCAACATGTTTGACTGCCTTATTTGATGTGGAAATAGAAAGCAAACGTCATTACCAACCAACCTCTCCATATAATCGCAGCACAAATAGCCTACAAGATATTGCTATTTTCATAATCCCATTTTCTCCTACATACAAGGAACATCTGAAATGTGTATAGAGAAAACTAATAACTATCTTTCCAGCAATGCTCTCTTGGCTTTGGTATATTGGGAAACACATTTTAGATCAATGGTCAGCTTATGCTGGCATTAATAAGACATCCTTTTGAGCTTTGTAGAAATCTCTTTTCAATGACATTATATGAAGGACATGGAAGATAATTATAAAGACTCAAAACTCAGAGACAGCCCAGTAATTTTTTTTCAAAACACATTTAGTATTGGTGAAAATAGGTTTGATGACAATTCCGGTAGAGACGAGTTACTGGGCAGCCATCCGGGGTCGTGACTCTTTCTTCTCAGGCTGTGTCTCCTAAGTTGAGAATGCAGCTTCTATGAAAGCAGAGAACTTAGCACACTGTCACAGAAGGTGTGCGTTTTCTTTAATAGGTATATTTCAAGAATGAGATGGGCTATAATGTGTCACTTGTATAAACGGGTGATTAGTGTTGAAAGGCTTTCATGACCTTTCTCAGAAGTGATTCATCCTTCCCTATTTATTTATTCAGCTATGCATTTATTTATTTCTCCTTTAATGATAGAAGTAATAAATGTATTACCAATTGCAGATAATGCATATGTCATTTTAAAAAGCACAAAGGAATAGACAAAAATTCTCCATAATTTGTAGGTAGCAGTAATCCTACCTACACATTTTGTTTTGTGTACTTCTAGTGTCTTTTCATGATTTACACATACAGGGAGTAGCGGGAGAGAGAGATCATACATATGGTTTGTAACTTGCCTGGCAGATAAGGGCTTGTTTGAGTTACTTAAGTGTGCATAAGAAAGTACCTCAAAATTTAGTGGCCTTAAAAACAACATTGATTTTGCTCACAAATCTGCAATCTGAGCAGGGCTTGATGGGGACAGCCTATGTTTGTTGCACTTCATGTCCAGTGAGGAGGCTCAAGAGCTGGGGCTGGCATTATCTGAGGGCTCTCTCACTTGCCTGCCTGATGCCCAGGCTGGGAGACCCAAACGGCTGGGGCTGGAACAACTGTGCTTCCTCAGGCATCCTTTGCTCTCTGTGTAGCCTCTTCTCATGGTGTATCCTGTGTGGAAGCTTCCGAAGATCCAGACTTCTTATACGTGAACTTAAGGTTCCCAAGGCTTGTGGCTGGCAAAGAGCAGGGATGGGGAAGGAGAGAGGAAACTGTATCACCTTTCATGACAGCCTTAGAAGTACACAGAGTCACTAGCCAGTCCATTTTTACAGGGGGTGGCGGAGGACTAGAATCCATTCACCTTGTTGGAGGGAGTGTCAAAGAGGTTCTGAACATTTTTTAAAACTACCAGGGGACCTAACAAACTAAACAGTTAGCAACTGAATAGTTGAATAAATAAATAGGGAAGGGCAAATCACTCTGAGAAAGGTCATAAAAATCTATTAATACTAATCACTTGTTTCCACAGTGTCACATTATAGACCTATCTCATTCTTGAAATATGCCTAGTAAAGAAAATGCATACGTTCTTTGTGTTCAATAAATGTTTATTGGCTGAATGAGTTTAGCAAGTCATGAATATTTTCCTACATCCATGAATATTTTACAGCATATATTTAAAGGATTGCATTGGGGTTATATAATTATTTATTTAACCAATCTCTAGTTACTCATTATTAGATATTTAGATTATTAATTTTGCTGTGTAGATAATTCTAAGATTAACATCCTAGAACAGAAATCTCTATTTTCTTTCAATCAATTTGGACATAAAATTTCTGGATGAAAGGGCTATATATTTTTAAGGTTTTTGGATAGCTACTGCAAAAATGCCCTAGATTTTTTATGTCCTTGTTGCCTACTGCAAAAACATCTGTCAATTAGCCTGGTAAGCCGAGATATAAATACAGGGTGGAATATCAATATAAGTCTGGAAGCAAATACATAATAAATTGTTATTGATGTTATATTACATGATAGAATAATATTACTGATGTTTTCAGATTTTATAGGCATCCTGTTCATTTAGAGGAAAAAATGGAAGTAGAAATAGAATTCATTCAAGAAAAGAAAGCCATGAAATCCTATTTGCTTATTAGCGTTGGGCTACCAAGTTGACTCAATATTTCCAGGCAGGGTGACAACTAAAAGAGAAAATAACAAGTAATAACAGAATTGAAATGTATTTAAGGTAAAAGCAAACTGGTTGCTCACCAGAAGCCTGGTTATTTTTGCTCCTAATTCTAGTGAGAAACTTCTTTGAGAAAGGACACTGTAAAAGTAATGCAGGGAATCCTTACTGGCTCTTACTTAGCCACTGTGTCTTATCTGTAAAACTGGAGTGATAGCAAGACTGTGATAAAAACCACATGCATTAGTACATGTAAGGTGATTGGAACAATTCATGGCACATAAATACTCTCTATATGCTAGCTGTTGCATCAAGAACTGACAGTAGAGCAGCAGTTAAGAGACCAGGTCTGTAGTTAGACCACCTGGGTTCAAATCCTAGCTCCACCACGTACTAGCTGGTCATTGGTGTTCATGAAATATTAGCTATGGTGATTATTAAAAGTCCTATAGTAAGCCTATTAGCAGGTTACCCCAGGGCCACCTTGTAACAGATTCCTGATGTAAACAGACACCACACCAAGTTTCAATTCAGTAAAATCAATTATGCAGAAGATACAACTCTGTGTCTCAGTTACAGAGCTCTCTGTAACTTTAAGAATAAAGGGGTTAAAAGTTGTAAGAATTGCCCATACATTATTTTTTCAATCCAGCATTAAACTGAAACCCATACCTAATTTGCTTATGACCATAATACTATCATTTTTAGCTGCTAAAAGTACAAATTTAACCACTGAAGGACTTCTATCATAGAACCCAAAACAAGGCTACCGTGTTTCAAAAAAGAGATTCTGGTTCTGTTTCTCAGCATGCTGTTGGGTGAGATTTAAATTTTTAATTATTGTTTTCTGAAACACCAATTCACAGTAGTGAATTCACCATGTCACTTTTTCTCAAGTAATGTTAATTTTAATAGCTTCAGCATACTTCTTAATATAAAAAAAGAAAGAGATAAAAAAGGCACTATGAACCTTGTATATATCTGAAAATATTAAACATATAATATATAAATATAATATAAATAATATGTAGAATTCTGCAGCATTTTGAATAGACATAATTAAATATCTAGAATATGTTAAAAGATAGACTCTACAACAATGAAGTCCCTGCCTTCATATGTCCAATAGGAGCAATTCAGTCTACACAGTTTCAGCTCTTCATCTAGGAGGTCAAAAATATGTTCCTATTCACTTGTTTTCTTGAATAATGATTCAAAGCTGATATCCAATGCAAAGGCTACTGAAAATGTGGCTGAAAAATAACTTAGAAACACAGAACTGTGTAAAACAAAATGATATTTGTTTGGATAGTGTTTCATATCAGTTGTGCGTCTCAATCTAGCATTATTTAATTCCTTTCCCTATTAACTGCTTTGCTGTGGCCATTTTTTAAAATTTGCATAATAATTTCTCTTAAAATTGAATGATTAACAAATATATAGGACTTCATTGTCTCTTAATCTATTTCTGTTCTTTGAAATGAATTCCTTTCTATTGATCTATTTCTGAATTTCTTTAAAATTATGGCCTATGCTTAATATGCTGTGTAAATGTTTTTCTTGTTGGAACTGGAAATTGTGCTACCCAATCCCAGCTTTCCTCTAGCTCTGCTTTTAATTAAAGTTCAATTTTACCCTGTTGTTGGCCATATTATGAGAGGCATTATATAAAATCCAATTTGCATATACTGAAACATTAGAAGCATACCAGAGGCACTTTTTAGTTATTTAAATTCTAAAATTATTCCCTTATCCCACATCTGGTGAAATCATGTAATGTTCACTTTTCCTATCCTTTGAAACTCCCCTGTGAGCTGTTAGCATTAGATGAAATCATCCTCAAAGGCTCTGAAAAGAACTTAACTAAACATTTGTACCTCTCACATCATGCGTTCTTGTTTTATTCACATATAAAAACTACAAATTCACCTTAACGATTTAGTTTTACTTATTTCTAAAAGCACAATGGCATTATATTCATACTTAGGAAAATAAGCAAAATCGATTATTACTTTGGAATTCTTTCTCCCACACACACATACACACACCTCTACACACACATTCTAGACCTTGTATATACTCTACTTTGGTTATGACCCCTGTGGTTTTATATAGCAGAAACCCAACACAACTAATTTAAACAAGAAAAAATTATTTAAAAATTCATATTACCCAAAAGTGCAAGTGTACATTTTTCAGACTTTGATATACCCAGGGGCTTTAGCAGCAAGCAACATCATCAGGTCTTAATCTCAATCTCTCTCTCTCTCTCTTCCCCCTCCCTCTCCTACATGCCCCCCTCCACGGCCTCCCCTGCTTTTCTTTATTCTTACATAGGCATTTACCTACATGCACATAGAGCATTTACCAGTAGCTTTGGCTTACAGCCTGCCATCTCAGTGACCACAGTGAAAAATATCATTTCTTCTTGCAGAGTTCCAACAACAGTCTCAGACTGTGCTGCCTTGAATTGAACTGATTTGTATCAGGTGCTCATGCCTGAACCAAACACTGTGGCCAGAGGGTGAAACCTACTCATTGAACAGGCCAGGTCCTGTGTATCCCCCAAATCCAGGAGTAGAGTCAGGCCCACCCAAAACACTTGCACAGAGAGTGGAGATAGAGAGTAGTTCCCAGTAAAACAAATAAAACCTATTGCCAGAAAATGGTGGACTATTCTGGGAAGGTACATAAAATAAGTGTTCAATACCCTTCATGGATAGTTTGAGAAATCCAGTATCCCTCCAACCTGGATCTGACACTTGGCCTTCTCACTCAACTACTGTGCTTAAACAAACCAAACAGTCTGTAAATCAGGTCACTGAAAAATATCTGAAAACATGTATTGTGTTGAAATATAGACTTCAAGTATTTCTCTTCTCAAACAGTTGAGTTATCCCCCTATACACATATACCCTGACAACCAATGCAGTAGCTTGTTATAGTCAACAGAAACTCACCACCAGTAAAAAATAAGAAACTCAACACCAGTAAAAAAGAGAGGTAAATAATTCAAGTTAAAATAACATTTATATCACCTATACTCCAAAAACTCATTCAAATTATAGTAAAAATAATTCTTCACGTAATCCCATGGCACAAAGTATCATAGAAGAGATGACAGTAAAAATATTTTGGAAGCTGAAAACAGATGGAAAAGAACTGTGAAAGCTGAAAACCAAGCCAGTATGGAATCTGAGTCCCAGAAGCAAGCCAGATGAAAGCAGAAGGGCCTAAGAGTTAGGGCATCAAGTAGAGTTCAGATGAGTCTGAAAACAGAAGAATTAGAAGGAGAGTAGATACATACCCAGACCTGCTTCCTGATCCAGAGAAGCCTGGGACTGGCATCACAGCATTCAGGTATAGTTTCTGGGGAGGTTGGATGAGGGAGACTCTGTGCATGGCACACCATGCATGCTTGAGTGTAAAGACACAATTCTGAAAACACAATTCTGAAAAGTGAGTCCCAAGCCCTCTTTCCCTCTCAGGAGTCTGAGAATTCTAAATTTGAGTATGGCTTTCCAAGTGATTAAAAAGGCGTAGTCCTCCTGGTAGAAGGTTAGAACATATGTAAAAGTTGTGACTTATCATTTTTGTGTTTCATCATTTTTGTGTTTTTGTTTATCATTCTTGGCTCTCTGCAAGAACACCAACTTTGTAAGAGATTCCACGTGCTGTCATTGGCATCACCTTCCACAGTCTCCAGAAGGTAGGACTAAAGGGGGTCCCATGGAGCCATGTGCTCATGGCAGGACCTCTCAGCCTTGCACCTTAGTGGCTAGAGAAGATCAAGACCAGAATCTCAGCCGGATGGTTCAATATACCCTTAAATGGCCCAATCATATTCTGTTCCCTAGCCCTAAATCACCACTGTGACCTCTGGAATATAGGGTCAGACACAAACTCAAGCACTGACAAAACCCCTACATCCTCGTCTTCTTTTCCGGAAATTCCCTTCACTTATGGTCCTCAAAGAGACATGGCTTCTCCTGAAGCTACAGTTTTCTGTGTTCCCTATTCAAGTAGTGTCTGTTTATCTCCCAATCCCACACACCAGAAGGCCTGGAAGAAAGGAAGGCCAACCCTCTGCTCCTCATTGCCATTTCCATTTCCATTTCCATCTATCCCTCCTCCCTCACCCCGCTCAGTTCTTCTGAAGCTCAGGTATTCACAGTCTATTATCCACCTCTGTTTATTAGATTCTTCTCCATCTCTGGGTCACTTCTCATATCATGAAGATTTTAGCTCCTAGCTTATGGTCACTTTCTCCAACTCTATCCCAGTCATAACACTTCGTTATTTCAATTTGTACCTAATCTATCCCATCCTCTGGCTGCTCAGCTCCTTGAGCTCCTCCCCTCCAGTGATCCTTTCTTCAGCTCACCTACCCTCAGAATCCTTCTTTATTCCCTTGCATCTATGCTCAGCTCTCTCACTTTGTCATACTCTCTTAGCCAAACACCAGCTCTGCCTGCTCCCTCCTCACCGCCCACCCCCCCACACACACCTATGCAGCTGAATGTGGCTGGAAAAACATCAGGCCACCATGCTGACTGGTCTTACTCTAAGTTTGTGCTCAATAACTCCACCTTGGCCTTTAGGACTGATATCTAGCATCATAACACTTCCTTGTTTTGTTTTCAGTCCCATTTTTCTAGATTAACATTTCACATCTTCTCCTTTCTCCTCAAACCTCCAACATTTCCATGCCCATTCCCATCCTTCTCCTCAAATGATGCCCTTCCTCCTTATTTCATCAAGTCAATAGACACAATCAGAAGAGAGGATCTATGCGCTACTACCACCAAATTTCCTAACCTACCTGCATCTGTATCCTCGTACTCTGCCTTTATTACCATTAAAAATGGATGTGTGGGCTGGGCATGGTGGCTCATGCCTGTAATCCCAGCACTTTGGGAGGCCGAGGTGGGCTGATCACTTGAGGTCAGGAGTTTGAGACCCAGCCTAGCCAACATGGCGAAAACCCTGTCTCTACTAAAAATACAAAAATTAGCCAGGCATGGTGATGCACATCTGTAATCCCAGCCACTTGGGAGGCTGAGGCAGGAGAATCACCTGAACCCGGAAGGCAGAAGCTGCAGTGAGATGAGATTGGGCCACTGCACTCCAGCCTGAGTGACAGAGCCTGACTCTGCCTCAAAAAGAAAAAAAAAAAAAAAGATGAGTGGTCCCAGCTCCAATCTAAGGCCAACTCCTTCAACACTTACTGGATTCCACATGTCCCCCACCCAAACCTACTCAAGAACAAGGGGTCCAGCAATTGTCTTGTCCCTATACTGAATTATCCATTTTCTCCTCTCAACTAGATTATCACTATTGGCACTTCCATTAAAAAAGGAGGAGAAGGGCCGGACGTTGTGGCTCACGCCTGTAATCCCAGCATTTTGGAAGGCCAAGGCGGGCAGTTCCCTTAAGACCAGAAGTTTGAGACCAGCCTGGCCAACATGGTGAAACCCTGTCTCTACTAAACATACAAAAATTAGCCAGGTATGGCAGTGCATGCCTGTAGTGCCAGCTACTCGGGAGGCTGAGGCACAAGAATCACTTGAACTCCAGAGGCAGAGGTGGCAGTGAGCTGAGATCGCACCACTGCACTCCAGCATGGGCAACAGAGCGAGACTCTGTCTCAAAATAAAAAAAGGTGGGGGGGAGGGGAGAAGGAGGAAGAAACAAGGAGGAAGAGAAGGAAAAGGAGACACCGTTAAATTCATATCCATCCAGCTCTCACTGCATCATTCTGCTGCCCTTTCAGCAAAAGCCTCAAAAGATTATCTAACTGTTTGTATCAAATTTTTCGCCTTCATTCCTTCTTGAATCCACAGCAGTTAGACTTCAGCCCTTGTCAATCAGAACAGATTTTTCTCTTGTCAGTGCAATGATTAATCCTCAGTCCTCATTTTATTCAATCTGGCAGCCGAATTTGATAGTTATTCAGTCCCTTTCTCCTAAAACACTCCCTTCTCTTGGTTTCTAAGATACCACTCTCAGTTTTCCTTCTACCTTGCTGAGTATTCCTCATGTGCCTTCTTGGCTGGTTTCTCCTCACCTTCCCAGTCTCTGACTTGGGACTGACATTAGGACATTCCTTAGCATGCAGTCCTTCTGCAAGTCTTCTGCTTCCTTGTTCTTGCTGTGTATGTTGAATATAACCCTTGAAAAAGATTTGTGGATACCACTCAATACTGAAAATTATACATTTATCTGCTTACCAAATAAAATAGTGGAAAACAATTTAATGAGGTACATGGTCATACTTAAAAGGCTTTAATAAAACCAGAGACTGGTAGGAGGTCATTTTAAGAAGTCCTCTAGATTCTGATACTAGGTAATTTTAAAACCATAATTACAGCAAACTCATTAAATGCCATTTTTATTTTATAATCTTTTTCTAAAATGTTTATTTCTAGAAAGTTAATATTGGTTACACTGTGCTACAGAAAAAACTCAAAATAGCCTGTTTGCTCCAAATTTTGGATTTCAAATAAGATTTTTACCCACAAAATGAGAGTCACTAAGACTATATTTTATTAATTAAATTTGAAAATAATGTTCTCTCTTTTTAAAGACAATTTTAAAAGCCTTAATAGACTGTTCAAAAACCATTTTAAGGATCAGCCTCAGTAATACATGTCAGGTTCATTTGGGGATGGAGTCTTTGAGATGCCAGACCTGGGTTCCCCTGTGGCTTTACCCAAATGGGAGCCCTAGAACCTCCCTGAACTTTCTGACTCTAACCATCTCTTTATTGGATAGTTTTCTGTCTGATGGAATGTCATTACTAATCACAGCTGTGTTGTGTTTAGATTTCATCCACTGTCATCCTTTGTGATTACCTTCATTTTGAGTAATACAAACTTTTCAACAATTTGTACAAGAATAAAATGTATTTTAAATCAATGCCAGACGAAACTAATGATAAATCTGTGCCAAAAGTCAAAGCTATTCATTGTCACCCATTGTGTGCAAAATTTGGCCTTTATACTCACTTTTTCAATGTCTTTTACTTTAATACATTAATACAAAATTGATGTTCCAACTGTTTGCTTTTACTGACACTTTGAAGTTTAGACTCCAAATATTAATCTATTAAAGAGAACTGATGGGAGTAAAGACAGCAGAAAGTGTTGGTTTATTTGTATTTTGATTTTCCTCAGTGGAAGGTATAGAAGTTGAAAAGAAGATTAAGGAGGAGGTGGGGCTTCTATTTGGCCAAAACCAAAAAATAATAAAATAACAAATTAAAAATATTACTTATAAAGATGTAATACTTCAAAAAAATACTTAAGCTTCTCACTAATACTGCACCTTACCATAGAATAACTGCTAATGGTCACATGCTATATGGTTTGCTTTTAAAGTACTTTTTAAATTATGTACCTTTAATAACTCTATTAATATGTTACAGTTGAGTTATTATGCACATTTTTATCAAGAGAAAGTGTTCTATATTTCAGTGCATTATATAGAAGTTCTGTTATTTTAATTGTGAATTATACCAGAGAAAACTGTTTTTAAAAATCTATTTGTGGCCAGGCGCGGTGGCTCGTGCCTGTAATCCAAGCACTTTGGGAGTTTGAGGTGGACAGATCACGAGGTCAAGAGATCAAGACCATGCTGGCCAACATGGTTAAACCCTGTCTCTACTAAAAATACAAAAATTAGCTGGGCATGGTGGCACGCACCTGTAGTCCCAGCTACTTGGGAGGCTGAGGCAGGAGAATCGCTTGAACCCAGAAGGCAGAGGTTGAAGTGAGCCGAGATCACGCCACTGCACTCCAGCCTGGCGACAGAGCAAGACTCCGTCTAAGAAAATAAAAATAAATTTTAAAAAATCTACTTGTAAATTACCACTACAAACTAATCCCTGTGGTGTCTGAGTAAAATTATCACTTGGCAGAAATTAACATTTAATAATATTTATGTGATATGCTTTTTATGTCAGTTTTTGTTTTGCTGCCCAGATTTGACAGTATGCTTTTGCTAATAATATTTTATTTTATTTTGCCAAGAGATAATTAATCTCTACTTTTAAAAATGTATTTTGAAAACACTTATTTTACACAACAATTTTATAAGCACCAAACTTTTTATCAATAAAATGCTATTGTTTGGATATTTTCAAAACTTCTGAGAGAAAATAATTTTCAATCCACAATTCTATAAGAAGCCAAACTCTCAAACAATTGTGAGGGTAGGACTAAGACATTTTCAAACATGCAGCCTTTCAAAACGTCTGTTACCCATGCAGCCTTCCTTTGGACGTTTTCAGAGAATATATTCTAATAAAATGAATGTGCAAACCAAGACAGAGGAAGGCATAAATCCATCAAGCAGGGGATCCAGTCACAGGAAGGAAGGAGTCCAGGGGTGATGATAAAAGCAAATCCAGGGACAACAGGCACAGGCAACAGCCACAAGGACAGAAGTCTCCAGAAGCTGTTCTCCAAGAAATAATGCTGGTGATGGACAGCCTGGTAGAGCAGAACATTATATATATATATATCTGGAGGAGAGTTGGGGGATAAATTTAAAAAAAAGAACACCAAAAATTATTTCGGGTTGTCATTTTAGGACACCAAAAAAAATGTATTAGATTATTAGATCCTAAAGAAACAAAGTTATATAAAATAAATCTATTCATAGTACACTATGTGATCTAACTACAAATAAAGTTTACACAGGAATAATAATGTAAGCAGTGAAGGTTGAGCTAGCCAAATATTATTATTTAAATATGTTAGAAAAATGGAGGAAGGAAAATTGTGTGAGTGTGTGTACATGCTTGCATAAGTATCTGCAATATCTTAGGCCTTTATGGGAGGAAACGAAGAGAGCTCTACCCTCACTTTCCTTAAATGGTACATTAGTGGATAAAAGCTAACACTGCAAAAGCCAATAATAGCAAAATAATCATATTATTTAGAAATAATGGCAGTAAACTCCAAAAGAAATAGTTATAAAAGTTGAAACTGGTCACTTATATGAAGCAGAAATGAGATGTGGGAGTGCTATACTTTTACAGTAAACAAAACGAAACTGTTTAACTATGAAAATATGTACAACTTTAATTTAAAAAATAAAACTTTCTTAAAGGAGAGAAATATAAGAAAAAATACATTCAGAACTCACTTACTCCTCCTCACTATTTAGTATTCAGCTCTACACAGGAGAGAGAAATCTTACAAAAGGGGTTCAAAATATCTTGAATATATAAGTCTTTAGGAAGTGGTAATGAAGTTTTGTGGATGATCATCAATGACTCTTCAGAATTAGATGTAGATTAAGGTGTCTTTCCAAGAAAAATGGATTCAGAACTCCACAGTGTTCCACAGACTTCCCAAAATCCATTCACAGATGCTTTGGACATCCACATATCATAATTTAAAAACCCTTGTTTTGGAGAAGATAAGAAATATGCAGACATAATGTGAAAGCCTTGAAGTGGCCCACCTGAAAAGGGTTTCTTTACTCATCTGAGTGAGGTTCATAAAGCTGGCTGTGATCATGTGGCAAGGGGATGAGCCATGACATCTTTTCCTACAAGTCTACTGTTCCCAGTAGATCTCAAATAAAGCCAGATTCTGAGCCTCTGAAATTATTTCCTGCTCTCAGTGGTATTAAGACCAGAGGACAGTGTTTCCTTCAAGTATTAAATAGATCTCCGTGCCAAGAGTTAAAGAAGGCAAACATTGGAAACTTGATGGTACAGGGTCTCCACACATTTTCTCTCCATTGGCAATACTTTGTTTAGTTAGAAAATGTAGGTCCACAGTTTCATCTTCTGGACCCGATTTGGCCATAAAAGATTAAAGAAACCAAAACCAGATTCTTTTCACATTACAAATGATGAAGGCCCCATGGAATTTGGTGTACGAATGTTTGCAGTTAACATAGAAAGTCTTCAAAACACTACTGAGGCAAACCAGAATTGGCCAGGAAAACATATTTTCCAGATTTTGAGTCATTTGTGGGGGTCCATTTTGAGGTTTTTGAGACATATCATAAAAGACATGCAAAGAAAAGAACTATATTAAGAAGCATTAGGTAAAGTGCTGGTTTGGAGTGGCTTTGAACCAGTGAGCTTTCACAGTTGTACAATGACTATCTGTTGAGTAAGACTTTATACCAATCACTCCCTTCAGTAATCTGTAATTCATACACAGCCTGCTGCCAGATTAAAGCATGCCAAATAACATTAGTTACAAGAAGCAGAAGAAAATTTGTCTATCTTTTTGTTATACTGGCAGCTCTCCCTATCTAAAAGAAAAAAAATTAAGATTTTGCCAGACACATAAAAGAAAAGAAACTTCATTTATTTTTCAGTCTTTTAAGAACTGGTCAATTACAAAGCTGTCCTTCCTCCAAATGACTTTTTTAAATATAAAAAGCTACAAAAGTACCAATTTTCCATATTTGGGCCTGTATTCAATTGAATTTCACTACAACCCCCCTTAGTTCCTTGGCGGTTTCCAAAAAAGGCCCTTGTGAACAGGAATATTTAATGAAATTATTTTTCACTACCAGTTTAGAGGCTTCCCACACTAAACAAAACAAAAAAAGAATCCCAACGGAATTTACTAAGAAGAATTAAGAATAAACCCTGACAAATTATATATTGATTAATCACATGTAATGAAATCGTAGGGATATAATAAAAAAAACAAGCCAAATTCTTTACCACTTAAGAGGCACCTCCTCTAATAGCAGTGCAGAGGAGAAGGCTTTCAACCAGTCTCCATAACTGTACTCACTATGCCCTTCAGAATTATGGGATAGTACCCAGTCATTCCATCTTTCTGGCCCACCTCTCCGGCCCACCTCTCCAGCCCACTTCCCTGTAATCAGAGGCCAAACTGCTTTGGATATCCATTTTAAATTCTATCAGCTACCTTTTAACTAATCTACCTCAGTACCCATAATGGGAAAATTTGCAAGTGGGTGTTTAACAGTACTTTTAAATAGTGGGGAATGGTGACAGGAACAATAAATGAACTCTTTGTAACTCAGAAGCTCTGTTTTCACTGAGGTCATTAATGCCCCCTAACCACCAAAGCTTTTCCCCTGCTTTCTTATTTACTGCTGGCTAACTGTAAGGTGGATAAGGACTGTCAAATCTTTTAGAGTTAGAACTCTCTCTGGCATGGCATGATCAAGAATACAAATTTATTTTAGCTCTGTAACCCCAATGCTTTAGTGTCTTGCCTAATTCCTCTTTACTTCAAGTATTTGAAAGATTGCTTTGTGCTTCTGGACCCATCTACAGACACTTGGAACAAGTCAAAAACCCAGTCTACATTTCTTGTTTTTCCAAAGTCTCCCCTTGATCATCCTCCAAGAGTACAGCTGAAGCTCTTGGTTGCCTACACTAAAGCCATTGCTCTTGCTGTCCCTGATTTCATCTAGATAACCTGCTCCCTCAAAAAGCAGCAAATGTCACCAACGTATCACGCCAATCCCATCCAGCTTGCTATTGACTGGTTTAGGAATAGTCCTGGCTGCAACTTTGCCACTCACTCATCAAGAAAGGTGTGGTAGGAGTTCATAGGAAAGACATGCCCTTAAAAACAAAGGATTGGAAAGCCACCTACTGGGTATTATGTGCACTATTTGTGTGACAGTTTCACTAGAAGCCCAAATCTCAGCATCATGCAAAATATCCATATAATGAACCTGGACATGTACCCACTGAATCTAAAATTTTAAACAAAGACACACACTGTCTATGGGGACACCCTCATGTCTGGGGATGATGCCTGGGATTGTTGCAGCCTCTCATTACCGGCCCAAGGATAAAGCCAATACTCAGAGGATGACTGGGCCAAGGAATCACAGAGAAGGACAAACAGAGTCTGACACATTGTGCCTAGAACCTGCTCTGCTTCAAGATGCCTGACAATGTGAAATAATGAATCCCCTTACTGTCCAAGATAGTTTGGGCTGAGTTTTCTAAGCCTTTTCGCAGACAGAGGGTAAATCCCTAGGACCTTCTCTTTGGTCTCTGCTCTGTTCGTTGTTAGCATTCTCACAATCCCCATCCCAGAGTGCCAATAAGCAGTGAAATAAACCAAAGGGGAAAGACCCATAGGCCAGAATATTGATAACATTTCCCATAATGTCATCTGAAAGAGGCCAGATTTCTTGAAACATCTCAAGATGTATCTTCAGATAATTCTTGGAAACTAAGTTATAGTAATTCATAATGAAACAGAGTAGCACCCCTACAGAGTGAGTATAGAATGAACCTGTGGGCAATAACCAGTCGATCAATTATTGTCATTTGTGTTGGAGGGCTTAAAGAAAAAAAGTGACAATTTATAAAACAAACAAACAAACAAAAAGAACTCTTCCTAAATCATAGAGATAAGGATAAAGTAGGGGGCTATAAATTGAAAAAGAAAAGAAAAGGAATTATAACACAAAGATAATTCTCCCCAATCAAGGGACCTTAATGTAGTTTTCTTGAGAGATTTCACTTCTAAGTCAATCATACATTAAAATCACCAATACATAAGGGTAATAAACAGCTTTCTTACCAGCAGTATATTCTCAGCATTAAAGTCTACAATTCATATGCCTGTAAGTGGACTACTGCACATTGTAGGGGTGTCTACAGAGGGCTAGGTTTCCTCAACTTACATTAAAACAAGGTTTCTAACATGAACTAAATACACAGTAGGGGCCCAGCAGTCAGAGGCAGTATTGGGTTGCTGTGGGCTTTAGCTCTTTGCTAGAATAACCCTCAACACAAGTTAGGAGCAGAGGACAGTGATCCCACCAGCTCCCTACAGTTTGCCTGGAACATCTGAGGGGATGTTATTCTGCTTCCTCCTTTCTTTCCAACAGACAAAATTGACTCTTCAGATGGAATTGATAGAAAGTGAACCACCGGGTCTAATGTGGTAAGGAGCTGTAAAAAGATTAGTAATGGCTTTTGGTGGAAAAACAATTATGCTGAATTACAAACACATCTGCCACACACTCAGCAAACTATCAGAGAAGCCAGATTTTCCTCACATTTTACTTCTTGGACCATTTTCAATTTTCAAATAGAAGATAGTGCTCTAGTTATTGCTAACATGCATTTTCTTTAAATAAATTCAGAATAAAAGTTAGAAAGCCTGATACTATTTCCCATAGAACTTGTTTTTTTCCCCTCCACTTACCCAACAGGAAATAAAAATAACAACCTCTATTTCTAAAGTACTTTACAATTTCAAAATTCTTTTATAGGCGTTCATTTGATAAAGAACATTCATTAATCCATTTGCATTAATTCATCTGATAAAGAACAATAAACTTACCCTCTTTGTAGCTCTGCTTAGAGTAATTCCATAAAGATATGAGTGTGCACTCATGCCTGCTGCCTCATTCATTCAATAAATACTTATGGCCTAATCTGAGGCAGGCACAGTTCTAAACTCTGAGAATACAGCAGTGGGAAAAAGAAACAGACAAAATCCTGTACTCATGGTGCTTACATCCTCAGGAACACAATAGAATTGTCTGACATATATCAATTTAGTTATGAGTCCATCAATCCCAAATAGCTTAGTTTTTCTGTACTGTGTTAAGTAGAGAAGGAGGTTTAAATAATTATTATAAGCAGGAAGACCCAAAAACTAATAAATTGAGGTAGGTTACTGCTTAATAGTATGGGGAAAGTTTATTAATTCACCATAAGTAAAAACACACTCCTTTGAAGTATTTCTCAAGTAAGAAAATGGATCTTTCCATTTACCATAAATCCAGCACAGAATAATGAACAGCATGGTACTTCTCACATCCATTCATCACTCACAGATTCATTATCAGTGGAGCATATTACATTTGTTTTCACTTGAATGCTTGCATCAAATTTCAGGAGACAGTAAAATTATCCAAATTTTCCAGATTAAAACACACACACACACACAGACACACAAACTCAGAGAGGTAAGGTAATGAGCCCAGAGTCACAAATTTTTGGCCTCTATAGTCTCAGACCCAGATTTTTCCACTTGATCTTTCTATTTCTGAGGACCCATGACTCATATGAACTTAAACTTCTCATTTTGAAGAGATTCCAGGACGAATGCCTTTTCCATTGAACTTCTAAAACATGTTTTCTGTGTACCTCCTGTGACATTTATCATCCCAATCGTCTATTAGGTTTATTGCATTCTTGTCCTACACCTTCCTTTGGACTAGAAGGACCTTACGATCATGCAGTCTGGTTGGTTAAATGAATATGTGACTGTGTTTGCTTGTTTGTTTATTAAATAGAACAGTGGATTCTACTATGCAGCTCCTCTCATCAAAGGGGAGCTGAAATTGCCCAAGCAATAGATTATCAGAGCAGAACCTTCAGTGGGGCAGTTCTTTCAGGAAGACAGATAAACAATATTATTATTGAGTACCCACTGCACATCAGGCACAGTTTTGGGTGTTTTTCATGTATTACATGGCAGAAAGTCAGCACTGAGGATTGGTATGTGTAGCAGTCAAGCACATGAGTTCCGGAACCAGATCACCTTTGTTTGATGACCAGCTCTGCCACCTGCTAGCTGAGTGGCTTTTGGCAAGTATGTAACCTTTTTGTGCCTCAGTTACATTTTCTCATTAAGTGTATTGTGAGGCTTCAATAAATTAGTTAATATGACATGCTTAAAACAGTGCCTGGTTTCATTCTTCTACCTGTGGCTTGCACATGGTGCTGGTGGTTTCCCAGCACCATTTATTGAATAGGGCATCCTTTTCCCAATTTATGTTTTTATATGTTTTGTCAAAACTAAATTGGCTGTAAGTATTTGGCTTTATTTTTGGGTTCTCTATTCTGTTCCATTAGTCTACATGCCTATTTTTATACCAGTACCATGCTGTTTTGGTAACTGCAGACTTGTAGTATAATTTGAAGTTGGTTAATGTGACGCCTCCAGATTTGTTCTTTTTGCTTAGGGCTTTGGCTCTTGCTTATTGCTTATGGCTTGGTGCTTATTGCTTTGGTTATGTGGGCTCTTTTTTGGTACAATATGAATTTTAGGATTTTTTTTTCTAGTTCTGTGAAGAATGATGATGATATTTTGATGGGAATTGCATTGAATCTGCGGATTGCTTTGAATAGCACGGTCATTTTCACAATATTGATTCTTCCCACTCATGAGCATGGGCTGTGTCTCCAGTTGTTTGTGTCATCTATGATTTCTTTAGGCAGTGTTTCATAGTTTTCCTTTTAGCAGTCTTTCACCTCCTTGGTTATCTCTCACTATACAAAAATCAACTCAAGATATAGCAAAGACTGAAATCTAAGACCTAAAACCATAAAAATCCTAGAAGGTAACATCAGAAAAAGTCTTCTGGACATTGGTTTTGGCAAAGAATTCATGACTAAGACCCCAAAAGCAAATGCAACAGGAACAAAAATAAATAAATAAATGGGACCTAACTAAACTAAAAAGCTTCTGCACAGCAAAAGCAATAATCAACAAAGTAAACAGACAACCCATAGAGTGGGAGAAAATATTTGCAAACTATGCACCTGACAAAGGACTAAGATCCAGAATCTACAAGGAACTCAAACTAATCAACAAGAAAAAAAAATAATCCCATTAAAAAGTGGGCAAAGGACATGAATAGATATTTCCCAAAAGAAGATATATGAATAGCCAACAAACATATGAAAAAATGCTCAACATATGTAATCATCAGAAAAATACAAATTAAAGCCACAATGAGATAACACCTTACTCCTATAAAAATGGCCATTATTAAAAAGTAAAAAAACAATAGGTGTTGGCATGGATGTGGTGAAAAAGGAACACTTTTACACTGCTGGTGGGAATGTAAATTAGTACAACCACTATGGAAAACAGTGTAGAGATTTCTTAAAGAACTAAAACTAGATCTACCATTCAATTCAGCAATCCCACTACTGGGTATCTACTCACAGGAAAAGAAGTCATTATATGAAAAACACATGCACACACACTTATAGCAGCACAATTCACAATTGCAAAGATACGGAACCAACCTAAGTGCCCACCAACCAACCAGTGGATAAAAAAAATGTGGTATATATACACCATGGAACACTACTCAGCCATAAAAAGGAATGAGATAATGTCCTTTGCAGCAACTTGGATGGACCAGGAGTCCATTATTCTAAGTGAAGTAAATTCAGGAATGGAAAACAAAAAAACCATATGTTTTCACTTATAACTGGGAGCTAAGCTATGGAAACGCAAAGGTATGGAGAGTGGTATAATGGACTTTGGGGACTCGGGGGTGGGAAACGTTGGGAGGGAGGTGAGGGATAAAAGACTACATATTGGGTATGGTGTACCCTGCTCAAGTGACAGATGCACTAAAATCTCAGAAATCACCACTATAGATCTCAACCATGTAACCAAAAACCACCTGTACCCCAAAATCTATTGAAATTAAAAAAATTTTTTAAAGCCTGGAAAATAAGCATTCAATAAATGCTACATGTTACTATTATTTCACCAAATTTAAAGATGAGAAAACAGAAGCTGGTAGAGGTAACTTGTGCAAGATTACCAAGCTGGTGAGTAACTATCCTCAGAGGGACTGAAGAGGGGCCTGGGCCTGATCTTCCCCCTCTAGAAGTCTATCATATCCAGCCTATCCTGCATATGGTGGAATTAGCCACTGCTAGAGTACTGTCTACATAATATGTTAAAGTACACTTAACTTGGGTAACAAAAATGAGTAGGCGGCCGAGCACCCACTAGTTATAAGCCTATCTACTTGCTACTTTAGAAATGGGTAAAAAGGGTTTTAAAAATATTAGACACAGAATGTTTCCCTTATGAGGAAGGGACAAGGTATCAGTGACAGACAGGTCTGGGTAGGGTGAAATTCCACCCATGCCCCATCAGGACAAGGTTTAGGGCACCAGGGGTTAGGAAACACCAAAGATAAATAGGTCAATTTTGTCATTTTCCTGGGTTTTTGCTCTTCATCCCTTACCAGACATACTTCTGGGGCAATAGAGACAAGGACAAGGACAGGGAAAACCTTGGAGCTGTGTAACTCCTGATGGTTCTGTCCCCTTCCTTGGGCACAGTTCATTGAAACCTACTTGTGGAGAGGTCTATGGTGATGGGACACAGTTGAGGCAGAGAGAGTAAAGAAGCAAAATAAGAGTCCTCCCTTTGAGAGGAAAAATTGTCCCTATCCAAGTCAGTTCAAATTAGTAATCTAAAAGAAAAAGAAAACTAATTGAGTTTAACACCCTCATCACTCCTCATATGCCTTTACAGGGCAAAATTGTCTTGTCAAAATTTTTGTATGGTTTTCATTCTCTGAGGTTTGCTTTAATTACTAAAACATTTACCCGATGTAATAGCATCCTGAGTAGCTGGCATTAAGGTCTTTCCTTCTTTAGACTGGACCTGTTAGATAACATAAGGAAGCTTTCTTGGATGATTTGAGTCTAAAGGCATCTCTATCAAGACTCAGTGCTAGGGTTTTCCTGGGATACTCAGGAACAGAGCATGTTCACCTTTGCAGAAGCCCTCTGTGCTACACCATCCCCTCCAAAGGTCCTGGCAGAAGAGTGCTCTCCTGTTCTGTTTGTAGCTGGCTGGGGTTACAGATGGAAATGAGCAGAAACTGAGCAGTGCCTTGCTACCTCCTGGGGGGCTGTCAGAACCCATTCACACTAGAGGGGCTGTTGGAGCCATCCTCCTCAGAGCACTAAAGGCTCAGGCCCTTTCCTACTTTTAGGACCTGTAGACTGTTTTCCATTTCCTCATGAAAGCTGGAATGCTAGATAAGTGCTGGCTTTAGTTACAAAACCCAAGGGATCCTAGAAAGCCAAGTATGTGTGCCAAGCAGCTCTGACCTGCAGTATCCATCAAGGACCTGGTTGCAACTGCAGTTCTTACAGTTTTAGAAGGGAATCCTGCTCAGAGGCCAGAAAGAATCATTTGGTGTCACACAGGATCAATTTATTGGTTTAAAAAAAGGCCAATGTTAACCGAAGAATTGTGAAATTTTCTTAGTTGTTATTTAAAAAATCCAAGTATTTGGCATCCTTCAAATGATAAAAGCATGTAGCAAAGTTTAAAAGACTATTGTCCTTTGTAAGCCTATCCACAAGGCCAAGAAGGCCTTTGAACTCTTAAGAGGACTGTACTTGGCTGATAATTCTTTGGAGATATGAGCTGATGGATGTGCTGAAACCTCCTCAAGAACCATTTCCCTCCACCAGCCAGGAGTCAGGGAATAGTAGAGCTGAGCAAGGCAACCTTGGCAAAGACAGGAAAGTCACCCTGGATGCTCAGTTCAAGAGGAGGTCAAGAGCTGTGCAGCAAACACCACTCCATTATAATCTATTTGTGGAAAGCATAATGTGTATTTTTGTTAAAGGACAATCATACACTGCGTCGAATTAAGTTGGCAGTCTGGTGTTTAAAGGATCAGTATGATAGACAAATAAAGTAAGTGTGAGAGGAAATTTTCAACAACAAAAAAAATGACTTGAGAGAAGATGTGCTGAGATGACAGTTACTATATGAACCATTTACTTAGGTCAAAGCGCCCGAGATGACAGAAAAGTCACTTAGCTTTCTTAAATAGACAAGCCCTGAAAAACGGCATCCTGCTCAAGCAGTTCATTTACTATCCAGTCAACCACAGACTTACCCAGGAGGGCATGAAATTGTGTCTGGAGCAAACTGTGGCCAAGCCCATGAAGACAAATCATTACTTTCTGGAGCGGCTTTTAAAAATTAAAAATAGGAAACATATTCCATGAGAAACTGTATTATTTATTGGATAAGTCTAACTGGACTAAGAAAATAGCATGTTTAACTCTCTATTTAAAGGTCAAGAATCAAAATGAGGATAGTTTTAAAGGACCTCCAAAAATAAATGAGTTAAGACTATCTTTTACCTTATGTTTTCAGATTGTGGCAACAAGGGGTTAGCTTGGTAAGTGGGTGAAGCACTATGAGGTTATGTTTCTATGCTTCCTAAAGAAGAATTATTAATATCACCAATCATAGAATTACCTCTGCTTCCTCACAGCATCTAATCCAGAATAAAATCCTACTTCCTTGAACTCTTACCAAAATCACCCAAATCCTATAATAAGTCTTTTCTAACACCCCCTTTTCAAGACACTCCACAATTTCCCACGGAGTGAGATTATCTTCACTGCAACAAATGGATAAACCCAAACTTTCTTACATTTATAGGCAGATTCATGATTGTCTTTGACCAGAGAGCACTGACAATGTAATAATAGACAGAAGTATTGGTAAAATTCTGCAGTTCAAACTGAGACAGCTCCCTTAGGCTGTGTCCACATGCATTAAAAAACTTGTCATTCAGTGAATTCAGTCAGACTCTTGCAAGAACCACTTCTATTCATTCATTAAAACAGGGTCCAAAATCATTAGTCAATGCGTATTTGTAGCCTCTTTCCCTGTTTCTGCCTTTAATAAGACTCCTAGACCATTCTTCCTCACTCCTTACCCCATATTCCTAAGAAGGAAAGATCCTGACTGGCTTAGTCAACCCTGGGCCATTGATTGTACAAAATCTAGGGACTGGGAGAACCAGTAGTAACTGAGAGACAGGAAAGGTTAACTCAATCCATGCAATAAAGAATTGAGCTAGGGTGGGTGGGGAGAAAAAAGAAAGTCTGCAGCATCGGGTTTAGAGGAGCCAAATTGGTGAGGAGGTGGGAATCTGGGAAGAGAGACACTAAAGCACCTGCAGGAGTTGAGACAGTGGATGTGAAATACAATGAGGAAAAAGAATTTTAAAGAAGTTTCCCTGTGCTTTATGAAAGCACCATATACCCCCCAGCCCTCTCTCATGTTCACAGCCTTCTTTACATAAAAGCAAAAACAAAATAACTTGGTATTTTGGAGATTGATTTAAGGCTTAAATGCAAAACCTGAAACCTTAAAAATTCTTGAAGAAAACCTAGGAAAAACTTTTCTGAACATTGGCCTAGGAAAAGAATTCATGATTCAGGCCTCAAAAATAAATGCAACAAAAACAAAAATAGGCAAATGGGATTTAATTAAACTAAAAAGCTTCTGCACAGCAAAAGAAATAATCAACAGAATGAAAGACAATCTACAGAATGGGAGAAAATATTGGCAAACTCTGCATCCAACAAAGGACTAATACCTAGAATCTACAGGGAACTCAAACAATTCAACAAGAGAAAAACCAAATAACCCCATTACACAGTAGGCAAAAGACAAGAACAGACATTGTTCAAAAGAAGACATACAAATGGCCAATAAGTATAAGAAAAAAATGTTCAATGCCACTGATCATCAGAGAAGTGCAAATTAAAACCACAATGAGATACTATATTATACCAGTCAGAATGGCTATTATTAAAAAGTCAAAAAATAATAGATGTTGGTGAGGATGCAGAGAAAAGAGAATGCTTATACACTGTTGGTGGAAATGTAAATTCATACAATCTTTATGGAAAACAGTGTGGAGCTTTCTCAAAGCACTACAAATAGAACCAACCTGTAATCCAGAAATCTCAATACTGAGTATCTACCCAAAGGAAAAAAATTATTGTATCAAAAAGATACCTGCACTCACATGTTTAGCACAACGCTATTTACAATAGCAAAATCATGAAATTAACCTGTGTCCATAAATGAATAATTAAAGCAAATGTGGTATATATGTACATATATATGCATACTATATATATACACACACACATACATACATACACCATGGAATACTACTTAGTTGTGAAAAAGAATGAAATCATGTGTTTTTTTGCAGCAACATGGATGGAACTGGAGGCCATGATCTTAAGCGAAATAACTCAGAAAGTCAAATATTCCATGTTCTCACTTATAAGTATAGACTAGATTCTACTTGTTTTATCCTCTGTATGCAACACAGTGCCTGGCATGGGGCAGTTACTTGACATACTTTGTTTCATCAAATAAGTGTTATCTGGCTTCTTGTTCTAGTCATCACCACCATGCTTTGTCACTGGCAAAGCATTGTAAGGTACCTGTCTCTGTTCAACCAGCATAGACAAATATCCTAGTACTTCTGCTTTTTCCCTCCTTTTCTTTCCCAATTCAGGCTGTCTTTCAGGATAATAATAATGATAAATCCTGTGTATGGGCATTGTACTAAACTCTTCCTTTTCATTATTTCTACTAATCCTCACAACAATTCTGGAGGTAAACATTGCCCACTTTAAGGTTAGAAATCTGAGGCTTGGAGAGGTTTCATAACATGTCTAGGACATAGCTACTAAGTAAGGAAACAGCAATGCAAAGCCCAGCCCCACTAAGTTTCAGACTTTACAAAACCCTTCAGTCAATCCCTAACTTGTGTCGTCAGACCTATTTCTCATCATCTTCCTAAATTCCAGCTCAATAGGACCACCAGAAATTCTCTTCATGTATTCTATTGTTGCCTCCTCCAGATGCCCCCCTCAGATGCCCTGCGCAAAGCCCAACTCAAACATTTCCTCTGTCATGAGGCTATCTCTGCTTTCTCTATCCCTCCATTGGCTACAATCTTGCTTCTTTGTCATATTTAGCTTGAATTTCTCTTACAACAGGTATTATATTCTGCCCCGAATTAGAGCTATTCTGATGCACATCTTTTACTTTATCCTTCTTTACCTTCTCAACTAGGTATAATAACAGCAAACACATATACTGCTTACTAGGTGTCTGAGAACAGTCTAAGCACTTAACATATATTAAGTTACCGAATTCTTATAATAACTCTCTAAGGCATGTACAATGCATATGCATCCTCTCTGTTTTGCCGATGAGGAAACTAAGGCACAAAAAGTTCAGTAAACTTGTCTGGGGTCATAAAACCAATGAGTAGCAATAACAGAGCTTGCACCCAGGTAATACAGCACCAGCACCCATGCCGTGAACCATTAGGCCAGGTTGCTCACGTGTGGCAAGATCTGCTGAGCCAAAGAATAAATGAATATACAAATGAATGAATGTAAGCCAGCAAATTCAGTGTAAAATTAAACAAGCCAGTCACATTATTTGGTTTATATGACATCAAGTTACCCTAAATTTGTGGCATTAAAAATAATTTTTATGTGTTAATCATTCACTTTAAAAAATTCCTTCAATAAATATTTTCTGAAGACATTATGCCTGGCCCAGGGCTAGAAGCTGGCTAAGTTTGTGCTGTAAGATCTCACAATCATCCAGGGTGGAGCTTGCAGGTGTCTGCCATTTGCACTGGAGTTGGTTGTGTAGATATTTAATAACTGAGACTTTATGACTGTACTTAATTTTCTTCCTATTATGAACCATGAACTAAAGCAATGGTTCTTCCCTCCTCATTTGACATTGTCTGAAGACATTTTTGGTGTCACAACTGAAGGTGCAGATGTTACTGGTATCAGGTGGTTAAAATCCAAGAATGCCACCAAGCATTCCAAAATGCACAGGACAGCCGCCATGACAAAGATATATATGGCCCAAAATGTCAATAGTGCCCAGACCGAGAAACCCTACAGCAAAAATATAAAGAAAAATTCCTATGCCAAAAACCAAAGATGAACAAGAAGCTCTCACTGAGAGGGAACCTCTCAGACTCCTTGGAGGAAAGGCCAGTGTAAAATTGAGAAAAATTAATTAAACCATGGCAGTAATAAAGAAATAAACAAAGCATACCCAGCAAAATAAAATCAAGTCTAAAATACTCCTTGAATCTGCAGTAGCATTTAGTAAATTAATCTAATTACTGGGATTTTTGCAAATGCTGCCAGTGGTACTGTTGTTCTGGAAGGAGGAAGATTCAATTGCCAGCCTCCCCAGAAATTCACTTAGGAAAATTTATTATTTAGCTATCCTTGTGTGCTACAGGGTTGAGGTTCTAGAATGAGCAATTGCTTCATCTAAGACAAAACATCTAAACTCAGTGTGTGCAGACGCCTGGCTCAGGAATACCCCCTCTATTTTAGAGGTTAAATATGCACCCAGAGACCACATCCTGCAGATCAGCCCTCAGAGCAGAGGGTAAGATGGCTACTCCTTTACTGACTACATAGGAAAATTTGGGCTTCCTTGAAGCTCCAAAGAGGGGTCCCTAAGGGATCCTGAGGGGAAAATCCCCCCATTCTCCTTTTCCCAAATTCTTTTTTTTTAGTAGACAATGATGTCGTTTATTTAAAATGTTTACTCCAAGAAATATATATGTATTTATGTATGTATATGACAATTACAGCACTAAACCAGGCACCTTCGACCAAATCACAACCTCCTCTTTGATTCCCCTTCACTCTAAGCCTCTTTCAAATTCTTTTTCCTGAGCTGGGAGACCAGTGAGTTGCCTGCGGAGTCAGCGCCAAACACGTTCACAGCAGGGCAACTGTGTACCTCTCTCTAGGAGTGCACGACGCCCTTCTCCCCAACTCCTTGTTTTAAAGGATTTAACCCATTAGGAAGTTCATTTTGCAATCTAAGCCAAAAGGAGGTGTGGGACAAGGCAGTCTTCACTTCGAAGGCCCCTTTCCTGCTCCAGACCCTGGCTAGGGTTCTAGAAGGGGCTGGCCACCGGCAGATCTAAGTCTAGCTCCTGCAAAGGCTGGGACCTCGAGTGCTGCTTCCTCAATCCTCTCGGTGACCACGACTCAAAGGGAGACCTCAAGGGTGCCAGAAGCACAGGTGCCTGGGCTGCGTTCCAGGAAAGAGAACTGTCCAGGGAAACGGATTAGGTTATCGCATGGAAGCCTGAGTCAGAAATGGTGGTTTTGGGGTGATTTGGACAAATTAGGTTAGTTTAGCAAAGCTCTGAAGTGGCAGAAGCTTCTCCCCTGGACTACTGATTGAACACAGAACAAGAGATGCGCGGGGCCTCAGACTAAGTCTTAGAGAGATGCAGGCCAGTCTCCTCCCACAGGGCCTTGGGACTGGCGCGACAGACACTGCTATGTGGCCTCCAAGGGCAGGAGTCACGGTAAGGAGAGACTGGGGTGGAGCAACAACAACTAGATCATTTTTGGCATTTTAACATGGAGACAGTGACAAGCGGTAACAATAGCAAAGCAAAAAAAAAAACAAAAAACAAAAACACTTGAAGAGACCAAAATTTAACTTTCCCATCCACCCAAGTCTCACACTCACTTAAGTTCTATTCCCATCTCCCTCATAAGCACCACTGAACTAAATATCTATTTTAAAGCGCCCAAACCAGTCCAGACCCTCTGGAAACCAAGAGCCCCAGCCAGAGCTGTCCCCTCTTTTGGGTCCAGGCGAGAAGAGCGTTCCGGGAAAGGCACCTCATAACTCACTCAGCACAGCACACACGGCAGAGAGCTCGGGCACTTGACGGGGACACGGGTGGCAGCCACAGCATCAGTGCTGACGCGCAAGGAAGGGAACTCTTCAGTAATCCCAACTATTTAGTACCAGAGCCAACCAAACGTGACTAAAGGGAGCTGAGTCAGCAAAACGGTACCCCGAGTCTCAGCAACAGGACGGCCAGTGCGAGGCAGGATGCAGGTGGGGTAGAAAAGGAGACCAAAGCACAAGGTGATCAAGGCTGGTATGGAAAGGGCTGATCCTTCTTGCAAGGACTAGAGAATCCACTTGACTCCTGGCTGATCAATCTCTAATTGGCGAGTGCGTGTAACAAGGCTCAGCCAGGGCTCCACAGGAAGCCACGAAGCCGACTCAGCTGATACAAATGTTTCCACCTCTGCCCCACCCCCAAGTCCCCATGGTTCTACCACCAACTGATTTTCATTTGGACTTCTTTAACAGCTGAGGTAGATATAAATGGCTAAACACAGACCCCCCTCCCCCACCAGGGGGGCCAGGGCACATTCTCTATGTTGCAGCCAGAAGGCTGTGGGCGTACAGGCCGCCAAGGGGAGAAACAGAACCGACGCCGGCCTAGGCGGATCTGCAAAAAAAAAAGCGGGGAAGGAGTGACCCGTATGCTTCCGAAGCACGCGAGCGTGATTTTGGATGGAGGCGGGCGGGCAGGGACTGACTTTGCCTAGCTGCTGCCGGTTCCTGTAAAGGACTATTTTTTCTGAGTAAATGGCGATTCCTCTTCCATGTAGCATCTGCTTGGATCACGGATGCTAATTATAACTGGAAAGGGGGTGTTTTGGGGAGTGTATTCAGGAAAGGAAAAAAGAAAAAACTTTAAAAAAAAACCCCTAGATTGCTCAAAGTTTCTACCTCTTCTGTAGGAATGGTAAGTCAACTATGAGCAAGTATTTTAATTCGACATTAAGGGGAAAATCGTACTTTGGAAAGCATAGAAAAAAAAGGTGGTTAACGTTGGATCACTTGTAAAACGGAACCTCAAGGAGTCTAAACAAAAATGCACCTTTGGTCGACTTTCGCTTTTTTAAATTCCTCATTTCACTTCACGAAGTCCCAGTGCACATGGAAATGACAGCTGCCGCCAGAGGTATGGAGTCAGAGGAGTCTCCGGAAGCATGGGAGGGTTCGGGGTTGTATTCTGGCAGTTTCTTGATCTCTTTCTCTGTCTCACTTTTGTCTCTTGCTATCACCAAGGAGTGTGAGTAGCCCATGGCGACCTTCTCTGAGAAAATGAAGACTGTGGATGCAGAGTCTTCACCTCCTGGGCTGCAGTGGAAGACTTGGGCTTGTGGTCCCCCTAGCCCAGTTCCCCGAAGGTCGGTGATGGGCCCCAGCTGATGGCGCTCTCGTCGGCGGCCACAATGATACTGCTCTTCCCGCAAGCCAGGCTCTGGATTCTCCAGCCACAGAGGTCCTGCACTGCTTTCGGGTACATGGCAGATTCACGGGAGATGGTGGTGGCCCTCCGGAAAAACAGACCACCCACTTCACTGACGGCCAAGGAGCAGGTGTAACCAGCATAGATCTGGGACGCACCACGCCAAGGGAAGTCAAACAGCTTCACCAGGCGGCGGACCATCTCGTCCTTCTGCTCTGCGTGGCCGAGCCGGCCATAGCCACCGAAGCCCCAGGAGAAGACTCGCTCCTGGGAGTCCAGGACCACGTGTGGTTAGCACCACAGGCCACGTCTCACACAACCACGTTTGGTACAGGCAGAATCTGTCCGTCTTTCGTCTTCTCAATGAATATGGCCAGTCGCGGGGGAACCAGTTCGCAGTCGTACTCTATCCGCTGTGCCCCAAAGATGAACTTCCCATCCGAGTTGTGTCCCAGCTGACCATATTCAGGGCACCCAAAGGAACAGAGGTTTCCTTTTCAGTCCATTATCATACTGAATTCAGCCCCACAGGCCATTTTGGTAATTGGCTGGCCGTTATACATTATCTGCGCGGGGCTGCACAGCGTCTGTCTGGTTGGCAAGGCCCAGCTGCCCCATCTTGTTCTCCCCAAACGCAAACACAGGGCCTGTTTTCGTCAAGGCCAAGGTGTGGTTCCACCCACATGCTGCAGACATGGTCACTTCATGGCAGAGACCCTCGATGAGTCTGGGGGCCTCTACTCTCTTGGTGTCGCCAAGTCCCAGCTGCCCCTTCTCATTTCGACCCCAACTCCACAGCTTCCCTTCCATGGTGATGAGGAGGCTGTGTGCAGCACAGGAACCTGAGACCACTGTCCGTATCCGGACCCCCGCCAGACAGCCATACCTGTGGGGACCCCACAAATTCTGACCGAGATTGCGGTAAGCAGCTTGCTGTTTAGGCACTTCTTTTCGACCAATCATGTCCCAGTTAGTTGCCCCCAAAATCAAAAGCTGCCCATTGCACTTTGACCCTTTAAATTTGACGCGCTCCTTGGCGCCCCGCGCGCTTGTCCCCGCAGGGGTCCCAGTCGAGCTCCACGCGGTCCTAGTCACCACTGCAGCCGCAGCCGCGGCTGCTGCTGCAGCGCTCGGGCCCTCGCCCTTCCTGCACGCCGGACCTCCGAGCTTCCTGGGCCCGGCGCGGGCAGTGCCGTTGTCCGAGCTCGGCTCCTCCCAGGCCGCCTCCGCCGCCGCCTTCTTCCTGGGCTAATTGGAGTGATGAGAAATAGGAGAGAAAAAAACGAAGAGAAGCAATTAAAAGACGGATCGGAGGGTTTTTTTTTTCCCGGCCCAGAGAGGGATCCAGCCCACTCACCAGGTACACTTCCCAAAGTACTTCTATCCAACCCTAAATCCTAGTAAGAAAAGAAGTGCACGCTCTCAAAGAGGGCTAAAGGAAATAAGAACATGGGATAGCGCCAGAACCCTGGGTTCAAATCCCAGCTATAGCACTTATTAGCTGGGATGACTTTTGATAAAGTGATAGGCTTCTCAGTGCCCCGGTTTTGTCGTCTGTAAAATGGGAGATAATAACTCACCTCACTGGGTTCTTGGGGGAATTAATACAAATAAAGCATTTGAAATAGTTCCTCGCACACAAAAAGTGCTGTGTAAACCTTGGTTATCATTATTATTAAAGTATGAGTTCATTGAAGGAAAACGCTCTACCTCATTTTTATGGATTTCCCTAGGCTTAACATAGTGCCTATGTTACTCCCAGAATATATTATCGTAATTCAATTTTCAGGTGACTATATTTTGGTTTAATATCAATACTTTAGTCAAAGTGCCCTCTCATCATCTAAGGCTGATATAATTTTGGGGTTTTCCCAGGTCTGATTGAAAAAGAATATATGCTGCAGTTTTGGGATACTGCCTTTTTGTTTTCTTATTTTATCAGTTACAGAGAGGTATTTTTAAATCTACATGTATGATTGTGAATTTTTCTAGTTTAAACAATTTTTGTTTTATATATTTTAAAGATACATTATTAGATGCATATACATTTAGAATTGTGTTTTCCTGCTGAATTGACCCTTTTTATCATGAAATGTCACTCTATATATCTAGTATTATTCTTTGTCTTAAAGTATACTTTGTCTGTTTGTAACATAGCTGTGCCAGCTTTCCTTTGGTTAGTGTTTGCATGGTATACATTTACCATCCTTTGACTTTCACCCTATCTGAGTCCTTATATTTAATGTGTATCTTACAAACAGGAATTATTTGGGATAATTAAAAATTATTCTTTCAACCCAGAGAACTTACTTCAGTAATTCTTGTATTGCAGGTCTGCTAATGACAGCTTTGCTCAACTTCTAATTGACTGAAAATGTCTGGTTTGCTATAATTTTTGAAAATTCTTTTAGAATACAGAATTCTAGACTAGCAGGTTTGTTTTCTGTTAGCACTTAAAAATATCATTCCATTAACTTCTGCTTTCATAATTTTTGTTGAAAAGTTTGCTATTTATCTTAGGGTTGCTCTTTGAAGATTAGTCTGAAGCACATGTTTCTTATATGTCTATATTTTACAACTCCCTCCATCATGTAATGTAAGCTACTTAGTGGCAGGGATCATGTGTGACTTGTTCATCAGCAGCATCTGGAATTGTGCCTGGCACATCTATATTCAAGGCATATTTTTGAAAGCATTTATAAATAAATGAATGAATAGTACATCATGAGCACAAGGCAATGAGCACAAAGTAGCCACTCACCAAAGAGTGAATAAATTAAGTCATTGTTCCTGGACAAGATCTCTACTGTTATTTCTAAGTTCACAATACCATTCAGACTGTCGCATAGACCTGTAGCTTAAATTAAATTTGACCACTGCATAAATATTTTCTTGACCACTTATAGTAGTTTTGAAAAATTCTACTTATTTGTATATTAAATATCTTGATAACATCTGAAAATATGACATTAGTGATTCTTTTTAGGTTATTTATTACATTGAAGATGAGCCAAGCCAAAATGTGTTCTTTTGGAATTAGCTTTCAAACAAATGTACTTCATAATGTAGTCTCCAAAGAATGAAACTCTTTTAGACACAGATATTAAAAGAAGTTTCAGGTGATTTTAATGAAATAAATTTGGTGGTCATCCCCGCATCAGTTTTAACAACCATAAGAGCCAGACTTACAGATAGCTGACATTTCTTCTCCTTGTCAAAGGGAAGGAAGACCCTGTATTTTAAAACAGATCTGTCTTGCAGTTTACTCTCAGCTACTTTTTGCAGCCTCAGGACATTTCATCATCTTGTTGGTTTATAAATGGTACAGAATAACCTTAAGTTGCACCTAAGTGGTTACTTTACAATGCAAGAAGCAAGCCATTGAAGTTCAAATGTTTATCCAACCTCTAGTTCTTTGATGACATGATAAAAAAGAGATATGCTATGCATTAGTTGGAGAGGACTACTGATGTGCCATATCTGATAAAGGGTGTAGAAAGTTATGGAGAAATGAAAAACCTGACCATTTCTTTCTGAGTCATAATTTAAAATGTAGCTTCATCTTTTGAATTCCTAAAACAGCAACCATTTTCAAACATAAGCATGAAGGGTGCTATAGAGTTCACCACGTAGTCTTTGGATAATCCACATCCTGGAACTTATCTAACACTGAAAAGACCTGACACTTGGCTATCTTAGTATTTTGAAGCATTCATCTGAAACCAAGTTGTCTTAAAAGCAGGAACAGAAATGAATACCTTATTTGTTTATTCAGCAAATATTTTTTGGTCACCTATTATGTGCTTAGGTTCTTGGGATGGAGTGGTGAATAAAATAGTCAAAATCAAAATGGTCAAGCAACTCACATTCAGTGGGAAAGCCTGAGAAGAGGGACAGAGCGTAGGCAGTGTGCCATGATCAGGAAAGTGCCCTGAACAGGAAAGGGCAGGTTACAAAGCTGGCAAGAATGGAATGTACAGGAGTCAGCCAGATGATGGTAAGGCAGAGACTGTGGGGTAGGGATGGAGAAGGTGGGGTGGAGATGAGGAACATTCACAATGAGGCAAGTGATTTTATAGGAACTAGGAGCATGGAGATAGCAAAACTTTCTAACTATGAACACATTCCCCACTGTAATGGATGCCATCTGAGGCAGACAAGAACCCATAAAGAGAATGGTTCTAGCTCTGTGGAAATTCCTGTCTGTGGAAATTCCCATGGATCTGTTGTTACTGATACTTATTTCTTATAAGTGTCTATTAATATGGTAATACCAGCAACTATTTGTTGCATGCTTGCTGTATCAAAGACATTACCCTGAGAGTTGTGGAGACCAACTCGTCTCATCCTCTACTAACCTAAAGAGGTGAGCACTTTCTTTCCATATAATAGATATGGCCAAAAAGCCTTAGGCAGGGTAATTTGCTCAAGTTCACGGAACTAATAAATTGTGGAGCCAAGGTATTAACCTGGATCTGCCAGATAGCAGAACTATTGTATTTGGTAGAGGTTAAAATATGTGACTAAGTATACAGAATTATTCAACAATTATTTATCCAGTATCTACCATGGCCAGGAACTACACTAAAATCATAGATCCAAGGAAACCTTAAACAATTTCTGGCCCCATCCTCTAGAGAAAACTAAGGCTCACAGGAGCTGAAGACTTAATAATATGCCATACTATCTGTGTCAACCATGAATGGGAGAGAAAACATAAAAAGAACAGAAGAAATAATTGAACTGTGGATTTTAATTTTAAAACATTTAAAAGATTGAGGGTGTAAATATTCCCTCAAAGTTGCCCCTCTTTTCTTCAGTTAGTCACCCAGAATGAAAATGCATTAGAGGAAAGTTTAAATCAAAATCAATTAAATGACATCAACTTTTCTCTCCAAAAATGCTTTTAAGGTGAAGATCGTAGCTTGTATGTCTTTGTGTTTTTGCATTTTTACAATATGCTCTTAGGTACCCTTCCTGGAGTAATCCTTCGATGTGTTTATAATGACTTCTATAGACTGGCTGGAGATTGGTCTACTTAAAAATGGCAACCGAAAGAAGCAAGACCTTCCCAACAAACGACTCTTGGCTTTTAACTGGAGTCAGGAAGACTTTAAACATTCCCCACACTGGTCCACCAAACACTGGAATTTGCCATTGCCATGGCATCACATGAGATTCATTCACTAAATTAACATCTGGGTATGATTATCAGTTTCTTTTCATCTGGAGTATTCATTTTTAAAGTTTGACCCATACTTCCCATTTACTTTCCAGAAGGTAAATAAGATTCCAAATGTTTTAAGCAACCTGTGGCACAGGCACCAACCTGGCTCCATTCTTGGAAACCACGCACGAGAGGAAAACCTCTATAAGCTAAGTTACACCCGAGTAATTTGGGCAAATTGCAGTGGGGAAGGAGATCAGGGCATATTAATTACTTGGCAAGGGTGTTCTTTATATAAACCACAAAGGTAAACCTTAATCCAGTTCCAGGAATGTCTGACTAATAGGCCATGATTTATGGGAAGTTCTTGGCCATGGTAATTCTTGTATTTGGCCAGTAAGAAATCAATGATCCAGAGCAACTATTTTCAAAGTATGTTCCCTAGAAAGTTGATAGAAAATTAATGTGGAAAAAAAATAACCTTAAACAAATGTGTTGCAAGCAAATAGGTTTGGTGAAATCTAAGGCCAAGGAGTTTTTCTACTGACAATAGTTTAGAATGGTCAACGATCTATGGTGTATTGAGCCTCTCCAAACTTATTTAAAGACAGCCTTTCTTTTGCAGGGTAATCTCACCTTTATCTTTTCCTTGCTGTAGGTCCTCATGTCCTAGGCCCAGTCCCTAACCACTCTAACATTTACCTCTCTCCTTTAAAAAATAGAATAACACTTCAAATCATGGGGTTAATATGAGGATTAAGTGTACTTTATATACATCTGTAGTTGCCCTGTAAATGATAAGGTATTAGACAAATGTCTGTGTTTTTAGGCAGGGCCATAACCCTGGTGGTGAATTAAAATATATGTCCCTTCACACTTTTTAGCTCTATTTAGACATGTATATAGTCCTTTATGGCTTAAAAATTTGTCTTTCTTGAGCAACTTCATCCCTGCTTAAGCTACTTTGGCCTCTGTTTCTTAAAATTCTGCCCATGGCCTCATTGTTGCATTTGCCCTGCCTGTTGCAGTACACACATGTACACAGCATTTTCCAAGGTGTAAAATTTTGAGGAAAAATGGGATTAAACAATGTTCAACAAATGTCACATGTGTTGGTTCAGCCGGACGTCTCAGAGCCTTCATTACACATAGCATTATGAGACTCTAACAGGGAAATATAACTTGCAGCATATACTTGCATAACATGCAGGGAAATATAACTTGTAGCATCTTTTCCAAATTTATTTTACAATGGAATTCCTTCTGTCCTGTGATATCTATGAGTACCAGTGGTTTGCAGAACACACCTTTGGAAAAGCTGCTGTATAGGCTTGGTAGAAATCAAATGGCTTCGCTGAGAAGGAACATCTCAGAGACTATATCTCCAATAATCTCACATTATTCCTTGATATTGATATATAGTTTAAGTATGACACTTAAAACTAAGTATGAAATTATGGAAGTAAAATGTACAAATTGCAACCAATTTAGTTACATATCATAAAAAGATTTTGACAATGTCAGCTAAACAACTTCACAGATAACATCTTGGGTAACTTAAGTTTGCAGAGTATAAAGTAACTGAATAAGTTGAGTTTTCTGATTAACTTAGATAAAATATTGGGCTAGACATATCTGTAAAATTCTGTAAGTATACTTTTTAGGCTTTGTCAACTCAGTAAATAAACACATTTGAAGCATATTTTGATGATTCAGGATCTTTATCTGTGCAGGATGTTCATTTTATTCAGTGACTATTAGGTAGTCCTACAGAAGTAGAGGGTTCTGGGGGTTTGCCTAGAATATGTACTGATCCACAACATATGTTAGAAGCTTTTTAAAAAAAAATTAACAAAAGCTTATTTTCTATGTATTTGTATAATATAACACCTCATGGGTTTAGGCAAGCCAGTAATTATTATCTCTTCTATATCCTACTATCAGTGAACCTACGACACTAATAGTCTTTGGCTGGCGCAGCTCTCTGTACCACGTGACTTGCCTCCTCCCTACTCAACCCCAAAACCCCAGTTATTTTCAGTTATAGATGATTAGACCAGGCTAGATACTTGACCTGAGCTTGGGCAATCAGATTCCTTCTCATCAGAATTTGGAAATGAAGACTAAATGTTTGGGTCAGTTGGACAATGATGAGTGTTTGTGATATTGATTTGGGGACAAGAGAGGGCAAAGCTACCCAAGCCCCTGAGAGTAAATGATTCATCTGTTAGGACACAGATTCAACCACTGTATTAAAGACAAAATAAAATGCCTCAAAAAAGGTAGGAGATATTGTTTTTCTCAAACCCAGACTTGAGATAGCAATTTCCCATTGCTGGGGACCTAGACTTCTGGCCTACTCATTGTTAGGGTGGCTCAGTCCAAAATAGCTTACTACTATACTTATGTCGCAGTCAAAAGGATGCAGAAAGGAGGCTGTCCTCTCCTATGACGACAAAGTTACATATGCCACGTGTACATGAATCCAGAACTTGATTGAGTGGCCACACCTAGCTGCAAGGGAGTCCAGAAAATATAATGTTTACCAAGGAGGCCATGTGTCCAACTAAACAAAAGGGCTCTATTGTTAAAGGAAGAAAAAAAGAATGGATATTGGAGAACAACTAGCAGTCTACCACAGGATGTGAATAAGCTGAGAAAAAAGGTACTCAGAGAATCAGTAGAGAGAAGTCAACAGGCAGCAAGAAGCAGAAATGACAGAGAGACAGAGTCAGAATCAGAGAGTCAGGGAGTGTTTGTCTGTGACTTCCCATTTCCTGGACATCCGTCTGTCCTTACTACATAGAAACTGGCTTCTGTGAAATTTATCTGTAGCCTTTCAACAAGCCCCACTGTTTCTTGAACTAAACTGAGTATGTTTATCTTTTTTGCAACTGAAATAATGCAGATAACATGTATTGTATTTATTGAGCACTTAAAATATGTTAGGCATTGCGCTAAGTGCTTTCCATGGACTGTTTCGTTTAAACCTCATAGCAATTCCATGAGGTAATTTCTGTTCATTCTCAATTTTTGTGCCTGAGAAAAATGAGGCTTGGAAAAGCCTCACTGTTAGCAGGTAGCAGAGCATAATTTGAACCTGAACTCTAAAGTCTTGCTCCACATTGATGATCTTTACCACCACTGAAGTCAGGCATGAGCTTGTAGACCTATGGTAGGATGAGGCCAGGCAAGGCTGGGGCCTGAGACCAGGCTGACTCATTAAAATGAGGTAGGTACTGAGGAACAACACACAGTGATATGTCCTGGGAAGAAGCCCAGTTGGAGGCAGGAACTCGATGTCTGGGGCCACACAGGTAGGCTGTTGAGCGTATCTAACCTGCAGAGTTGGGGTTGTCCTTTAGGCATAGTGATGATCAATTCATGAGTAGACAGGAAGGCTGGCAGGTGGACATCAGTGGATAAGCTTATCAACGGGATTCTTGGAAAACGACTCAATATGTTGTTGAAAGTCATCCAATTATTCTACTATCAAGAGTTAAACAGTAAACTGATAAGGTTAGGTAACTAAGAGGTTAGGGCACTAAGAAAAGCCTCACAAAGGCATGGCAGGGTCTGTGAACTAGGCAGGTTATGACAATCCTTTGCTCCTTCCAGGAAGTTGAAGGGCTCCAGTTATAGCAGGTTAATTGCACTTGAATAATTGCAGTTTATACAAAATCATGTTGACTTCTGACTCCTTGGTAAGGTCTAGCCCTATGACTTCTTGCTTAGAGGCTTGTCTGTTACCACACCTCCTGTCTTTGTATGACCCAAACAACATGAAGCAGTCCCACCGTTGGAACTTAAGACAATTTTCACCAAGCAGCTCATAGGACTACAGATTGAAGTCATTGGAGAAAAGGTCTTTCTCCTAAGCAGATCTACACAAACCCTAACTGGTATCAAGGGAAAATGTTTACTATGTTTACCTCTTCATAGTAGAATAATTGGATGACTTTCAATAGCACCTTGAGTTTAAGGAATGAGAATTCCAACAGTCACAGATTCTAGAAGTGGTACATAGTGAGAGTGATTCCATAAGTTGACCTAACAGCAAAGGGTTCTGAAGTTTCCAAAGAGAGATAAATTGACTTAGTTTCTACGCATTTTAAATTGCTAATCTTCCCCACTATTGTTTCTACTCATTTTGCTGCTAGTCTCATAATTATCTTGCCTCTCCAGCTGCATATGTATCTTTAACATAGCATTCACCAGCTGGCATATCTTCAGATAATTTTTAGTAGAATTCTAGAATTACAGAAATCAGCCTCCAAAGGTTTTCCAACAAGCCTTGAACCAAATATTTGCCAATATGTGTTCCTGCTTGTAGAAGGCGTTTGAGGGTGAAGTAGGAAAGATATTTTCTTCTACCCTGTTCCTGACAGGCTAGAGAAATATGAAGGGTAAAAAGAGAGACACATTGCTTTCACAGCTGTAAGAAGGAAAGGGGATTTGTGATTGGATCAGAGAGCCTGAAGTGCAAATAATAATTAACAGAGGATAAAACCTTAGAGAACTAAGTGTGGTGATTACCCCAGAGATAGCCCAATCTAGGATACTATTGAGACAAGCCTTTTAAGTTATAATAGAGAGTGAATAAGATTTATTAATAACATTCATTAATAAGATTAATTTTTCCAAAAATGTAGGTCAGTAGTTCTCAACACTGGCTGCACATTAGAATCCCCATGCTCTGGCTACAGTTAAATCAATTAAGTAAAAGCCTCTGGGGGTGAGGCCTAGACATCAGTCTTTTTAAAAAATCTACCCAGCCAATGCCAATCTACGGCCAAAGTTGAGAACCACTGATTTAGGGATATTGGGAAAGGAAGATAGAAAAGATGAGCACAAATTAACTGGAGCCTGATTAGGTAGTTTCAGAATGCAAGAGTTGGCGAAAGTGGAAGTATTGATCATCTACAAGGGAATATCCAATAAACATCCTCCAGTGGAAGATGCAGGTGAAGCCTGGCAGAGGAGAAGCAGAAGGATAACAAAAGATCTAGGCCTGATTAGCGAACCTTTCATTGACAGGGTTTGTTTAAACAATGGATGTCTTCAGGAGACCCAGAACTTACTGACTTGTCTCTCCCTCTCTAGGGTGCCCACATAGTGCAGAATCTGGAGGAGTGTGTCAGACAGAAAGTAAAGAGAGTTAAGGTAGTAAAGACATGATTCAGCAGTGTCTTTACAGCTTGTAGAAATGGCAAGAACTAACCTCAGAAGCAGATGACGATTTTACACATTCAGCAGAAAGAAGTAGGGAAATGAAATATTACTGGTATATTCCCTATTACAAGTAGACATGTGGCCTAAAGAAGGGGGCCCAAATGTTTCTGTTACTGCTGAAGCTGGCAAGGTATTCAAGGTCTGTAATAGGCAAAGGCTAAGGACAAAATGGTCAACAAACACATGAAAAGATTCTTAATATCAGCCATTTCTAGAGAAAGGCAAATCAAACCCACAATGAAACCTCACACCCATTAGGATGGCTACTATCAAAAATGAAACAAATCAAAAAATCCAGAAAATAACTAGTGCTATTTTTGGAAACTTGTGCACCATTGGCGGGAATATAAAATGATACAGCCACCACTATGGAAAACAGTGTGGAGGTTCTTTAAAACATTTTAAAAAGATTTATCATATAAGCCAACAATTCTACTTCTGAGTAGACATCCAAAAGAACTCAAAGAAAGGTTTCAGAAATATCTGTGTACCCATGTTTATATCAGCATTATTCATAATAGCCAAGAGGTGGAAGCAACCCAAATATCTACTGATAGATGAATAGATAAAGAAAGTGTGGCCTTATACATACAACAGAATATTCAACCTTAAAAAGGAAGAAAATTCTGACAGGTGCTGTAACATGGATGAGTCTCAAGTACTTTATGCTAAGTCAATAGCAAAAAGACAAATACTGTATGATCCTACTTATATATGTACTTACAGGAGTCAAACTGATAGAGATAGAAAGTAAATGGTGGTTGCCAGGGGTTGTGGGGAGGAGAACATGTGGAGTTGTTGTTTAATGGGTACTGAGTTTCAGTTTTGCAAGATGGAAGTGTTACGAAGATAAATGGTGATGATGGTTGCACAGCCACGTGGATGGATTTAATACCACTGAGCTGTACCTTTAAAAATGATTAATTTGGTACATTTTATGTTCTGTGTATTTACCACAATTAAAATTTTAAAAATATATATGACCAGATATTTTTAAGTGCAAAAAACCAAGGTGGAGTATAGTTTATATCATATTCAAACACTTTGGGCGTAAGAAAGGGGGATAAAATTTAGCATAATCTGTGTTATGACTTACTTTATTTGTATGTATACACACACACATTCATATCAAGAACCATTAGAAGAACAGAAAATGAATAAAATGAGAGAGGCGGAACTAAGACTTCTCAGGTACACATTACTTACAGTATTGACTTTTGAATCATGTAAATGAATTGCTTATTAACAATAATATTAAGACATTTTTAAAAAGTTGAGAAGAGGCAACGTTCGAGGAGAAGCTGGTGAAGCAAGAGCCTCCCTGGGCCTCTTGGGGGCCTTAGGATTTAATGGACATATCAGCAGTGACTTCATTCCAGGTGTTTGCAGCTCCCATTTGTATCTGGCTGAGACGAATGTGAACTAAAAAGGAAAACACTCCTGGGCAAGAGGGTGCAAGGGCCTAAGAATTCCCGAGCGGGAGGGGGTGGAGCAGCTACCTTGGTATAGGACTAACAGGGCCCAGCATCTTGCTGAGGGTGGAAGAGTACAGAGGACTGGAGGGGTGGGAGTGTGCTTGGAGAACTGCCTGCCATATATGAAGGAAGCCATGGTCCCAAGAGGGAGTGAAGGCCACATCATCCTGGAGGAGCAGGGAACATGGGGCTCAAAGGGGAAAGAGCAAAACATAAAGGAAGAATCCTAGAGTGTCACAAATGCCACTCTTTCCAAGAGGATTCAGTGTGATAGGGATCCCCTCCCTCTATATGGAAATACAATGTCCCCTGTAATCCCAGCACTTTGGGAGGCCGAAGCGGGTGGATCACGAGGTCAGGAGATCGAGACCATCCTGGCTAACATGGTGAAACCCTGTCTCTACTAAAAATACAAAAAATTAGCCGGGCATGGTGGCGGGCACCTGTAGTCCCAGCTACCTGGGAGGCTGAGGCAGGAGAATGGCGTGAACCCAGGAGGCGGAGCTTGCAGTGAGCCGAGATTACGCCACTGCACTCCAGTCTGGGCGACAGAGGGAGACTCCATCTCAAAAAAAAAAAAAAGGAAAAGGAAAAAGGAAATACGGTGTCCCAAGTAACTTCTAGACCAGCTCTCTGTATGGAATTAAGTTCACAAACTGCATACTTGCTCTAGACGCCAGCTCAGGTTGACCAGCAACCTGGCCGGCTTGAAACCAAGGACATCGTTCTTGTGCTCTGCATTTCCTTCTATTTCTTCCCCAAGGCAATGTTATTTTACCACTTGGGGCTTTGGTTGGCAAAGCAACGTGGGTCTGATGAGGGGAATATATTTTTCCAGGAAAATTGTTCTAGGTTAGCGCACATTCTTGTTGGGTACATTTCCAGAAGCAGTATTGCCAGGTCAAAAGGTATGTGCACTTAAAGCTCTGATAAACATTGTCAAATTGTCTCCTAAAAAGGCCACTTCAACTTGCACTCCTGGCAACAGCATAGGAGGCCTGCACCCGCTTGTTCTCACCAATGTGATGTGTACAGCCAAACTTTTCTACATTTGCCAAACTACTAGGGGAGAAATGTGGTCTTATAACTCTTAAATTTCAGTAGCAAGAGCCATTTATACTACTTAATATAAATTGTATTTTTGTGTTAATTAGGAAAATTTTTCCCTTTGCTATTATAATGCAACTATTTCCCCCAGTTTGTCTTTTGACTTTGTGGCATTTTTGGTGGGCAGACATTTATCCATCTTTCCTTCATGGTTCCTGGATTTTGCATCTTGCTTAGAAAAGCTTTCCCTGCTGGCCAGATATGGTGGCTCAGGCCTCTAATCCAACACTTTGGGAGGCTGAGGCAGGTGGATTGCCTGAGCTCAGGAGTTCAAACCAGCCTGGGCAACATGGCAAAACCATGTCTCCACTAAAAATACAAAAAATTACCTGAGCATGGTGGTGCATGCCTGTAGTTCCAGCTACTCGGGAGGCTGAGGCATGAGAATCACTCGAGCCCGAGAGGCAGAGGTTGCAGTGAGCTGAGATTGCGCCACTGCACTCCAGCCTGGGTGACAGGGTAAGACCCTGTCTCAAAAAAAAAAACAAAAGAAAAGCTTTCTCCACTGTAAGACTGTATTTTTAAAAATTCTCTCTTGTATTGTCAGACTCTTACAGTCTTATTTTGAGGGAAGGCAGGTTTCCACCAGTTAAAATAACGAAAGCATTTCATAAAATCAGGTATTTTACTTACATATTGGTTTTGCAAAAATATCATAGTTTTGGTCTCCGCTTCTACTGGAACGTTTTCAAGCATTTCTCACAATTGTAACCTAGAAATATGTCTACAGACACATAATTACATGGAACACATACGGGACTGATTCTTCAGGCCCTGGGCAGCCTGTGTTCTGTTCCGGCACCCAGACGGGAATTGTATTTACAGTCTTCACAACAGTCTCCAGTAAACAGATCACACTGTGTGGGAGAACCACATTTGAAAGGGGCCTCAGTTGAACTTTCATTATTTGTCAATTTTCAGCATGAAGCCACTTCTTAATGAATTTCATGGGACAGGTCGTTAATACCATGTGCTATAAGATATCCACTAAAGAAGAATTTTCCTAAAGTGTTTTATTCAGAAACTTTAAGAAATATTTCCAGAGCGATGGTTTTATCAACTTCAAAATAGGGCCAACTTTTAACTTGTCTTGTGTGAGTTGGAGGATCTTGCAGAAGCTGTCATAAATCCCATCTCTAAGAAAAACACTCCCAATGCCTTATTCTTTTGGGACAAAACAAAATATATTTAACATGCTGCATCTTGGGGGTTAAAAATTCTAGAATTCTTGACAGAAACACAATCCTTTATAGAGATGTGTTTCCAAGGATCCCCACCAACATAGTTCAAGAAACCTTCATAAGGAGTAATTTGTTGTTCTCTTTTGTACCCTCCACTGTCCCATATACCTACCAGAAGCTGGTGAGCAGTGAGGTGATCCTGCCAAAGGAATAAAAAACAAGGAATGGAAAGAAAACTTTAAAGAGTTGCTGTTCCTTACAGCCAAGAACTGTAGAGTCATTCATTTTCCCCCTACACCTAGCCCAGCTCTGGACTCAAAGGAGACAGCCATGAAGATGATGAAATCACAACCCATCTCAGATCCTCAATACCACATCTCCATGGGAGCACTGATATTTTCGATTACCAGCACCTGGAAATACAATCTTTCTCAAGCAGGATTGATTGACAGATTTAGCAAATAAAAATACAAATTGACTGGGTATGGTGGTTCACGCCTGTAATCCCAGCACTTTGGGAGGCCGAGGCAGGTGGATCATTTGAGGTCAAGGGTTTGATGCCATTCTGGCCAACATGGTATTTTAGTCTCTACTAAAAATACAAAAATTAGCTGGACGTGAGAGCATGTGCCTGTAATCCCAGCTACTCGAGAAGCTGAGGCAGGAGAATCGTTTGAATCCGGGAGGCGGAGGTTGCAGTGAGCCGAGATCGGCCACTGCACTCCAGTCTGGGTGTAAGGGCAAGACACTGTCTCTAAAAAAAAAAAAAAGTAGAATGTCTAATCTTAAATTTCATATAAGCAATAAATAATATTTAGCATAGGAATTCCCTATGCAGTATGTGGGACATACACTTTAAAAGTTTTTTTAGTGTTTATCTGAAATTCAAATTTACCTGGGTGTCCTGTACATTATCTGGCAAGGCAGATACTTTCAAGGCAGCCATCTTAAGAACAGATGTAATGAATAAAAAATTCTTCCTTATGATGAAATAAAAACTTGTCTTCTACCCATTGGTGGTCCTTCAAATATCCAGAAAGCTACAGAGTCATTAAAGTCAGAGAGACTTGGGTTTGGTTCTGTTACTATGTGACCTTGGGCAGTTTATTTAACCTCTCTTTTTTCTGGTCTCTAAAATGGGCTATAATACCTGCATTACAGGAAAACCATGATTATTATAAGCTCAAATGATCTTATTCAGCCCAGGTAAAATAATTGTAATCAGTCACAATTGTGAATGTTAATCGAAATCTAGAAAAGACTGTTCTCTTAAGGGTGAACCACTGAGCCGACCATTATCCCTTTCTTGGGGGATGGGGAGAAATATGAGAGAAATAGAGAATGGCTACCTTCTGATTACCACGGAATTTAAGTTAACTCTGTACATATTCTCTATCTGGTTATTGTCAGGTTCCTAAATCTGTTGCCTAAAAAGTACAAAGAGTGTTCCTACAATACATGGAGGTTTTAATATTTTCCAAGTGTACTAACAATAATTTTGAGACTATGTTTGTTTGTTATAAAAAATGAATATTAGTTGTAAAGTAATTCTTGTTAACTCACTTAAAGGTTAAATAAATTTATTCACCAAAGTTGTGATAATTAACACGTTAACCGGATTTCCCTGATCTGTTATAATTAATGTGTGCAGTATATAAACTTTGTAGATTCCTTTGCAAAACAGATTTCCTTGCAATAATTAAATTGCAGTTGTTTATATTAAAAATTACATAAAATCTTATTTTTCCACATTATGTCCATTTCCAATATGGTTTTGAGTTGCTTCCTGGTCCCTTGCCTGTAGAAGCTGGCCAGTTGCCCATATCTTATAATGAGGTACCACAGTGGAACAGAACTTCCTTCCCCACACCCCCTGCTGAGCACTATATTTCCATTAATGCAGCTCAAAATCATTTGATAGCCACATCACCAACTCACTTCACTTGAGCTGTCAACTATAACTCCTTTTTTTTCTTACCTATGCTGTGGATAAATTTATCTTATATCCTGCATTTCATTTTCCTATTCCCAAATGTATAAGACTTAGTAAATTTTACTTTTTATTTGTAGGTTAACAATCTAGCATGTCCAGATCATTTTTGCATGTTTCTAAATCTTCATCTGTCTTCTGATTATTTTAAAAACACTTCTTAATATAGAAACTCAAGCTTTGAGACAGGATGACTGAGGAATCTTAGGTTTAAAAACTAAAAGAGAGCACTGTGTAGAGTTGCATTGGGATAAGGTGGTTTTTCTTACCAGCAATTGTTTGGTAACCATCATTTGGGTCCATTAATAAACAACAGGAGTGACCAGGTATGTAGTCAATCGCTGTAGTGCATCTGCTTCCCAGGGAGGCCATAGAGGGAAGGCAATTGACAAAGATGATAGGAGGTTTCTGCAGTATTATAAGCCCAGCAGAAAAATAGATAAAATTTATTTTACATTGTCAAACATATGTTCAAGAATGTGAACTACAATCAGATGATCATTCTTCCCTACTATTTTTTCACCAGCCTGTTGGTAAGTGCACATCATATACTGTTATAGCTCTGGCACTTATAGTCATAAATATGGTTTTGGAACAGCTTTCTAACTGGCAGCCGGGAAGAAAAAGGCACTTTCCTCCAAAGGCCATCCTTGGTCTTAAGAGACTCAAGTACCACATATCAAAGAGATAAGAGGAAACTATCAGCCAACATCACCAACTCTTGGCACAGAGGATGGACTCCTCCATCCTGTTGAAAACATAATTCAGCCTAATCCTAAACAGTGTTTTCATATTATCCTCTAAAGCCAAAAATTTTCCTGCAAAGCTGAGCATAAATCAATTGTGCATTTTGAATTTACATCATGTCAAAGACCCACATTTCTTGTTGCTTCCCAGTAGCTATTTTAAATCCTTCTACCTTTCTCTTTTTCTTTGCAAAAGAATTTTTTCTGCTTTTCTCTTTCTAATCTTTCCCCACATTTAGCTGTCAGGGAGGTACTCTTTGCATAAACTAGGTGAATTCCATGTTTAAAAAATATGTGCTTGGCTGGGCGCGGTGGCTCACGCCTGTAATCCCAGCACTTTGGGAGGCCGAGGTGGGCGGATCGCAAGGTCAGGAGATCGAGACCATCCTGGCTAACACGGTGAAACCCCGTCTCTACTAAAAATACAAAAAATTAGCCGGGCACGGTGGCCGGCGCCTGTAGTCCCAGCTACTCGGGGAGGCTGAGGAAGGAGAATGGCGTGAACGTGGGAGGCGGAGCTTGCAGTGAGCCGAGATTGAGCCACTGCACTCCAGCCTGGGTGGCAGAGCGAGACTCTGTCTCAAAAAAAATAAAAAATAAAAAATATGTGCTTTGTTGCTTTCCTTTTTTTGTTGTTGTTGGTGGTGGTGGGGAAGCAGGATAAGGAAGAATATATTTTTAGTGTCTGTTAAATTGCTAAAGCACTCACATTAGGAACAAATAGGCAAGAAACTAATCAATAAGATACGGGCCAGGACAGAAAATAAATCTAAAAAATAGCCACTCAGAAAGTAGCATGGTACAGTAGAAAGACTGAGGGCTTTCAGTTCAGCCAGAAACATGGAGTCCTCTACTTCTTGTGTAGCCTTCGGCATGTAATTCTCAAAGCCTTTTTACTTACCAGCAATTTGGGGTAACTCTTAACTCAAAATGTCGATTGAGAATTAAGAAAACATAGGTCCTACCACAGAAAGACCTGCAAAATCCTAATTCCTTTCAGTACCTACCAATAGTATGTGTAGGTGAGGGGAAGCAGGGAAGGTAGAGAGGAAGGAGTCAATCTGTCCAAAATGACTTCTGGATTCTTTTGGCTTTTCTCCAGAAGCAATAAAAACTGGAAATTAGCTCTGTCCCCTAAAAGCTGGTGTATGTACATGGTATGAAAAGCACTATCTCCATTGTTCATAGATTAACAATAATTCATAGGCAAGTTGGCTGATGACTCCTGCAAAATCTCTAAGCAGTGTGGCTTCATTTTACATAAAATCTCATGGATAAACTTCATTTTGAGGGCCCTGCTCATGAGGTGTTTTGTGCAGTTCAGTTTTTTTAAGAGAACATTGTGAAGCAGTCCCTTTGAATATAAAAGGAATCTCACTGGCACAAACCAAATGTCCAACCATGACTGAAACATGCAGACAGGAAGGAGAGGCCACAGGGGCATGTTTTATCTGCTGCCATGCTTATTTCCTTTGCTTCACGAAGGAGTATGGATCTTTTAAGATGCATGTGCTGCAAATGTGGGATTCCTTGGAGGAAAATTTGAATTAGATATTAACGCTGACCAGCTAGTTAATTCCTGGGAGCTCCTAGGCCAGCAGAGAAGTACTTAGGTGCCAATGACAGCAAGCATATATTCCCGACTGTGGGAATTACGTATTCCCTGTGGAGAGAATCTACTATCTCCAAGTGACAGCAACCTAGAGCCTCCAGGGTAACAAAACAAGGGTGTTAAGAGAAGGGGAATGAGGTAAAACAACATTTCACCAAGGATGAGGTAGCATCCAGTGAGTTCCAACCTAAATAGTATTTATGCCATCAATCCTCACAACCATATTTGAAGAATGTTCAGTAACTTCCCAGTGCCTCTCTCCCCACTGACCCTGTTAGGGAGTCACTGATGCCCATTTGGACTCTAACCTTGTTTGTTGTTCGAATGACAGACAAACTCCTGTGGCTTGGGATAGACAATCTTTGCTTGGATGTTTGTGCTACTCATTTCCAAACATTTTAAGTAAACTTCTTTGGTAAAGTGAAGTATTTAAGAAACACTGCTCTTCTAATCTAGATTGTGTTAAACCAGAAATTGAATTTTGATGTGTCATGCTTTAAACTATATAATGATGGAAAGAACTATAGAAATTTTTCAAAAGCGATTTTTAAACCAGTCTCTTCATTACATAAAGAATTCAAGGGATTAGAGTCCAGCTTTTCTGATTTAGCACTGTGCCAGACAGTTTTCAAAGACAGCCCTCAGTGATCCCTGCCTCCTGGTAATCAGGCCCTTCTGTAATCCCCTGCCCTTGAATGTGGACAGACCTAGTGATTTGCTTCTAATAGAACATGGCAAAAGTGATAGGAGGTCACTTCTATACTTAGGTTATGAAAAACTTCATCCTGCCTTCTTGGTTTGCACACTTTGATGAAACAAGCTTCCCTGTTGAAGGGCCCCATATGGCAAAGAACTGAGGATGGCCTCCAGCCAACAGCCAGCAAGAACTGAGCCCTTACTCCAACAGCCCATGAGAAACAAAATCTTGGCACCAACCAACCAACGAGCTCAAAAATGGATCTGGCTCCAGATAAGCCTTGGGATGACTGCAGCCTCGTAAGAGACCCTGAAGGAGAAGACCCAGTTAAGTGCTGCTCAGATTCCACACCACAGAAAACTGTGAGATAACTGGTTCGAAGTCAGTTTTATGACAATTTGTTGTCCAGCAATAGATCACAAGTATCACCTTATTTCCAACTTTAAATAGTAATTACCAATAACTTACAGTGTCTTTGGTCTATTTTAGTTTAAAAACATAATTGGGAATACCAAAATGAAAAGTACATTATGACATCAAAAACTTAAAATAACAATCACCCCACAAATTTATCTGTGACTCATCCTGAGTATTGGGGTGATCCATGTTTTTATTTTCTTCTTAGTACTTTTATGTATTTTCTAAATTGTCTACAATTAACAGGCATAGTTTTAGAATCAAAAACTGACAATAAATGTATCACTGAACGTATAAAATATCCCACTCTCAAAATGCAGTCAATAAAAATCAAATGCACTAAATACAAATTCTTCACAGAATTAACTACCTTTCAAACATGGTTTCACAAAAGCAAATGATCCTTCTAATACTGATACATACATTAAACTGATACTTAAAAGATACATTTCTAGAGTAAGAGTGAGAAAAAGAACACATACATGAAAGTACTAACATAATCTGAAATATATTTGAGTGACAGGATCAGGATAAATGGCCAGGACCACCTTATCTTAAAGCACTGTACTCAAGCTGACTAAAAATGAAGTAAGAAAATCTGAGTGTACATCACTCTTTATATCTTTTGATTAGAACCTTTTTTTGTTAGGTTACATTGTATATGTCTCCACACTTCAAATATATTTTTGGGGAATAACTTGATTTAAAAATGACACACCAAGCTGGGCGCAGTGGCTCACGCTTGTAATCCCAGCAATTTGGGAGGCCAAGGTGGGCGGATCACAAGGTCAGGAGTTCGAGACCAGCCTGGCCAATATGGTGAAACCCTGTCTCCACTAAAAATACAAAAATTAGCCAGGTGTGGTGGTGGGCGCCTGTAGTCCCAGCTACTCAGGAGGCTGAGGCAGGAGAATCATTTGAACCAGGGAGGCGGAGGTTGCAGTGAGCCGAGATCGCACCACCGCACTCCAGCCTGGGTGACAGAGCGAGACTCTGTCTCCAAAAAAAAAAAGAAAAAAAAAAGACACACCAAAATATAGTCAAAATATAGTCAATGAAGAGTTCCAACACTTATTTATATACATTGTCAATGAACTTAAGCAGAAGGTAGAATATTCAAAATCTGACTCAAGTAAGTCATTTGGGATGCCTATCTGGCAAAGGGAGGAATCGGGACTCTGGTCGCTAAATGATGAAACAACTTTGCAGGGGAACTCAACATGCATTTTGTTATTGTTGAAGTAGAAAAGGATATTAGATATTTAGCTACCTCAAATCAGACCTGAGTTAGCAAATCGGTTTTACTGACTTGTTTGGAATGAGATCAGGTTGAGACATGAAACAATCGAAAATCTGTCTAGTTATGGAACATAAGACATATCCAATGCTCCAAAGAAGAGCTTACAACTATCTTAATATGAATTTTGCTACTCTGGAAAATCCAGATGTGGTATAGCTTCCTGAAAGAGGCCATGATCATGTCTTCCTTATGAAGTTACCATCTTTTTAGAAAAGAATGCATAAGCCCTGGTATAATGGTGAGGGGCAGTGGAATGATCATTGGTCTCAGCCTGAAAAGATCTATCTACTCAGTCATTTTCTAGCTGTGTGATCCTGGACAAATCAAAACCTCTCTAGCTTCATTAAAATTATTTATACAATTCAAGTGATATTTATTTACTATTTCAATGGCTGGTTGAAAACCTTGTATGAGATATTAGAGCTTTGTAAACCAAAATTGACACATAAATGTAGGGCTTCAAAAAATCACTATGAGCATAATGAAGTAGCTAAGACACAAAAGGTTGCCCTAGAGAAACAATTCAAAATTAATCCATGATCAGATATGGCACTGTAAAGTCTAAGAAAACATTGCTCCAAACCTATTATATTCCTCTGAATTCACTGGTCCATTCTCAAGCAAGTATGCTGTGACGAGACTACTGACCAGGACATATGTCCATTGGCTGGTTATTTTTGAAACAAATTTTCCTACACTGGATAATTAAAAACACAGCTAGGTACATTTGTCTTCCTGGTTGGCCCTCCTTTCAGAAATGGTCTTTATGTTAATTCATTTTTAACTCATGCCCAGAGACATTTCTGAAAGTATATACCAAAACACTATATTTCTGCCTCCTTGAAAAGCCAGAGCTACACACACACATACTGCTAAGCCTACTTGGGGCTTTGAAGCACAACCAACTGCAGCTGAAAGGCAGGCTCTTGTACTCTCTCCCTCACTCTAGGGACTATTATTGCTTTCTCCATGCAGATTCTGCTATAAGCACAATAAAAATCAATGAAGACTTGGAACAGCTAAGACTAATATTTAAAAAAACGCTGAGGCTCCCGAAGTTCACATTCTTGTAAATTTTAGATAATGCCCCAAATATAAGTCACTCTTGATCATATACACACTCCTGTGTGTGCAAGCATAGTGTTCTAGCTTTCTACCACTCTGACCCAAATACTCACCCACGGTGTGCCTTCCTCCCAAATCCTTTCCTCTGGGTACCCTAAAACCTGCTTCTGAGGTAAAAGCCCATCCTAGAGCCCCCGCTTCCTTCCATTGCTCTGTTGAGCCTGACTGAATAAACCAACTGTAGATCAATGAACTTTCTGTCACCTCTCTTCCTAAACCAGGCTATACACTGGAGACCAGGATAACTATCAGTCCAGGGCCTTGGCTACTTCTAACCTTCTCTGGTCAAGTCAAAAATCTGTCTTCCAATTTACTGAGATAAATAAAGAGTGCAGGGTAACTCCCTCAATGTCTCTTCTCCCATTTCAATCTCCCTTTCCTCCAGTCCTTCATATCAAAAGGCACGTCCTTCCCCGTAAGACCAGTTCCTCCAAGCTGATGTCTAGAGGAGAAGACATTGAAAATGAGGAAATCAACAGATGGTCGTTGTAGTAATACAAGTGAGAGGTAACAAGGGCTGGAACTAGAACTGAGGCTTCAAGAATGTTAGTATGTCCCCTCAGCCTCCCTCAACTGGAATTTTCAGAGAACCGGCAATCAGTGATATAACCACTAGCACAGGTGTGCATGCCCTTGCAAAACTAGTATCAGAGGAGAAAGGAAGAAACTTTACAGCATACTTCCATTCTCTGGAAAAAGATGGTTGAGAAGAGGCAGAAAGAAGAAAATAGTATAGAACAATGATCCCTAAAATTAGATTATGTAAAGTAACTTCATAGAATGTTGGAAGAAAATGTCTATTTATACTTACATTTCATCTTAAAAGAGGAGGAAATTACCTTTACTAACATTTACTACAGACTGACACTGCTACCATCTCTCCAGTGACATCCACATCATTTGCATCTTCTCAGGATCTGTAGCTTAGGTGACCCAAGGGCAGAGTGGAAGTCCCAACAGTTCCCACACTCTTTGGTTTGCTTTTAGCATGCAGCAAACCGAAGCTTATTTATGTCAACTTGGGTGAATGTACAGATTTTTATTAATTCTTCTGAATTAAATAATCTTTACAAAAAAAAAAAGGCTTAAACAGATCCCTGCAATAGAACCATGGATTTAAGATGTTTATAATGCAAGAAACAAACAAGCAATAAGAAAAATGGCAGAGACAACGCTTCTCCTAGAACAAAGGAGTTAAATATCAGGCGTTAAACCAGAGAGAATCTCATCTGATTTGGCAAAACTCAGCCACACCAGGAGTTAAACCAGAAAGAGTCTCATCTGATTTGGCAAAAACTTGGCCAAAATAATTATGAACTAAGGAAAAATATTTGAACTAAGGATGTACACCAATGTTGTTAGGACAAATTTTAAGATTAGAGTGAGCCCTGAGAAATTAGCTAATGATAAAATATGTGCAAATAATATCTTGGAATAAATTAATATATATATATTGGGGGTGTTTGCACAAAAAAACTTTTACTGATAAGAAGATGCCAACCAAGAAGTCTAGAGGCCATTGGCATAGAAGTTGGAGTCTAAGGCTGTGGGAACTACATTTCCTAGTCTTTGCGCTGGGGCAAAAATAACTGTACTTTAAGATTAGTAACATTCTAAAAGAATGCTTTATTTTTATTTGGGGTAAATTGTTGAAAACTTCTTAACCTCTATCTTATTTTCTTCTCTGTTGAAGTCTTTTAATTTGCAATAATGAAGTATGATAAAAATGTGGGTAAACTAATATTATTCCCTTAACACACTTTGCTTTACATATATTCTTAACTTAGCACGAGAAGTAGCAGCAAGAAAAAAAAGAAACCTATTTTTGTTATACTTCACCCTAGCTAGACACTCAACATCTACATAGACGTTAAGAGTTACATAAAATCAACCAAAGTTGCAGAGTTTGGTAGGTTAAGTCAGATATTTCAAATAGTCATACAAACTATTTCCTGCCCAAACACCTTGTCGTTGACTCTACTGACTTCCAAGCAGATTTTGGTAACTGACAAGTCCATCCTCAACATGCCTGAAAGGACCTTAGTTACTAAAGTATTATACTAAAAGACAAAGCTCAAGTGTCTTTGCCTTCTTTGTGGGACCCCAGTGGCAGTGGCATCAGACATACACAGACAAGCAGGCATGGCAAATGTACTGTTTGGTGGTATCAGATCACCATTTAACAATAAAAACACACATTTCAAAGCACCTTGTCAAAAAGGAATAGATAACTGTATCTCATTACAATTTCCCTTACTACAAATACAGAAAGCAACTTTTAAAATGATCCAAAAAAGGAAACAAGATCCTTTCTTCTCCTCCCCCTCCTTTTCATTTTACAGGTCAATCCTGGACAGCCATGGGGGCACTTCCCAAACTCTCCCACCTATATCCGAGACTTGGCCAGGCCCATCTACTTCTGCACGGATGTCAAAGAGGACAGTCCACTATTTCCAAAGAAGGTAGCAGTACATGAGAATTAGGAGCTTTGATTTTTAAAACAGAAAAAGTCCACGATTCAACTTCCCTAATGCTTAAGATTCAATTTTTCCAAATAAGATTTTTAGAGTCGAGATTCACTCTAGTGTTTTTTTTTTTAAAGAAAAAAAAAAAACGAAAAAAAGAGAAAGAGAAAAAGAAAAGAGAAGGAATGTGTGTAGGGTGGGGAAGAGGTTTCTGTTACATTAACTGAAACTTACAGGACACTAGAGAAGTCAGCCTGAGGCTCTAGGACTATTAGCACAAGAGGAAAGAAATGAGCAGGCATCATGTCAAAGTTTGAAAAGCTCACCTGGGGCAAATACTGACAACTGGGAGCAGTTCCTTAAGACTTCTCTTATTTTAAACCACTTATCTTTTTCAAAAAGCTTATTTTACTACTTAAAAAGAAAAATCCCTAGCTCTTTCAGAGGGGTAGCATAGAAACAGACTGAGATAAAAATCATTGCCTTAAATTTGTCTTTGAAGTGGAAATGTGATCATATGCAAAGCACTAAAGGAATAAAAACAATTTCAATTGCCTTCTAAGATGACATGTTAATAATCAAATGCATGAACTAAATAGCATGTGATCTCATAGGTTAGAATTCCCCTTCTCATCAAGGGCTCCCACCTGAGACCCATGCCTGAACAAAGAAGGGATTACTATTGCTTAAAAATGGCACCTAATTTATGCCAATAGAAACTCCAGGCTCTTCAGTGTTGGCCTCCACTAAAAAGGCCAAGAAGGAAAAATATAATACTGTTCCCTTGAATCTGAACACCATCAACAACACTTGCTAAAGCAAATTCACAAAGTTATGCAGAATGTTGGGACCCTTATACCTAAAGTAACAATCTGCCATCCTTCTGAGGATATCTGATACTATTTTCATATTTAGGAAAATTTTACAATTTGACTTTTAAATGTACAGAGGCCAGAAGAATACTACTATATTACCTTAATTAAATCTGTAATCCTGCCACACATCCCTTGCTTTTTAGTGATTTTATTAACTGATTCCCTCTTGAAGAGGGGAGGGCAGGAACCTTATAGTCTCATGTCACTTACAATGGCTGGTGCATGGCTAATACTTATTAGAAATATTTGTTGAATGAGTGGTTAACATTATTATAACTCCCTGTTTTTGATGTCCCCCAAATTTACCCTATTTGTTTCTTAGTAAACATATATCATACATATAACCTTTATTTAAAACAAATAATAGAAAAAGTTCACTTTAAATAATCAGGTATTCCATATATTCAAGTGAATATGTTTTATTAAATGCATACTAATATCTTTCTATAGTATGTGAGTATACATAATAAATTAAAATGTATATATTTATTAAATATAGATAGATATAATACCAGAACATGATTATTTCAGATGAGAAATCAAAATAAACCCATTTTTAAGTATCTTTTGGTCACTCCAAATTGATATTGCTCATAAAAAAATACACTAGTTTTCCCTGGGGAAAAAAATTAATTCCATAGCAATGCAGTTAAGGGACGTGTTTTATTTCATAGCTTTCTGCAAGCAAAATTGCTCTGATACAAAATGAGTTCAATGATACAGGTGCTACTGTCCACTCAAGCAAAAGAAAACCTCACATGTATATGAATGCACTTTATACTTATATTCTTACAGTATAATAGGTCTAATATCCAGGATGCCTCTGGCCTCATTGAAAGCAATGGCACAGAAATGCTGCAAGGTACTTGAATATCATAGTACTGGCAAGTGCTTGAAGTAACTTCCTGTGAGTTCTCTGTCAGATACTGCAAAGACTGCGTGTGGGTGTGTTTGTCTTTTTGTCTTCCATCTTTTGGTTTACATTTAAATCATCTCAAAAAATATCCCCTGCATGTATCATTCAGCTTCTCAGAGTTTCCATAAAAACAGGAAAATGTCATGAGGTATCCCTAATGTCAGGGATTGATGTAGTGCTGTGGCTGTCAGAGAGGATGTAGACTTACCTGTAGGTACAGTAACTGAGTTTAGTGTGTGCCCTGCACGTTACAGTGCAGAAATGTTAGTTCATGTTAAACTTTTCCTCCTCACATATGATGTGACTTTAACCCCAGAATATCTGACAAAAAAAATTATACAGATAAAATAAAAAGACAAATACACAAATAAGGCCATCTGCAGAATTTTAAACTCGCCTCTTGCAATATTTCACAAGAATTTCTACACCATATTTTACATCGTTCAAACTTAAATAATAAATGCTCAAGGAAGGGCCTTGGTAGAACCAATTGCACTATCTCTTTGAGGACTTGTCCAATTTGCTGGCAGGTGATTTCCTCTGAGGCGTGGGGATTTTTGAAGGCTTCGCTGTGGATGGCCGAGAACCTGCTCGGGGTGTAGGTCTGTGTGTCTGGGGGACAGTTTCCACATCTGAGCACACGGACTGGATTTCTGAAATGTCAAAGTCTGATGCATCACTGCCTCGGCGGCTGCTGGCCCTGCTACCAGCTTTGCTTCCAGCTCGACTTCCTGGTCGGCTGGGAGTCTTCTTGGAATCTGAGGAAAGAAGGTAGAGACAGCTCACCCTTATTATTGGGTCCATCTGCAACTAATTTTTGAAACCCGATGCCACCTTTAATCTTAACTTTTTTTCCTGGTGTGTAGTCGGCACTCAGAAAACAGTTGTGGATTCACAGCCTTTCTCTATTACACAAGGGTATGCAGGCTTACTCTAAGTAGACATAATATAGAAAAGGCTAGATTTCCAACTACAAGGTAAGTTTCGGCTTCCCCTACTTAAAACAGGATTCCATTTATTGCAAACAGACATAAGGAATATACCTATCCTTTAAGATTGTGCTTTCTAAAGTTTAAATTATGCCTCCAGGGATGCGTGTGATGCAAACATAGAACAAACAAGACAGGTTTAAGTCTTGCCCAAGAATAGGTAACTCCAAGAATGTAGGAATTCAACAGATGAGATTGGAAACTTTAAAGAGGCTTCTTGCTTGCTGAGCTCAGAACCCAGAGATTAGTAGGTTCATTATTTTGTGAAGCAATGTGAGCTACACTGGTGTGAGGCTCAGTGTGGCTGGGTTCTTCCAACCACCCCAAAACAGGGCCCTGTGCAATCTCTGAGCTGGCAGAAGAGCCAAAATCTTTCAGCTTGAAGGGGTAGAATACCACTGTATATTTTCTTCTGTTGTACAGTAATTCTTTCATCTTTCTTGGACACTTTTAGACACTTGCACCCATGACTCACTTTATCCCCAACTTTTGGAGGACTGGGGCTACATATCATTTTAAGACTACCTCAGGGTCAATTTGTAATTTCTTCCCCAACGAGGAGGAAAAGGGACTTTAATCCTCAGATGACCATGCTGCAAAAGCCATTGAAAAAAGAAAGGCACCACACTCACCAGCAAACTGTGTTCGGACTCTGGCAGCTGCAGTTGTTATCAAGCCACTGTCCTCCCCAGAGTGGAAGCCTTTCCCTGATAAATATCCTGGAAGTCGAAGCTTGCTTCCTTGTATTGGCGTTCCCTGTATTTAACCAGCAACAAGACATTTCAAAATATTGCTCCTGTACCATGATATTCCACTGACACCACTTCTTTACATATGGGTGGAAACTCTCTACTATTCCTCTTTAGGAGGTGGAGGGGGAGAAACTCTTCAATTAAATAAGGCATGGGGTTCTCACTTGATTTTCTCTTCTAATTTCTCATTCTCTCTCAGAATTCAAAGAAACTTTCTAAACAATATGAATTCATGGTTGAAGAGAAAACAAAATGGAGACCCCCAAAACTGAGCATAAAAGTGATGGCAAGGAGAAATAAATGGTGAGTATGTTAGTATCTTTCAGACTGTCAGGGAATATTCCAGAGTTAATGGTGTATTGCTAAAAAGATAGTGACTGCATGAGTAGAGGGGGCATGGAGCAGAGAAAAACTGTGCCTGGATATTCTGCTGCCTCCATTGCTTTTATGGAGCCAGGAAGAGATAGAGACAGAATGATAAGTAAATAAATAATGGATACAGACATCATTTAAATAAACTTAACTGCAAAAAGAAAAAAAGTGATTTTTAAATAACTTGCTACCACATCACTTCATGTCCTGGCTCTATCACTTCTACAGCCTTTACAGACAAAATACATAGGCAACATTTGGAGAAGTTTTTTTTTACAATCTTTATATGAGTTTGTAGAGAATGTCTACAACAATCATAAGTATGAGATTTTATTATACAATCATTGCACCTTTTCCAGATCACAACATTTAAAAAATTCTCCCAAAGTTAAAAAAAAATAAACAAGTATCTTGAGGAACATAGGGAATGTAATATAATATTCCTCAATGAAAACACAGCCAGAGAACTATTTGGAGGAAATGCATTGAAACAAATTACATGTATATTTTTAAACAACTGATTTTCCCTTTATTAGCTTAAAATGTTATAATCATCTGATACATGAGTTACTCATATTAATATTAATATTCATTTATCTACATATGTGTATACTATAGATATACTTAAGTGTAGTATCTATATGTGATTTGTATACATAGAATGTTCAAGTTTTCAAAATACTTTTACACACATAACCACAATTAATCCTCACACTCACCTAATCATAACCTTGAAAATGTGAAAAATCAGAGCCTGAGGAGGCACATGATTTGCCCAAGATCTGACAATGCTGATCTAGCTAAATTCCTAACTTAAACAGAATCTCAACAACACGAGGGAGTGAGAACCCACAAATTATGAAACATACCACTCAAGGTGGCAGAATTCATAACCGTGAAAGACCAAAATCATTCTTCTCAGAATGCCTTGATTGTTTTGATTTTATTTCACAGTCCCTCCCATAGAAACATGTTGTTTTTTGGTTTTTTGTTTCATCAGGTTATTTGAAATGAAACACAGTTTTGCACTAGTCAAAATAACTACTTAGACTTTGAGAGAGTTTCCACTTAAAAAAATTTTTGAACATAGCATCATAGCCTTCAATATTTAAAGCAAATGTTAATATGTCCCTTGAGGTTGTTTGAGTCTTTCTCTGTTTTTGCTATAATAGATCCATAATAATTGACACACATCTCTAGAGGTAATATATAATACTAACATCACCCAGTTGGTGGGAAGGGGTGGAAATGAGGGGCTTGGGAAAATGAGGAGGAAGAAATGAGGAAACGCTAAAGAATGGCTTGTTTTTGTTCCAATTCTCCCACTTCTCAGCAATGAGATTTCCATGGAGTCATGAAGGTAACACATTTTTTTCTCTGCCTGTCACTTATTATTAACGTGAGGATTAAGTAACAGACAAGAAAGTGTTTTGAAAAGCATAAGAGGGCTTTTAAAAGTTATTATATTACTTTTATTTGAGGATCCTGGCCTTTAAGTTACGTCCTTTATCATTAAGGTGAAATACCTTCTTCAATTTCAAGAAAAGGTATTTAGGGATTTTTCCCCACTAATTATTGGGATTCTAATAAAATATCTGATTATTTTGTACCTATGTCTGTTGTTTCACAGTGAAATTTCTTAAAAAGATATACAGCTGATTTTCAATTGAATGTAAATGACCTGATACATGAGTTCATCTTGGCAAATTTTATATCACCTAAATATCTTCTCCCCATATATCATGCCGTATTAAAAAGTTAGAGCATGCTTAAATTAGTTATTAAAATCTTAAAAAAAACCCATACATTTATTACCTGTTGAAAATGACAAATAACTTTCCGCATACCTAAGCCTACCCCTCTGACCCCCCTGCACTGATACTGAGAGCTTACGTCACACCTGCCCAAAGTTTTGCGGCAGGTATAAATGTAACAGACATTCAGAAGGACCATGCCCACAGTGAACATTCAGTAAACATTCTTTTCAGTGATGCTCTTGCAAATCATACTGCCTTTTACTCCCATTTGAAGGGAATGTGTTGCACTTCTTGCCCATATTATATCTAGTATATTTAGTAGCTTTAAAAGAAATTCTACTTAAGTCTGGCTATAACCTACTCTATGTTACTCTCCCAAGAGATAACAGTGGAACTAAGTACGAATGAGAACAAAAAGGAGGTAGTCTGCAGGAGTGACTGGGTCAAATTGACACTGTTTAAAGAGCTGCAGACTATCTTTTCTGTTAACCCCTTATTCTCACATCTTCCAAGAACTGCTGGGTTGATACTTATTTTATAGAAGTGTATAAAAACACACAGGGTTAGCAAAGTACATATATTTAGGGAGTGGTGCAACAATGTTAGTGGGTGATAGCTTCAGTTAAAGGAGAATGTTAAGACTGGACTCTGGGGCCTTACAATACCTCTGCAGATGGCACGGGAAAGTCTGAGCACTCTGCTGCTTTACAAGGAGTTGACATTTTGCTGTTTGTCAACCATGGTTTACCATAATTGCGTGTTAAAGGATGGAGAATCTGTATGGAACAATGGCAAATCAAATGAAAAGGATAGCAGATAAAAAAAAACAAAGCCACAGAAAGAGATATTCATAGCAAAGAGTCACATTTCACAGTAAGAATAATAATTTAAAATAAGTGGAAAGATCCAATGGCAAATCATACACACCAAAAAAATGAATGAAGCTGTAAAAAGAAAAATCAATCTGGAAGATCACAAAGGCTTCCTAAATAGATCATCTCTATGTGGGCCACTAGGCAAAAGCATATATTCAAAAAAAAATTCCTGTATTTCCCACAGTATGAGAAGGTGCACAAATGGAGATAGCTGGTCCTACAAATTCTAGGGCCCTAAATAGAACATTCAAAAGTCTACTTGGGACATTGATTGCAAAGGTGGAGGAAAAGTCTTCATCCTGAGTCTTACCTTGGGTGTGGTGGTGGCAGGGACCTGTGGGGAGGCCGCCTGCGCAGCCTGACTGGACACAGAAGTGGATCTGTTGGGGGAAGCGCCTCGTGATGATGGCCGGGATCTTCGGCCTCGGGGTCGGAAAGCAGCCATACCCTGGCTGGCACCATCTGCTAAAATGAACTTCTCACGCAGTTCCATGTTTGTCCTTCCTTTGGCTGGGTTACACACACACAACAATGCACACAAAGAAAAGACGGAAAAGAAGAGGCGCTCAATCGTTAATGGGAAGAACAGCCACCTGGCACCAGAGATCACGTTGAGAATTTCAAGAACATCTTTTTGCCATGCCAACTCCAACTCAGCATAACAAAAAGTTAAATGCATTCCTTTACAATGCATTCCTTTTGGATACAGGTGAGTTTGGGGAGGAAAAAATAAAGTGTGCTTATTCTAACACTAGACACCAGCAAGAATAACCACTATTAAAGAAAGTGTCAGCATGAAAATGGAAAGCTCATGCTAAAATATCATTAATCCACCAGCTACAGATGCCCACATGGTTTCATTACCCTCTCATCACACTGAGAAGACAGACCAGTAAGGCAGGGACTGTGTCTTTTGCATGTACTATTGAGGTAAAGAGAATGCCAGTATTTCAACATTGGGATAAATTAAAGAATATAATTACACAGAATGATTGATGGCTTGTTAGTCATGATGACAACATATAAACTTCTGGATTTTTCACTTAAATGAGGCAGCTAGTATTTTTATTTTATGCCTTGAAAAACTGTTTTACCAACATGCAATAACAAACACCAGACCCAAGGATCTGTGAGGTAGTCAGTGATGCAGCACTCATACAAACACATACGCACACGGAGAACACTCCACAAGAACCCGGTGAGCAACGTGTTAGCATGTGTTTGATCACTTATAACACCTGCATGTGTAACACAACCAAAGTCATCAAATTTTCAGAATTTAAATTTGGAAGCACCAGCTCAGCTGGATATGAGTTAAGCCATACGCGATGGATGAAGCATGTTATTTTAAAACAAATGACTGAAGCAAGAATGGAAAAGTAGGAAAGAGAAAAGGAAAGAGGGGAGAGGCAAAGAGAGAGGTTGCCAACCTATAGTAGGCTGAGTAGTAGTAATTGAAGAGTTTGATTCCGAACGTAACATTTTACTCCCATGATGATGAACTAGAAAAAATGACACAGGATACCAATCACATTAAAGAATACTGTTAGCAGAAGAAGAAAACAAAGTACAGTAGTTGAATATGCAAAGGGTGCTCACATCCGGCCTTTAGCACACATTTTAGAAGAAAAGTCGCATCAGGAAAAGAAGCACTCAAGGGATTGGCTCAATAAGAAAAATGTATTTGGAAGACTGTGCCACAGCCATGCTAACCTTCCTAAGCAACCCAACAGAACACTATGTATTCTGATTTCTTCATAAATGGAGTTGCATTTCACCTTAGGCTACATTATTTTCAAAATATAAAACAAACAGGAGCTTTTGTTCTTGTTTTACTTCTCTCACAGGTGTGTCTTTGGCCAGGAGAGAGCAGGGCTACTGCATATGATTGTATAACAATCCATGGTGGCCTTGGCAGAGAAGCCTGTTGACTGATATGTCTATGTGTACCAGATGGTGACACCATCACCAAAACCAAGAGGCCCTACAGGAGGAAACCTGGGATCCCACTTGGTAGCTGAAGGAGACAGCACTGACGTGAACATTTGTTGTTTGCTAAAAAGGATTACAGTGAGCTCACAGGTAAAAGAAAATTATAACAATTTTATTGTTTTTTTCTTGGGGGGGAAGAAAAATGGGCCTACTGAGTAATTGGTACCTAATTAGAAATTGCAATCAAATGACCACGTGTAATGTAAATTGGTTAAGAACTTAAAAACTGACAGAAGGATCTCAAAACAGAAAAATTAAAAGCTAACTTAGGACTTGGGCTGGAAGATATGTAGACAGCTATAGTATTATATGTTTATATTTTTAATGTTCTAATCTGCAACTTCAAAGGGTCAAGTTAGCATTGGATTATTATTTAAAAATTTTTTAATTATGGCTTTCCTCACCTGCTCTTCATTTCATAAAAACTTTGACCTTTAAACTTTTACTATCCAGTATTTTCAGTCTTCATCACCTCAATTTTCTTTTCTCTTACTTTGCTATATCATAACAGACAAAATCCTTTCCTTGGTTGGTATAATTGTTTGGAAAATCGTAGATGTAAAAGTCTCCTAAAGAAAATGGATTCTAGTATTTCCCGCCCACCATATTTATCCAGAAAAAGTAAAAAAAAAAAAAAAAAAAGAAAGAAAAAAAATGAGAAGAACATGGTTTACATGACTGCCACAGGTTCTTTGGGAACTTTAGGCTGACAGACCAATGTGAAACATTCACTATTGGAATAAATGACCAAAATTATGCCCAGTATGTTTTGGTGCTGGATATAATATAAAATTGAAATACTTTCATGATGTTATCATGATAAGCATCTCCTTACCCCTGCAAGGATCATTTTTCACTAAGAACTCATCAAGTGCCATCCATCCACCTCCAACACGAACCATCACAGTACTCCGCAGGATCCGGACCAGTCGCAGTTGCTGGGAGTCTCCAAACTGTTCAGTGAAGAAAGAAAGAACCTCTAGTTGTCAATAATAATTCTAAACTACAGGATGATGTGCAATTTGCAGTAGCTAAAGCAACCGACTTTAATTTCTTGCTTAGTTCATAGCGATTAGTAAAATCTCAGAAAAGGGAGTTTGTAATGATTTGTGTTAGACGGCTGCATGCTGATTTAGCCCAAAGGAAACAGTTTGAAAAAAAAAAAGATTACAAAGGTTATCAAGTATACTACCAAAGCTTTGGTCTAAAAATTATTTTTCTTTCTTATGACAGAAACAATATTAGTAAGGCAGTAATTTAAAAATGTTTCTAGGAATTAAACATAGCCATGAAAGTAAGCACTGGCCCACTTGCCCAGGGCTTATCCAAAATAAAATGATTCTAAGAAAAATTTAATAAGCTTTTATTCTTCTTCATTAAACTCTCTCTTACAGTAAAACCGTTTTCCACTGAACTCTGTGAGAAATCTTTATAAACTCATTTTCTTTTCTGTAAGGGCAGTTTTCACTTAAAAAGAATAAAGTAAATGAGTATGACTCATATAAATTTCACAGTCAACTAAAATTTCTGCATCCCTAATGATCTGGTAAACCAATTTGTTAAAGGCTGGATTAATATGCCATTTTAGATTACTGTAATATTAGAATAGCCAATGACACATTATTAATGATACAGCTGCCAAATCTAAAAGGTTTCTCTCATAGTTGTCTGTACCATAACTGTTGATACTAACAGGCAATCATCTTTTTCTTGCCCTTTCAATAGATCTCCAATAATGTAGATATGCTACAAATTCTGCAAGTCCTGAATAAATTTCTAGATTCCAGGTTTCTGATCACAGGTTTATGTTCTGAAAGCCTGTGAGAAATGATTTTACTTTAAATCATTTCTAATAGGTTCATGTCCAACTCATAAAAACTACCAGACTGAATTTCACGGTTGTCATCCCAGCAGACAAGAAAGCAAAATGAACAGTCAATTAAACATAAATGGCTACTTTGTAAAGCAGGTAACATACAATTGTGACTTTATTTGGGCTCATGATGGATAAACAGAAAACTCTAAGTAGAAAAAAATCTGCTACTTTTCAGTGTTTTAATACTGAGTTTCAAGAAGAAAACCCAAAAACAATACCAACCAAATCCCTCAGGATCCTAAAACTCAGAAGGACCTAGAAAGCATGTAAAATGCACCAGCAGGAACCCATGTGTTTTTCCATCAAACTTTTAAAAACCACTATTTCTAAATCTTTTTTCCTTAAACATTGAGACTTAAACTTTCCTATAATTCTTCCTGAAATGTTAATTAAAATTTAAAAATAAAAGTGTAAATTTATTTTGTTAGAAAAAAATTGGTGCCGCTAATAAGCAAAGGGAAAGGAGGGGATTTAAAGAAAATTACCCTTAAGGAACCAGATAATGGGACTAGATGATTTTGGTTCAAGATTATACTCAAAACAAAAGTTATAAGGAAATAACTAAAAGTTCCTTATAGAGATGATATTTCAAGTGTAATGAATATAAATAATTTTCTGTTTTAATTAGGCATTCTCCAGACAACTAACATCGTCTTCAGAATTTCTCTAAATTTTCCCAGTAACCAAATCACAAGACAAGAGAAAATAGACTAATGTTGCTGACTGTGCTTTCAGTGAGTAAAACCTTTTGAGGTATTTCTCTCATTCTCTCTGCAAATAAAAGATGCTCTCCCATTTGCTGACTCCGAAAATAGCAAGAATGGAAAAGTAACATTTCAGTATTATAGTATAACTAATGGAAGTTTTAAAAATCTATTCAAAGTAACTATTTCTATTTTAAATAAATTATTTGCTTGCAATAAATAAAGGTAATAGATAATTTGAAGCTTGAGATGTAATATGGCTTTAAAATGGAGTGGCAGAGTCATATCTAATGTAATATGGTCAGATACTATAGATAGCATGGTTCTTTCCAAAGTAAAAAAAATAAAATAAAATAAAAGCTTCATGAACATGTTTAAATCAAAACAGAGTATCTCTTTAGTTTCAAAATTCTGATCATGATGTAGTGCCACTACACAGGTTATACTGACTTAAATGTCAACATAAACATTTTATATTGACTTAAGTGCCAATAATATAAACATTCGATCAAGATGGCATAAAATGTGACTTTAAGATTCTGCATATATTATAGCGATAACTTTCCTCAAAAGGAATATTACTTAAAGCCTACTGAGTTAACATTTCTACTCAGAGATGCCAAGCCCCAAAATTGGTGATTTTGAACAAATGGCAAATAGCTTCTTTGGAGAGAACTTGTTACTTGTGGCTGAGTGCCAAGGAGACCTCTTGGCTCTCTGTCTTCCTGTGTCACTGCCTGAGGCTGATCCTTCTCAGCTACTGTAGACCATATGTCCTAAACAGTTAAACATCAATGAGCCTAACACAGAGATGTGTGGAGAATCAAATTTGTGTTCCAATGAGTACTAGCATAAAATATATGCTCATATTATAAAAAATGGGAATTAAAAATTGCATTCGTAACACTGTAGCAAGCCAAGCTACAATTCATTATCTGGTTTGCTTAAAAGTAATCTCCTCATCTGAGAGACACAAGGCAAAAAGGAATCCTGGATCAAGGACCCTTATAGCGCTTACAGAAACACCACGCCAACCAACAATGTAGTAGCTAGGGAGACAGCATGGGAAAGATTGGCCATGGCAAGCTTTAATGACTATGAATTAAAGTTAAAAAAAAATCATCAGGAACTTGAGAATACATTCCACTGGTTTATACCTGATTTCCCAGGAAGAACTGATAAAAACGAAAAATGGAAGAAAGACACAATTAGTTCAACAGGAAACTTTCTGTATGACTCTAGAACATACACACATACTCACACTCTGTGCTTCTGGATGTAGTATCTAGTTTAGAGATGTGCAGGCACCCAGTTGTCCCAATTTCAAACCAAATAATCAGACTATTTTCTGTACACATATTTTTGAAAATCTTAGGATTTCAAATTTAAGTTTAAATTTTGAATACATTGATGATTATTTTTTAAGTATAAAAAGAAAAATAATATTTCATTTAGAAGTAGCACACTGTATTGGGGAAACTCAGCACATTTCCTATCTAGCTACTACATATAAGAGATGTTCTGAAAAAGAAAAAAAAAACAAATAGAGAAAGAGTAATGAAGTCACACTGTTCTTCTGTTTTGAAGAGAGTGAACCGAGTTAATTGAGATTTTGAATAAAAGCAAAAATTACTGCACAAGTGGAGAAGACATTATCCTCTTTTTTCATATTTATTAAAATGAGTCCATATTTTTAACTTTGTGGTTCTGGATTAGAGTAGCTTTCTTGTTTGAAATCTGAAAACTTACCTCTAATCATAACAAAATATAAAATAATATGAAGCAACCTAAATATATGAGATTTGAGTATTTTCTTGTGAATTTTTTTTTAAAGGTAATGTGCATGATGTAGATGTCAAAGATATTTCCTAATATGCAAAATGCAGGCTACCGTTATACAAATTAAAATGTTAAATGTAAGAGTTTCATATACCACTAAATTTTGATATGAGGTAAAAAAATAAATAAATAAGACTCCTGGAAAACAATGGAGATCAAATTGTATACAGATTTCAATTTATGTCCTTTAAAGGAACTACAACATTACTTTGAAAACTTACCCTGTATTTATTATCACCAATCTGCTCAACTTGAAATCGCTTTGCACATTTACACTTAGCTACCTGCCTTGTCACCTGCCAAAAACAATGATGAAATATTTACTTTAATGTCAATATTACATAGTACAATCCTTAAAACTTTGACACAACAATTAGAGTGAAAATAAAATGGTTGTATGAATTGTGCATGATATCGTGGCAGAACATACTATCAGTGTTGTACGCAATGGGAAGATAATGAGTACCTCATCTTCGATTTTGTCGGCATCTGTGATAGGTTTATATGCATCCTTATTTGGGTGAAGGGCTGCTACAAATTCATAGTAGTCAATATATCCATCGCCATCTCTGTCAAAGATGTCTGCAACTGCGCTCATCTCCAAGCGACTGGTTGGAAACTCTAAAATTTTGAAAACAATGGTAAGTAGTGACTTGTTAGTTCTTTCTCAAGACATTCTCAATTGCAAATTTTAATCTCAGTGTGGTTGGTTAAATCATCAGTGATCAAATATATTAAAATCCTTTTTTAAAAAACTGATTTACATCACAGCAAATGAAGAGCTATATATAATCTTAATTTATCTTTACTATTTAGGTGAATCATATAAAATGCTGTTTTTTTAGGTTGAAAATGCTTAACACTGGCAATTTTATATGGGTCAATTGCTAGTCAAAGAATAAATTATATGAAATTTACCTTAAGAATGACATCTAGTAACATCTGTCAGGGAAATCACATACAAATGATTGGGCCATCAAACAAAAAGGTGATAAGTATCTTAAGTTTTATAGAGTTCTAATTTTCTACTAATGACAAAGTTAGATCAGAATGTGAATTAGAATGAAAAAGGGACTTGAATTTATTGACTTCCTATTACACATATGCCAGGCAACACACACACATACACACACACACACACACACAGAAAACACCTTAAGAATCATATATTATTAACTTTATTATTCTAACAAGTTCTCAGCCTCAGTGGAGTGAGGGAACAACATATCTGTGATCACACAGTTAGTGAGTGTTCCTGACTCCAGAGCCACAAATTTTACCAAAAAAAAACATTTTTTTAAGGGTCGTGACTTCCTAGGCAACTTATAAGACAATGCTTTATTGTAACACAAGTTTACTGGACCCACACTTTTAAAATGTGCTTATTTCCTTTAAAAATTGTATCAGTTATAGTCATCTGTCTTGGAACTTACTTGAGGAAAGAATTCCATCAATAAATTCCTGCCGCGTTATTTTCCCATCCTGGTCTTTATCAATTCTCCTGAAGAAGTCCATCACTCGAGATTTCTTGTGATTCATCCATCGCATGTATTTTTTGCGCCAGATATCAAAATCAAAGTTAGCAAATTCCCTCAGCTGAAAAGGACAAAAAGTATTTTGGTTGAGTTAATGCTGCACTAAAATTGTAGACTATACTATATGAATAACTTTTGAAATGATTCTCTAGGTAGTACACATATCCTTCCCATTTCAAAAAGAGGTATGATTTTGCAAAGGGGACTTAGAAACATTTTGCCTTTAAAATGTATTCCATTGCTGTCACTGATTTTTCTTTACAAATAAAATTCCTAAAAACTTAAGCTGTAAATTTCTGATTAATGCCAAAGTCATAAAGGTGGTCTGGCTCTAAGTACCACCACTAGTCATGCTCACTGGGTTAGCAGGTCCAGCTCAACAGCACTTACCTAACCCTTCGCTCTCTCTCTCCCTCTGCACTATTAGCCACTCTCTTAACTCCCCAGGGCTTCTAAAAATTTCCCAATTGCAGAATCTAAAACTTGAAATCTTAGGTAATCAAATACACACAATCAAAAGATCTGAAATATAAATGATTATATTTTCCAGGCAGCATCACCAGCAAACATTATGTCAAGTTAGATTTTATTCTTAAGGAATCAGCTTCTGATTGTTAAAACATAATAATTTTTTTTACTTTATTGATTCCCTAAATCCAAATCCCATATATCAATGCTTCACAAAATCACACATACTTGTGGTATTTATTTTGGAAATTTAAAAATGTACTCAAATAGCAAGAGTTTGCTTATTATCAGAAAAGTTAAAAAATACCAAGATTTTGGCAATGGCAATGTATTATGAGGAATGAGGGTAAATGACAACGTGGTTTTGAGGGTATGAATTTCCAAACCTCCTCTAGTCTGTCCAAGGCATCATTGAGTTTCCTCCTTCTTTCCAACGCCAGGAGCCAGACTTGCTGCCATTTGCTCACCAGTAAGTTTACCCTAGGATTTTTGGTTTCAATTTGTGTCTGTGACCCAGAGGGATACAAGCTTGATGCTGGAAAGCGTTTTCCTGTGAAGATATAACTTCGGTTAGGATGGCAGTTTCCAGGGTGCTGAAATGTGTTAAGGCTTGACCTTTTTTGCTTCTAGCTAAGACTGCATCAACTTAACTACGTGTTTATGCAAGTAAAAGTATCCTAATTTAGATGATGTATAATGTCAAGGCCCAAATCTGTTTTCCTTATTAAGGATCACACACTGTTCATGCAATTTAAAGAAATATCTCTGGACAGGGGCATTTAAATACTGGAAACCTCTCTCAATAAATTATGCTTAAAACATCTTCCAGCTTAAAATTCATGCCATTTCAATGACAACGAAGCATGCTGTGATCCTCCACTTTGTTAAAGGAAATCTCCCAGGCCAGTGAGACTACCTTACAATGACTTACATCAAACCCAGCTGTCCTTCCTAGAGAATAAGGCAGAAAGGGAGAGCAGATGAGGGCAGCAGACGCTGGGCAGTCACAAGAGTCAAAGCAAGACACTTCACAAATGCCAATAAAATATGGCAGCATGTGTATGAGACCCCAGCCTTCGCCCACGTCCATTTTCCACTGAGATTGCATGTTTCCTGTGCATAGTCTCAAACCCAAGTTTACTGCCTTACTAAACTTTCCTCCTGCTTTCTGGCTGTTTTCCACAAGTCTCAACAACTTCACAAAACAATGACCTTAACAAATTTTTCTCATCTTACTAAATGGCTAAATACGGCCTAGAAAAATTACTAGCCTAGGGTCATATAGAATGTTAAGTGTCCCAGCTAGGATTTATAGTACAACAAATACTTGAGCATTTAACTATATGCCTGGAAGTAGGTTAAGCATTTTGTATGTACTAGCTCATTTAATTCTCACTGCAGTCCATTGAAGTTATAATTATACCCTTCTACAGATGAGGAAACTGAGGTTCAGAATGAGTTTAAGTAACTTGTCCAGGGTTATGTTTCTCAGTTTGGTAAGTGTTGGAGACAGCCAAGGAGTCTGGCTATAGGGCTCTTAATAGTTTACTTTGTCTCCTTGTGTAGTAAGTAATTACAACAGCTCCGACATCATTTCTTTTTAATTAAAAAATTAAGTAATACGCAAAATGCATTTCTATTCAGAAACGCATAAAACATATAACACAAATTGTGTTTCTTTTTAAATCTTCTCCAAGCTAACTATGATTGTTTTTAATGTCATGTCATGTTGTTAAAGTAGCTCAAGAAGTATATAGAGCCTGAAGTCACATGAACATGGGCAAAAGCTATCAGATTGCTGGTCACCAATGAACAACTAAGTCATGAAGATTATCCACGTCATGGTCATTTTTGTTATGTTCAGCTTTAATGTTATATATATAATGGAAGACAAATGAGACCATGCAAAGGGTGTGATGATTTCCATTCTTACTGTAAATTTTTTCAATTTTCTTCTAGCTAATATGAAAGATACACTTCAAGACAATAAAGTTACGTATAGAAACCTGGGTATATTTTTTCTTTATTTTTAAATAAGTTTCTACAATACTTGAGCACATGTATTCCTTCTAGAAAGTATTTCATGATATCAAGTGCTCACGTAAAATCACCAATTGCCCCCAAATTTCAAATAATTCAATATAAAAGAAAATTAGCTCCCTTATTTATTGACATTTTAAAGAAATTGATCACTGCTTACTTCCTGCTCGTCCCTTATCCAAGACTGGAATATGGGATTGTAATGAGGAAGGATCAGCAGCTCTCCTCTTATAGGTCTTCGTTACTTTATCAACATCAGGCTGTTTTCTGGTCATTTCCTCCATGAAGGTCTGAAATGAAAGAAATGATGTCAATCAAATAAGAGTTACTACAGAAAACCATCTTTAGAAATGAACTAAAAGCAGAAGGATAAAAGAACCATGTTATTATTTCTGAAGAAGAATAAATCATATGCTTTATCTTGAGGGTAAAAAAAATCTAAACCATCATACTGCAGGCATTTACTAATTTCTAAAGAATATAAAATGTGGCCAGGTGCAGTGGCTCATGCCTGTAATCCCAGCACTTTGGGAGGCCAAGGCAGGTGGATCACCTGAGGTCAGGAGTTTGAGACCAGCCTGACCAATATGGTGAAACCCCATTTCTACTAAAATTACAAAAATTAACCAGGCATGGTGGTGCGCGCCTGTAGTCCCAGCTACTTGGGAGGCTGAGGCAGGAGAATCGCTTGAACCTGGGAGGCAGAGGTTGCAGTGAGCTGAGATTGTGCCACTGCACTCCAGCCTAGGCAACAGAGTGAGATTCTGCTCCATCTCAAAAATAAATAAATAAATAAATAAATAAAATGTTAATGCTTGTAAAGAGAGTAAATTGAAAATAAAAATAATTTGTTTTAGTTGAATAACCTGCATGGACACATGGGAGAAGTCATGTGAATAAAATAACCTGTCTGTGCATCAACCAAACTCAAGTTTCCAAGCTCCTCAGAAGAATCTTTAGTAAGCATCTGTCTACAAACAAACTAGGTAGCTGGGATGTTTCCAAGAACTTTTCTGTGGCACATTTCACCTACATATTTGAAATATTTCAGATGGCTTTGATTAGGCAACACAGTGAAACCCTGTCTCTACAAAAAATTCAAAAATTAGGCCAGGTGGCATGTGCCTGTAGTCCCAGCTACACAGGAGGCTGAGGTGGGAGGATCACTTGAGCCTAGGAGCTTGAGGCTGCAGTGAGCCATGACTGTGCCATTGCATTCCAGCCTGGGCAACAGAGTGAGACCCTGCCTCTCAAAAAAAAAAAAAAGATGGCTCTTTGATATATTATGACATAATACATCCACATTTAATGTGAACATATCAAAATATTCATAAATAGGCTATTCCAAGGGTGGTAAAAACTATTTGGGTTAAAGTATACTACCATTGTATTTAAAAGTTTAACTATCTTGCCACTGCTTATCTCATCTCCTTGGGCTTATTATTATTATTTACTAGGTATCCCTCTATTTGGAATATGCAGCAAAGGCTGTGGAAAGGCACAGACTGTGAAAAGTGATGGGGAAAAGGAGACCCAGACAAAAGGGAAAAGTGAAGTAACACCTTTCTGGAATATTTGTCACACTGAAGAACTCTAATACCTCTGATCACAGGGAACATGACGTGGTACACTTAGAGCCATTATAGACATTGATGTCTTATTAGGCTTTTAAAACACACACACACACACACACACACACACACACACACACACACACACACACAATAATGGCAACATTAATTGCTTAACCAACTGAGCTAACACTTAATATTTCTCTTTGTAAATGCATATTAAACAAACTGTGAGCAATCAAGTAAATCAAAGTGAGTGTGACACCCATCATTTGAGTTTAAAACAAGAAGGATATATAGGAAGGCTGCTTTTTCTAAGAAAGACAACACGTTCCCTTTTTCATACGATGTATTTCAAGTGATGACAGTCATCTTCACAGACATAAAAATGCAGAGCAATCAAACCTTGCTTGATTAATGCAATGTGAACATAATGCATCCACATTTAATGTGGATACCTTAATGTGGGTACCTTGTACCCACTGAAGCCAGGGAGGTGGAGGTGGGTGAGATCACCAAAAGAGGGAACAGAGTGAGAGAAATAGAGAGCTGAGGATAACACCTAAGGAGTAAGGAGATCTGACATTTAGAAGGCAAAAGGGAGGGCAGGAGTGAACGTGAGACAATACCACGAGTGTAACCCCACAGAGGACAAAGAAGGAAAGTTTTGCAAAGGTCACAGAGGGTTCCTGTAAAGAGAGGTTTTAGGGCAGTTGCAGAATTGGAAACACAGTTGTAAGGAGCTGAGGAGTCTGAAGAAGTGAAAATAACAAGAACAAAGCAATGTTTTGAGAAGTACAGCAGTGAAAGAAAGAAAATATCTGAGATAATGGTTAACAGGAGTTAGGATTATATTTATTTTACCTGGTGTTCTGCAATGAGTGCTTTCACCTCTTCGATCTCCTGGGGGATGACTTCTTTATCCTTATCAGTAAGTGTAGTTTCAGCCCATTGCAACCAAGCCAGCAAAGCTTCCAACAATTCCTGTTTGGCAATAAGCCCAGCCAGAGCACTTGCTAATCTCTGCTGATGTTGCTTTGCCCAGGCCAGCACCTGTCAGAGAAACAGAAATTTCTCTGAATTTCCTCCAACTTAGTAAAATAATTGCAGTGATGTAAAATAAATAAATTTTAAATGAAAATTAGGATCATCCTGAGCTAGACCCATAATGCTTCTGGTCTTTTTAGATTCCATTAGTGGCATCAAGATCTGGCTTGAGGAGGACATGAGAGCCCACGATGATGTTCATCATCTTCAGAATTTAAAGATGCATGTCAATCACTCAGGCTTCCTTTTGCTTTCTAATTTGAGTTCAAATATGCATTCTCTGAAGGATCAGGTAAGCTTACTCCATGTGGCACAGAGTAGAAATGTAAAAAGCTAAGATACTGGCAGGGCGCGGTGGCTCACGCCTGTAATCCCAGCACTTTGGGAGGCTGAGGTGGGCGGATCACGAGGTCAGTTCAAGATCAGTCTGACCAACCTGGTGAAACCATCTCTACTAAAAATACAAAAAAATTAGCTGGGCATGGTGGCACGCGCCTGTAATCCCAGCTACTCGGGAGGCTGAGGCAGAGGAACTGCTTGAACCTAGGAGGCAGAGGTTGCAGTGAGCCGAGATCATGCTACTGCACTCCAGCCTGGGCAATAAATCGAGACTCCGTCAAAAGAAAAAAAAAAAAAAAAAGCTAAGATATTAAATACAGAATTAATTCACTTTATGTATACCAATTCACTCCACCAGTATATACTGCTCCGAAACACCACCCAACTGCTGGATTATTCAACAGAAACAATGTGGAAGGAGGCCAAAATGTTATACAGTGTACTAAATATTTGCCTTCTAATTTTCCAGGGACATAGCTGCAAAATTTCTTTGAGCTTTTAAAGAAAAGTGAATTTCAGAGATTGTAATGCATACAAGAAGCGTATTTAAAAGAACGTTTTCTATGTAGAGGTCTCATTTTCCCATGGCCATTCCTGAAATTTCCCACACCCCTCAACTCTCAAAGCTATTGCTACTCTGAAGATTATCTGAGACACACTGACCTCCTCAAACCTCGCCCGGATGATTGTTATCCAGTGCTTAATGGTAGTGATGGAGTCGGGGTGGCAGATAGCCAAAACGGTGTCGCCCATAGTGGTGGCTTTATTTAGTTCAGCTCTCTTTTCTTCCAGTTTCTTCATGAATTCCTACAGCAGAAATAAAGACTTCAATTAACTGTTGGCATTGGCTGAAAACAAAACTCTGGTGGCATTTGTTTGACTGCCAGAATTAAACAAATAAACAAAAACTTCAATTGGTTTATTCACAGTGAAAATCATCTACTAATTGGGGAGGAAAAGGGGACAAAATAGAAAACAAAGTACTTTCTAATATGTACTTCAAAATACAAGTACAGTCATCCCTTGGAATCCAAGGGGAGTTGGTTCCAGGATACCGTGCATAATAAAATCCAATGATGCTCAAGTCCCTGATATAAAATGATGTAGTATTTGCATATGACCTAAGTACATCCTCCCCATATGCTTCATATCATCTCTAGATTACTAATAATACCTAATACAATGTAAATTGTTGTAAACAGTTGTTATACTGTATTGTTTAGGGAATAATGACAAGGAAAAAAGTATGTATATCTTCAGTACAGATGCAACCATCCATTTTATTTTTGAATATTTTTAACCATTTTATTTTTGAATATCTGGATACAGAGGGCCAACTTTATAGGATAGTTCATGCTTCAAAAACTGTATTATACAAAAAATAACTCTCCCAAATTTAGATATAATTATGTTATTAATGGAGAATAGCATTGGGAGAGACAGTATTGCTAGAGATAGAAACAATACTGATTGACCAAAAATAAGTTCTAACAAATAAGGTAAGGAGGTTAATATTTAAAATAGCATTAACTATGCCAGGAAATATGGCAGCATGAATAAAAAAGTACAAAGTAGAGACAAGCCTGGGTAAGGAAAGATAAATGTTTGGGGGTATGGGAGAGAGGGCCCAAAGTGTCTATGCAGTAAAAAGTGAAGGGGAGGTTGGAAGAGTGAGCCTGACAGCAGGTCAGCCCATGTGAGAACTGTCCCTTTAAAATGCCAGTAAGAGCCACTCTCCTCTGTTCTGGCGGTTCTAGCCAGTCTCTGCCAGCAAGCGGAATGAACAAAGCCTTGACATCCTCAAGGATGATCTTTCAAATAAATGTTTTACAAATGTCTCACATACTTAATTGTACTTTCTACCATCAGAACTATATCCATAGATAAGACAGATCATAGAACTCTGAAAATGTGATTACAAAATGAGAATCTTTGCCCTTAAAAATGTGACATGCTTCCAAAATCTCATATAGAATGTTAGAGATCTGCAAACACCCCAGTCTCTCTGGACCCCTGCACCAAGAGCGATTACTTGATTATACAATGAGTGCCAGAGGCCGCAGAGATCGATGATGCCCATGCTACTCACACTATGTGAACAGGGGTGTTCACTTTGAAATATAGGTGTTTTACTATACAAGAAAACCTAAAAAAACTCTTCTGGACATCGGCCTAGGCAAAGAATTTATGACAAAGATCCCAAAAGCAAATGCGACAAAAACAAATATAGACAAATGGGACTTAATTAAATAAAAAAGCTTCTGCACAACAAAAGATAGAATCAACAGAGTAAACAGTTAACCTACAGAATGGGAGAAAATATTTGCAAATCATGCCTCTGAAAAAAAGACTAATATCCAGAATCTGCAAGGAACTCAAACAACTCAACAAGAAAACAACAAACAACTCCATTGAAAACTGGGAAAAAGACATGAACAGACATTTCTCAAAAGAAGAAATACAAGCATACAAGCAGCCAACAAACACATGAAAAATGCTCAACATCACTAATTATCAGAGATACACAAATTAAAGCCACCCTGAGATATCATATTACACAAGTCAGGATGACTATTACTAAAAAGTGAAAAAACAACAAATGATGTGGATGCTGAGAAAAGGGCGTGCTTATACACTGTTGGTGGGAATATAAATTAGTTCGATGCCTATGAAAAACAGTATGAAAATATTTCAAAAAACTAAAATTAGAACTACCATTTGACCCAGCAATTCCACTACTCGGTATCTACCCAAAGGAAAAGAAATCATTATATCAAAAAGACAACAGCACTCATATGTTCATTCCAGCACTATTCACAATACCAAAGTCATAGAACCAATATAAGTGTCCATCAACAGTTGATTGGATTAAAAAAAAATGTGGTACATATATACCATGGAATACTATGCAGCCATAAAAAAGAATGAAATCATGTACTTTGCAGCAACATGCATGGAGCTGGAAGGCATTATCCTAAGTGAAGTAACTCAAACAGAAAATCAAATATCACACGTTCTCATGTATAAATGGGAGCCAAACAATGGGCGCACATGGACATAAAGATGGAAATAATAGACACTGAAGACTCCAAAAAGCACGGAGGATCACAGGGGCCTGAGAGTTGAAACATTACCTATTGGGTACCGTGTTTAACATTTGGATGACTGGTATAAAACAAGTCCAGTCCCTACTATTACTCAATATACTCATATAGCAAACATGTACATGTACTCTCTGAATTTAAATTTATATGATATGTTTATATGTTTTATTCTAATTTAAGTGGCCTTTTGTCTTTAACCTCTGTGAAGCAGCTCTGTGACATACCTCCTACTCTGGCATTTTGCTATATTAGACTGTTCGGTCCACAAGATTAAAAGACTGTGTTTTATTCATTTTTGTGTTCCCGGTAGTTGGTTCAAAAGAGTTGTGATTTACTGAATAAATGCTTTTTAGACCTTTTATTTACAAGTTTACTATAATGGAGTCAACGTTAAATTGACAGCACACTCTGATAACACCTACTTTTTAAATATCATAACTTAAATTATCATTTTCCCAATACAGGATCCTCCTAAATGAAAAAAATTAAAAACTCCAACATTATAAGGAAGAGAAAAAAATAGGCTAATCTAACATCTGTGTTTCCCCTGGAGAACAGCTGATACAAATAATGTACTTTCAATCACTTCTACACCTAGAGGAGCCAAGGTTATACCTAGAATTTGGTGGACTGGACTGTCAACATTCCACTGAATTCTATGCCCTTCCAACCTCGTCTGAACCTTACCTTACTGGTTTGTTCTCATGTGGGAAAGCTTGCCATTTTTAGAAACTGGATATACTAAGAAGTCTCTAGTTCTGGTGTTAAGAAATTAAATATTCTGTTTTTCTTTGACTGGTGAATGGTGAATGTATGAAGGGAAGCAGAGGAGATGGAAAAGAATGAATAGTGTTACTGCAAAATATTATTAAGAAATGTTTTATAAAATTACAGGTAATTTTCTGCTATTTAAAAATAATTTGTTGTAAAAACCACTACCCCTGCTCTGGATACGTGCCTTCTGGAGGTTTCCTGGTCCTGGTGTGAAAGTGGTGATACCACAAATAGGCTCCTTTCTGTAGGGTGTTAGATATGCACAATGGGCTTTAAGTGGTGTCCAGCAAATATTTATTGCTACTCTGAGACCCAAACCTAAGTATGTTAATGGAACTCAATGCTGGCTGATGGTAAGCCCACAGTAATATAATATAAACTACATTTTCAAAATATTGAACTGACTCAAAAATTTATAATACATTTGATGTAACTGTCTTCTTCTTATATTCTAGCTTCAAATTTAAACGGTGTATATAATATATAGCATTTCATTCTTCCAGAAAATGCTATGCAAGCTTGTACCACTTTTTAAATGACATGGCAATATTTCATCGCTATAGATTCAGCAACCCATCTTTGATAGAGGGTGTTAATTAACATAACAAGTCTCTACACATGATGTAATCCATGCTACACTAGAATTAATGATGTATTTCCAGCCTGACCTCAAAAGACAAAATTATTTACTGGTGTTTAAAAGATCCTTTAAAGTTAATAGGAAATGCTGACATCAACACTACATTGAGCATTACCATTTCAAATTCTTGACTTTTTGAGTCAAAGGTTAAAAAACATCTGTTAAGAGATATTTGGATTACTCTCTGAAGGGTTTTGGCAAGTTTCATGCATTGCCGCAGGAAAGATCTTGATTTGAAAACTCAATAGCCAGATTTAGACTTGGTTAGTTATTCAATAGAATATTGGCTTATGAAATTCATTTTTAAAATTTTTAATGTATACTATAGGTTTCTTCTAAAAAGGATTTAAAAGGCTCTTGATTAAAAACAGAAGCAGCAGAGGCTTAAAAATAGATTTAAAGATGAGTTATTAAATTACCTGTGTCTTGTTTACAAAGGGCAAAATTACTAATTTACAATCCTACGGGTATAATTTTATAAATGCCAAACTGCTCGTTAAAGAGGTTTTATTTTTGAAATCCACATGATAACTGCAACAATCTTGACCAATTTTGGTCAAAAGCCAAAAAGCCTAGATAAGTCAATATGCTTCCTTGAAAAGGAAACATCAAAAGACAGGTACACATACATGTGTGTGGGTGCATGGGGACATACATATGTAAGCAATGTGGACAGAAGTACACTCTCAAATGTATCAGGTGTTTAAGTATTTCTCAGGAAGGAAAATATTCATGCAGTTGATATTTGTAATCACGAGTCTATTTTCCCTGCTTTGATTTTCTAATTTAGCTTTACATAGCATTTATATATTACTCACTTTATGCTGATCAATGAGAGTCCGGAGAGCATCCTCATCATCTGGGAGGACACCATGGAAACGCAGGGTTTGCTCCGCCTCAGCCAGCCACTCCAAGAGGGCATGTACCACCGAGTGGAATTCCTCTGCCTAAGAGTTCACACACACACACACACACACACACACACACACACACACACACCCCAAACAAAATTCCCAAATATGCCTGTTAGCACAATTTACAAAACTGTATAGTGGATTCATCCCTTCGATGAAAAAAAAAAGTTTTAAATTTAATTGCTTCATTACTCCCATTAAGAAGACAGCAATACACATATTTTACAAGAAAACACTTAATATATTTTAAAAAGCCTATATGAAGAAAAATTTACCACTTTAACAACTTGATTTTAGATGAATGGCAGTCCATCATACTTCCAAGCTGAGACATTACTCACGCAGCACTTCTATGTGAAGATTAGAATGCCTCCCTCTAGCAGTAATTTAAATTCGTGAGGGAGGGTGGGAGAAGGATCAAGGCAATGTTGCTATTATAATTTCCTTCTTCAGACTGTCCTGATTGAGACACGAGGGCCTCACAATTTTTTACTAGAATAGTTCTTGTTGAGGTTTCAATACTTTTCCCATTACACCCAGCTCTCATTTACATGGTTTTTACCTGACGCAGGGCTGCTTCTAACCGTGTTTGCTTTGATATAGAAAGTGCACACACGGTCTCCCAGCGTGTGCTTAATTCCTGCATCTGGACCTTGACCCAGGAGGAGTCATCCCGACTGCCTTCTATGAGTTCTCGGGCTGAGCGCTTCAGGGCCTGCACACTGCTGGTCCTCTTCCCCAACTCTTTTTGGAAGGCCTAAGAAGACCATATTTTGAAAAATTAATTTTAATTACAAAACCAAAACAGCAACACATACTGTTTGAGATATATATGTGCACATAACATCATGTAAAGATATCTAAGACCTACAGTTTAATAACCATATTTCTGGCAGCATCTTCAGAAGATAAATGACACACTGCTCCTATTTGAGTACCATCAAGAACAGTCCTGTATAAATTTGTTCAGTCCTGTCACATTCTCATGAGAAAACAAGATAAGATTACCTTATTTTAAAATGACATATTGGATTTAAATAATGGCAGCCAGCCTTCATTATTTCAATTTCATAAAACAATGCAACAAATTCCTTTTCTTAATGATTCTTTAATATGGTGTCCCAATTCCTCTCAAATCACTAGTGTGAATGTCAAGTGGATGCTGGCTTTGGCACTACTCTAAGAGATGTATCTAAGAAGCTAACAGAGGACTAAGCAATCTTGATGTGTGTACCACGGATGTCTTAGAGATAATGGCAGGGAATTCCATAGGAAGTTGGCAGATGGTCTTTTATTCCTATAACACTCCTTGGTCTTTCATAATATCTTAGGTACTAACTCATAATGTCAAATTTTAGAGGCTGAAATCCTTGTCTTTCACCTTAGAGGAAAAGCTTCTGGGTTTGCTTTTTTGTTTTTTGTTTTTTTTCCTGCCTAATTTTGACAAACGGATGTGCCAGGAATTAAATTCATTTATTTTGGCCACAGACTGATCTAAGAAGTGAGCCCAGAGCTCTTTATTTTTGATCCAAGAGTCTGTGTATGCAACTAGATCTTTCAAACATTAATAACCAATATTCTGTCACAATAAAATTAATGTGTTTTTAAAAAAATCATCATAAATGAATATTACCATTTGGCCATATCTATAGGTTTCTATTCTGATACTCAGATCATTCACAAAAGTGAGCCTATCACAAAAGTGATTATTTGACTGATTCAACTCTAACAGTTAAAATGAGATGTGCCTGCAGAAAGACACAAACACACACGTATACACCAATACACACATTCACACACAAATAAGCACACATGCAAATGGTACAGTATCTAAATATCCCATTTATGATAGGACTAGTCCAATAGTTTTCAGAAGACTTTCCAAAGCATTTTTGCATACTTGAACTTCTTGAGCCTTCCAGTTGTATTACTAATGCTAAATGATTAATTCATTCTTGATGACCTTTAATATATAAAAGATCTGGCAATTACCTAGAATAGTAAATATTTAGATAGTGAGTTTACAGAAATGGCATTTATGTAAAAAGTAACATTACGCTATTCATTACTCATTGAATAAATGCCAGGAAATAGAGAAGTTTGTATTAACCATACACACAACATTTATTTCAATATAAGCAAAGCCATGTGATTTTTAAATTTTTAACTTTTGTAGACCTGACCAATGTTCTTTATTTATTCTTTTATTTTATTTTAATTTAGTTTGTTTCACTTTTCAGGTGTAACAAACTCTCTTATGGGTATAATGATAGAATAGAAAGAAAAAAGGGAAAATAAATATGTAATACGACTTTTAAAAAGAATGGTAAGATCAAAATAGCATAACCAATATAAAGAGAACATTATAAATGGAATAAGTTTTCTGAACTCAGATACTAGAGAAAAGAAATACAAGATGAATTTAAGTAGAGTGATGTAAGATATTTTTATATAAAGTCAACTCCAATACAACTATTCTACATTAGTACTATGCTTCATATTGTTTCCAAGGCTAAGTTGCTTTATATCATTTGGTCATTATTTTGGACCTTACACTTAGTTGGACACCTTGAATATTACCTTTGATTTACATGACATGACAGTTTTACATGCATATCAGGAGATTTCAAGGAAGCCAGTTTTCTCGAAGTAAATAATAATCAAATCCTTTATAGCATAAGCTGCTGACTCATAAACTGCTATAATTCAAGGGGCAAGGTTAAAACAGTTTTGGTTCGGTATTTTTAAAAGCAGTTGGTCATGACCACCATGGATCATGTCATAAATCTACATACTTATGCAATGACTTAGTGTCAGGTCACTGAATGAATGATTTTAAATTTTATTACATAATTGTTTAAGTGCATAACTAAAGATAGTAAAACATTCTTGAAATCTGTTTTAAAGCACCAGAGAATGAAATCACTTTCCAAGTTCTAAAAAGGTTTTAGATCTGGTAATTAAAAGCAAAAGTATTTCACTGACACTAAATAATACTTCCCCATCACTTTTAAAGTTTGCTTCCAGGTTCTGCTCAAACGGACACATATTTCAACAATAAGACTGTTATGTAGTATGATCTATAGTCTTCTGATTTTAAAAGGCTAATTTAAATGGTTTACATTTCCTGTACACTCAGAATAATCAAACAAGATAAAATAAAATGTCCCAGATAACAATACCTTGTGATTATCGATCAGATTCATCACCAAATCAATGTCTCCATGAACAGGCTGGTCTTCTGCCAGCTGGGGTTCAACTCTATATAACCAATCAATGAGAGCCTGTAGGGCATCTGTGAATTGTCCAGAAAATAACAGGGCTTCCTCCAATTTGTTTTGTCTAGGGAAAAAGGTAGAAAAATTGATCCTTGCAACAAAAAACGTCACTCATATATCTGAACATCTAAAATTAATTGATGAAGGTTGAGTGGTACTCAAGAGGAAGAGCAGTATGTTGGTATTCATTGTTGTTTCTTTGCTCTTCTTAGGAAAAAGACAAAACTTTTCTAAACTTTCTTTCTTATTCCTTAAATACATGGCATCTGTTCCAGGAAAATTCCCACCTTTGGAAACCATGGACCCTTCATGTTTCTTCATAAAAATAAGCCTTTTAAACTGTTTAAATATTTTTAAAATTTTGTTTTAGATTATCAGGCAGTAAACTTGACATTTTTTGGTATACACTTCTATACATTTTAACACATGTATAGATTCACGTAACCATCACCACAATCAAGATCCAGAATAGTTCAACCATCCCAAAAATCTTCCTTGTGCTGTCTCTTTATAGACACACCCTGCCCCCGCCTTCAAACCCCTAGCATTCATTGATCCGTTTGTCAGGACTTTATTTTGTTGTCTTTTCAAAAATCTTGTAAATAAAACCATGCATACAACACTGGAAAAGGTATGTAACGTGTTGTGGCTGAGGAATTTAAGATTTTTTCAAAACTAACATGACAAAAACTTACTGTGAGTTCCCCAGAACTGAATATAATCTATTTAATCTTGATACTGACAAAAATCATTAAGATTAAGGATCAACGGGAAAATTTGGAAACATGTACAATATATTTGAACTCTACTACTATTGTACTCAATTAAATACTTAAAATTTTTGAAATATGTCTTGGGTTTTCATGGAAATGTAATGAGAAAGAGGGAGATCAGAAAGGGGTAGATGGAGTTGGAAAGAAATGCTGGAGCCAGATCAGTGGTACCTTGCACGTCACATTAAGAAGCCTGTGTTTCAATGCATGCCCAGTAGTAAGTCACCAAAGGGTGTGAAGGAGGGGAATGACAAGATTCCATTTACATTTTTAAAAGACTATCCAGTAGTTACGTAGAAATTAAGTCAAAGAAGTGATAAAAGTGGACATGGGAAGACGAGTCAGAAGCAGTGGGTGTAGTCAAGTCTGAGATGGCAGAAGCTTGGACAATGATATCACTTTTTATTGTAATGAGTAGTTAAAAATAATGAACAGCAAAGACTTCTCAATGCAAGTGCTATGTGTGTGGGATACTTAGGACAAGCAGAAGTTCCTCAGGCAAAGGAAATATTTAAGGTTTCCGAAATGTCCCCGCAAAGCACCATTACTGTGTATTTGAAAGAGGTCTACAGAGTAACCAAACTGTCTTAAAGAACATTTTACCTTTCCACAGATTTTCCACATATGGTATCCCATTTGTCTCTGAGTTCACTCAGCATGTCATCCAGTTTCAGGTTGTCATCAGCCAGGGAGGTTTTCTCCTTCAGAGAACGTCCAGTCCTGTTGGTGGTGTCGTAGACAGAATGCTTGGCTCCGAGTGATTTCTGAAACTCCTAAATATTTAACAAGAAAAAAATGTGAATTTCTTCTTGGGACTAATAAACAGGTAAGAGGCATTAACAGAGGCATCCCTAATAAATGGAGATGAATTATAGATGCTTCCTGACTTATAATGACTTGACTTAGGATTTTTTGACTTTACCATGGTACGAAAGCCATAGGGATTCAGTAGAAACCATACTTCAGTCACCTATTCAATAAAGTACCTAAGATATTCAACACTTTATTATAGAAACAGGTTTTGGGTTAGATGATCCCTATTGTAAGCTAATGTTAGGTGTATTAAATGCATTTTTGATTTACCGTATTTTCAACTTAAAGAGGGTTTATGGGGATAAAAACCCATCGTAAGTTGAGAAGCATCTGTATAGTCTTTCTACACAACTCAATCATAAGCTTTTATAGAGCAGGGACATTGTCTTTGTAGGCCTCTCATTATCATCTTACACCTAGTAGATGTTTATAAATATTCAATAGGAAGAGTAGAAAGAATGAGATAACTGCTACTGAATATACAATAGCAGGAATGAGAACAAAGAAAGGTCAACTTAATGGGAAGCTTACAAACTCACAAAATATAATGGAAACATTAATACAGTGATTCTCAATCCTTGTAGCAAATTAAAATTACCCTAGATAGTAAAATGCTATGCAAATGTACACTTTTCTAAAATAATCTCAAGGTTATAATTACCTAAGAAGTTTTTACGGCCTTTAAAAGCTACATACTTTAAAGTGTTTTAATATGACTAAATTATTTAATTTGTCATGGGTAATAGGCAACTACATCTGGAAATTTCTAAGTAATAGACAACACAATTACAATCACATTATTTCTACAGTTATCCATAAATTTTTTTTCATATTATTCTAAACAGAATGCCAGTGTTATAGAATCATGGTATTGACAGAGATTTTCTTCACAAAGCAGATATACAAAAAATGTTATGGTTGAATACAGGTCACTGTTGCCAAATAGAGACTTTAAAAAGGTAGATATTCTTATTTATAGGACTCTCTAACTTTAATATGTAATATACTTTCATAAGACTACACGATACAACATCCACATTCAAGTTCAAATAAAGCATTCTGTTTTGAGAAGGAAGCTCTCATTTCGCCATCAGAGGGGAAGGAAGGAAGGTGCTGTTCACTGTCACTGTGCTCCCAATATTGAATGTGGCAGCTCACAGGCAAAGCGTGCCAGCAGAGCAAGCCATTCATTAGCCCTCATCTGGCCAGGGAACAGATGCTCAATATGTTTCCTCCCATCCCTCTAATCATGACCTCCTAAGGTTAGACCCACTGATGGAAGCAGCCAACCTATGTGAAGATGATGGCCAGGATTTCCTCCTGATGATGACAAATTTTATATCACCCCAATTTTTCCAGCCTTTTAAAATTACGTTTCAAGCGATAATTTATATGTACATGCCTAAAATTGTAAAACCCTTTGCAAGAATCACTCTCCTTTTATCCACATCCTCATCCTGATGGCTGGTGGGGTCACTTTATAAATAGAATTACATAAAAATCCAAATTCAAAAGAGCTGGGGAGGGTGGGAGGGAATGCTCTTTGAATGTCATGTGGAAGATATAAAATATGATAGGCATAGAAAAGGTAGAAAATATTTTAAAAAACAATGTTTCTACATGCTTTTCTAGTCTATATAAACATGTCTTTGGGTACCTTTGAGGTTGGGTGGAATTTTATACGTGCACAAACACAATAAAATATTAATTTACAATTTAGGTACAGGCATCCAGTTTTTCTCACTCTATTGTTTAAAAGAATCCATACCGCAAAATATCTATTACTTTTTACTACAGAATTACCTTCAAGGTGCTATTTTGTCTGTCAAAGAAAGTACAGGAAAAGACAGCTATCATGAAAAACTGAAATGCCAATGTTTAAAACCACTACAAATCCTTTATATGTTTTAGATTGTAGAGGATTTCCATTTTTATTTTGTATGTTCTTCTTTTTAACAATTAACCTGGGAATCATTAGTGAAATGGTCACTGAAGAGTAAAGATATTGCAACATAAGCAACATGAAGAGCAATAGCTTTTAAATTTAATACAGGTTCACACTGGACCTACATTTTTTCTTTAGTGATGAATAAACACGTGATGAAGTAAGGATTTTAAAGTGATCTTGAACTATATAATGAGACAATATGCTCTTCTTAATTATAGACCCACCTTATGTTGTGCAAGTTGTGTTTTTATTTTGTCTGGATCATTTGCAATTTCCAGTTCAGAATCCAAAGACTTTTCTGACTCTTCTAGCCACTCCATAAGTTTACTCCAAGCTTCATGGAACTAGAAAGAAATTCACACCTTTGTCTGAAAATTTTTCAAGCATATTATACTTGAGATCTAGCACAGTTTTAAGACAGAGATTAATAGTGATGAAAATGCTGAAAATTATTATTTCAAAATTTCCACTGAAGAAGAAAAAAGTAATGCTTTCATCAGCAAATTACAAAAAAAGTCTTGATAATGCTTAGCATTTGTGGCTGTGCCCCACTGTCACTTTGTTTTAATTCATTCAACATATCAGCTCTAAAAGAGCCTAGAAAAAAGTTAGGAAGCTACAGAAAGAACTTCTTCCTTATACTTTCTTCTTGTTCAATAATTAACATAAACTCTCAGAAAATGTTTTGTATTTTTGTTGTTGCTGTTGTTTACTGCTGTCTGTTGACAGATCTGGGTTTACTTCTAGGGAATTTAATCCCTATGTTAAGAAAGAGGAACAAAAATGGGGAGGGGTAAGTATAAAGCTTGTAAATTGATTTTTTAAAGTAGCAAAAACAAAAAAGAGGCCATTGCATTCCTATTTAATGCAAAGATAGTTAAACATCTTTATTGCTGCTATCAATATCCTCAAATCAATGCCTGTGCCTCACATATTGGTTTTATATGACTGAGCAGCCACAATATTTGGGTTCTAACACAATGTTATTCTCTTTGGCATCTATAACCTTGCAAACATTCTGGTACTATATATATTTGATTTTGAGCACAGTTTCTTTTCTGTTTGTCATCAAGAACCAGCAGGTACTATTTTCTGATACAATTGTGAAATTGGTTATAAATTATTTGTCACAATAAGCTTAAGTGAACAGATACCTAACAAAAAATTTAGTAATCAAAATTTATTGTATACCAAAGCCCATGAATAATGAAATAACAACAAGATATTTAACAATAAGAGCAGAGTAAGGACACAGACTCACAAAACTGTAAGGGCTCTCTGGAGATCATCTCATTACAAACCTTCATATCCCTCTCACAACTTTAATCAATTTAAACATGGAAAAATGGAAACTAGAATAGACACATGAATTGTGAAAGTCAGAGAAGTATGATCAATATCTGAGCCAAAAACTGAGATATTAGAATAAGAAGAAATAAATAGTAGAAACAGCTAGTCAAGGTGTTAGGTAGTTTGACTCCAAATAATACAGGCTATAACAGTTGGATGGTAAGGTCAATGATACAAAAGCACAAGTTCTGAGGCTGGTTCTGTTTTCAAAACTATTTTTAAGCCATATAAATAGAGGAAATGCTACACATTTGCACTAAAAACAGTAGCAAATATTTATAAAGTTAATTAGACAAAATGAGAAAATAAAATTGATTAAATCGAGAAAGGAGGGAAAAGATGAGCAACTGGCTACTGATATCCAAGAAACATTTATAAACTGATGTTCATAACTCAGGAAATTCCGGCACTACACATGCTATTGCACCACATAATGTGGAGAGAAAACTGTCAGGCTGAGAATTAATACTGTCTTAAAGAAACATTAGAGATCGAGTATATCCCAGTGACTCATTTGTAACACTGAACATTTCACACCTCCCATTCAAAATGGGGTCTATGGTGTGTAACGCTATAACAATGCAATTTGTCATTTCTCAAGCCTTTAAACACTTGTACTGTTAGCATTAAACATTGAAACACTTGACTCATGTGACATCTTTTTGCATCACCCAATTGAGCCTAACTCCTCAAAACAATGGGGTACAACACTAAGGCTAGAAAATTGCAGCTGACTGAGGCAAAAAGTAATTGTAAAATCCTCCTACAATATTACACTAAATTTCTAGTAAAAATCAAATATTTAAAAATATATATATTTGTCAAGCAAGGTAGATACACCTCTCTCTTCCATGGAGCACAAAGACACACAGAGATGCATAACTTTACCTCTTTGTGTTTAGTCTAGAATGGAATGTTAACAACAGGTAAAGGGAGTAAGGAGAGGAGAGTTCTCTGTGAAATTTGTGAAAACCTCTAGATTAAAATTTTAAAGTGGTCCCAAAAGATTCAAAAAAATTAATTTCAAAGTGAGATGGAGCTCTATTATCTGCTCAAAATATTAGAGAAGAAATGAAGGTCTGTCAACAAGTGTTCAAAGAGGTGGGAAGTGCCGACCAACTCAGACAGAGAATATGCCCCTTCAGAAAGCTGTCGGGAGGGCTACATGTCTGGCTCTCAGCACTGATAGCTTGTGAAGAAAGTCTGGCTTAGGAACTAAACAAAAGGTAGCAATACAATGAAGTATGATGTCTCACTCTGATTATGAGAACGGAGGTCAAAAGGACAAAGAAAAAGAAAACAAACCCAATAAAAAAAAATTCTGAGCTTCTTTCTGGGCCTCAATGATAATAGCCTGTCTATGAAGTCAAGCTATAATCAGTCTTCTTAAGATTAGTCCCCAGGGGCTGAAATTGCTGCCAGGTCAAAAAGTGATGTCAGCATCCAAACTGAGGCCACAGCCCTTTTAGGAAAGAACCACCATGGCACCATGCCATGATTGTTATGCCTAATACAGCCTGTGATAAAAGTACACCCATAACATATATTTCAACAGCAAGAAGTGGTTTATTGACAAGTTCAGAGAATTTTTCTAAAGGGTTATTACCTGCTTGGCTCTCTTCCTTGCATCATCCAAAGATCTTCCTCTCTCTACCAACCGTTGAACCACTTTTTCCCATCGACTTTGTACACTGATAAGTAGATTCTTGATTAGAACAACATCTTGTTTCTGACTAAAATATTTTAGGTGGGTTCCAGTTTTGTCCAGCTCTATTATCTGCTCACGATGAGAATTTACTTCATTGGCAAAAACCTTTCCCAGAAAAAAAGGAAATAAGTAGAAACAAATGAAAATCAGATCAATCTTAAAAATGCTTCTGGTGTCATAAACCTGAAATTATTTTAAAGAACAAACGAAAGCTTTTGAAATACCAAATGCATGCTTTTGACTTTAAAAAGGCCTGCTGTCAGCCGGGTGCAGTGGCTCACGCCTGTGATCAGCACTTTTGGAGGCTGAGGTGGGTGGATCACTTGAGGTCAGGAGTTCAAGATTAGCCTGGCAAACATGCTGAAACCCCATCTCTACTAAAAATACAAAAATTAGCCAGGCATGCTGGTGGGCGCCTATAATCCCAGCTACCTGTGGGGAGGCTGAGGCACAAGAATTGCTTGAACTGGGAGGCAGAGGTTGAAGTAAGCCAAGATCACACCACCACAGTCCTGGACGACAGAGGAGTGAGACTCAGTCTCAAAAAAAAAAAAAAAAAAAAGCCTGGTGTCTGAAAAGAGAATCCTATCTATTTGACTCACTACATACCTTGTGTTCGTCAATTTGAAATAAGACTGTGTCCAAGATGAGACTTGGCCGAGAAGCTACATTTAGGGTCTGTTCAGCCTGAGTAAGCCAGTTGATGAAGTCTTGGAGAGAATTGTGGAACTCCATTGCCAAGTTGAGAGCCTCTTCCAGTTTAGTCTGCAAGGACAGATTGTTTAGTATGTGATGTTTAAGGGCCTTGGTTATTTTGTTTGTTTCAGTTTAAATATTCTCTGGCAGATTCCTTTCCTATCCCCACTTTATTTATGCATATCTATTAATATATTAACTAAATATCTTATAAATGTAATGGGCCTCGCTAAAATACTGGCAAACCAAAACCCTTTAAGCCTAGTAAGCAGCATCTCACTGTAACTAAAAAAAAAATTAATATACACTAAAGCATGTTTTTGGGAAATTAACCAAAGAACACAATTACTAAATATAATCTGTAAAAAGAAAAGTTGACATTCATACAATTAATTTGGGGACTCAAAATATTATGAAATACATACTTTATGCTCCATCAGTGATGGCATATAATCTTGTATTTCTTGCCTATTGTTTTTTTCATGCAATGTTGAGATTTCTTAGATTGTCAGTTTTGTGGTTTTAAAAAAGTAACAAAAACATATTCATAATTTAATATACATTTTAATCCATTCTCATGAATTTTTAAATGCAAGTACTTAAAAGAATATACACAATCATCTGACTCTCTTGCTTTCCCTCTCTCCCTCACCTATATATATAGTCTTTTGTTTAATTAGATTAAAATAGAATTAATTATTCAATGACCCAGAATTTGAGTAGTTCTTAACATTTAAAAATATAACTAAGTAACATTTGATCTATATATTTATCTATTTTTGAATATATCCCACCCCTTTAAATCTGTTCTCATGTTAAAACAGAATATTATTTTCAACTACCCCATGAAATCTCCAAATATATACAAAAAATGTTTAAACGTAAATCATTGAAAGTTCTACTCCTGATAGCTCTACTCAGAAATAAGGCAAAGTCCAAGACATGAAAGAACTAAAACACTGATTCTATTATATTAATCAAAGCACATACTTTCCTTTCATTGAGTTTGGTTTCCACCGATTCCCATTTTTCTTTCAAGTTATTTATGTCTTGGTCAATATTTGTCTCTGCAGATTTTGGGCATCTTGCAAGCATCTGCTGGCCTTTCTGCATCAGACTCTTATATGTTTCTTCTTTAGCTTCAAAGGCAGCACAGACTTCCTAAAATGAGATACCCTCAAGTTATATCACTTTAAGAAAGTAAAATTTTAAGAGTTCTATTTTTCTAGGTCATCAGTCCCAAGCTCCTCATCATATATTCATCTCCGTTTGCTCTCTCAGAGCAACCCTGACACATTTATACTTTTCACTACATTGAAACAACAATTAAACCTACAGTCATACCCTGTCTACTGGGAAATCTAAAAAATGGTGTTATCATTATCAGACCATTCTGGCATGCTAAGATTTGAAGCAACAGTTTAAATGCTGTCAAGAAAGCTCTCACTGTACAGTAACTAATTAGTTCTGTGAGTTTGGGCAAGTAATTTCATCTCTCTGAGCCTCAATTCCTTCCTCTGTAAAATGAGAGGCTCTCGTAGATCCCTCCTTGTACTATGATACAATGAATGTAGTATTTCATTGGTACGATTTAATTCTGCACTCAGAAAACATACAATGGATAGAAAGTAAATAACCAGCACAGTAATATATTTAAGTTGATTATTCAGACTCTGGAATTATAAGAATCAAACTTGTGGTACTATGAATATTATTCTCATTTAGAACATTTCTAAAGCTTCTAACTAAAATGTTGTATGTATCTTCTATACAGGACATAAAATATTGCTTAAACAAATTCAAAGTTTAAGACCAACAAAACAACAGTCACTTCTCATTTAAAAAATTAAGACTAGTTCTATTTTATTTATTCAACTATAATGTGGGTTAAATCATAGTTCTCACTGAAAGATTATATATTTTATGTCTCACATTTTCAACTTTATACGTTTTAAAACTTGCAATATAACTCATATAATATAAAATTCACTATTATAAGTATACAATTCAGTGTTTTTAAAATTATATTCACAAGGTTTTGTAATCACCACTAACTCCAGAACATTTTCATCACCTCAAAAATTTATTTCTTAAGCTTAAAAAAAAAGCCCTATCTAAATATATTTACAATATCATCTACTAAAAGCTTTAAATCCTAAAGCAAAACTTTCAGATATAGCTAAAAACTCAGGAAACTAATATTGTAAGTTTTGTACTTTTCTTTTTTTTTTTTTTTTTTTTTTGAGACGGAGTCTTGCTCTTTCGCCCAGGCTGGAGTGCAGTGGCCCGATCTCAGCTCACTGCAAGCTCCGCCTCCTGAGTTCACGCCATTCTCCTGCCTCAGCCTCCCGAGTAGCTGGGACTACAGGCGCCCGCCACCACGCCCGGCTAATTTTTTCTATTTTTAGTAGAGACGGGGTTTCACCATGTTAGCTAGGATGGTCTCGATCTCCTGACCTCGTGATCCGCCCGCCTCGGCCTCCCAAAGTGCTGGGATTACAGGCGTGAGCCACCGCGCCCGGCCGGTACTTTTCTTCATTTCTAGCACAACAAAATCAAAAGAACTTTATTGAAATGATATTACAAATATCAACAACCCTTTAGAATGCTTTAAATCACAAATTTAAACTTATTTAAACAGATTTCTATGATTTATTATATAGGGTTGCAAAAGACTCATTTTAAATACCCCGCCCAAACTCAGTTTGCTGAAATGGAATATTTTCTAAAAGTAAAGTATTCTAAAGGTAAGTTCTTTGCTTTCAAGTTCTTATATTCTTCTAAATTAACATTTAAAAAATATTTATATTATTAGAAAATAATCCCAAGCATCTATCTGTTCATGAGTTCATTAAACTTATAATTAATGGACACTGTCAAAGCTGTGCAAGTACTTTCTAGGAAAGTAAGGAGCTATCTGGAAGTTTCTCAGGTTTTTTTTCAAAAAGGAAGATAAGCACTTACAAGTTTAGTCTATTACTTTTCCAGTGAAACAAATAGGTCTCCTGTGGCACTAAAAACCAATAACGACAACAACAAAAACCACATACATAACTTTCTAAAACAATAAGTATACCATAAAGATTTCTAGAAAATTCTACACCGAATTAGTAGGACTTACTTAAACTACTGATGGTGATTGTGAAATAAATATGATGCTACCTACTGTCATAATCTGTTTTATTTCTTTACAACATCTACATGATGGTTACGTCCTCTTCAAATCACCAAATTCAAAATTATTTCCAAATAAGAGCAGTTTTATTAAGATCTTACAACAACATTATATCTCTATTAAAGAGTGTAGATATTGATGTACACTGATCTATTTCTTTTGCCAAATTTCTAAGTACTTCTACTTTTATCTCCCAAGATAATAATCATCAGTATTTGAATATTTTAAAAAATTTCTGATGTAAATTCACAAAAGTAAAAAATTAGGGGACTCTTTCAAAATCTGAAACACTGTTTCCTCTCAGAACTTCTAGTGCTGAATTATAATGGAATATCAATTTAAAATGTCAATAAATCCAAAGTAGCCTAAATTTAATTTCTCAGTCCCCATTTCTATGAAAGAAAGCCCACATTTCAAGTCTCATCATTTTTTCCTCATCTTTCTTAGGAGCCAACTGTGTCACATGATCTAGGTAGGAACAGCGCACAGGTACAACACTCCAGACTGGACAGTTAAACAGAAGCCTCCTCTTTGTGTCTGTATTTGGTGTAAGTATGAAGTTGAAGATAAAGCTCTATCACCATTAAAACAAACAAGGAAGTTTTTTGTTTTTTTTTTAACAGAACAAGAGTATATTTTCTAACCTTCCATGAAACCAAATGAGACAATCATGCTTATAACAATAATTTTAAGTCATTCTGATTATTTTGGTGGTTTTTCTTTACACTTCAAGGCACAATAATTTAATAATTTACACTGTGTTATATTACCACCCATACAAGCTTATTTTGTGGGGGAAGGTTTGTGTCTAAAAAGTGTCTAGAATTCTAAAACATACTGACACACTAACCTTTGCGGCACTATTCACAATAGCAAAGACTTGGAACCAACCCAAATGTCCAACAATGATAGACTGGATTAAGAAAATGTGGCACATATACACCATGGAATACTATGCAGCCATAAAAAATGATGAGTTCATGTCCTTTATAGGGACATGGATGAAATTGGAAATAATCATTCTCAGTAAACTATCGCAAGAACAAAAAACCAAACACCGCATATTCTCACTCATAGGTGGGAACTGAACAATGAGAACACATGGACACAGGAAGGGGAACATCACACTCTGGGGACTGTTGTGGGGTCGGGGGACGGGGGAGAGATAGCATTAGGAGATATACCTAATGCTAAATGACGAGTTAATGGGTGCAGCACACCAGCATGGCACATGTATACATATGTAACTAACCTGCACATTGTGCACATGTACCCTAAAACTTAAAGTATAATAATAATAAAATTTAAAAAAAAAAGAAATAAAGAATGGGTTCTGACTTTAAAATTTTAATCAATAAATGGTGTGTTTCTAACATGTATACACAGTGATTTCTGCCATAAACTATATCTTTAAAGCCTTCTCCCACGATTTATGTATTGCCAGAGCCCATATAACACGGTCAGTTTGTTATTCTGAGGCTAAAGCTGTAGGAAATACTTTGCTTACCATATGGACATTAAGCTGCTCCTTGGCTGTTTCCGGTAAACCTCCCAGCGGTTTAGATGCCAACAGATGACGCTCCGTGTCAGTCAGCCACTGCTGCAAATCCTCAATATCGCCATGGAACCCTTTGGCCTGAAGTAATAGGGAGTTTTAAGTTGGGGCCATAAACACTGTCAGTTTCAAGCAGGAAATAAGCTTCAAACAATCCCAGCCTGCTAAGCCTCTCTATGCATTCTTAAGAACAGCCAGGTACCATTAGATTTGCCTTTCTTCATCAGGAGAGCTCTAGTAGATAAGAGTATTATGCTAAGAACTAGAAAGCTGTGTTCTCTTCTGCTGTTCTGTTCTTTATTTCACTTATTTTTACTCCTCTCCTTAAGGTATAAAAATTAAACAGGAGTCTGTGAACTAATAAAAGAATTCCATGCTATTTTGGTCTTGAATGCTACAGAAACTTTCAGAATTTATTCTCTTACTCACCTGGCGCAAGGCACCATCCAGCTGCTGCTTCCTTTGTTCTGTTTTTTCCAAAACATTTTGCCAGCGTTGATTTAAAACCTCTAGCTTGTTCTGAAGGTTGCTTGCTTCTTCTCCTGCACTTGATTCAATTAGATCATTTCCTGCTTTATTAACGGCTTCCACTGTGGACTGATGGGCTAATACATCATTTTGGAGCACCTGAAAATATAAAGATAACACCATGTTTGCTAGTTTGTAACATGTTAATATCATCTTTAATGCAACTGTTTTCCTTTCTGGTTATTAAACATCCTGAAACAAAAACGTTATATGTGTAGAATTTTAATTTTTTTTAAAGAGATGGGGTCTTACTCTGTGGCCCAGGCTGCAGTGTAGTGGTTCTATTAGAGCTCACTGCAACCTCAACACCTGGGCTCAAGCAATCATCCCATTTCAGCCTCTCAAATAGCTGGGACTACAGGCACACACTGCCATGGTTGGCTAATTTTGTTTTATTTTTTATACAGATGTAGTCTCACTACGTTGCCCAGGCTGGCTAATATTAAGTTTTTAAATGATGAACTTCCTTTCCCCTAAATTTGCAACCTTCCTGGATATACCTTTATTCTATCAATGTCCCCTGAAATGACTGTGTGAGAACAGTTGGCTAGTTATTCCCACTGGAATGACCTTGCAATTGATGACACTAAATATCTAGAGATTATAATTAAAAGGTTCTAAAATTTCTCACTTGGTTCAAGCCAATTTTAGTTTAATTCTCATGTCAAGTAACCAAAATATATATTTTACTCCTATATATTCATTTTCAAATATAAAATTATCATGTGTAAGGTATACAGTACCATATTTTACAATCAGCATTCTGAAAGAGAAAAAAAATTCCAGAATATTCCTTTATCTTCTCTCATACGAGGGGTCCTGGAATTGACTGCTAAGTTGAAATATTGGAAGGCCCTAAAACTAACACTCTATATCAGAGATACTCAAACCCAGCATTCCAAAATTCAGTTGTTCTTCAAGTAGAAAACATATATAATAAAAAGCTTACTACAGAACCCAGCAAATAATGCCTTCCTTTTATACAGTGGAAATATATGAATAGGTTAATAACGCTTAAATGCACTAAAATGGGGTAAGTGCAGAAAGCAACCCTAAGGTTTAAAAAAATCAATTTCTTTTACTGACTGAGTATAGCCTTAGTAATATTAATAGTTTCCTTTCAAGGAGGCTATGCTTACATTTTTGGAAAGCAGAAGAAACCTCCCTCTAATGTTGGTAAAAGTTGATCCTACTCTGTACTCATTGACTCAGTGTTGGCAATAGTAAAGAAAAAGAACATTATCTCCCATCCTATGTAACACATCACACATCTGGAAAGAAATTCAGACCAGGGAGGATTTTCAGTGAAGATCAGTAACCCTCTGATATCACTGTTTCTCTGACTGTTTTCACTCATATTCTGAGGCATCTGGTTAGGGAGTGTTTTTCAAAGGCAACAAAACCAACTGAGTAAGAAGTTATCTTTATAGAAAGCATTCACTTTGGTATGTTAAGAGTAGGATCACTCTCAAAATCAAAAAGTTAAATGTTTTCATGGCCAAAATATAAAAGAGAGTTCTATAAAATTCATTCTTCTGAATGGTCTGAGTCCTGCTACAAAGTCAGAGCTTAGGAGTAGGAGAAGAAAGCAGGAAAGGAACGGAAACATTCGTCCCTTCCTCCAGCAATTCTGCTGGGAATTTTATGTCCTCTAATTTTGATCTTTGAGGAATGGAAAGAAAAGAGAAAAGAGAAAAGGGGCCACTTCAAAGTACTTAAAATTAGACAAACAGAAGTAAGAGGTCTTTACCTATCCCCCACCAAAATAACTGGATCAGGGTGCCTCATTTTTCCACCTCTACCATATTATACAAAGTTCCTATCCTGATGTATGTTACCTTTAAAGACAGTTGATAGGTTTATAAAAATGTAAATGCAGCTATAAACTCACACCATGAGAATAAACAGATTTTGTTGCTAGGCAGTTGGTCTCACCAGTCATTAGGGCTCTAAGCAAATGTATAATGTAGACATTAAATAATGAAACAAGCTTCTATGTCAACATTAAGTGTGCAAAATAAATCCAAATTGTTTAATCAAATGTGGCTGGGCAATGACTATCAATGTAGATAGACAACGTAATAGAAAAATAAAATTTTAAACTAGGAAACAATTACTGTGGGGAACTATGAAAGAAGAAGAACAAAAGCAAGAATAGTCAAAAACTGTACAGCATAAAGTGCTAAAAACCTACCTTTTTTAAAAATGTGAATCAATATGTAAAATAATCAAACATTTCCTATTTGATAATTAAGGAAAATTTATTTTAGTTTAGGATTTAGGACTCTGAAGATATCACTATTAATGTGAATGTCAAAGTCTATGAAAGATTGTTGAATGCCAGGATAAACTCTACTGTGCATAATCTTTTATCCATTAAGCCTAGTGACTGAGGGGATAGGGAATGATCTATTAAGAAGTGTCACAAAGGTGACAACAATATAAGATTGCTTTGCATATATCTCTTAAGACAAAATTTTTTCAACTTACTAGCTTTAAATCAAGTGCAGGACATATAACAACTTTTTAAAACGTAATAAATACTTTAAAAAATTCAGAAAGGAGTAAGACAAAAAAATCCAGTCAAAGACAAGAGTGACATGGAGACAAAGGGATAAGCCCCAACATAAGAAGAGATGTACAGACAGATAAAAATATGTCAGAAATGACAAACAAGCTGCAAATGAAAAAGAGACATGGAAATATGGATGACCAGAGTGAAAATATACATAAAACCTGCAGTAGGACATTTTCAGCCTATGATTTTTTAGGCTATCCCTAACAACTTTAAAAAATAGGTGACATTATCACAATGACAGGTATAATTAAGGATTTAAATCTTTAGTGTTTGCCATGCGGCTCTAATAAACTTTAGTACAAATTGCTCATCCTTGTTTTGTTTGATAAAAATTGCCTTGAATGAGAAAAATATTTTGACCATAATCTTTTAAGAAAAATATTTTGACTATAATGTTTTAAGTAGTTAACCTTTAGTTATAAATGTCAAATACGAACTTGTGTCAAAATCATAAACTTGAAACACGCATAAAGAAGAAATATATCCGAGAAATCTGATGACACTAGAAATGGACAGAGAAGAAACATAACATGCATTAACAGCTACGTACATGATGCTTGGCAAGTTCAATTTCAATGGCTTTAGGGTCTCCTCCAACAGGTTTCTGCTCACTTAGCAAGCCCTCGGTGTGTGTCAGCCATGTCAGGAGCTCATCCAGGGCATGTTGGAACTGACCCAACGCTAATAGAGCACCCTCCAGTTTATGCTACAGAAAAAGTGGAAAGAAAATCCATTTATAAATTTGATATTATGAATGACATGTCTATAAAACAAGGGCAAAAAATAATTGTTTCATGTTGCGTAAGTCCATAAACGTATCCAATGAAGCCTAATCATCATATCCTTCTATGTTTTAAGTTTGACGCTCCTCATGGTTAAAATAGAATATATGAGAAGCAGAAATAATTCTAATTTTATCTTTAATAATTATTTTACATTAATATCTGAAATTGAAAATTTATAATTTCTTAAGAAAAGTCTTGGTATTTACCTGTCTGTTGATGATTCTCTCCTCCAGGCTATCCCATATCAATTTCAGTTCCATTAATGGGTCTTGAACAGTGTGTTTGTCACTCTCTTCTGTTACTTTCTTTAGCAAAAGCTCTGCTTGATGATTCAGTCTTTCCATTTCTATCTGCTGTTGATAGGCCTCAGACTTAAATTGCTATTTTAAAAGAGATATACAAAGAAAATATTGTTAAAAATCATTAACTCCAAACAAAGAAATCTTTGGTTATATCATTATTCTGATTCACACTACTTACTGAGGGGAGGTGACGCAAAGTAAAAATCTCACATGAGGCTTACCAATGGAAGAATTATAGGCAAAAAAATAAGGAAAATATTTTCTCTTTATTCAATATTTTTGGATGGATAGATGTTTCTATTTATAATTTTGACATTTCATTTCATTTTGTTCTCTACAATAAAAAAATAAATTTCAAGGCTGAACTTATTCCAATATATGCATTTGAAAAATGAGTTTTAAAATTATACAAAAGAAAATGAAATATATGTTGACACATATGAAAGCCAAAAAAGTCTTAAGAAACTCAAATTAGTATTTCCTGCTCTGAAACATACACACATCTTGCATCCCCTGATAATTTTATGTTTTCTGTAGCTGTGCTGTGTTCATTAATATTCCTATGCCTCACCCACTGCTGACACAGAATGCTATTCTCTCTCCTTCTACTCTTTAAGTCACTGACATAGTTAATCATCTCGGCTTTGCCAACCAACAGGTTAGCAAACAGTTGCTTGTAATAGGTAACTGTCCTTTCATAAAATATTTATTTTAATATGTAATAGTACAAAATTCATGGCTAGCAGTCCCTTAACTTTGTTCAAAAATACACGAATAATAATTTGAAAATAATAACAAAGGTATAGTAAGCACTTGGTATGTTCAAGTTACTTTCAACCAACTTATTGGGGAAATAATTTTATCCTTAATGTAAGCTAAAGACATAGGAGTAGAACCAGTTAGTAAGACCAGTAAGACCACTGAGGCCATATGCCCTAAGTGGGTGAACCTGGACCTAAACTCAGATAACCTGATTTCAGAGTGAGCACTTCTAACCAGGCTGCTATATAAAAATCACTGACCTATATGAAAGTATCCAAAATAAATTATCCACACCCATAACTGTATATAAAGTATATCATATGTTTGCCACATGAACAAATTAAAGTTAAAAAAAATTCAATTTAGTGGTAAGGATAAAATTCTCAAAAAGAAAATTTGTTTCTAAATGAAATATTCTATGTCACACTTAGATATGAAAATGCTACAATTTTAAAGCCAGATAATATTTTCACATAAAATCTAGCAAAGTTCATTGCAAACGGTGTGATGTCTCTGCATATGGAGAGTTAAAATTGGGAAGGAAATAGCTGATCCCATTTTGATAAATGATTATTGGTATAGAGGAATTCAAAGAGGAAACAGTTCAGCCACTTTCACATCTGCAGATCAAGAATTACAAAAGCAAAAATTACAGAGAACAGCAATGGAAAACAACAAACATTTACAAAACAAACCTTTTGGGAAACATTCTTATATCATGGATGTGTTTTTAACCTGTTGAGACTAAATTAATTACTCAGAACATTCTAAAGAAAATAAAAATGTTGGGTTAATGGGTATAAAAAAATAGAAAGAATGAGTAAGACCCTGTATTTGCTAGCACACCAAGGTCACTATAGTCAAAAATAATTTTTGTACAATTAAAAATAACTAAAAGAGTATAATTGGATTATTTGCAACACAAAGGATAAATGCTTGAGGTGATGGGTACCTCCATTTTCCCTGATGTAGTTATTATATATTGCATGCCTGTATCAAAATATGTCATGTAACCCATAGATATATACCCCTACAATGTACCCACAAAAATTAAAAATTAAAATTAAAAATATCAGGAAAAGAAAAATGATGCTGTAGTGTATTGACAACATACTAGTGTAGTGACAGCAATATACTACTGAATAAACAAGTTAAACAAGTTATAAAAATCCTTACAGTATTATCTAAATACATCTCTCTCTCTACCTATACATACATACACACACACACACACACACACACACACACACACACACACCCCATGTCCCTAACATGAAGATATCAGAAAGGCTATAAATCAAATCTAAGAAAGGTGATCTCTAGGTACATAACATTTTGGGTGACTTGAAATAATTTGTTTTTCTCCTTTTTATTTGCATTTTCTGATTTTTCTATATGAACAGTTATTAATTGACTATAAAAAGAAAACTATTAATAGTATTTCTTTCCTTTATTTAAAGAACACTTATATATTGCTTAGCATGTGAAAGCACTATGTACATTAAACTAGCTTTATAATTAAGCTGTCATACTTATGTTAGGTAAAATAAATTTATGTACAAAATTATGTGAATCAAGGACTTAAAATTCCAAGGGAGTCTTCGATAAATTAGCCGCCACACATACCTTTAGCTCTTCAATCTGCTGCTTGACAGTTTCGAGATCTGTTCCAATTGGAGACATTGAAGCTAATTTACCACCTGCAATATCTACCCAGTCAAATACTGCCTGAAAGACACATTAGTCCACGTGTTGTTACAACAGTACATTTGAAATTGCTACAGTATTTCAAGTACTACAGAAAAATACAATCATAAATCTAAAAGATATTATGGAATTAGACTATTTTATAAAAAATTAACATGGTTCACCTAAATTAGTAAAAGCAGTAATATACCAAAATGGTTGTCCCAAATATGAAATAGATACATACAAGTTTGCAAAAGAAATTGTTTATTCAATAGATTCTTGAAATATTATGAACTTCAAAAAAAATCATTTGAAAACATTTATAGAATCCAATCACATGAAATTCTTCATTACGTGTGCTTAAAAGGCAGCTTGTTTAAATATACTGAAAGAAAAAGATTCAAATCTATTTGTTCATTCAAATAAGCAAGAAATTACTGTTTAGAACTTAAGCAAAATATATGACTCAAACCCTTAAATATTATTTAGATTAGCATTAAGATCCTGCACATATAAATTCTTAGCATTAAGACCATTATTCTGAATTATAACAGGTTTCAGACTCTCCTGCTTTTCTTATTTATTTAGGTAATAAAAATAGTCTAAAAAGGCTCAAGTCACATTTTTTTTAGGTACTGAATATAAAATAAAATCATTTTGCCATTACTCTGTCACCCAAGCTGGAGTGCAGTGGCACAATCAAATAGCTCACTGTAACCTCAAACTCCTGGGCTCAAGCAATCCTTCTACCTCAGCCTTCCAAGTAGCTCAGACTATAGGCACATGCCACCATGGCTGGCTAATAAAAAAAGAAAAAAAAAATTGTAGATGGGGTACTTCAGCTCTTGTTTTGACAGGATCTTGCTATGTTTCCCAGGCTGATCTTGAACTCCTGGCCTCAAGTGATCCTCCCACCTCAGCCTCCCAAAGCACTGGGATATTTTGCACTTTAATGAAGTTTAAAACCATATAGTAGGGCGATAAATCTTGGATTTTTAAGTTATCATTAGCCAACCCTGACTAAGTACTTAAGCAGCAACCTGGGAAATGAAACATATTTTACTTTACAATCAAATCTTGAAAATTAGCATCCAGATCTTTGACATCTAGCTACAGCTAGCTGTACTGTAGCTACTTAATAAATCAATCTGCCCTTTGCTAGCACAGGTGATGCTACTAATACATGATCAACAGGACTTATGACAGGCCTTACTTTTCTGGTAGTGATAAAGAGACTATACAAGCCATGGTGGCTTGCGTGTGACCTCCTAAATGGCTGCATGTGGTGGCATTGCCACCTCTAGCCATGGAAGAGATTACAACTCAATGATTTAACAATGACCTAGCCTCACAGGCTGGAGCCCGAATTAGTTACTTGTCATTGATACCTAATAGAGTAAATTATCACTTAGGTTACAAAAGAAAAAAAAAAAGAAGAGGGAGGGAGAATATAATAAAGTGTTATTTGTAGTAAAATCTTTCATATATTTCCAAAGTTCAAAAAACTTCTCAGCTGGCATAAAGCCTAGCTGTGACATTTATTTTTACAAATATAGAAATGGAATGGCATAATGAAAAAGGAAAAGATGTTCTCATCTGGGCTTTAAAAATAATATTCACTTAGTGTTATGGAAATACTTAAGCTTTTTCCATATGGTAAGAAGGATGAAAGATTAAACTCCTGCCAGCCTGTTAGGAAATGGAGCAAGGTTAAGGGACGTAGGGAGAGAAATATACCCGAGTTGGCCTCAACTGACCAGATAATTTTTAATATTAAAAAAAACCTTATAAATGGTTAATGAACTGAATGAAAACCCTTAAGTGAAAAACAACTATTAAAAGAAATTATATACATGGAAAAGAAGAAAACACTTTTTACACACCAGATTATGACCTAATAGAAATCTATTTTTGTACATGGAGAACACTGGCTTCAAATCAAATTTCTTTACTTCTGACTTTAGTTAAACTTGGTGATATTTTTAGATAGTGTTTACTCCTTTCATCTTATTCCACTCAGAACAGAATTCACATTTAGTTCCATTTCACTGTCTGGTGCTGAGCCATTTATAAAAAATACTGTGTGGGAACATTTACTTTCACTTAAAAAAAATCAAAATATTTCTTTTCAAAGTAAATTTCACTGAATGTGTATACAGAAATGTGTTTAGATGTGTATATAAATCTACACATATCTGAAAGGTCAGAAATATCTTCTAAAAGACAAAACATGAAATGAGATACACAGGCAACTGCAGGAATAATTTGCCCACAATTGCATATGCACTGGCAGATCTTGAGGTGGTGCCAATATGTAGACATCAATTAGTACGATTCCTCCTTCCAGCTAAGACCAGCACATACACTGTAATCCCCTTACCTGCAGTCCATCCTGGTACTGAACGGCAGCCTGCATTGCCTCCTCAAGTTTGTCAATCCGGTCTTTCCAAGCTTTATTTAGAGAATCCCATGCTGAATTTAACTACAAGATGTATGTTAGAATTCTTTTAGTGCCATATTTTAAACTTTCAACTACTGTTAACAAAATATTTTAGTTAACTAAAAACTTTTTAAAAGCCATTCTGATAAGTAAGCCAGTTGTACCTCATCTATACTCTTCTTGACAATGGGTTTATCAGGCTCCCCACATGCCGCAATGAGTTCAGAACCTAGGTTAATAACTATATCCAGCTCCTCCTGTAGTCCATCTATTTCTTCCCTTATGGTCTAGAATAAGAAAATGACAGCCTTAGAATTTTAAGCAAAACCACATCAAAACTTTAAAAAGTACACAACAATATCAATGGTAGTTATTTCTAGAAGGTGGCATTCTAATCGTTTTTCTGTTTTCTAAGTTTCTGCAATAAATTTTTTTAACAAGAAATATTTTAAAAGAAAAACAGCACCCTTTTAGTAACAAATGTCAAATGTTTATTATAAAGATATTTAAGAAATGATAAATAAGAAATACCTTAACAAATACCAAAACAAATTTTTAAAAATATCAACAATACTGTAAGGCTTAGAAAGACATTTTGGTTTCCAAACCAATATACATTTAACATAGACAAGTAAAATATGAATCCAAGAACTATACAAATTAATATATTTGTTAGTAGATTTAGAATGATCTAGCTTTGGATTTACATTTTATGTCATTACCCTAGGCAGGACCAGGTAGGACCTGTAAGGTACAAAAATACCACAACAGAAAGGCAGTATCCTACTTTTGCTTTCATCTTCTTGGTTAAATATATTCATTCATTCAACAAACACTGAATAACCATAAACCAAGCCCTAAACCAGGCACTGGGGATACAAAGAAAAATAGATATGGCTATTCCCCTCAAGAGGCCCACACTACAGCAGGAAAGACAGAGGCATAAGCAACAGTAAACCATACTATGTGCAGTCCTTTGCATGAATAAAGTATTACAGGAACACAGATGCACTAACTCTGCTAAGTATACAAGAAAAGGTTTTACATGGGGGTAATGATCCAACTGAACCCTGAGTGGACTTTGCCAGTAGAGTGGCAGGAAGGACATTCTAGAGTGAGGAAATAAGATGCGCAAAGGCACTGAGCTAGAAAGAGCAAAACAGTTTGTTTTGGGAAACGCCCTTTCTAATCAGTAGCAGGGAGGGAGCTTGGTAAAGGAGCAAGAGAAAAACATAACTTTGGAAACATAGGCATGAGCTAGGCTGGCATGCAAAAAGCTGCATGCCCTGCTCTAGGGAGTTTGGGCTTTATCCAAATGGCAGGGGATGCCTCTGAGGGGGTTTAGGCAGCAACACAGTAAGAGCAGATCTAGAGAGAAGACTGGCAGCAAGGTCAGAGGCCTAGCAAGGAAAAGACAGTCTGCACTTTGGATTACTTTGGAAGCCAAAAAGAAAGAGAGAGATAATGAGGCCCTGAAATAAGGCAAAAACAGTGAGGATAAAGAGAAATTTTTTGTTGTTGTTGGTTTGTGTTTTTGTTTGTCTTCTGAGACAGGGGCTCACTCTGTCGTCCAGGTTAGAGTATAGTGGCACGATCTTGGCTGACTGCAACCTCCACCTCCCAGGTGCAAGTGATTCTCATGCTTCACCCTCGAAGTAGCTGGTAGTACAGGTGTGTACCACCACGCTTAACTAATTTTTGTACTTTTAGTAGAGACAGGGTTTCGTCATGTTGGCCAAGCTGGTCTCAAACTCCTGGCCTCAAGTGATCCGCCCACCTCGGCCTCCCAAAGTTCTGGGAATACAGGCATGAGCCACCACGCAGGCCTGAGAAATTGTTTTAAACATACAATCTCAAAGTGAAATTTGTGGGTATATTCTATCTCCTACTGTATCACTGCACATTCCATTTTCAGAACCAAATATAAATGTTAACAGAGTAACTCCTAACATTTACCCAAGGAATCTGGATTTCATTATGCCACAACTTATTTTTCTAACTTTAAATGAGATTTTCTGCTTACCTCTGCTGCTTCTTGCTGTTGTTTTACTACTGAAGGATCAATTCCAGGATCTTCCAGGTCCCGGATGAAATCTTGAGTATCTTTAATGGTAACTACCAATGACATGTGATCACACCAGAACTTTTCTGCTAGCTCCATCACATCCAGTAGTTTGGCTTCCCTCTCTTCCACCAGTGTGTGTATGTTCTCCCAAATGAAAACCATTTGGTCAAGCTTATCCTGAACAGCTATGAAGCAAAACAATATCCACAAGGCGACTGGTTAGCCCCACGTAACCAACAAAGCAGAATGTTATAGTTCACACAGAAAGTAGTGATCCAATTTGCTAAGTATCTAAAACTGGACCAAGTTTTGAATGACTCCAGTCCAGTGGATATCAGTGGGTCCAAGAGTCTATGCCAAATAACATAATATCTCTGGGTCTGCTATTCTTGCCAAACCAAGGTTCTTCCTGACAAAACTGAGCTCAGAGTAGAACCAAGTTTATCAAGTTTCAAGTTCATTAAGGCTATCCTTAATCCCAAAGGGAGTGAAATAATCACCTAGGTACACTTTTATGCTCCCGAAATCAAGAGTAAAATTGTCCGTTCAGTCCCAGGAATGTAACAATGTATGGTATGTACTTTGGGCTTGCTTCTAGAGTACTCTCATTGTGAATTTCCACTACGCACATGCTCTCCCTTTTGACCCTCAGCTCGTATCTCAAAGATGGCTGGCTGTGGTAGCGGTTCCCATTTTTGTGGCTATGTGATGCAGGATCCATGCTATGTAAGGTAGCAGAGTCAGTAATGAGGAAAAAACCCCAGATATGGCCTTATTAGCAATATGCTTCAACCTACTGATTTAAAAGACCTGAATACACATGGTCTTTGAACATATGGTCTTTATACATGGTCTACGTATAATGGCACGCTTTGTATTCAACCAATTAATTTCACAAACACAGGAAGACATTAACAAGGAATTTGCATACACAGCCCTTCAACCTTAAACACATCACATTTGTAATATCTTTTTTAAGATGCAGCATTTTGTTATCCAATTGGACGGTGAGTAAACCGCATAAACATTTAGAATGCTTTAAAGTTTGTTTCCCTATTCCAAAAGTATTACCTTTGGCAGATATGTCTTTATCAGTCCCCTCAGATCTAGCAATCATTTCCTCTCCCCTCTGTTTAAGAGTTTCATACAACGGCTGTAGCTTTTCCATGTCTACTGACACATTCTTATTTTCACTGATCTGTTCCTTGATCTTCTCGACCTCTGCAGAGATAGAGGGTGGCTGCCTCAGACGTTCCACGATGCGTTCCAGGCTCTCAAGGATCTGATCTATCTTGTCATGGAACTAGGGGCAAAACAAAGAGATCTTTTATGGAAAAAAGATCTGTAATACCAAGTGTGAAATTTAAATGAAAAAACATTTTTTACAATTTAATGTCAGAATTAAGAATAAATCTTAGCCTCTTTATCAACAGACCCACTCAAAAGTTACATCCACCTGGTGTGTGAAGACATGCCTAAAATCATGAAGTATATGCACCTCTGTCATACTACCTATGTACAATAGACTTAGTTTCTTATGAATATTTGAGGGTATCCATTAAGAAATGGTATATATTAATATGTAACTGGACCAGGACGACATGGCAGCAATGTCTCTTTACCTGCTGCTTCATCCTGTTATCATAATTCAAATTAATTTTAAAAATCAAGTTCAATAAGCTGAGTATTTGTCTATTACAATGGATTGTTTACTTCATTTTTAATGAACTATTATGGCATCCTGAAAAGTTATATTATTTAATGTGAAATTCATGGGAAGTTTTGATTAGATTCCAGGGAATCCTTAAGTTATGCATTTCCTGAACTGAAAAATGTTAAAAAAAATTTTTAACAAAAAAACCTCCCCAATGTTGTAACTTCTGATATAACAGAAGTTACAAGTGTCAGAAGTTTTTATTTACTTCATGGTTAAACACATAATCAGACACATGAGAGAATTTAAAATTTTTATTTGTAAAGGTTCCATAGACAATTAAGCAAAGCTTTAAAAACTTGTTCATTCACATCTATGAATGAACTTTGTTCTATACTATCTCAAAGTTAAAGGAATAATCACACAGGATTGTGACATTGGCCCACTCTAATGTGCCATATCTAATAATGAAAACCAAATCTTGAAAATGGAAAATCTTTGGGTATTTCAAAATTCAACTTCTTGAAAAAAGATATTTTCAGAAAAGAAAAAACCATCAATATCCAACTTTATATTCTTTTTCTTTTCATTTAGCCTATCATTCTTTCTTCTCATTGCCTTCTTGAAAGTATTTTGTTAATAATTATAACACTTTCCTTTATCTCTCCCAATGGCAAATATTACATTCTACTCAGGATGGACACTGAATTAAATATTCGGACAATGATGACAATTGCATGTTTCTTAAGTCATTGAAAATTATTTGTATTATATCTATAAGCAGGCAGAGAAAGATAAGGAGATAAAGGCTGGATGCAAGCAAACATCACCTCTGAGGGACACAGACATCAATACTCAAGAGTGAATGTGGTGAAATAATTTTAGTTAAAATTTAATCAGGAAATCCAGGAAAATGTCTTTCTGTGCTCTGTTGTCTGCAAGAACCCAATTCTATATCTAGTGTAAACAATTACCTGAGTTGATTGAGAAATGGCTTCATCCAGTGCCACAGCACGCTTTTTGACATCTTCTTTAATTTGACTGTAAAGGGTGTCGGCTGCCACATACTTCTCTTGGATAGAAAAGCCTTCCCCAGGGCTCAATTCCAGTAACTGTGGCCCAGTTTTGTTCATCTTATCTATATGAGGCTTGTGTTCAGCTATCAACTCACGCAGTTGCTATAACAAACCAAACAGCTTTTCAGTATCTCAGGGTCACACCTCCATATTACAGCTGTCTACACCTGCAATGCATCCAGCTGGCAAGAAACTCCAAACAAACCCCTCCCCATCACAAGGCATTTAACACATGATGGCTCATACAGCTCTTTGCCAGGAAGAGAAGGTCCTGACACAAAGATTAAACAACAGTCTGGTCACACCAAAGACCCTTTAGGGTACAAAGATGCTGGTTCAGTGAAATAATGAATCCCAGTTTATTATGCATCTCATACCAAGAGTAGCACATTTTGACAAGAGCATTAGCCTAGGGTCATATTATATAAAAGTATTCTGAACTCGCTATGTCCCCAACCTACAGACACAAAGTCATATCTGATGGTGTTCCTTTCTGCACACTCATGATATATACAAAAATAGAAGAAAGAAAAAGAGAGAGAGAGAGACAAGACGGGGGGAAGGAGGGAGAAGGGAAGGAAGAAAAAAGAATAGAAAGAAGCTCAATATAAGTTAGATGCAATGCTGAGACAAAACCTCAAGATAAGGAATGTTAGGGTGATGTAAGCCCACAAGGCATTGCATTTATATATGCGGACTGATATAAAATGAATGAACATGTATTACATTTTATATTTATGTATGAATCTATTCTATATATATATGATATATAGACACACATATGAATGAATCTACATTCATTATTTTAAAATATTAAAGGCTGCAAGGGCAATCTATCAATACACAGCTATATACTGAGCATTGTTTGTAAGGTATATTTAAGGAAAAACACATGTCATATGAATGTGCATAATTTTGTTAGCTAATCAAGAAATACAATGATATTTATACTAGTGCGTGGGTGTAGAATTCAAGTGGATCCCCATTCCTTTTAATAGAGAAGATGTGTTGGGAGCCTGAATAAAGCTAGAATACATACACCTCATGGATCCCATGGATTTCAATGAGCAGTTTTTCATGGGTCAAAACCAAAGCCACCCCCAGGGGGAAGATCTGCCTTTGCTTGCAGGTTTTTCTGAGGCTGGCCTCTGTGCAGCATTGAGGGGTCTTTCATTTGCACCACATTATTGATTAGGTTCCCTCATCAGCAGCTCTTTGTCCTCACCAGAATGTGTATCTCCAAACTCCAGCCCCTCACAAAACCTTCTCTGGGGAATCTTACTTTCAGGAAAGATAGTCTAGAGATAAGCTACCAATCTTTTCCTGCAAACTCTAATTTCTATCAGTCACCAGGATGGCCACATACCTAGATTTTTATTGAAAGTGTCTACTAAAATCAATTATGAGCATTATTTTGAGAACTTGTTGAGGAATTACATCATTAACTACCACCAATGTAATAAAATGTTTTTGAAGGTTTTCAAAAGACTGCCTCAAAATAGTTTTAGAAAGGGCTAAATAAAGATGAATTCAATTTTAAAAGAAGGAAGAGTCTAATATAGCATGCTGCACATAAGAATGTGGGAGGGCCATGTTTGCAATCTAGCTCCTGGGCGTTCCAGGCCAAGTTTTTATTTTTATTTGGCATAATTAGGTATCTTCATGCTGCTTTACCGAATGGAGGTGGTGATGGTATATCAGCTATAGATAATCTCATGGAAAAGGAAAACTGAAGATGTTACATACGTTCTCCTGTCAATGTTCTTTCAGGAATGCTTGGAAAACAAGCTTTCACTCAAGAGTTATCAAGAGACTCTCAAATAAAATGCTACATCTCTGCTGATATTTCTGGAGTTCCTTTGGGTCTAGGTAGATCTCACCTGTATAGCACCACTATAAGGCAACTTGGCTTGGCAAGTAGTGAGAGGAGCCTTTTTTTTTTTTTTTTTTAAGACAGAGTTTTGCTCTTGTTGCCCAGGCTGGAGTGCCGTGGCACGATCTTGGCTCACCACAACCTCCGCCTCCCAGGTTCAAGTGATTCTCCTGCCTCAGCATCCCAAGTAGCTGGGATTATAGGTACGCACCACCATGCCCAACTGATTTTGTATTTTTAGTAGAGATGGGGTTTCTCCATGTTGGTCAGGCTGGTCTCGAATTCCTGACCTCAGGTGATCCACCTGCCTCGGCCTCCCAAAGTGCTGGGATTACAGGCGTGAGTCACCACATCCGACTAATTTTGTATTTTTAGTAGAGGCAGGGTTTCTCCATGTTGGTCAGGCTGGTCTCAAACTCCCGACCTCAGGTGATCCACCTGCCTCGGCCTCCCAAAGTGCTGGGATTACAGGCATGAGCCACTGTGCCTGGCCGAGGAGCCTTTTTTAAACCCTTCTTAAACCATTCCATGACAGGCAAGAGAACACCTACCAGCCATCTACTCAGGTATGTGTGTGTATCAGAAAAGGGCCCAAAAGGAGATGCCTTTTGCCTTATATGTGACAAAATGATTCTTGGCACATGCTGTCATAGGAGTCCAGTCATGCTGGAGCTATCCGGTGTGACTTGATATCTATCATGTGGTAACATGGCCCTTGGAGCCATTTTTCATTCCTGGCTAGAATGAACTAGATTTTCCCCCAAAATACATGGAGAAGATGCTGTAGAGCTGGAAAAGAAATGCCATCCTAGGAGGCTACAAATATTCTGCAACAGCAAAGCTTTTAGTTTAAACAATTTGAAGATGTGGCTACAAAGTTTTGTACCTCCCTTTATACAGACAATCACAAATTTGTTTTGAGAGCTTACAGATTATGCAAAAAGGCAAAAAAACTCAATTTTTAAAATTTCAGCTCAATAATGAGCCTTTCCATACTATTTGATGCTATGCTAAAAATGTGGCTATTCAAATCACCTCAGCATAGAAATCCATGAAACATTTTTTATTTAAAATAATTCAGTAAGTAGATATCAGATTTCTGCCACAAATAAATCTTTATACAAAAATTGAATTCTACATACTTGTCTTTCTCCTGCTGAACCATTTAGATAGAACTCCATAAGATTCCCGTTCTATATTAAATAAAGTTAAAGTGTGGTCTCTAAAACTCTCTTTTAAATAAATACTTCAGTATAGTCTTCAATGCCAATTCATTAAAAAGGTAAACAAACAAGATTAACAAGATGTCACATATTCCAAACAATGATGTAATAAACCCTGAATTGAACTTTTCCCTCCCTCTCTCTCTCTCCCTCTCTCTCTCTCTCCCTCCTTCTCTCTTGGGCACAGGCATACACACACATACACACACACACACACACACACCCTCATGCGCATACACACACACATGCACACCATGATTAGTCTCAGAGTACATTCTGTACAGATCTGGAAGAGCAACTAGGTTCACAAGTCCATAAATAGCAAGAAATCTAGTTTTTTTCTGACAGTCTGGAATGCTCTCTCACATAAACCCTTACAAAATTTTAAGCCATATTAACAATTAAGTGACTGCTGAAAAGAGGGCTTTATGTGCCATTTCATACATGTTTAAAATGTGATGTAACTGTAGTTGTAAATGTGCTCCTCCTACTTTACCCATTTACACTTACAGGAACAAGAACTTCAAAGGAGTTCCATGTACCTAAGGTGAACAAAATAATCTGTCTTTATACTTCATCATTTTTCCTTTTCATAGCTTTCATAATATTGCTATTTTGACACATTCATTATATTACACATTTTCTCCAAACTCAATGGCCTTGTCTGTATAATGGTTCTCCCACATATTTCCACTCTGCATTTACATTCTAAATGTATAAATTTAAAACAATTCAATGTGTGTAAATTGAAAGCACTTCAAAAGCTTAATCCTATAACATTTTTAAATGGGAATTTTTTTCTATCTAGATGATTTATACTGCATATTTTATAAAAGTTGTGATGTAATTAATGACATATACAATAAGTATATCCACATGAGTCTTCTCACTATAACCCTGTATAAGAAGCAATTATGAGGTAAGCAAATTACACAGACCAGAACACGGTATTCTAAAATGCCTTAATCATGTAAGTGTTTAACTGTACTAAAAACCACCATAAAAATCATGATTCTCTTTTAATGGGGAATACAATATTCTCTTTCACACCAGGCTTACCCGATGTTCTTCCTGCTGCTGCCTTAGAGTTTCATATTCAAGGGCTGGGGCGGGAAGCTGAGAGATGACTGATTGTGTTTCTGTCAGCCATGGCCAAAGTTCTTCATATGTTTCCCAGAATTGGTTAACCAGGGACTGTGCCCGTTCCAGCTGCAGATACCTTTCTGAATTAATCTGGCAGATGGTATCATAGTTCTTCAGTACCTTGTCCAGTTTTTTCTAGAAAATAAAAGGATGAAATGTTTAACTGGTCAGGCCAACGAGCACACACACTCCAGAGTGCTCTGTCCAGCACAGTACACCTGGACAGAGTGGGCGTTTGACAAATATATGTTAAATGAATACATCAGTTAAAGCTATTCAGATTTGAATGGTTTATACGTACAAAAGTTCACTTTAAATTAAAGTGCCTCAAGTTTTTATGAATAAGACACTGAGATCTCCAAAACCAATACGCACAATTCTCCAGTCATTCTTACAATGGCTTCAAGATTAGAAAACAAGTCCCATATGATTCTGGCAACATATATTTTGCAGAAAAAAAATAAAGACCACCTTTTGCAAATGAAATTGTCAAAATTTTTAGTTAACAAAATTAATTATATATATACACACACACATATATATGTGTATATGTGTATATATACGTGTGTGTGTATATATATATAGAAAGAGAGAGAGGGAGAGAGAGAGAGAGAAAGAGAAAGAGAGAAAGAGAAAGAAAGAGAAAGAGAAAGAGAAGGAGAAAGAGAAAGAGGAATCAAAGCAGAACATTTGCCATTGTGCTATACACGGATTTAACGGGGTAGTCACAGTGATCTAGATTATGGTATAAACTCATAGCAAAAACTAATAGCAGAAGATAAAGCACAATCATAACCCAATAAACCACAGAATAACAAAGAAATTATTTCATAACAATCTGTATTTTTCACATCAGAGTCTTTACAAAAATAATATTCAATTATAAACAAGCAAATTGCCATTGTAGAGTATAAATAAATAAAAGAGTGCATATCATTACATTGTGCATTCTATTATTTTATCTGTGGTCTACCTTAAAAGCAATGCATACTCTTTAAAATATGATTTTAGGCATAGAGATTCCTATTTTTTTTTGCCATGCACGGGGTATCTTTCCTACCAGAAGCATGAATATACATCAATTTCTTCAGGCTGCTTAGATGTCTGAATATGAATTGAACATTTTTATTTGTGGCTGGTTTTCTGCCAAATTAAAGGATAATTAAAACTACACAAGCTGAATGCTTCCTTAATTACTCAGATCATATTTTCCCTATATAGCTTACTGTAACTTTATACAAAATGGATTTCAGCATTAGAGAGAGCCACATATTTTGGTTTTTATTAAGAGGCCCAAATGTCTCTGAAGCACATAAACAATAGTTGATACATATAAAAAACAATAATTTATACTGATAATAATGGTAATATTACAGCTAACATTAACTGAATGCTTAATGCGTGCCAGTTAACCAAGGTCTCAAACCTTAATAGCCTTTGTGCCTATTCAAAAAGATTGTCCTCATAGTGATTCCCTTAAGAAATATTCCTTTCACTGTTATTCTATAAACTTGAAAAATGCCTTATTTAAACTAATTATTTTTGCTGCTTAAATGGCAGCTGTGGATAACGGAGAAGTGTTTTTCTAGGACTGAAAGCTCAACACCTGCTGTTTTTTCAAGAGTCCCACTACCAGTCCACAGACAAGATTATACCTTCATTGATTGCTTTTCCTCTTCACTGCATGCGGTCATGATTTTATGCCCAGATTTAACAAGTTCGTCAATAATATCCTTGTGTCTCAAAATCTCCATGGTGAATGTCTGTGATTTACCAAAATAAAGACAAAAAATAAAACAAGAAATTGTATGGCTAAAATGAAAACAATTAGGCTAAGTAGTTAAAAATATCACGTTATACTAGAGGGGTCTTAAAAAGTAAATCATACAAGCACATTTTATAGAGTTGGAGCACACCAGCAAATAATTCATATGGCAATTGGAAATGTATTTCTTCACCTTTTGAACTTGAAGCTGAGCAGAAGTCTGGTCTTGCTCAAGCCTGATGTCACCTAGAGACATCAATTTTTTTTCTGTTTCAGTAATCCAGGATAACTCAGCATCAGCTGCTTGGTCAAACTAAACAAAAGATAAATAATTAGGTCAGCACGTTCCTGTTCCTGATGCCAGAAAATACCTATCTACAGTTCTTTGAAATATCCTTATTACACAAGTGGAAAATCCGAGCTTGTCTCCTCATGGCATCCTAAAATAATTCGTGATAATGACTAAATTTTAAAGAAAGGAGAACTTTCCACAGAGTAATTAAACACAAGCTCTTAAAACATGTTGGATTTATAGCACTGCATTAATGATTTTAGGACAGTTAGCACTATTGCCTTCTTTTCAGGCAGTCTTAATAATTTGCACCTTAGGAGTACTGTCCAAATCTAACAGTTATGAAAGCCAACAGCCAGGTACCATCTTTTAATCATTTCACCCATCACTTCAACTCCTATGATATGCAACTAACATTCTGCTATCAAAGTACATAGTTCCAAGCAAAAAGAATAGAATATCCCCACTTATTTATTATACTATTATGTTTATAAATGCATGTGTAAATATACATCTCTATATATGCAGAGTATACCCCTAAATGATTCATGTATAATTTTTAAGCATCTCATTTAATAATGGCAGAAAACATTTTTAAGAGCATTCTTAAATATTTTAAGAAATGTTATTTTCCTGATCATAACAGTAATTAAAACAGTAATTTATAAGCACAGTACAAATTCATAAAGCAGAGAAAAACATACAGAAGAAAATTAAAACCTAGATTTAACACTGCTGGTATTGTAGTGAATTTTCTTCCACAAATCAAGAGAGAAAGATTTGTAAAAAAAATGTCTGGGATGACACTGTATAAACAGCTTCATATCCTGCTTTTTCATTTAGTATGAACATTTCCCATGTCATACTCCTTTAAATGTGATTTTCAAATAATACCATTATATTCTAGCATACCTGGATTTTCATTTAAGCTTTCTGCATTTTTGTTATTATACAAACAACCCTATAATGAATATATTTGTATATAAATTTCTGTTGGCATCTCTAGTTAGTTCCTTAGTGTAGATTCCTAGAAGTGACTATCAAGTCAAAGAGCACGAACATTTTCAATGTCTTCCATTGGATAAACCCCAGTGCCTCCCATGAATAAAATGGGCCTGTGACACCACAGTACCAACCATAAATGATCACTGAAATGACCTCAGTTGGAAGAATTAATGAGGAATGAACATTTTGGCTATTCAAGTCCAGTACTGCCAGATCTTCTAACTTTTCAAAGGAATCTGGAAATCCAGATGAGGTGGGAGAACAGGTAGGTGGGGAGAAAGATGGGTGGAGATAAGAAACTAGATTTTTAAAAATTCACACTTTAAAAACTCTGCAACACTATGCCAACTCATGGGAAGATGGAGCACATTAGCTTTTCTCTGTTCCTCATGATAAGTACACCTACAAATCCCAGGCATTATATATAAAACATACATAAGAAGATTCCACAAAGGGGAGAGAAGAGGACAGAACTACCATAGACCTTGGGCCACAAGGAAGAACACAGTGGTGAGTTCTCTGGGATTTTCTTTTTGCCTCACGTATCTAAGACTAAATACTGGAGAAACTAGCAACCACACAACACTAACGGGTACAAAGTCCCAAAACAAGCCTGCTCTCTCTAGCCAAAGAACCAGGAAAGGAGTAGTTTAGCAAAACAGACAACTTTTAAACAATAACCACTCTATTCCAACCAAACACTACAGAAAAAATGGTTGCTCCACTCACACTCATGCCAAGAAAGGACAAATGGGGGGCCTACACTTCTATCCTTGCAATGCCATGACAAGGTCCCCAACACTCTTGCCGGGAGATGTTAGAGAATGCCAAGTAGGGAGCCAGAATTTTCATCCCCAGATCATCCTGTCAGTTGAGACCATGTGGGGAGGCTGGGCTTCCACCCCCACTAAGCAATAACGAACTGCCCCTCCCTCCACTCCTCTGGGGTGATATCAGAGAAGGCCTAGTGGAGAGTCAGGATCTTCATCATCACTCAGTGTGTCACCATCACAGCCACCTGCACCGTGGTACCAGTAGAGACCACATAGGGAGGTGGAACTCCCACTCCCACTCAGCAGAAATGACGAGCCATCTCCTAGGTGTCAACAGAGGTTGAATTGGGAACCTGGACTTCTACCTTCACCTGGTAGCACCCCCACCTTCTGCCAGAGTGGTAAGAGGAAGGCAGCTAAAACAGAAAGCTTAAGTTCTAACACTCATAACATCATATAAGAGCCAGGAAAATCTCAAACTGAATTAAAGAAGATAATCAAATAGATGCCAATACCCAGATGGCAGACATGTTAGAATTACCTGACAATGATTTTAAAGCAGCCATGATAAAAATGCTTCAATGAGTACTTCTGAATGTTCACAGTTGAAACAAATGAGAAATTAGAAGGCTTCATCAACAACACAGAACATCTCAGCAAAGAAAAAGAATATACAGTATAAAGAAGAACCAAATGAAAATGTAGAACTGAAAAATATAACTGAAATAAAAATCTCAGTGGATGAGCTCAATGAAGGGGACAGAAGAAAGAATCAGTGAAGGAAAAGAAATTACCACTTAGAAATAGAAATGGAAATTACCCAAACTGAATAATAGAAAATAACTTTAAAAATAATCAGAACTGCAGGTACCTGTGGAACTACAACAAAAGTCCTAATATTCATGTTATCAGAGTCCCAGAAGGAGAAGAGAAAGAGATTGTGACTGAAAAAATACTTGAACATTCTTGAAATAACATTATAGAAATGGAGAATAGCTTTGTGGTTGACAAAAGTTAGGGAGGGGAGGGTGGGATGGAATGGGTATGGCTCACAGAGCAGCATGAAGAATTCTTGTGGTGAGGGGAATATTCTGTATCTTGACTGTATCAATGTCAATATGCTGCTTGTGATATTTTACTATAAAGATGTTACCACTGGGGAAAACTGAGTAGAGGATACAATGGGATCTCTCTGTATTGTTTCTACAACTGCAGGTGAACTTAGAATTATCTTAAAACAAGTTTAATTTTAATAAGACATTGTATACGTGTATCAAAATAACTTATGTACCTCATAAATATACACATCTACTATGTGTCCATAAAAATTAAAAATTAAAAGAAAATATATTAAATACAAAAAATTTTAAAAGAAAGAAAACCAACTCTGTGGGTAACGTCTCACCTATAAGTTCCTATTTGTGTTTTCTCTCTTCGATGTAATACTGCCCAATTGCCCTTCAGGTAGAATGTGCTAATGTACACTCCCACAAGCAGTGTTTTGCTATAACTTCATAAACGTGGGGTATAATTTATTTTTTGATATTGAAAATTTAATATCGTCAAGTTTATAGGTAGACTTTCTGTAATTATAAGGAAACCAAGAAACCACTTAAAATAATCTATCTTAAGCTGGTTCAATAATTTCTGTGATATTATTTAATTTCAAATGAAGTTATTCATGAGCAATTATTGATCAATATGAAAACAAAAGAAAAACATTTCATCAACTAATTCAGCAGCTTCAGGTGTGGAGAAAGAATCCCCATGAAAAAGAAGTGAAAGAGTCTTCTGTGGATTCTTACTTTTCAAGGCATATAAAGCTATAGGTAAAAATTGATTATGTGATTCATTTAAAGAATATAAGACTGAAAAAAACAGTTCAGGCCTTTCTACCTGAGTGTAAATACTGCAAGATATCTGAATAAAATTTAACAGTTATAAATTTTTTTCTTCTACTGGTTCCTGAAAAAAAAAATAAAGTAATACCCCACCCCTCTTGTTTGTGTTCAGCCTGACAGTATTTAAATGAGTGTCCTCATAAAGACAGTCAGGCTGTGAAATATTAATATTAGTTTAACACTATGTCTTCCCTATTTAAAAAAAAAAAAAAAACTTTCCAGCAATAAACAGTATGGTGATATCATCTAAGTTGCCAAAAAAGGAAAGCTGAAATCCAAACAATGTTTCTTTGATCAAGTCAAACATTTGCTCTGTTAAGGAAAAAAAAAAAAAAAAAAGACTTCAAACAGATATTTCCCGCCTGTCATCTGAGAAACTTTTAAAATTAAATTATCAAATATTGTTAAGCAACAAAGGGAGTAGCTACAGGATCTACATTAAGTAATTTATAGTAAGGCGAGGCATTTTAGGTCTATGACTCACTCAAATGACTGGTTAACATTTCTAATGGACCATAAACATGGTCCATAAACATATTTCTAATGGACCATAAACATGGCTCACTTTACATGTAAGCAACATGGAGAGAAATACACTAGGTCAAATTTTAGTAAATTTGTTTACTACTCATACAAGTAGTAAAATCTGACTTAACATAAAATGTTGATAATCTTGGCATCCATAATTGTATTTGGGGAAATACTTTAATAGCATCAGAGGAGCCGAACCACCAACTCTAGCTACTGTAACTTCTGTTTATAGTTGAATTAGCCTTCAGGAATTTTCTAAAAGTTAGTGCAAGACATTTTAAGTAGCTACATCTAAATATGCCTGAAAAACACTCTCTAAAACAGTAACAGCCAGCATCCTACTGAGCACATTGTTCTAAGTGCTTAACATGCAATACCTCCTTTAATCCTGACAGCTGTATCATGTATTACCATATTACCATTAACTCCATTTCCAGCTTAGAAAAATGAGGTAAAGGGAAGTTAACTAACTTACCAAAGACTACTCAGGTAGTAAACGCTGAGCCTGAGATTCTAATGAAGGTGGTCTGACTTCTAGACTGCCAAATATCACAACAGTCAATACACAATAGGTTTTAATAGAGGTTTAAGGCAAACTGATAAGCAAACCTTAACCTCAAGGACATCCTTTTCACTCCCTTCCCCTGACTGGGGATCTTATCACTTTCTTTTGATTAGCATTTCCTTCCACTTTGCTTGTCTTTATTTATAACACAAGACATATTTTCCCATCCACAACACCTGGAGGGTCTGAACAAATCTCATTTCCGTAGGAGATGTTTCCTTCTGGTCCTTTAAAAAAAAATAAACAGGTGATATTTTTCTCCAGGCTGATTCCTAATGACCCAATGAGTTGTTTGCATTAACTGCACCCAAACCACCAATCCAAGGGCCTTTCTAACAGGGTTATTATGGGGCCCACTTACATAAGCCAAGCAATTAGAACTGCTGAAGAAAGCTTGGGATTCCCAGACCCAGTAAGATATACATATTTTAGCAACTACTGACAGTTGTACATTATAAGAAGCAAAGGATGATGAATTGCTCTGAGGCTTAAAGAATCAAGGTAGTCTGAATTCAGAACCCAAGTCTGCACATTTTTCAAGCAAAAGTGCCTTTCTCCATTTCCACAAAGCTTGTAGAAAGAAAGCAACAAAGGTATGCTACTCTGCGTAGGTTTAAAATGCAAAAATACGTACAGTTTATAACTCCGATAATGGCATGTATTGTAAAAGGGAGGCAGTCCAGCTCAACATCATTATTTACTAAGCTGCCTTGTCCCATTCAGATTCTTCCTAAAAGTAATGAATGGGCCCAACTACTTTAAAAAATAATACCCTTTTTAGAATATCAATGCCCGCAAATCTAGAGTCAGATTTGGGGGACTGGTGGGTGGTATCAGTGAATGTACAAGTTCTTACTCATTCACCCATTACTGAGGTTTTTCAATTATTTCTCAAATAATAACAAATAGGGCCTTCACACCTATGTTATGAAAGTTCAATAGCGTATCTTTTCAAAACTGTTATTGTGATATAGGATTAACAAGAAAATCTAACCCTGTCAAATCAAAACTTTTTAAAAACCTAAATTTATACAAAGTGGTTACAAAGTATGTGCTAATGAGAAGGTATCTGTATGTTCCCTTCTGTTCTCCCTTCAAACTTTTAAGTCTTTTCCATGTTTTTCTTGACATCTTCCATGCTGATGATTAGAAGTCAATACATTCTGCGATTGTGGCTTGACAGTTCACAAAGTGCTTATGCTTTTGTTAAATTTCAAAAAGCAGGTTGACATTATAAAAGAGGTAAATCTGTATATATGCAACCTTAAAACTGGGAAAAAATATGAAGTATCTTAAGAGATATTTCTGCTCAGAAAACAGAACACCTAGTCATTGAAAATCTAATTTAACTCTCCCTGATTTAACTGGGACAAATCATTAAATCTATAAATTTTAAAATTGTTAAGTATTATTCAAGACACATGTCCTTACCCCATCATGTGTGGCTGTTGGTAGGCTGGGGGCAGGGGTCTGGGGGAAGAGTCACTGTTAATAAAACAAATTGCATATGACTAAAGGTGTGTCTAAAAAGATGAGCTCAGGTCATATCGTGTCCCTATTTCATACAGAGAAGAGACTCAGAATGGTAATTTGTTTAAACAATGCAAAACAGATAGTCCAAAATACGTGGCTAATGTCCAGGTCTAAAGATATGCTTTTTTTAATCACTCCTTTTTATATTTCATGGATGTAGTTATTGGGTAAAACAGAAAACAAACATTTTTATCAAACTGTACTCTGGTCCTAATTCCAAACATCTATAAGTAGGCAACCTTATAAAATATTTCAGGGATATATTAGCTCCTTTATAAACTTGAAAATTATGAGTTTAGAAACTTATCTTTTAAGTGCAAAATCTCTGCCACACCAGGAAGACAGGTACCTACTACTCTATTCTTACGTTTCCCTACACAGTAATGTTTTATGATCCTTTTAGTGTTGTATTCCCATCCTCCACAGTCTTTATAGCTGGAAATATTCTCATTATATACCTCCACTTTGTTGTAATAATGGAACCTTCGGATTATTGAAGAATTTTTAGAAAAAAAATGGTTTACCACCCTCGAGGGTTTTTCTCTATATATAATTTATGAGGAGGCACAGCAGTGAGGGAGAATGAGATATGGATTAAATTTTAGTTGCTACTCTGCCACTTACTGCTTGTGAGACCACATGCAAGTCACTTTATCCCATGCATGCTGGGCATGTTCCTCCCAGCTCTAAACATCTGTGTGTCTATGTAGCCTTATTGGAGGTATTTTCATTGGACAGACTTGCAGGTATTTCAAAGAAATGAAGATAAAAAATACACACATGAACAACCAGAAGATATCAGTGGCATTAAGATGTGTAATCTATTGGTAGTAAGACTTTTACTATATACATTGTCTTTCACTTTCAAAAGGATTTTACTATATAAATTCTCCTTCTCTTTCAAGACGAAGACTGGAAGGATACAGACCAAATTGCTTACATATGCTTTCTTTCATGAATTTTTCTATATTCTTTGAGAAAATCTTGAAATTTTAAATAAGGACTAATTCTATCAGAAAAAAAAAAAAATCGTTATTTTCCTAAAGGATTCTGGAAGACTTACACTGACTTACTTTCCCCCATGCCTTTGGAAATTATATGCAAAACCTTGAAGAACCTGGCCACAGTTAATGACCTTGGCACATATCAGAGATTACTAACCAGTGAAAACTCAATCTGTGATTGTGCCCTTATTACTGTCTCACTTTACTGAACCAGCCAACCATAGTCAACTTCTCAAGAAATTCTTACTCCCAAGAGTACAGAATAATTTTCTTGCGGTTTAGAGAAGCCTTCAGTGCCAGTTGGGAAACGTTCAAATACATTTCAGTGAAAAAAATATATTTTTCAATAGTTAAATAAACTTCACAAATAAACACCCTCATTTTCCTATAATAATGAGGCATACAAACTCCTCTGTTTAAACAGAGTCACACAAATACATTCCTCAAGCATGAATGCCCTCCTTCACAAAAATTTCTTAGCCAGGGCTTTTGCTATCACTGCATTTCATCAGCTGTTGTGATCCCAGAGCACAGCACTAAAATGAGGAGCAGAACATTATGCTTTAGAACTAACTATAAATTCCATTTCTATGGCAACATTAGAAAATTAATTCTGGATGCTCCCACAGAATCAGCTTGATTTATGCCTCTTGCTTTTGGCTCATACTAGTAAAAGCTTAGTCGTACACCATCACAAGCTCTGCTCTAAAGTACAGTGCAATATCATACTACCCCCACACATAAACTTTGTAGTAACTGTGATGACTTAATATAAATATTCACAGAAATTTCAACTAAAGTTAATCAACACATGTATTATATTACGAACTTCTATTTCCAGGACCCTACTCATTGCCCACAGTCTTCCCAGGGAGCTGTGGCTAAGGGCTGAATGCCTATAAAACTCTTGGAGTATATATTCTGCAGGAGTTATAGACAAATTGGAACCTATCATCTTTTCCCCCCTTCTGTCATCTTCAGAAAAAAACTTCACATTACCAACAAAACTGCTTCCTTTTTAAAAAGAAAACATTCTCTTTGCCCCAGCTTTCTGTAAATGAACAGTTAATACTGACTTACATAACAATTCACAGTATTTACTCACATACAGATTAGACTTAGTCAATACATAAAAATTAATATCAGCAATATGCATATGTGTAGACAAAAGCATTTTGTTTGGAAAGCTGGGCTGATCTTCGCAGTGTCTGACTTGGTAAGGATAAATCTGTGAAACAATGAGGCAGATGGCTGTGAACAATGTGCAGATTAGCCTTGCCCTGGTGCTCAGACGTCGAAGAAGCCCAGTCAACTTCTTTTCAAATCCACCCTTTCATTTTGGAAGCACAGCAAATGAATGGAAACAGTATTAACAGTCATCTTTGTTCAGGTAAAAGCTCCAAGAACAGCTGGAGAAAATTTATTGCCTAAACAACAAACCATTTTTCCCTACCTGCTGTGATCGCAGAATGGCTGCATCGATCTCCTCCACCTTCTGAGTGATGGTGTCGCTCACTAATCGGTAGCGCTCATTGTCCTCAGCTACCATTTTCTCAAGTCCTTCTCTTGCCCTCCATGGTACCAGTTCCAGCAAAGCATTGCTCACTTCATTAAGGGAGTCCAGTAAGGCTTTGTTGTTCTTAGCTTCCTTTTTCAGTTCCTGAAAACATACAAATAAGTAAGTAACACTTAAGAGCTTCAACAGACTTTTCCTTTAACTGTTCTTGGAGCTCAAGTCCTTCGCAGGCGAATAATGTGATGCTTTGCCCCACTCCCCCCCTCCCTTAGTTTCAGTCGAGTTAAATAAACCTTTTTTATCTAAAGCTATTTTGCAAAAAGAAAAATGTTTCCTGAGAAGTTCAAAGAACAATTCATTTGTCGACACGGCAAGATTTTATCTTTGAAATTTAATATAAATATTTAAAATTTCAGAAGCAAAAACAAGCAAGTTAACATGTATTATTCTTTGCTTTCTGGGAACCTCTAAGTAATCAGGTAACAGAAAAGTAAAATGAAGAGGATATTCCAAGCCAGAATTAAGTGACCCTCAAAATGATGACAAACTGGCTTTAAATCATGACAGTAGAATCATTACAGGCTCAGTGAGCCTGATCTCACCAACTCCCTTTCACCCACATGTGATCATACTTCAAGGATGATAAAAACAGAGGCTGATATCTTGGAAAAGAGGAATGATTACCATGCAGTATACTACATTTGTGATATAATTAGAAAACCCACCCCATGTTATCTTATAGAAATATTGGTATTCCAACCAAATTATGTGTGTCTCTGAAATAATGATCATTTTCCTTTTTTTTTGTTTTCATCATTCTGTTCCTTGGGTAATAAACTATACTCCCAAATATAGGACTCTTGCAACAATTATAACATACTGTTTTCATCTCTGGGCTCCTAAAACTTTAAACAGTTGATCTGCTGCCAATTTCTATTGGGTCTCCACCCAACAAGGCATCCTTCAGCATATGTAATGACATAAGACAAATATAATTTTATTTTTGTGTGAATAAGACTGCCTAAAAGATAAAAGACTAATCCAAAATGCAGAAATCAGAGCTTACCTTTTGTCTCATTTGTGCTTGACTTGCTTCTTCTCCTTTCAGAACCTGAGTTTCATATGAAAGTAATTCCACCTCCACTTTGTCCAGCCAGGTACACAGCTCTTCGTGTGTGGAGTGCAGCCGCCTTGCAAGCTGCAGCGCCTGTTCCAGAGTCTTGGCCACATCAGTGCTCAGTTTAGTAATGTCTTTGTACCTTGCTTTAATGGCTTCCAATTTATCTTGAATTATTAAAACTTCATCACCTAAAATTTCAAAGTCACATTATTTCTTATGAAAGAAAAAAAAGGCAGGGGGAGGGTTTCTTCAGATATTATGGAACACTGATGAAATTTCCACAGAACAAAAGGAGACATTTTTCTAAAGATAATCTTACTCAAGAGAAGCCCTTTTCTAAATTTTAATCTTTCCCAAGATTTCCAGCAAATCTAAATCACTCTGAAAATACAAATGTAGGAACTGGAAAAGGCTAAATGTCTTTAGCTATGTGGAAAGCGGTACTTTTGTATCTATCTGTATGAGACTTTGTTTTCAAAGAAGAGGGGTTAAAAACTGCTTGAGTTCAAATACTGACTTCATGCATGGCTTAAAAGCTGGGTTACTCTGGGCAAGATACTTAGCCTCTCTGCTCTTAGTTATTCATCATTACTCATCTGCACTATTCCAACAGATCTTTATTTGCCTCTACCTCATTTTTTGACACACAGAAAAACTGTGTCCTGGGCTTCAGACTTCTAGCTCAAGGCTCTTGATTCTACATTTAATTTCTTCAATGCATAATGAATGGTACTTGCCCCCAACATACACATATTGCTGAACTGAATATAGGTATAGTGAAATTCCTATGACCAAAGGAATCACTAAAACTAGTTTCCCTGAGTTGTCCTAAAAATCTCATCTAGATACTAAACTATGTATCAGTTTTCTTGGTGATTCAGACATGAAGAAATGAAGCCCATGTATAGCTATGCACATAGCCATACTGTGTGTCACTGCAATGCAATCTATCTTAAAAAGAAATTGTCTACAACCTACGTGTTCATCTGCCTTCCACAAGTGGAAAAGTAATGTGACTCTGTCCTGGGCTTCTCTGATGAGCTCCTGTGCCAAAGTGCTTTATGTTATGAGTAATACACACAACTTCCATCAAGAACTCAAGTGAGATCATGAGAAAAAAGTGAGATCATATCCTAACCACCCCCTTGATTGGTCTTCAAAGCATTCTCCAGAATAAAAGTCTTGGAATGGACCAAAAATTATAAAGTGTTTTGGTTTTTTCCCATCCCTAAAATATTTTGAAAACAATATAAAATGCTGACCACATGATGATTTGATTTGAAAGATATCTCACCTGTGGTTTGTTTAAGTAGTTCTAAACCATTTAGTAAAGCCTGATCTACATTTTGTTTCCTGAGTAAGATGTCCTCTTGCAGAACCTGAAAACACAGGTACCATTTTTATGTGGGGGGGAAAAACATTTAAGTCAGCATTAACATTAGTTAATCTCAGAGAACTTTAATTAGATTTCACAGAGACATATTTGAGTAAATATCTCACATTTTCAAATGTTCTTATTGTTCCCATGTTTAGACCTCTTCTTTTCACCTCTGTGGCCCATGTCCCATGTTCATCTACCATAATTCACAGCATATTCCTTTTCAGAAAATACTTAGGGCCCTATGAAAATGGGCTTTGTGGACGTACTGAAGTACTGGTTAATACAGGTCTTTGTATACAACAATAAAATAACAAAATGAAAAGTGAAATATCCAGCTAATTAGATAGAGTCACTCTTTTCTTTAAAATGACTTCATTAAAAGTAATCTGTATAAACAGTCTTTTTTTGAGTACAGCAATTCATCGAAATCATCATAAACATAAAATTGCACAGAAATAAGGACTAAGAAATAATGACAATTGAAATGAAAAAATAAGATAAAATAAAATAAATCAAAATACCCGAAGTTCAGACTGCTGCTTCCATAGCCCCTCAGTGCTGTAATCCTGGACTGAGAGCTTGCTCAGTTTGTCATGCACTTCATTCAGCCAGTTCATCAGTTCAACTTCATCTTCCCCAAAAATCTTAGCATTACATAAGGCCTGCTGGAGGAGCTCAGACCTGCTGTGACTTTTCTCTTGAATCTCAATGTACCATACTTGAGAGAAGTCTAATTTACTCTGCACCATATCTTTATCCTCCCTGGAGCTCAAAACCTTTAAGGACTGGCCAATGCTAACAGCCTGGCGTAAATGTTTATTGTGATTGATGATGTCATCTTCTAAGGCCTAAGCAAAGTTTAAAAAAATAAAGAAGAAAAACAAAAAGAATGGACAAATAAAAATGAAAACATAAATAAAACTAAAGCATGACATGTGAAATGGATTTAGTTTGCAATTAAACAAAACAATAGTACATAACTCAAATTTATGTCACAAAACCACACAATAAAAACTGAACCTCGCTAATGTGTGATTTATATCTTACTTTGTGCTGTGCAATTTGTTCCTCAAGTTTAGATGCTTGGGTTCCTATGGGTTCACAATTCACCAGCCTCTTTTCTATGGTTGTAAGCCACTCGTTCAGTGGTTCTAAGGTTTCATGAAATTGCTGTGCTACCACCGAGATACCTTCCAACTGACGATTCCTACAAATGTGCCAAAAGGTCATTTAGGGATGAAGAATGTGTGAAATATTCAACAAAAATCTTCAGTCATGCTCTTGCAATCTATTCTAAACATTTTCTGTAGAAACTATCTAAGGTTAAAATTTAAATCTCTTAACATTTAAAGAACATATTAAAACAATTCTTCTGTTAAAAAAAATTAAAGTTGAACAACAGATCATCCTCAAGTTCCTGAATCTCATGAAAGTCTGAAGTAATCTTTTGTAACAATACTTCCAATAGTTACAGTTATAATAATGACAGCAATGTTATAATAATAACAGCAGTAATAGTAACGACAACAGGTAAAATTTATTGAACACATATTCTGTGCCAGGCCCCATCTTAAGTGCTTTATATATTAATTTCAATTGGAGCAACAGTTACTGAGATTGCTCTTAATCAAATGGTCAAAACTGGTTTCAAATTTTGAAGAGCATACATAGCTTCTTCCTCCTCTCCTTAGTGGAATTAATAGTGATTCCTATTTTATAAAAGCGCAGGGTTAGGTTTACTTCCCAAAAGCAATATTAATATTTTATGGATTAAAATATCATGAACAGGGGAGAAGTATTCATTGGACTTTTACTGGCACTTTAAAATACCTTTGGAAATACGTTTCCTCAGTTGCAGAGGACTAAAGCTAAAACCTGTTTCCGCTGTCCTCAGTATTTATCTAGAGCAAGCTATTGTTCTGGTCTGCATACAGAGTACCTGATTCAGTATCAAATCCTGTATACATAATTTCTGCTGGGATCAAGAGATATTGCTGCCTTAACTTCTTATCATGTTTAATTTTCAGGGAATTACATGTTTTGAAAAATTAGCTTTCTATGAAGAAGAAGGGAATTACAGAAAATTGGCATAAGCTATTAAACATAATTTCTATAACATATCACAATACACACACATTTTTAAAAACTTTCAGTTGATATATTTGATCCTAAAAATGAATAAAATTACTATATTCATAATTACCTCTGGATTATCACTATCTGTGACCTTTTCTTCTAAATTCAAATATCCAATCATCTAAAATCAGTGGAAATAACTATTCTGTGATGGGAGTTCACTTACTATGATTTAAACTGTCCACAATAAATCTGGGCATGAATCATAACCATTACCAATATCCCTCAATTTAATATCTCTGTGAAGAAAGTTTTAGGAAAAGAAGACTAGTTATGGTAGTAAAGCAGAGATCTAGACATTCACTCATTTATTATTTTTAAATTACTGAGAGTATCTCCCATGGCAGCCAGGGCACAGCTCCCAGGGCATTACACAGAGTGGTTAATCTGTTGACACATATCAGAGGACAACATGAGATTTTTCACCTCTTTGGGAGCACTTTATTCTATGGCCCTAAAGCTATAATTAATTATACTCTGTATTTGAAGTTTAGACAAATCCTTCTCTTCACTATTCTGGTTCCAAAGAAGGTGGGAATTTATATAACATACTCACTCAGGTCAGTGATTCTTCTATTTTCATCTATTTCAACCCAACCAGCCTAGGTGACTACTCTTCAATGTAGCTACTACTATGGCTAGTCAATGCGGCATCAATGCAGATACTGAAATATGGGTTGGGGTTTTGTAATAAAATTGTTGAGAACAAACACCCAGTGGAGCCAGGCTCTAGGCTTCCTAGCCTTCATGAAGTTAGAGCACCCTTCTACCTTCTTTGTTTCCTAGCTCCCATTCCCCTCTAAAACTTAGCTTAACTGTCATTTCCCTGCCCCTAGGCTAGGTTCTTCCTGTGATATGCTCCCACAGCAACCTGTATTTCAACTTTGAGACATCACATTCATCATTACTTCTCAATGGCTATAAACCCTCTTAGACTGTACCCTATCTGATGGCAGAGATGATCTGCCCAGCTCACCCCTATAACACAAGACCTAACTCTGTGCCTGATGCATGGTAAGCAGGCAGTAACTATGTAATAAACAAATGAAGTAATCACTCCCAAGGGAAATGCTTTTCTTAAAAAGTTGGGATATAGCGGTGACAAGCCATTACCATTAGAGGAATGAGGAAAGAGGCACTACAATCTTTGCTATCTCTGTTCACATACATGATAAACATAGGAAAATCATGATTTGAAGAAAAGTATTACCAAAATACAAAATGTCAGTTTTGTAGACAGAGGCCACTGCTACTCTTTCAAAAGAACTGGAAGTATATAAGTTACCTTGTTTCAGCTTTATTAAGCAATGCCTCCCATCTGCTATCCAAGAGACTGAGCTGTTTCAAAATCTTCACTTTATCTGCGGGCTCTGCTGTTGTAGCAATTTTTTCTCCTTCTCGTTTGATTACCTCCACCGTAGATTTTCGGTCATCCAACAATCTCTGGAGAAGCTTGACACAAAACATTAAATATAAAAAAGCAAGGGAATAATTGTATGAATATAAAGTAAAATGTATTCTAAGTACATTTGAAATATGACAAAAATGTATTTTGTATGTATGCACATATGAAAGGATCTGAAAAGCGAGATTTTAAAGGTAACTCATTTGTTTAATGATTTATTACTATTGGGTCAGACACTGTGGCAGGGGCTTTTCATAGTAGACAAAACTAATTTTAATTTTTTAATATAGAATAATACGGTAGAAGGTGCCACTTAGGATAACTCCAATGAATCATGAAAAAAGTGCAAAATCTCCATTATCGGAATGAAATAAGAATGCCTTAAACATTCAACAACTATCTGTCCTGTCAAGATACAAAAGGTTCCTATAAATCATTACTGTTTTCAAAACCCTTTCCCACGTTAAACAGTCCATTATAGACAAGGAAGTTAAGACTCAGCCCAAGTTCACAAGTTAACAACGCTAAAACGAGAGGCTCTTGGCTCCTTTTACTAGGTGGGACTGGCTCCTAAAATCTGTGTAAGGCTGCAAACTAAAACAGCTTTTACACGTCATTGGCAACAGGAAGAGAGGGTAGAAGATGTCAGAAATCTCCAAAGCTGGCTAAATAAGACTAATATTTCAGGATTTAGCACCAGAAACAAAATTCAATTTGATTCTAATTAAACATTTCAAAGCACCTGAAATGAAATGTTTGCTATAATTAGCCTTATACCTTGCTCTAATCTAATCAAACAAATGGCTCATGAGCAACTGCTGTGCACAGGCACTGTGCTACCAGCAATGAGGAAGGCGTAAGTGTATGAAACACTATGCTTCACTGCATCCTTAATGATCCTGACTGGTAATTAAGGAGTAAAGATTTGACAGTTACCCAGAAGTAAAAAGCTAAGAGTATTTTGAGATCAGGACCACCAAGGCAGAAGGTAAGAGGAACTTGTTTAAAGAGAAGGGTAAGACATACAAACTGTGTTGGCACAGTTTTTTATATACTAAAGTCATGATATAATCAAAGTACAACAGGTGCTTTGGCAGCAAGGAGAACTAATTACTTTAATACATTTTAATAATAAAGCTTCGAGCAATTAAAAAAGCAAAATCAATTAATAGGTTTTGTTGGCTAAGCATCATGACTCTGGGGGTTAACTTTAAATTGTGAATGGTAGACACTGTATTATGCAAAAATCGCACAAATGCAATGTGTTTCCAGTTATGTGTCCTTAATCCTTACCTCTAAACCTATTTCTAATTGGTATAATTTCCCAATATGCTGAAGTTTTCAAAAACTTCTAGGGAGATAGTATTAAATGTAGAAATTAAAGTAAGCAGTAAGTCTTAAATACAAAAAAAAATTGAGGGTAAATGTGGAATTTTTTGTTTTTTTCCATTTTTAATTGATGAATAATAATTGAATTTATGGGGTGCAATTCAATGCTTTGATATATGTATACATTGTGGAATGATTAAATCAATCTGATTGACATATCCATCACCTCACCTACTCATCATTTTTTTGTGGTGAGGACCTTTAAAATCTATTCTTTTAGCAACTTTGAAATATACAGTACATTATTAGCAGCCATGCTAAGTGAAATAAGCCAGGCACAGAAAGAGAAATTTAAAATGTTGTCTTTTTTATAAATTAAAAAAAATTAATGTAAAATTTTAAAACATTTCTTTGAGTTTTAAAATAACGTAATTAACATAATCCATCCTCTTCTTTTTAAAGTTCCAGAGGGGAGAAACCTTAACAGTACGCCATGCTCTAGGATCCTTCCCACATGTCATCTCAAGTCATGGCTGGCTGATTACTACTCAAAGTGGTATTAAATACTTCATACCCGACCATTGCTATCAGGGGCACAAAAACTATCATGTGGTCAGTCTCAGGTACATATCAACCCTCTGAAGACCCTATTTTCCCAAACTGGCCCCACTTTAGTAGTGTCAAAAGACACAATGGCACATTCCTCAGCATATATGAATCAAATATTTGTCTCTTTAGTAATAGGTTGAACCAAAAGAAACTGTCAATATTTAATATATAAAAAGACAATTTCATAGGGATCAACCTAATATATAAGGGAACAATGTTATTTCCATACAAATGCCATCTTGTCAGTGACCTTCCTTCATGACCCTATTTAAAATTACACACACCCCCTCCCTCCCTCCATTCCAGCACTTTAGGTCCCTCATCTTTGCTCTATTGCTTCCTGATGCCTCTCCCCGATCCCTGCTTTATTCATCACTTGCTAACTTATCACCATTCAGTTATTTACTTTACTTATTGTCTTTCAATCCTGGCACACCCTTCCCACTTGGCTTTGAACTCAATGAGAAATTTTCATCTTTTTTATTCAAGGATATATTCCCAGCATCTGGAACAAGGCCTGGCCCATGGTAGATGTTCAATAAATATTTGTCGAATGACTAACAAAATAATGTCTACAGCAGCAATAACCGGTTAACTAGGTTATCCTATTAATTAAAAGAGTCACAAGGTGCATTTTTTCTCTTGTTATTAAGATTTAATATGAAACGCAATACAAAAGCATGACTAACTTACCTTTTGTTCTTGTATCTGGGCCTTTACCACTTTGAACTCAGCCGACGGGGGCTTCTGATTGGCCACAAGCTCCTCAGTGTCCACCATCCAGCTAAGCAGGGACTCCAGGGCGTCCTGGAACCTCCCACAGTGCAGCAAGGCCTCCTGCAGCTGGGCTGCTCGCTGAGCCACCTGCAAAGTGCCAATTGTTTCCACTTATTTATTTGTTTCACAAAATAATGCAATCTGAGCACAAATCACTACTTTACATGCTTTTATTTTCCCATGTGGTCACAAATTTTCTTTTACTTTTCACTTAAAATTTACCCAAAGTATCGATAGTGGGCAGGATAGCAGTGAAAAGGAGACAAACTTTAAGCAAGTAGGCATGAAAATAAGGTTACCATCACAGTCAACGTAGAGCACTCAATCTTGGAGATTTTTGGATTGTCTAATACGTTTTATGATTAGCAATGAATGATTCAAATATTTTAGAGTTATCGTAAAAAACAGCACATTAGTCATTTTTATCAATATTGCATTTTATTTCCTTCTGATAAATATCAGAGATAATGATTTTTAAAAGACTAAGAATAAACAGAACTATTATAGCAGAGAGAATCAGAATTATATTTTGCTAGGCAAGAATAACAAAAGTATCCAGTTAAGTTCTGCTAGCTCCAAGCTCTGGAGTCTTTTTTCAACAAACCAGGCCCTTTGTCTACCAGTAAATGGAGTCTCTGTGTCCTACATAGAGATATCTTATTGCTTGTCTCAACAGATATTTTCCTTTTAGACTGAATAAAGTAGCTGGAAAGATATTGTAAGTGCTATGGATTATATTTACACCTGATACAGCATTCCAACTGTGTTTAAGGTGCACTACACATATGTATCAGACTTTAAAGAATGAATAATATAGTTTCAAGACCTGGCACCTGCTGAAGATGTCAATGGAAAGAAAACAACAAGAGTAACCACCACTGCCACAACCAGATATGCACTGCCATCCCATAATAATTTTCTGATAATTTATGTCTCGTAAAAGCTGCCTGCCATCGTATGTCAGCATTATCTTCCTAAGATATCAGAGCATTATTTCTAGTGTTTTCTCTCATGGGAATTTAGAAAAAGGTTGGACCTACATCTTACAAGTAATTGAGGGTTGATGGTCTATAGTGAGGGTAGCAGGACTTAGTCCAGGAATGATATAAAGACATAACTTTGTCTGTATGGTGTGAACTTAGTTGCTAATATTTGAAAATAGGAAGGTTTCACATAGAAAGTGAGATTTCCAGGTTATTTTGAAAGTAAACAGAATATCTGGCAACAGTGGGCCTACATGCCTACATGTCAATGATCTTCTGGAACTAAGTAGTGACCTGTACCCTTACAGATGCATGTGCCCATCATACCTGCACTGTTGTATCTGTGACCCTGTCTTGATTAAAGGCGAGATAACAGCAGGAAGAGGCTCTGTCTTACCCAGTTTGCTTCCTTTCATTTAGATTCCCTACCTAGCTCCAGTAGGCATCTGAGTTTGAGCCATCCAGTTTACAGTAATATAAAACAGTAGACATATTTAGAAAAGTTTGGCTACCACAAATATGATTCATGGTCACCACAAATGTTCATGAATAATAATCAGCAAAATAGCAATGAAGGGGGTGAGAAAATTACCTTCTTATTGAGAGTCTTCCACCGTGCATTGACATCATCCAGGTCATGCTCCAAGCCCTGAGTGCTAGTGCTTTTGGCAGCACTCTGAATAAGGCCTTGACCTAACCAGTTTACATCTTGCTGTTTACCTTGCAAGGGTTCAATCTCTTCTTTCTGAAATACCTGCAGTTAAAAGAGTAATAATTATATGAGTTATATTACCTATCAACCGCCAAATATATAATAAGCATTTCTTTAGGCATCAGGTTGTGGAAACCATCAATTATTACAGAGGTAAAGATAATTTTTATTGTCTAGCCATAGGTCATAGCTACCTTCTGAAGAACAGAAAGAAACTAAATATAAATTAGTAGCACATCAAAAACATTTGAGAATACTAAAGAATGATATTCTGAGTATACTTAATCAAGTTACTTATAAAACCAAGAAGACAGTACGTGTCTCCTCTCTTTATTGCTTCATTATCATAGGATGAAAACGTTTCTGTTGTCCCAGTTTAACTGTAGCAAAAGATTTACAGAAAATGCTAAAGAGCAAAAACATAAAATAAGTACAAAATGAGCCTTCGTGGGCAAGGCAATCCTAATAGGCTCTCCTAAGAATGGCTGCTGCCAGCTGGCAACTGAAGCTTGAGACTCACGTTGGAAATGGAAAATCAGGGACAGGATGAGGTGAGCCAAGTGGCCAAAACATGGCTTGGCAGGAGGGCCAAAATACAGAGATAGGAAAATGAAAAATACATAGGCATGTGCTGCAATAGTACGGATCCCTACACAAATAGCCTCCTCAATGTCTACAAAGATGCCAATGGACTCTCAAGAAATACAATGACCTCACCCCATGGATCTGATCACATACCTTACCAGCACAGCAACTCTGGTTACTCTGTAGTCATTGTCACCCACACCTGCACTGACAGTGGATTCCTAGCAATCTCTTCCTTACTGTCTATCCCATCCAATTTACAGTTCCCCAGTTGCCTGTGACTGGCAAAGGATTTAATGTGCTAAATTAAAATATAAGTGCCATGAAAGCAGAAATTTGTTTTCCTTACAGGAGTTCTATGACCTGGGCCTACCATGGTACCTAGCATGTAATATTTGCCAATATTTATTTGCCAAATTAATATCAGTATGGAAATTTATATTTCTATCTTAGGTGGATGACTTCAACCCCTTAACAGATAATACTGGGAGTAGATACATCAATATTATGATTATTTTTTTGAGACAGGGCCTCACTCTGTCACCCATGCTGGAGGGCAGTAGTGCAATCACGGCTCACTGCAACCTCTGTCTCCCAGGCTCAAGCCATCCTCCCACCTTAGCCTCGCCAGTAGCTGGGACCTCAGCTGCATGTCACCACGCCCAGCTAATTAAAAGAAATTTTTTTTTGGTAGAGACTGGGTCCCACTATGTTGTCCAGGCTGGTCTCAAACTCCTGGGCTCAAGCAACCTTCTTACCTCAGCCTTGCAAAGTGCTGGGATTACAGGTATGAGCCAACTCTTTCATAGATAATATGTTTTTGATATAGGGCTTGGAGGATGCCATGAGGAAAATAAATTATTGGAACTAAGGAAGGAAAGTTTCACATCGATATTAAGGTAAAACATAGTTTGAGATTCTGAGTCATTATCCTGAAGGGCACTATATAAATATACCAATGATTGGACAGTTAATCATAATACACAGAAACATAATAAAGGCACATATTAAAATAGCACTTCAGGAAAAAAATTGCAGACACAGTATGAAAAATAACTTTGAAAGATGTAGAGGCTGCAGGAGACAAATCCTCCAGACTCTGGTCTAAGGCCTAGCATACAGGATACTCCTGTGTTACTGTATACATGAGTAAATTAGAGAACAGCAAACAAATTAATGATCATTTTCTCTAAAATCTCCTCCTAGCTAAAAACTCAAACTACCTTTTCCACAGAAAATGTATATAGACAATTTCCATACTGGCAGTTTATATATAACAATAATAAATATTTAAAAATCAATTACACATAATCAAATAAATTATAAGATTCACCCAAATCATTGAGGAAAAACTTAGGAAGTCTCCGTAATTTTGCAAAAAGGTAAAATTTATCAAATATGTAAACAGAAACTTGGCAACAGAATGTTAAAGATAGAATTTGGCATTATAATTCAATTTCATTTCTATACCACTTTCTAAGTTATAACTTCCAGGACTAATAGCTTTGGATATGTTTTACTACTTATCAAAAAGTGGGGGCGGAGGGTGGGGGTGTACAAAAACTGCTACCTTTTAAATTCCAGGAACTTGTAAATAAACATTCAAGGAAACGTTTTATTTTCCCTCTTATATAGTTTTCAGGACAAAAGGATAACAATAATGTTCTATTAAATTGCCTTAACCTCTGGTCTTGGTTTTAAATTAATTTCAGGGGTATATATTGGAGCAGATCTAGGTAAATCTGATAGTTTTCTAAAGTGCCCCCAAAAATATACTAAGGATTTAAAAAGATAACTACTAAAGAGTATATACTCCCCTAAGATTTAATTGTTTTCTACAAATAAACTGAAATATCCTTTACAGAAAAAAATTAATTTGCTAAGCTTTTAAATTAGCATGCCATTTACTGCATGTCTAAGAAAAACGCATAACTAACAAGAACAATTATTTCACAGACTGAGAAGAGGAACGGTTCTGATATTGTCTAAGTTCCTTATCTCTCAATGTTAACAAAATACCTATGAAGAGAGCCTTTCCCCCTAATCTAACCCACAGCACACAAGCATGAAGAGAAGTTTAAAATAAAATAAAACTACCTTTGAGGCCAAGTTTACCAGAAGAGTTTAGTAAAAGTACTAAAATAGCTGAACTTCAATCTGAGTGGAAAGAAAAAAATTACAGGCTTGACAAGCAATCTCTACTTATTACAAGGCTGCACCCTTTACTTTCTTACCTCATTCACCACTCACAAAAAGTTGGGAGCTATAATGCCTGCAAAGTACAGCATGATAACTCTACTCTCATATGCAGAGCTCCTGAGAGAAATTTTTCAACCTATTAAAAAAAGTCCTTAATGTGGATAGAGTACTTTGCAGGCCATAACAATATAATAGTTTGTACCTTCATGACTAAGCCTGTTCAAGCTTAATAAATCCAATATAATGGCTCTTAAATGGCAGTGTCTTTACCACAATTTGTGTAAAAGCCTAACATTAACATATATTCACAGTGGAGGCCTTCTAAATGAAGGGGAATGGCCACCATCTGCACAATCAATACAGGACCCTGAACAGCTGGGAATATCAATTCTTCTCCAAAACAGTCCCTATTAATTTGTTATAATTATCCATTTATCAATATGTGGCATCTTGCAGGGTGCTAGTCAAACCCCCAAAACAAAAGTGTGGATTTGATTATTATTAGAAACACTAGTGACCACTCTGAAACAGAACCACAAACTTTTAGCAGAATCGCAAAACTTTTGACACTGCAGAGTTTCATATTTCCATGAATTACCTGAACCAACTGAAAGCCATTGCAGACTGTGTCCAATATTCCTGCCTGGGCCCCTGTTTTTCTGGGTGCTGCTTTCTTTCTTGCTGATACGAATTTCAGGGAGAACTTCTTATAGAGCATTTCGCTCTCCTGGGCAGAAAGAGGAGCCTCCACTTCCTCTTTAGATGCAATGTTGCATTCTCCTGAATCATATTGTGTCAAAAGTGTCACATTTTCTACTAAGCTGGTGCTACCACAATCTACATCACTCTCCCCTAGATCTGTGTGAGAGAGATCTAAATCTTGAGGGGAATCCTTCAAGAGTTCCCTACTTTGTGCTGTGATTTGGGATTCTCCAGGTCCGTATGTTTTGTCCTCTTCTCCAAGATTAAAAATATGCTCATTTTCTCTATTTCTTGGCATAATTAATGGGTCACACTTCACAGGGCTCTCTTTCAAATTATTCTGCAGGCAACAATTTTCATCGTGGATTTCCCTTTGACCATTTACACGTTTTGCTTCCTCTAGTGGAGAAACATCATGTAAAATCATTTTGAAATTTTCATCAGGGTGGGCACTTTGACATGAAAGCAGCGGGATTTTCTGTTCGCTAATGGAATTAACAGAAAAAAATGGTCTGTATTGGTCTGTTACAAGAATATCTTCAGCAGAAGACAAACTTTTAATTCGTGACTGGTCTCCAGTTAAAATGCCCTGTTTTTCTTCCCTCTCTGCTGGAGGGCTACATAAACCAGAGTCATCCTCCTCCGAAGTGAGAGAATTAGTACCCCATCTGCACTTGCTGGCCTTGGTAACAGCATCTGACATATCAGCAGGTTCAACAAAAGAGCTTTCACTTTTGTTTGCATAATCCATAAAATTGGCCGGGACAAACATTCGCCATGACCGTCTATGCTCTTTCTTTTCCGCATGAGATTTGGCTTTAGGTAATCCTGTGGTTCGAATGATATCACTATTTAGTTTGAGTGCATCAAAGATCATCTTTTCATCTAGTTTGTTAGCTTCCCGACCTCTCAGCTCAAATACACTGGAAGAAGTAAGGGCACCATTAGAGCATAAAGAACTAACATCCAGTGTTCTGTGACTGTAGGGTAAAGTTCGATCTGTAAAATGCCTGGAAGATAGACTACCTTTTGAACCAGAGTCTATCTGTTCATTTAGTCTAACAGTATCATAGATTGACCGCTGTGGGACGTAACAGTCTTCGATATTTAGGTCCTCCTCTTCTTCACCCTTCCCTACACATGGGGGATTCTGACGTAAACAGTCTGGTCTGCTGAGTGGCTTCCCCATTTTGCAGATAGTTAAAACAAATATTGCAGCTCTTGACACAGATAAGAAATAAGATAAAGCATCTTTCAAAAAAGTATACTTCTGAACAGAACTATGGAGTGTCTTTAGCATAAAGACACATGCTCAAATAATATATGTCATAATACATGAGGTGTTTAAGGTCATCAGCAGTGCATCAGTATAAATGCAACTATCCTTTTACCTGGTTGATTTTAGGATTCTAAACAATAAAGTGCATCAATAACAGAGAACAAAAATCTCCTTTGTCCACCTTTCCCAGCTCCCAAAGTCCCCGTTCACACACTCCAAAACACAGAAAATAAACAAACACACACTTAACAGTGGCTCAAACACTCAGAACATTCCATTGTCAGTCCATTTCCCTTTTTAGTCTGATATTTCCAGATTAAAATTTCCAAATGAGCAAGCATTTTAACAGCCTGAATGTTAATTTCGGCAGAGCTCTGGTTAACTGTAATCCACTTAAAGATGGCTTGCAGAACTCCACCATTCTGGTAAATAAACCATGCTCCAGAAATTTAAAAGACAAACACAGGGACCTGGTATTGTTCACATCAAGGCACAGAACAAATCTTCAGAGAAAAATAAGTTAAGTCTAACGTTATGAGAAAGTTACATTTTTCTTTTACTTTTTTTTTTTGGAGGGGGGAGTAGCTATAAATAAACTTGACTGAAAAGGCAGGTTTTCTTCCTGTTTTAAGCTTCTTCAATGCTATTCAGAACTACTCAAAGGAAGAAAGAAAAAAACATCAGACTTTTAGACACCCAGGGCAGTACAATCCAGCAACCGTTTAAAGTAAACAGAAAGCATGGTGTACTACTAAGCTTCTTTAAAAAAAAAAAAAAAAAAGAAAAGCCATTTCCAAAGATTCTTATCTGGTCCTCCTTAGGAAGGCTTATTCCACCTGAGGCAATTGCAGCAACGAAGAGCTCCGCGGCTTCCTCTAAGGCACAGGCAGCGTAATTCACATTGAGCAGAAAACCCAGGGACTACATTAGCCTTTGAAACTGAACCAAGTTCTGTGGCCGCGGTATGGCCTTCATTTCAGCTGGGGCTAGAGAGAGACGGTGGCGGTGGAGGCAGCAGAAAGAGAACTCCGGAAGGGAGCTCCGGGGCTGTCCGCGGCTCCTCAGGGCAGCACGGTGCCGGGCAGGCATCCTCTCCAGCCAGGGCGCTTGCAGCAACGCCCTCTCTCTTCAGGCACCATCTGCTGCGTCTCTGGGCCTGCCGGGCGTTCCGGAGCCGCAGCTCTCTACCACTTCGGTGCTACGCCCTCCCGTGACTTAACTTCGCAGTCATCTTTCTTCTGACTCTTCGCTTCTTCCCGGGAGTCGGCGAGCGGTTTCAGTGGGAGGTACCTCGAAGCCGAGAGGCTGCAATGTAACAGCTTGTGGTGACATCAGCGCAAAGCAGGCCGAGTCCGGCCACTGGGGATAGGGGCAGCTCAGGTTCAAACACCGCGGAAACCCCGCCGACTACTTCAAAATGGGAGGGGATCCGTAGGGCTTGCGGAGGCAGAACCTGGCACCGGGAGATCCGCGAAGAAATTATTTTGTGAAGGTCCAGAGACCGCACTCATTTGAATACTAAATGGGAAAAGGGGGGCTACATAGGTCCCTATCCTTCAGTTGAAACCGCACTTTTACACTGAAGAATCTGATGCTTCAGCAGTATCTGCGATGCAAAGTGCAGATCACTTTGAAGTCGAGAGTGTTTTGCCGTTGCCTTTTGAAGCCCAAGTTCAAATCTAACTGTTCTCCAGAGTAAAGTATTCCTACCAGTGAGGGGCTCTCAGCACTGCTGACATGAATATTATTAGTTACTAATAACCATACAGTACTCTTGAGGTTAACACAAGGCCCAAGAGTGGTACTCACTGACTCCAGATATTTAATAAACAAAATCACCTCCACAGATTTTTATCTACTGAACACCCTTTTAAAAATACTGTTTGAAAATAAATTCAGCAAGCCAACTCTTAGTCTTTGTAGGAAATTTAATAGTTTTATTTAAATAAAATCTAAACATTCTCTATTTTACAAAATAAGAAACATCGTCAGAGTGTCAGAGTTACAAATGAAGCGGTCTTTCTTCAATCTCATAAAATAATCATTTGAACATGAACAAAACTGTGCTCACTCCAAATGAAGAAGGCAGTTCTAGTAAAAACAACTTTATACTTTCTTTGTTAATTTTACAGAAAAGATGTGGGAGGAAACTTTTGTGCCTTTAATGAGAAAACATTATCTCAATATTCATTCTATAAATCTAAGAGTTGAATCTTTTTTAAAAAAATCTTTTCATAATGAAAACTCTATCGGTAACTCATCCATTCAACAATTATTAGATTATTAGATGCAACTCAGTATGTGGCCATCATTAAGTTGACTAGATATATGACTATCTATAAAGAAAAAGAGATTTAAAAATATCCATCCACATCACAATATCAATGTCAATTTTTCATGTTCAAGACGTGAAATATTTCAACAGGCACCTGATTCTGTGGTGTTCAAGCACACAGGCTGTAATAAGGCACTGATAAGAGAAAGAAAAATGGTCTCATACTTACCACGCTTGAACAGTGGATTGGGCACTAGACTGGGAAATAGTAGAGGCCAAGAGTCTTACTCCCAGCTGCCGCTCTCTTGATATGTAAGCTTAGAAAACTACTTATTCATGGCAATATGAATAATAAAGTTTCCTTGAGATCTGTGAGTGCCTTTCTCTAAACACTCTAAGATCCTTACAGAACTTTTCATAATAAAGAATGGCTCTAATTCAGTTCACCTTAGACTCTAACTCTGAATCATTAGCACAATATTATTCTAGGCTTATGAAAAGCTAAGAGGAGCAACACATAACCTCACATTTGAGGTGGGTAGTACATTTTTAAAACTGCACAAATAATTCATTCATAAATTAAATGATTCAAAAAAATAGCACTCACTGTCTGCCAAACAACATGTAAGCACTGGAAAAATGATGTTGTAAAGACATAGCCACCACTGTCCTTACACCACTTACACTACAATGGGAATGTGAACGAGAAAATGGCCATGACACAGTTCGGAAGTAAACAGTGCTATGGGAAAATATTCCCTAGTTAATTAAGTTCAAGTATACACCATTTATTTAATAACTAAATTCCTTTTTTATTGAACTGATTTTTATATGGATTCACATTAAGATTTGTGCTATTAAAATTTGTCACAATAATTTACATATATCTTTGTTACTTGAAATCACATTCCAAAGTCTTACCTGGATGACATGCAAGAGCTCATATATAGAGCAGAACCGGACTGGTTTATTTTTCCCCAAAAATTTGGTTTAGACAGCTACTATAAATGTTATAGCCTCTAATGTTAATAAAATCAAGATATGTTAAACCATGTTAAATATTAATCATGATATCTAGATCCATCACATTTTCTTTTTTTCTGAGACAGGGTCTTGCTCTGTCACCCAGGCTGAAATGCAGTGGCATGATCACAGCTCACTGCAGCCTTGACCTCTCGGGCTCATGTGATCCTCCTGTCTCAGCCTCCCAAGTACAGGTGCGCACCACTACACCTGGCTAATTTTAAAAATTTTTTGTGGAGATGGGGTCTCACTCTGTTGCCCAGAATGGTCTTGAACACCTGGGCTCAAGCAGTCCTCCTGCCTCAGTCTCCCAAAGTGCTGGGATTACAGGCATGAGCCACTGTGCCCAGCCCCCTCACATTTTCACAATGAGAGAAATACATAATAAGGTAAGTAAAGTTTTCCTGAAAAATAGCCAACACTATTATTTCATAATACAGAAATCATAATGCTGTTTTCAAAATGTAGCTTTACTTACTTTATGTAGCCTACTAGATATAATCCAGCTAAACTATCTACTAAAGCAGATGATTTCAGAAAAGTACACAACTACTAATTGAATTATAAGCAAAACAGTAACATTTTCTCATTTTATATTCCTAAAGTTTAATTAAATCTTTTAAAAGGAAAGTCCCTGAAAAGTCTTCCCACTAAGCGCAACAATGTACATCATAGAAAAGTTTTATCATTCACATTTATGATTATTATTTATATATTATTTACTCATAGAAAAGAGCAATTTTATCAGCTGAAACATGGAGGTTAGGGTTGAAGGATTGGAGGTATTAAGTTCAATGTGCAGTAAGTGAAAAATGTCTATGTAAGTAAACGCACTATTATCAATGAATAACTCTTGGCCTGATAGCTCTTGAAATCAGGATGAGAAGTCAAACAAGGGATATGCGTTTTGTGCTGCAAGTACATAAACAGGCATTAAGAGCAACAATTGTTCTTTCTAAAACAAATAAGCCATTAGCTAATGAAAACTGAAAGCATACTATATTTTTAGTTTTCAAACTATTAAATTTCTTCACATAAATGGCTAAACGTTTCCAAAGATATGAATATGCATCATATGAATATGCAATAACTATTTATTTCATGTGAATATAGTTTATATTTAGAAGAAAGTAGAATATTCTGATCCTAAAGTAAACCGATTTAGAAACAAGAGATTCACCAACTGATCTTGACAGGAGTTTATCTTGATGTGAACCTTAGTTAATATCTTTAATGAGCACTTGCTCTTCTTCCTGTAAGTTACTACAATACTAAGACTATGACTTTCCCACATCTTCAATGAGGTTTTCTGGTGACAGTGAAAAAAAATTCTATGTAACAGAAGATGATTCTATATATAAATCTTATTAATTGAAATATATACGTATTTCATATATATATATATAAATGTCAAAAAGTTCATTTAAAGAAAAGCTATCCAGCAAGCAGAAGCAACTCACATGTTAATGGCCCTATTCAATTTTCTTCAGAGAAAAAAAAAACAAACAAAATCTGGAAATACTTTTCATATTAAAATACTGACAAAAGAAATTAAGCTTGAAATGAAGACAACTGGAGATATGTGAGAATAGGATCTGTGAGCACAGACATTTTCTTGTTGTATCCAGTTCTTGAGCAGCTCCAGACACTTTTCACTTAAAATCATAGCATTTCCTTACCCTACATTGTTATTAATGAATGATTAGAGACCTAGATAAACATTTACCACTCAAATGTTCTTTTCAAGAAACCAATGTCTAATTTCATAACGAGGCAAATTCTTCTCTGTCTCTCTCTCACACACAACTTTAAGCAACTTTCCATATTAATAAAATACATTATGAAGGTTTCCTTTGATCAAAGGTGGGCCTATAATAATGACAGTAGATACCACAGTTTGGCTGTTTTATTGGATCACTCTAAAATGGTGATATAGGTTTATCAAGGTAAAAGCAAAACAAAATAACAACTACCAAAAAGTCCTACATTATAAAATCTCTGGCTGGAACTGCCTTCAGAACAACCAACTTTAATTCCTCAATCTCAAATGAAGGAATAAAAGTTAAGAGGAGCTCTGTGACATAAAGGGCCGTAGCATTAGTTAGCAGCAAAACTGAAAAGAGAACACGTTGCAAAGTTCCCTTTTGACAGCCCTTTCCGAGAAGTATGGTATATTCCTTGTATCATGTGAAAAAGAGGGTATCCACCTGTTATGCCTAGTTTGTGTGGATAAGAATATGAGGTGTTAATAATACCACACAGCAGATCAGCTCCACCTCTTCATAGCTAGGTGTGGTCTCTGCTTCAGTAGGGCTTCTCTCTTGACCAGCATATGGAGTATTCTTTCTTCCTAAAGTTGTTAAATGCCACTTTGCTCTGGGTTTATTAAATAATGTGATCTTCCTATAAAAGCCATGCATCTAGTTACAGTGTCTATAGTGGAAATATTTTCAACATTAAAAATACCAGAGGAAGGGAACATGCAACCCCTTTGCTAAGGTAGCTTCATTAACAAAAATCCAATCTATTAAGGAATTTTCCCTAACAAAAACCTCTTCTGCAACAGTTTTATCTAATTTCCCCATTCTTAATAAAAATGGAAAATAATTTGTCATTGACCTCTATATAACAACATGAACACTTTAAAAGTACTATTAAAGCAGTTTTTAGACAGTTTGATTTTCAATATGGTGACATCAGAGGTTGTTTCTGGATCATTTGATAAACACCATAATAAGAATTTGTGCTCAAACTGCCTGTCTTCCTTAGCCCCATGCTACTTGGCATTTTAGTTTACCGAATATTAAAATAATCATGCCTGGGTTAAACAATGCCTTCACCTGGACCAGAGAAAATTTATTACAGTATAATTAGGCATATGTTCTGCTCTTTGTCTCTGGTTTCAACTTGGCTTAAAAATCCTCTGCTCAATGTAATTCTATGTCCATTTGAAAATAAAAAGAAATCTTCAGAGAGAATGTACTGGAGATGTACTCATTTGTGGGGACAAAATGAATTACAATTGGGGCAGCAACAGAGTGGCCAGAAATAAACTGTAAGCAGGTTCTGAGGTAAGGCATTTTTTCACAATGGTCTAGATCAGGGGTGTCCAATCTTTTGGCTTCCCTGGGCCACACTGGAAGAAGAAGAGTTGTCTTAGGCCACCCATAAAATACACTAACAGCAATGACAGCTGATGAGCTTTAAAAAATGGCAAAAAAAATCTTGTCATGTTATTTAAGAAAGTTTATGAATTTGTGTTGGGCCACATTCAAAGCCATCCTGGGCCACAGGTGGGCCGTGGGCCATGGGTGGGACAAGCTTGGCCTAGATAGAGGTGGGGAAGGTACAGATTTAGCTAGGACTCATTAAAGCATCAAGTTTCTTTGATTTTCATTGAAATTAAATCATGCAATATGGTGATAATGGTTACTTCATAATGATCAGAAGACCTGATTGGCTGTTAATCACATAATAGGAATTACTGGGATGCATTCCTTGTATACAGTCAGTTACATATGTCTTTGATAAATAATAATGTGTTAATATTAATGTTACTTAATAATGTGGTTTAGATTTGAAGATAATCTTGAGCTAGGAGTCTTCAGATAGGAGTAGGGATAGAGGGAACACCAAAGGAGTTTCTTTCTTCCTGCCTAGAGACAAACAGAATCGCCCTGCTATTCATTCCACCAATTTATAACAGTGTGCATAGAATTTAACTGTAATCATAAATAAGTGTAAGTGGAAAATGGTACTCTAACTTACCAACAGTATAGAAAACACTTCACCCTTCAGACATGTTAGTCCAATGACTAGTATTTAGAAGTAGAAAAACTTATGTACAACAGAACTTATATATAATCAAAATAGTTTTAAAACGTCAAGCTAACTAACACAAAAGATAACACCAATCTACTTTCAAAATCTCAGGATAGTTTTCACTGAGTGAGTTAGGACATTTGGTTTAGAATAGCATTTGCTTTAAGTATTATGTTTGAATTGGTATCTTAAACATGAAGGAATGAATTTTGTCCTTGTCTTTACAAGAAAACCTCAAGTTAACTATTAACAGCTATTTCTTGAACTATAGAAAGAAAAACAGAATTGGGAAAGTCTATCAAACCTGCTTTAAATCCTCTATTACGGGTCCAGTGAATATAAGGCACCCCCTGCTGAGTAATTGGGTAATAGCTATTATTCTCAGTTCCGCTCAGAAGGCAGTTTATTTTGTATTAAGAAAAACTATTACAGGATTTTATCTGTGACATTAGGTTAAACTAAAGCTACCAGATAGATTAATGTCAAACTAGATTATATTTCAAAGTCAATAAGGAAGACAGACTCAGTCCTTCACTACTTTTCTGTTTCACTTTTAGGAATTATAACTAGCTTTTCACTCAATACAAATCATTCCATTTAAAAAATTTAAAAAACTTTTCAACAATTATGTTAAAACTAATGTTTAACAAAAGTCTAAGGCCCAACAGAAACTAAATTAAGTACTGAACTGTAAACAATTTACTACTTTAACCAAGAAAGATATAATCACTAAAACAATGAAATGTTTGGCTCCATCTCAGTAGCAGCAGTAGTGGTGATCACTGGAATCTCCACCATCAACATCATCATTATCATCATCACCCTTATCATATCACAGCACCTACATAACATCAGTTTCTAAGACTGTTTTACATGTTCATCTCATATTTCTCATAGCTGCTAGTTTTATAGAACATGTTCCTTAAGTGGGTGTTCTTGGTATTTTGGATTAAAATGAACAATGGCTGGGTATTCGGGCTGTCTAAATTAGGCTACAGCAAAGATGATTAGAAAATTCCCCAGAGAAAATACCAGATGTGAAACATGGGTGACAAAGTTTACACGAAGCAGTGCATCATTTTCATCAAAAGAATCAGGTTCTGACACTATCCGTGTGACCTTGGACAAGTCACTTAACCTCCTTGAGCCTAGGCTTCTTTATAATAAGATGCAGAATAGTAATAGCATCTACCTCTCATGACTGTTAACAGGATTAAAGATAAATTAAAATAGTGCTTGACACATAGTAAGCCCATAATAAATTGATTTGTTGATTATTGTAATTGCTATTTTTAAGGAATACACACACACACACACAGATAAATGGAATTAGTGGTTGTGTGAGCTACCATAATCATATTCTTGTCCTTTTTTTACCTATGGCACTGGAATATACTAAATGCAGAGTATGTGTCTACTTGAAAACTTTTCTTTCAAGTCACTGGGTTTCAAGATACTGAAAGTATGCCATGATGTTCTTTATTGCTGAATTTCAATAAAATCAATCAACTCTTTCCAAATAATCTGAAAGCAAACAAACACAGCATGCTAAATGGTTTATTTTAGGAGAAATTATCACTCTATATTTCTTCACAATCAAAACAATCTCTGTAGCTATTAATGGTAATGTTACTTATTTGGGGCTTTTCAGTTTGCAAAACACTTTCAGTGCAATGGTGAGAAAGCTCCTCCTATCTCTTGCTTTTTCTTACTTTCAGTTCTCCACATGAACAGCCACATTTTTCACTGTACTTGGGAACACCAAAGGGGAGACACCCGCAAATAGCAGCACCAGTATTATTACTTTGTCCATTGTCTTACAAGTAGTTAGAAACAGCAAAGAGAAATGAAGGTCTTTTTTCTAAACAAATGCACAGGAAACCGAAAGAAATCATGTTTCACAATTTAACCATTTAATGTGGTTAAATTTCATTAGTATAAACAGTGCTTGGTTACTGTCATTTAATCTTTAAGGTGCTGACAGGGTTCTAGAGAGAATTCCAAACTTTACTGACGAAGGAAGAGTTGCTCCCAAGATCTCTCCCAGTCTTTGATGCAGCAATTGCCACAGAACTATGTTTTTCTAATAGAGGATTCTCTCACATGAAATCTTTATTTTGCAAATCAGAAATATAAAAATTTGACAGAGCAATGAAGGAGGTCAAGTCAACAATAAGGACGTTTCCTTCACCTTCAAGAATCAAGAACTAAATACAGAATCACAGCTTTGTGAGCCTTGAAGGAACTGGGCTTCAAAGGCATTTAATAAACTGCAAATAATCATAACTAATAACAATACAAAGAAAAAGAAGGTATTTTTCAAGATTCAGTCACCTAAATAATGTTATTAAAGACAAGCAAATGAAAGAGTTTATCAACTATAACTGCACGGAATTTGGAAGTCCATTTGATTCATATTCATCTCTCAAAGAAAATAATTTGTGGTTTTATAAACTCTTTTTATTTAGTCTTAGTTTATTCTTTATGCACTAATGGTGCAATATATCTTTGCCAGTAAAACACACCTCATAAATATAACAGGAGCTGTGAAACCCTAAAGGTTTATATCAGCCCCATATAGAAAATTGCTTGCTATTTAGGACCCTTTGTTTCCAGGGATAAACCTATCTTTGTCCCCTATACAGATGTGACTTCTGTTCTCACTATCATAAATAAGGCCAAATCCAATGACACGGAAACTGGCCCACCATTTTTATCAAATGTTTCATTCATTAAGTGTCATTGATCACTGTTGAGTGGCAGTCATTTCTTGGCACTGAGGAGCTTATGTCATGCAATAAAAAAAAAATTCACCTCTAATCCTCTGGGGCATGAGCCTAAGATCTTTGTTTAATGAAACAGATTACAACATGGAACTCCATATTGCCTTTAAAAATATGAGCTTTTAGAAGAAAAATGTCTGTGGAAGAAATTAAGAAGGATGAGAAGATAGTTATAAAAAGAAAGGGCAGAAAAGATGGTAATTCACCATTGAAGAAATTGCTGGAAGATAAACATCTGCAATAGAGTTCAAACCACAGCCACGGTCACCACAGATGGCAATTGTGAATAATTCCAGAAATGGACCCTATGATGTCAGTTTCTGGCTTGCCTGAAACTTTGCCAAGCACCCTTTGGTCTGATTTTATCTCAGGCCTTATCCCACAAAGGCCCAAATCCCCAGTGGCCTTGTAACTGCCCCACCTGCCTGGGTGTTACCCCCATATATGCTCATTCTGGCTCAAATATTGTATGACAATCATTATTAAAAGTTTCTACAAAATAGGCAATCTCCTTTCTAAGCAAATTAGAAACTTCATTGACAATAAAAACACTTGGTAAAAATGAAGAGTTCCCTACCTTGAACATGTTAAGCTGCTGATTAATTGTCTCCGTTTCCATACCAACAGGACCTTGTGACTCTTCATGTTCTTCGGCTTTCTGGAGCAGAATAGAAAATTCTTTCAATTTGCTGTAAAATTCTTCAAGGCGCTTAATTGTCCCTTCAACCTGCTCTTCTCTGGCTTGGGCTCGGTCCAGTAACTTGTTGCATTGTTTGCTTAAGGCCTCCAAGTCCCTTTTGATTCCAACAAGGTCAGGAGAGGTTTCTTCTGTTGCTAACATCATCTTGCAGGTTTTATTGGCATTGTCGTTGCTTGCTATGAGGGCTTCTAGTTTCTTTAGAAAGGCTTTTATAGTTTCCTTTTGCTTTTGCAATGTTTCTGCATCTCTCCCCACTGGAGCCATGCTATCCAGTTCATCATCAAACTCTGCGAACTGAGAAAACATTTCTCGAATGGTATTCTGGAAATGCCCAATGCCCTGAAGCTTGGTTTCTAAGAAAGAACACTTTTCATCAACCTGCTGACTTAGTGTACTGTGCTCTTGAGCTATGGTTTCCACTTGTAATAAAACATCAGAGGTTCCCTTTGAGTCTGAGGCCTCTACCACAAGGTCCTGTGCAAGTCTTTTAGCCAAATCTACCTGATGCTTCAAGGCCTGAAGTGATTTCTGCTGAGTTTGCAACATGGTCAGGTATTTGTTACTGTAAGCCTGGGATCCCAGCGAATCATGGATATCTAGCTGCTCCTTTGCACACTGAAGCTGCCTTTTAGATTCTTTGGAAACTTCTTGAAATTCTTTAAACTTCTGAGTCATGTTCTCCAGACAGAATTTCTTACTGTGAAGTTGTTCAGTGACCATGTCCACCTTCTGGATCAGTGACTTATTCTCATCTGTAACAACTTCTTTATCTATCTCACAGACACTGAGCAAGCTATTGGCTGTGTTGTTCAGTAATTCTACCATACCAAAGTGTTGGTCCATTTCCTTCTGCAGAGACTTTAACTTGGCAATAGAATTCTCTCCTTCAGCAGGATCCAAGCAAAATTTTATTTCCTCCAGGTTGTTTTGGCATTTGTCTATCCATGGCCGGAGAGTCTCTACTTGCTCTTTATACTTAAGGGCTTTTTCCAATGACTCTTTTAACTTGTTTTCTCTTTCTTTCACCTGCTTATTAAATGTATCCCAATTGGTTTTAATTGTATTAAGCTGTAACTGTAAGGCTGCCTTCTCAGACCCTTGTGTTTTTAATAACAGATTTTCACCTTCTGCAATGGTTTTTTCATAAATATGAGACTGAGCAGTCAAAGTTTTACTAAAGTCTTTATGATCTTTAATTAATGACTCCAAGACATCGAGTTTGGCAGATATTGGATGAGATTTGTTTTGCTCTTCTTTCTTTGTATCCAGCCAAGCCTGAAAATCTCTAGACATTTGCTGAAATTGATGAGAGCTTGCACAGGCTGACTGAAGGTGCTGGACATGATTCTCTAGAAATAAAATTACAAGATATGTTTATTTTACATCAAAATGTTAATTTAATCTATGAAAAGCCAAAATAAAAATCTCTGAATGAATATATAGAATTGTTGAAAAGCAAGGGCTTTTAGCATTGACTATAAGAACTACAAGTGAAGTTAAGTTATTGACAAAGGGGAAAAGAAGCAAGAAGTAGGCACAAGAAAATACACTATCAAGAAAAGATGCAGGATACAGATGAGAGGGGAAAACAAAGAATAAGGAAATAAGTAAAAATGCATCAAGGTGCAGGGAGTGGCCATGCCACACATCGCCTGCTGTGCTGGTGTCTTCTCTATTCTAGTATGGAGAAGTGATGATGGCAAAGTTCTCAATTATGTTGATAAATAATCCATCTCTTATTAAATATGACTTTTTCGCGTCTATGACTTTTTTTTTTTTTTTGAGGCAGAGTCTCGCTCTGTCACCCAGACTGGAGTGTAGAGGCACTATCTCAGCTCACTGCAAGCTCCTCCTCCTGGGTTCACACCATTCTCCTGCCTCAGCCTCCTGAGTAGCTGGGACTACAGGCGCCCGCCACCACGCCCGGCTAATTTTTTGTATTTTTAGTAGAGACAGGGTTTCACCGTGTTAGCCAGGATGGTCTCGATCTCCTGACCTCGTGATCCGCCTGCCTCGGCCTCCCAAAGTGCTGGGATTACAGGTGTGAGCCACCGCCCCTGGCCACGTCTATGACTTTTACATATTATGGAGGCAACATAATGTAGCACATAAAAACTACATGAGTTTGTATCTTGGTTTAACCTCTTCAGAGTTGGAAGACCCCAGGCAAATGATTAAACCTCTAAGCCTAATTTCTCCCACTGTAAATTGACAATATTAATAGTAGGTGCTGTACAGATTAAATTATAGTACATGTAAAAGTTTTTAGTTTAATACCTATCACATAACTGTTCATACCATTAAGAATAATAATGATAATAGCTGATATTTACTATTGTTAATGTCATGTCAAATAAAGGAATAAGTCTGAAACAGTTGCTGTGATCAGTAAATCCAATCAATTAAAAAGCATAACTTGAGTATCTACTAGGTGCAAGAAACTAGAAACTTTTCAAACAGAACAAACTTAACAACAAAATGTGTCTTTCTTCATCAGGGCTTTCTGATGAAGTGAATTCTAATAATTCACTGCTACCTCTGACAAATATCAACATATATGCCACAGAATTATAGCCGCAGTGAGAGAGGAAACTAGTGACAAATGCCTCTCTTTCGCACATTTCTCTAGAAAAGTTTTCTATGACAGAATAGATAAAGTAACAGCAGATGAGAAGATGATGCAAAGCCTTTTACTAACTATTCATGTTTTTTTCTGGCAAAATAAGACTTTCATACAGCAAAAAACATTTACATTTTTTAAAAACCAGTTTGGGGTACCTGAGATTTTAATAGGCCTTCAGGAAGTCAATTTTGCCAACAGATTATGTGTGTAGAATGACCCTAACATTCCATGTGCCTATGAACACAAAACTGCTCTCTGAGCTCCTGTATTCATCCTCCTCTTCACTGATGTTAACAGTGGGGCAGAGTCTCTTTGCGGTCCTGGATTATTGGCAACATCTTGGAAATAGGCAATATATGACATTTATTTCTGACCAGGAAATATATGTATTAAAAGTAGACAAACCTGCTTTCTGTTCAATATCCTTAAATGATTTTAAGATGCCTTCTAGTTGCCTACTAAGTTCTGCTTTCAAGTACTCTTCTTTAACCAGTGCTGACAAATCCTCACAGAGTGCCTGGGCCACTTTTATCTGCTTCTTTTCCTGCTGTATCTCCTGCTTCATTTTTTGGGCTGTTTCCAACTGTTGGTTCATAGCATCAGGGTGCGTGCTCACAGCCAGACTGCTGCTGAGTTTATTATCCAAGTCACTCAGTTTATCAGAAAGGCTTCTCAGCAGGCTTTGATACTGTGTGCTTTTAACAATGGCTTGGTCAATCCAGTCACATCTGTCACTCAATTGCCCTGTTAGGCTATCCCATTTTTGGGTCACAGCTGCCAGTTGCTCTTTCACAATCCCATGTAAAGAAGGGTCTTCTCCAGGCCTGCTCAGAATGCCCTGACCAGCTGCTGTGAGCTGTTCATATTGAGGTTTCCGAGTGGCGAATTCTTGCAGCAAAATCTAAGGTAACAAGGGTAAATAAACGCAAATTATTATATAATTGATTGTAGAAAACACAGATTTGGTGTCCAAACAGACAGAAATGGTAATTATTTCTCCAGTTTTTGTTTTTTAGTTATCACTTTCCTACTTTTTACTTAAAGGGCAGTACAATTCTCTTAAATCCGAAGAGCTACAGTGCATCACAGAGATATCCTGTCTAAACTAATCCCATCCCCCTAAAGGAAAAATCTGGACAAAATGAACAAAAATTCACGTGTAAATTTTCATATAAAAAGAGAAACACTGCTGTTAAACAAGTTCACACTGCACTTACACCAAATTTGTTTTTACCCACTCATGTTTTTGTCTTCGTAGGATTTTTGGAATACCCTATAGAATTTTATATTAAAGAAAACGCACAGTGATAAAGGTGTTAGAATATATTAACTCATGATGCATTGAGTTGCAAAGGTTTTTGTAACATAAAATTTATTGATGTTTACAGTCTTTATTATAAAGGTTTTAGTCAACAAATCATGCTGCTCAGAATGTATAGGCTCAACTTGACTCATAAAATTAATGATCCAAAAATCTCATTCTTTTAGTATCATATTTTATCTATCTTTTATACTTTTATCTATATTTTATTTATCTATCTATCTCTGGGAGACTACCAAGACTAGAGGCAATTATTTCTCCCCAGATATTTACTTTTATCTTTTGTTTTCATTGTCTTTGGATTATGAACAGATATGAATTCAAACATCTGACTTTTACAAAAACTTATTTGAATTTTCAGCTTATAAAACAGCCTCCCTGCTCTAAAGCCAGTACTCAGACATAAAAAAACTAACTGAAATCACCACAGAGCTTCTGCTATTATGCCTGACTGTAAAGCATTAAACATTAAAAATAAAACTCATTTTTTTGGATTTTTTTCCCTTGTGGATTTATCTGCTTTGTAACTAGACTAGTCTAACTAACACCCTGGGTTTCAGGGTTCCCTCTCTGCTTCCCTTATTCTTTGTCCTCTTCTCATTCTCTCTCTCCTCCATCAGGACTCAAATGCATGAGTTTTACAAGTTTCATTATCTACTACCACAATCAAAATAAATAAAACCTCAAAGGAGTAATTTCTAAACAGTAAAAAGTATAGACTAGCCTCTCATAAAGATATTACTTAATTGCATTAATACTTCAAAGAAGGCCCTATTAACCAGATCTGTACCACCCACGATATGACTGAAATAATCAGGAGACTTGGCCCATTCATGGGCTTCAAAGGAGGCCTCTAAGATGGCTTATAGCTTTAGTTCTCTGGGGGATTCCCACTAATATCAGGACAGTATCTTATGGGCATCTGAAACATTACATATATACTTCAAAGCAGTTAAATAAAACACCTACTGACCAAAGTTAATATATTTATAATGAAAACATTGGTCTCAGTAAGTCAAATTGCTATGCACGAGAGACAGGTTATTAGGTAATACTCACCTGCACCTGCTGCCTTTGTGTGTTTAGCATATTTGGGTCAATTGACAAGGGCCCAAGAACACTGACCATAAGTTCTTTTTCCACAAGCCACTGTTTCAATTGGGCCTCTACAGTCTGGAATTGGGTTAGATTATTGGAGGATTCTTCCAGTTTTTGTTGTCTATCAATTGTTAATTGATTGAGTTCTTGCCACTTAGAATCTAAAAGAAAAAAAATGAAACTGGTGTTTGACATTTTTTGCATTTAACATGACTATGTCTATGAGGACTGTATGATATGATTCAAAATGATATATAATGGCTATAATCCCATTTTTATGACTCTTGTTACATAGTTACTTAAAGGACTAACCTACGATTTTATAGGTCTGATGGTTGTATGTCAACTAAAGTATAGGGAAAAAATTTTGAATCTGACTTTAGAAGATATCGTAGAATATCGAATATTCATTAAAGCAGACAGCATTCTGGGATCTCTCATTCCTTCTATAAGTCCTATAGAGTGTGTTATTAAACTATGACTTACTAGAACAATGAATAATAATCCTTTTAATATCAAATCTTCACTTATCCGTTCTAGGCAAATTGCTCCCAAATTTGTATATCTATCCCCAATTATTCTTTCCCATTCAAATTACACATTAACAACCAGCTGCTGGAAAGTTCCCATAGGAAGTCTCACCAATTAAACTCAACATTAAAAAATAAAACTCATTATATTCCTCTCAAAACTGGTGGACTTTTACGACTTTTAGATTTCTTTCAAAGGTTATCTTTTCTCCCATGTCATAAAGATGCAATAATTCAGAAAATTCTTTTATGAGCTTCCTAACTCTATTATACCCTCGATCATAAAACCTTAAAGCCCTCCTTTACATTCTCAATGCCATAACTCCATTTTGGCCTTCATCATGTGTTTTTTAAAATTATCTGTATTTTTTACATTGATATATAGTAGATATGTATTTTTAGAGTGCATGCGATAATTTAACACAATCCATCCAGGTGATGAGCTAACATCATCATGTTTTACCTTCACCAGTAGTTCTCACACTTGAGCTGCATTAAGAATTACCTGGAGGCATCTTTAACACAGATTTCTGGGCTCTACCCTGAGTTTTTGATTCAGTAGGTCTGGAGTAGTATCTGAAATTCTGCATTTCTAAATAATTCCCAGATGATGCTGTTGCTGCTGATCCCAGGAGCACACTTGGAGAACTAATGACCTAGTCTAGCAGTCTTCTAACTAGTATCCCTGCTATTAATGTTTCTCAGCTGCAAGCCACTTGTTTCTAATACAATTTCCCTAAAAAAATGTCACTTTTAAAACTGTCACTTCGCTGCTCAAATCCTTCAATAACTAACTCCTCGTTACCTAGACGATAAAATCTGAAGACCATTGCCTGACATTCAAGGCCTCCCACAATCTTTGAAGGTTTGTACTCTGAGACGATCCTCTAATCTATCCCTGCTGATTTCATCCTTATAATCCAAACAGGCTTTTGCTCACACAGGTCCTGTGCCTGAGATGCTATACCTCCTCTCCATATATCCCAACCCTATCCTTCCTTTACATTCCATTGGATTAACCCTCTGCTAGGAAGCCTTTTCTGTTTTCTCCATCCTCAAGACAGTATGCTCCCTGCAGTCAAGGGTTACTGATCAGAGCACTTCTTTCAGCACTTCAACACAGTCACTCGATAAATATTCATTGATGGTGTGATCACTTGACTTGAGAGAGTTTTCATTTAGCATAACACACTAAAGGGATGACTTTAATAGAACACAATCACTGAAACCTTATCTAATAACATCATTCTACATGACATTTTCCGGTCAAACACAATCTGGCAACAAAATAATGCCATTAAAGCAATAAATCAGGAAGGAAAAATAGAAAAACTTATCCAGAAGGTTTTTTGAACTACATATTCCTCATTCCCACTCCTATTCTAAAATGTCTTGCTAATACTCTCCCCAAGTAATTCTGAGATCCTAGAAGAGAGTCACTGAATGAGTGTCAAATTAATTACAACTTGACAGGAATCTCTATAGTTGGATTAAATATATCTTTGAACATGAAGATCCCTTAGGGTAACCTTTTTCAAACTAAAATATACTTAGAGATTTCTACATTTATCATAGCACACCTGACTCTAAAGGAAGGACAATATTTAGTAATGGAACCATTGAAAGTAAAATAATTATTATAATCATAGTATATACTTATATAGCACTTAATATGTGCCAGGTACTATTTGTTTGAGCCATATACACATTAACTTATTGGGTTCTCCAAATAAAACTATGAAGTGGGGAAAATTATTACCGTTCTCTTACACTCATTTTCTTTTTTTTCTACCCCCTTTGCACTCATTTTCTACATCATTATAGTAATAAAAATTGGTAAGACAATAGGGCTTGTAAAGAAAATTCTGTACCTCCGAGGAGCAGTGTATACTCCTCTGTTTACACAGGGACAGGATGTGGGTAGGAGGATAACTTTGGATGAGAAAATTGATTGGGGAAGAGCATAAGAGCATAAAGTATGGAGCAGGAGGGGTCCCAGAAGTAACTCCATGAAGGAGAAGGGAGCACAGCTTTTCCAGATGAATGAAAGAAATATTTAAAATATAATACAGCTTAAAAATATATAAAGCATAATAAAGCACCAAAAGCTAGTAAAAAGAAACATTAATGAAAACAGGTACTCCATGCACAGCACTTCATTAACTAGTATCTACCTTCTTCATAAAAATAGATTTAATTACTGTGTTTACCATAAAAAACATAAGATATGCCAATTTTCTGCACAATATAATGTGAAATGACACTTTATGCAAAAAATAGATTCTGAAACATTAAAGCAAATCCAAAAATAAGTGACTGTTGAATGTTTTCTGATAAAGATCATGATAAACATGAAAAATGATTGCACTTTTCTTCATAGGCATTCATCTAAGTAATGCAACATACCTATTTCTGTCAACATCTGTTTCCATCTGGGGGCCTCAGGAGTATCTGGGTTCTCCTCCAACAGCTCTGTCAATTTGTCTTTCAACTCCTGTACTTTGTTTACATTCTGCTTCAGTTCTGCCTCAAACGACTAACAAGGGAAAAATAATAATAAATCATGTGTACAGCAAAAGACAAAAATACAATAATGATGGAGCATTATTTTTCTCTAGAATAATGAAAAGAGGAAAAAATCTACTGTTAAATGTTGTGGTGGGTGAGGGCCTGGATTTTGCAATTAATTATTTTCCTTTCCTCTTCTTAGCTAGTGTTCAACTGTGTGATACAGGAATCCCCACAGAAGAACACTATGACTATGAAGATAATGACTCTTGTCCCCATTAGTGAGAAAGAATTTCATATTTTCAAACAAGCCACTCTGGAATAAAGCAAGATGATATCAGTAAAATTATAATAAATAAGAAAATCAGTCTTAATAAAGGCTGCCAGAAGTGGAGAATCTACATGTGAATAAACACTTTTTTTGGGCAACACATTATAGAATTCAAATGTAGGTTGGTAATTTGTAGAAATCTTGCCATCACTGCTACCATATAAAGCCATTTTCCCAACCTTGGCAGCTGTAGAAAGAAATACCCTCTATTAAAGAAAAGGTAGGCATTAGCTACCCTATTTTTATACTACAGAGAACAGATCCTTCATACATTTAGCCCTTAAATAAATCTTTTCCAGTAGTTGACTGGTTAACATCCTAGACTTAAACTGATTAAAAGGTGGCAAAGTGGCTTACACCCAACAGTTTGCTAATCTATAACATGGCTGTGCCAAAAATTAAAAAAAAGTAACTATTATTATCAATCTTTATAGAAAGGCACATTAAACAAAACTGTCAATTATGTGCTAAAGGTTACAGAGCTAGAAAAGAAAACAGAGCAGAGCTTCTGACTACCAGAGCTCCGTTCCAACTGCTAATCCATTCTCTTTCATGTCTTCCATAGGTGCACCCACAGAATATACCTTATTCTGCTCAACTTGAGTCTTCACAGCTTCAGTATCTGTAGGTGCAGGTGTCTGCTGCCATTTTGTTGCAGTTTTGTTCATTTTCTGTAACCACTGCATCATTGCACTTGATTCTTCCTGAGCCTTTTGCAATTTGGAGAGTTTAGTGTTCAGTTCCGCTATTTTGTCCTTGAGTAAGAGGCCAAGATCTTCATAACCATGACTTATGTCAGTCATGTCCTTTTTAATGGATGTTAAACCTAGGAGTAAGAAAAACAACTATACTGACACATTTTCAGGACATTCGGAGCAGAGGTCTAGAAATAAAAGTTTATTTTACATGGTATTTTGTCACTTCTAGCTTGTCATTATTAAGCCTAGTAGATAAAGTCATAAGCTTTTCAGAAATAAAAATTTGGATCATCTTATAATGCTATTTAATCACAAATAATTCAAGAAAATTGCATAACAAGTAAAATAAAAAAGACATTTTAAATGTAACAAAAAACAAACCACAAAATGTTACTTAGCAATATCTCAAGCACCAAACTCAATAAATTAGGTCAAATAACGTTATCCCAAGTGACAAAATATCCCAAATTAACCAAAAAGAAGGCAACAAAACCAAGTGTCAAACTGAACAACTTGATTTTACTTATTTCAGATACACAAAACTGCAAAAAATGTTATATAAATATAATTTTTATGGAGATTGTGACTATTAGATTAAATACCATTGTAATTCAGGCTTGAAATTTCAATATAACTACTGTTTGCCTCTAAGATTTTCTCTTATTAAAAAAACATCAAATTACATTAATCAGTAACAAATTAAAATTAATATTCACCTTTATTTGCCCAAAATTCCTCAGTATTTGTGGCTGTTCCTTCACCATTTAATACTGCTCCACCTGCAAAAATAGTAACACTAAAATAATCACAGTTTCATAGTATTTCTATACATTAACAGTAGATGGCATTAAATCAAACCCCATCAACAGTAATCACTGAGTGTTGAAAACATAAAACACTGACTCAACTTCAAAATCAAATGAAGGGCCAAAATGTAAATATCAAACAATATCCTCTCTTCTATGTAAAATTTATTCTTAAAGTATTGTCTTAAACACTACCATTTCAGTATGTTTATATTAAATTAATCATTAAATATTAATTCATAAAAATTTTTGTGAAGTTGCTTTGTGTTTTATCATAATAAATTCCTTTATTCTAGGAAGAATCATATTTATTAAATTGTATTTTAGAGCAGTAAGTGGAGCTTTAGTTTTTTTTTTAATTTGTATTTATTTTTATTTATTTATTTAATTATATTTTAAGTTCTGGGACACATGTGAAGAATGTACAGGTTTGTTACATAGGTATACACATGCCATGGAGGTTTGCTGCACCCATCAACCCATTATCTACATTATTTCTCCTAATGCTAGCCACCCCCCAGGCCCCCCACCCTCTGACAGGCCCCGGTGTGTAATGTTCCCATCCCCGTATCCATGTGTTCTCATTGTTTAACTCCCACTTATGAGTGAGAACATGCGGTGTTTGGTTTTCTGTTCCTGTGTTAGTTTGCTGAGAATGATGGTTTCCAGCTTCATCCATATCCCAGGAAAGGACATGAACATATCCTTTTTTATGGCTGCATAGTATTCCATGGTATATATGTACCACATTTTCTTTATCCAGTCTATCATTGATGGGTATTTGGGTGGGTTCCAAGTCTTTGCTATTGTGAATAGTGCTGCGATAAACATAGGTGTGTGTGTGTCTTTATTAGAATGATTTATAGTCCTTTGGATATATACCCAGTAATGGGATTGCTGGGTCAAATGGTATTTCTGGTTCTAGATCCTTGAGGAATTGCCACAGTCTTCCACAATGGTTGAACTAATTTACACCCCCACCAACAATGTAAAAGTGTTCCTATTTCTCCACATCCTCTCCGGCATCTGTTGTTTCCTGACTTTTTAATGATTGCCATTCTAACTAGTGTGAGATGGTACCTCATTGTGGTTTTGATCTGTGTTTCTCTAATGACCAGTGATGATGAGCATTTTTTCATGTGTCTGTTGGCTGCATAAACGTCTTCTTTTGAGAAGTGTCTGTTCATATCCTTCGCCCACTTTTTGATGGGGTTGTTTTTTTTCTTGTAAATTTGTATAAGTTCGTTGTAGATTCTGGTATCAGCCATTTGTCAGGTGGATAGGTTGCAAAATTTGTCTCCCATTCTGTAGGTTGCCTGTTCACTCTGATGATAGTTTCTTATGCTGTGCAGAAGCTCTTTAATTAGATCCCATTTGTCAATTTTGGCTTTTGTTGCCATTGCTTCTGGTGTTTTAGTCATGAAGTCTTTGCCCATGCCTATTTCCTGAATGGTATTTGCCTAGGTTTTCTTCTAGGATTTTTATGGTTTTAGGCCTTATGTTTACGTCTTTAATCCATTTTCAGTTAGTTTTTGTATAAGGTGTAAGGAAGGGGTCCAGTTTCAGTTTTCTGCATATGGCTAGCTAGTTTTCCCAACACCATTTATTAAATAGGGAATCCTTCCCCCATTGCTTTTGTCAGGTTTGTCAAAGATCAGATAGTTGCGGATGTGTGGTGTTATTTCTGAGGCCTCTGTTCTGTTCTGTTCTGTTGGTCTATATGTCTGTTTTGGTACCAGTACCATGCTGTTTTGGTTACTGTAGCCTTGTAGTATAGTTTGAAGTCAGGTAGCATGATGCCTCCAGCTTTGTTCTTTTTGCTTAGGATTGTCTCGGCTATATGGGCTCTTTTTTGGTTCCATATGAAGTTTAAAGTAGTTTTTTCTAATTCTGTGAAGAAAGTCAATGGTAGCTTGATGGGGATAGCACTGAATCTACAAATTACTTTGGGTAGTGTGACCATTTTCACGATATTGATTCTTCCTACCCATGAGCATGGAATGTTTTTCTATTTGTTTGTATCCTCTCTTATTTCCTTGAGCAGTGGTTTGTAGTTCTCCTTGAAGAGGTCCTTCGCATCCCTTGTAAGTTCTATTCCTAGGTATTTTATTCTCTTTGTAGCGATTGTGAATGGGAGTTCACTCATGGTTTGGCTGTTTGTCTATTATTTGTGTATAGGAATGCTTGTGATTTTTGCACATTGGTTTTGTATCCTGAGACTTTGCTGAAGTTGCTTAACAGCTTAAGGAGATTTTGGGCTGAGATGATGGGGTTTTCTAAATATATAATTATGTCATCTTCAAATAGAGACAATTTGACTTCCTCTCTTCCTATCTGAATATCCTTTATTACTTTCTCTTACCTGATTGCCTGGTCAGAACTTCCAATACTATGCTGAATAGGAGTGGTGAGAGAGGGCATCCTTGTCTTGTGCCAGTTTTCAAAGGGAATGCTTCCAGCTTTTGCCCATTCACTATGATACTGGCTGTGGGTTTGTCACAAATAGCTCTTATTGTTTTGAGATACATTCCATCGATACCTAGTTTATTAAGAGTTTTTAGCATGGAGAGTTGAATGTTATCGAAGGCCTTTTCTGCATCTATTGAGATAATCATGTGGGTTTTGTTGTTGGTTCTGTTTATGTGATGGATTACGTTTATTGATTGGGTATGAACCAGCCTTGCTTCCCAGGGATAAAGCCGATTTTATCGTGGTGGATAAGCTTTTTGATGTGCTGCTGGATTCAGTTTGCCAGTATTTTACTGAGGATTTTTGCATCGATGTTCATCAGGGATCTTGGCCTGAAATTTTCTGTTTTTGTGTCTCTGCCAGGTTTTGGTATCAGAATGATGCTGGCCTCATAAAATGAGTTAGGGAGGCCAACTCTTTCTCTTTTCTTTTTTTTTTTTTTGTGACGGAGTATTGCTCTGTCACCCAGGCTGGAGTGCAGTGGCACAATCTCGGCTCACCGCAAGCTCCATCTCCTGGGTTCACGCCATTCTCCCACATCAACCTCCTGAGTAGCTGGGACTACAGGCACCCACCACCAAGCCCAGTTAATTTTTGTATTTTTAGTAGAGATGGGGTTTCACCGTGTTAACCACGATGGTCTCGATCTCCTGATCTTGTGATCCGCTCACCGTGGCCTCCAAAAGTGCTGGGATTACAGGCATCAGCCACCACGCCTGGCTAAGAGTCCCTCTTTTTCTATTGTTTGGAATAGTTTCGGAAGGAATGATACCAGCTCCTCTTTGTACCTCTGCTAGAATTCAGCTGTGAATCTGTCTGGTCCTGGGCTTTTTTTGGTTGATAGGCTATTAATTACTACCTCAATTTCAGAACTTATTGGTTTACTCAGGCATCTGCTAGATGCCAGCCGGAGCTCTCCTGTATGAGATGTCTGTCGACCCCTGCTGGGAGGTGTCTTCCAGTCAGGAGGCACGGACGTCAGGAACCCACTTGAGATGGCAGTCTGTTCCTTAGCAGAGCTTGAGCACTGTGCTGGGAGATCTGCTGCTCTCTTCAGAGCCAGCAGGCAGGGATGTTTAAGTCTGCTGAAGTTGCTCCCACAGCCACCCCTTCCCCCAGGTGCTCTGTCCCAGGGAGATGGGGGTTTTATCTATAAGACCCTGACTGGTGCTGCTGCCTTTTCAGAGATGTCCTGCCCAAAGAGGAGGAATCTAGAGAGGCAGTCTGGCTACAGCAGCTTTACTGAGCTGCGGTGGGCTCTGCCCAGTTCAAACTTCCCTGGCAGTTTGTTTACACTGTGAGGGGAAAACCACCTACTCAAGCCTCAGTAATGGTGGACACCCCTCCCCTCACCAAGCTCAAGCATCCCAGGTCGACTGCAGACTGCTGTGCTGGCAGCGAGAATTTCAAGCCAGTGGATCCTAGCTTGCTGGGCTCCGTAGGGGTGGGATCTGCTGAGCTAGACCGCTTAGCTCCATGGCTTCAGCCCCCTTTCCAGGGAAGTGAATGGTTCTGTCTCACTGGTGTTCCAGGTGCCACTGCAGTATAGAAAAAAAAACTACTGCAGCTAGCTTGGTGTCCGCCCAAATGGCCACCCAGTTTTGTGCTTGAAACCCAGAGCCCTGGTGGTGTAGGCACCCGAGGGAATCTCCTGGTCTGTGAGTTGCGAAGACCATAGGAAAAGTGTAGTATCTGGGCCAGAATGCACCATTCCTTATGGCACAGTCCCTCACAGCTTCCCTTGGCTAGGCGGGGGAGTTTCCCGACCCCTTGTGCTTCCGAGGTGAGGCAACACCCCACCCTGCTTCTGCTCGCCCTCCGTGGGCTGCACCCACTGTCTAACCAGTCCCAATGAGATGAGCTGGGTACCTCAGTTGGAAATGCAGAAATCACCCGCCTTCTGCATTGATTTCACTGGGAGCTGCAGACTGGAGCTGTTCCTATTCAGCCATCTTGCCAGCCACCTCTCACTTTACTGTTAAAATTATCTTAATGATAAAGGTCCTGAAGCTCAGAAGGTGCTCAGTATATAAGTGTGTTGAACAATGCATACATGACTGACAAAAGAGCATCTGCCTTACTTAAAGATTGAAAATTGTCTGGTGCAGTTACACGGTGTTATCATGGGCTTAATGGAGGCAGAATAATTTTTTTAAATACATAAAAAAGAAGTTGAAAGTGAAAAAGAAAATAAATCGATTATTAAACTCATATTATGTCAACACTAAGAGAGAGCATGGTGGTTAGGAGTACCTAGGTCTTGCTGTATAACTTACCTAAATTTAAGCCCCAGCCTCACTAATTACTAGCCAGGTGACCGGACAAATCAATCAGCCAAACTGATGGGAATAATAATACCTAACTGTGGGAACCAAACACCACTGTGGGAACCAAAGGTCCATTGCTTAGCAAGTAGAAACTAGTCAGTAAGCAGTAAACTAACAGTTCACTTTTATTACATAACAATCTAGCATTGGTACTTTTTCATAATCAGAATATTAAAATATCAGTTAGACTTTCTCATACTAGTATCTATTGGCTATGTATCCAAAACACAAAGACATTTCTCAGATCAACAACATAATAACAAGTCTAAACAAAAACATTAAAATATCTGAATCTTAACTTTGTCCCTTTAAAAAAAATTAACATGATGGGATTTCAGATGGAAGTGAAAATATCCTGTAGATGCTCACTACTAATTCCTACCATGCTTGGTAGTTACCAAGAGTAAAAAAAAAAAAAAAAAAAAAAAATCCCAAAACAACAGCAACAACAACCAAAAAAACACTTGATATTTATGGCAAATATAAAGGGGACATGAAGAGCTAAAATAAATAAAGCACAGTAGAATTCCTCTTCTTAAAAAAAAAACAACAAAACTTCACATTTCAGGAAATCTGATTAGAAGAAAAAGGAGAAATCATCACACCATTATAATATGGGTAGTCCCTGAAATAGGATTAATAGAGTGGAATAAATGGTTGGCTGAGAAGGGCCCAGCTGGAACATCAGTATCACAATAGGGACAGCTGGGGGCTGGTCAGACTAGATACCCCACAGAGGATACTCAGAACTCTCAGAAAAAAGATATCAGAGCTGCCTTCTGCCCATTATTTTTTTAAAAAACTTGTTACTGTATGTTTCAAACTAAAAACTATACCCATAACTTGCTTAAATTAATTTTAGAATCAATATTTACACATGACTCTCCCATTTTATTGAGAAAGGTGGCTCAACCATGACTTAGATTGTGATACAGATATGCTGGCTCACATACTGCATAATTGTTTTCTTTGGGAATGATGTACAGAATAAAATACGCGGGAATAAAATAACAGAGTGCCCACGCTATAGAAAAGGGCCTGTTTCCTTCCCTCACTTCTTTCCCAGCTGCCCAGACTCATTTCTTTATCAAATATTATAATTAAATATTTTAAATAGAATTTCAATATCTCCATTTAATTAAGGTAAAAAGCAAACAAATTTGAATATGATCTGTTCCCTTCCCCAATATAACATTCCTTATTCTTACATATTAATTTAGCTACATTTTAAATACAGTCTAATAAAATAAAACATAAGAAGGATTTGAAATTTGATTAGTACAGATACATTCCCAGCACAGTGTGCTTACAGATGCCATGTTTCTTGTCACTTTCACTTTGTATTTCTGAGGTTATTTTATGCATTAATTTAAAAAATAACATACACAAAATTGACATGAGTAAACCTGATTCTTAGTTTTTGCCATAAATGTAAATAAAGCTCATACCTGATTTAACTGCTGCTATTGCCTTTGCAGGGGTGGTCACAGCACTTATTAAGTTACATAGTGAGATCCCACTGTTGTTTACTTTCTGAATCTCTGGTGTTTTTAAACTCCATTTTTCTTGTAATTTCTTGAGATATAAAAACACATTATTTTTCCATCTTAATATTTTCAGAGTTGCACATTATAATTCAGTTTCTTAAACATATCTTAAAGTAGTAATAATTGTAGACCCTGATTTGTGAGGGAGTCAATGAAAGAAAAAGGCACCTATTTGTTCCCACAGCCCAGGTGACTGTTATCTCAGTTAACGGTTGGGTATGTATGGCCCATTCTGCCTTCAAAGGTTTCAGAAGTGGCAAGTAAAATCCTAGCCAAAGTGGGAGTCAGGCTATTCCTGGCTGCTATGGGTTCCAAAATAACTGTCAACTGTAAGTCTGTAAAACTGTACTAGGTAACAGACCAGTCACAAATAAAAGGTACTAGGAACAATAAAAATAAATAGGAATTCAGAACTTCATTTTACAGCATATTTTAATCCTACAAATTTCAATTACTTTCAAAAACACACACACGGTCGGGCGAGGTGGCTCACACCTGTAATCCTAGCACTTTGGAAGGCCAAGGCAGGTGGATCACGAGGTCAGGAGATCGAGACCATCCTGGCTAACATGATGAAACCCTGTCTCTACTAAAAAAAATACAAAAAATTAGCTGGGCGTGGTGGCAGCCACCTGTAGTCCCAGCTACTAGGGAGGCTGAGGCAGGAGAATGGCATGAACCCAGGAGGCAGAGCTTGCAGTGAGCCGAGATCGCACCACTGCACTCCAGCCTGGGCGAAAGAGCGAGACTCTGTCTCGAAAAAAAAAACACACACACACACACACACACACACACATATCCACAAATTTGGAATGGGGGAAAAAAAATGCCATATTGGTCAAGGCATAAGCCTTGAGTCAGAAGACAAAAGACTTGTGCACTATTTATGCATGAGATTCAAATAACTTCTCTTTCCAAATACTCTTTATAGTAATATATACAAGCTAGAGTAAAATGCTGAGTGAAAAGGATGTTTTGCTTAATATTATGAGAAGTGGTATAAAAAATTACTGAAACTAAGTAGAGATTTGGTAGGAAAGGAAACTTGATTACTAGAATAGTCAGCAACTCATTAATTCACCTTTTTTTAAAAAAGCAAATCCACTGAAAATTTATGTCCTTTTCCAAAAGAATTAGTTAAGCCCCATGCCATGATTTCCAAAGGTCAACAAAATATACAGTACATATATGAGGATCAAACTTAGATGATATTAGATCAAAGAAAACTACTATTAGTCTTTTAATCTTTCATTATTGACACAAATGGAAATTTAGTATTAGATAACAATGATTCACCTTAGTGTCTTCCAAAGATTTTCCTAAATCCTCTGCACCAAAAGAAGGCTGTACAATGGGAACTTTTTTTGTTGTTTCTTTTATCCATGACTTCAATGATTTAACAAGAACTTGGAAAGCATCCAACTGTTCTTGACAAGAAGTTACAGCTTCTTTTCTACATAACCAAAATCATACAAGAATTTAAGTCACAGAAAGAAGAATAAATAAATTATTATTCTCATGTCACACAATGTTAAGAAACCATCTTCCATGTACTCTAACCCTTTGATACAGGAGGAAAGGTTTCATAGGTGACAAGTGAAATCAGCTAAATCAGTAGTCCCCAGCCTTTTAGGCACCAGGGACCAGTTTCGTAGAAGATAATTTTTTCCACAGGCCAGGGAGGGGGGATGGTTTGGGGATGATTAAATGCATTACATTTATTGTGTGCTTTATTTCTATTATTTTTACATTGTAATATATATTAAAATAATTATGCAACTCGCCATAATGTAGAATCAATGGGAGCCCTGAGCTTGTTTTCCTGAAACTAGGCAGTCCCATCTGGGGGTGATGGGAGATGGTGGCAGATCATCAGGCATTAGATTCTCATAAGGAGCATGCACCCTAGATCCCTTGCATGCAGTTCACAATAGGGTTCCTGGTCCTATGAGAATCTAATGCCTCTGACGATCTGACAGGAGGCAGAGCTCGGGCAGCAATGTGAGAGATGGAGAGCAGCTGTAAATACAGATGAAGCTTTGCTGCCACCACTCACCTCCTACTGTGCAGCCCAGTTCATAATAGGCCATAGACCAGTAGATACCTCAGGGGTTAGGGGACCCCTGAGCTAAATAACTGTTGGTCTATTTTTCAGGCAAGGTTCATTGATAAAGATAGGAGTATTCAAGAAATCTGTAGCCCATATGTAATGGCACTCTCTATAATGCTACATAAACTCTAAGAATACACAAACAGTTTGAACATTATTTAGATTCAATGAGCTTTGATCTGTCCCCTTTATGTGATGCTGAATGCCGGCAGGCACAGAACCAGAAGGGAAAGGTTGACAATCACTGACATGAGGAAAACATAATGCCACCTACTGGTTTCTACACTACACTACAGTCACGTTTATGGATGGATAAACTGCTGCAGGTAGTCCAGATTCAAGTCTCCCAAAATGAGATGAAACCTAGTGACTAGGGAATTTGCATGTGTGCCTCCCCTACAGAGACTCAGGAAACTCCCTGGTAAACTGTATGGGTCGTTCTGTATGCTCTGCACCACGGAGGCCGTGCACATGCCCAGCACATGAACAACTGTGAGGACAGTTACATCTGGCATGTGGATGACACGTACATATATGCAAGAGTGCAGAACACTGGCAGATAAGAATGCACTGCAGCTGGACTAATACTGATAACTACATTATTTTAAAGTTGGACCCATTTGAAAGAAGAAACAACCTAGAGATCACCTAAGAAAACCAAGAACATTTCTTCTACGCAATGTGAATTAAATACCATATGACAGGATGGAACATATAGCTCTGTGAGAAGTAAAGGCAGCACTCAAACATTTTAGGTAGAGAATTCTGAAGAAATAAAGAACAGTAGTTGGAAGAGAAATGACTTTTCTATGTTCTGAGGCTTTTCTACATAAACTTTAGCAAAATCCGATGTATATTCTAAACTAACATGAGATCAGAAACACAAAAGCTCAATCACAAGGCCCTGTACAGCTTTTTAGCTCAACTTAGGTTCATTCACTTGTTTCTAATAGTGTTTTTTCACAGGTTCATATCTCATCTACTGCTCTTTAAAAAGTAAACTATTATATTAAAAAGGCCATATTGAAATTGCACATCGTTTCTGAGTTGAGCTCAGAAAGCAAAGAACCACGAGCTGTTGTTCAAGGTTATTTCCGCCTTTGCAAATAAAAATGTGATATTTGCCCTAGGCTTCAGAGACTACAGCAAGTTTAGATCATTTTCAGTAATATACCACCACCATCGTTTTTCTTATGCAACATTTTCCACTTTTATGTAAGAAGTATTGAATTTTCCTTCTAAATGTTAAACCAAATAATGCAGTTAACTTTAATAGCAAAAAATGATCAAAATATAAAAAATCTATAAAGTAGCCCTATGCTTATTCTCAAGTTTTCAAAATTGTTTCAGTTATCTATATAAGTAAATACAAGTATCTCACTCTAATTAATATAAATAGAATAAAATATAATTTTTAAAGTGGTACTTACTTTTCTTTGATGGTATCCTCCATTTCCTTGAATTTCTTTGACAAATTATTTGTTTTTTCAAAGACCAAAGCCTTATCACTTGGTAAGCCATGGCTGGATATCTCCTTCAAGAGACTATGCAAAACTTCAAGATGTTTCTTGTGTTCTAAAAATTCAGAAGTTGATTCCTACAAAGCATTAAGATATTCAGTCAATATAAATGTTGCTAGATCTTCAAATGGCATTCCATCCAGAGGTCTGTGTGGGATCAGAATGGCTCTATTCATAATTTCACATAAGAATGAGTCTGCCTATGGCCAGTATTCTAAATATAATAAACATGCATATAGGCTATTTGAAAGGGAACACAGTAAACCTTATTTAATTTAAAATGCATTCTATATTTTGTCTCTTTGTGGCTTCTGGTACGTAAGATGATACTTATACTACCTATGATACATGTGATAAATGATATTTATTTCCAATCAATCAGCAAAGGCTTCAAGGAAAAGATAAGGTTTGAGATTTTTAAAGGAGTAAAACATAGATCTTTACTAATCTATAAGCAATTAAAATGATTGCCAATTATAATTCTGGCACTAAGTATATGAGTTTGCCCTAACTATTAATCTATCTGATTAGCCTCCTGAGTAGTAAGCGAGGCATACCTGCATATACTGAGACAATTCAGTAACATCTTTTCCTGGCACATCTACTTCAGTAAGAGCCTGAGTTTTTGTTTCTAAAAATGTCTGGAGCTTTTCTGAGAGGTTCTCAAACAGTTCTACTTTGGTTTTTAGCTCCTCCATTTTGGCAAGAGTTTCTTTGTGTTTATGACTTGCTTCTGAAAACCGAGCAGACAAGTCTTTCATTTTGGCTTGCAGTGAGGATGCAGTGGATGGATCTGTTGTTTCCATAAATTTCTTCACTTTTTCATTCATGGCATTTATACTGCTCTGACGACCTGCAATATCCTGTTCCAACATCTAAAATAAACCAAATATTGCATATATTTTATTATGATGTTTATAAATAATGTGACAGAATTTTTTTAAATGACTATTCCTAACAACATAAGCTTGCACAACCTGTGCCTAGGAAGGTTAACAGTTGAAACTGAATGACAAGTTTGGTCTGTCCCTTGAGGAATGCCATCTTAAATCTCTCTGAGAGAGTGAAGAACAGCTGGCTAGTTGCTCGAAAGAGGCAGGACGCTGCTGCTACTCAGCAACCCCTAGAATCTAATGGAGCCTGGGGATTAGCCATGGTCCTAATTCTTAAAAGACTAGACAAGACTGATCTGATTAACCTCATGTGCAGCTGGCTGAAACAATGATAAACAAGATAAGACTCAATGTATGCATAAGCCCTCTATAATGAATAATATTCAAGAAAAAGTACACAAAGTCCTTCCTACACTTCTTCACAGATAAACCATTTTACACACTTGATTTTGTGCAAGCATTACTTTCCACACTCATATTCAGTAAATGTCTCTTTTTTGTGTCCTTAAGTTTATCTTAAATCTAACTATACTTTGAGCTTATAAAACTGTTTTTTTAAAAAACTGAAAATGGGACTTTTTTTTAAAGTCACTTACAATGTTTTTACTGATAATATCCTGAAGAGCAGTAGAGTTTAAAGGCACTTGACCTTGTTCTTTCAGAGAACTTTCCACACTTCCCATCCAGTCCAGCATTTCATCCAAGCCATCCTGCACACTCAGTGAACGGGTCAAGGTTATCTGGAGTTTTTCATTTCGTTCATTAACAGACTTGGACAGATCCTCATATCTCCCAACAATGTCATCTACTCCAAACAGATCAGGAAATATTAACCACAAAGTTCTCTTTGCCCTATCCCTTTTCAAAAACACATGAAGGTGAATCATACAATTTCCACACAAAAAATTTAAAAAATAAAAAGTTCAATGATAAATTCCTAATGCATAATCAGAACACCACCTAAAATGTTAAAATATAAAGAAAGAAAAGAGCCCAATGGATACTGAAAATTGAAATCTTTTTTTAAAAGTTAATATATATCCCATCTGCATTTGAAAAGAGATTTTTTTGGATGCATAAACATTTGAATTGTCACAGAGAGACAAAAGAGTGGTCCGAACAGCAAATCTTTGAAATAAATACTGGTTCTCAATCTGACATTTCACATTAGCCATACTTATTGAAAATTACTTACGGAGGAAAAAAAGGTGAGTCACACACAGCCATTCTCAAGACAATACACAGTTACAAAGATTTCTGAAGAATTAACTTTTACATATAAAAATTATCACCCTGTCTCCCTCCTTCATATACACGCATGCTAAGCTTTTGTCATACTTCACAACTTAAGCAAATCACTCAAATGCACAGAAACTGGCAGATGCAAGTAATTAAGAAAACAGGCAACAATGAAAATCCATTTAAAGTTAAGATTATGCTTCTAAAATATACACTAATTGAATTTATTTAAAAGTTTAACAGCAGACAAAAGAGAAAAATAAACAGGCTAACCTATCTCATATGAGGATAAACTTTACCTTCAATTCTAAAGATTCGAGATGCTAAAAAAAAAAACCCTTTCTCGTCCAGTTTTCACTTGACTAAAGCCCTACATGTTAACATCCTACATTCTATATTGTAGACCAATGAAAAGTTTGAACAATGGTTTTTAATGTATTCATCTCTTTCTCTCTGGAAAATGATGTTTTAAATTTATTTATCACTTATTGTCCGAGAATTTGAAAAATATTTTAATTATTTCTGAATGCTTTAGTCTTATACATTGTAGAATGCTTCAGTAGGGAAAAGCTGTGTCCTGAAACATCTCTAACATCTTACTGACTTGTATTTGGCCCATGAAACATAATCTATACAACAAAATAATATAATTGTTCTAATGCTACAACATGAGAAAACATCTTGAAAATTTTCACTGGAGTGAGAGGTTAAGTTTGGATGATTTAAAGAGAAAATCATGCTCCTCTTACTAAAACTCAATGAAGCCCATCAGCATACTGAGTGGGGAGGGAGACAGCATTTAATATGCACGAAAATGCCATCAGCAGAGGAAACAAGCAGTGGGTTCAAAAATAAGCTCTAAACAATAGATGCTGGAAACTGCTAGTTGGGGGAGAGGGGTGGGAAGGTAAGGGCTGAAAAACTACCTGTTGGAGACTATGCTCATTACCTGGGTGATGGGTTCGATCATATGCCAAACCTCAGCATCATACAATATACCTTTCTAACAAACCTGCATATGTACCCTCTGATTCTAAAATAAAAGTTGAAGAAAAAAAATGAGCTCTAATTTGGAAACTCACAAGAGCACATGCTCTGAATGGCAGCTTGAAGTTGGCAGGTTAGCGACTTCTTAATTGGGCAACTGCATCAACAGGGTAAGTAAAATGAGTGACCTGTTCAGCCATAATAAGTGACTTTCCAAGGAAAGCCAGCTATTTTCATATAATTAACAGATTTGAGTGTTACTGTTTGCTATAGACTAAATGTGTCCCCCAAAATTCATATATTGGGGCCAAAGTCCCAATGTGATAGTGTTGGGTGCTGGGGCCTTTGGAAGATGTGATATTATCATATAATAAGAAATATTTGGTCTCTGACCATAGCTCTTGACATAGAGTTCCTAAAACCCTTCTGATTTCCTCAGTAATACAGACACTAAGAGAATCTTTTGTTCTGATATTTGGTCGTTGACCTCAGTTCCTGACATAGAGCTCCTAAGACCTTTGTGATTTCCTAAGTGATAGGAGTGTATGGCAGAGCTCCTAAGTCCCTTGGAATTCCTTCATGAGGGGCATCTTTTGTTTGAATGAGGTGACGCCTGGTGGCCTCCTGGATAGTCTTAGGGTAGGGGGAGCAGGGGACAGTGGCAGATGTTGCCAGGGAATCAACCATGTGATTAGACAGTTGGAACTGTCACCCTGTCAACCTCTGAGGAGGGAAGAGGGGCTGAAGATTGAGCTGCTACCAATGGCCAATGATGTAATCAATCATGCTTATGTAATGAAGCTGCCATAAAAACCCAATAGGATTCGTTTGGGGAGCTTCTGAATAGCTGAACACATGGAGTCCTGAGCATGGCATGCCCATAGAGGGCACAGAAATTCTGCTCCCCTTCTCCCATACCTCACCCTGTGTATCTCTTCCATCTGGCTGTTCATCTGTATCCTTTGTAATATTCTTTATAGTAAGTGGGTAAATGTAAGTAAAGTCTTTCTCTGAGTTCTGTGAGTCACTCTAGCAATTAATTGAACGTGAGAAGGGTCATGGGAATCCTAATTTATAGCTGATCAGTCTGAAATACGGATCACAATTTGGGACTTGTGATTGGTATCTGAAGTGGGGGGCAGCATTATGAGACTGACCCCTTAACCTGTGGGGTCTGAAGCTAATTCCAGGTAGACAGTGTCAGAATTGAATTGAACTGAATTGAATTATAGGACATCCAGCTGGTATCTGTTGGAGAATTATTTGGTGTATGGGGAGAAATACACACACATCTGGTCACAGAAGTGTTCTGTGTCATGTTCAATGGTGTATGAGAGTGAGTAGCAAAAAGAATCAGGTTTTCTCTCTCTCTGAGGAGGTAATTAGGTCATGAGGGTAGAGCCCGTGTGAATGGGATTAGCGCCCTTAGAAGAAGAAACAGGAGAGAAATGATGTCTCTCCACCACTCTCTACCAGCAAGATAGTGGCCATCTGTAAGCCAGGAAAAGGGCCCTCACCAGAACCCGACCATACTGGCAGCCTGTTCTCTGATTTCCAGCCTCCAGAACTATTGGAAATAAATGTATGTTGTTTAAGCTACCCAGCCGATGCTATTTTTGTCATAGTGGGCTAAACGAATACACTGTTTAGTTTGCACTTCTTAGTGATAAAATATTGTCACTGAAGTAAATTCTTCATTTTAGTAAACTAAAAAATATTTTAGAAAAAGGTACAAAAATCTACTGTAAGAATGTTATTTTTTTAAATCATTGGTTTTCTTAGAAGTCAGAAAGATCTTAGAGAAACTCCTCTATACCTTAAATAGTTTCACATATTTCCTAGAAAATTATGCCAGAAGTTTTAGTTTTAAAATAATGTAACAAATGAATTTTAAGCAACTAAAAGTGAAACTATGTACACTTAATAAGAAAAAAATGTCAAAATGCCTCTTTGAGTAACATAAATACAAATAAGATAGTCTTTCTTTCTCCTTCATATGCTTATACCCAAGTCCTCACAGCAATGGTATCTAATGTGGATGGATATATGAGATGCTGCATTGGGACAGAGGAACAAAATGTTAGAACTTCCATTCATATTTTCATTTTATACTTTAAAACTCTATATTTTTGTGTTTTATAATTATAACACATAGAATAATACAGTAATATGTTCACATGACTTATACATACATCTGCATATATGGGGATGCAGGCTGAAGATCATTTTTGACAGGGGTACATAACAAAAAACATCTGGATACATGTAAGAATGAAAGACAGGGTTTCCCTTCTACACAGTGATCTTAAAAGAGCTAAGTTCCATTCTTCTCTTCAAATAAAATTTTGACTCAGATTTTAATTCACGCTCTATTTAGGGTAAAACATATGTCTAATCATCTGTTGTGGAATATTTTTACTTCACATATTCACACATAGAAATACACAATAACATTAAATATTGTGAAAAGCAGGGCAGTGAAAACAAAAAATACATATGTAAGATAGTAAAAAATATGTATTGATAATCCACTGCACATTTGGTATAAACTAAATACTGTGGTTAGATAGAAAGATAATATACAATAGCTCTTTTCTCAAGAAACACATTAATCACAAACTCTTGGGCTTAAATGATCCTCCCCAAATGTTGGGATTACAGGTGTCAGCTTTTGCACCCGGCCTGAGAGATGTGCTTTGAGAAGTCTTCCCACTTCTCTGTGTTCTAGAAGTTTTTTAGTGGCCTCACTCAAATTGAGAGCTCAGTTACACCAATTCTTTAGTGATACTAGAAACTTGATTACAGCTGTAGTGCTACTTTTGTGCACAAAACATTTGGGGAGGATCATTTAAGCCCAAGAGTTTGAGACTAGCCTGGACAATACAGTGAGACCCCATCTCTACAAAAAAATTTAAAAAATTAGCTGCGCATGATAGAGCATTCCTGTAGTCCTCACTTCTCAGGAGGCTGAGATGAGGAAGACTGCTTGAGCCCAGGAAGTCAAGGCTGCAGTGAGATATGATTGTGCCACTGCATTCAGCCTGGGCAATAAAGTAACCCCTGTCTCTAAAAATAAATTCAATTCAATTCAATTAAGCACATTTCTCAACCTCTTAAACCCACGTTCCCACTATTGATAAAGAACCTCAGAGATTCTACTTTGGCCTTAAGTTGAAGGCCTAACTCTGCCCAATCCCATCAACCAAGAGAATTTTGTGAAGTTCTACTTCCTGTGGTGGACATTACATAGCGAGTTCCTGTTACTTTTTCTAAATATCAAATTTAAATTTAAATATACTCTTTTCAAGACACATAGCCCCCGCCTCTAAGATTCTAATATACCTGCCAAAGAAGGCATGCCTTTTCCCAGATGCAGGAACACCATTTCACAGAGAAAGAGCACATGGAACACAATCTATAACTAGTGAACATTTTTCTCCATATCTATTAGGACACCTTTCTTTAGAATTTACCTGTGAGACAGGAAGCAAGCACATGAATATCTTACCAAGTGTTTTCTGGATATCATTCTTGGCTGGAAGTAAAGATCCCCTGGCACCTAAAAGCACTTCAGCCGTTTTCTTCAGTTTCTCTACAGCAACCTGCTGACTTGATATCTGTCCTTGCAAAGCCTGTAGGATTAAACGCTTTTCAATTATACTCAGCAGGACTAAATAATAGATTTCTAATGTGGACAAAATGATTTCTAATAAGATAAAGTAAAATTGGACAGAATAAACTTTTCATCATACCAACTTTCATCATCAACTTACTCCAGAGTTCTTCGAATAAGGCCAGTTATAAAGCAGCATTAGCAAAAGCATCAGCCAGTCTGGATAACACAAATTAAGTTTTGAAATAAACCTTTGAGCATATGTTCATAATAATTTCCCTGGTTCCTGATCATACAACCCTCTAACTTTATACCCTTAACCCCTACTTCTAGGCTTTGTACAATACCCCAACTACTACTAAAACAAACAACAACCAAAATTTGAGACCACTTCTGACTCCAGGTAAGGAGATAAATAAGCTCGCCCAAATCAGTAGATCCTGACTCAATACTGAGTCATGTTTATTTCTGTTAATTCAATAAAAGTTACTGAACATCTAACAAATTCAAAAAGCCTCGCTACATTTTGTGAATATACAAAAATAAAAACAGACACAAAGCTTACTTTCAGGGATTTTATGGTTTGAGGCAGGAAGTGGTAAGTGCCACAGGTGAGTCTGAAAAAATGCTGCTGGAAGTTAACAGGAAAAAAATGGGAGGGAAATGAGGGCCACCTCAATGGTAATGACACTGAGATGGCTCCTTAAGAAAGTGTGGATTTGGGAGAACAACTCCCTGCAGAACAAACAGAAGACACAAAGATGAGGACAGAAGAATCACAGGAGAAGGGGAGAGTCCCATCCAGTTTGACAATGCTTATGGGTGAGTAAATAGAAATAGGCCTGGAAAGGCTTCAAACATCAGGCTAAGGAGTTTACATTTTATCCCATAGCAATGGGGAGTTATGCAGGGCTTTTGGGTAAGGGGTTGAGATGCTCAGGGCTGTCCTATAGGAAGGCTAAATTTGTAGCACTGCATGGGAAAAGTCCAAAGGAAACGAAATAAAGCAGAGATACCAGCTGGGGACAACTTCAGCAGTAACAAAGCAGTGAGGACTACTGAAGGCCAAGGGCTGAAGACAATTCCACCGTTTGGTCTGTTTGGACTGAGAAGGTGGAATTAGTTACAGAGTTGCGAAGAGTCCAAAGGACTTGGTAACACTATCTAAAGCTGTGCTGCCACTATGGTAGCTACCAACTACAGGTAGCTTTTAAAATTTAAATTAATTGAAATTTTAAACAATTAAAAATTCCATTCCTTGGTTACAGTAGCCACATTTCAAGTGCTAAGTAGTCACTGTGGCTAGTGGCTACCAATTGAACAGAGCAAAATATAAATAAAGTATTTCCAGCTGGTGCAGTGGCTCACTTGTAATCCCAACGCTTTTTGGGAGGCCAACTTGGGAGGATCACTTGAGGCCAGGAGTTCAAGACCAGCCTGGGTAATAAAGTGAGACCTTGTCTTTACAAAGAAAAATTAAAAAATTAGCCGGGCATGGTAGTCTGTGCCTGTAGTCTCAATTACTCAGGAGCTGAGTCAGGAAGACCGCATGAGCCCAGGAATTTGAGGCTGCAGTGGGCTACGATCATGCTACTGTTAATTCCAGCCTGGGTGACAGAGTGATATTCCTACTTTCTTAAAATAAATAAATAAATAAAAATTAAAAAAAATAAATTTCATCATTACAGAATGTTCTAGTAGACAGCACTGCTGGAGAGGGCAGGAACAAAGGACAAGAGGAGACAAGAGTAGAAGTGTCCAAAGATTTTGCGCCTAGGTAATTAGCAGAATTTACTTTTTCTTTTTTCTTTTTTTTTGGTTGGGGGGACAGCGTCTCACTCTGTTGCCCAGGCTGGAGTGCACTGGTACAGTCTCGGCTCACTGAAGCCTTGACCTCACAAGCTCAGGTGATCCTCCCACCTGAGCCTCCCAATTAGCTAGAACCACAGGTGCATGCCACCATGCCCAGCTAATTTTTTTGTATTTTTTGTAGAGCCAGGGTTTTGCCACATTGCCCAGGCTGGTCTCAAACTCCTGGGCTCAAGCAATCCTCCCACCTCGGCCGTCCAAAGTGCTGGGATTACAGGAACGAGCCAAGGCTCCCAGCCAATTAGTGGCATTTATTTAAAAAAAAAAAAAAAAAAAAGTGAGAGCAAGCTAAGAGTAAAGGAATGCCTGTTTTGGAATTCATGATTTCAAAGTGCTTTTGGGACCCTCCTCCAGAAGGAAACAGCAAAACTGGAAATGGAAGAGAGTTGGAACCCAAACTGGAAACAGACATAGAGAATCGGAAGTCAAGATACACGATGTGACTCCTAAACAAGAAAGCACAGGAATGCCAGAGAAGCAGATTCTAAAGAATCATGGAGAATATTTATAAATAAGTGATGGGGAGAGAAGAAAAAAAAGAACACATGTAATTGATGGGGTGGAAATGGGCCCAGAATAACTCTGTCCCCAAAGATTAAAGGAAGAGAGAAGTGGAAAAGGTTAACAGTGTCAACTGCTTCGGAAAGGATAATGTAAACTGAAAGACTAATGCGACCTTGAATTTAATGAGTAGCGGTCCCCGTGTATCTCTGAGTGAACAGATGTGGCTCAACAATGGGAAGAAGGAAAAAAAGGTGGAAGCAGGAGCCATAGATACGTCTTCCAGAAGTCTGACCCTGCATTTCTAACAGCTCTTACAGATTTCTGCAAAAGTGGGCTGCCTGGCCACACAGGCCTATTCCCAGCTTTAATTTATCTTAAGCAACTCACGCTCCTCTTCTACTCCTGCATTTGGATTTCAAAGCCCCCAATGTCCAGTTGTAGATGTGAACTCATCCTTGGCCATGGGCCTAGCTTTCCAACTGCCTCTTGAGTATTTCCATCTGGATGTATGCAGTCACCTCCAACTCAAAAAAGCTGAATCTGAACTCATCATCTCATTCTCTGTACCTACACTTTCTCCTGGGGTATATCTAACTACCCAAATAGTCAACCTGAAGTTCCTCCTAGATTCCATCCTAAGGCTTATTTTCCACATGCAAATCAACCATTTAAAGCTTTTTTTTTCCACACGTGCAAATCAATCAACAATTTTACCTGCTTAATATTTTTTAAAAGTCAACTTTTGCTCCATATTTCTGGATCATTCCAGGATAATCTCTCTCTTGGATTGTTGAAAAAAGAATCCTAACTGTGTTAGATCCTGCCTCCAATCACTTCTCTAATATAGCTCCTAATGTGTTCTACCTAAAATATACATCTGACCACATATCACCCCTGATATAGTTTGGATATTTGTCCCCGCCCAAATCTCACATTGAAATGCAATCCTCAATGTTCAAGGGAGAACCTGGTGGGAGATGATTTCTCATGAATGGTTTACCATCATCATCTTGGTGCTGTCCTCGACAGTGAGTGAATTCTAGCAAGATCTGGTCATTTAAAAGTATGTAGCACTTCCCCACCTCCCCACCTCTCTCCCTGTCTCTCTCTCTCTCTCTCTCACTTGCTTCTGCTTTTGCCATGTCACATGCCTGCTCCTGCTTTGCCTTGCACCATGAGTAAAAGTTCCCTGAGGCTTCCCCAGAAGCTGAGTGATGTCAGTGCCATGCTTGTACAGCCTGTAGAATCCTGAGCCAACTCAACTTCTTTTCTTTATAAATTACCCAGTCTCAAGTATTTCTTTTCTTTTTTTTTTTTATTAAAGTTTTAGGGTACGTGTGCACAATGTGCAGGTTAGTTACATATGTATACATGTGCCATGTTGGTGTGCTGCACCCATTAACTCGTCATTTAGCATTAGGTATATCTCCTAATGCTATCCCTCCCCCCTACCCCCACCCCACAACAGGCCCCAGAGTGTGATGATCCCCGTCCTGTGTCCATGTGTTCTCATTGTTCAATTCCCACCTATGAGTGAGAACATGTGGTGTTTGGTTTTTTGTCCTTGTGATAGTTTACTGAGAATGATGATTTCCAATTTCATCCATGTCCCTACAAAGGACATGAACTCATCATTTTTTATGGCTGCATAGTATTCCATGGTGTATATGTGCCACATTTTCTTAATCCAGTCTATCATTGTTGGACATTTGGGTTGGTTCCAAGTCTTTGCTATTGTGAATAGTGCTGCAATAAACATATGTGTGCATGTGTCTTTATAGCAGCATGATTTACAGACCTTTGGGTACATACCCAGTAATGGGATGGCTGGGTCAAATGGTATTTCTAGTTCTAGATCCCTGAGGAATCGCCACAATGACTTCCACAATGGTTGAACTAGTTTACAGTCCCACCAACAGTGTAAAAGTGTTCCTATTTCTCCACAGCCTCTCCAGCACCTGTTGTTTCCTGACTTTTTAATGATCGCCATTCTCACTGGTGTGAGATGGTATCTCATTGTGGTTTTGATTTGCATTTCTCTGATGGCCAGTGATGATGAGCGTTTTTTCATGTGTCTTTTGGCTGCATAAATGTCTTCTTTTGAGAAGTGTCTGTTCATATCCTTTGCCCACTTTTTGATGGGGTTGTTTTTTTCCTGTAAATTTGTTGGAGTTCATTGTAGATTCTGGATATTAGCCCCTTGTCAGATGAGTAGGTTACGAAAATTTTCTCCCATTTTGTAGGTTGCCTGTTCACTGTGATGGTAGTTTCTTTTGCTGTGCAGAAGCTCTTTAGTTTAATTAGATCCCATTTGTCAATTTTGGCTTTTGTTGCCATTGCTTTTGGTGTTGTAGACATGAAGTCCTTGCCCATGCCTATGTCCTGAATGGTAATGCCTAGGTTTTCTTCTAGGGTTTTTATGGTTTTAGGTCTAATGTTTAAGTATTTAATCCATCTTGAATTGATTTTTGTATAAGGTGTAAGGAAGGGATCCAGTTTCAGCTTTCTACATATGGCTAGCCGGTTTTCCCAGCACCATTTATTAAATAGGGAATCCTTTCCCCATTGCTTTTGTCAGGTTTATCAAAGATCGGATAGTTGTAGATACGCGGTGTTATTTCTGAGGGCTCTGTTCTGTTCCATTGATCTATATCTCTGTTTTGGTACCAGTACCATGCTGTTTTGGTTACTGTAGCCTTGTAGTATAGTATGAAGTCAGGTAGCGTGATGCCTCCAGCTTTGTTCTTTTGGCTTAGGATTGACTTGGCGATGCGGGCTCTTTTTTGGTTCCATATGAACTTTAAAGTAGTTTTTTCCAATTCTGTGAAGAAAGTCATTGGTAGCTTGATGGGGATGGCACTGAATCTATAAATTACCTTGGGCAGTACGGCCATTTTCACGATATTGATTCTTCCTACCCATGCGCATGGAATGTTCTTCCATTTGTTTGTATCCTCTTTTATTTCATTGAGCAGTGGTTTGTAGTTCTCCTTGAAGAGGTCCTTCACGTCCCTTGTAAGTTGGATTCCTAAGTATTTTATTCTCTTGGAAGTAATTGTGAATGGGAGTCCACTCATGATTTGGCTCTCTGTTTGTCTGTTATGGGTGTATAGGAATGCTTGTGATTTTTGCACATTGATTTTGTATCCTGAGACTTTGCTGAAGTTGCTTATCAGCTTAAGGAGATTTTGGGCTGAGACGATGGGGTTTTCTAGATATACAATCATGTTGCCTGCAAACAGGGACAATTTGACTTCCTCTTTTCCTAATTGAATACCCTTTATTTCCTTCTCCTGCCTAATTGCCCTGGCCAGAACTTCCAACACTATGTTGAATAGGAGTGGTGAGAGAGGGCATCCCTGTCTTGTGCCAGTTTTCAAAGGGAATGCTTCCAGTTTTTGCCCATTCAGTATGATATTGGCTGTGGGTCTGTCACAGATAGCTCTTATTATTTTGAGATACGTCCCATCAATACCTAATTTATTGAGAGTTTTTAGCATGAAGGGTTGTTGAATTTTGTCAAAGGCCTTTTCTGCATCTATTGAGATAATCATGTGGTTTTTGTCTTTGGTTCTGTTTATATGCTGCATTACATTTATTGATTTGTGTATATTGAACCAGCCTTGCATCCCAGGGATGAAGCCCACTTGATCATGGTGGATAAGCTTTTTGATGTGCTGCTGGATTCGGTTTGCCAGTATTTTATTGAGGATTTTTGCATCAATGTTCATCAAGGATATTGGTCTAAAATTCTCTTTTTTGGTTGTGTCTCTGCCCGGCTTTGGGATCAGGATGATGCTGGCCTCATAAAATGAGTTAGGGAGGATTCCCTCTTTTTCTGTTGATTGGACTAGTTTCAGAAGGAATGGTACCAGTTCCTCCTTGTACCTCTGGTAGAATTCGGCTGTCAATCCATCTGGTCCTGGACTCTTTTTCGCTGGTAAGCTATTGATTATTGCCACAATTTCAGAGCCTGTTATTGGTCTATTCAGAGATTCAACTTCTTTCTGGTTTAGTCTTGGGAGAGTGTATGTGTCAAGGAATTTATCCATTTCTTCTAGATTTTCTAGTGTATTTGCGTAGAGGTGTTTGTAGTATTCTCTGATGGTAGTTCGTATTTCTGCGGGATTGGTGGTGATATCCCCTTTATCATTTTTTATTGCGTCTATTTGATTCTTCTCCTTTTTTTCTTTATTAGTCTTGCTAGCGGTCTATCAATTTTGTTGATCCTTTCAAAAAACCAGCTCCTGGATTCATTGATTTTTTGAAGGGTTTTTTGTGTCTCTATTTCCTTCAGTTCTGCTCTGATTTTCGTTATTTCTTGCCTTCTGCTAGCTTTTGAATGTGTTTCCTCTTGCTTTTCTAGTTCTTTTAATTGTGATGTTAGGGTGTCAATTTTGGATCTTTCCTGCTTTCTCTTGTGGGCATTTAGCGCTATAAATTTCCCTCTACACACTGCTTTGAATGTGTCCCAGAGATTCTGGTATGTTGTGTCTTTGTTCTCGTTGGTTTCAAAGAACATCTTTATTTCTGCCTTCATTTCGTTAGGTACCCAGTAGTCATTCAGGAGCAGGTTGTTCAGTTTCCATGCAGTTGAGCGGTTTTGAGTGAGTTTCTTAATCCTGAGTTCTAGTTTGATTGCACTGTGGTCTGAGAGACAGTTTGTTATAATTTCTGTTCTTTTACATTTGCTGAGGAGAGCTTTACTTCCAACTATGTGGTCAGTTTTGGAATAGGTGTGGTGTGGTGCTGAAAAAAATGTATATTCTGTTGATTTGGGGTGGAGAGTTCTGCAGATGTCTATTAGATCCACTTGGTGTAGAGCTGAGTTCAATTCCTGGGTATCCTTGTTAACTTTCTGTCTCGTTGATCTGTCTAATGTTGACAGTGGGATGTTAAAGTCTCCCATTATTATCGTGTGGGAGTCTAAGTCTCTTTGTAGGTCACTCAGGACTTGCTTTATGAATCTGGGTGCTCCTGTATTGGGCGCATATATATTTAGGATAGTTAGCTCTTCTGGTTGAATTGATCCCTTTACCATTATGTAATGGCCTTCTTTGTCTCTTTTGATCTTTGTTGGTTTAAAGTCTGTTTTATCAGAGACTAGGATTGCAACCCCTGCCTTTTTTTGTTTTCCATTTGCTTGGTAGATCTTCCTCCATCCTTTTATTTTGAGCCTATGTGTGTCTCTGCATGTGAGATGGGTTTCCTGAATACAGCACACTGATGGGTCTTGACTCTTGATCCAATTTGCCAGTCTGTGTCTTTTAATTGGAGCATTTAGAGAACGGGCAGACTGCCTCCTCAAGTGGGTCCCTGACCCCTGACCCCCGAGCAGCCTAACTGGGAGGCACCCCCCAGTAGGGGCAGACTGACACCTCACATGGCCAGGTATTCCTCTGAGACAAAACTTCCAGAGGAACGATCAGACAGCAGCATTCGCGGTTCACGAAAATCCACGGTTCTGCAGACACCGCTGCTGATACCCAGGCAAACAGGGTCTGGAGTGGACCTCTAGCAAACTCCAACAGACCTGCAGCTGAGAGTCCTGTCTGTTACAAGGAAAACTAACAAACAGAAAGGACATCCACACCAAAAACCCATCTGTACATCACCATCATCAAAGACCAAAAGTAGATAAAACCATAAAGATGGGGAAAAAACAGAGCAGAAAAACTGGAAACTCTAAAAAGTGGAGTGCCTCTCCTCCTCCAAAGGAACACAGTTCCTCACCAGCAACGGAACAAAGCTGGACGGAGAATGACTTTGACGAGTTGAGAGAAGAAGGCTTCAGACGATCAAACTACTCCGAGCTACAGGAGGAAATTCAAACCAAAGGCAAAGAAGTTGAAAACTTTGAAAAAAATTTAGACGAATGTATAACTAGAATAACCAATACAGAGAAGTGCTTAAAGGAGCTGATGGAGCTGAAAGCCAAGGCTCGAGAACTACGTGAAGAATGCAGAAGCCTCAGGAGCCGATGCGATCAACTGGAAGAAAGGGTATCAGCGATGGAAGATGAAATGAAGCAAGAAGGGAAGTTCAGAGAAAAAAGAATAAAAAGAAACGAACAAAGCCTCCAAGAAATATGGGACTATGTGAAAAGACCAAATCTGCATCTGATCGGTGTACCTGAAAGTGACGGGGAGAATGGAACCAAGTTGGAAAATACTCTGCAGGATATTATCCAGGAGAACTTCCCCAATCTAGCAAGGAAGGCCAACATTCAGATTCAGGAAATACAGAGAACGCCACAAAGATACTCCTCGAGAGGAGCAACTCCAAGACACATAATTGTCAGATTCACCAAAGCTGAAATGAAGGAAAAAATGTTAAGGGCAGCCAGAGAGAAAGGTCGAGTTACCCACAAAGGGAAGCCCATCAGACTAACAGCAGATCTCTCGGCAGAAACTCTACATGCCAGAAGAGAGTGGGGGCCGATATTCAACATTCTTAAAGAAAAGAATTTTCAACCCAGAATTTGATATCCAGCCAAACTAAGCTTCATAAGTGAAGGAGAAATAAAATACTTTACAGACAAGCCAATGCTGAGAGATTTTGTCACCACCAAGCCTGCCCTAAAAGAGCGCCTGAAGGAAGCACTAAACATGGAAAGGAACAACCGGTACCAGCCACTGCAAAATCACGCCAAAATGTAAAGACCATCGAGACTAGGAAGAAACTGCATCAACTAACAAGCAAAATAACCAGCTAACATCATAATGACAGGATCAAATTCACACATAACAATATTAACTTTAAATGTAAATGGACTAAATGCTCCAATCAAGTATTTCTTTATAGCAACACAAGAACAGCCAAATAACCCTGTTAAAATCTCTTAGTAGTCTCCCTTGACAAAAAGGCCAAGACTTGAGCATGCTATAGTCTAAAAGGTCCAATGAAATCTATTCCCTAATTCTACCTTCAATCTCAACTTTCTGTTCCAGAAATGTCTAACACAGCTATTTCTTAGCTATTTATTCATGCTGGACCCAATGTCTTAGAAACTCTACATACCAACTTTTTCATGCAACCTACCCCCGTCATCCTGAACTTGGCTCTTCTTCACCTTTTAATACTCAGCTGGAAAACCTTCCCTAAGTCTCTCCTCACTCCTAGCTTTAGTAAGTACTCCTTACAGGAAATCCCATAAATACCCTGTGACTATTATTGGATTTATCTGTGTCTTCTATCAAACTATAGCCTTCTTGAGAACTAGGAAGTCATCCCTTTCAGCTTTCTATTACTAGTGCCTAGATCAGTGCTTGACACATAGCAGGCTCCAAAAATTTTTTTCAGGAATAAATGAGCAACTAAGTAAATAAATGAACACATCAGATGTAAGACCTAAAAAGGTTTTCTTCTATTTCAGCATTATTTATTATCATTACTTAAATGCCTAAAGCTAATGGCAAAAATTTGCTCAACTAATCTTCATATCCAAGAAACTGAGATGACATACAGGCAGTCTGTGCATATGTCAAAAGGCCCACCAAACCACGGCCAACATAGGATCTAGAATACCACAACCTACAGTTGTTTCAAGATGCCAAAGAATCCTCATCAGAGTGGATCTGTTTGAAAAAATTCTGTGGTGGGGAGGGGGGAGGGGGGAGGGATAGCATTGGGAGATATACCTAATGCTAGGTGACGAGTTGGTGGGTGCAGCGCACCAGCATGGCGCATGTATGCATATGTAACTAACCTGCACAATGTGCACATGTACCCTAAAACTTAAAGTATAATAAAAAAATAAATAAATAAATAAAATAAAATAAAAGCTTCAAAAAAAAAAAAAAAAAGAAAAGAAAAATTCTCCTAGCAGTTTAATTACGGGAAGTGTAAAAAAAAATCCGTCAAGACATGAACTTTTTACCTGTGACCACACTGAATCTAGACCACAGGGACAGCTTATTCATATAACATGGTTATTTAGGAGATGAAGTAAGTGAAGGGTACCCTCCGAAAATTTTTTTTAGATTGTGAGTTCACCAGGGCAGAGACAGGGTTTTAACATCTTTGTGCCTTCATGAAACTCAGCATACAAACGTTTACTGAATGAATAAATACATCTAAAAGTGATCATGGTTCTATTAGAATATCCAATACCAAAGATGGCCCTGACTACCAGCTTAAAACTTAGAAGTGTATTATAAAAGAAGCATGTCTTCTTCACCTCTTCTTCTCAAAACATCACATGCCTTTACTCTTGACAATTATATTCAAGAGAGTTAATCATTTTTAATTCCTAGCAAGTATCAAGGTCCTAATTTAACAATAATAGTTGTTTATAGTGCTATTTTGGAAAAAAAACTGTTAATTACAGTATTCAAATGGGTACCTTATATTGTTTTGAATGGATTTCAAGGAAATTAAGACATGAAAGAAGGATCTGTGACAAGAGAATACCTGTTGGGACCAGAAGACAGCGAAGTCTATACACTTCTGGGCATTTGTACAATTCATAAAAGTTTCCTGACTTAACACCACCCCAGAGATTAGTGCAAGTCCGGAAGGCTGACATTGTCAGTCAATGCAATCCCCATTGCTGGTTCCACACCCAGGCCTTGAGACTGGTCCCCAAATCCTGTTTTCTGCACCTCTTATGGGGCTAAAATCTTGTTTTATCCACTAATTTCCCTGGAAGGGGATCCTGAGGAGGGTTATTATGGCCTAGTAGTATCAGATTGTTGACAACACAGTTCACAGTTCTTTGAATAATAATGCTAATAACAACATGCTATTGGCCAAAAGCATTTCAAATGAAATGAACAAATTGGATGCCCCAAAAATTACATTTATGATTCATCAGAATATAAGTAGAAGATAGTATGTTACATGTAGAAAGATCGATTTTTTGTAGTAGTCTCATGGGTTTATATTATTGTTAAAAGTAATTGTAAAATGTTAATAAACATCAAAGAAATGGAGGCCACCTAATCCTCATAAAAATTTATCCTTGATACATTCTGAAATCTTCTGAGAGAAAAATATGTGCATTATCAGCAACAACTTTAATTGTACATTTAACTTTTAAAATTACGCTATGACTTAATTGGAATTCATTCTCCTTTGAGATCTCTTTCTTTTTCATATTTCTTTAACTGTCTTAGGACTGTAAGAGTCTTCTGCAGCAATTACTAAATAGGTTTTTCCGTTTTAAAATTTATCCACATATCTGTTTAATTAAAAAACCATCACATTCTTTGGGTTTTATTCTTTTTCTGCTCTAGTTACATAAAAATTACTTTTATAGGCAGTATAATCTGTTTACTAATATAGATCTAACTTAAAATGTGTTATTTCTATTTTATGCATTTTCTGTACTTAAAATAACTTCCTAATTAAATGTAATATATGCAATCAATAATTATTTTAAATGATACGTATTTCCTACTAAAATAATGACCTTAATGTCACAGTATCTCCTCTACCCCCACCACATATCTTGTCCTTGAATATACAATACATGGGGATATAAAAACTTAATTAAGATAGATTTGTTCTTGTACCTGTGGAAAGGAGAAAGAAAAAAAAACAGGACTGAAAATGCACATTGGAAAAAAGGAAGCAGCCCCGAGGAGGCTGCATGGATCTGGGGATGCTGACCTGGCCCACATCATCTCCCTAGTGTCCAGCAAAGGGCTGGATAAACTCTTCAGCCTGGGAAAGAAGCAGTGCCCTCCACCCTCTTGACCTCCCAGCTTGACCTCCTTCCCTGCTCTCATCCTATGCTTCCCACCCCTTCACGGGCCTTCTCTCTGCCTGATATTAACCTGCCACATTTCACCCAGGTATGACTTAGCTTTCCAGAGTTGTCAATCTCAGGCAATACCTAACTTTAAGCTTGCCCAGCAGGGTACCTGTTTCCCGTGCTAACAGCACAATTTTTCGACTCTGTAAATAACATGCAATTAACTTCTGAAAGACAGCTGTCTAACTGGCAATCCTGTGTTTATTTTCTAGCTATAGCAGTAATAACCTACTATTATTAACCTGTGAAATGGAATCATATAATAGATTGATGGAATGAAACTTTTAAACTCAAAATTATTGGTCACATTAGTTCTCATCCTTTACTTTAGAATTTTAAAATAAGTTTTACATTATAAAAATAGATTTAAAAACTCTCCACCACTGTATGACTGAGAATCCCACTGTTATGCAGTTTTGACACCGAGCCTGTATTTCTGAAAGAGCAGGTGGACTTTTTGAGAACTGTATTGAGTAATTATTCAAGTTTGTATCTCTATGAATCATGAAGATATTCAGTAAGAACCCTAATCCTGGTCCTTAGAACCGCTGAATATGATGGTAGCATCCCTTCTTCCCTTCCAACTGTCCATTCCTTAACAAATATTTATTGAGTACCAACTTTGGGCCAGGTAATATTCTAGGTGCTGTGAATACAGCAATGAATAAAGCAGACAAAGACATCTGTTCTTGTGGAGCTTAATTCTAATGGAGGAAAAAACAGTGAACAAGATAAGCAAGTATAAAGATAAATAAGTGGCCAGGAAAATACTGAGTTTTGTTTGGGGATGGAGGGGCACGTCACAAGCCATAACAGCAATGTCAAACCTGTTAAGAAAACATCAGGAAGGCTGGGCGCGGTGGTTCACACCTGTAATCCCAGCACTTTGGGAGGCTGAGGCAGGTGGATCACCTGAGGTCAGGAGTTCAAGACCAGCCCGGCCAACATGGCGAAACCCCGTCTCTACTAAAAATACAAAAATTAGCGCCTGTAGTCCCAGCTGGTGGCGGGCGCCTGTAGTCCCAGCTACTTGGGAGGCTGAGGCAGGAGAATCACTTGAACCCAGGAGGCGGCAGTTGCAGTGAGCCGAGATCACACTACTGCACTCCAGCCTACACGATGGAGTGAGACTCCATCTCAAAAAAAAAAAAAAATTTTTTTCGGAAAAAAAAAGAATGCACTGTGGAGAAATAGAGTCAAAACTACCTCTGGAGGCAGAAGTATACTTTTCACATCATTTGTTCCCCTCTCTTAGCTGAAACTATCACAAAAGTGTGAGAAATTGGAAGCCTTTCAGTAAGACTACTGGAAATGTGGATCTTTCTCTCGCTTTTTACCTTGGTCTCTTCTAATTGCCTTTGAAGATTTTTGGGGTCCACCGCAATAGGTTCAGATAAGTGTTTGCTCGCTGTGGCCTCACAGGCCTGGAGTCCAGCAAGAAGTCCACATGAAGCATCTTCATAGTGTTGATATTTATCCACCAGATCTTTAAGATTATTTCCAAGAACATTGCACTAACAATCAAAAGAGAAAAGGGGTAGGAGATTAAAACCCACTATTTTCATATGCATCAAATAATCTTAGGACCTATAAAATACGTAACTTGGAAAAAAAACCAGACTTCCACCAAAGTTAATAAAAACTCTGTTGGGCTAAGATTTCCTCCTTTATATGAAGAGGTACCCTATAAGAAGCCAAAAAGTAACCATAAAATAAAGAGATAGTTCTGGATTTATACCAATTCAAAAACATATTTACAAGAGCTGAGTCTTAACATAGAATAAAAGATAAAGACATCAATCATCAGAGGAAGGAGATTTTGATACACCATGTGTATAGATATCGATTTGATGGAAGGGTTTTAAAGGTGCTTAATAAATTTCTATATGTTGCACAAGTTAATTAACAAAAGGAAGACAAAGAGTCTATATTAGAATGGAGCAAAGTCCAAGAGCCAGTGATAGTCTTTAAATCATTTATGCAACTTGGCAAGTCTGTTCAGATTATATTACAAACCAGTAAATATTTTCTTAGATTTTTTTTTCCAAAAAAACCTTTTACTTGACCACAGAAGTAAAACAAGCAAAACAGTCTTTTATTCATTAAGTATTAAAATAACATACTGATCAAATAAACAAGACAAACACCTGCAGTGTTTGTGAAGAGGATAATCTGAGATGAAACCAGTTCCCAAGCTTGAGAGGCTGCAAGCATCTGTTTTTGCTTAGAGTCAATGCACAACCGCCATCTTGTGGTCACACTGGATATTAGAGCATTTGAGAGCTGGGACTTCTGGAAATCATGCTCTCAAAAACTAAAGTAATTTTAAGTTTCTCATATTTAAATACATTGTTCAGAAGTAAAGCAGGTGAATAAGATAGAGAGAAGGCTGGGCACTGTGGCTCACGCCTGCAATCCCAGCACTTTGGGAAGCCGAGGTGAGCGGATCACGAGTCAGGAGATCGAGACCATCCTGGCTAATACAGTGAAACCCCATCTCTACTAAAAACAGAAAAAAAATTAGACGGGCGTGGGGGTACATGCCTGTAGTCCCAGCTAGTCGGGAGGCTGAGGCAGGAGAATTGCTTGAACCTGGGAGGCAGAGGTTGCAGTGAGCCGAGATCACGCCACTGCACTCCAGCCTGGGCGACAGAGTGAGACTCCTTCTCAAAAAAAAAAAAATAGAAGTAGGCTAAAGCTACCTTTTCCTCCTGTTTTGGATTTTAGGTTTCTTGCCTCTTGTTCCAAAACTATAATTGAAAACTATAATTGCAGATTGACTTTTCCCTTAAAAAATCAAAATAACATTACCTTAGAGTAGAGAGACCTGAACCGATCAGTAGCATGATCCAACTTGTGCTGCACTTCTCTGTGGGTTGCAGAAGTATCAACCTTGCCACCGTCTCTCTTGCTGCAAGATTTGGCAGCTTCCAACACTCTGTTTCCAGAAATTGTGATGTATCTCAAGTCACCTTTGTGAGAAATAACGTCTTCTGAGAAACTCTTCTGCCTCTTCAATTTGGTCATTAAACCATTGATGTCATCTGCACCTGCCTCCAGGTTTTCAAGTTCTTGTTCTGACTGCTGTAGCCAGTGCTCAAACTCGGTATAGTCAGCATCAAACTTTTCTAATTCTTCCTGCAGAGAGTGAGTTAACTTCATTTTCTTCTCTGACTCAGCCAGTGCAGTTTCATAATGCACTTTCAGTTCCTTCATGTTCTTTTGCAGTTTCTCTTTTTCTTCAGGAGAGAGATACTGACCCTGTTTCTCAAGCAACACTTGTGCAGACTGAGTGGCTATGATCACTGCTTGGTGCTGAGAGATGATCTTCTCGTGTTGGGCCTATGTGAAAACAAATTGATCATAATCTTCAAGCAGTAACGGGGTAACACCTGCAGGGAGCTCCTTGCCGCCTCAAGACTGACAGGTTTCAATGATCTACAGGGCTACAACTTGCTTCTCATTCCCCTTTTCAAGCTATACCGTACTCCCTTTTATTGGTGGATTTCAGAATAACAAGGCATTTTGAGCATGCTAATCTTATTTTAAAGAAAATTTCCAATCTTCTCTATGTACTTAATCAGATAGGACAGACACCATTTTTCAGAAGTTTAGAAAAACCAATTTCTATTCCAATTTTAAAATAAGTGTCTATAATCTGATCTCATTTTATTCCCTGCTTTCTCACAACTACCCAAAAAAGAATGTCTTTACCTAATTTTTGGACAAACAAGTATAATATTTTTTATTACGAAATGATCCTGGAAAAACTTTTAAATAGGGAAAAAGAATCTGTAACTTTAAGCTTTAAAAAGGTTTCAAAAATAACTAAGCAAGAACACTGTACATTCAGAGAAGCCCAATGGACATTAGAGAAGCAGACATAATAAAAGAGAATCCTGGAGCTACTCAGCTTCACTGGGCCTCAGTTTCCTGCATGTGAAAATGGAGACAATAACTCCTACACATCACAGGTTGCTGTTAAGGAGTACATGAGATCACATATGTAGAGCACTTCCTGCAGAGCTGGGCATGTGCCAGAAATTCAAATCCACTCTGAAGGCAGGAAGGCAGGGCTCCCAGGCAGGTGTGCTGCAGGCAAGTCACAGGTGTGCGGAGCTACTGATCCCCTCAGTCTTCAGGGAGGCAGCGAGGCATCAGGTAGGTGAAGTCCCTTTCCCTCCAGCCATAAGCATCTTCTTCCATTCACCCCAATTTGCCATACAAGTGTGGCAAAAAGGATACTAATCCTTCTGGGCAAATTTCCCACATTTCTTATAATGGCTTACATGGAGTCAAATGACCCGCTCCCATTACCCCAGAGCCCCTTTTATTACCTCCAGATTCTTTGCTGCTCCCACCCTTACCTCCATCCCCACCCTGGTAAACACTTTAGGAGCTTTTTCTCCTGTTGTTGTCTAGTTACAGCTCTTTCATCAGATATCTGCTTGGCTAATTGCACCCATCTCCATTGAGTCCCGTTTAAATGCTGAAAACTGGTCCCCCACCCCACACTCAACCACCCTTACCTAACTCCTTTTCTCCCTTAGTACTCACTGCCTTCTAACCTACCATATAACTTAGTTATCGTCTACTGTAACATTCTCACTAACTAGTGTGCAAGGGGGGCACAGGGAATTTATTTTGCTCACTGTGGAATCCCAAGTACTTAGAACAGTGCTGGCACACAGGAGCTGAGTAAGAATAACTCTATGCTGTGAAAAGGACTTCCTTAGAAGCACTGCTATGGGGCAGCCGTTCACTTGTAAGTCTGATCCCAATTAGTCAGCTCAGAACTGGCTCATTAACACTGGTATCCTCACTGTCTATAACAGTGCCCGCCACCTAGTGGGCACATAGTAAATATTTTTAACTAACTTCTTTCCCACAGACTTGTGTTTTTGGTATTTGAAATACATTCATATGCTACCCCCCCCAGAAGGGCTTTGCACAAAAGGATGGACAGACATATGCAACACCATATAAATGATCAGATCCATCCCCTTCCTCCTACAGATGAGGACTCTTAGGCTGAAGGAAGAGAATGGCTTGGCCCAGGACATATGGGACAATTACTGAAAGCTAGACGTTCCTGGCTCAGGTGCTTTGGCCCTCTCTCCATGCTGCCAGATTAGGACTTTCTTTCTTTCATTTATTTATTTACTTATTTATTTATTTATTTATTTTGAGATGGAGTCTCGCTCTGTCGCCAGGCCAGAGTGCAGTGGCACAATCTTGGCTCATTGCAACCTCCATTTTCTGGGTTCCAGCGATTCTCCTGCCTCAGTCTCCCAAGTAGCTGGGATTACAGGCACGCACCACCACACCCAGCTAATTTTTGTATTTTTAGTAGAGACAGGCCTTCACCATGTTGGCCAGGATGGTCTCCATCTCCTGACCTTGTGATCCACCCGCCTCAGCCTCCCAAAGTGCTGGGATTACAGGCATGAGCCACCACGCCTGGCCCAGATTAGGATTTTCTAAAGCACAGATTCCCATATTCTTTGAGGTAAAATGATTAGATGGGAAATGCCACACTGTGCCTAAAACCAAGGGCTTTCCTGTGTGACATCCTTATGTTTAAGTCTACCCACCAGTATTTCTCACTACTTTGGTCAACTTACTAACTTTTCCTGACTTCTTTGTAACTGACTCACAATGTTCCTTTAGGAATTCACTAGATTTTTCATTTTAAGAGACTTTATTTTTCATAATAAGGTCCTATAATAGCCCGTTAAAATTGTGAGCAGTAAATACTCCCATTCTTCTTCTGGTTTAATTTGTATTTTCTATAAGAACCTCACAGGGAGTACCCTATTCCAAAGATTCCAAATATGAAGGGTAGCAAGAAAATAAATAGACCTGCAAAAGTTTCTGAGGTCCAGAAACCGTCTGTCAAAAGCCAAATATTGAAATAAAATGAGTGACACTTTAAAAGTAGTTCTACAGAAGTCGCCTTTGCTCTTATAGTAGCATTAATGTTAGCTTTAATTTATGTCATGGAGTAAATTGGTAGAAGGGCTTTTATATCTCTTCTCAACAATAGCCTTAACTGAATAGATGAGCTGAGCTCAGAAAGAACTTAAGTGAGCTCAACTTAGGCTGGACACAGTGGCTCATGCCTGTAATCTCACCACTTTGGGAGGATGTGGGCGGAATGCTTGAGCCCAGGACTTCGAGAGCAGCCTGGGCAACATAGAGAGACCTCATCACTACAAAAAATACAAAAATTAGCCAGGCATGGCAGCACAGACCTGTAGTCCCAGCTACTCAGGAGGCTGAGGTGGGAGGATCAATTGGGCCAGGGAGTTTGAGGCTGCAGTGAGCCACGCTTGTTTCACTGCACTCTAACCTGGGCGACAGGGTGAGACCTTGTCTCAAAAAAAAAAAAAAAAAGATTGTTCTCTTAGAACACAGATTCAGACTTAGCAGAGTGAACATATGGCCTAGTTTTAAATCCAAATTCCAGCCCTTTCTAGATATGTAACTTGAGAAAGCTACTTTAATACTGTCAGTTACAGTTTCCTCATCTGTAAGATGAAAATAAAAACCCCAAGGAGTAACTGGGAAGACAAAATGAGTTAAAATGGAAAGAACTTAGAAGAGTGCCCACTTTAACTGTCCTATAAATGTTAACTATTATTATTAAATCTTTATAATAATTCTACTTCACTTACATGGAGAATGCCAACTCTACAATTTATTTCTCATTATTTTTTGACTTGCTTAGAACTCTCATAATAATTTATATCTGACATGATGAACACAGAAAAAAACCTCTTTTGTCAGTAAGGTTTGAAAAGAACTCATGTGCTAGGTTATTTCTCTCTTTACCGACCTGGAAATAGAATTGAACGATATCATATGTTTATAACAACACACCTTAACTTTCTGATATTGCTGATTCAGATTCTCCTGAGTGGTTCCAACTTGCCCATCAACATCAGTCTCCAACAGGTTACCATTAACTTCATCCTCTTCTCCAATTGCTGACTTGCCATCACCTTCTTGAAAATGGGTCCCGTTCTGTTCGATTACCTGTTTGTGTTTTGTCCCTGCCCTTTCTGAGTCTTTGTCAACATTTGACAACCAGTCCAAAAGGTTTTCTATTTTGGTTTTGCTCTCTTCCAGCTGCTTCACTGCTGCTACCTGGGAAGGGAAAGTTCACAGGAGGAATTCAGAACGTGGGCCAAGGCATAGTTTTAAGACATTCCAAAAGTAAATACTTAGAACATTTTAAATTAGAATGAGGGTACTAAAAACTGACACAATTGAAAACTTAACAACTGAAATTAAACCTCAGAGCAACAGGCAGTTACTTTGAAGTTTCCCCTGTTCTTAAAAATACATTCCAAAATTTTAACTATAATTGATGAGTGATCACACATTTCACAAGAAGAAAGTTTCACAACCTCACTTAAATATTAAGAAAAAGTTAAGCAAAGCCAACTCTTCAAACCTTTTGTAGTACTTGGTCAATTATGTACCTGGAAACCCAGAATCCCATAATAATCCTTAGTGATAATCCTTATTTACTACCACTGGATATTAATAATAAATCAAGTAGCTGTTAAGCTTTTTGACATAGCAATAGTGCACCACATATTTGAATAAGGACCTTTTCAGTTTCTTCCTTGATTGCTGTTGTCACAACTTTATCCAGCTCCTTTTTAGACTGTTCTGCTTTTAAATTAAGCTGTTCACACTTTATCTTAGCTTCATTAAGTTTCTGTTCAATCAAAGCCTTATCTTCCCGTGACAGCTTTTCACCATTCTCTTTTAAGAAGTTCTCTGTGTTTTTCACTACTTCAGCCAATGCCTGTGCACTTCCTTGCATATCTTTCTGTAATTCCTTATAACACAAAAGGAAAAAATATATTTTATTAAATTATTACCTATTTAGTTCTTCCAGAGTTGTAATTCTAAAAGACAGGGTGAGTACAGAGAGAGTCTAGTATATGTAGCTTGAATAAACATATTCAGTATGTTAATTTGAGATGATTTATTTCAATCACAATACTTAATATAATTTGAAACTCAAACAATATTAAAGAAAAGCATGAATTTTCATGTTTAACGAAAGAATGCAGTCAGTGAAACACTGAAAACACATAAGTATTCAGTATATGATCTATATAAATTTGCACACACCAGATTTTTTTATATTATATGAGCACATGTACAAAGGCTTGTAAATATATGCTAATATTTATTGTTTCTAAACTTTTATTTTTTAATGTGTTTATCACTCAGGATAAAAATGAACTAATTTTCCCAGTGAACTAAGATACTTTCCTTTTCTAAACACCAGAATCTGTAATATGTAATGTTTGCTTCTTTGCCTGGCTGCTAGGTACCTCAAGATTAAGATCTCTCCTTAGTAGTTATAGCTTTCCTATGTCTAGATTTTTCCATGTAGTTTTTCCTCTTCTTTTCCTCCTTTATCATGCATTTTCATTCTCTATATGATACTGTTTGAGTTTTAATATTATTTTTTCCATACTTTATTTTAATCTTCTTCAAATTTGTCTTAGAAGTATTTGAATTGAAAGAAATCCTATTAATTGAGCCATGACTATGTGACCTTAACTGTGCTAGTGACTTACACAATATTTACTTAACTTTTATAATAATGTAACAAAGTGTGACCTATGAAGAAACTGAGGCTGTGACAGACTGTTATAAAGCTAACAATGTATAGAGTCTGGAATCTGAACCAGGAGCTATCTACTTACAATGAAAATGTTCTCTGTCCTGACACCAAAATAAAGATATCTTTATCTGTTGTTACTGTTATTTTTGCCCTTTCCTTCAATAAAAAGGAACAAATCACAAGAAAGAAGGAGTAAGAAGGGGCTAAGAAAGAGAAAGAACCCAAAGTGATGGCTATTTCCTCTGATTTGCAAGTAGTAAGTAGGTTGGCCTTAAATGAATCCAAATTCTAATTCATCACACAAGGTATTTTCATTATCAAATCCCCTTTAATATTTCCTCCACTCAATATCTCTTACCAAAAAAAGTCAAAAAAATTACCTAGCTTGCTTGAAGTTGGAAATCTAACTTTTAGTATAAAGTTTAAAGCTCAAGCCCAGGGCGTCTTGGGTATGCCTTGCTTCTAAAAAGCTAAAATTACTGGTATTTTCAATAATCTTCACTGACTTCCAAATGATAGTAATTGAACATAACATCAACATAGATCTGCTGATAGAAAACCAAATTCTACCTCTTGCTTGGACTGATATTTCTTTAACTCAACTGTGCCATCTCCAATCATGAAGGCTTCTTGGTGACCAATTAGGCGGTTTTCAGTTTGGGTAAGAAGATCACATATCCCTTGGAGTTTCTCTTTATACTCCTGCTGACGCTCTGCTACAATCTAAAGTGAAGAAAACCCAAAACATCTTAAATGTATGGTGGTCACAAAACCGCTATTGTGATAGCTTCTTCTTAGAACACATTTTCCAAGTTTTGTCTAACAAGCTTTTATAAGTATGCTGTAAACATGATAGCAGTAGGGTACAAACTGAGCAAGGTGAGACAGAAAATATGAGCATATCCCATATACAAAGAAAGTGATCATGTTTAGATGAAACTGCTCAAGAGAATACTGGCCATGCATATTTGTAAGAGATGGAACTTCTGACCAACAGGAAGAAACATCCCATTTTCTTAAGCTGTTGAAACCTGCGACACATAGAATTAATTCTGCAAAAGGACATCAAAAGAGAAGTTAGTTGTGATTTGTAGGTTAACATATTTGATATGTGTATATAGGTTATCATGCTAGAGACAATGTCTGGTGCTTCAAGAAATAATAAAAGGAACATTGCATGCAATATTTTTACTTAATCACTATGTCTAAGTGCATTCTCACCTCTTTGCTCGTTATTGCTATTAGATATAGCACTCATATAATTCATTAAATCTTCTAAAAGATTAAGAAGTCAACACTAATTACTTGCACCTTTCATTTTCCTACTATGTATACACTAATTATTCATCTTATAGCCATAGATCACGTTTACTAAGAGCCTAATACATGCTAGGCAAGGTACTAAATGTTTTACATACATTCTTTTTATCAATGCTCACAACACTAGCAGGTAAGCGCTATTGTTATTTCCAATCTACCAATGATTAAACTGAGGTTAAGTGACTTGCCCTAGTTCACAGAATGAATGAGTAGTGCAGCTGGGATGTGAAATCAGGCAATCTAGCTCCAGAGCCCATGATCTGAATTGCTGTGCTGTATTGGTTCCCAGAGGAAAACGAAACTCTTAACCTTCTTTAGGCATATGTTCCTCAATGTGTTAAATTTCTAAGTGCATTCAAATTTCCTAGTCTTGGGGTGGGAGGCAATCAAGACTCTCACTTGAAGTTAAGTATTTTTGGGAGTCACAAAAATTCAAATCAACTAAATTATAGCATCATTAGTGAAAACAATATTGTTATACACTGTAGGATTTGTATGTACACTGTATCTTATCCATTAATGCCTTTCCAGAAAATCTTTCCTGTCACACTATACTCCTTGGGTATCTACATTATGGTTTCACACTAAAAACAAAGAATGCCACCTCCACGAAGAAAGGCAAACCTTCTGATCATCACGATCTTGTTCTAGATGTAACTGAGTCTCTAAACGTTCCACCTGGGTAGTTACTGACTCCTGTACATCAAGAAAACACTTCTGAGTTGTATTTAAGAGCCTCAGCAGTTGTTTGCTTTGGTTGGGAGACAGATCCTGTGCATATTCAGAAATGAAGAACTGCACATCAAAGGCAGTAGTCTCCAGCTGCATTTTGGTATGTCCAAGGTCTTTTAATACATTCTGTTAAAAAAGTAGTACAAGTTATCAGTAGAAAGTTAAGCCATGATAAAATTTATATTAACAATAATATTTATGTTTTGTAAATACATTTCTCACATCAGGGAATGCAAGTTTTATGAATTTTTTTGCTATTCATCAAAAATCTATTTATCATCTAGTAATAAATGATAAATTAATTATTTAAATACCATGGTAGTTAGTATTATATAAAAAGACAAATAATCCCTCCAAAAATGTTTTATCTTTACCTGTCACATTGCACTTAAAATATAACTCTGACAAAAGGCAAAGACCTAACTTAGGTATATTTAGCACACTGAAGAGAAACATCTACCTTAAAATATGACTTGCTAACATTTACAACATCCATGTAATTGTGGTAAGATATAAATAATACTTTGAGGGAGTTGAAATATGAATGAAATATGCCAGAATTTCAGTTTTCTGACTCTCAGGCCAGAAGCCTAATCATTGTTCATGAGGAATGCTGTTGAAATTAAGAACTTAGAAAAAAAAAAAAAAGGATGCCAAAAGTGACAACATATAAACACAGTCATGAGCCACATACGACAGGTCACATATAAAATGGTGGTCCCATAAGATTACAATGCCTTATTTTTCCTGTCGTTTTCTATGTTTAGATACACAAATACCACTGTGTCACAATTGCCTACAGTAGTCAGTACAGTAACATGCTGTAGAGGTTTGTAGCCTAGGAGCAACAGGTTTATCATATAGCCTAGGTGTGTAGTAAAGGATGCCATCTAGGTCTGTGTAAGTACACTCCTTGTTGTTTGCAAAACACAAAATCACCTAACAATGCATTTCTCAGAATGTAACTCCATCATTAAGTGATGCATGACTGTACTACATATATTATTATGTATTTACATGATGATTTTTATATGGCTAATTCATACTATTATATATTTATGTGACTAACACATAAATAAATATATAAATAAAAATCTCAACATGTCAGTGGTGTAAGAGTATGATAAGGCTTTTGGGATAGCATCAGAATGATACCCTTAAAGTTGTGATTATTTTATAGTTGTGTCAACTATGAATAAAGACATCTCTAGAGACAAAGAAAGGAAATAATCCTTTATAGCCTTAGCAAAGTCATATTTTCTAAACACTTGTTATATATTAAAGTCATAGTTTTTGAAATATATTGTCATCTTTGTTTTGATACTTGCCTTGAGAAACTCCAAACGTTTCTTTACATACTCAGAATCTTGAACATTCACAATCTCAATATCCTTCACAGATTTGCTCTTCTCTGATACCCAATCTGAGAATGACTTAAGTTTATGCAGAAATTCTTCATGGGAAACTGCTAGTTTAGACTAGAAAAAAAAATTGTGCATTCAGTTTCTTTCCCCAAAATGTCAAATTCTTACAAATAATGACTGTGGTTTAAGAGTTAGCACTCTAAAACTAAAATACTCCAGCTTATGACTAAATCCTCAAATAATAAAATTTTCTTCATAAATCAAAATTTTGACATTTTATGCCTACCATTTCAGAGTCGATCGCAAGCATGATCTGTTTCGTTCTTTCTGAAGACACGTTGCTGAGGGAAGAGAAGGCGGTCTTCAAACTCTGGTGGCTAATACTCAATTCTTCAACATGGCCTCTGGGAAAGTCACTGGGAAGAGACTTTAAAAACTCTTCTGCCAACTTCATATCTTTTCTTAAAATAACAGCAATTGGAGCTAATCCCAATTCAAATGTCTGCAAAGAAATATATCCCGGACCTATTTACTATTTAGTGAAAAACCCAAATATAAACATGAAACATAGAAGTGTTCTGCTTCTTTTTCCCAGTCATACATCAGCTGACTACCATCCATAAAGAGGCAGTAGACAATTCTTACCTCCAACTGTCTAAGTTGATTCTTCAAAGCTTCCAAGTTGTTATCCAGAGATTCCTGGTTGTCTAAGGGGGGTTTCATATCTTGAAGCAATGTCAAATACTCATGCATTTTTTCAGTGTGCTGTAAACACTGCTGTAATTCACTGGAAAACTAAAAACAAAGTTGGACATTTTAATTCAATAACCTTTATGCAGATGTTTAAATCAAATGTATGGGATTATTCTCACATGGTTCATGCAGCTTTTTCTGTATAAAATGTATAGGTCAACTTACTTGTTCGGTTGAGCTATCTCCAGAAGCCATTTCTTTAGACCCTGAAGTACATTCCAAATGGCTTGGGAAATCATTACACAGATCCTTGAGCTTCTCATCTCTTGGCAATGTTGATGCCCACACAGTAGAGCTTTCTAGTCCAATTTCTTTTACAGTTTCTAAATTAGGAGAATAGTAGTTTCCTTCTTTGCTTTTAATATCACCAAGAATATGTGGCTTTTCTTCCATCATCTCAGATGTAGAACATGCTTTTTGATTAAAGTCTCCAACATGTTCTATTTTCTCTGAATATCCATCAGCAAGCAGTTTGTAGAAAATATTTTCAAGTTGCAGTGGAAGTACTTTAGACGTAATGCCTCTTTTCTCTAGGTCATACTCCATATGAGTTAATTCTCTCATCAATTCAAATACTCCTGTAATTTTTTGGCTATGTTGATCTTGCTTCAATATATTAAGGAGAAGCTCAGACTTAAGATTTCCAATACAGAAAGGATCATCTCTACTTTCTGGCTTTAGTTCTGATGAGTTAGTCATGGGGGAAACTCCAGAAGAGTCACTCATTTGAGAGTCGCTGGGCACAGTAGATGCTTCATTTACCAACTGTGATGTGGTAATCCTTTTAATTAAATTTTGAATTAAAATTTTAGTGTCTGCACAGGCTGAAGGTTCTTCAACCTCTTGAGGGTTCATATGACCTTCTTTCAACCTGCTTTTTAAGATATCCTTTACATCCTCCACAAATACCTGAGACAATTCAGGAATCTGAACCTCCTTTTCTTGGGATCTTGGAGACAAGGCTTGTTCTTTTGGTAGCTGTTGCTCAATTCTTTCTTTCTTATTATTAATTTCTAAGAATGAATAGTCAGTATTTAAAGTGTTACTGGAGTTATCATTTCCTAATCCATTTGCACACCGCTCCGACTGCAGAAAATCATTTTTCCCAACATCTTCTACATGTTTACGAGATAATATTGAAAGTGTGGCTTCAATACTTTCTGGTGTGAACTGAGAAATTTCTGTTCCTCCTCCTGAGATGCTTTCTTTACTACAAAGATCATTGCTTTGGATCATGTCATTAAGAAGTGAGTCTTTTTGGGTGCTAGTGGACTTCTCTTTTGTATTATTAACTCCTAATTGTAAATGTTCTTTCATGGGAGGGGCAGTTATTAAAACATGGCTTGGGACATCTTCATTTGGTTTGGCTACATCTTTTGCTTTTATATTTTTAGCACAATGTTTTAAGTAAGTAAACAGATCAAGCTCTTTCTCAGGTCCATCAGTGAATGACTCCTTCTCAAAATGTGTATTCCCTTCCCACGATGTAATGTCTGAAGTAATGTCATCACTAATCTCTTTGGAAACTGATGTGTCAAAAATTTCTTCAAGATTCTCAAACTGAACAGGACTTTTACTAACTATTATTTGTAGATTATTTGGTTCATCTTTAAGAGTTACAGTTGCTTTTTTAAGGCTTCCTTTCTGATTAAGTTCTTCATTGTTTGTGATTTGTGGAAATGGAAACTGACTATTAATTAGCTTGAAACTATCCCTTGTATTTTTACCAGGCAAAAGTTTGAGATGCCTATTTTCTTCTTCTACTAGACCTTCTACAAGCACTTCTCCTTCACCCAAGTACATTTTCTGAATTGATGTTTCATCTTCTATTAGAATATCACTTTTGCCATCTCTCCCTTTAATGAGATCGCTTCCATTTCCTTGAGGATCTTTGTCAGTTACAGAGGCTATCAATGACAAATGGCTTTCCTCTGCAGGTTTTCCTATTAAATCAGGCTCAGTACAAATGATGTGATCAAGAGATGAGTCAACTTTTGGTGTCATATTCTTAAAATATTCATCTTTACCTTTCACAGAATCAGTCAATTCTGGCAATTCTGACCCTTGAATCAACTTAACCTTTGTATTTGCTAGATCAGTACCTAATTCAGAAGTTGAACTGATATTATTATTATTATGTGAAATACTTGCAGGGCCAAAAGTTTTTTCAGATTCAGTGTCTTTAATGATAGGCGGCAATACATCCTTAAGTACCATCTCATGATTCAACAGATTTTCTTTGCTTTTTCCAGCAATCTCAGTTGTATATTCTGGAAGGTTGCTTTTTTCAATAACTAAGTTATTTTCACTAGGTGATGCTAGCTGTACAACATTTACCCTTTGCTGTTTTTCTAAAGAGCTACAACTGTGCATTTTATCCAGAAGAATCATTGTATTAATATTTTCATTTTCATCACTGTTTTCATTTAAAATAGAGGCACACAACTGGATATCCATATCTTCAGCCACATTTTGGCACCTGGGCTTTCCATTCTCATCTCTTATACCTCCTCCTTCTTCATCAATGCCATCATCATCATCGTCATCCTGATCATTACTGTCATACATATAATCCCCATAACTTTCTTCACTTTGCATAGAATCTAAATGATCAGTATCGGAGTGAAATTCCTGTCCAGTTACATACTCTTCCTTTCTTCCTCTCCAACTGCCACTGTCATCAAATTTTAATGATGCAGTGAAGCTCTCTTTTCCTCCTACAATATCATAATCAGTCAATGAGTCAGATTCATCACCTTCAAGGATATTTGTGCATTCCCTTTCTGATCCAGTTTCCAGTGACTGTCCATTCACCTTATCTGAGCCAACAGGATTTAAATGTATTTTTTCACCAGAATCTAATTCATCTTTCTCAACATCCATAAGGAAATCCTGAAGACACTGTGCTTTGTTCTTCACACTTAAGCTACCAACTAGTGCCCCCTGGGGAACCATGGAATTTTCATTCTCTTTTGAGACATCATAAAAAACATCAGCAGGAGAAGCCGTCTCATCGTTTTCCTCTTGCAGTGTGTCGTAGTCCTCAGGGTGCAGGCAATCACGATCATCACCATCAAGAAGCAGAGAATCATGGTCATCATCTTCAAACAAGGGAGTATCATAAAAATCATCATCACTATCAGTGTCTGTTCCTGTGTTATTCTGCTGATCATTCAGCAGTGACGTTTCATAGTCACTAGCACTGATGGTTTCATCAAGCAATGGTGTAGCACAAGTAAGAGACACAATGGCATTATCAGTATCACCCCCTGGAGTCACAGCACAGGAATACTCTTCTATTTCAGACTCATCTTCCTTGTCTTCAGGCATCTGCTGAAAACCTGGATGTGTTTTCTCATCCTCACCAGAAGTATTTGAAATGTATTTATCATTGTGATATTGTACTTGAGGATTACTAGAAATCATATTTAAAGATTTCTGTCCATACTGCTCTCCTGGTAAACTGATGTTAATAGCTGCAATTCCCAGAAACTGGTCTTGAAATTTTTCTCCTATTCTTTGACCTGATAACATGGTTTTGTCACTGAATGATAAGGTTGGGGCTTCACACTTATTTCCATTGCTCTCTGGGGTGTGTGTATCATTAAAACTTCCCTGACTGTGCATCAATTTATCATGACTTAACAAGGCACTTAGCCTGGGGGAATAGTCAAAGATAGGTGAATCCCTGTTTGTATTATCTTCATTCTCTGTTTCATTCACACCACAGAATTTACTCATTTTTGATTTCATAATAGGATTTTCTATTAAATCACTTGGAAAGTTTTGAATGTTTTTAGAATGACTACATTCATTTGCACGTTCATTTGTTTCCACTCGGCTTTGATTTTCATAGTTTGTAAGTATGTTTTCAGAGTCACTTCTAAGCATGCTAATGTCTGCAAGTTCAGTCTGTGTTAAATATGATATGAGACTGGGAACACACACACTGGGTGAACTGTTAACTTTAGGATCAATTGATATTGTACTTGCCAGTTTTCCTGACTGAGAAAATTCACTATTGATAACAGTATTTCTCATTTCATTAAATTCTTCATCTATAGCACACTTTCTATTTTCAGGAGTCTCTTCATGTTCAGGTTCTCCACAGTGACATTTATTGAAACTACTTGGTGTAGCTGTACATTCATCCTTTTCTCTACCTGAAGCATTATTAAGAAATACACCAGATGAGCTTAAGACATCGAGACATTCTTTTATGGCTGTGTTTCCATCAAATTCTGCATGACAGCCTTCCAGTAGCATGCCAACAGCCTCATCCAAGTCTCCATCGTACAGCAAAAGCCTTTGCCCTGTGTTTGCATCCATATAGCTATTTATCATTAAATAAGATAGAAATAATTTTTTAGTTTGTTCTGAGGTCTGAGTAGTGACAGGTTCTTCTCCATCAAAAACATCCTCTTCTTGTCTGTAATCATGAACTGTGGAGGGTTGAAATTTACAAAAAGAGAGCCATCTTCTGGCATTTTTACAAGCTTCTAAATCTCCTAAATCTGGCATTTTATCAGGCAGTATTATATTTTTTAAAATTGAAGCTGTGTTATTGTCTATAATTCCTAGCTGTTTAGCAGCATCTAAACCAATGACTTGAGAACTTTCTGGAATATAAAGAGCAGCTATTTTTTGTCTGCCATTCAGGATTTTGTAGGCCAATTCATTTGTAATCAATTCTTGCTGCAAGGAAGATGATGTGGGAAATATTTCACCAGAATGGGGCCAAATGAGTCCAACATAGCCTCGCTGAGCTTCCAGGACCAGAAGAGCACTGCTGGAAGTTATTAAATCACACTGTACTGCTTCGTCTACAGTTAAACGCTTGGCAGGGTTTGACTGTATGATTCCACCAGTTTGAACCTGATATGTGAGGATACTGCTAGCAGTGTCCCTGTCAATCACCCCTTCTCTGACAGCTTCTTCAACAGTCGTTCTTTGGCCAGAGTTGGAATTGATCAGACCTCCAGAAAGAAGCTGTGCACTTAACAACCTAAACATGGTTTCACGGTCTATGAGACCTTCATGAGCTGCTCTTAAAATGCTTATGTTTCTTCCACATTTTAATGTTATTCTACCTCCTTCTTGTGGTCTCACAGGTAGAAGCCACATCCCTGTGTTTTCCTGTAAAGTACTTCTTTGTACCATATCTATTAAAGAAACCTTCTCAGAGGTGCAGGGGTCAATAAGATCTTTGCACATATTTTGCCTTTCCAGAACTTTACAAAATAATGCTGAGGAAACCAAGTTCTGTTGGAAAGCCTTCTGTAGGGTCAACTGTTCTCCTGTGGCTGGAATAACCAGAGAGCCTGTAGAAAGCAGTATCTCAAGAACTTTGATGGCCATGGATTCTGTTATCATGCTTTGAGCTAGAGCATCCAGTACTGGAACTGTGGTAGGTGACGCAGCAGAAATAATCTCCTTAGCTTTATTTAGTTCTTTGAGTTGGCACAGAATTTGTTCATCAATAAGGCCATGACTTTTGGCATCTTTAAGGTCAAAGCACTTTCTTAATTCTGGTGAAATTAGACCAGAAATCATTAGCTGTGTCTCAAGCAACCTAATTCCTGTGTCATAGTCAATGAGGCCTCTTAAAACTGCTTGAAAGACTGAAAGGACTTCTCCAGTTGTCTGATCAATGGTGCCTGCAATCACTTTATCCAGCTGAAAGGAAAATGTAAAAATCTCAGGTCACTCTGTTACACAAGGGTGGGCGGAGTTTCATGCAACTTAGGTTTTTTAAAAAATAAATAATACATTTCAACATAAAAATCCTCTACTTACCAAGGCGCAGCAATGCTGTGAATGTTAGGCAGTTCAAATGCACAAGTGATCTATGTCAGTGATCTATTCAACAGCACAGGATGTGATAAAAGCTTTGAAAACAACATGCATCTGTGAATTGAAAACTTGATATCGTGTATATTGACAAGGTTAGTGAGGACACAACAGAGTAGATGATGATAGTGAGAAAACAGAACACATATCTAGAAGGCAAACCATGCTTTCTGCATTTAGGTGAGATTAGAGTCTAGTGGCATGAAAGAGAGTATCAAACCCCATGCTATTGATGTTTACAGCATACAGACTTCTTCAAAGATAGTCAAAAACTAAGAAACTAGAAAAATTGTTACATACCCCCAAAATGTGACAAATTATGTGGAAAGTATTCCCAGGAGTAAGGAATTAAATATAAAGATAACTTTTTGAATATTGAATATTATGTTAGGCCTGTTGATATACACTGTCAAGTTTTAAAAGTTTAAGTACCAGCCAAATTTTAAATGATTTATACTTTAAGAAGATGCTAGGGCATCCTCACTATAATGTATGGCCTTGTATTACCCAAATAAGTCTCATGGATATCTCTGAAAGTCAAACAATCTCTAACACATCAATGCCACCTTTAGAGATGACCCACAGGCTCTTTTATAGCCTATCATATAATAAAATACCTACTATACTAGAAGAATGGCTTTTAAAGAGAAGAGTTAGAAGAATGAATGATACTTTTCTTTTACCATGCAAGGCAGAGATTAAGATGTCACAGAAACTGATGGTCAGCATGTGTAAGATTGCATTTAATAAACAACACTGGAATCTCCAAACATTTAAATAAACTCAATCCCTGTTTTAACTACGTACAAAATTCAAGGTCATTTCTTTATTATTGACATAGATTTCCAGAGCCATGCAATCAAACTAAGCTTCTTGAAACAGTCTCATGTTTAAATAAATAATATTACCTTCTCCTCTACCTTTACATCTCCTGAGGTTTGTGATTCTTGTAGCTGTTTCAGAGATTCACTGAATAATAAATTATAACTTTCCTGAAGAGTTTTCACTTGTTTTTCCAATTCATTTCTTTCTTCATCTGTCATTCTAAATAACCAGAAATGATAAAAAGACTAATGCAAGTCGTCCTCAAGGGATAAAGATGTATTAGGTTCAATAATTTTGTCACATGATGGTAAAATAAAATATAGCCTCACATACATATTGCTCAGGTCTCAGTATGACTGTATATGAAAATTAAGAATGGCCTTAAAATATCTAAGGATCTTTCCCTTGCCTGAGAAAAGGACTGAAGGAAAGGGTATAAACTAATGTATTGACCCTTATTTAACATACAAAATTCCAAAATAACAATTGCCGCTATCTGACAGAGGGTAAGGTCTCATTGTTAATCCCAACATGGAAAAGGGACAATAAGGTACCATTTCTCAAGATGAAACTTGTTTAGACTAAAGCACAAACAAAGAGGAAATTTATAAGGGGATTAACCTAATTTGCTAAGGTATACTATAAAGTCATTATGAAATAATCCTAGGAGGACATCCAAAAAGAATTTAAGAAAAAGGTGGATTCCTTCCCTGAGTGAAACACTGACTGAAATATATAAAGTGCTTTGCTGCAAAAAGTAGGGACAAAATATGAGAAATGAGGCTGCCACAGGTCTCAGCTAAGAAAATGAAGACCATATTTATACATATTTTCCAAAGAATAAGTCTCACAGAGTACTACTTAGATTTAAGACTTGACTCGGAGTCTGCACTCTACCTCTCACTTGCTATTAATTCTTAACCTCTCTGAGCCTGTTTCCTTATCGGTAATACATGGGGATAATAAGAATATTTCAAAGTTGTGATAAAGACTAAAATTGACAATTAATTAAATTACTAAGTTGATACTCTTTACATTACTATATTAAGTAAATTGTGATTAGTTTGAGTCCCATATTTAACATTGCAATTAAAATTTACCACCTCTGTTTTGCTGAAAGCTTTTAAGAACACTTCCCCACTTAAAATAAAAGAGCTAACAACAACCAACATACTTGTCTCCATGTTTTGCCAAAAAAAGCTGCATAGTTTGAAGTGCTTCCGATAATTGTTCCTTCTTGGTTGATATTTCCTCACTGGAAATCTGTAAGGTAAAGAAGGCACATTCAAACTCTTCCTCCAAAAGGAGTAAACAGTATTTTTTTAAAAAAAAAAAAGAAATTAATCAAGCTTTAGTCAAGACCCAAGTCTATTTTCTGGGTGACCCAAGTGAATAACCTATCAGTTATTAGCAGTCTATAGAGCTAGATAAGAGTATTTTATTTAGAATCCGTAAGGAAAGCTCCTCTCTCTATCCTTAATGCTGTCATTTTCAAGAGAAAATAATACATTATACGTTTCCTGCATCTGTCCTAGTCCAGCCGTGGATAAAGGTGGCCTCCACCCGCAGGCGGGCACTCAGCACTGGCCCAGTGTCATCCTTGAGCACTGCAGTACTCAAAAAGACACATGACTGTGGGACACTACTTCCAAAGGGCATCTTCCTTCTGCCAAGCTCCTAGACACAATGTTCCTTTTGAAAAAATTATGGTGAAAGTAATAATCTGTAGGTATGCAGACCCAGAATAAAGAATTTCTAGCTGAGAGCAGTGGCTCATGCCTGTAATCCCAGCACTTTGGGAGGCCAAAGCAGGCAGATTGTTTTGAGCTCAGGCGTTTGAGACCAGCCTGAGCAACATGGTGAAATCTTGTCTCTATGAAAAATACAAAAAGTATCCAAGTATTGGTGGCTCATGCCTGTAGTCCAAGCTACTCGGGAGGCTGAGACAGAATTGCTTGAGTATGGGAAAGGGAGGTTACAGTGAGCTGAGGTCGTGCCACTGCACTCCCACATGGGCGACAGAGTAAGATCCTATCTAAAAGAAAATTTTTAACTATTGAAAAAAAGAACAAATAATTTCTAATGCTAAGACCCACTTTGTAAAAGTCATCTGTGACTGTCATCTGTCAGAGAAATAAAATTGATCTGTTTGGGGAAAAGCAAGAGGTCACACACTTTCTCCTAATTCCTCAGTGTATCATTTCCAAATCCCTTATTTCAGAAATTAATTGCCATTCTTTTAAATTAGCAGAAATAAGAGGAAATAATGGGCCAATGAAAAGATATATTTTCCCCCATGAAGTCTATTTAGAGTCAATTTAAAGTTTATTTTTCATGACTATAATCATGAGGCTGCATTGATTTTTGAAGGACATACTTATATTAACTAAAATTTCCTTTAACAGAACGACCATCAGCTGTTCTTAGACAGTTATAATTAACACCATTATCTGCATTAAGAATGTATCTAGGGTACTAGGTCTAAATCTGACTTAGTAATGTTTTAGAGAATTTAAAACTAAAGAATGTCTACAAAAAAATTTTTTTTAATTAGCCAGGTGTGGTGGCATGTGTCTGCAGTCCAGCTACTCAGGAGGCTGAGGCGGGAGGATCACTTGAGCTTGGGAGGTTGCGGCTCCAGTGAGCTGTGATCATGCCACTGCACTCCAACCTGGGTGACAGAGCAAGACCCTGTCTCAAAAATATATATATATATACACATGAAACTACAGAATATAAAAATACCAAGGGTTTATAATCAAAATTTCTCAAAAGAAACTAACTCTCCCAAGGAATCTTTGTTAAGCTTTATGTCCCCATTTTAGTTGTCTTCCTATTTAATGAGGGGGGAGAAGGATATTTTACATGAAATATATATATATTAAAATTACTTGAAGCTTTTTGGTATAAAGCACCAAATGCAAGTGCTTTCCCACATCTCCCACATCCCACATATATAGTATGTAAGACTATGAGTGAATACTTTACTTCAACTGAGCAACGTTTCAAGTATATACTCTGGTCTGTAAACTTCTCCAAGAAAGAACCTCAAATAAGGAGCACTTGCCTCATATCACAGCCAAGTAAGACAAGGCACTGGTGTTCTCCCCTATTCAGTCATGTCAACAATGTCTATTTTAATAGATGACAAGTGAGTACTGATGCAGAGCTAGAAGTGGGAGCTAAATATTAAGATTGGATGATAGCCTTGAAATTTCTAAACGTCAGACAAGAGCAGGAGGGCAGTGTAGGAAAGTATTCCTTGAGAAAAATGCTTCTTATCTTAGCGGAAATTTATTTTTTTAATACAGCAGCAATCCCACTGCCATCACCAGCGGCAGCAATATTAAAATGTACACCCCAACTACCAACATCCTAAGAGCTTTAAGTGGTGCAGTCCAAGGACATCTCCCAAGCTGCGGCCATCCAACTAATCCTAAGCAGTTGGGATATAGAAGATAGCCCGTTAAGACTAAAGAATTCACTAGGATAAGGGATAGTATCTAGAATTTCCAGTGATTGACTGTAGACACTTCCTTATGAGATAGAAAAGACCCAGAAAAGCACAACTAAAGTCAATAATCAAGAATGTTAATATCCTGGTTTGTATCTTCATTGTTCTTGAAACTTTTTATGTTTACATCTGTAAGAATAAGACGGCATATCTTTATGACATGGAGTGCATGGATCTACTCTAGACATAAAACAGAATGACTCTGCTCTTCAGCTATTCTTATTGTAATAATCAGGAAGCAGACCTAATTATTAGGAAAAGCAGTATACTGTATTCGTTTACTAAAAATAAGAACAATATATAACATTCAGGCTTTGGAATTAAACAGCTTCTTCTGCCACACACTAACTTTGATTCTTTGGGCAAGTTATTTAATCTTTCTGATTTGCATTATATTGGGCTATAACAATAGGAAAATTAAGGTAAAAATTAAACATTGTGCTAGGTAAACTGTGTCAACTCAGTTAACATCCCTGCTATTATTATTATTATTAAACCAGGACTTCTGTGAATACCTTTTGCTTAGAGAAGGGAGGTTTTCCAGCCTTCTCTGCATCTTTCAATGTCTTGCTGATATTTGATACCCATTTTTGCAATTCTTTGGCTTTTTCAACATGTTCTTTCTTTTCTTCTTCCAGTGACTTCTGACAGTTGTGAGCGGTAAGAAAAATATACACTCCATTAAATGACTTAGCTATTAAACTGACCTCTCCATAGCAAACAAGAATGTAAAAATGTTTTTTTCATCACACACAGGTTACTAAAACATTTTATTCATTCACTTAACCATATTTACCATGTCACATAGCAGATGCACCTCCAAAATGTTTATGGTAGCAAAGAAAGCTATGGCATACATTCCTTAATGATTGGTCTAACCTCCCAGCTGTTCCATCAATGTCACAAATTTTAAATCTCAACTTTATTCATGAGGCACTAGAAGATCTTTGAATTGCTGCCTTTGCATTAGCATTACAATCCTAATTGTCCTGACAAAAAGGTACCATAGAAGGCTGAAAGAATAGAGAACGTCTACTATACATGTAAGGAAAATACACAGAATGAAGAAAAATCCTTCCCCTCCTCCAACACACAATATTCATAATGTTAGCTTTCAAGTGCGAAGACTTAACTAGAAATGGGACATTGTGGTAAACATTTTAATATGCAAAGAAGGTCACTATATACAGAAAAAGGCAAAACTTTTTCATTTTTTGAAGCAATCTAAAACACTGCAGCTTGAAGGCTGTGGGAACGAATTTATATCTTTCTCTTTGATTCCATGGTGCTTCATGACGTGCTCTTTCAGTGAGTGCAATTTATCATTTAATAAATGATCACTATTCAATGAAGGGGAGTTCTGAAGAAATGACACTGTGAACTTGGAGTTCATCAAGTTTATCCCACATTCTACGTAAAAAAAAAAACATTTTGGTGTGGCCAAGTTTCAAAAAACCATTCTCAAGGCTAAATGAAACCATTTGAAGGGCATTAAATCTTATGTAATTTTCAATTTAAAACTTACTCTATTTTGAGCACTTAGCAATTTGCAGCCCTCAAGAAATAGAGTATGTTACATAATTCACAGACTGCATATGTAGCCGATATCATCATACTCTGAAAAAGTGGCATGAACCAGCCAGCATCACCCCTTGCACAGTTATTTAAACATGTCCTATTAGGAAGAATAGTAGAGGCTAGAAATTCCTGTCATCAGGGGCTCAGATACTTCTAACAGTTTAAGTCCTGTGTGGAAATCAAAATCAGCTTTTTCTAAGGCTTCTTTATATGTCAACTTTCTTTTTGTCTGAGGGCATATTATATTTCTGACATATGACTTTTGATCTTTGAGTTTTGTGGCAATGAGGACATCTATAATACCTACTTGGAGAGCCTCTTCTATTGATAACCGAGAGTGAACCTGTGGCTCTATCAACCCTCCTGTCAAGTACTGAAATTCCAAACATCGGATTCCCATTTCCTTATTTATAATATTTGCATTCACAGCTTCCACCACTGACATCATTTTGTTAGTGATGGGATGGCCAATCCCTGTGATTACTAATTCACACTGTCGCAGCTGCTGGGCAAACCCCTCATCAACCAGGCCTCTATGCAAAGCTTCGGCCACCCGGTACTTTTTGCCAGTAAGAGGATCAATTATGCCCCCTGTACTGACTTGGGCTTCAAGGCATCTGAGGGCAGTAATCCGATCAACCAAATTTCTACGGGAGGCTTTTAGTACAGAGATCCTTTCCCCACTAGCAGTCAGCCAATACCCTGCAACAGGACTGTGCAAATCTTTCTTGGGGACTAACCGGCTCAGCAAAGAATCAGCAAGTTCTGTAAGTGTGATGAGACCTTCCTGATACTTTTTGACCAAGGCTTTGTCAATTGTTCCCTGCTCTATAGCCTCATTAATATTGAAGTGTAATCCTGTTTTAGTATCAGTCAGCATATGAGAAGAATGCCCATAGGATTCAAAAAACATAGCTTCCTTCCACTGATATTGCTGCCCTGAAAGTTCAAGATATATACTTTTCTCAATCAGGTTTCTCTGGAAAGCCTCATACACGGTCAATTCTGATCCTGTGTTAGTATCTACTACAGAAATTCTATGTGTTTTCTTGACATTGAGATTGGAAATGTTCCTCTCCCCAAATGGAAACAGAAAGCATTGGGACTCTACATCAAATACACACATTCGCAGTAATTCTGAGTAATACAGAGCTTGCTTGTTATTGGGATTAGGGAAAACTCTTGTGTTGCTGGATGGCTCATGTAAAAACTGTAAGATGGCATTATTCAACAACCCCTGCTGCAGAGCAATTTCTGGAGGAACACGAATGCCTCTCACGGGGTCAATGACACCCCCACTGGCAATCTGGGCTTCCAAGATATGTTTACCTTTTTGTCTGTCAAGCATTCTATTTTCCATAGCTTGAAACACTGACAATGTCTTAGAAGAATAAGAATATCCCACAGCTGCCTTCTCTGCCTCAAGAAGCCTAATTCTGAATTCGGGGTCAACAACTCCTTTAAGAACTGCATCTTCAACAGAATATGTCTGACCTGAAATGGGATCAATTATAAAACCTGTTGCAGCCTGAGCTTCTAAAAATGCCAAAGCCATCATTTTGTCTATTATGATTCTCTCGGCCGCTGAGGCAAATGAAATCTTTTCTTTTGTAGATTCTAGGTAAAGCCCTGCAATTGAGGTGGCTTTCGTCAGAAACTTGTTAAGAGTTTTCTGAACTTCTTCAACAGTCTTAAGACCGAGTTGCAGCTGCTCAATTGTTCTCATGTCCAGAAGCTTAGCTTCCACCAACTGCCTGGCAGTCACAGTGTGCCTAAGCCCTTGGAATTTAAATTCATCATCCCTGACTGAACATGCATGATCACCATCAAAGTTCTGGAAGGTCTCTGGTTCTAAGCCCTTCTTAAGGAAATCCCCTCTCTTAAGTCCACCAGATGCTCTGCACCCTTCAAGCATCCATTCTTCAGCACTGGGAACTGGGTTCTTTTCTTGTTTTAATGTTGTGACTTCTGTATGCATATCATACTGCTTGTTCTTAGCTGTCTGTAACAGGAATTTATAAAATGTTAAAAGTCACCTCAAGAACATTATGTCACTTTACCCATTCTCAATCCAAACATAATTCTTTGAATTGCAAAGACAAGATTAGTGAAAAGAAGAAAAATTTCAAACCAAGGAGGGTTCAGGAATAAGTATTATATTATTTTCAGAGTCTGAATTTTATCTTAGATGACAATTAAAGGTATTAAAATTATATCTTTAAAAAAGACTAAGACAAAATCTAGCCACAGAATATGTTAGAAGTTAAAGCTAACTGCTTGGTTCTTCTAGCTTTTTTGATACTCACATTTTTCAGAATGTATCTCCACAGATATAACAGTATATCTATTACATCTGTATGTTTAATCTCAAACATTCAAAAATTAAAGTTAATTTATGATAAAGATTCAAGTAAGTTACCAGAAAGAGTATAGCATTATTTTCCTGTCAGAACTACAAAGAGCCAATCACATTCAAAATTGTTTTAAAAATTTAGTCTAGGAGAGAAAGGAAATAAATGAGGAAACTTGACATTAGGTAGCTGATAAGGTCTCAGAACACAGAGTATACCTCTAAGGGTGTCAAAAGCTTCACCAGTTCCATTTCACATGCGTTATCTTGATACCTAACAGGTGGTCTAGAATTGTTCAGGGCTTGGTCTCTTATCTTCTCAATTTCAGACAGTCTTGTAATGGGGTTTGTCTCATCAAAAGTTATCTGTAACTCGGTGCTTGTCTGAGAAAAGTACTCAGAGTAACACTGCTGGCTTTTCTCTTTCTCAAGTGGAGCCCCTGGTGGCTGGAATTGGACTTCTTTGGGTATCTGTTCAACAACCCGATGCTGCCACTTCTCTTCCAATGGCTGTGGTTCTTGAGTCCATCTCAACAGAGGGGATCTGGGTGTTGGGTGAAGGTGTCCAGTGTTTCTAGAGGACAGCTCTCCAGAGTGCTGGCACTCCTTCACTGTCATCTCAAAATCTGGTTTGAAGGTACAGTCTTTGGCTGTGCTCTTTTTTTGAATTTCACACTGGAGCAAAACTAATTGATGTTCATGCTCTTTGATCTGCTGGTCCATTTTTTGCTTCAGGTTTTCAACCTCACGCTTCTGGGCTATCAGCTCATCCTCAAGTTTCCGACATTTTTGGTAATGATTTGCTTCCATGTGCTGCCCTTGCTGCATTTGTTCACGATACTGTTGAAGCTGTCTTTCAAGTTCTTTAATGTTTGTTTCACAAAGCTTAGCATTTTCTTGGGCTCTAGAGTTTTCTTGTTGAAGAGACACAAAGTCAAGCCTAATGCCTGAAATATCATTTTCAGTGATGACTTTGGACTCCATTAATTTTTCCATCTTCTTCCGAAACTCCTCTGCTGATTGTTTGAATTTACCAGATTCTTCCTGAAACAGAACCATCTTTCTGTGGGTCATCTGCTCCTCTATGGTCTTTAAGTGTAATTCGTCTTGTACTTTTTTCAACCTGTTATTTAACTCTTGCACCTGAGCTTGTTGTAGCTGAACTTTCTGCTCCCCGCGTCGCTTCTCTTCTTTGGAAGCATTCAGTTCTGCATTCAGATTTCTAACTTCTTTCTTGGTATTCTGGATGATAATGTTCTGTTGGTCACACTTTTGCTTAAATTCACTTACCAAATTTTGACTTTTCGCCAGGTCTTCTTCTAGGCATTTAATTTTTCTTTGAAAATCCTGCTCTGTTTTTGTCTGTTTATGCAAGTGTTCATTTGTGCTGCGTAGCTGATCTTTAAAACCATCTGCCTGAATTTTCAGTGCTTCACATCTTTGCTGGATAGTTTGTTTCTCTAAAACTATATTCTCTGATTCTGCCTGAATTCTCTGCATCATTAATTTGGTTTCATTATTCTGCCTAGTAAGCTCCTCTACTTTTTGTTTTAGCATCTCTGCACACTCATTACTTTTCTCCAATTCTTCATTGAGTCTTTGGATTTTATCATTATTTTCTTTTTCAGCTTTGATATTTTGAAGCAACTGCTCATGGCTTTTCTCAAATTGTTCTTTTAGATGATCTGATTTTCTCTGGCAGATTTGTAGTCTTTCTAATTCTTTCTCATCTCGAAAAGAATGAATTTGTGAATTTAAATGCTGAATATTCTTCTCAGCTACAGCATGTGCCCTTGTGATTCTGTCTACTTCTCTTTGTAGTTTCCCTTTTTCATGATGAAGAGATTCTAATTCTAACTGATAATTGTGCTTTATTTTCTTGAGATCGTTAGCTTCTTGCATGGCTTCTTCAGCTTTACCTGTGGTTTGATTCAATTGCCTACCAAGCTCTCTGAGTTGTTGAGAATACCCTTTCTCCGCCTGATCCTTCCTTTCCAGCTCCAACTTAAGGCATCTGAGTGTATTATTTGTTTCATCTAGTTTATCTTTTAGCAAACGAGCCTTTTCCTCAGATGACGTTTTTTCAAGCTGGAGGGCATTAAGTTCATATGTCAGCTCTCTCATGTCTTGTTCAGCCTTTCTATTGGCAGCTGTTAGTTCATCTACCTGCTGTTTGAGTTCTTCTGCTTTCTGTTTGTCATGTTCTTGCTGGAGACCCGTTACTGCCCTGCATGATGTAGCCTGTGTGATCGCACACACTGGCAATGCATTTTCTCTAAATGTATACTGAATTTCAGTTATTTTTCTTCTTGCTTCCAATTCAATTTTCTGCTTTTCTTTCAACTGTTTCTCTGCTACCTGTTTCTGAAATGCAGGGTCTTTTTCCATCTGCTTTATCAGCTTCAAGAGTTCTTCCTCATTGTCTCTCTTTCTTCTTAATTCTTCCACTAATTTATTTTTTTGTTGCTCCAAATCATTGAGACTTAAATCTTTTCTTTTAAGATGATCTTCCAGTGTTCGTCTGGTAAAGGTGTTTTCCTCCAACTGATTGCGAAAATTCAGGAGGTTCTCTTCCACGGCAGCTCTTTTGGCCTCGGCCTCTATGGTGAGCTGCCTCACCCGCTCCAGTTCTCTTTCAGCAGCTTCCTTCTCTCTCACAATGGTTTCAAGTTCCCTGCGGTACTGCTTGGCTTCACTTTCAGCCCTTATCTTCTGCAGAGAGATATCTTCTACATTTCTCTGCTGCTTTCTCAATTCATTTTCTGCAGCCTCCCTGACCTTTGGAAGTTCTTCCTCTACTCGGGACTTTTGTTTCTTTAGTTCAGCTACCATTCTTTCCAACTCACTTATCTTTCCTGTAAGTTTGCTATTCTCAAGCACTGTTGCCTTCTGACGCTGAAGCAGATCTGAATATGCCCCATGTTCAGAAGTCTCCTTACACCTTTTAATCTACAAAAGACGTTTTGAAAGTGTCAAGCCTGTTCTGTTCAAAATATCTTACAACGTATGAATCAATGTTCATAAAAGTACTTACAAAACCAAGTGAACTCAAATGCAGAACAAGCGCTATCACCACCACCAGCAGCATCACCTTCTTCAGAGAGGAAGCTTCAGAAAGTCAGCAGAAGAGGACAAAAAACCCTTCACGACAGGTTTTCTGAAGAATATCTTTTTGCCCCTCAGGAATAATTTTATTTTAAAAATTAGCTAGCTTAGAATTTTATAGCAAGAAGGGAATTTACAACAGATGAGGAAAGGGAGAAACGAGGAGTATAGATATTTTTGCAAACTCACATTGGGTGAGTGACAAAGTGGGAAATAAAACTCTCACGACAGTGCCCTTTCTTCTCTTGCATGCAACATAATCCTAACAGGTAGGAAGAACACCCAACACATAGGAACCAAATGATGCTAAAGAATTTAGTTTTCTAGCCTGATAGAAATTAAAAATGATACTTATATTCCCATGTCTTATGGTTAAAAAAACAAAGCTCAGAACTTTAGAACAGAGAGCCAAATTAGGAAATAACATGGGGAAGAAGGAAAATTATATAAAAACTTGAAATTTCTAAAGTCAGATCCCTTATTTGTTTATACTTGTCATATTATGACAATTATAATAATCAGAATTGCTAATGCAAAGGCAGCTACAGTCCTGATGGCTCTGGAAAAGATGCGCTTCCTATACTCACAGATTTTGTTGCTGTTGTTAATAACATGCCTCATATGAATCACTTTGACAAGCACCTTTAAATACTCCATAAATATAAAGATATTTGTTAAGTATAATAGCTTTTAAATATATACTTAGGGATTCAGCTCCAATGTATAGAAAAAATTATATGAAAAAATTTTTACTCTACTAGGGACAGAATCAATGTCAGCTGGGAGGAGTATGCTTTACATTGATTATAGAACTACATGATCAGGATTAGTTTATAATTACAATTTAATTTCTCTTTATTAATATTCTAGTGTGTTAGTTTTGTATCATCAACTCAAGATCACCATAAAATAATTTAAACAGGAATACAGAAATTATTTTAGACAGATTTGTTTTCATTGAGAAGCTTTGGTGAATTTCAAGAATTTAATTTCTATTACAGACCATACATCTTATTTTGCTTCCTCTAATTTCTTGATCTCCAATAATTTTGATGAGAATTTCAGTTGTTTTCTTTGCTAACCTAAATAAGGTTTCTAATAATAATTCATACAGAAACAAATCTCATAATCTGTTATCTTCAGCACTCTATTTTCTTTATTTTAGTATCAGGGTCAATCCTGTGACACAAGAGCATTTTATCTATTTAAATACTAAGTTTTCAATATTTCTTGAGGAGGTTATTTCTAAGACAGACTCAGTTGCTTATCAAACCTCCTTTAAAACTTAGCTATTGCTAAGAAATTCTGAGCTGTTTCTCATGCTCAGATTTAGAAAAACTAAAAATTCCCTCAGAAAAAAATATCTGTTGTTGAACCCTCAATGCCTTAGGCAATGCAGTAATTTGTTAAGAATCTCGGCTGGGCACGGTGGCTCATGTCTGTAATCCCAGCACTTTGGGAGCCCAAGGCGGGTGGATCATGAGGTCAGGAGTTCAAGACCAGCTTGGCCAACATGGTGAAACCCCGTCTCTACTAAAAATAGAAAAATTAGCCCGGCGTGGTGGCAGGTGGCAGGTGTCTGTAATCCCAGCTACTCGGAAGGCTGAAGCAGTGAATTACTTGAACCCAGGAGGCAGAGGTTGCAGTGAGCCGAGATCACGCCACTGCACTCCAGCCTGGGCAACAGAGCTCCATCTCAAAAAAAAAAAAAATCATGTTGTCTCTTGACTTTTTTAGCAAATGTGAGAAAAATTACTAGAAATAATTTTGTCCAATTGCTGACTTGCTTTCTTGTGGATCTCAAACTTATTTGCATAAAAATAACTTCCTTAACTTTTCTCTAAATCTTCCTCAATCTTGCCCTTTAATCATGGTGATTAATACTTAGCATATTTTGTTCTCAGCACAGACTAAAGCATCTCTCTCTAATATCTAATATCTATTACAGATATTTTAGTAACATTTCTTTTAACTAAATCAGTATTACTTCTGAAATTAACTTGCATCCATCTTTGATTTTATGTTTATTATGGAAAACTCTGCTTTAGACCAAGGTTTTTCATGTGGGTCTTCAAACCTCAGTTGCAGAAACACCAATCTTTTGAGTCTAAAAATTAAGCTATGTATCTTTTACACGACATTCCATTAACGTAATGTTAAGTGGTAGTTTTTTTTAACCTATTTTAAATTATAGCCTTCGCTTGTTCTTCCATAACTGTATTTGCTGGTTTCAATTAACTACAAATCTTTGACATTTTTAAGGACAATAATAACTTGCATTCAATTAAGGCCTTCTAAAATATTTTTTGTTTCTATCAATTGTTAGCATTCTGCCTCATCAGATAAATCGAGTAAGTGGCCCATATATGTATAATCAGATACATACTATGAGAAAAGAACTTAAGTTATTTTATTTTATATTTAACTACTGCATATTCCATTTAAAAGGTCTGTATACCATTTAAAATGGAATAAGATCTCTCAAAAACTAAAAATATAAAAAAATTATGGATGTTCTTTCATAGATGAGAGATGCATGCATTTAAGATGGTCACAAATATCCTGGTTCTCCTTCTAAGCACAAAGGAAGAGGGTTATAAAGTCTTGCAATTAGCTATGTTAGTGATTTAGCTGCAGAAAACTGTTAACTCTGAACAGACTAAAACAGTTTATAAAAGTGGTCACATTTTTAGGAAACTGAGAAAGTAACATCCAATAGATGTTTACTGCTGTTTCAGCTCTCATATGGAGTTACATTAAGCATAATCACCTTTAGAATTTCAACAACAGTCCAATTTAAAATAGCTAATGGCCCACAATTTATTTATTTCAACATTCATTCTACTATTTTTGTCTGTTCTGGGGAATAGAAAGTACATCAAGATAACAAAGCATAGCATACTCCCTTTTAGATTACATACAAGAGCCTTTGGTGACCATTGATCTTTATAAATAAGTCCTTACTATTCCTATATGATTTTTAAATATATGATTTATAAATGCAGAAATATGATTTTTAAATGCAGAATCAAAGCTGCAGAAGTTCTCCAAATCAGAGTGGCATTTAAATAGCCTTTTTAAATACCATGTGCTATATCTTTTTGCAAAAAAAGACAACAAAAAACTCCAAAATTCTTAAAAAGTATCATTTTGTAAAAACGTCTACTACTTCTAAGTTAGCATCTTTACATTATGTATAATAATTTTAACTTCTTGAGATACAAATTAATTTAAAATGCATAAGACAAATGTGTTCGTGTGGTATTCCTGTAGACATCATACCAGCAGTAACTATACTTCAAAGAAGTATACCTCTCAGCTGTGAGAAAGCTGAAAAATATTCTGCCAAACTGCCAAAATTTCATAATTTATTTAAGACATTAACCCCACCATATTAGAGTCCTGAAGTGAAAATGTAAAGTCATGAAGTGAAATGACTTTCTATTTGAATGAATCTTAAAGACAAACAAAAATCTTAGGCCTTCAGTCATTTTCATTGTAATTTTATAATTCAATATTTATTTGTACATCTGCTACCGGCCACATAAATTTATCATGAAACATGTTTTGCTTTCCCAAACTACACTGTAGTTACTGCTCATCTCTAGCTCCTTTATATTTACAGGGTGCTCACTGTTAATGATTACCTCCTCCTCTTCCAGCCTCTTCAATGAATCACCAGCAAATTTAATATATTGTGTCATGAGAGTGACCAGGGCAGTATATCGAGTCCTTAGGTCCATGAACTGCAAGTAAGGAAAAAAATAATAAAAAGCATTACCTCCAGTTACTCTTACTAAGTTGAATGAATTTTGAATAATAATTACATTAACTAGGCCTTCAGACAGCAAAGCACACAACTCCCCCCATAATAAATGATAAGAATGAGCTTATTATTACTATTATGCAAATCATGGCAAATGATAATTCTCTTCTAAATTTCACCATGAAGTACATAAGTACATTTATTTATCTCCATAGTTAATAATTAATCTTGAATAAACATTTTTAAAGGGTTTTTTAAAACCCTTAATAGAATGTATTGTTCTGGGTGTAGACTTTCTCTTTGGGATGACGAAAAGGTTCTGGAAATAAACAGTGGTACCAGTTGCACAATATTGTGATATACTGCAATGTCATTAAACTGTACATTTAAAATTGTTAAAATAGTAAGTTTTATACTATGTATATTTTACCACAACAAAAAATAAAATTTAAAAAGTAAGTGTTCTTTCTTTTATGCCCCTTCCCCTCTTTCTCTCATACTTTTATTACCTCTTGAATAATGAGATCTGCTGAACTCTGCATTCTTCGGCGTTTCACTGGAGATTTTTGTTGTGAATCTACCATGGCCCGGTAGGTCATTGTTTGTAATTCATAGTCCTGTATAAAGGAGTCAATAAGATAAAATGAATTGAAGCAAAGTACTAGAGTTTCATTCTACAATAATTTAACACAGATAATTAGAACCTAGATTCACTAAAATAACTTTAGTGATTTGACACAGATCATTAGAACCTAGATTCATTAAATTAAGTTTAAATAAAGAAAATATAGTCGTGTTTCACATGAAACATTTCAGTCAAAGACAGACCGTATACATGATGGTAGCCCCATAAAATTATAATGGAGCTGAAAAATACCTATCGCCTAGTGATGTCGTGGCACAATGCATTACTCACGTTTGTGGTGATGCTGGTGTAAACAAACTTACTGTGCTGCCCGTCACACAAAAGTATAGCACACACAATTATGTTCAGTATGTAATACTTGGTAATAAATGACTATGTTACTGGTCTATATATTTACCACACTATACTTTTAGTTGTTGTTTTAGAGCGTACTCCTACTTATTTAAAAAAAAAAAAAAGTTAACTGTAAAACAGACTCAGATAGGTCCTTCAGAAAGTATTCCAGAAAAAGGCATTGTTATCATAGGAGAAGACAGCTCCATACATGTGATTGCCCCTGAAGACCTTCCCATGGGATTTGGAGGTGTAAGACAATGATATTGATGATCTTGACTCTATATAGGCCTAAGTTAATGTGTATCTTTGTCTCTTAGGCTTTAACAAAGAAGTTTAAAAAGTAAAAAAAAAAAAAAAACAAAAAACAAAAATTAAAAATAGAAAAAAGCTTACAGAATAAAGTATAAAGAAAGAAAATACTTTTGTATGGCTGTACAATGTGTTCGTTGTTTTAAGCTAAGTGCTATGAGAAAAGAGTCAAAAGGTTAAAAAAATTACAAGTTTATAATGTAAAAAAGTTACAGTAAGTTAATGTTAATTTATTATTGAAGAAATTTTTTTATAAGCTAGTGTAGTCTAAGTGTACAGTGTTTATAAATTCTACAGAGGTGTACAGTAATGTCCTAGGCCTCTACCTTCACTCAGAGCTCACTCACTAACTCACCAAAGCAACTTCTAGTCCTGCAAGCTCCATTCATGGTAGGTGCTCTATACAAGTGTACCATGTTTTATATTTTATTCCCTATTTTTATTATACCTTTAATATGTTTAGATACACAAATAGATACCATTATGTTACAGTTGCCTACACTATTCAGTACAGTAACATGCTGTACAGGTTTATAGTCTAGGAGCAAGAGGCTGTACCATATAGCCTAAGTGTGTAGAAAGCTGTAACATCTAGGTTTATGTGAGTACACTCTACAATGTTCGCACAATGAAAAAATCACCTAACAACGCATTTCTCGGAATATATCCCCTTTGCTAAACAACACATGACTGTAGAGCAAAATTACATTTTTAGGAATCTATCCAATCCTGGAGATGCTTCCAAGATGGGGACAAAATCAGAAACATGTAGGGTGGCCGGGTAATTTCCAAGTCTGTTTAGAAGCTCATGAAAATATATGTAACAATAGTGTAGCCCTATGTAGCCCCCCTTTCCTCCAGCTAAGCAATGGAACTATGGATCTGGAGGGCTAAAACTGAAAAGTTGTCAATGACAACTTGAAAAGCATGAAAAGTATCCCCCTAAGTGAGAAAGTTAGAAGCTCTCCCATGAAATACCCTAACAATGTTAAAGAAAAAAGAAAGAAAAGTGATAAGAAACCAACTACAGAGCTATGTATTCTGGTGGCTGGGAGTGGCAGGGGTGTACATATGTGAGAGAGAAGAAGACGAATGAACTGGGGGGCTGTCATGTGACTAATTTCACAAAGAATTATTAGATAAGTGTCAAAAAAGTTCAAATGAAGATTCTTTTAAACACTGAGTGAAATGACTTGCATGGCTTTAACAGTACATGTAGAATCACAAACCTGAATATTAAATTTTACTAAAGTTAATGAATCTTCCTACCTTCACTGTAGCTGAGTACTGTTCTGCATATTTTTGACACTCGTCCATTTTGCTCTGTTTCATTTCTATTTCGGACACCAGCATCTATAAATATACACAGTTTAGAACAAAAATGACAAGGAATTCAGCTATTCTACTACATAAGATGCTCAGTAACTAAGACATATCTACATCACTTCACAGTACAGCTCCTTAGCCCTTTGCACTTAATACACAACTTGCCTTATGGGTAAATTACAAACTTTCGGATTAAGCCACAGAAGTGACCCACCCCATGTGGTTTTCAAAGCAGAAATTACTAAACTCCTTAGGAATTATCCAAAAGCAGACTTGATGCCCTTGGCCACCACCTATTTCTGAAGAAAATAGAGCTAGAGATGATTGGCCCCTAAAGATAGAACAAAAATCTCAAAGCATTCAACTTTCTGTCAAATGTGGTATTTAATTTTCCACTGCTAACCATTTTTACTTATTTAGGAACCTAGAAAACTATTGAGGCCAGCAAAGTGTCAAAGAGATTTCTATACCTATGATTAAATAAATTATCATTAGGAATTTGAAAACTATCCCAACACTCTCCACTTTCTGATTACCCATGCTTTCAAAAATTACTTCCAAGAAATAAAAATAAGTCATGTATGTAGGTTTGGGTTGCAAGATTTTAATATTTTTTATATACTCTCCACCTTCCTCTAAAGAGTTGGTGACTTTTTCATTTAACATAGGAAAGGAAGATGAGGAGCATGACTGACCAAATGCAGACATAACCTCAGTAGAGGGAATTATTTTTACATACCTTCTGTTGATTCAACTGTGTGGCTAGGGTTTTACTATTTTCAGGCTGATTTTCCTGAATCTTTCTCTGAGTAGTTTCAACCTGCTGGATCCAATCATCTAAAGGATGGTAAGTGTCTCTGTAGTACTTCAGTGATTTGCCAATGCCCTCTAAGTCCCGTAACCTAAGAGAATAGTAACCGAATAGTCACGGTGTCCAGCGATATCCATCAGGAGGGTGGAAGATGTAGAGATGGGAGAGACAAAATAATTGGACTGCAATGAACTCAGCACAAGAGGGGTATGTATAAAGAACTCAAGGCTGCAGCACCCTGAGGCACACCCCCAAGGGCATTCCTTATTGGGTTGAATATAAACATTCTGCTCCCTGAGTTGTGCAATTTAGTGACAGTGGTTATTCTAGGGACAAGCCCAAGAAGCTAAACTTAAAAAGCAAGAAAAGTGGAAGCTTAACCATAATTATTATCAATTACAGTGTCTTGAATAGTAAGGCTTGCATCAAATGGCAGTTCAGTTTTGAAATAACGATAAGGTAGTCCAATGAATGGTTCAACATGGTCTCAGAGAGTATTTTCCAGGAGCTGTGATTACATACCTGTCTCTATGATTTAAAAAACCACCACATTAAACCTATGTATCATATTTGTTACAGAGATAACACATATTTGAACATAATTTTACTTTTGAAGAATGGCACTGTATCATAAAAGCATTTTATTTGCATTAATATAAGCACGAAAGTGAATGAGAAAGGACACGAATTCATTTATTTTAAGATGAACCCTAAAACCTTTTTTAATTCAGTAACTGAGAATTTTGACTTTCTTGTATCTTCAATTAAAATGAACATCAGGGCATTTCCATTTATTTACATTTCTTAAGTCCAGTATAGAAGCTACACACAGCCCTATCACATGCATGCTTCATGCTCTTACTAAGTCACGGTTATTTGAATATTATAAGTTGGTAATAATTAGAGAACTACATTGTTTTTTCCTTCAGAAAAGGCAAGCAGATTAACTATATAAATGCTAGAATACATGAATAGTAACAGAGTTGGAAAAATGCTTATTTTGAAGTTAAATGTCTTACTAAAGTCCTCCAAGTAAGAAAGAAATATGGCTAAGTAGAGGTATTGTAATTAACAAATTAACTATGGAAGTAAAAAAATAGCCTCATATGTTTACATTTTACTCATTTACCATAGATAGACATTAAATCTGTGCTAAAACTGAACAAAAAAGGATACTAACCTGTTGTCAATCTGCACAAGAACATTTTGCCACCTTTCAACTAATTGATCTGCTTTTTCTTTGTGCCAGTCAAAATCAAGGTCCCGTTCTTTATACGTTTTAAACATTTCATCACTGATGGCTTTAGCTTTCTGCAACTCATCCTCTAATGCATGGAATACCTGTCTCTTTTCATCTACTTCAGATCTCCATTGCTAAAATACATTAATTGGTAAAAGTTATAAAAATGTTAACCACTCACTGGGTAAATATATTATTTACCTAATTTTACAATTTATTTACAAATGACAGGTAGAAAATAAGATAAAGGAAAGAATATCTTTCATATGCACAATATTATATTAGTTCAAACCTTATGAAATTTTCAATATTTGTACTCTGATTTTTTAATGACAATTTTATAACGTTCAGCCTAATAAAATTTGCATATCAACAAAATAAAATATATTCCATAAGCAAGTTTGCTACCTCCATTAATAAAATATGTCTTTTTCATTGTCTGCTTTTAAGTGCCTACTAATCCCACTGTTAAAAAGGAATACATGCATTAAAAATCACTGAGATAACTTCTAAAAATTGCTTTGCAATAGTTTCACCACTTGCTAAAGAAATACACATAGATGAGTTGAACTACAAGTCTTTTTCCTTTCTCAGATTAACTTCTCTATTTACCTCCTTGATATCTTAAACTAACTTCTTTTTCAGCAAGTTAATCTATTACAAATAATTTAATTTTTAGCTTCGACTCCTCCTGCTGCCAACATGAATTGACTATCAAAAGCTACTGTCAAAAGGGTTCAAACTTCAAATGAGAACTCTCCTCAAATTAAAATGACTGAACATACTTAGAGTAAACTGTGAGATCACAGAGACACAAATGGAATAAATCCATTCAAAAATCCAAGATATTTAACACTTGATGTTTGAAGATCTAAGTGCTAGAGAAATACTTGTAGAATACGATATTTAAAAATAGCCAAAAGTGAGTCTCATACCTTTAAAGTACTTATTAGATTCTCAATATTATTCTTGTCAGCTATAACTGCTTCTTCTTCACACAGTTTAGTTTCATAGAGTTTTACAAGGGCTTCTGCAGCTTGAGTGTTTTTTAACACCAAGTTAACAGTTTTCAACCTTAAAAAGGAAATTAAACAATAGCCACCTATGGTTAAATGTTTATTTTTGCATAATGTAGTCCTGAAGCACCATTATGACACATGACATAACATGTTCTTCACCTTGGAACACTGATACATTTACTATGAAACTGACATTTTTCTGGCTTTCTTCTTAATAGAGAGTATGTGCTCCAACCCATCCCCTGCCCCACAAGTGGTATTCAGCAAGAGACTGCAACATAAGATGGTTTCTTTCTAACTTTGTTTTAAGTATGAGATGAAAATTCATTGGCTACAGCTGCTGAGCTACCCAAATTACATGCAAAATGTGGGAGGACCATACACATTACACACTCATCTCTGAAGCACATCCACTATCAACATAGAGAAGTGTCATCAATCCATAAAAATAATGTATTTCTTTTTTTTTTTTTTTGAAATGGAGTCTTCCTCTGTCACCCAGGCTGGAGTACAGTGGCGCGATCTCGGCTCACTGCAACCTCCACCTCCCGGGTTCAAGTGATTCTCCTGCCTCAGCTTCCCGAGTAGCTGGGACTACAGACGCTTACCACCATGCCTGGCTAACTTTGGTATTTTTAATAGAGATGGGGTTCCACCATGTTGGCCAAGCTGGTACCGAACTCCTGACCTCAGGTGATTCACCTGCCTTGGCCTCCCAAAGTGCTGGGATTACCGGCATGAGCCACCACGCCCAGCCAATAATGTATTTCTTAAGACAAAATAAAAGTTAATATTTATATTAATAAAAATAAAATTGTAAATTAATAGTAAATAAAAATGAGAGTTGTATGAAGCAATTTATATATTGAGATAGCAGTTACATACTTATCTATGTAAGTGGAAGACATAGAATAGACTTGGTTCATGTTCTGAAGGACCACATTAAGCTCTGATCGTAGGGTAGGGACTGATGAAGAGGCTGCTGCTTGACTGAAAAACTCCTCACACTTATTTGTGATTGTTCCCAAATCATCTTTAAGTCGTTCCAGCTCTTTCTTTAGTTTCTATAAAACAGAGAACAAACAAAGGCCATCAGGCCATCACCTGTGATGAGGTGTTTTTCTTAAACTAGTTTAAAAACACACATTTCACATTAAGAACCAATGACTTAGAAATCTACATATTCTTTGTTTGTTATCAAAGAAACTACACCATAGCATTCAAGTTTTACAATCAATAATTCCCTTACTGTTCATCTCCTTAGCCTCAACATCTAACTTAGTACTTTTGCACACAGCAGGTGTATAATGACTTTTATTACAAGTCCTTATATCCTTCATCACAATGAAGGTGAGCGTGTACATATTCTCATGTTTACCTGAGTCAGAGGTAGACTGAATCCTAGTTTATAATCAGCAATAATTACACAATCAGACCTCACCTCACACTAGACTGGCTAGTGTGAGTGTGCAAAACTGAACATTAAGAAGTCACAAGAGTTGATATGTAAGGTCATTAAGAGAGTTAGTTTTTTTCCCAACATATTTATAGCTCTCACCTCCTGTTCTGTGATTCTGAACACACTTTCATGCAAATCATCTCTTTCCAGGGGAGTTCGAATCTGTCTAATCAGCCGATCTTCACAGTTCTCTAACCGAAGTCTAATGTTTCGAACTTCAGAGATGTAGAGATTATAAACTGATTCCTCTTGCTCCTCTGTGAAAATAAATATAATGTTTAGAAAATACCTTGTTTTCTATCTCTTAGAAGCTTCTGTTTATGTTTTACTATGACAATTTTATATTACTGGGACATAGCTAGTCAAGCAAATGGTTCCTGTTTTCATCACAAACCCATTCTAAGGATATAAATCTTAAAACATAAATCTTAAAATTTAAGAAGAATTAATAAAATTTCCCAAATGCCATTTGAAGTACCAATTTCCGATTAAATGCTGTCCAAAGTAATACATTGCTATTTTACGTTCACAAAAATGTGAATTATATTAGCTGCAAAAATTAATTACAAAAATCAAATAAAAATCCTTAAAAGTAAAAATTAGGTAAATAATAATGTTTAAGATTTTTAAAAAATAGAATATTATTAATAAAATTGTCTCTAATTAAAATTTTAAAAGTTCAGAATAAAATCTATATTTAACAAAAGTTAACTAGGCAAAAACCTTTTGCTTTAATCCTTGTATAAAATCCAAGTTTGGCAAATGGGAAAATAATTGAATCTTTTCTGAAACTGAAGGATTGCAAAATAGTGAAAACGTTGAAAAGTAAGAATTCGTTGTTTGTCCAACCAGTTGGTTGGCACCTTTCATTAATTTATCATTTGGAAACAAATTAATCCCTTCTTGAGTCTTCCTACCTCAAACATGCTTTTACCGTTCCACCAATTGTGTCTACATATCATAGGCTGGGTGATACAATATACCTAAGATTGAGATTCCCATTGAGAGCAAAAAATAGCCAGAACTAAACACCTATGGGGAAAAAAAGACAGGGATCCCCATGCTTTACCTCTTTCTGCAGATTTAAGAAGTTCTTGATAATACTGCTTACATACATTAACCTCCTTTTCCAGTTGTGTTATATCTGAGCCTGAAAAGACTTGGGATTCCTGGCTATCTTCCAGAAAATCTTCAAAACGAGATTGTAGATTACTTAGAACTTGCTGATGTTCACCAGGTAGCATTGTCTTTATCTAAAGAAGACCAAAGACCCATGTAATTCATTCTATTACTCATAGATTTGAATGGGAGACACTTCAAACTGGTCGTATGGTATATGCCAATCTAAACGAATAATCATAAATAGGAACATTTGAAATTAACTGTCTTTTTCATTAACAATTTTAGGTGTTTTTTGTTTTTTGTTTTGAGACGGAGTTTCACTCTTATTGCCCAGGCTGGAGCGCGATCTCAGCTCACTGCAACCTCTGCCCACCAGGTCCAAGCAATTCTCCTGCCTCAGCCTCCCGAGTAGCTAAGATTACAGGCATGCACCACCACACCTGGCTAGTTTTGTATTTTTAGTAGAGACAGGGTTTCTCCACGTTGGTCAGACTGGTCTCGAACTCCAGACCTCTTAGGTGATCCACCTGCCTCGGCCTCCCAAAGTCCTGGGATTACAGGCGTGAGCCACCGCGCCCAGCCAACAATTTTAGGTTTTAATGACAAAGAAAAACAAGTCTACGAAACTCAAATGAAATCAACTGTACCCATCATCATATATCCAACAACTACATTCTGCCTCCCTATCTCACAGTAAGTTCTGAATGAAATTTGTGATCTCCAGATTTCCTCAGTTCTTAAAAAGTGCCTTATATGCTATGGGCATATAACAAATATTCATTGAATAAATGAATATTAGCATGGATTTGCCGGACTCCATCCTGTTCTAAAGCAAATACAAACTCTACGACACATATGAAAAGGCATGTACATTTTTGGACATATCGAGTTGACATACAGATTCATACTTACTGAAGCCACATTGCTAGCTCGAATTCTATCAATTTCATTGATGAGATAATGCCAGGATACTACACTCTTCATGTTTATGTGAGACTCATGCCAAAGAGTCAGGACATTCTGATACTGTTGCTCAATTCTGAAATACATGAAAGAGAACTCAGATTAATGTTTTTACTCCCTCTGAAAACACACTGCAATTTTTCTTTTTGTGTGAAATATTCCACGGATGAGTTCTAGAGACTTTTGATCCTGTGGGGCCTTGACAAAGTATTGATTGTTTCTTCAACCTTCAGAGAGCCCCCAAAACTAGCTCAACATTTTTAGCTAATATATACAAACCTGTTGGCAAGGTCCACCGCTTCTTTGTTTGGTGGAGGAACGGTGAAGCACACAGATGGGACCATAGCCTCATTCCCAGTAGGACTAATGACCTTCCATTTAGCACGATGAGAGTTATTCGCCAAAACACATTCATCATCTTTGTAAATGGTTATCTGGTTTAAAATAAAGAGCAGAATAACTCAATGAGGTCACTGTTAACTGTTTTCCATACTCAATCCTGGGATTTTTTTGTTTTATGAGGGGGGAAATCTTGATCACTAGTTAGCAATATGATCTCATTTACAAAATATATGAATAATGACAGAAACTGGTCTGTTTCTAGGAGTTACAAGTACCTCAATTTGTCTGTAGTCACAGATAGCTTTGATCGGAATAGAAGTTTTGAGTGGACAGTCAGAATTCCTTGGCTTCAGTTGAATTATTGTTTTTGCTTTTCCCATTAGGCTTGCTATAGTGCTTTTGTACTGCAGAAGTTCTTCTTTCTCTTCCTAAGTAATAAATACAGTGAATTTTAAGAAGTAAAAGACTTGTACTCTCCATGCCTTCAGCACTTTACACAAATTAAACTTCATCAGAAAAGTCTTCTCTGACTACCTAGTCTAAATTTTCAATCTTTCCTCCTCCACCCCATCTTGTATCCCTCTTCCTTTCTTTGGTTTGTTTGGTTTTCTTTTTCCTCTTTGGCATTTACACTACCTAACATACTATACAAATTTTACTTATTTATTCTGTTTATTGTCTAACTCCCTCTCTAGCATGTAAGCACCACAAAGGTAGAGATTCTTCTCTGCTTTGTTCACTGCTGTAGCTCTAGAACCTAAAACAGTGCCCAGGATATATTAAGAACTTAAAAAGTATTTGCAAAATGAATGACTAAACACACACGTGCACACACACACACACGACACTAAAAACCATCTTAAAATATCAAAGCTATCACATTAAAAAAACACTTCTGTTGTATTTGTTGCCAAAAGAATACTAAAACTGAATGTGCAAATGTGTAATTGAATTAGTGGGAAATATCAAGAGTGCCAATAAAATACAAAGTTCTGCTCATATAAAACACTAATCTAATCACTTATGCATACTTATAAAATGCATAGGTTTTGTATTAGTACCATTGATTCCTGAACAAGGTCTTCTAGCTTGTGAATGCTGCTTGATCTATCACAGCTGTACTTCCGCTGAATGGCATCTTTTAGATTCCTTAAGTAATCAGTAGCTTCTTTGGCATCATTGAAAAACTAAGGAAAGATGAAACCTGGAAGTTAAAGTATGTTAAATACCAGCAAAGCACACAGTTGTCACACTCCAATATCAAGGTCCTATGTGTACCCCTCATAAGTGAGAAGAGAATAAAAGCACAAGATAGCTTAATAGTCACATCCTTCCTTGGACCAAAGAATAACCCTTGAAGTTGAATAGTTATGAATGAACATACTAAGTGTCCAAAGCTTATATGATGTTTTGGCTCTCTATTATTTTGGCTGAAGGTCCATTTTAAATTAGGATTTAAACAATTTTTAAGTAGGAGTGAAATTCCAAGAATACTTAAAAACTTCTATGGTTTTAGAAGTTTAATGGTTATAGATGGTTGATTCTCTATATGAAAACAGTTCCTAAATAAGAGACACATTTGTAGAATAGAATAAAGATTTTATGATATCTTAAGAATTTTTAAAGGATTCCTGCATTAACAGAATACTTCAATCTATCTCATAGGACATAAAACCAACTCTTTCGGCCTACAAAGAAAACAATTCACATATATATATATATATATATATATATATATATATACACACACACACACACACACACACACATATATATACATATATAACAGTGTGTGTATATATGTGTATATATGTATATGTATGTGTATATGTGTGTATATATACACACATATATGTGTATATATGTGTGTGTATATATACACACATATATGTGTATATATGTGTGTGTATATATACACACATATATGTGTGTATATGTGTGTGTATATATACACACATATATGTGTATATATGTGTGTGTATACATATACACACATATGTGTATATATGTGTGTGTATATATATACACACAAACACATTGTTATCCTAACAATAAATTATGAAAAAGATTCCTGCAAGTTAGCCAAAATCACAATACCATCTATTGAAGTTATGATTCTACTCACATACCTCGAAATACGCTGTGTTCTCCTTTATGTGCTGCTCCACACACTGGCAGAGCTGTAAGATCCAGCTCCACTGCGTCTGCATTGCTGCTCTGTAGGCCTTAAAGATAAAACAGAGCCATCATAACTGACTGGGGAGAAATAAGGCACACATACCTTTTGATATCGATGCTTCTAAATGCTAACTCTACTATCTAAATAGATGACCAATTGTTTTGGCAGAATAAGACTTGGAAATTAGGGCAGTGGCTGGGCATGGTGGCTCACGCCTGTAGTCCCAACACTTTGGGAGGCCAAGGCAGGCAGATCACCTGAGGTCAGGAGTTCAAGACCAGCCTGGCCAACATGGTGAAACCCCGTCTCCACTAAAAATACAAAAATTAGCCAGGTATGGTGGCACGCGCCTGTGATCCCAGCTACTCAGGAGGCCAAGGCAGGAGAATTGCTTGAACCCAGGAGGCGGAGGTTACAGTGAGCCAAAATTGCGCCATCGCACTCCAGCCTGGGGAACAAGAGTGAAACTCCACCTCAAAAAACAAAAACAAACAAACAAAAAAAAAAACAAGAAAATCAGGGCAGTAAAATTTTCCTCTTATCTAAGACTTCTCACTTGTACAAAGTCAGTCCTAAAGTTTAAATATAAATTCTTAAACCACTCCAGTTGATTTCTTTTCAATTTTAAACTTCTTGAAATTTCTTATTAAAAGAAAAAAATTATCTCTGGCTATGGGAAAAAACATTTAAAAACTAAAATAAATGCAAGCTATCCCTCCTGTTTACAAAACCAACACTTGACTCCTTTGCCACCAACTCTTACATCTGCTTTGTGGAATCCTCCGATATGTTTTCTTTCATGGCACATTCATCTCTCCTTTCTCTGAATTTTTACGGTGCTAGATCATAAAATATACCTTCTAACACAGAAATATATGGTTATGTCGGTTTCTCTTTGTTTTTGCTGGGATGAGGTTTGGGGAGGGTGGAAAAGAAAATGTGTGTACTCCCAAATTGGTGTAATTCTGGAATTATAATGATGATAATACTAGGAATTTTTATTTTAAAAATGTGTTTCTTGAACTTCTAATTTAATAGAGAGTGTATCTTTCATGAGGGTAAACAATATTGTAGAAAGGATACCTCCTTCCTCAAGGAAACATGAAATACTCTTTTCTATTTAAGGTGCAATTCATTGATTTCCAGAAGAGGGCACTCGAGATGCTTTAATGACTATTTTAAGTAAGCCTGTCATTTTCCCTCCTTTTGGAAAAGTTCATTCCTGCTGAGCTATACTTAGGCAGGCCTTCCGAATGGAATGTATGATGCAGCACTGAATATCTGGCAACATATCATGATCATATTCTACCTCAAATTAAGCTACTTTCAGTAAATTGGCTATAAAAGATGTATCATATTTTTTTCATATAAAATATGAAACAGTATTGATAATTAACTAAATATTATCCATGTACCCAAACAAGACACAGGACAGGCCGATGGGATCATAAAGATGACTAAGGTTTCATTTTACTTCTTAAGAAATTTTTTATTAATTAAATAATAATTTTTACATAAAAGTGATCAGAGTGACATTCACATGTTCCATTCCCATCAAAATTCTTGGCCCGTAATAGTATTTCCTAACAGTTTTCATCTCTCCACCCTAAGAAATACTCTTTTTAGTGTATTAGTGTACAAAACCACATCCCAGGCCCTCTATTACTCTCCTTTCCCTAAAGATTCCCTACTCTTCTACATTTTTAACATTCATATGTGACATTTCATGTAGACACAAAACCGTATTTTATATAAAAGATCATACATAACATCCCTAAAACTTCCTGATGAGCCTAGAATTGTACTAATCTTTTGAGTTATTATGACTTCAGTGAATCTATCAGATTCCTTTCCTCAATTGTGAGTTTGAAGCATGACAACTTTCAGGACAAGCATCATTTTTTTTCCTCTGGCAAAATATCACATCTGACTGCCCATGTGTGACAATCCCTACTTTCTTACATAATCCCCCCATTCTCCATTCAGAAAGTCACTAACTCTGTCTAATATACAATTTAAAACATTGTCCCAACTGCATAGGCAACCTGATAAATCCCATCTCAATTTTCCACTTCTGAATTTGAAATGTTCACTGCACATTATAAAGCCTTGTCAGGATGCTGTCCTAATACACCTCACAAAACCAGAGCATAAATAAAAGTATTAAATTGAATCATAACAGCTGGTATTTTTTTGAGAACAAATAATGTACCAAAAACTATACTAAGCAGTAAGAGTAAATTATTTCCTTCTTATTCTCATCACAACTCTATGGATTAGAGGTAATCTCTCCCATTCTTGGTAGGAAAATGAGGCTTGGCAATACTATGTCACTTGTGCAATGTTACACAATCAGAAATAAATAATATGGCAATGCTTACACAGAGAAGGTACTTCATATTTACAGCAATACATCTTCTCAGCCACAGAGGCTGACAAGGGTACTTTTATTCTAAGTGATGGGTGACATACTTAGAGCCAGAGAACTAACTGAAGGCAATCAGTACAATTTGTCAGAAACGTTTTTGAGCCAGGTTTTAACAAAAGTTAGATGGCTTGTAATTTTCAACTTCTCAGCAATAAAAGAATCTGAAGGGAAATAATCATATCAATATTCAACCAACACCATTACACTTTCCAGCTTTACCTCAATAGTTAACCGGGCTGGATGATTTTCTAGAAGTAGCTGCTCTGCTATCTCCTGAACTGATTTAATATTTTCTTCCTTTTGATCAAGTTCTCTCATTAATTCCTTCAAGAAATAATTAAGAAGTGTGTTAGAAAAATATATAAACCTAAAATGCAACCCTAGTATGCAAGTACAAAGGGTGTACTTACAGCATGATAATCTTTTTTCCTGGCTATGTTGGTGTTTCTCTCACTCCAGTCATAAGCAACTTCCTCCTCTTCTTTTTCATTCAACCAAATAAGTTCATTAGTCGCACGACTTACAAAATTATGGAGTGTATCAAGGTGCCGTTCTTGATTCCTGGATGTATTCTTTAGTAAGGAAAATCATCATAAGAATCATGTTTTTGCCAAATATAGATAAGGGAAACAGAAGGTTTAAAAAAAAAACTTACCAAGAGTTTTGCATACTGACTCTCTAATCTGTGCAACTTTTCTGCATAAGTCAGTTTAAGAGGTGCTGTCATTTGAATCTACAACATGAGATTAAAAAGACACTCCAGTCAGGAATCTGAAGGAATTCTGACTCACACTTAATGTATCTATTATTGATTTACAGGGTCTTCATGTAAAAAGCAAAACAAGAGTAAACTAAAATGAAATATATACAAATTTTAAATTCACATACCTCACTGATTTTAGCTTCTTTGAGGCTAGATTCAAATTCTTCAATAGCTCTATGAACATTTTTATGATTTTCTAAATGGCTTTCAACACTTGGCAAATCTGAGCCCCACTCAGTGCGGTCCAGTTGTACCTTCAAACAGTAAAATACTAAGTTTAAAAAAGAAATTGATAACAATAAAGACTGAAACACTCAGGTAAAGTAAACATTTTTTTACCTGCATCTCATCAACCCAATTCAAAAGATCCTGAACAAATTTCATATTGATTTCCTCTTCTGTTAAATTTTGATCCAGCAAAGAAGACTTTAGAAGGGGTTTTCGGATCTGCATCAACTTCAGAGTTTGCAATGAATTTGGCTCTACTCCTGAACTGAAATTTGGAACTAATCCTGATGGGAAACCAGGTGTATAAGATGGAGTGACAGATGGAGTCAGGCGGGAAGTCATCCCTGATGACAGGCCAGAAGTCATACTAGAAGAGGTTAGGGAAGGTGTTAAACTCTGGGTCAGCCCTGAGGTCAGACTAGGGTGTAAGGTCTGTGCAAATCCTGAGTTTAAACTTTGAGTGATTCCTGATATCATGAGCTTTGTCTGTTCTGTTGTCAGTATGCGTCCTTTGCTGTACACAGAAGAACATTCGTTCCTTAAGGCCATAATTTCGTCACGCAGTTTTGCAACCCTGAAAAGAAAATCCAAAGGGATAAGGTGAAATATAAAGGCACTTGTCACAAAGAGTGAACTCTAATGTTAATTATAGGCTTTAGTTAATAATGATGTATCAGTGTTGGCTTACCAGTTTTAGCAAATGTGCCACACTAATGCAAGATGTAAACAGGGGAAGAGGGAGGTATAAGGGAGCATATGGGAACTCTGTATTTTTTACTCAATTTTTCAGTATGCCTAAACGGCTCAAAAATACAAACAAGCAAAATGAGGAGGCAATTGAAATCACATTGCTAAAATTTTGCATCATGATTTTTTTCAATGAGCATTGTACTATGAGGACTTTCAATCTTATTTGTCTTTATAACTATGATTTATAATGAATACAATTACTATAGCATAATATGATCATTTTTACATTTATGTATATATTTTTCATATTTAGAATTACTATAGATTCCTAAAGGTGAAATTACTGAGTCAAAGGATCATTTAAAATTTTTGCATTTACATATTCATACACAGAGAGAGAGAGAGAGAGGTCATAGCCTGAAATATTCCATACTTACCCCCATACACACACTTCTCAGTGATAAAGGTTTTTATACACATATTTTCTTTCAAGATTTTGTTATGAACATTTTCATAATAGGATAAACAGAAAACTAAAAAGCTGAATTAAAAATGACACTTTTTGGCCAGGCACGGTGGCTCATGCCTATAATCACAGCATTTTGGGAGGCTGAGGCAGGTGGATCACTTAAGGTCAGGAGTATAAGACCAGCCTGGCAAACATGGCAAAACCCTGCCTCCACTAAAAATACAAAAAATTAGCCAGGTGTGGTGGCGGGTGCCTGTAATCCCAGCTACTAGGGAGGCTGAGACATGAGAATCGCCTGAACCCAGGAGGCAGAGGCTGCAGTGAGCCGAGATCACACCACTGCACTCCAGCCTGGGTGAGAGAGCAAAACTGCGTCTCAAAAAACAAAAAACAGACACTTTTCTTAGATTTTTTTCTCTTTCAAACATCCCATGAATACTTTAAATGTATGTAAATGTATGCATGTAACTTACATATATATCTAGGGTATTCATTTTAACGAGTTAGTTACTGCAGCAGTATTATACGTACCATAAAATATTTTTTCTATTGCTAATCTTTAAAAGACAAGTACCTACTTAAACACCAAAATATATAAAAATGTGGCACACATTTTCAACTAAAAAACAGCAAAGAAATATATTTCATAAAATTTTCATACTCTACATTCCTATTTCAAATGCCCATGAAACAGTTACACAAAAAAAGGACAGAGAAAGAATAAGTAGCACTCTTACCTCTGTACCAATTGATCTGCCTGGTAGTATTTTCCATCAATAAGAATCTGTACATCAATTACATGCTGGCGTAAAAGGTTCTCACATTCAAGTATATACCCAGCAATTTCTGCTTCATTCTGAAACTGCACTCCTGATTCTAATCTTTTAGAATCCTGTATTTTAAAAGAACTCAGTATTAATTCTGTGAAACAAGTTTCAAAACAACCTGAAATATAAAACATCAAATATTGGAACAGAAGCCTACTTGGGCTTTCTTTAGTTTTCCTTGTTGGTTCAAAAATATGTTTTCCCTCTTCTTGTCTCTCAGAGAGCAAACACCAATCATAATCTTTAACAAACTTTAAGTTTCAGTGGAGAGTATTACCAAGAATCAACCAAACATTATGCAAAAGTTTTAGTTCATCCAAACGCACAGTGACTCCTCTACCACAACCCCAATGGCTCCTAAAATTAACTTACAGACTGAAGAGCATTTCGAGCAAGAATCAGTTTGTCTTCACAGATGACACTGTCCCTCTGAACTCGGTTGGCAATCTGTTGCAACATTTCTAACCTAAAAGATGAGACAAAATAAAATAAAGCTTCTCCCTTTGAAGTCAAAGAGCTCACCATTCCTGAAAAGTGCTGCCCATCAAAAAGTAAAACACAATCCCACACCAATGATTCAATACCTGTGTCCATCAAAGGATTCACTGCCGAAGCTAATGCAAGAGTTGATCAGTGTTGGACCACAATGAACCGAGAGAAGATTTTCATTTGAATCAAGACTGGTTCGAGTGCTGGTAGTGTTACTAAACACAGAATCACTGCTACGGTAACTATAACTACTACTGTGCATTTTTATTCCTGAAACGCTGTTCTTTCTTTCACCTTTCAAAGTAGACTAAAAGGTAGGAGGTCTGGAAAAAGCTCTACTTCTAACGGTGAAAAGTGGCAGCTGAATATTACAGCTTTTAGTGGCTCCTTAAATATGCTTCAACATGCATATGCAACACACAGCAAATAATATGCTGATAACTATTCAAAAGAATCTAGCCTAAAGCCATTCGTTTGCTAGCTGAGGTTTGCCTTTTGTAGCTTGTATTAAAACCCTGCAAGTATGAACAAAGCAGGCAGATTGGGCGTCACTGGAAAGGATATGCCAAATATTTGCACTAAGAGTCATCCAATTGCAACCACCTAAAAAACAACTCAGATGCCTCACAGATGTCCAGGACAACTAGTAAAGATTATTCTGGCAATACCAATCATTAGCTAAAAGAACACAAATATCCAATCATAGTCTGACTTCTGCAAAAGACCAGGTCTGTGCTGAATAATGTAAGGAAGGCAAACAGCTAGAAATTATGAAGTACCTATAAACAAATGAATTTGATGAGAAGCAAAGTACGCTTCCATTTTAACCACGTCATTTGTTTATTAGGTTAAATTAATGGAAAAAGTATCCATTTACCTTTCTTTATATGACACGCTCCCAGTAATGTTACTTCTAAACCTACTATAAAGTGCCAAGTAGAATACTGATGCAATGCTTACAAATTTAATTTGTCTGTGCTTGTTTTTCCATTCTATAGGATATTACATGGCATAAGAACACTGACTCTTTCCCATTTGTTTTTCATACACTTCCATGCCACATAGCTATTATTCGCAATACATAGACAATGCCAAAAAATTCGCATGAAGAAACATGAAGGCATTTATCCAACCAGCCTCCTAAATATTTTCCTACCTCCAATAATACTGTTACTTCTCCACTCTAAGAATAGATATTTTTCTTTTCAGGGGTCAAGAAAGGGGAAATTTGAGAGTGCCACACCAACTGCTTCTTGGCCTTTTGGCTAAGATCAAGTGTGAGAGTGCCACATCAAATATAGTGAGTGAACAGAATAGCTCAAAACAATAACAGTGGCACCTGGCATTTATTAAGTAATTATTATGTGCAAGAAATTAATCATTTTAGATACATAACTCATCTCATACTCATAACCACCCAATGTAGTAGGCACTATTACATCCTGTTTACAAATGAAGAAACTGAGGCTTAGACAGTTAAAGAACTTGTCTAAGATCATACAACTTTGCAGGCTGAGCTAATAATCTAATTTAAAATTGAGTGGCTTCTAGGCCCTGAATCTCAACCACTCTCTGCTTTCTTTTATGAATATATCTTAAAATTCAGCTACTGTTCTGATGACTAAAAATCTACTCTGTATCCTCTGGAATACTTTTCCATTATTTCAAATGATTAACATAGTATCTCATTTCAATCACTCAAATTACCTTTTCCGTAAAAGCTGCATCCTGTATATTTCTGGCTTGTTTTGGTTTTAATAATCCAGTTATGTACACATATTATTATACTTTAACATAAATGTAATCAGTAATTTAATAAAGGACTGACAGGTTAGACATGCTCTCATATATTTATTTTATGCATTATTTCACAATGTTGAATCCTGAAGTCAATGTGTAAGGCACAGAGAACATGACAATACTGAGCACCTCTAATGTGTGTCAGGCGCTGTGTAAAGCACTGGCAATGCAAGGGACAGAAAAAAAACAAGGGTTTCTCTCCACATTCTTGGAGCTCATATCTGTGGAATAGGCAAGACTTAAGCAATCACCGAAATAAATATAAAAATACAACCAAGATAAGCACTATGAAGGAACAATACATGGAAACATGAGAGTTCTAAGCAAGATATCTGAACTAGCCTAGGGAACCATGGAAAGTTTCTCGAGAAAATAATGTTGGAGCTGAGATCTGAGAATGTTTAGGTGTAAGGCAGCCAGTGTGGCTACTGTGCAGAGAGCAAGGGGGCTGGAGAGGTGTGTCTGGCCACACAGGCCTTACCCTGTAATATGGTTTGCCTGTGTCCCCACCCAAATCTCATCTTGAATTGTAATAATCCTCACGTGTCAAGTGTGGGGCCAGGTGGAGATAACTGAATCACGGGGGCCATTTCCCCCATACTGTTCTCATGGTGATGAATAAGTCTCAAGAGATCTGACGGTTTTGTAAATGGGAGTTCCCCTGCACAAGCTCTTGCCTGCTGACATGTAAGATGTGACTTTGCTCCTCATTCGCCTTCCACCATGATTGTGAGGCCTCTCCAGTCATATGTAACTGTGAGTCAATTAAACCTCTTTCCTTTATAAATTACCCAGTCTCAGATATGTCTTTATTAGCAGCGTGAGAATGGACTAATACACCCTGCAAGGTCTAGGTCCTATAGACCTCATGGCTAATGAGGAACACAGATCACAATTCCCAGGTACCAGGTTAAGACTGTAAGGGAGACAAATTCATCCAACAAGCATTTCCTGAAGACTAAATGGTACCTTCCTGGGCAACTGGATGTAGTGAGAGACAAAATGACAGAGAGCTAGTGATGATTTCATGGAGTAAATCCACTTGTAGAAGCGTGGCAGAAAGGGAACCTGAACTAACATTTACTGAGTGTGTTCTAGACGCCATCCAACACCCTTTAAATGAAGGCAAGCTAGATTTTGGTTTCCAATGCCCCTTGGAAAGAGAACTATAGCAAAAAAATGTAATAAGAAATAAAATCAGTTGTTGTCCTATAAGCTTTTAGATCCAGGCCCTGGTGACTTAAGGTCAATATGAGAAATTACAAGTAATTTTGACTGGTTTTAAAACTGTAAAGCCTTATTAGATGAGACTTCACATACCAATCCAGCCTAGCCGGTCATTTATATACATTACTTCACTGATTGCCTCCTTAAAATCTCTTAGAAGAGTTTCTAGATAAGAAAATGGAGGATCAAAAGGATTAAGAGACTTATCCAAGGCCAAGTAAACAGACGTTTAACTTAAGTTCTTTCACAAGAACACAAAGGCCCCCTCCCCACTTGATATTCATGGCAGAAAACACCTCTGGCCTACCTTTCTACTTCTGGACGAAGGGCCTTCTCTCTCTCTAGCATGGCAATAATGAGTTTCCCCCACTCTTTTTCTATGTCATTTGGATGATAACCTTGAAGGAGCTTGATGCGTCCAAATTCTATCCAAATCTTGAGAAAACAAAAAACTTTAATGTGAAGCAAAAATGAAAACAAAACAAAACAAAGACTATGCTTGACAATACAAAGCAAATTTGAGCTTACCTCTAATAATTTATATAGACGTTTAATTTTTGATTTTTCTGTCTCCTTTGGTGGAATTTCTGTTTCTTTAAACTGTAAATACTGATTATAAAGTGCCTAAAATAAAAAGGACAAGAAATTAAGGACCAAACTTAAAAGATCTGTTTTCATGATCTCACTAAGCCATCACTTCAAGTGTTATGTACTGTATCATATGCAGTCAGTGGAATTCCTTTGTTAAACTGACACTCAAAGACAATACCAATTTCCAGCCAGCTGGTGACGTGGGTTATCTAAAATTTGATGAGGGTGTAATTATTGATGTGAGCCATGATTTAGTGCCACAGGGGGATCTGGATAATAATAAACCATTCAGTGTTTACTAGTGCTCTACTAAAAATCTCTCATCCTCCAAACAAGAAAACATACCCTTTAAAAGATGCACTTCCCAAATGCTGCACTTTAGCTTTCAGTCTTTGGAAAAATAATTTGAAGCAATTCCCATAAAGAAAGCAATAAAAAAACTCTCTTCTATTGCATGGTTCTATCCTTCAAAAAAAAAAAACTTCTTAGCAGAAAGGGCTAAAATTTAGTTTCAATGTCCCACTGGCCAATTTAAACAGATTTTTTGAACAAATGAAGGTAGATGCTATTAGTTGATGGGGCTATTATTACAGAAGTTTCAACCGTGTAATTAAGTTACTATCTAGTTTGTATACATTAATTTGGGAACCTCTTAAATACAGTGTATTTATTAAAAGGGACCTTCATAAAAATTATGTAGATAATGTATCTCCATATTTAATAAGTATGTACTAATTACTTCATTGTAATTCATGCAGCTACAAAACAAGACCCTGTAAATCTTTAGGATGACACATTTCTGAAGGATTCCATTCAAAGTTCTGCTAATGCAATTATCTGGCATTTCCCCATGATGTATTTTCTTTTCTAATCTATGTCTTGTTCTAGTCATCAGCAAGTACTCTGATCACTTCTTCTATAACTAAGAATCTACACTAACCAGAAGCCAGTACAATTCATCCAAGGGTCTGGACAATGGAAATCCATTTGGAAATAAGTGTATTTGAACATGAAATCTGAAAATGGTTTTGAAATCAGAATGCAATGTTTCAGGACGTCTGTTGGTCATTAAGCACCGAATACTCCTGTGTGCTAAACACTGTTCATGGCACCACATGGTCGTTGTAGGGAAAAGTTTTCCTGCCCTGGAAAATTACATGTCCATGTAGGGAAACATCACACAAACAACTTGAGAACACTTAAAAAGTATCATATCATCAGATGCCAAGTAATTTCATGCCAAGGACAAACTCCCCGTGGCAATGAGAATGAAAGCTGTTCTATAGATGTTCTGTACGGATGCAGGAGCACAATGAATAACTCTAATGGAGCTCACCCTAGGTTATTACAGTTTTTTCTATCCCAGTTTGATCATGAAAATAAAGCTTACAAACCAAAGAATTAAGGCTTTGTCGGCAATATTCGTATTATCAGCTTCTAGAAATAAAGTAGACCACTTTGCTATTATAAAACCAAATATACAAATGAGACAACTTACTTTTTAATAAGTTTACATATTTATAATGGCTTTTTGTAATTTTTTTTTTTTTTTTTTTGAGACGGAGTCTTGCTCTCTCGCCCAGGATGGAGTGCAGTGATGCGATCTCAGCTTACTGCAACCTCCACCTCCCAGGTTCAAGCGATTCTCCTGCCTCAGCCTCCTGAGTAACTGAGATTACAAGTGTGTGCCACCACGCCAGGCTAATTTTTGTATTTTTAATGGAGATGGGGTTTCACCATGTTAGCCAGGCTGGTCTCAAACTCCTGACCTCAGGTGATCCACCCATCTTGGCCTCCCAAAGTGCTGGGATTACGGGTGTGACCCACCGCACCCGGCCTATAATGGCTTTTATATCTGCAATGTCTTTGCCTCAAAAGCTTGCCCTAAGTTTTTCAGTATTAGCAAATGTTTTACTAAACCATGAATTCACTTATACTGGAAGTCAGACATGTATTTTCAAATTCATGGTGAAATACTGTGTACCTCTTCCTGCACAAAAGATGCTTCCTGCACAAAAGAAGCAGTTTTTAACAGGGCTCAACCACAGGCACACCCCCAATCCAGTGCCACACTTGTATGTACTTCCCAGGGTCCCTTCTACCTCAAGCCATCTCGGGGGCTCCAAGCATTTCCCATGTACTAAAATCAATCTGACAATGTCAGTTTCAGAGACTCTCTCAAATTAAACCTTTAACCTCACAACCAAAGCTGAGTGACTACAGCTAATCTGTTTTAATTGTTAATGTCTTACCTCCATTTTCTCTGTATAATAAGAGAAATGAGTAATACAAATTTTGCCTACTTATTAATGGCTTTCCAAGGGCAACTTTTGTTGAACTTCTAAAATTACAGAATTATTATAGCATTACTTAAGGGTTTACAATCGAATCAATCCTATGTAATTTCTACAGTGACACTAACCTTCAGTTCTACAGGATTATTAGGAAATGTTCTCTCAGACATTGTGGTCACATGGTGTCTAATCCATTGGATGAGGTAGTTCACCATATTCTGGTATTCAATCCATTTGACTTCAACATCCTAGAACAATCAAATGATAGAAAAGGTTCACATCTGTAGATAATAACATTCATATCTAAGACAATTTAGTCAGAAGTCATTCTGTAAATGTACGTATTTGAAGCCTGACAGACAGAACCAGCTAAATGTTTTCTTACTTTCACCCAGCCCCAATCCCTGTCACATAAACACCTGTAAAATTTGCTATCAACATTTGGCCACTAACACTAGCCTTATGAGTGCCAATTCTGATCCAAAGAAAGTGGCTGCCTGGGGTATTGTATTTAGAAGGCTTTTGGGGGCTCAATCTAAGCACAGCAGAAAAAAATCCAAAGTCAATTTGGGGTGTTTACCAGGGCTCAAGATTGGGCAGTAACAACTTGCATAAATCAAGTTAGTTGCCATCTTTGCCAACTATTTTAGATCTAAATCTACTATGTATCTCAAACTCAAAAGACTTACCCAATATGTAGGAAACCAGATATGTACACAAACTACAGGAAATGTATATGGTGGGATTATCCAAGTACTCAGTAGGCAAACTCTTTAAAAATGGAGGAAACTTGGAAGGCTGCCAACTGCTCTGTTTAAGTATTTGATGAGTGCTTATTATTATGTTCAAAGGTTGTGTTGAGTGTTATAATAAAAAAATACTTTAAGATATAATACCTATTGTCAAGGAGTTACTGTCTAAATGCAGAGGCAAGAGAGATACATAATATAAACAGGCAAAATGAAGAGCAGTATTTAATTAAGTGTTGAAATGTTGAAATAACTAAAACGGGTAGTACATGCTAGTTGAGATAAGAATCAGGCAAGCATATCTGTGCCTTAAAGTAGTTTCTAAAGGCTTCTTGGGAAAGGCAGTATCTGAGATGTTCTGCAATGACCAGTAAGTAATTATTGATGGGGGGAGGTGAGTGGGGGTGCTGAAAGAGTGGATAAAAGGGGAGTCCCAAGTGAGTCAGGACATTGACATGGAAATGTCCTGGCTACCAGTAAACAGTTCATATTGGGAAATCATAGCTAAAACATGTAGGTAAACAGAATAAATATTTGCAGTTTTAAATGTCAGAATATCTAGATTGCATTTAACTTTGCAAGGAATATGTAGACACTGAAAATTTTCAAGCTAAAGACATCAGGTTTTAGACAGATTAATTTGGCAACAGTGTGCCGAGGCAGTGGGAAGAAGAACAAAATGGAGACAGAAAGCTGTAGGAAAGCTATCGGCCTAGTTCTGCAGTAATAGGCAGCAGGATCAGCATGGAGGTAGTGAGAAGCAGCAGCAAGAGATGGCCAAAGAAACATTCTGAAGCAATGCTCAACATTGAATCATCAGGGGTGAGCATGGGAACAGGCTACTCAGGGATCAAAGAGCATGAAGTCTTTGAAAAGAAGAACCTGAGGAAGAATACGGAAACAGGTCTAGAAACAGCACAGAGAACTGACAGAAGCAATCAGAAAAGGGAGCTCCTAATCCAAGAGAGCTAATCAAAGATGAGCTCCTAAATCTTCAAAGTAATGTAGGGGAGAAAAGGTATCTGCAAAGAGGAAGGCAGAAATCCAAGTGAAGGGGATCATCCCCAAATATGTGACACATACTGGGCTTCCTGTTCTCTTCAGAAATGCATAAGCACTTGTTAGCATAACCACCAAAAAAAAAAAAAAAAAAAAAAAAAAGCATCACTGAAGTGAGTTACACAAACCTTTAAGAAATAGTAGACTAATAAAGAGCCCAAAGCTATGTGTCAGAGACCTTTCCCTGCTTACTAAGTGGCTCTGCTAATTTGGCCAAATCCAATAATTTTCCTCTGGAGTCCTCCTTTAAATCACAAAAATGTTATCTAGCCAACTTATTTCATAGAATCGTATGAGGTAACAAATTTGAAATTGTTTTCAAAAGTGAGATATTCTATACATACAAAAGAATAGCAAATACAGCAATGTAAAACGGCAGCCAGCTAAAAAATGGAAAACTCCAAATTTCAGAAAGTTAAACCTTTTATTTATAAGATGATCAGTAACTATAAATAGCCTCTTTTATTTATGACACAAAAGTTTTAATGAGTTATACTTTAAATTTAATGGTAGAATAATGTCATGAAATACATAGAATATCAATTCATCAAACAGCATATTAACTCAAATTCTTTAAAATATATTCAACATTCAAAAACTGCAAAAATCATTATCAATAAATGCAGTCAATTGGTCATTACTGAATCAACAGCTTCCGGTGTGGAAAAATCAATACTCACATTTGCACCAATGCCTTCCCCACCTTCAGGGACTTTAGGAAATGCATCATAGAGAGATGACACATAAGTTATTACTGATTTTTCATCAGGTGAGGAGACATCGACATCTAAAAACAGCAACATAAATTAATTATTTCACAATGTTCATAAATTACTTTTGATCAGACTTTCATGCCAGTCCACATATAATCAAGAAAATAACTCACCTTCAGGGTCCAGAAGTCTTATAACACCAATTTTTTCTGCTACGTAAAAAGCATGCTCTAAATTTGCAAGGTTGCTTTGAACAGCAACAGTATTCATATCTATCAGGTCCGGCCTAGGAAAAAATTCACTGTGTTAATTAGGTTTTCTCATGTGCCAATTCAACATTATATTTATATAGGTTTCCATTTACATAACAACATCTGCTAATATTAACACCAAGCCTGCGTTAAAATGCAGAGACTTTCATCAAACATTTAACATTGCTCACTTATCTCAGACACTTCTGTATCGAAAGCAAATATAACAATGAAAATATAACAATTTGAACATATATAAATTTCAACAAAGTCTACAAATATATCATAGTCAGAATATATATGAGTATTTGTCCTATTCGACTGATTTAAGCTACGCTACTCCAACAGCATCTTTCCAATCCAACCAGCATCCTGTCAATGTTTTTCCTCTAAGACAAAAAGCCTGTAGCTTAATTCAGTGCTGTGTCCATGGCCTCCCCATTGCACCATACCCTTTCACATCATCTTTGTCTTCTATAATCCTAGTCATTCTTCCAAGGAGAGATCAAGCTCCACCTCCTCTGTGGAGCCTGGCTGATCTTCCTAGCCCTTATTTCTGTCTCTGTTTCCTGAACTCATACTTCCAGCCTGCACCCCACGATATGGCACTTAGGATAATCTTAGACTTCCTTGTCCTATTAATTCACTGGTTCGTGTACATGTATATGTTGTTTCTCCCAAACCGTCAACTCCAAGATAGCAAGTACTATGTATTAAGAAAATTTTGTATTTTATCCTTCTGCTGTAATAAAGAATGATATATAGTACACCCTCAACAAATATCTACTGATAAGTTGGTAAGTAGTTTGGTTCCTTAGTAATCTGAATCATAAATGAATGTCTAAAATAAGCAATAGTTTATGTTTTCATGAGCACACATGTGTGCATGTGCCCCCCTACGCACACACAGTCACACATCCCAGACTTCATATCTTTATAATTTGTGAGATTTACGTAACACCCTAAACCATGCAGAAACTTTGAAGCTAGCTCTATCTACATGAGAGAGGAAAAGATTCTTCAAATGCTTCTTGTAGAGAAAGTGGCAAAATATGGACATTGGAGACTTCACTCAAGGCTAGAAGCCAGTCAGGAAACTTGGATCTCAAAAACAAAGCATTGAAAGACTACCGGAACAATGTGGAAACAGGAAAGCCTTCAAAAAGAGTGGTACTCACCACCCAAAAAAATCACTGAGTAAGAACCTGTTGATAACTTACAAAGAAAGGCTCTCTACAAGCTCCACAAGCATTCCTGTTTGCTCAAAATAATCATTTGGGAAACCACAGAAAGAGTGGGAGGGCTCAAAGGTGGTGTGGGAGAAATGAAATGCAGATTATTTTGTATACTACTTGGCAGGCTGCTTGTATGAAAAGCTGTTTGAAAATATATCATTAATATTAGAAAGCTAAGTGGCAATTTGTACTCTTTTATGGTGAGAAAACAGACCTTTCGAGAAAATCTTATACTTTTATATCACTTTGCATTGTTCATAACCTGGGAATGTGGTTACCATCACCTACATGCTCATATTCCAGGAAATTATTAGGAAATCCTTTAATGTTTTCAACCTGCCACCAATATGACCACTCTTTTAAAAGTGACCCTACAATTATTATAGGAACAATAAATCCACTGACAACTATGGAAGTAAATGACAGACCTCCAAAAGTAACATTTTTTATTCACACAGAAACATCTGAAGAATCTGCCAACCTCAAGATTATTAAACAGGTATGTATAGCAGTCTAGACAAAAACAAATATCTGAAGTTCTTTCAATAAAAAATCGTTTTGTTTCCGTAAAATTTGCACCTTTTAGGGAAATAAAAAACAGACTTTCTAAGTCTGCCAAATCTCAGAACAAGACATGGCATGTTATTATGAGAACCCCGCCATTAGCAAAGAAAGTAAACACTGAGTAATCCTAGAGGGAATGAATAAAGTCATTGAAGAATCAAGTTTTTCAGCTAAGAGAATAAAACATAAAACTTCCTTCAGAATGACACAGTCATTTCAACACAAAAGCAGCTGTAGAATACAATGAGTCTGAGTAAGTCATCTCTTTTATCATGATGTTTAACACTTTAATGGAACAAAAACTGAAATGGTTTTCCTCCACTAAAAGACAGCAGATAAAGAAAATTAGTTAAACAAAAATGGGAAAAGGGAAAACTTTAAAAACCACTACAAAGCTGGGTGCGGTGGCTCATACCTATAATCCCAGCATTTGGGAGGCTGAAGAGGGCAGATCACCTGAGGTCTGGAGTTTGACACCAGCCTGACCAACATGGCGAAACCCTGTCTCTCCTAAAAATGCAAAAATTAGCCAGGCGTGATGGCAGGCGCCTGTAATCCCAGCTACTCGGGAGGCTGAGGCAGGAGGATCACTTGAACCCAGGAGGCAGAGGTTGCAGTGAGCCGAGATCATGCCACTGCACTCCAACCTGGACAACAAGAGCAAAACTCCATCTCAAAAAAACACAAAAAACCACTATGAAAAAGTAATAGCCTATAAAATTTAAAATGCTATTCCTCCCTTAGCTCATATCCTAATAGAGTGGTGGTCCCTTTGTCTTTCAAATCTGTCTTTCCTCTACCTGCCTGTCTTTCCTCTACCTTTCCTCTTCTGAAGCATCCAGAAGATGCCTGTGCTGTGTCTGTCCTGTCCACCACTTTCTTTCTTCATAGTCTCACTGGGATAACACAACCTTTAAAAACTTCATTTATTTTTCACACTTAGAAGATACTTACTTTCATTCTAAAGGTTTCATTTCTTTGTAACATCTTTTTGTGGAATGTTAACAGGAAATGTCATTTCCATCTTAGGTTTGACTAACCAAAGAGCATTAGACTATATTATAGTGACCATGTTCTCATGTTATATTTTAGATAGTTGAACATTAACTATTGTAACTTGCCTGTTTTATGGAAACCTTTCAAAATCATATAATGTGATCCTTTGCCACTTAAAGTAATAAATGCTAGTCTTTTTATGGAAAAAAAGGCCATTCTCTTATTTTTTTATTATTCTATGATAATGTTAATGTTTCAAAATGACCCAATTATCATACATTATAATCTTTAAACATGTTTATATCCCAGCTTTTCTTTCATAAGCAATTAAAAGTAGCTTACAAAGAAAATACAAGATAGCATAAACTTTAAATTAGAAGTATAAAACCAAGAAAAGGCCTTAAAATGAAATTGGAAGTGAAACTAAAAATTGCAAATCACTTATATGCAAGCTTGGTGCCCTGAATTTGTTTAAAAATATAGGGCAGAGAGGTATAGAAAAATGCTATTGTCATAATACAAAATAATTTTGGATAAAAGTAATGTTTATCTTTCATACAACACCCATCTTAAAAGAGCAATCTCCCCTAGGCTATATATATATATATATCCACATGCATATATACATATACAGGTATGTTGGCATTTATGTATAGATAGATATATATATGGATATAGTATAAGGATATCACCACCTACATTAACAGGTAGCCAAAGCTAACTGAACATAAAAATTGCATGAGAGATTTTTTTGGCATAGATACCTCCAAGGTAACATTTCAGTACTCCAAAACTTTATTAATACATTAGCTCACATGAGAATTAGATAGGATTCTGCAGGAACGTATGACTTCTACAGTGATATAAATGGCTAAAGATTAGCACAACAGGCTGGGCGCAGTGGCTCATGCCTGTAATCCCAGCACTTTTGGAGGCCGAGATGGGAGGATCACCTGAGGTCAGGAATTCCAGACCAGCCTGGCCAATATGGTGAAACCCGGTCTCCACTAAAAATACAAAACTTAGCCAGGCATGGTGTCGGGTGCCTGTAACCCCAGCTACTCGGGAGGCTGAGGCAGGAGAATCACTGGAACCCAAGAGGCGGAGGTTGCAGTGAGCCAAGATCGCGCCATTGCATCCCAGCCTGGGTGACAAAGAGAGACTTTGCCTCAAAAAAAAAAAAAAAAAAGATTAGCACAACAGACTACTGAAGGCTTCCACAATATATCATGGCAAACACCAATACACTCAACTGCAAGGAGCATGAAACAACATCAAAGTACTTGGAAAGGAAGTACTTAGAAACATGGCAGAGAGGACACTAATTAAAGTTAACTAAGAGAAAGAGAAAAATGCCAGCTAAGAGAAGAGTGCTTTAGTGCAGACACAATGTTACCAAATCCTGAACCAAAAATGTGACAATAGCTGAAAAGACACATATGGGAAATATCAATGGCCACAGTCCAAATCGGGGTTTTTTTAAGGATGAAAAAATAAAGTGACTTAAATTCATAGAGTCTGTTAGGTTGTGCTGGCTTTCAGCTGGCACTCAATCATTATTTATGTGGATACAAACAGTAAGGTTCTGGCTACCCTGCATCTGCTTTCCTATGTTTGAGAAATTTCCCTTTCATAAGTCTTGGGGGTAAGGAGAGGAGCAAAGCCCATTTCCCAGTACAAAAACAGAAACATGTCAGGTTTTTCCTGACTCTTTTATTTGCTCAAGAAATGTCCACTGCATACCTCACCCCCGTACATGACATTACCTGGCCAACTCGAATTCTTTCAGCAGACTCGGTTCCACCACCATTTCCTCCGGGAAGTACTTTCCTCTGTTCCCAAATGCCGTCTGTTATCTTCATTTCTGTATTTACCACATTTTTCATAACTATATATCTGCCTATCTCTCATATTGAACCATGGGCTTCCTGAAGGCAGAGCCTGTGTTTTGTCCATGTTTATATCCTCAATATCTAGCATAATGCTTAAAACATTAACTTTTGAGGATTAAATAAATAATAAAGAAAAACATGAGCTATGGGGACTGGGACATATCAGTGTTTCAAATTCCTGGAGATATTTTCCATCCTAGGCTTGTTCCTTTTCTTTTCACTAATTTCTACTGACAAAACCACCATCTATGGCTTCCAGCCAAGTTTTGGAATCCTTATCGAAATCCACATGGACCAGGGTAAAATGTCATAGCTTCCCCATATCCTAAACAAGCACACACCCTTTCGAGGTTTCCTAAAGGCTTTGTCTCTCCTAAAAAACAATTTGGAAAGTGGGCACAAAGTGAGGACAACAAACAGCGGTGAAGTATAAAAGTTTCAAAAAGCACATGTTGCTGCTTCTAGGTTCTCCTCCCTTCTTATGCTCTCATGTGCCCTCAGCTTCAGCTTCTGATAATGTTGCCAATTGGGATACCTTATAAAGTAATAACAATCACAAAACAACAACAGGGACTAATAAATACTGATACCTACTATGTGGCAGGCAATGCATTAAAGGACTTAAAGCATTATCTCACTTAATCATCTCAATTGACCCTAAGCAGTAGGTTGTGTTATTATCCTGAATTTACAGATGGAAAAACACCAAAGCATAAGGAAGTTATATAACTTGACCAAGAACACAAATCTGGTAAGCGGCAGTCAGGGTTTCAACCCAGGTCTGTCTGACTACAGAGCCTGATTTCTTCTCTGCAATATCCTGGTATCATAAACTGAGAACTATCTAAACGGTAACACCCAATATGAAGCTGAGAATACATAATAAAGAAAATACAGAACAAATTATACTTCTACTACTGGGCAAAATGATAATGATATTGGTAACCCCCATAAAGAAACACAATAATGTATATGTATATGTATGTGTGTGTATTGACATACTCAGAAAAAATAAATCATAAGAAACATGCTGAAGTTCCAGATTATTACCAAAACAGAACTCATCAATGCGTCCTATACCAATGTTTCCCACACTTGGGTCCTAATACCGATTAAGAATAGAAAGAAAGGCCTGGTTATCTGCATTTTAACAAGTTTCTCCCCCCTCCCTCAGGTGATTCTTATCAGGCAAGTTTGATAACTAAACCATGTTAAAAACCCTTGTTTCTAATAATTATTTAATTTCTTTTCAAGATTATAAGCATTTTGTATTGGGGAAAAAACATCCACAATGTCATCAGGCAGTTATATAACGACACAAACAAAAGCACCCACAAGCAGAAACATGCTACTGCCTTATGCCCTCAGCAGGAGACAGTGAACCTTTTAACTCTTTTTCAGTGTTTATTTTTATTAAATATACAAGAAAAGAACACATTTAAATGTTAGCAAGGAGGGAGGGTGGGCATGTCATTTTATGTTTGCCCAACTCTGGAGCACCCTGTAAAATAATGAAGCCTGGAAAAGATAGCATTTGGTCACATTTTTTTTTTTTAATCAGAATAAAAAACCCACCTAAACTTTGTGACTTGAGATATCTGATCACTTGAAAAAACACTGGACCACAGTTTCCTTCCTCAATTTAAAAAGGAAAGACAAGACAGAAAGAAGAATGGTGGTTGTCAACGGGTGGGGGGAGAGAGAAATGGGGAATTAGAGTTTCATGGGTACACAGCTTTAGTTACACTGGATGAAAAGAGCTCTGGAGATGGATGGCGCTGATGGTTGTACAACAAAGTAAATGTACTTAATGCCACTTAACTATCAACTTAAAACTGATTAATATGGTAAATTTTATGCACCTTATCACAATCTAATTTTTTTTATTATTTATTTCTTTTTAGACAAGAGTCTCACTCTGTCACCCACCCTGGAGTGCAGTGGTGCGATCTCAGCTCACTGCAACCTCAGCCTCCCAGGTTCTAGCAATTCTCCTGCCTCAGCCTCCCAAGTAGCTGGGATTACAGGCACCTACCACCATGCCCAGCTAATTTTTGTATTTTTAGCAGAGACGGGGTTTCGCCATGTTGGCCAGGCTGGTCTCGAACCCCTGACCTCAAGTGATCCACTCGCCTCGGCACCCCCCAACTGCTGGTATTATAGGCATGAGACACTGCGCCTGGCCGTAATTCTTTTTTTTTGACATGGAGTCTCACTCTGTCGCCAGGCTGGAGTGCAGTGGCGCAATCTCGGCTCACTGCAACCCCTGCCTCCTGGGTTCAAGCGATTCTCCTGCCTCAGCCCAGCCTCCCGAGTAGCTAGGAATTCTTTAAATTTTTAAAAAACAGTTTTTACATATTTGAGAGAAAAGCCTAAATTGAGGTGGAACACACACACAAAGCACAGAGCTGTGAGTCAGGTGTCCTGTGATTTAGTCCTAATTTGCTCTCTGACTTTGGACACACATCCTGCAACCTGTGTCTCAGTTCTTTCTGCAGAAAATGAGTATCAAGAATTACAGAAGTTAGAACAAAAATCACGTACAGAGCATCTGGAAATGTGTATGAGTATGGGAGGGGGGACATTATGGGCTGGTTATAGCATAAGGTTCAAAGAACTCAACTGATTTACCCAAGATCTCAAGAGATTTACGTGAAAGTAGTTGTGAAACTTAGTATAAAGGGCAATGTGCACAGGTTACCAAAACGTATCTATCAGCATAAAAACAACACCATAAAAGGGTAATCGGAGAAGACAACCTGATGCTTTGGTATGCTACACAGAAATAATTCTTCCCAGTCAAAAAACTAGCAAGTTCATTCATTTATTCATTCACTCAATATTTAATATGCATTTACCATGTGCCAGGAAGTAAGGCACTGAGAACAGCCACTGTGCATATGGAGAGCTCAGAGCTCCAAAGGGAGCTCAGGAGTAAACCAGGAGAAAACCTGGTGGAAGAGCACTCAGGTGATGAAAAAAGGCATGCATAGGTCTGTGGTTGAAGGGCACAGGAATACAAGGAGACCAGTGCATGAGTGGGGAGCCAGCAGCCAGGGGAACATGGTAAGACATGGCTCTGGATGTGTGGCAAAGGGCCAAGACAATGCAGACTCTCATGAACGTCTTAAAGGATTGTAAACTTTTTCCCCAATAGCTATGAAAAGCCATCAGAATGCATTAAGGAGGATTAGAAGAGATTAAATGATCAGATCTGGGGGTGGACAGAGAAAAAAATTTAAATGGTCAAAGAACTCCCACAGAATCCAGTTAAGTGGCCATGGTGGCTTACAGAAGAATGTGGCAGCAGTGGATAAAAAGTGGCCAAGTCAGGAGATATTGAGAAAGTCAAATCTACAGAACCCAGTTATATGACAACGGTTATAGTAATTAGGGCTGTAAGCATGGATGAGAGACAACACAGAGAGAAAAGAAAAAGTCCAACACGCAATCTTGAAAAACTCGAGTGTTTACTGGCCTTGTGAAAGAGGCCAAGTTTACAGAGGGAACTGAGCAGGAGCAGACAAGAAGTGGGAGAAAAACCAGGAGTACAGTGTCATAAAAGCTAAAGGAGAGAGTATTTCAAGAAGAAAAGAATGGCCAATAGGGTGAAATACTAAAATGTAAAGAAGATGAGGCCTGAAAAATATCCACTGGATTTAGCTATACAGAAGTCACCCATGACCCAAGAATAAGTGTTTTAATGAATTATGGGGTAAGAGACCAGATTAGTATGTGTTGAAGAATGAGTATGAAGTGAAGAAATGATGGAGGATATTGCCACCTCTTCTGAGGTCTTTGGCCTTGAAGGATAGGAATGATATAAGGTAGTAGCTGGAATAAAGCATGCAGTTAAGGGAGAGTGTTTTTGTTGATTGTTGTTTTATTAACAGAAGAGGCTGCAACATGCTTAAAATCCAACAAGAAAGATCTATTGAAGGAAAAAGATGAATATATACAAGAAAGGTTTCTAAGGCAATGACAGAGATAAGATCCAGGGCACAGCAGGAGGGGACAGGCTTTGGGTATGTGGAGAGAGGACTCCTGTGTTGAACAGCAGCAGCGGGGGTGAGGATGGATGCAGAAGAAGATAGGTTTGTGTCTTTGGTAGCAAAAAAGACTTTCTACTTGTTGGCTTCAATTTTCTCTGAGAGTAGGAGTCTAGATCACCTGTTAACACTGAGAAAAGGTGGTGGGAGGAGGTGCTGTGAGGAAGAGAAGGGTTACTCATACAGATAGAAAAAGACTGCTGGCCAGAACCATTTGAGGCTGGTGATGATGAAGTTCTAATGAAATCAATCTACCCTGAAGTATCGCTTTCTCTGGTGTGCTTCCTGTGTGGGGACATGCCCAGACAAAGCACATGGCTGGGTTCATACAGGCTCAGCCTTTGCTGGCAAAACAGTACATACTCAGCAGTTTGCAAGGAATTGAAAAGGGATTGTGTGGAAGTGTAAAACAAAACAAAAACAAGCCTCACTCCATTTACCTAAAGATCATTTTTAGAACACCCTCTATACTACAGAACAACCCACACAGAGGTGACTGAAGACACATATGCCACTTAACATCTGCTTTTCAAAAGATCATATGCCTCACTTATCCTATGATAGCAGAGAAGTTACCATAACAAATTCCTGAAGATGACTGTTTCGATTAAATCATGCTCAGACTTAGCATGTCCTTACTGTTCTTATTGGTGCAAAAAGCACCTCACCTTGCAATCAACAAAAAAAAAAAAAGAAAAAAAAAAGGCCTGCGTAACTCAGTGTAGACATCCCTTCATGCTCATATTTGGGCACAGATTAGCAACAAGCTATGAAGGTAATTTTCCCTTGTTCTCAAAACTAGGTGCCTGAGTTTTTTCAAACATTCTTTTTTTTTTTCTACAAAGTGACTCTCCATTAACAACAAGGTAGACAGCAAAGATGAGAAACAGTATATTTTTTTCTACAAAGTGACTCTCCATTAACAACAAGGTAGACAGCAAAAATGAGAAACAGTATATTTATAGCAAGCTTAGTTAGTACTTCAAGGTTAGAGTCTAACAAATTCAATAATTAAAACATATCTAATGAATTATGACTTTCTCACTTCACAAAGAACAATCAATCCCATTAACAGCCTAAATTTTAATGAATACAGAGAATGGTATTGATGTTGATAGAGAAGTAACTCCTCCAGTACCTATATTTTAGTGAATAAAAGGAAAATTTAAGTAAACTTTAGTGACTAATAAGGATAAATACACCCTCCCCAAAAAGGGGGTAGTGGGAATCAATTTATTTTTATTACGGTAGAAAACTAAATCTCAAACTACTTCATATCACAGGCTAAGATGATAATGTGAATAATCAAGTCAAAATACAAGAAGTGTCAAAACAAACAGATGAACCTATCAAAGAAAAACAGATAGAGTTACATACAGCGGCTGCTCCTGTAATGTAAAAGAAATCTTCATGTGAGAGAAAGGTAAGAGAATGCTAAAGGGAAACATGACAAAGGCAGGACTTGTCAAGTTTCTAAGCAAGGAGAGTTTTGATCAAAACCCATCTTCCCTCAGGCTTTACAGCCCTATTGTTAGTGGATCAGTGGCAGCATGCGGGGGCAGGGGAAACTCATGTTGATTACATACTTCCTAAATCTCTAGGAGAGTGATAGGCACTCATACTCAAGACAGCCCCACTCTAACAGTTTTTTTTTTTTTTTTTTTTTTGAGGCTGAGTTTCACTCTTGTTGCCCAGGCTGGAGTGCAATGGTGCCATCTCAGCTCACTGCAACCTCCGCCTCCCGGGTTCAAGCGATTCCCCTGCCTCAGCCTCCTGAGTAGCTGGGATTACAGGCACCTGCCACCAGGCCTGGCTAACTTTTTGTATTTTTAGTAGAGCCGCCGTTTCTCCATGTTGGCCAGGATGGTCTTAAACTCCTGACCTCAGGTGATCCGCCTGCCTTGGCCTCCCAAAGTGCCGGGATTACAGGTGTGAGTCACCGCGCCCAGCTGACCCTCTAACTTTTTAAATGATCACATCACTGAAATTTGTCAACTTACTTCGTCATTTTTCCCCCTAAACTCGTAATACATGCATGCTTAGAGTAACAGCTTGCACATCAAACTGAGTGAAACATAGGCCTTCCATTTCATCACTGGCACATCTTTAAAAGCTGAAAAGAAATAATTTTCTGAATGAAAGGGCAAAGTAAAAGAAAGAATAGAAAAAACAGAGTGGGGCTTAGACCTGCTAAAAGGTAATTAACAAGTTAAGAAGTATTTCTTTCTCCAAGGCATCATGGAGGGGAAACAGTGCAGAGGAGGTCTGCATCAGTGCAACTCTTTTGGCAGACAATTCAGAAGTACGTCTCAAGATTGTAAATGTAATACCTTTTGTCCCAGCAATTCCACTTCCAGGACCTTATCCTATGGATATATTCACATGCCTCACAAAGACACGTACAAAGTTCAGTACAACAGTTTTAAAAGCAAAAAACAACATAATATCCATCAATAAGGCACTCTAAACAAAATGTTAGACACATACAAGAGAATACCATATGGTATTTTTTAAAAATCACAGCTACAAGGAAAAGTAGGACTGTGGTAACAAGTGCCTGCTGTAGAAATTGCAACTAGGTTTGCCAGGCTCCCATGAAGAGGACAACCAGATGAGCTATCTTCCTACCGTGGCTGTGTCACTTTTTCAGTTTTCTGCTTCAAAAATGGAAGTAGGAGAATGTGGGCTATACCTTACATCACATCTATAAAGATCTTTTTTGGCCGGGTGAGGTGGCTGATGCCTGTAATCCCAGCACTTTGGGAGGCCAAGGCAGGTGGATCATTTGAGGTCAGGAGTTTCAGAACAGCCCAACCAAAATGGTGAAACCCCGTCTCTACTAAAAATACAACAAAATTAGCTGGGCATGGTGGGGCATGCCTGTAGTCCCAACTACTTGGGAGGCTGAGGCAGGAGAATCGCTTGAACCCGGGAGGTGGAGGTTGCAGTGAGCCAAGATCGCACCACTGCACTCCAGCCTGGGTGACAGAGCAAGACTCCATCTCAAAACAAAACAAAACAGAACAAAACAAAACAAAGAAACAAAACAAAACACACAGTAATGGGAGGCTTCATATTACAGAGAATTTCTGTAAATTAATCTAGGCAAGAAGGCCAGGAACATAAAAAGAAAGTAATATATTCAGATATTTCCTCCAAATATTACATGCCAAATTACATCTCCCAAACTGTAGGTAAAACCATATAGATCCAATAAAAATGGTCACCAGATGTAGACACTAACTCTTACACCTCACTTGGATGCAGACGCACTACATTATAAGCAGTGTACATTAACTCTTTAAGAATTTTAAAATGTGATAATGGTTAGAAGTCATCCATTTCTGTTCTCAAAGTTCAATCATTTTGAGTTCACTTGGCAGGGTAAATAAGCAATTTGATTTTTTCTACACAAGCTGAAATACTGTTAACTACTTTTTAATTGATAACTTTCAGGCTCTGTGTGTGTCTGGCTTGTGGCCAAACTACAGCCCATGGCCATGTGTATGCACACACATGCATACACCCTCATACCTATGGATTCTGCAGCCTGAAGGCTAAGTCAACATTAAGCCAACTTCCTATGGGAACATTTCAAACCCTAAAGGGCCTCCTCCCGGTATTAAACCAGTCCAATCCAGTTTAGCTTCTAAGGTGTGACTGAATTCACGCATGTGACTGAATCATCGGCCTCCAGGTCATGCTATTAAACAAGATGACTCTGACCACAGCTTTACAATCTAACCTTCACAATTACAGCATCTTTAAACTTTAATATAATGAAATATGATGGCCCTATTATATTCTCATTCAAAATGCAAACAATGGACAAAATAATTGCTATCCAACTACATACTCAGACAAGTGAAAAGTTCCTGGCTGCTTAATTAGAAAACATTTGACTGCTTTGCTCCTGCATACAACCTATTCCCAAAATTTTGAGTCTTAATTGGCTAACATATTTAAAACAAACCTATGAAAAGACTGCCAGGGGCATTAAAAGGAAAATTATTTATTTATTTATGTTTAGCTTTTTTATTTTTATTTTTTAAAGGCAATTTAAATAAATGAATGAGATAAATTTAAAACAAGCATAAGATAGGCAGAAACTAGTAAGCAGAAATAATCTCTTCAAACACACACACCTCTAGTTTTAGTCTTGACATACTTAGTGTCTTTCCATACAGCCACCTCAGATTTGCAAAGCCTCCTGCACATTCTGCACTGTTCTCTCTGGCCTTCAGGTACATATTCATGTTCATGCCTGCTCAGGCAGACTTGTTTGCACACAGAGCAATGTTAGGCACTGCTGTTTTGGAATTTGGCTTTCATTAATGTTCTAGGGCAGATATCTACTTGGAGAGAATGAGAGAAGCCAGACAAGTCAGAGGCTAAATTTCAAGCTGGAAGTCAGAGCTTTACCTCTCTCAAAAAGAAACAAGTCAATTTTACTGTGATGCCTCGGCAAACCCTTAAATAAGAGGAGAGCTGAACCCTCTGCTTGTAACACCTACCTCTGAGGAACAAGCACTACTGTCTGGGATTTCACTCCTCTATATCAACCCTAACTCTTGGTGACTTATTAATCCACTAGTGTTTAAAGGATACTCCTAGGATCCCTTGCCTATTGGCTCTTGGTTAATTCTACTTTATCCTCTCTTGCTTTTAATCTCCTTACACACCAGATGTTTTTGTGACAACCTTTTGATCTAAGTTCATCAAATCAGTATTCTTTGTTAGTCTTTTGATTGAAAATTAAGGTAAGGTTAGGGGCAATAGTAAGGCTTATTTACCCAAGATCTCTTACCAGTTGTGGTTTTTAGCAAAAAGGTTGTATTATATTCTAAAAAAAAGTTAAAGTATACAAACAGAACAAGCAGAAACTAGTATAGGTATGTAGTATTTTTATTATTTGAAACTTTTCCACTGAAAACTGAACATAACACACAGAAATTCCTAGAAGGAATTATGAACAGAATTTCCTAACACAGATTTAATAGAAAGACATAATGTATTTATCAGTGACCTATTTAAATAGAAGCTATAGAACTATCCCTTGCAATCTCTTCCACTAAATCATATAACTTTGTCATTCTTACTACCCCATTACATAATCCAGGCTCTTCATCCTCTTTAGGATAATGTGACATACTAAAACTGCTTAATTTCGCTGTGATTTTGCTCTTACTCATTCTAAAAATCTTAAGTTCTTTTATTATCCATAATTTTCCTTATGTTGTTATGAGTTGTGGCTGATGCTATTTTCATAGGTAGCTAATTCTAAGTTAAACTCTAAGGCTAACTCTAAGTTAAACAACTTCATTAAACCCTCATTAATTAAGGTTAAACAATTTTGGTAACTAATTAGTTAAACAACTAAATTAAACCCTCATTAATTTCTTACAAGGGCCAAAGACTTTAGTTGTCAGTTGTATATGGTACTATTCATTTAGTCATTTCTCAGGTTCATCGATAATTTTCATATATCTTTGCTGAAAATATCATTGAGCTTCAAGAATGCGCTATCACAGTTGTTCTGATCAACAGTTTCATTTCTTTAAATCTAGTTTGCCTAAAGGAAATTATGTAAGTAGTTACATGGAAGTATATGAAGATGAGAATTCGGAGCAACCACCTCCGTTATGTAAAAGGTATGTGATGTCAAAAATATGAGTTACTCTTTGAGCCTCCGTTTCTTTATTGATAAAAATGAAGTCATGCCATAAAGACGGCAACAACCAGACACTGGGGACTACTATGGGGTGGGGGCAAGGGCTGAAAACTACTTATTAGGTGTGATGCTCACTACGTGGGTGACAGGACCAGTTGTACCCTAAACCTCAGCATCATGTAATATACCCAAGTAACAAACCTGCACATATACCCCTAGAATCTAAAATAAAAGTTGAAATTGTTTTAAAAATGGAGTCACAATCTATTTCACAGGATTGTGGTAATTTTAAAAGCTAACACATTAAAAAACAGCTAGGACAGAAACTGCCACATGGCCAACATTATACATCTATTTCTTAGGTAACTACTTTGTGACTGTTACTTACTTTTTAACTTCATGGATCATTTTTATTCTGTAACATCTATAAATTACACTTATTATAAAAATTTCTTTTCATTGTTATTTCACATATTAATTCTCTCAAGAAACATGACAATTAGAAAATTATATTTTCTATGGAAAATTTTAGGATACTGAATTGTTAGTAAAACAAATACTCTTTATGGGGCTAACAAACATTCTTTTTATTTTCAAGAGTCATATTCTACATGGAAACACTAATAAAAATGTGCTGGACAATCCAAATTAATATATTTGATTAATAACTTATAACAGTATAATTTATATTAATACAAAATGTGAAGGATGCTATTGCTCTGTTCCTATTTCAGATCAATATTTCTAAATCTTTAGAAGATACGCACCAAAAATCTTACTAAGTCACCTATCACATATAATATTGGTTTGCTTTTAAGTAAAAAATATATTTTCCTTCTAATCTCTGGAGAAAAATTTCCTATTCTATCTTGAGTATGCAAATTTGCTACATAGGGATAACCACATCTCTCTTTTCATCCACTACAGCAACCAACAGAAACCAAACCCACTGTGCCACCTCAGATAATTTTTATTGACAAAGCCAAGTAAAATCCATATAAATGTTTGATCTAGATACAAAAAATAAAGCCCAATAAAATGGACATTTTCCACAACAAATCCAAATACAGCACAAAACTTATGGGAATAATTATCAAGTAAAAACAATTATTAAGTAAAAAACTACTCTTTTTTTTTTTTTTTTTTTGAGACAGGGTCTTGCTGTGTCACCTACCCTGGAGTGCAGTGACACAGTCACAACTCACTGCAGCCTCGACCTCCTGGACTCAAGCTATCCACCCACCTCAGACTCCCAAGAAGAAAATGAGGTGGAGGCAGAAGCAGGTAACGTTTAGGACCCTTTTTAGTCTAAAGCTGTACTAACAGACTACAAATACAACACAGAAGTCAGAGGTCACAATAGGCAGAGTCAAGCAACTGAAAGTAGAGAATTAAAAAAAAAAAACTCCAAAGAAAATTCTAAATTCTAACTCTAAAATCTCTACAGGTGTATGCCACCATGCCTGGCTAATTTTTAAATTTTCTGTAGAGATGGGGTCTTGGTGTGCTGCCCAGGCTGGTCTCCAACTCCTGAGCTCCAGCAATCCTCCTGCCTCAGCTTCCCAAAGTGCTGGGATTATAGGCGTGAGCCAGGGCACCCAGCCAAGACATTACTCTCTAAATGTGATCATTATTGTCCAATATCAAAAAATTTGCTCATGGTGATATTTTGATTGTTTATAATTTTGTCTCTTTTTTCTTTTAGAATAAATCAAGGCATTCAACAGCGAGAAATACACACAATTCAACTCTCTTCATTTAATTTTTTCATATGCTGGAAGAAAAGTACTTAATTTTCTTTTCAAGTAAAGAAAGGCTCAATGACTTCAACTAAAAACGAAGTTCTACAGATGAAAGGTTTCTTCTAGTGAAAGAAACCACAATAATATTTTATAAGCCACAGGACAACAACAGAATTTCAGCAACAAAAAAATCTTGTAAGCATTTAAACCTGATATATGGTATTTTAACCATGAACCTTAACAAAGGAAAATAAAGCAAACTAGGAAAACCAAAGTCCTAAGTTAAAGCTAAACATTGTTCTAAAAAGGTATTTCTGCCAAAATAAAAGTTCAAAACAAATAACTAATTCAAAGACTCAAATTCTCACCTAAAGCAGTAAGAGCTCTATGACATCAAGCTTTTGTAGGAAATTTTAGGATCTCTGACACACAAAATGAAATATTTAAGTACTTAGGAGAAAAATGCATTATATACATATATATTTTATATATATATTATATATATATTTATATATAATATATATATTTTATATATTTATATTTATATATGTATTTTATATATATTATATATATATATATACACACACACACATACACCAATTTGTACTTATAATTATTCATGAGTACCACAGAGACAATGTCCAGAGGCCATTGTTTTTAAAAGTAGGGGTTTTTCTAATGTATTTTATTTTTTTAGAGATGGGGTCTTGCTATATTGTCCAGGTTGGTCTCAAACTGCTGGCCTCAAGCAATCCTCCGGCCTCATCCTCCCTGCCAAAAGTAGGTTATTTTAGAAGACTAGCTGGATCCCATATTTTGCTTCTGCCTAAAAAACTTCAAAGGAGAGAGCAGAACACACCCTCAAAGATGCACTGTTACAAATACTTTAGGTATCACAATTAAAATATTTTAATTCAAAGGCCACAAAGATTCTATCATTCCAAGTATAGAATGTGTCCAGCTGCACAGCCTTCTCATGGCCTCTCATTCTAAGTCACCTGGAAAGTGTAATATGATGATGGCTGTGTCTACAGCCACTAAACCTTCACTCAAGAAGATCTGGTGCTTTAAACAAGTGTAGGCAAGTTGATCCTGGTTTTTCTTTTCGATTCAGCAACCTACACCCACCTCTATTTAAATGTTGTTCCACAAAGGAAGGATACAATTATAGTATTTTAAAATAGGGGCCAGGCATGGTGGCTCACGTGGCCAGGCACGGTGGCTCATGCCTGTAATCCTAGCACATTGGGAGGCTGAGGTAAGTGGATCACCTGAAGTAAGGAGTTCAAGACCAGCCTGGCCGACATGGTGAAATCCTGTCTCTACTAAAAATAAATTTTAAAAATTTTTAAAAATTAGCCGGGAGTGGTGGCAGGCACCTGCAATCCCAGCTACTTGAGAGGCTGAGGCAGGAGAATCGCTTGAACCTGGGAGGCAGAGGTTGCAGTGAGCTGAGATCATGCCATTGCACTCTAGCCGGGGCAACAAGAACAAAACTCCGTCTCAAAAAATTAATTAATTAATTAATTAAATAAAATAAAAATAGGGGCTCCTGAGTGTGTATATGTGGAGGATTCATTACAGTTTTTAGACGTTGAAATTTCCAAAATAAAAAGGGAGAAAGAAAAGGGGAGAGAAAAGAGAAGTGAAAGGAAGGAAGAAAGAGGAAAGAGAGGAAGAGAACGGGATGTCAAATCAAACAGAGCTGGTTTTGAGTCTTAATTCTCTAACTTATTAGCAGTATAAACTTGGTAAACCTAAGGTTCCTTATCTGTAAAAGCTGGATAATAACAATTCCTGCTTTATGAGATCGTCAGGAGATTTGAATGAGAGAACACGAGTATAGCATTTAAGAGAACGAGAAAGTAATCAAACCATTAACTATCCTATATAATTATTTTTATTGTAATCAAATAAATTGGTTAGTTTAATGACTTTATAGTTTATATATAGTTTATAATTTAATGACTTCATAGCTTTAGAAATATAGCAAGTTATTCAACAACCTGACATAATATTTGTAAAACCAAAAAAAAAAAAAAACTGAGGTAAAGAAATATATAGTTTTCAGCCTGTAATCCTAGCACTTTGGGAGGCCAAGGTGAGGGGATCACCTGAGGTCAGGAGTTCAAGACCAGCCTGGCCAAAATGGTGAAACCCCATCTCTACTAAAAATACAAAAATTAGCCGGGTGTGGTGGCATATGCCTGTAGTCCCAGCTTCTCAGGAGGCTGAGGCAGGAGAATCACTTGAACCTGGGAGGTGGAGGCTGCAGTGAGCTGAGATCATGCCACTGCACTCTAGCCTGGGTGATAGTGCAAGACTTCATCTCAAAAAAAAAAAAAAAAAGAAAAAGTAATATATAATTTTCAATAAATACTTTCTGGGGATTTAGCTTCTTATAAGGCAATAAGAACATGAACTCAAGAGCCAGATTGCCTAGGTTTGAGTTCCAAGTCTGCCACTCGCTGGCTGTATGACTGCAAGCCAAGTATTTACTGGGTCTCAGTTTCTGTCTGTTTACTGGGATGACAATAGGGATGTTGTGAGGAGAAAATGAATTAATATATGTAAACTGCTTAGAACAGTGTCTGGCACTTAGTAAGTGCTATGTAAGTATTAGCGTGGATTTAGCTGTTAATAATGCTCACCAGGAAACTATTTACCACCCCAAAACTGGCAATTGTTAAGCCCACTCACTAGAGTAATTAGACTAGGAGATATGAACTGGAAACTTGTGGGCTACAAGTCCAAACTAAACTCTAACCTTCAAACTCAGCAGTTCTTTAGAGGCAAAATCAAAGTCTGCTATCTGCGAAGTTACTGCCAACATCCGAAGACATATTACAGCTGTGTGTGCGAGTGCCCGTGTGTGTGTGTGTGTGTGTGTGTGTGTGTGTGTGTGTGTGTACGCTACAATTCAGAATCATGGCCTCTAAGTAGTGGAAACGTGATTTTTAAACTTTTTTTTTTTATTTTCTTAAGCCAGAGTCTCACCCTGTGACTCAGGCTGCAGTGCAGTCACACGATCACAGCTCACCGCAGCCTTGACCTCCGGAGTAGCTGGAAATACAGGTGCTTGCCACCGTGCCAAGCTAATTTTTTGTATTTTTTTGTAGAGAGAGGGTTTTACCCTTTTGCCAAGGCTGTTCTCGAACTCCCAGGCTCAAGCAATCTACCCACTTTGGCTTCCCTAAGTCCTGGGATTACAGGCATGGGCCACTGCACCTGGCCAATTTTTTATTTTAATTTTTCTGTATTTTCTAATTTTTTGCCATGCTTTTGCTTCTATAATAATAAAAGATAATTTTAAAATTCAGAGATGAAAGAAATGTGTCTTACAGTTGTATAAGGAAAAAATCCACAAATTCCATACCTGTATTTATGAATGATGGCATTAAATAATTTTCCATCTCTCCAGCAGGTAGTGAAATTTTCACACCGAATTCCAGCATAACCCTCTGTTGCCTGCTGCGTCCAGAGTAGCAATCTCTCTTTTGCAGACATATCCTCTGACTCTCCAGTAACATGGATATCAGATATCTAGATATAACAGAAAGTGTTAAACCTTTAGGAAGGAAGGAAGCTAACTCAGATTAAGAACCTACTATGTGCCAAGCACTTTCCAAAATCTAAGATTAGGATAATAACAATTCCCGCTTCATGAGATTGTTAAGAGATTTGAATGAGATAACATGTGTACAGCACTTAAGAGAATGTGCCACATGTAGAAAGTTATCAAACCATTAGCTATTCTATATAATTATTTTTATTTAGCCCTCATACCTCTCCCTTATAAATTTTCCCCATTTTACATATAGGAAATAAATAAATTTTATCCATTTTACATATAGGAAATCTGAGTTTCAAAGAGGTTAACAACAGATTGAAAAAGTCAGATTTAACTCATTTGTGTCCAATTTAAAAGCATTTATTCTCTTTTTACTAAACCAAAACTCTACAGTATTGAAAATTCTACATTCTTCTTTCCTAATCAGATTTGTTAATACAACTTAAGGAGGTGTTTTCCAAGTTCAAGTAGATCAGAGGTAAAACCTATAAATTACTCTATACTACCACCTGCAGAGCAGAATTTGATCCAACAGGTATTCTGTGTAAAGAACAACGAAAGAAATAGTATTCTCTCCTATTAACTATATTATATAACAATTTGGCCAGAAGTTCTAATTTTCTCATGAGTCCTTGCTTGGCTTGCTCAACCTGAAACCTTTATCAACTGATTTTTTTCTCCTGTATTTTGTTTTCATGAAGTTTTCTAAAAGTCTCTTCCACTGAATAATGATAAAACAAGTTACAAGTTTCCATGATTTACATTCTCCCAAAAGCACCTCTTTGATAAGGGTCCTACTTAATCTGCTGATAATTATATTAAGGCACAAAGTGACTTTACCAGGGGTCACACAGTAATTCCAAAGCTGAGATTAACACCACCAACAACTGTTCCCTCAATCAGTGCAAGACGCAAAGCCAAGGGATCAACAAGACAGGCTGCACGCCAGAATCAGAATGAGCAAGTCAGAGATGGGAAGCAAGGCATAGGAAGAACAAATCATTCTGTAACAGGGAAAATATCACTTGACCAGTCATGAGACAGGCTTCTAGACCTGGTTCCTAGTCTCATAGGTTTGAATAATTCATTTCATGTTTGTAAGTCAACTTCCTTATCTATAAAATGAGGAGGAGGCAGAAGCAGATAACGTTTAGGACCCTTTTCAGTCTAAAGTTTTACTAACAGACTATAAACACAACAGAGAAGGTCACAATAGGCAGAGTCAAGCAACTGAAAGTAGAGAATTAAAAAAAACTCCAAAGAAAACCTGTTACATGTGGTAGTGCCAGGCTCAGACAGGAAGCCCTTTATTCCTCCCAGCTGCCACAGAGCCAGAGGCACAGCCAATCCAGGGACCCGGGGCAGGAAGGCTGTGGCAGTGAAAGCCCTTGCCAGGCCTCGCAGCCCCTGACTTCACTTGTTGGAAATGACAGGGGGCCTCACACACTCCTTCTCCAGTGTTCAGCAGAGGCTGCCATGCCCCATGGAGCTTCACTCTCAGCCATAGTCTGAGACACTCTGCTTGACAAATGGTCAGGATTTAAAAGCGGAACAAACTGTCTCAATTTTAATAATCTTTGCCAGGAATCTGTGCCAAACTCCAGAGCATGGAAAAGAACTCTGCACATGAACACATCATATAGTACACATAGAAGAAATTTCTTTTTTTTTTTTTATGTGACAAAAAACAGCATAAAATTTACCAATATTCTTTGGCCCAAGTTCCAATGATACTCTGGTCTAAAATTATGCTACAGTACCTTTCTGGCACATCCCAAGAGTTTAAGTCCCATGTCCACCGTTTACATGCTCAAGTTACTTAACTGCTTTAAGCCCATTCCCTTACTTGTAAAATGATGATGATAATTATACCGTGTTGTGAGAATTCAACAACATTAGCACAGCGTAATGCCTGGCCCATAGTCCGCACATGCACAATACAGGTGAGCTATGTTATTGTTGTAGTTATTGTTATTCTTTCTGAAAAAGGGAGAAGTAAAACCTTGACTTTATTATTTTCTTAACTCTCTTCCCCATAGAGAGGAATAAAAGAATAAGTTTTTTAAGTTTGCTGCCTTAAACTAATGAAAATCTACAATCACAACGGTTCAGAGAAGCTAATCTAGGAAACTGTGAATGAAAAAGTTGAGGCCAGGCACGGTGGCTCACGCTTGTAATCCCAGCACATTGGGAGGCCAAAATGAGAGGATCACTTGAGCCTAGGTGTTCAAGACCAGGCTGGGCAACATAGTGAGACCCTGTCTCTATTAAAAAAAAAATCAGCCTGGCATAATAGCATGTGCCCATATAGTCCCAGCTACTAGCTGAGGCAGATCGCCTGAGTCGAGGAGGTTGAGGCTGTAGTGAGCCATGATCACGCCACTGCGCTCCAGCCTGGACAACAGAGTGAGGCCCTTAAAATCAAAAACAAAACAAAACAAAACAAAAAAAAACAAGAAATAAAAGAAAAGAAAAAGTTGAGCCTCTTGGTCTCTATAACCCTTCAAAAATTATAAAATCAACTGTTTTGGGGAACCCTTACAATTCAAGAGCCACCTAGATAGTATGTATAATGACAGATAGAAATGGTAGATAGCTGGGGTTGTGTGGGACTGTTTTCTGCTAATTCCATGCCAGTCAGTTACAAAAGCATTACCTGTTAACTAGGGAAGTCAGTAAAGTTCAACTACAAGGTACCAGCTTAATAGGTTCAAGTGCTACACAGTTTTACCAGAGGAAGGATGTTAAAGGAGTTTAGAGGTCTGAAAATGGCCTAAATGTCAAGAGAAAATAATGTATTCTTGTTAAATAAGTTTCCAATAGATGAATTTCAGATTGTTACAAATACAATTTCAGACTGTTATACATATACACACTATTAAAAAGCGATAATTTTAAAATGCATATTCAAAGGTATATTCATATAATTTTACAATGCATATTCAAATGTTATGAACCAAGCTTTAAAATATCAAAGATTAAGCCAAGTTCCAGACTCCACTAGGCCCACAAGCAGGGCAGGTGAATTCTAACTCCTCCATTTTCAGCTTTTCCTGCTACTTCCAATAAACTGAACATCATCCTCTTATAGCAATTTAAGGTATTTTTCAAAATACTGTTACCATTAGCCACTAGTATATCAGACTTTTCATGATACTATGCAACCAAAATTAAAATAAAAAATAAGTTAAATGCTAAAAATTGTTTAAGTCTTCAGTTGTCATTCATAATCCCTGATCTGAAATCTGTGTGTTCAGCAGAACAGCCTGAATCTTCCACCAATGACAGGTTAATGGTTTCACATTCAGGTCAGATTCTAGAAAGTAATCAAGCTACCTCCCTTCAAAACCCGGAGGCAATGTAGTGATAATCAGAGAGGGTTTCAATTCATGCTGCCTCAGTTTAAATCTTAATTCCAACAGTTAATGAAATGAATGACCCAGACTACTCACATAATCTCCTAAAATCCATTTTCTTTCTTTTTTTTTTTTTTAAGATGGAGTCTCACTCTGTCGCTCAGCATGGAGTGCAGTGGCACCATCTCGGCTCACTGCAACCTCCACCTCCCGGGTTCAAGTGATTCTCCTGCCTCAGCCTCCCAAGTAGCTGGGACTACAGGCATGTGCTAACATATCTGGCAATTTCTGTATTTTTAGTGGAGACAGGGTTTCACCATGTTGGCCAGGCTGGTCTTGAACTCCTGACCTCGGGTGATTCACCCGCTTCGGCCTCCCAAACTGCTGGGATTACAGGCGTGAGCCACTGCACCTGGCCTCACTTTCTTCATCTTTAAAACTTACATAATAACAACAACCTATCCAAAACAGAAATCAAGAAAGCAATCCCATTAACAATAGCTTAAAAAAAAGACTTAGTAATAAATTTAACCAAGGAGATAAAAGACCTTTATACTGAAAACACTGATGAAAGAAATTAGTCATGAATAAATGGATAGATATCCCATGTTCATTCATGAATTTGAAGAATTAACACTGTTAAAATGTCCATACTAGCCAAAGCAATCTACAGATTCAATGCAATCCCTATCAAAATTCTCATGACACTTTGCACAGAAATAGAAGAAACAATCCTTCAATTTGAATGGAACCACAAAAGACCCCAAATAGTCAAAGCAATCTTGAGCAAAATGAACAAACCTGGAAGCGTCACACTCTACCTGACTTCAAAATATACTACAAATCTATAGTAAGAAAAAGAGCATGGTACTGACACGAAAACAGACAGACCAGTGGAACAATAGAGAGCCCAGAAATAAACCATGCATTTATGGTCAATTGATATTTGACAAAGATGCCAATAACACACAATGGAGAAAGAACAGTCTCTTCAATAAATGATGTCTGAAAAACTGGATATCCACATAAAGAAGAATGATATTAGACCCTTATCTCACACCATATACAAAAATCAACTCAAACTGGATTAGAGACTTACACGTAAGACCTAATATTATAAAGCTACTAAAGAAAATGTAAGGAAAAGTTTCTTGACTTTGGACTGGGCAATGATTTTTTGGATATGACTCCAAAAGCACAAGTAAGAAAAGCAAAGACAGAAAAATGAGATTACAGCAAATGAAAAAGCTTCTGCACAGCCAAAGAAACAATAAACAAAGAGACATATTGCAGAATGGGAGAAAATATGTGCAAACCATTCATCTTATAACGAGTTAATATCCAAAATATATAAGGAACTAAAACAACTCGGTAATAAGAAAACAAAAAACTTGGCCGGATGTGGTGGCTCACGCCTGTAATCCTAGCACTTTGGTAGGCCAAGGCAGGCAGATCATGAGGTCAGGAGATCGAGACCATTCTGGCCAACATGGTGAAACCCCATCTCTACTAAAATACAAAACATTAGCTAGGCATGGTGGCACGTGCCTGTAACCCCAGCTACTCGGGAGGCTGAGGTAGGGGAATCACTTGAACCCAGGAGGCGGAGGTTGCAGTGAGCTGAGATTGCACCACTGCACTCCAGCCTGGTGAGAGAGCAATGCTCCATCTCAATAAATAAATAAATAAACAAATAATTCAATTTAAAATAAAGAAAGGATATCATAATAGACATTTCTCAAAACAAGGCATACAAATGGCCAACAGGTATATGAAAAAATGATCAATATCACTAAGCAGTGAAGAAATGCAAATTAAAACCACAATGAGGTATCACCTCACACCTGTTAGAATGGCTAGTCTCAAAAAAAAGGAAAGATAACAAGTGGTTTTTGTTTGTTTGTTTGAGACAGAGTCTCGCTCTGTCGCCCAGGCTGGAGTGCAGTGGGGCAATCTCAGCTCACTGCAATCTCCACCTCCTGGGTTCAAGCAATTCTCCTGCCTTAGCCTCCCGAGTAACTGGCACTACAGGTGCCCACCACAACACCTGGGTAATTTTTTGTATTTTTAGTAAAGACGGGGTTTTGCCATATTGGCCAGGCTGGTCTTGAACTCCTGACCTCAGGTGATCTACCTGCCTCAGCTGCCCAAAGTGCTGGGATTACAGGCGTGAGCCACTGCACCCAGCTGATAGCAAGTTTTGTTAAGAATGTGGAGAATAGGGAACTTTTGCACTGTTGGTGGGAATGTAAGTTAGTAAAACCATTATGGAAAACAGTATAGAGGTGCCCAAAAAATTAAAAATAGAACTACCATATAATCCAGCAATCCCATTACTGGGATTATTACTTGGATATATATCCAAGGGAAATCTGTATGTCAAAGATACACACTCCCATGTATAATGCAGCATTATTCACAATGGCCAAGATAAGGAATCAATCTAGGTGTCCATCAACTGAAGAATGAATTTTAAAAATGTGATATATACAAACAATACAGTACTGATCAGCCTTAAAAAAAAAAAGGAGGAAATGTAGTTATTAACAACAACATGGATGAAACTGGAGGGAATGTTAAGCAAAATAAATCAGGCACATAAAGACAAATATTGAATGATCTCACTTATATGTAGAATCTAAAAAAGTTGAACTCATAGAAGTGGGGAGAGTAGAACGGTGGTTACCAGAGGCTGCGGGGTGGTTGGGGTGGAAGTGATTGGGGCGATATCGGTCAAAGGATGCAAAATTTCAGTTAAGAGGAATAAATTTCTCTTACACAACATAGTGACTATAGTCAGTAATGATGTACTGCATTCTTTAAAATTTCTAAAAGAGTAGATTTTAAGTGTTTTCACCTCAAAAATGTAAGTACTGAAGTAATGTATATGTTAATTACTTGAATTTCATAAGATGTTGTACATGATAAATATATGCAATTTGTATTTGTCAATTTAAAAAAACTTAAATATAATAACATCCTCCTTTGGTGGTTCTAAAGATTAAATAAAAACAGTCATATCAAGTGCTTATCACAGCGCCGCCACATAGAAAATTCTACAAATGTTAGCTTCTCCCACCACTACTTATCTATCTATCCCTTTTCTCCTACCACTACTTATCTACCATCCATCCATCTATCCATCCATCTATCTGAGATGGGGTCTCACTCTGTTGCTAGGCTGAAGTGCAGTGGCAAGATCATAGCTCACTGCAGCCTCAAACTCCTGGGCTCAACTGATCCTCCCACCTCAGCCTCCCAAACAGCTAGGACCACCACCATGTGCCACTATGTCTGGCTAATTCTTTTAAATTTTCTGTGAGACAGGGGTCTCTTTTTGTTGTCCACGAACTGCTGGCTTCAAGTGATCCTCCCACATTGGCCTCCCAAAGTGCTGGGATTATAGGCATGAACCACAGCACCTAGCCCCACCATAATTTTATTATCTGCAGTAGTATTGCTTCCTAAAGCTTTTCACCAATCTGTCAGGTAGCACCAAAACAAACAAAATACTTTATACCAGAGTTCCTTTCAGAAACTTGAAGCCTTCATGCCTCACATCCTGGTCATTGCTGGCTACTGCCCAAATTCAAGTTCTTCCCGTCACTGAGCCTCTCCTGCCCATATTTGAGCTGGGCTTCATCTCTCCTGACCCAGCTTGCTACCATTCCCAAACTTCCAAAAATATCTACCCCATGGTAAACAAAGTCTCATGTCTTCAATACCTTAAACTGCTTTTATCTTTTTACTGAACCCCAAGTATCCCCCATGGCAATAACTAAAATTCAGCCAAGTCCCAGACTCCACTAGGCCCACAGGCGGGGCAGGTGAATTCTAACTCCTCCACTGATGCAAAACCAGTGGTTTTCAAATCATTACCTGTAAGTACAAAAAAAAATCATTTTTACATTGTAGGCCAGTCTTGCTCTCTGGCTCTCCTCCTTCCTCTCCTTAAACACGATGCTCGCATCCCTCAAAGATGTGGCACCTGGCTGTGTGCCTGGACACCCAAATGCCATCTCCACGTAGCACCCACCATCAGTGCTTTGTTTCTTCATTTCAGCCAGTCATACACCTACATCCTGGATCTCATCATCTTGAACCAGAACTAGTCTACCTCAGGTATTTAACTTCTAAAAGTAGTTTCCTATTCTTCCAGCACTTTCCTTTGCTAATTCTAGCTAAACCAATTATCTGGCTTCATCAACATCTCACATTCCTTGACATGCCCAATTTTCTTCCTATCTATGAACGGTAGAGGAAGAAACATAATTTTTTCTTCAACTCTCATAAATTCTTATTTGGAACAGATCCCTGTAACAAAAGATAGATTAACTAGAGAAAAACGAAGAGTAGTTTATTATTATAATACGTATATTTCATATATACTTGGGGGACAGGGTGGGCTGTGGGAGACCAGAAGATGCCATGTCAAAATAAAAGCTTGTTGAGCTAAAGGCAATTAAGTAGCAGCAGATGCAGGAAAGCTCTCTACTCTCCATTTGCCTAAAAGCAGGACACAGATTTACAAAGACAAAAGGTATCCTGTCCCCCTCTACCAGAGAGAAAAACATTAACCAATAAAGATAACTTTAGACTGTTATGGGCCTGGAGATGGGACCAAAATTATCTACATGAACAAGCTTTACTAACGGGCCTTTGTCTGCCATTTCTTTCCCTTCCCACAAATTGCTGCTGCCAGAGACTCAAAGTTTTTTTCTTTTCTCTTGTCATTTCTCTAAAAATGTACTGCCCTTTGTTGAAGACACTATATAAAATGGAATTCAAAGCTGCCTCTGAGAACTGCTCATTCCCTGGGCTCTCCCATGTATGTATGAAACATACATGTTAATAAACTGTCTTTCTCTTATCAATCTGTCTTTTGTTGTAGGCATCCATTCCAGCTAACTTACGAGGGTTGAAGAAAATTATTTTTCTTCCTGTACAGATGCCCCTTCTATCTTTACATCCTTCTCTGTTTGTCTTGTACTATATTATTTATCATTTCCACCACTTCCTTGCTAATATCCGTAAGTCCGTCACATCTTTGTCCTTACTCTGCAACCACTCCACCACCAAACCTTAATCCTGATCAATCCAGCTGCACATCTTCTCTGCTTTCACCCTAAGCTATAAACGTCTACCAGAGAAAAGCATACCACCATGTGGACTCCTGCCACCACAAATTCCAGGTCTGCAACCTCAGCTAGGTACTCAAAGAAATGTGGCAATTCTTCTTGGTGTCCTAACTGGCCAGCTCTTTCACCCCTCACAATATTGCTTTTAGTTATTTACTATTTGGCTGGGTGTGGTGGCTCACACCTGTAATCCCAACACTTTGGGAGGCCAAGGCAAGAGGATCACTTGAGCCCAGGAGTTCAAGACCAGCCTGGGCAACATAGGAAGACTATGTCTCATTAAAAAAAAAAAAAAAAAAATTAGCTGGGTACAGTGCCACGTGCCTGCGGTCCAAGCTTCCTCGGGCCCCTGAGGTGGGAGGATCACCTGGGCCCAGGAGGTCAAGGTTGCAGTGAGCCATGACTATGCCACTACACTCCAGCCTGGTGAAAGTAAAACTCCATCTCCAAAAATAAAAATTCTTCACTACTTGTCTAAAACTACCTACCCTACCACATCTACTTTTATGTTTTTATGTTTAGCAAACAAATTTCATCTCCTCCTTTATTGAGAAAATAGCTACATAAGTAAGAACCCCCTTCTGTCCTGCTGCCCACAAACTTTGCTCCCATATGACCTCCTTTTCTCTTGGAGTTTAAATCCTTTCACCTCCAACTTCCTAGCGATCTCATTCTACCAATAATTCCCTCTCACGTGGGTCTCTCAGTATTTAAAATATCCAAATCTCTTCCATCCTAAAATAAATAAAAATAATCTTCATGAACTCAATTCCCTCTTTACTTAACACCATCTCTCTCCCATTCTCTTCTTAGGAAAGCTACCTAAAAAAGTATTCTGTATTTTCTTGTCTCTATTATCCTCACACCTCTACCTGTTTTGATTTGGCCTCTTTCTTACCATTCCACTAAAACTAAGTAAAGGTGACCAGACAAAGTGAGGGAGTTCTTGTTCATAACTCTATTTTTCCAATAAAGAAGAAAATTAGATTGTTAACATAATAGAAGTGATGGGTAGAGGGATGCTGATGAGTTGAAAGATATTGTGAGAGATCATCTATCGCCTCTTCCTTCACAGTCTCACTCATTCAGCAAACACTCATAAATGTCCACTTGTACCATTAACAGGCATTGGTTATACAACCATCCTCATGGAGCTTACAGTCTAATGACAGAAACATCATGGAGAAGAGCTTAAGGGTTGTTTTCCCATCCTTCCATTTTCTAATCCTGATCTCACTGAGGCATCTGTCACTGGCAATCTTTCTTCTTTGGCTTCCACAACATCACCCCTTCCAGGCTTTCCTCCGGCCTCTCTAGCCATTCCTTCTCAGTCTTCATTAGAGGCTCCTCTGTTACCCAACCTTTAACATTATTCCCCAGGGCATAGGCCTCAGGCCTCTTTCCTCCACTCTCCTCACTCTCCCTGGATCATCTCTACCACAATGGCTTTAACTGCCACCTTGACAGGGTTGACTCCCACATCCCTATATCCCATCCCAAACCTTATCCCTAAACCCATCTCCCTATCATACACTTCTATTGCAATAGTAAAACTAACCATGTATTGACCACTTAAATGAGCCAGACACTGTGCTTAAGCTCTTCATAAAAATTACCTTATAATCTTTACAATATACAATATCATTTTACAAATGACAAAGAGACATAAAGTAATAATATGACCTGCTCAAGTTCACCCAAATTACTAATAGGTAGAAGTCAAATTTGAACTTGAATCTGTCTGGCTACAAAGCTGATACTCTTAACCACTGTGCTATATCTCACAGCCCCTTCAAACTCAATGTATTGAGAACTTAATTTCTCATTTTCCTTCCTGTATTTCCTCCTGCATTCCTAGCTCAGAGAATGGCCCCACCATTTACCCAGTTGCCCCCAAATAAAAGAAGCTGCTGGAGTCATCCTTGATGCGTTTTCAACCTCTGTGCCCACATCCAATTGGTAACACAGTCCTCTGCAGCCTCATCTCTCCTCCCTGCCCTCTGACACCCACCCCAAACACTCCTTGTGCTCCAGCCACAGTGAACTACTTCTACTTCCTCAATAAGAATGCATTTCCACAAGATACTATGCATTCATATGTACCACTCTCTACCCAGAGAAAGCCCTCACCAATTCCCATCCCGTGCTACTCCTCCACTCATCCTTCTCCTTGAGGAAGCCCCAGCTGATTCTGCCTCAGGGGTCTGTGTAAGGGACCTGACCATCTTCTGTGCTTTTGAAAGTACTCCACTCATACTGGTATAATAGCAGTACCTCTTGTGTGTCATTATTGTCTCTTGTTAGATCTTCTAGCCCTCTAATATGTGAGCAGTATATCCTGAAAGATAATGTCTTATTTGCCTTAGTGTTATAATGCCTAGCTAGGGCAGTGCTTGGCACATTACAGATACTCAGTAAATATCCAATGGACAAATGACTTTATGATTGAGTTGGACACCTTGAGAATCTGCATTAATTCATTAAGGAGACCAGGATTCTCTTGGTCACTTCTGCTTTATCATATATTTCAAGGTCCCACTGGGGAGAAGAGGCTTTATTACCTACAGTGGACATGCAGCCCCCAACCAATCCACCTATGAAAATGTCACTAAGCCAAATGGGTTTTGTTTGCTTATTATTTACAAAATACAAAACACACGTCTGACAACATTTTTCAAAAAACCTATTTTGGCACTGTGTAAAAATAACCAAAACCTAGTGTTTGTCCTACAAGTTCAAAGAGAGTGTAACGGGGAGGTCAACATGCCTACATAAAACATCTTATGTCATAAATCCAAGTGAACTCATTCTGGACCTTGGCAATCAAAAAGTCGTCACTTTTATTTTACTTCTTCGTATGTTTGTTTTTGAGACAGAGTCTTGCTGTGCCACCCAGACTGGAGTGCAATGGCACCATCATGGCTCACTGCAGTGTTGATCCCCCAGGCTCAAGCAATCCTCCCACCTCGCCCTCCCAGAATGCTGGGATTACAGGCATGAGGCACCGTACCTGGCCTATTTTACCTTTTCACTTCACATAAGTAAGCTCAAAAACTGAAATAAAAATATTGAAAACTAAGCTCAGCCTAAAAAACATCACTACCAACAACCAAAAAACCCTCACACTCCTTCTTACATCTGCTTTTCTTTTTCCGTCATTACCTCTACTCTTACACACAACACTGATACTTTACCCCATGTTTTCCCTTCTCCTTCTGGAGAGAGCTGAGACAACAGTCAATGACTGAAACACCAATAACTGGAACTAAAAGAAGGTGCAGAGGATTGCGGTTGAGAATCTGCAAGGAGGGAATTTGGACAGGCAAAGTTCAAACCAAAGAAGAAAGCTTGACTCCATTTCACATAGTTCCAACAGTGCTGTCACCAGACATATGCCTGCTCATGGTCAGTCAGGGATGTAAAACAACGTAAGTTTTGTTTCACTGTGCAAGTCTGACCAAGTGCCTCATGGAGCATGGTCAGGCAATGTGAGCCACAGTCTCAAAAAACAGCTGAAAAGGACATAATAAATATGAGAGAACAAGCAGAATATGTTGCTCTGCAGTCTGGGAACCAAAGCAACCAGTGCTGGAACTCTCAAATGATAAAAGGATGAGTTAACCCAACTCTTCTGAATCTGCCTTATGTTTGTTGGCTCATTCTACAAAACACTCAACTGTTAGTTTCTCATGCCCCTAAGGAAGATATTAAGTTAGTACAAAAGTATTTGCAGTTCTTGCCATTACTTTTAATGGCAATTTATTCACACACCTAATAATATGGATATATTAACTGTTCTAAGATTGATTTCTGTAGGAAGAAGGGGGTCTTATATCCCCATTTTCTCTCTTCCCACTATCAACTTGAGTCAAGGCAACTATTATCTCTAGTCTAGATTGTTACCACTAGTCTGGAATGTCAATACCAACAACATGTTTTGAAACACATTCGTGATACACCTCGAATAATATTGGGCTTCTACCTTCTTCTGGAACTAAGCCTCCGTGTCTGGATTAGTAACAGCCTCCTAACTAGTCTCGCTGTACCAAATATTATTGTACTCTCATTCCCAAAATGGTGTGTTCTTTACTGTGCCAGTGCGGTAATCCACATTCAAGCAATTCTCCTCTTCTCTTCTATGATCAAATCATATTAATATCAAGTTATATGAACCATATGTTTCCTCTCTCCTACGGTAGTTTGTTCAAGCTACTTCTACCCTTGGAACATTCTCCCCATACTCAACGTGACATGGCACATTTCAGGTGCTCAATAACTCTCTACTGAATAAATGGAGAGCAGGAGACTCAAGAGAGCAGGAACAAAGGAAGTATTAAAGACAGAAAAAGTATGAAAAATCAGAAACACACGTTTCCTGCTTTCATTTTGTATGAATGAGTTTTAACCCTGCCATGTAAACTTTGTCATTTCAGAAAATCAAAAGGTTTCCAATTAACCTCACTTTCCGATAATAACAGAATGCCCTTACCAATGCACAAAAGTGTCCAATGGGGAACACAAGCCTCGAGACCACTCAATGAGAACCTAGTGTCAAGCAAGAAAGCTAAGCTTCATCTGAATCACTTATCTAAAAAAATTTCATGAACTTTACATCGTATATAGCTTCAAAATGTCTTTTCAATAAAAGAAAACAAGCCAACCTATCTCATCTTATAGCACACTGATTTCATTCACAGCTTATTACTAAATGACCCACTTACTGCTAAATGAATTGCAACAGCCTCACCCATGTTAGTCAGCTGAATCTGTAAACGTGAAAGTCCTATGAGCAAAGTCAATGCCACCAGACAACTGGGCAACAGAAGCACCCTATTTTTACAGATGCTGTCATGGTTATGGCATGCACTGAGTACACAGGAACTGCCAACTCCAAAGTTGACTTAGATATTCCCCGAAAGCTTATTCACTTTTTTAAAAAGTATGTATTTTATTATTCCATACAAAGAAAATAATGCAATTTTTATTTTTAAACATTTTTAAATAACTGTATAATTTATTTTAAAGTGTTATCAAATAATCTAAATAGTTTATGTCAATAGTAGAAAAAGCAACATCTCTGAAGTTAAGAAAACAGAGATATTTAACTTAAAGAAAGTTATATAATGAAGATTAAGAAATCATGGGGATTCAAACTGAAGGAAAGCAGAGATATTTGGCGATGCCCTCCTCTCACTACTGAACAAGCTTAGACTAAAAGAGGTGATGTCATTTGCGTAGGGTCTCACAGCATGCTAGCAGGAGACCTAGGGTATGAGCCCAGGTCTCCTACATTCTGGTACAGAATTTACAAGAGAATGGCATTTCTCCTTCATGTTTAGAAAAGAAATCTATCCTTACAAGTCAGACTAATTTTTCTTCTGTTTCGGTAGCCACAGTAATCCAGCTTCCTCTCAGTGCACCTACTGCCAGGAAAATGGCTGCACATAGATAGGTCATGAAAGGGAATCCCTTGGCTTTGCCTCACTCCTAAAGGCAGACCCTTTTCACTGGAGCTTCTCGGCTTCTATACTGGCAAAGGAGCTGATACACAGAACACTACACATTTTCAGAGGAAGATACCGTCCTGGATCTCTCACATGAACTGGATGTCAGGGTCCATAAAAATTTTCCTCACGAGACCAGTTGTACCTCCTTAACCAACAGCCCCCCCCACCCCCCCACCCCACACAGAAGAGCAGATTTGCCTCTGGCATTATGTTCTCTTCCTCTCTCATATCAGTTACTCTCAATAACGCTTTTGAAATGTATCTGTACTAGTGAAGTGTAAATAACCAAAATGAGCTTCAAAAATTGGTTCCAGACCTAAGTAAACTAAAGAGCTTCTGCACAGCCAAAGAAACTATCAACAGAGTAAACAGACAACCTACTTTTAACATGGAATAAATATTTGCAGACTATGCATCTGAAAAAGAACTAATACCCAGAATCTATAAGGACCTTAAACAAATCAACAAGGAAAAAACATGACACTTCTGTTCATGTCCATTGCCCGCTTTTTAGTGATGTTGATACTTCTCAAAAGAAGTCATACAAGCGGCCAACAAACATATGAAAAAATGCTCAATATCACTGATCATTAAAGAGATGTAAATCAGAACCACAATGAGATACCATCTCACACCAGTCAGAATGGTCATTATTAAAAAGTCAAGGCTGGGTGGCTTATGCCTGTAATCCCAGCACTTAGGGAGGGCAAGGCAGGTGGATCACCTGAGGTCAGGGGCTGGAGAACAGCCTGGCCAACATGGTGAAACCTCGTCTCTACTAAAAACACAAAAATTAGCCAGGCGTGGTGGTGGATGTCTGTAATCCCAGCTACTCGGGAGGCTGAGGCAGGAGAATCACTTGAAGAGCAGAGATCACGCCACTGAATTCTAGCCTGGGCAACAGAGTGAGAGACTCTGTCTCAAAAAAAATAAAAATCAAAATTAAAAAAAGTTCAAAAAAGTAACACACGTTGGTGCGGTTGCAGAGAAAAAGGGATGCTTATACACTGTTAGTGGAAACGCAAATAGTTCAGCCCCTGTGGAATGCAGTTTGGAGATTTCTCAAAGGACTAAAAGCAGAACTATCATTCAACCCAGTAGTCCCATTACTGGGTATATAACCAAATGAAAATAAATCATTCTTCTAAAAAGACATCTGCACTCGTATGTTTATCACAGCACTAGTCACAATAGCAAAGACATGGGAATCAACCTAGGTGTCTGTCAACAATGGACTGGATAAAGAAAATGTGCTACATACAGCCATACATAGAATACTACACAGCCATAAAATGAAAAAGCAAAATCATGTCCTTTGCAAAAACACGGATGCAGCTGGAAGCCATTACACTAAGTGAATTAACACAGGAACAGAATACCAAAAACCACATTTTCTGACTTATCAGTGACAGCTAAACATTGAGTACACACAGATACAGAGACGGAACAATAAACACTGGGTATTCCAAAAGTGGGGATCATAAGAGTGGGAGAAGGGTTGAAAAACTACCTATCAAGTATTACATGACAGGATCATTGGAAGCTCTAACCTCAGGATCATGCAATATACCCATGTAGCAAACCTGCACATGTACCCACTGAATCTTAAATATTTTTTTAAATGGTTCCTTCCAAGGTATTTCTATTCCAACAAATTGACAGGGTTTTCATTGTTGTTGTTTTGTTTTTTATTTTTGTTTTAGTTTCATGCTACCTTATCTAAGAAGGCTAACAAAGTTTTAAGCTAACTATGGAATTTGAAGAATACAGTCAGCACACTGTATGACACATAATAGATACTTAGTAAATATTTGCTAAAGAAATGAGAGGATGAATGAAGGTGGGATCACAGCGGGAGGGAAGGTGGCAGCCTGCTCTGGTTATACAGAATGCTCTGTGTCTAAAGGAGAGAAAGAAGTGTCCCGTTAAAAGTTTTGAAAACTTACAGAATTCTTTCTACTTAAAGGATGATCACAAAGTATTTCCTCTTTTCTCCAGAAAGAGAAGACAAAAGGATATAAGTTATAAAGCACTTTACAGTCTCCTAAGTCTTTTTCACATATGTGACCTCGTTTAATCCTCAAAACAAGAAACCACCCCAATTTTAAGGATGGGAATAATAAGACCTGCATTGAATGTAAGCCTTCTGACTCAACATCTTGTAAGTTCTCCTCCCCTACTCTGCCAAGCTAAGTGACTCCCCGTAACACTGCTGAGGGAGCTATACCTATCCATGGACCACCTCCTTCTACAGAAGCAGAAACTGACTTGTGGGACACACAGTGGATGTAGAAATGATAGCCAAATGTTCTTCTGTGCAGAACACAAATCCCTATTGATTTAGAGGTTTACATACAAAAACGTTAACAAATGAAAATTCAATCCCTTTATATGTTTCTACTAAGATAAAAATAAGGATTATATTCTATTCGAGAGAGTGTAGGTATTAGTAAGAATGAAAGCAGCAAGTCAAAAAGGTCAAGCTCAGGATTCTTCTCCTACCTGATGAGTTTCATTATTGCAAGAGTAAAACCTTAACATCGGTAGGAAGATTGGTGCAAAGCTGTGGATGGCAGCAACTGGAATTCAGTTCCTGTTCCCACTATTTTCTAGCCCTGTGACTTCTCTGGGCCTCAGTTTCTTCTTTTGTAAAATGAGTATAATAATAGAACCTTCTTAGTGTGAGAGACTAAGAGGTACACACACGGCTGAGAACGGTGCCTGCCCCACAGTGAATGGAGGCGTGTAAGAGGGTATTATATTTCTAAAACTCTTTTATTCACATCACTTGACACTATAGTCAGCAAAAGCAAATTCCGTATTGAATTTGTCAACACAGGCAAATATTTCCAAGCCAAGATGTTTGTTTCCAAGGACAATTTCTTTAAAAATGTTTAAACTATTTTGGCAGAAACAAATGTAATCAACACATTTTTAGCTCTGCTTCCAAGTTAAAAAAAAAAAAAAAGTGTGAAAATGCTTCACAAAATATTTTTAACTGTAAAGATAGCACAAACATTTTTAAAATTTTAACTGGTACAAACTGCCTATATAAGGGAAGGGTGAAATGGAGAACAAAGTAATTAAAAAGCTGATAAAGTCCAAGTGCTAATGCTCTAAATTGATAACTACTTTGAACAAATTATCATTTACTTATATAAACAGAGGGGAAAAGCTACCTTTTTTTTGTAAAGCCAAGGATTTAAACTGTGCATGTCCTTCATTTAACTTAAAAGGCAGAGAAAGGCATCATGATGATAGGGACCCAAATTCTATACAATTATTCTAAAACTATATTTTCACAAACTGGTTATGAAATCTAAATGACTAGAAATAGTCAAGAGAAATCAATATGAATGTTCATTTTTAAATAAAGAGATAAAATGGTTCAGCAAGAAATGAGTTAGTCAATTATAGAATGAATGACCTTCGTCTTCAAGATCTGTGGAGCAAGGCTAAACACATTCAGATTTTATCCTGGTCCTTGAATTCCAATCATAAATTTTATAGTCTAAGCTTCATAAAAGAGTTGGTGAGAGAAAAAAATAATGAATAAATATATTTCAGGTAGGTTGAATGTAATTCCTCTCACATTCTGAGATAGCTCTTAATTTTTTTTCAAAGTTTTTTAAATACAAAAGCCAAGGTAATAAAAATATTCAATTCTTCATTATTCAGAGACTGACAATATATTGTGTACAACAGCCACACTCATTTCTTAACCTTCTCTCTTCGGCTTCTTTACTTTAGGCCACTGCACTATTCATTAGCAATTCACCAAAGGATGGAAAGGAACAGAAATGCAGTTCAATTTTCATTACTTAATAGAGTCACCACATGGTTTGCTGAGAAGTTAAACTTATTCCTGATCATCACCCCAGGTGACTAATTCTCAGGTGACTAACTTTACAGCCATGGTCCCTGTCATTTGTTATGAACAAACAATGAGATATAATGCACAAGGAAAAGAGCTACGTTTTACTTATCTCTGAGTGCCTAGTTTGGGTTCAATACATAATAAATGTTTCATAAAGAAATAAAGGAAGAGAGGGAAAGAGAGAGGAGTAATAACACTGGACAAACAAAAAGGCATACACTTATGCACATGAATTCACAGAAATTTAAAACTGGAAAAGAGGTATGTAGGAAAAGGAGGGTAAATTGCCTCAGGTAACAGTTCAACCTGGCAGACAATTTGGGTTAGATCAAAGCTGTACCACTCATTGTTAAGTGAGTTGAGTAAGCTACTTAACTTTCCTGAGACTCAGTTTCCTCATCTATAAAGATGGAGCTCATAACAGAACACTTCAGAGACTTGCTCTGAAGATAAATGTAGTTGTGGAGTGCTTGGAATATAGCAGGAGTCAACAAATAGCATTATTATTAGCAGTAGAATCATGATCTAGTACAGTATCCTCCTTTTATAGAAAATGAAACTTGAGACCTAGAGAAATAAAGAAGACTGCCTAAGTCATGCAGCTGTCTGGTGGCAAAGCCTGACTAGAAGAACTTCGATCTTCTGCCTGCCAGGCCCGTAGTCCACATTGCTTATCAGAAAACCTACATTAAGAAGAAAATGAAATGGCAAATACTAAGCTAAGGTGATGCTGATTCTCTAAATCTGGTGTGTTTTTAAAAACACAAGAGCAGGTGCCTAAAACATATACAATACTGCCTCATGACAGAAGATATTCTGATTAAATTAAATCTCAAGCAAGGTGTTTTTCAATAAGCAATCTAGAGGATTCTCCTGCAGGGACCCTGGGGCCAGGCTTTGAGAAGTACTGCTGCAGAATAAGAATAGTAAAAAGCTCCCTATCCAACGTCCTGACCCTTAGAATCACCTACAGAGCACCCACCCTTATCTATTACATTAGAATAACTGTAGGTGGCATCCAGGCATCTATCTGTTTTGAAATATCTTCAGATGACTCTTACATGTATATGGCCAGCTTAGAGAACCCACAGTCTATAGATGATGAAAACAACTATCTTTGCCAATATCAACTTAACAAAACTGGGAAGAGGTGGGATTTGTGAAACTAAAGAAAAAAGAATGTTTTCTGGAAAGAGCTCAAGGACAAAGGTAGGAAACCTTGTCACAAGGTACAAGGTGAGTCTTCGACAAACAGAAGATCCTTGAAAAAGGTACAAACACTAAGTTCATTACTCCTTGTCTCCCAAAACAATCTACCTTCTGCCACCTGTTTATAACATATCCTTCACAGATGACACTATTAACATCAATTCCTGCTCTAACTTTTTAGCAATCTCCCTTAAATTTCATTGACAAGTAAAACAAGTGGGATGTCGTGCCATAATTTAACTCAGGTAATCTTATTTACCATGTTGCCTTAAGGATTTATTTAACCTGAGTTTCCATTTTTTCATTCTGTATATGAGGCATAGTCTATTTTGCCTATTTCATAGAGTTGTTGGGATGATCAAATGACGCGATGTGTCTGAAACCATTATTCCAATTCCAAAGCAGTATACAAATCTAATATACTCCTTTTTTACCTACTTATCCTAATAAAAATATAACATGTTGATAACATTTATATGCAGCAGGAAGGGCTGGATGAGTGGCCTCCACAGAGCCCCCCGAACCAGGAAGACCACTCTAGGTCAGCATGTCATTGCAACGACTCAAAAGGGAAGTAGGCTGAGAATGATGAATGTCACAGGACTAGGGGAGATCAAGTCAGGTTAAGATAAGCTCAAAAAATTGTACACTATTCTACTTAGAAGTTAACTCAAAAGTTAAGTCCAACCCTACATGCAACTCAGAGCAAAAACTGATCACATAGGGAAGCTATGAAAAAGAACAAACAAAAGGAATGCTGGTTAATCAGTCATTTCCGGGATGAAATGCCAATGAAGCGGCTGGAAGCTCTCATTTGCAACTAATTCTCCAGTGAAAAATGTAGAATCCAATGCAAGATAAAGAGTTCTGTGGAAGTTTCCAACCAAAGATAATTAAGAAACAGAGTCAAACACCTCCAAGGTAACAGGAAGAATGTCCTAAGAGGAATAGCTAAACTCTTGATTTGGACTCTTTGTGTGCCACAGAATAAATAAATAGTCTTTATCTGAACCACAGGGACATGAGATGTCAAACCCTTCAGATAAAATAATGACTACCCATTCAGCTTTAACCTAGAAGACGTCAGGCTTTATATACATTGCATTACAGTTATTTCGCAAATCTGACTGGTCAGTTTATGACTTATTTCCACATATATTTTCCATTGAAGGAAAGGCTAATGTACCACTAAGGAAACAGATTATAAAAATTTCCATTAATGCAAAAATGTACAGCTTACTTGAAGCCAAATTATGCAAGAAAACAATTGGAAAACATATGTGAAATTAAACCAAGTGCTTATATTCATAAACATATAGTAGTCAAGTAGTTTTCTTTTGCACTAGCCTTTATGACAGAGCTACATAGATAATGACACAGACTGAATGCTTTCTTTTTAAAATATAACCACTGTAAAATATAAAGAGAACTGATGACATAATATTGGCAAGGTGTAGCGGTGTATCTAAACAGGACACCTTCAGGAGAACTCAGAAACCAAGGTCAGTGATGATGGCGCACACTAACCCTCATAAAACCTCATTCTATCATTATGCAAATGATCTCTGCTCATTGATACAATGACCTTGCCAAGAATGTTTAACATCACAAATATTCTTTATGTTCAGATTTTTTATTAAAAGATAACGTTAGGAATAGCTTAAAGAAAAAGCCATCAACTCCTGAGTAGTAACATGTAGAGGTTATGTGGATAATACATTTTTTGAGCAATTAAATAAATACCTATCTAATTATATTTTAAAGACAAGTAAAAACCCCAGATAAGTAACTTGTCTAAAGCTAAATATCAGTGTTAGGAATAAAGATCTCAACTTCCTAGTAGTCTGTGTCATTTTCAAATTCCTATGGCATGCTACCCTAACAATTTCTGATTTTAGACTGGGGCTGGGGAATAACATAAAGGAAAAGATGTACCCTAGCCCTCAAAACATATGCACAGAATTGACAGCAATTATGTGAATGTTTCTGCACATGAAAATCAACAGAGAACCAGAATCTGGCTTTTCAAACTCATGAATCAGCAAGTCGGTATTGACTGATAATTTTACAGTATCCTATTATTTGTTACAAAGCTATTGTCTTCTCATGACTATTTCTAATTGAACTTTTACCTACAGTCCAACTAAGCTTCCACAGGCTATTCCACAGGCAAAGTCAAGAATCATGAACCAGAAAAATTCAAAAGATATGCACTCTCTTACTGTAGTGCTTTTTAAAGTCTTCCACCAATAATGAAAACGTACAGGATTTTTAGATTAAAGTGTGGTCAAAGAATGTGCACAGCACAAAAATAAAATCATAACAATCAAACCTGAGGCTACTAACAAAACGCAACAGAAACTCTATGGCTTTTACATACACTAATATGAAAATAACTTTATAAAAGACAAATTAGATGTGAGTCTGATGTGAGCACCTGGAACACTTATTTACTTGAACTCAGACTCCACATTTCACTTACCTCATTTCCATCTGTGTCCTTAGAAACAGAGGACATACTAGTATAAAGGGAATGGCATCTCTTTTTTTTAAACTGAAAATGCTGTGTTGCATGAGGACAAAATCTCTCAGTGTTTTGCTTTTCTTGAATACTGCTATAACTTTTTGGTGGGTCTTCAGCAAACCCACTTTTTTCGAGTGATCTTTCTATACCCGAGGGAATAGAGCTTAAGCTGGCTGCCTTTCGAAAAGAAAAAACATCAGTTTTTTCCTGGAATGTTATTTCGCTTGTGTTGACATCATCTAAATGTTTCTTCCTCTTTGCGCAATATGGAGTGCTGTCTTTTTCTGAAATCCTTTCATCCAGTTCACTAACTTTTACTTCTGTTTCACTGTCTTTAGCAGGAGAAGTGTTCACATGGTCAGACCAACTGCTTACAGCACTCGGCAGAAGTTTCTGTTTAACGCTGTCAGCTACAACTTCTGTATTCTTTTGCTGAATACCATCTCCCAGTGCAGAGTTTAGGGTAACAGATTCCTGCTGTACCAGTCCCCTGGATAAAGGAGCTGGCTGTTCTTTTGAAGGCTGACTGCTGCTCTTCTTCTTGCCTTCATTTTCATTGTTTGCCCCAACTGACTCTTTGTCACCTCCAGTTTTCTTGATCGGTTTTCTTCTGAAATATTTTCTTCCAGGAGAGTATTTTTCAGGGTTCAAAGGAGTTTTGGCAGGATCTACATATTGTTCTTCTTTCTCAGCTCTTACACATCCACAGACATTCCCCATTTGATTTGTAGGAGATCACAGCTCCATAGATTCACTCATTTCAAAATCCAGAGCTTACTTAGATCCTCTCCATTAAGTCTGAAAATTCCACTCTGACGTCTGTTCCACACAGACTTTATGACCATCCTCTTCAGTCTGAGGCCATTTTGCTTATGAGAAAGGCACACACAAGAAATGCCGTGGCATCCTGCCCAGCCGGTCCGTGTCTCATTAGACACTGTGGCTTATTTCTGGCCACCAATCCTCTTAGACAAACATTACTGCTCACTGTCAAATTACAACACTGATGAGCTCTCAAGGCAAACCCTTAGCTTCACTGTATGAGAAGATTATGACTGTTTTTAACTTTCGGTTTTCTGAAATGCAGATACACTAACGAAGTTTGCACTTAACCTTTGAAACTATTTGGTGGTTCAACGAGTGAGAGCAAACAGAAAGCAAACACCAGTCAGGAGAGATTTAGGAAAGTGCCCTTCAAATTTGGATTCAAAGTGCCTTTCAAATTGAATTTCAGAGACTCTCTACCCTCTACCGTATACTTTTTTTTCTTAAGAAATACCAACTAATTTTGGTACTTGCACACAAACACACCAAAAGCTCAAAAATCTCTGTAAATTTTATTAAGACTCTTATTCAAAACAAGTCATAAAAAATAATAAGCTGATTCAATAGCTAGCGGGAGAGATAAGTGCTAAATGCTTATAATTCTCTAATAAAATTGTTTCTAAAAAAATCAATCTTTTAAAATAGTTTATAATACTTTTCAAATAATACAAATTTCCAAGCCATGACCTTATCTAATTATTAGGACTTTAATGTGATACCAAATAGATAAATTATATAATTTAAAGCATGAAAGATTTAGCAAAAGGAAATATATGTGCATTCATATATATATATACATATATATGTAGTTAAACTTTATATGTAACTTTTATAATCATACCCTAGTTAAATATTATACAGTTTTTATGAGGGCCTTGCTGGAAAAATAATGAATCAGTATGAGACTTGATTATCTAAGGTGTGCATATTTCTAACACTGAGTCATAGATATGGTAAAAAAAAAAAAAAAATTAGAATAGCATGAAATGGATTTACACGAAAGTACAAATCATTTCACTACTAAAAAAATTAATAATTGCCTTTCACTAGGTAGTCTTTAGACTGATCAAAAGATGGAACTCATTATATTCTACTAAGTAAGAATACTCAGTTAGTCAAGTTAGCAATGATACTGCAGATGTTTGTCAATAACAGATCCTGCATTGTAAAATTTTCCTTAATCATTTAAAAACATTCTCCGGTAGCAAAAACTGAACATCCCAGAAGACAAGCTGGTAAAAATAAGGTCTCAGATTTTTTTTTGTTTTTAACTTGATTTTCAGTGTATTCAAAGGTAATGAGTGGTACATTATTCAAGAGACTATAAATGTATAATGGCTGATATTTGTACTAACATGATGGAGGGGCAACCAGTGATCTGCACTCCCCCAATCCTTCCCTCCATCTCTGCTGATGAAGTTTAGATATTTGTCCCCTCCAAATTCCATGTTGAAAATGTGACTCCCAATGTTGGAGATGGGCCTAGTGGGGGGTGTCTGGGTCACAGGGGCGGCTCCCTCATGAACGGCTTTCGGCCATCCCCACAGTAATGAGTTCTTACCCACTTAAGAGTTAGTTGTTTGAGGCCAGCAACGGCAGTTCATGCCTGTAATCCCAGCACTTTGGGAGGCCGAGGCAGGTGGATCACCTGAGGTCAGAAGTTCAAGACCAGCCTGGCCAACATGGTAAAACCCTGCCTCTAATAAAAATAGAAAAATTAGCCAGACGTGGTGATGCGTGCCCATAATCCCAGCTACTTGGGAGGCTGAGACAGGAGAGTCACTTGAACCCAGGAGGTGGAGGTTGCAGTGAGCCAAGATTGCACCGCTGCACTCCAGTCTGGGTGACAGAGCGAGACTCCGTCTCAAAAAAAAAAAAAAAAAAAAAAAGAGTTAGTTGTTTGAAACAGCCTGGTACCTCCTACCCCTCCTCCTCCTTCTCTCTCTCTCTTACCATGTGACAATCCTGCTTCCCCTTTGCCTTCCACCATGACTGAAAAATTTTCTGAGACCTTACCAGAAGCAGATGCCAGGACTATGTCTCTTATACAGCCTGCAGAACCGTGATGATCCAAATAAACCTCTTTTCTGTTCTTTATAAACTACTCAGCCTCAGGTATGCCTTTACAGCAACACAAAATGAACTAATACACTTGCCAAACTAAGCAGCTGTCCATTTCTAGGCCATATACACTGCTACCTCTCCCAGAAATGGCCCAACTTAGTCTGCCTGGTTACTGGCATTCATCTTTCAAAGCCTATCTCTAGTATCTGTGAAAATTTCCTACATTCTCTAAAGCCATTCAGATCCCACTACAATGCTCCTTTCCCATACATTTCTATTTTCATTTATATCACCAATAATATTCATCACCCTATGTTATAGTTAATTTCATGGACACTCTCCCAATAAACAGAACAATATACTTCATTACCTTAGTATCTCTGGATCTAGCATGTGGTGGCTAATGATATAGGATTACTGTAATGATAATGCTTACCTTCAGAAAGCCTGACTGAAAAATAGATTCCATTTATGATGCTATAACAAATATTGTTAAAATAAAACAATTGGTCTTTTGAAATTGCTTCCATTATTTATGTAAAGTATAGAGAAAAAGGCTGAGTCACTGAGTGAGGATGATTACCACTGCTATAAATCTTTATATCTTGGCATAACCAAAAAACAATTCTTATCTCAAGTTATTGTCATACTAAAAAAAGTTATTTCATTTAAATAAGAGAGAACATTTCCATTTAACCAAAACATAGATGTGTTCCATTCCAAATAGATTTTGGTCTAATTTATGAATATTGGTGATAATTTGTTACATCATCTTATAATTAAAGCCCTAAAATACAATGGATTCTAGAACACTATGCCACAGTATATTAGAAGCAAAACTTTTTTTATTTTTTTGAGACAGAGTTTCGCTCCTGTTGCCCAGACTGGAGTGCAATGGCGTGATCTCAGCTCACCACAACCTCTGCCTCCTGGGTTCAAGTGATTCTCCTGCCTCAGCCTCCCAAGTGGTTGGAATTACAGGCATGTGCCACAACGCCCGGCGAATTTTGTATTTTTAGTAGAGACCAGGTTTCTCCATGTTGGTCAGGCTGGTCTTGAACTCCCAACCTCAGGTGATCCCCCTGCCTCGGCCTCCCAAAGTGCTGGGATTACAGGTGTGAGCCACCGTGCACGGCCCGCAAAAC